>NW_027256885.1:75220025-76420025 GCF_029215685.1 Pituophis catenifer annectens
TCAAGGGGAGCCCCATGCAGAGAGCATTACAGTAGTCCAGGCGGGGAGTGACAAGGGCATGAGTGACCATGCGTAAGGAGTCCCAATCCAGAAAGGAATGCAACTGGCATATCAGGCGGACCTGATAGAAAGTCCTCCCGGCCACAGCCGTCAAGTGCTCTTCTAAAGACAGCTGTGAATCCAGGAGGATGCCCAAGTTGCGAGCCCTCTCCGTGGGGGCCAATGACTCGCCCCCAATAGTCAGTGATGGCACCAACTGACTATATCGGGATGCCGGAAACCACAGCCACTCAGTCTTGGATGGGTTGAGCCTGAGTCTGTTTCTCCCCATCCAGATCCGCACGGCCTCCAGGCACCAGGACATCACTTCAAGGGCATCATTGGGGTGGTCCGGGGTGGAGATGTACAGCTGAGTATCATCAGCGTACTGATGGTACTTCACCCCGAAACCACGAATGATCTCACCCAGTGGCTTCACATAAATGTTGAACAGAAGGGGCGAGCGGACCGACCCCTGTGGCACCCCACATATAAGGTGCCTCGGGGTCGACCTCTGCCCCCCTGCCAACACAGACTGCGACTGGTCAGAGAGAAAGGAGGAGAACCACTGCAGCACAGTGCCCCCCACCCCCAACTCTTCCAACCGGAAGCCGCTGAGAGATCTAATAGGACCAGTGTTAGCGTTCCAATCTATGATCTCCTCCAGCACTGACATGAATGAGAGAGGGAGAAGCCTTGCTTTAATGCTGAGATGAACTTTCACTTAGTTTCCTGCTCCTTGGTAGATAACATTACTTAGGAGATAGAGGGAGGGGGGAATTCCTGTGAATAGAAAGTGCTTGGGACGGAGAGATGGATCTGCACAATGGCCAATGAGACATTGGGGATGAAGAACGGAAAGGGAGGGGTTTGGAAGGAGGTGCCAGTTTTGGCTGCATCCAGAGTTCAGGAATGACGTTATTTTTATTCTTAAATAAAGAAAAGATTCATCAGAGACTTTGCATTTGAGAATGAAGTTTATTTAAGATAACATCGAAACCTGACACCACCCAAGGAGGAGAACCACCACAGCACGGTGCCCCCCACCCCCAACTCTTCCAACCGGTGCAGCATGATACCATGGTCGATGGTATCAAAAGCTGCTGAGAGATCTAATAGGACCAGGACAGAGGAACAACCCCTCTCCCGAGCCCTCCAGAGATCATCAACCAACGCGACCAATGCCATTTCCGTGCTGTACCCAGGCCTGAAGCCCGACTGGAAAGGATCCAGATAAACCATTTCATCCAGGTACTGGGGAAGCTGTCGTGCCACCACACTCTCAACAACCTTCGCCACAAAGCGAAGGTTGGAGACTGGACGATAGTTTGCTAACACTGCCGGGTCCAGGGAAGGCTTCTTTTATAATACAAAAGTTTTTTATTTTTATAATCAAACATACAAACAATACATAATCAGTCATTGAATATATCATCTAATACATCTTTTATATCTTCTTCTTCTTACTTCTCTATTAATACATTTGCCTTTTCTTTTTATTTTATTAAAAATCATAAAACAATTTTATCCCCAGCACCCCTCAACCCCCACTCCCCTCACCCCCCCCCCCGACTTCCCAGGGCAAAAACAGGATATAACATTTTACTATTAAATTCAAAAATCCCTCCCACTCTTTAACTCCCCTTTTAAAATTCTTCAATATTCAGTAACATCAAACATAAACATTTAATTATATATGCCTTTTAAAAGTTCTATAATCTCAAGTTAAACATTCTAAAATATCTTAATACTTCCTCATGTTTTAGTAAGACATTTTTCATGATCTAAATTTCCAGACTTTTGAAAAGAAAAAAAAACCCTATCCATTAAGTTTTAGGTTAACCACTTTAAAACTGCAATACATTTCAAAAAGCTATCCAACTTTAATTAAACCTTTTGTTTCAATAAAGCATTGTTCAAAGATAACCCTAAATGTATTACATAGATTCCAAAACTTTCAAAAAGCTACCCTTTAAATTTTTTATTGACCCTTTTAATACCTCAGTAACTCTTAAAGAGCTATCCATTTTTAGTTAAACATTTTAATTAGACATCAATAGTCTTCCAAATATCCCTTCAAAAAGTTAACCTCGCGGACTTCCGGTTTGTTTCCTGTCACCGAAAGACGGTCCCGTTTTTGGACCGCCAGCCCCGCTGCCTGTCAGAGCCGCTTCGATCAAAAGAAGCGGCTCGGAAGTTCCCGAATCCTGAAGGATTAGCGGAATAGAGTTCGTGAGAAGCAGGTTGAGCCCCTGTGAGCCCCCAGATAGCTATCCTTTGCTTCTGGGGAGGAAACAGGCGCGGCTCCCTTTCAGCTCGCCGAGACTCCGGACAGCGTGGGACGAGTCTACCCAGCGTAGAACAAGGCGGCAGGAACAACCTTTCTACTGAAAACAAAGCAAATTCAAACAAACAGGGTGGAATAACAACTTGAACCACGAAACTGCAAGTATTACTAGCCCTGTGATTAATTTTAAATGTGAATGAGTGAAAGTCTCTTGAAAATGGCGCCCGGCTTCAGCGTTAATGAGCTGAAAGCGAGAGTGGATTAGCAACAAGTTACAAAGTAGCACTGTCTGTAACAAGTAGAGGAAAAGAAAATCTTTTTTAAAACAAGCCTGATTTTGCTTCAATTTCACCTTTAATTTGACTAAACCTGGGGGAATTTTTTAGAGGACTTTGTGGTGGAGGAAAGGGAAAAAGGATTTCCTTTTTTGGAAAAGCTAGACTATGTGGCAGGATGGCTTCTAAGCAGACTAAACAGGAAGTGAAGGCGGCAGGGGGGGGATCCCCCACACATAAACCTGAACAGCAGCCTCCCAGCCAGCAGAGCCAGAAAAAAGAGATTGATCTTGAAAGTCTAAAGGATTTCATTACTCAGGCTTTGATGAGGCAAGATGAAAATTTGGATGAGAAGTTTAAAAAGTCACAACAGGAAATCAAGCAGGAGATTAAAGAAATTAAAGAGGTGGTGCAAGAAAAATATGACAAGGTGACCAAAAAATTAATGACAGTGGTGACTGGATTGTCAGAAGCAATTATTAAAACTGATACTAAGGTGGAAGAATTTAGATCAGAAATGGATGTCAAAATCGACTTCCGGTTTCCTCGTCTTCGGCGGCGGCGGTGCCTTTTGAAGCTCCGCCAGCCCCGCCGCTTGTAGAGCCGCTTTGCGACTAAGAAGCGGCTCGAAAACTTCAAAATCCCTAGGATTTTTGAAGAGAGATCGCAGGGCACAGGTTGAGCCCCTGTAACCCCCCCAGGGAATAGTTTCTGGGGAGGGAACAGGAGCAGCTCTATAGGTAACATGCAATGCTGCACGGAGGGTCAGATAGTCCAGAAATAATTGGCTCAGCTGGTAAATAAAATAACGCAGTGACATTCCCCTTCTTTGCCAGTTGAGCGAATATCAGTTCATCATCAAATAAGGCACATCTTCTCACGCAGATACTCGTGTTGAGCTGCTGGAAGTGGTTTGTTGAGCATATCAGCAATTTGATCATGTGTAGGTACATATTGCATTTTGACAAAACCTTTTTTCACTAAATGTTTTATGTTTTGATAACGGATGTCAATGTGTCTGGACCTAGAACCTGTAAAATGAGATTCAGAAATATAAACCACCGATTCATTGTCTTCCATCACGGTGATCGGTCGGATTGGGTGTGTCCAGATATCTGTGACTAAAGCATCAAACCAAGTTAGGGAATTACATGCATCTGAAACACAAGCATATTCAGCTTCAGTAGATGAACAAGAAACAAAATTCTGTTTACGTACTTGCCAATAAACAGGACATCCATTTAAGAACATCATATAACCTGAAGTACTTTTGCGTGATTTCTTATCACTTGCCCAATCAGAATCTGCATAACAACATAATTCTGCATAATCAGTATGTGTTGGTTCTAACAATAACTTCAAGTGTTTAGTGTATTTTAGGTATCTCAATAATTTCTTAATACATGTCCAATGAAACTGTTTTGCCTTACCTACGTGTCGAGATAAGAGATTAACACTAAGTGCAATGTCGGGTCTGGTCCAACTACTAATGTACAATAGTGACCCAATGACTGAACGATAAAGTGTTTGATCCTCGAACTCAGGACTTGCTTCTCGTGTCAAGTTGTGAAAATCTGTTTGCATGGGTGTCTTTGTTGTGTTAGCATCCTTCATGTTGCAATGATGCAAAACTTGTTCAATTTTATCTTCTTGTGAAAAACTAAACCCCTTCTGTGTCTTTTCAATCTGAACACCTAAATAAGTGCTAATGTGACCTAATGATTTCAATGTGAAGTATCTCTGCAAAGCTTTGGCAAAAATTTCACTCATTTGCTTATTTGGACCAATATAAACAATATCATCAACATAAACAAGAACTATCTCATATGCATTGTTAGATCTTTTTGTGAACACGCACTCATCAGTTTCGGACTTAATAAAGCCCATTGAATTTAGTTTGTCAGTAAGACATAAGTACCACATTAAACCAGATTGTTTCAGACCATAAAGACTTTTGTTTAGAAACCAGGTATCCCCTTCTTGCTGTCGGAATCCTGGAGGACTTCTCACGTAGATCTCTTTGTCTAGGTCTGCATGTAGATAAGCCGTGTCAACATCAAACTGGAAAACTTCTAGACTAAGGATAGTTGCAGTTGCTAAAGCAATTTTTACACTCTCAGTTCTGACTGTCGGTGAGTAAGTATTTGTGTAGTCCTCAGGATAACGTTGAGCGAAACCCTGAGCTACAAGTCTGGCTTTGTACAATGACTCACCATTTGGTCTCTTTTTGATTCTGTAGACCCATCGAGTGCCAATGACCTTTTTGTTTGCTGGAGGTTTTGCAGGTGTAAATACTTTAAGTTTCTTTAGACTGTCCATTTCAACCTGCATTGCATCATACCATTTGTCTTGCTCTGAATCAGGGAGCTGCTTGATTTGTGTGAAATTATCAGGTGGAAGTGTGACATTGCAAATCAAAGGCAAGGGTGCTTTTGTCAGTTGCCAAGAATATCGTTGTGGAGGGATTCCTTTTGTGGCCCTCTTGGAACGTCTCGGGACAACTGTCCAGTCTTCTTCTACTTCGTCCTCGTCCTCACTTTCGTCGCTAGCGTCAGCATCCGCGGCTTGCGAAGACGGAACATCGGGTTGAGAAGAATCAGTGGAATCTTGATCATCAATCTGCGTAGCATCAGCAGTATCATCTCTGGGAAAATAAACTCCAGGATCATTGGAATGAATCCTGGACCAGTCAATATCTTCTTCAAAATTAGCAGATTGGGAAATCACAATTGCATGTTTAGAGTCAATAAATTTGCTCCATTTTGAGTTATCATCAATACCCATAAATCTCAGTCTCTTTGCTGCTGGACCTCCTTTTCTTCTTTGAGCTAAGGGAATGTTCACCATAGCATATGAACCAAAAATATGAATGTTTTTAAGATCAGGCTTGTAGCCATACAACATGAAGAAAGGAGTCTGATTTGTTACACTGCTCCAAGTACGGTTGACAATGTAATTTGCGTACTTGATAGCTTCACCCCAGTATATCATATCAAGGTTGGCGTCTTCTAGGAGACAACGCATCATGGTTTGCAGTACCTCTCCGTTGTGAGCCGATGTGTCAGGGGCTGAAGTCTGATGAAGAATTCCATTCTTACGCATCCAGTCCTGGAAACGCTGAGACATGAACTCGGCACCACGATCACTCTGGATTCTGGCGATGCGAACTTGGTGTTGGGTAGAAACAAGGGTTGCAAAGTCTTTAAAGATCTGAAAGGTCTCTGATTTTTCTTTCATAGGATATACATATCCATATCTAGAGTAATTATCAACAATTGTTAGAAAATATTTTCTCCCACCAAATGATGGCGGGAAAGGACCAACTATGTCAATGTGAACCAAATCAAAAATGCGTGTTGACAGGCGTGTAGCGCGTTTGGGAATGGCTGCTGCTTTGGATTTGGCCTTCTTGCATACAGCACAATCCAAAAACACCTTACACCCCTTTAGATCCAAACCTTTTGTGAACTCCGGCATCTTCCTAAGAACACGGAAACTGGCATGCCCCAATCTTCTATGCCATTTATGGATACACCTGGAATGCAAAGGTTTACCAGTTAGTGAATTCTCAACATTAACATTTTTATGCGGAACCTCAGGCTTGCTCTGAGCAACCTGTTTACCAATTCTATTTTTGTTGGCTTTAGGAGCCTTAGGAATAGCAACAGGATCTCTTTCTGGAGCATCTCTCTCTGGGCCTGTGCTCTGCCTTTTTGGAGTTTGCATACTTGCCTGTGTTTGTGTTTTAGGCTTTGGCTTTAAGTAATAAACACCACCAATTAATATGGTTTCAGCAACAATATCTCCATCTTTAACTATGTAACTTGCTTTTTCAAGGTGGTGAACCTGGAACTTTAACATTCTAGACAAGTGATACTGACTAAGCAAATTACTGGTTGCTGTTGGTATGTAATAAACATCAGGAATGAATGCATCGAGCTCTTCAACATAAACAGTTCCTTTTCCTTTGACCTGACAAGGATGATTTGAGAAAGAATAAAGTTCACGTAGTTCTGGTTCAGGCTCGTGCATTTCTGTGAAAAGTTCCTTTCTATAGGTAACATGCAATGCTGCACCACTGTCCAAAGTCCACAGGAGTCTTCTGTCGTACTCTGGTTGAAGTTGTGGATCATTGGTTAAAGCCAGTGTGGCGAGTGGAGTTTGTGGATCACGCCGGGGACCACGACGACCTTGCCTTCCGCCTCTGCCTCTGCCTCTGGAATCTGTTCCTCTGGGCTGGTATGTGACGGGAGCTGGAACTCGTTGGGGACAATCCCGGGTGGCATGTCCCACACGATTGCAGGTGTTGCATCTCGGCATCCTTGGAGTGTAGGTCCTTCCTCGGAAGGGGCGCCTAGCTGGAGCTCTTGATGCGGGTGGTCCTCTCAAGTGTGGAGTAGCTAGCATGAATGCCTCTTCTTCAATTAAAAGTCTACAGACATTGTCCACTGTGCGTTGAGCAATTGGGACTTGGTTAATTTTTGTAACAGCATCTTTCCATTCATAGTTCAAAGAGTTAATAATGATGCTGATCATTTGAATATCTTCAATGTTATGGCCTCTTTCTCTCAATTCTGTTCTCAGACCTTTCAGTTTGGTCAAATGTCCTCCAATTTGTTCACCGGGTTTCAATCTCGAACCGTGGAGTTCAGACATGAGTAAACATGACGATTCAATTGAGATAGGCCTGTAGCAATTTTCCAATTCAGCCCAAATTTGTCGGACCGTTGTATTTGGTGGAAAAGTGACCTGCAGTTCAGTATCCATGGACATCAATAATGTTGTGCGAGCCCTTATCTCTAAATCTCTTATTGCATAGTCCCATGGTTGTGCAGGAGGGTTAAATACCATAAAATGCGTGCCTTCTCTAAGAAGCAATAGTGTAATCTCACTGACCCAGGCTTTGTAATTGTGTCCTGACATTTTTAGTTTTGACTCACCAGTTAGTGGAGAGACAGAAAATGCCTGGTGAGGAGCCTGCACTTGGTATGCTGGCTGTGCTGGCAGAAATGCCTGTGGTATTTGCTGTGCCTGTTGTGGACCTAGAAATGGTCTTGGTTGTGCCATTGGAGGTGGGCCAGGAGGTGGCCCTCTTTGCACTTGTGGCTGGGGCACATATGCAGGCATTTGTAGCTGCTGTGGCTGATGCACTGGAATCTGCTGTATACCAGTTGCCATTTGTGCTTGATCTGCAATATTGGCATGACCTGCTGGAGATGCAGTCATTTGCCTTTGCTGTGTTCCATCTAAAAGGACACCAACACCACCAGGGGGTGTTGGAGTTTGGGCCTGTGGAAACACTTGTGGCATTTCAGCTTCCTGTAGTAAATTACTTTTGCCAGCAGATGGTGCTGCACCTTCAGGCAGCTCAGTTTCAAGAAATGATTGCGTGGCAGGTTTATATGTAACTTGATCAGGGAGACTTTCATGTGACGTATGCAGTGCTCTCTGGTCTGATTGGCCTGACACAAAATCTACCAGGGGGAGTGTCTTTGGCTCTGAGCAAGAAGACAATATGGCGCTTTTTGAAAAATTTAAGTCACGGGATTCTTCCTTATCATGCTCAAGCATAAACAAATCTCTCTTAAATCGAGACAGTTCATTTTCATAATATTTTACATGCTCACGATAGGATTTGATGGCCATCTCACGCTGGGTGAGCTCAGGGCTTTGAGAAGAGTAATGAATTACTTCTCTCTCTGCGTGGGGGTGAAAAAGCTTTGCCGTTTGTGGAAACTTTCTTGGCCTGGCACCATGCACATCGTAATCTGTGGGCTCTGGTAGAATAGATTCATAGCATGCAAATTGAGAAGAAGAAGCTACCGACCTCAGTCGCAGTTCATTATCTTCAAAAGCAGCTGTTCTGATATCTGTCCTTTGATGTGTTTCCGAAAGCATTTTCAGATCTTCTTCACCCATGGCACCTTCTTGTTCCAATTGCGTAGCCGTAGCAAGAGGCTGGAATCTTGAGGGCGTTACTATCTCCTGTTCTTCTTCCAAAGAGGATAAAGCTCTGTGCTTCATTTTTCTTTTTTTCTTCTGTTTCGGCATCTTAGCAATATAATTAGCGTACCTCAGTAGCTAAAAACTAATTGCCTATGCGCTCTTATCAGAAGTAACAAAACAAGGAAAAAAGCCATAAATCAGACCATCCGATCTGCTACCAGTTGTCAGGGCATTTATTAATCCCATGTTTGGCTCTGGGACTAATTACCCTGGTTTAGAGGAGATGGGTCGTGGCTTAATCCAAGTTGTCAATAATCTGAAAAGAAACTCGAGGGAGGTTTCTAATAAAACTCATTTATTTGTTATAAAGAAAATAAAACACCTCACTAACTAAGAAAAGTTAATTGTTACATTTTTGTTAATAATTTTCCTGCCGGTCCAAGACGGACCTTGCTGGCAGGAGAACAAAGGAAAGAGAGAATGAAGAGCAAGTGAAGGAATGTGGGTGGATGCGGAAACACGTAGCTTACTGATAACAATTCTTGGCAAGCTACGGAGGGTCAGATAGTCCAGAAATAATTGGCTCAGCTGGTAAATAAAATAACGCAGTGACAGTTCAACCTGCTGGAACTCCGGGCGGCGTGGGACAAGTCTGCTTTTGCAGAACAAGCCGGATACAGGAAACTTCAAACTGAAAGGAAAGGAACCAGCCTTAATAAGCAGCATATTTTTACTTGAACCCTGAAACTCGGAATCACAAGTATTAGAGTTTTCTTGGCTTTCTAATCTGAGTGAAAAAATGCGGATGAGTGAAAGTGAACTGTAAAAACATGGCGCTTAGCCTCAGAGTTAACGAGCTGGCGAGTGTGGATTGCTGAACTCATCTTGCTTTGTCATAAAGTTTCTAAACTGTTACGAAGTTGCTTCGCTTGTAACAAGAGAAATAAGAGAGAAATTTCTCCTTTTTCAATACTGGACTTTGCTTTACTTTAGTTCTTATTTGATTAAATCTGGGGGACTTTTTCAGAAGTCTTTGTGGAGGTGGGAGAGGAAGAAGAACTTCCCTTTTTAGTAAAACCAGCCTACGTGGCAGGATGGCCTCAAAGAAGCAGGAAGCGAAGGCAACAGGAGGTGGATCTCCCACACATCAAACACAGCCTCCCCCTGCACAACAGACACAGACTCAGAAAAAAGATTTTGATGTGGGAGATTTAAAAGAATTTATTTCTAAAATTCTGGATGATAAATTTCAAAAATCTCAACAGGAGATAGATGACAAACTTCAAAAGTCACATCAGGAATTTATGCAGGAAATTAATGAAGTTAAAGATATGGTGAAACAGAATCAAAACAAGGTGACCAAAAAAATATCAGAAGTGGCGTCTGGCCTGGCAGAATTTATTATTAAAGTTGATTCTAAAGTTGAAGAATTTAAATCAGAAGTTAATGTTAAGATGAAAGATAATGATTATAAAATTGCTGATGTTGACAATAAAATGCAGAGAGTTGAAAATGAAATCGTGATGGTACAATTCAGGGCAATGGAGTTTGCAATACGGCTTCGAGGAATTCGAGAAGAGGATAGACAGGATTTGAGACAGGTTTGTTCTGAGGCTCTGGCTAAGATCTTAAAAGTTAATCCTGATGTGGTTTTTCACAAAATAGATAAAATTTACAGAGTGAATTCTTGGGTGGCCAGACAAAGACAATTGCCCAGAGATGTGGTCATATATTTTACAGACAGAGAAATAAGAAATGACATCCTGCAAAAATCCTTTTACACCTCTGTGCAAGTGGGGGGCTCACAAATTGGAGTCTATAAAGAATTACCTCCTAAAATGTTGAAAACCAGAAAAGACTTTGGCTTTCTTGTTAAAGAATTGCAAAATCAACAGATACCATTTCGGTGGGACGCCCCAGTTGGTATAATTTTGAGATACAAGGGAGAAAGATATCGTTTGAATACCGTGGAGAAGGCAGAGCACTTCTACACTACTACTCTTAAGGAAAGAACACCATCCCCACGTACATCTACAGCTTTGGAGATTAAGGAGAGTGATGAGAAGCAACCTCAACGAGAATTGCAAGAACAGTCTAAGCAGGAACCAGAGGAAATGCAAGGCGCAGAAGGAGGTTTTCTGGATGAGCCTTTGCTGGAATCTTCTCCAATCTTGGACCCGGTTCGGATGATCGAAGTTAAGGATCAACGTATAACTCGAGCTCAATCTAAGTTACTTAAACAAAAGCAACAACAACAACAGGAAAGACAAGACAAGAAGGGAGCTAAGACTACTATACAAGAGACTGGAGCCATGGGGGGAGCGACTCCGAAGATTTTGGATGATATTCGGTTATTCTGCTCTTTGCTCCAGAAAGATGAAGATGACGCTTAAGTGTTTATCTTGGAATGTGAATGGGTTGAATTCAGCACAGAAAAGGAAGAAATTATTTACATATTTGAAACAATAACAATTTTACATATTTGATAAACTCCAAACTAGGAATACATTTTATATCTTCAACGTTGCAAAAAAAGAATGGTGTGGTTATCTATGTAAATAAGAAATTTACGGCTAAAGTTATAGAAACAGATGAAGATGGTAGGTTTGTAGCAATTGAATTACTTACAACATATGGCCAAATTCTTTTGATAGGAATTTATGCTCCCAACCAACAACAGGATTATTTCTATAAAATGTTACATACTAAAATACTACAATGGGACTATAGATCTATTTTAATCATGGGAGACTGGAATGGAGTAATAGACTCTAAATTAGACAAAAGGAGTTCAGCGAAATCTAGGATTAGGTTACCTCAGACCTTTTTTGATATGAAAGAAGATTTGGAACTAAAAGATATTTGGAGAATACATAACCCAAAAGAACTGGACTATACTTTTTTTTCAGATAGACATAGATCCTTCTCTAGGATTGATTTCATTTTGTTGTCAGATGATTTACTTGTCAAGACAAAAAGAACAAAGATTTTTCCAAGAACTTTGACTGACCATAGCCCAGTATGGATAGAAATTGAGATGGATAAGATTGAGAGACGTTCTTGGAGATTAAATGAGAACTTGTTCAGATATGAAAAAAACACAACAGAACTTAAAAAGCACTTGAAAGAATTTTTTGAAATAAATTTGAATAAAGGTACCCCAATAGAAATTGTGTGGGATGCAAGTAAAGCTTATATGAGAGGGGTGCTTATCTACATGAACTCTAAACATAGACTGATTCGACAAAAGAAAAGATCTGAATTGGAAATAGAAATAAAGAATAAAGAACAGTTACTTATTAAAAATCCAACAGATGAAAGAATATGCGGTGCTATAAAACTTTTGAAAGATCAATTTCAAATGCTTATGGCGGAACAAGTTGCAACAAACATACAATATGCGAAGCACAATACATTTTGTAACGCTAATAAACCGGGCAGATGGTTGGCTTACACATTGAGGAAAAAACAGAGTATACGGACTATTGATAGTATTGATATTGGAGGGAAAGAAATTGTTCAACAAAAATTAATTAAAGAAGCCTTTGTGGACTATTATACCAAACTATACGCCAAAGAGGAGGTGCAGAATGGACTTATAGAAAAATATTTAAACGATAAAAGAGTTACAAAAATTACTGATCAACAAAAGGAAAGAATGAATTATCCTATAACAGAGGAGGAGATAATAGTAGCAATTAAACAGTTAAAAACAGCCAAAGCTCCTGGCACGGATGGTTTGACCGCAGTGTATTACAAAACTTTGCAAGCTGAAATGGTGGAACAACTTAGAGATTTATTTTGCAATATTCAACAAGGGGGTAAAATACCCCCATCATGGACAACAGCTTATATATCTTTGATACCAAAAGAACAAGTCGGTCCTAAAAAACCAGAGAATTACAGACCAATATCTCTTTTGAATACAGACTATAAAATTTATGCGAAAGTATTAGCCAACAGGTTGATGCCAGTAATCCAAAAGGTGATTCATGATGATCAAGCGGGATTTATCGAGGGCAGATACATGAAGGATAATGTAAGGCAAGTAATAGATTTATTGGAATATCTTGAGAAGAATAAACAGATTCCTGCAGTGCTGGTCTTTTTGGATGCAGAGAAGGCCTTTGATAGAGTGGATTGGAATTTTCTACTAAAGACTTTAAAAAAGATGGACTTTGGGGATCAATTTATACAGGCGATTTCAGCAATTTATCAAGAGCAAAAGGCACAGATCATTATTAATGGAAGTTTGACAACAGAGTTTAAAATTGAAAAAGGAACAAGACAGGGATGTCCGCTATCCCCACTTTTATTTATTTTAACACTAGAAGTCTTGCTAAATACAATACGGGACTCTAATATCCTGAAAGGTATAATGATTAGGCAAGAGGATTACAGAATAAAGGCATTTGCAGATGACCTGGTTGTTACCCTATCACAGCCAATGGAATCAATAATCCTGATGAAGGACATTATACAAGACTATGGTAAAGTTTCAGGTTTTAGACTGAATCCAAAAAAGACTAAAATGATAGCTAAAAACATGACACAAGATCGTAAACATGAGCTTGAAAGGAGGGCAGGTTTTGAGATTGTACCAAAGGTAAAATATCTAGGAGTTCAGGTTGCAGAATCAAACATGAAATTGTTTCAAAATAATTATGAGGTGTTATGGCGAGAGGTGCAGAAAGACATGGAGACTTGGAAAAAACTGCAGCTGTCTCTACTTGGAAGAATAGCAGCAGTTAAGATGAACATTTTGCCAAGATTTCTTTTTTTGTTTCAAATGATTCCGGTGCTTAAAAGTGATAAAAACTTCCAAACCTACAGCTATATTATGATGCAGCAGCTTTAACTTTAACAAGTGATTGGTTTGGAAGGAAAAAGGCTGGAATATTGAATGCAGAAAGTTTTGATCTTGAATTTGGATGGCATGCCTACTTATTTTATGATGACAAAGTTGATAAAGTATTTAAAAGCCATATACTTAGAGACTCTTTGATGAGAGTTTGGAAGAAGCACCGATTCAAATGGGATTATAAAATACCGTTATGGCTGGATCTTGGTCATATTTTGTGGAATACAAATATAATGTCACTCGGGGGGGTTTTATACAAAGAGGTTCTTTTTACAGATGTGGGCAGATGGCAGCTGAAGACATTGCAGACACTGTTGGACGAAGGGATTAATCTAACTTGGTTACAATATAATCAATTACAATTGAGATGGAAAGAGGACCAAAAAATTGGTATTATGTTGCACGAGGAAGAATTGGTTAGACATATAAAAGAGAAAGGTCCAATGCATATCAAAAGGCTTTATAATCTTTTGTTAGAAAGGGATTCAGAAACTGAATTAGTTAAAGATTGTATGATTAAGTGGGCACAAAATTTTGAAGAACCAGTGATGTTGGAAACATGGGAAAAAATTTGGGTTCAGAATGTTAAATTTACACAGTCGCAGAATTTGAGGGAAAATTTCTATAAAATGTTTTATAGATGGCATTTAGATCCCAAAAAGTTGTCATGTATGTACCCTAATGTTCAGCCAAAATGTTGGAGATGTGAATGTTTGGATGCTACGTATTATCATGTTTGGTGGACCTGTAGGAAAGTTAAGGCTTTTTGGATAAAAATTTGGTGGGTCATGCAGAATGTTTTGAAGAAAAAAATTCAATTCTCTCCACAATTGTTTTTATTGGGTATAGTTAAGGGTTTTACATTGGGTGAAACAAAACTGATATTGTATATGATAACAGCAGCAAGATTGTTGATAGGTAAATATTGGAAAAATGAAGCCTTGCCCACTATTGAGGAATGGACTTTGAAGATGGCCAGTTTTGCAGAGATGGCGAAGATTTCAGCATACTTAAAAGATTGTTCACAAGAGACTTATGAATGGGAATGGAAAAAGTGGATAGAATATGTTCAGAACAAATATCAAACTAGAAAGTATCAAATAGCTTTTATTTGAAAATAATGTATTAGAAATATTTTAATGTAATGAGGGTAAAAAGAAAAATTATAAAGGGGAGGGAGGGGTTCAAGTTTTTACACAAGTTTTATATTAAGGGGTTTTTTTATTTTTTTTTACCAGATATGAGTATAATATAGGGAAGTCTGGGGGGAGGGGAGGGTTAGGGAGGGTTAGGGAGGTTGGGAAGTTTGGGGTGGGTGGTGGGGGGGAAAAAAAGGGGTGAAAATGTAATTGTAAAACTTTTGCAATAAAAAAAAAAGAAAAGAAATGGATGTCAAAATGAAGGAGACTGACTATAAAATCTTTGATGCTGACAATAAAATGCAGAGACTTGAAAATGAGATCACAATGATGCAGTTCAGGTCTATGGAATTTGCCATAAAGCTGAGAGGCTTAAAAGAGAATGATAGACAAGACCTGAGACAGACTTGTGCTGATGCTCTAGCTGTGCTGTTAAAGATTAGCCCTGAAGAGATTTTTTGCAAAATGGATAAAGTGTACAGAGTGAATTTGTGGGTGGCCAGACAAAGACAATTGCCCAGAGATGTGGTGATATACTTTACAGATAGAAAAATGAGAAATGATATTTTGCAAAAGTCTTTTCTCTCTGCTGTGCAAGTGGATGGAAAGGAGATTGGAGTTTATAAAGAGCTACCACCTAAGATGTTAAAAGATAGAAAGGATTTTGGATTTCTAGTGAATGAATTAAAAAAACAACAAATTCTATTTAGGTGGGATGCTCCAACTGGTATAATCTTGAGGTATAAGGGAGAAAGATACCGATTAAATACTGTTGAGAAGGCAGAAGAATTTTATTCTAATGTCTTTAAAGAGAGCTCACCATTCCCACGTACATCTTCTGTGTTGGAGATAAAGGAGAGTGATAAGGAGAAGCAGGTAATATCTGCTTGTAATATCTCTGTTTTCACTGCCTTCGTAAATCTTACATGTACTTCTCTTGGTAGTTTGTTCCTCATTGCATATCTTGTGTATACTCTGAAGGCTTCATCAATCTCATTTAAGATCTTTTCCTTGGATTGTTCCAAAACTTCTGATAATATCTCAGCAATCATCTCAGATAAATTTTCTCCTTTTTCTTCCTCTGTATTTTGAAATCTTAAGTAAAACTGAGAACGCTCCATCTCCAACAGAATAATTGTCTTTTCAGTTGATACCAACTTTTCTTCTAATTCCTCAACTTTCTTTTCTGTCATTTTTGCTTTTTCTTCTACTTTCTGGATTCTCTCTTCATTATTCCCAATCATGGCTTTCATTTCTTTTATTTCGTGTTTTAAGTCATCATGAAGCAATTGTATAAAATTTCTTAATTCCATCATCTCCGAAGTTTTCTGTGTTTCTGTCAATGAGGGACTTGCTGTTGGGTGTAAATGTGATGTAAATTTCTTCATATTTATAATCCAAGTGCCTAATCCTCCCCAATGGTTGGATTAGCAAAAAAAAGAAAAAAAAGAATAATAAAAATTAAAAATTAAAATTAAAATTAAATACAAAAATTAAAAAACAAAAATTCCAATCAACCACCTCCCTCAAAAATCAAATTTCCAAATACCGCAACAGACAAAAAAGAGAGAAAAAAAATTCAACTGCCAAAAGTAAAAGATAAAAATACAAATCCAAACAACCAAAAAGGAAAAAAGTTCTTCTGACTCTTCCAGTCTTAATCCAATTTCTTTTCAATCTAGTTCTTTTTTAAAAAAAGGCATAGAAAAAGAGTCCCTAATAAAAAATAATAATAAAAGACACAAAATCCAAAAAAGAGTGCCTTTCATCCACCAGCAAAGATCAAAACATGGAACTTCAAAGCAATCACCAGTCAGTGAGTAATACTAATAGAAGATTAAAAGCCAAAAGGAAAGTCCGAAATCCAATCTTCTCTCTTGCACATATGTTTTCTTTATCAGTCTACCAAAATGTCAAGGTCAACTATAGTCAAAATTCTTCCAAGTCAAATCTTTTTCCCTTCTGCCACTAGATGGCACTGCAGACTAGCTTTCAATAGAACACAATAAACTTTTTAAAATGATCTTCAAAGTTTCATTTTGTCAGTTCCAACATTTCAATAGAATGGGATTCAATCATTAATTCATTTAATCCCAATTTCTTATTTTTAAGGAATTACTTTTCTTTTCTCAATCACAAAGAAAAAATATAAGAAAAAAGAAAAAGGCTTTTACTGTCTCTTCTCACCACCAGATTACCAGATGTGGGAGCGAATGCACACCCGCTCTCACTCCTCACTCTCAGCCAGTCTATTCTTATTTAATTTCCAGTTGGATGTAAAGGGAAAAGTCTTTTTTAAAATCAGTCTCTCTCACCTCAATGTCTCATGCTGTTTTCCTGTCTTCCTCTTTCATTGCAACTGCCCCAGCTTCTTAGTGGCTTCTATGGTCTCTTTCACAGCAGTCCGGTTTGAGGAGCTTCTTCTGGTTCAGCCAGGGAGTTTGAGATCCCCCTATGCTGACCAGTCCATGCTCCTCTTGTTTGTTGTCCCTTCAGGATGACTTAGGTCACTTAGGACCTCCGGACTGCAGAGATATTGATGGGTCTTCAAGAGACCTTAAAGAACCTGTCTTGCCACTGCAACATTGGCCATGCCCTCAGGCATTCAAATGCTTGTTGGCACTCAAGGGTCCAGTGTATGGGTTGGCCTGGCCAGGGTTTCCCTTTGAGATGTTTTGTTTTGAGGAGATTGGTTAGTGGTAAAGCCACCTGGGCAATCGACGGAATAAACTGGTGGTAGAAATTGGCAAAACCCAGGAAGCTCTGTAATTGTTTTCAGGTCCTGGGTGCCTGCCAGTCTATCACCACTCTAACCTTATCCAGGCCCATCTCCACCCCCATAGGTGATATGCAAAAACCTAAGTAGTCCAACCGGGTCTGGTGAAACTCACATTTCAATAGTTTCACATATAGTTGCGCATTTAACAGCTTCTCCAGTACCTTACGGACCAGGGCAACATGCTCATCCAAGATCTTAGTGTAGATGAGTATATTTTTCAGGTACACCAACACTCCGTTGTATAGGTGTTCATGCAGCACCTTGTTGATTAGCTGAATGAACACCGTGGGGGCGCCCTGCAGCCCAAAGGGCATAACCCTAAATTGGTAACTCCCCAGGAGGCAATTAAACATGGTCTTCCACATGAGGGGAGCATCCGCCCTGCCTGTTGAGGGCTTTTTCGCCCTCCGGAACGTCTGGGCAGGGCTGGACGACACCGCGAGAGATGGGGCGATGGGCCTGGCCGCGGCAGCTGTTTCCGGTGTCGGAGGGAAGCGGAGGCCAAGGCATCCGGCGGCGGGCGGCGTTCGTGCGGCGGCGGCTTGGAAGTGCCCCCCCCTCGCTCCCTATAGCCCTCTGGATCCCTGGGGTGCCCTTTTCCGGCGTTTTCGGGGGCCCCGGTGCGCCTTGGGAGCTTGGGGTGCTTGGTTGCGAGCTGGCGACGACGGCGGCGACGGCGGCGGTGGCAGTGGCTGACATGGACCGGCCGGCCAGAGAAACAGCCTGGCAGCAGGTTGATGGAGGAGAAGCTAACAGCCTCACCCCTAAGACTACCATCTGTGATTACTGTGATGACTGTGATTACTGTGATGGGGTGTTTTTAGAACTAAGCTGTGACTGGGGGGTTGTGGAAATTGGGTTGGAGAGACAGGAGGCTGACCATGGTTTGGTTGCTTGGTCGCCTCGGGTGGCCTCTCCTCCCCCCCCCTTTCCCCCCAGGTAAGGGTGGGTGTTGACCTTAATGGCCAACCACCCCTGGATTGGGCTTTCCTGTCTCGCTACTCCTACTCTCACCTTAAGGAAGATCTTGTGCCCGTGGGTCTATTATCATCTTATTAATATCTTTATTATTACCATCGTTATTAACATCTACACTTTGGACACTTTGGACCTTTATTATGCTCCACTCATACCCTCGCTGGTTGGAGAGACTGTGCACCATTTGAGAGAGCTGAGGGATTTTCCACATCCCAACGGAGAGGATAGAACACTGCTCCCGTCAACTTTGTAACGGGACCGGCCATCGTGAGAGGATGGTTGGCCATTAACCTCTGTTGGAGAAAAAGAACATTGGACCCTCTCCCTGTCGTGAGAGGACAGTGGAGTCCAGCCCTATAAATGGATATTTTGTGACCTTTATGCTCAGTTATCCCTTGGACTATGATAGATTCCCGGACTGGCTTTTCTTCTCCCATCTTTGGCTCGGTTGATGCTCCAAAAAACCGACCTTCTTGCGCTGCGAGACTCCCCCCTCTCACAGGCCTGGCCCTCCACGTTATCGAGGGCCTATCTTGATGACGGGCTTTGGGACCCCGAGAGATGGCATGCAGCAAAGAGGGGGCTGAGGGGTTTTTTAGCTAAATTTTTAAGGAAAATTTTAAGGGGACCCGGGAGGATGGGTGGGAGTTGTAAAAGTGGACCTGGGGGGGTCCAGATAGCGACTGTGCGGGATGAGGGGTTGATTAGCTGCAGCAGAGGGGTCGTGACAGGAAATTTAACTGGGGGGCAGGGGGACGATAGAAAGGGCTGTGTAATTGAAATCATGAGTGGGAGGGGCAGGTACGACGGGCGCAGGGGGTCATATCAAGTGTCGGGGGTGCGCACGCGCTGTCTCCGAGCGATTGCGCACTCCGGCCCCCAATGCGTGACTCGTGTCCTGGGTTGTGTAGAGCCTCAGGCCCAGGGTCCGCGGCTGATGTTATGTAATGCCAGGTCGGTGGTTAATAAGGCCCCCCTCATCTGTGATCTTATTTCGGAGGGGGGTGCAGACCTGGCAGGTATTACGGAGACCTGGTTGGGCCAAGAGGGGGGGGGTCCCCCTCGTAGAGATGTGCCCGCCAGGTTTCCGTGCATTTCATCAGCCAAGGGCCCAGGGGAGGGGTGGGGGAGTGGCGGTGATCATTAGGGAGAGTCTTTGTCCGAGGGAGACCACTGTTCCTCAGATAGCCGGATGTGAGTCCCTTTGTGTGAAGTGGGGCCGTGTGGTGCAGATGGGTTTGCTGACTACGTACCTGGCTCCCTGCCACGTGGCAGCGACCCTGCCCGAGCTACTCGATGTCATTGCCGGGGTGGCGGTCGATACCCCCAGACTTATTGTCATGGGGGATTTCAACCTCCCATCCGCAGGTGAGGCGTCAGAGGTGGCTCGGGAGTTCATGGCTTCCATGACGGCCTTGGACCTGACCCAGTTAGTTCAAGGCCCCACTCACATAGGGGGACACACTCTGGACCTGATTTTTATCTCTGGTCAGTGGTTGAATGATCTTGGTAGAGGGGAACTAGATATTAAACCCTTGTCATGGACAGATCATTCACTCCTTCAACTAGACTTTCCTACCGCCTGCCCCCACCGCAGGGAGACGGAACCGACCAGATGGTTCCGTCCCAGGCGCCTGATGGATCCCGAAAGGTTCCTGACGGAGCTTGGGCCGTTTCCTGAGACTCTAACACACGACTCGACTGAAGAGCTGGTGGCCGCCTGGGAAAGGGCGGCCGCCGGAGCTTTGGATCGCGTCGTGCCTTTGCGGCCTCTGACCCGATGCCGATCTCAATTAGCTCCTTGGTTCTCTGAGGAGCTGAGAGAGATGAAGCGTCGGAAAAGACGCCTAGAGAGCATTTGGAGGACTAGTCAATCCGATTCCGACCGGACACAGGTGAGGTCCTATATCAAGACCTACCTAGTGGCGATAAAAGCGGCAAAATCTAACCATTTTTCCGCTCTTATCGCATCTGCAGAGAACCGCCCAGCCGCCCTGTTTAGGGTGACCCACTCCCTTCTTCGGGGGGGAGTGCGGGAAGATCCCTTGCAGGGTCGTGCTGAGGATTTTGTGCAATTCCTGCACGATAAAGTCGCTCGGATTCGGGATGGCTTGGACTCCGATTGGATGAGTCCACGGGAGGAGACCGGGGCAGGCCTTGAGAATGTTATCTGGGAGGGGTTTGATCCTGTGACTCCCGAGGATGTGGACAGGGTTCTGGGTAAGATTAGTGCCGCCACGTGTTTATTGGACCCGTGTCCCTCCTGGTTGGTACTGGCCTCCCGGGAGGTTACACGAGGCTGGCTCCAGGGGATTATAGGTGCTTCTTTGGGTGAGGGTGCCTTTCCTGCTGCCTTGAAAGAGGCGGTAGTGAGGCCCCTCCTCAAGAAGCCTTCCCTGGACCCGGCTGAATTAGCCAACTATCGTCCAGTCTCCAACCTTCGTTTTGTGGCGAAGGTTGTTGAGAGCGTGGTGGCACGACAACTTCCCCGGCACCTGGATGAAGCTATCTATCTAGACCCGTACCAGTCGGGCTTCAGGCAGGGGTACAGCACAGAAACGGCATTGGTCGCGTTGGTGGATGATCTCTGGAGGGCTCGGGACAGGGGTTGTTCCTCTGTCCTAGTCCTATTAGATCTCTCAGCGGCTTTTGATACCATCGACCATGGTATCATGCTGCAGCGGTTGAGGGGGTTAGGAATAGGGGGCACCGTTTTGCGGTGGTTCTCCTCCTTCCTCTCCGACCGCTCGCAGTTCGTGTTGGCAGGGGGGCAGAGGTCGACCTCGAGGCGTCTCGCATGGGGAGTGCCGCAAGGGTCGGTCCTCTCGCCCCTCCTGTTCAACATTTATGTGAAGCCGCTGGGTGAGATCATCCGTGGTTTTGGAGTGAAGTGTCATCTGTACGCTGACGATACCCAGCTGTACATCTCCACCCCAGACCACCCCAACGATGCCCTTGATGTGATGTCCCGCTGCCTGGAGGCCGTGCGGGCCTGGATGGGGAGGAACAGGCTCAGACTCAACCCCTCCAAGACCGAGTGGCTGTGGCTCCCGGCGCCCCGATATAGTCAGCAGGTGCCATCGCTGACTATTGGGGGTGAATCTTTGCCCCCCACGGAGAGGGCTCGCAATCTGGGTGTCCTCCTGGATGCACGGCTGTCTTTAGAAGAGCATATGACGGCCGTGGCCAGGGGGGCCTTTTATCAGGTTCGCCTGATTCGCCAGTTGCAGCCCTTTCTGGATCGGGACGCCCTGCGCACGGTCACTCATGCCCTTGTTACTTCCCGGTTGGACTATTGTAATGCTCTCTACATGGGGCTCCCCTTGAAGAGCACTCGGAAGCTCCAGCTGGTCCAGAATGCGGCCGCGCGGGTGGTTATGGGCGCAACCCGTTATGCCCATGTGACACCCCTCCTGCGCGAGCTGCACTGGCTCCCGGTGGTCTTCCGGGTGCGATTCAAGGTGTTGGTTACCACCTTTAAAGCGCTCCATGGCATAGGACCCGGGTACCTCCGAGACCGTCTTCTGCCACCAATAGCCTCCCACCGACCAGTTCGTTCCCACAGAGAGGGTCTCCTCAGGGTGCCGTCAGCCAAGTTATGTCGGCTGGCGACGCCCAGGGGGAGGGCCTTCTCTGTGGGAGCCCCAGCCCTGTGGAATGAACTGCCCCCGGAAATTCGTAAGATATCTGACCTCCGGGTGTTTCGCTGCGCATTGAAGACCCTGTTGTTCCGCCAGGCCGGACTATCAATACAATAGTTTTAAATTGGGGTATTTAAATTTATTGGGGTTTTAAATTTGAGCCATTTATTTAATTATTTTAAATTTTATATCATTGTTTTGTTTGTGTTTTTAAATAGGCTGTACACCGCCCTGAGTCCTCCGGGAGAAGGGCGGTATAGAAATAAAATTATTATTATTATTATTATTATTATTATTATCTCCTGTTCGTATCCGGACCTGGTAATATGCTTCCCAGAGGTCCAATTTGGAGAACACCCATCCCTCAGCCAACCGGACTAACATGTCCTTCATTAATGGCAGAGGGTACAGGTGTTCTACACACACTGCATAAATTTCTCGGAAGTCTACATACAGACGCAACCCCCCCATCCTTCTCTCTAAACAATACAGGGGCAGCCAATCAGGATCGAGCGGGCTGGATAAAGCCCCATTTCAGATTTTTCTCGATGAAAGCTCTCATCTCCTTCAACTCAGCCGGAGTCATCAAATACATTTTGGGCTTTGGTAAAACAGCCCGTGGGAAGATTTCTATCCCACAATCAATGGGTCGGTGAGGAGGCAAGGTGTCACACTCTCGCTCACTAAAAACCTCTTTCAGGTCAACGTACACCTCAGGGTAGCCCAACTTCCCACACTCCTGAGGAGGAGGGACAGCTTCCGCTAATCCACCCTGGTCTACTGTAGGGGCTTGAGGCCATTCCTCATGTTGCGGTGGGGCTGGGCCCAGGATCAACCATAGATGTCGACAACCACCACCCCACCAGATGGTCGGGCCCCATTTGTCCAACCAAGCTTATCCCAGGACTATATCCTCCATTATTTTTGGCACCACCACAAACCTTAGGGTTTCCCGGTGGGTGGCTATTTCCATAACTATCGCCTCTGTGACATTGGTGGCGGGCTGTCCGCCCAGCAAGGACCCGTCCATCTGCTCAAATCTTATGGGTTGGGATAGCTTTCTCAGTCCCACCCCCAACCCTGTGGCCACCGCTGTGCTCATCAAGCACCTGGTGCAGCCGGTGTCCACTAAAGCTGTACAGTCCCTCCTTACCCTTGCTTCCAACACTATTGGAATTACGAAGGGTTTAATGGGCATGCTTACCATTGGGTCTGGTTCAGCCTCCTCCTTGCTGCTGCTGGTGATTGGCTCCTTGCCTGGGCTGACCGTCACCACGCCCAGGGTTGCTTGGTACCACCTGTTGTGCCCCCCTTAACTTCTCAGGGGTGCCCTTGATGCTCTTTCTCGCCATCATTGTTCTTGTGCAGGGGGTACCAATGGACTTCTTCTGGTCCTCATCTGCGCACTTGGCTGCTCTATGCCCTGGCTTTCCACAGCGAAAGCATGTTAAAGGTGGTCTGCTGGATGTAGGCGTGTCTGGTTCCACTGCCCTTTGGGGCATTCCCGCCAACCGCTGACTTTGAGCGTTGAGGTTGGGGGGACAAAATGGAGCTTTTTGGACCCAAACAGACCCTTTCGCCCTGTCCTCCCGGAATTCAGATCCCAGTTCGGTAGCTGCCTGATACCAAACCCCTACACAGGCAAGCCTGCTGTAAAGCACGGTCGAGACCTTCTCGAAAACGATGGACTAATAGGCGTTCTGGCCAACCTCGCACTTTACCTGCCAGATGCTTGAAGTCCCGAATGTACTCCTTTGCAGGCTGCCCTCTTTGTCTGACACTGTACAAGTCCACCTCTGCCTGCTGGGCCCTAGTGGTATCCTCAAAGCGATCCCGGAGAGCAGCCAGGAAAAGGCTGAGGTCTCCCAATTCCTTCCTGTGCTCTCCATACAGGTCATCCACCCAATCAGCCGCCTCTCCCTCCATTGCCACCATAACAGCCATCACTCTATCCCATTGGGAGGTATAGAGGTGGCCGTACCTATCCATGTGGTTTAAGACTTGCCTGATAAAGAGGGTCACCTTTTCTTCACTCCCATCGAATGCTGACCTAATTGCAGGTGGATCCCAACGTCCCACTGCAGGCTGGCCTTGGGTCGGTCCAGTAGCCATATGTGCCATGGAGCCTGGGCACTAACCTGCGCTCCCAACCAGCCAGCCACACCCCAGGCATTGCAATCATCACATCCTGTTCCACACCTCTGCGCAACGTCAGGCTTCCCAGCCAACAGCATCTGCCTAGCTAGCACTCTCAGCCAACGCTACAGCTGCCCAAAACCTCTCAAGCTAGCTGCTGCCAGTCCAGTGCACCCAAGTATGGTAAATGTCCTGAGTAGGCCACCATAGTCCTGGATACATCATCAGGCAGCACCTGCAGCCAAAACGTGCCACTGACGCCAGCCTGGTCTCCCACGAGCGGTGCACCTCTCAGCTGATGTGCAGTGGCCAGAGACGTCCTCCAGAGTGGCTAGTGAAGATACCAGCCAAAGTAGATGTCCCCCAGAGTGGCTGGTGATAAGGAGGTGAGCCGGGGAGCCCTGGTGTGGTTGGTGCCACCGCGCGTCGGAGCTGACAGGAATACATATTTAATTTTACATGTGTTAGCTGCAGCTAGAATTGTAATTGCACAACAATGGAAAAATGAAGAGATCCCTACAGATGAAAATGTTATTAAAAAATATTAGAATGTGCAGAAATGGATAGACTAACACTCAAAATTAAGGCGAAGGAAGAAACAATACCTTTTAACATGGGATTTTCATCCCACACTTTTCATATAGACATTGAATTTTTATGTTTAATATTAAAAAAAACATTTTAAAAAAAAACCCAAAGAAGTCTGTGGATGCCCACAGAAGGGAGGGTCTGCCAATAGCAGTAGGAGACACGGTCTGGCCCTTCCAAAAGCTAGATGCTGAGTTTATGGGGCCATTCAAGGTTTTCCTAGAAAACAATCTTGTCACCTTCCATCTCCAATTCCTCCCTCTATGAAAGTGCACCCAGTCTTTCATAGATCCTTGCTGTCTAAAGAAGCCCCTCCAAGTGCACTAAGATCCCAGCACACCCCCACCACCTGTCATTGTGGAGGAAGAAGCAGAATATGAGTTGGAGGAAATCCTGGACTCTAGACACAGAGGCAAAGGCATTCGGTATTTGATTCATTGGAAAGGCTACCCTGTTTCTGATTGTTCCTGGGAAAACACTGGGTTTGTTCATGCCCCTGATTTAATATGCCAGTTTCACCTATGTTTCCCTGAAAAACCATGACCAACCAAACTCCCAGCCCCTTGCCCCACACTGCCTGAGGGTCAATGAAGGAGTTAACCAGCTCTTCTGGATCATTCCAGGGGGAGGCAGGGCACTTGCTTATGATGGACCTTCCAACTCTGGCCTCCAATTCCCAGGAAACGGAGGTGAGGGACATTCTAACACTGTTGCTGTGTTTCAGCAACTGCCACCTGGCTCTCCAGCCCATTCAGAAGCAGGGGAGGAAGATTCATTTGAGGCTGCTTCCCTCTTGCCCTTGCCTAGTTCCAGTAGTGGGCTGCAACTGCTTTGACAACTGGTTCTGTGAGCACGTGGTCTGTGTGTGCACGTGCACTATGCATGTGCACGCCTTATGCATGTGCACGCCTAATGCGTGTGCACGCTTAATGCGCATGCACACCTAATGCACGTGCATGCCTAATGCGCTTGCACGCAGCATTCAAAATACAGCAATTTGAAGCTTAGCTGCTTACCTTCAAAGACAGCCCTGGTAAGTAGAACAGTGGAGGCATGGAAATCAGCTGTGCCACGTGAATCAGCTGAGCCAGAAAGAAGGAAATATAGGACAGGATAGGGCGGGTGCAGGTGGGTGGGGACAGCTGATTGTCAGAACTACCGAACTGGCAGCAGCCCACCTCTGCCTAGTTCCCATGAGAACTCAGAGGAGGGTGAGAGGAGTGGCTGACGTCACAGCGATACGACACATCCCATGGGGGCCCTTGGATCATGCCGAAATCCAAACTGCCGGGAGGTCTGGACAGACTGAAAATCGCCTCGGAGGGGCGATGAATAAAGAGAGCACACTCTGCTGAACTCAGGGAGCCCGCAATCTCCCTGATTGATCTGGAGAAGGCTCTCAAACCCAGTGGAAAGGAAAAGATGGCTATTATGTGCCGGACCGAAGCATGACAGTCACCGGAAAGGAAGCATGGAAGATTGAATGACAGTGTGATCGATCTGGGTGAAAGATTTCCAACTTTGAATTTTTAACTTTAATGGAAGGAAGAGCCCCCTGGAAAACATCTGGGTGAAAGTGGGACCCAAAAGGAGGAGGTGGAACTGTTTTTTTTCTCCACCTCCTGAGAAAAGCGGCGAGGAAAGCCTAAGAGTCATTTTTAAAACAGGAACTTAAGCTAGAGAACTTTTTAGAAAAAGAGTGAAAATCCTTTGCAATTAGAAAGCCGGACTGGGTACCTCAAATACAATACTGAATAATTTAGAAGCTTTTGGATACTACAAAACTTGGATATACAGAACTTTCTTTTTTATTCTATTTCTATAAAATTTGAACCTGAGTATACTGTATAATAGGAGAAAGAAAAAGAGAGAAGCAGAACTACAGTGCCACCTACAGGCAGAAGTGGAAGTGGAAGCTGGGAGTTGCAAGGGAGAAAGAGGAAAAAATATATAAAATACATAACCTTGAGAGACTGTGAGACTGAAGGTAAGAACTGACTGCTAGAGAAACAATTCTTGTGCTATAAGCTGTTTAGACTGAGATAGAGGGCGAAACACTGAGATCTGCTATTTTTAAACACTGTAGCTCTTGGAACTCAAATGGAAATATAACAGACAAAGCAAAATAGAAGCTGAAAACAGCAAAATACTCCCCTTTCTCTTATTTTTCTTCTGCTCAGTGAACTCTCTGTTTGTGGATATAAAATAACTGGTGGTTGAATTTTAGGGCTTGGTGGGCCTATGTGGATTACAATTTATCAATTTATTATCCCTCTTTTTTGGATAAGAAAGGATTAGGGTCTGAAGAACCTGAAGAAAAGAACAAGAAGGATGGGGTTAAAAGATTGATAACCTTTGGATTATTTATTGATGACATGGAGGGATAAGAAGGTGAGGATTCGGAGTCTTCAAGAAGCAAGAGAATTCATGGAACAACAATTTAATTTGTCAGAATTAGATGCTGAAGGAGAAGGGGAAAGTAGAAGTTTGGAGGAATCGCAAGAGGAAGAAGAGGTAGAGGAGAGGAGAGAAGGAAAGGCGGGAAAGAAGGGTGGGGGAATACAAAAAGTTGAGGAATTAACAGCACCTCAGAGGGAGACAAGACAAACAGTTAAGAAGGCTATAACAGTGGGAAAGTAAAAACTTAGGTGAGAAAAGGAAATGGGGGAATTAGTGCGTTTGATATCTGTAAATATTAACGGTTTAAATGCTCCTAATAAACGTAGTAGGATTTTGAATAAATTAAGAAAGGCTAAGTATGATATTGTCTGCATGCAGGAGACTCATATAAAAAAAGATCAAAACCATTTGTTAGAATGCCGGGCGTTGGGTAAAACTTATACCTCATTAGCAGGTCAAAAAAAAAAGAGGGATAGTGGTATATGTACGACATCATTTGAAATCCCAACAGGTTTTTGCTGACCAGGAAGGCCAGGTTCTCATGCTCGAAATAGAAATTGCCCAGTGGAAGTCTTTATTGGTTTGTATTTATGCCCCTAATGACAATCAGAGGACTTTTTATCAAAACTTATATGTTAAATTGGGGGAACTGGAATATGAACATGTCTGTCTAGTGGGGGATTTCAATGCTGTAATGGATAGAATGCAGGATTATGTCCCGGGAAACATACAAGGAAGGTTAAAGGATATTAAGAGAACATTACCAAAAATATGTAATGATTTAAGGGAGGAATTTGGATTACAGGATATATGGAGGTTGAGAAATCCCAATAAAAATCAATATACTTATTTCTCTCCCAGACACCACTCGTGGACCCGAATAGATATGATATGGATGTCTCTTGAGTTGAGGGGGCTGGTCTCGGAAGTGGAAATAGGGCCCAATCAGTGGGCGGATCATAACCCGCTAATGGTAACTTGGAAGATCCCACATTGTAGGAAGAGTAGATGGAGAATGAATATAGGTATCCTGAAAGATGAAGAATTCATGAGTAAATTTAAGAAGGAGTTATATCTTTTTTTCCAGGAAAATAAGAAAGAGGATACTTCAATATACAATACATGGGATACGGTTAAGGCAGTGATGAGGGGATGGTTAATCAAATATATGATTGACAAACGTAGGGCGGGTAAGAAACACCGAGACAACCTCTTGAATAAATTACAATGGGTGGAAGAAAGGATGCAAAATGGATTAACCCAGACAACATTGATAGAGGAAAGGGAGTACTAGCAACACCAGATTAAATTATTAGATCAAGAGGAATTAGCAAATAAACTAAAGTGGACTAAACAAAAATTTTTTGAAAGGGCGAATAAAACAGGAAAATGGTTGGCTTACCGTCTTAGAAAGGAGCAGGAACAACGGAGAATAGAAGGGCTGAAAGATGTAATTGGGAATTTCCATTGTACTAAGGAAGGCAAGAGAATGGTAGCTCAGGATTTTTTCACACAGCTTTATCAGAAAGGAGAGGAAAATATCTGTGAAATTCGGAAATATTTGGAAAAGACAGACTTGCCTAAAGTCTCGGAAACAATGAAGGAAATTCTTAATGCGGAATTTACGATGGAGGAAGTAGAAACAGTTATGAAAGCACAGGCGAATGGCAAAACCCCGGGTAGAGATGGCCTTCCAGTTGAATTATACAAAATAGTGTTTGACGTGATAGGAAGACACATGACGGATTTATTCAATGCGGTTATGAAATAGGCTCAGGTTCCAGTATCTTGGACTGAGGCTTATATTTCTATTATCCCAAAAGAAGGAACTGATCTATCTCTTATTAAGAACTATAGACCAATATCATTACTAAACTCCGATTATAAGATATTTGCGGGGGTTCTTGCAGCTAGGCTTAGCTGCTTCCTTAACCAATTCATTCACTCAGACCAAAACGGCTTCCTTCCTAATAGATAACTACGAGATAATCTTAGAATTATCATGAATACACTAGAATTTTTCAAAAATCGCCCGGATAAACAATTAGCTTTAATTTTTGTTGACGCCCAAAAGGCATTTGACAGAATCAGTTGGGAATTTATGATTTCCCAATTGGAATATATGGAGTTTGGTGGGAATTTTATTCGGGCAATTCGAGCTATCTACCGGGAGCAGACTGCAAGAGTTCTCATAGATGGAGAGGAGACGGAGAGAATTCAAATTCGTAGAGGTACAAGACAGGGATGTCCCCTTTCCCCATTGCTATTTGTATTAACTTTAGAGCCCCTGCTTAGAGAAGTGAGAGGAAACACGGAAGTAAGAGGAATGAAGATTAGGCAGGAGGAAGTTAAAGTTCAGGCTTATGCAGACGATCTTGTATTTATCTTGGATCAACCACTGGACTCGGGCCTGAAATTATTATGCTTGATTAGAGAGTATGGGAAGGTAGCGGGGTTAAAGATGAATGAAGAAAAAACTAAAATCCTAGTGAAAAATATGACTCAGATGCAAAGGCAACAGCTGGAGCAGTTAATGGGCTTAAGAATAACAAATAAAATTAAGTATCTGGGTTGACCGCCAGATGTTCCTCCATAAAGGAGGATAACTATCTTCCTCTTTACAGCCAGATGCTCAGAGACTTAGAAAGATGGAAAAATCTCCAGCTATCAATTTTGGGAAGGGTGGCAACCATTAAGATGTGCGTGTTACCCAAATGGTTATTTCTATTCCAAACAGCCCCGGTAAGGTTGAATAAAGAGTTTTTTACAAATTTGGATAGGAGTATATCTAAATTTATCTGGCAGGGAAAGAGGCCGCGGATTAGACTTAAAATGTTACAAGAACCCAAAAATAGAGGAGGATTTGGACTCCCAAATTGGGAGCTCTATCACCAAGCAGCGAACTTGATTTGGGTGAGAGAATGGATGGTCCTACAAAAGAGATGACTTTTGACATTTGAGGGAGCCGGTCTTCAACATGGCTGGCACTATTTTCTATGGCCGGGAGCATCCGGCCGTCCTAGACACTTTGATGATCACTATTTACATAGGACGCTTGGGTACACTTGGGAAAAGGTTAGAAGAAGAGTATATACAAAAGTTCCATGTTGGATTTCGGCGCAGGAAGCTCAGGTTTACCCGACATTGTATAAAGGGGAGAAAACCTTGACGTATGAAGGTTTCTTGGATGTTCAGGGTAATCCGAAGTCACGAGAATTATTAACTCTTCAAGGATATAAGATAGACTGGTGGTCTTATTCTCAAGTGCACTCCAGGTATAAAAAAGATTTACATAGTGAAGGAATCTACCGTAAAAGACAAAAATTGGATAAGATCTTATTAGAAGGAGGGAAAGGGATATTATCTAAATGTTATGCATATTTATTCTCTCTGCAGATAGGACAGGATGTAGTGAAGGATTGTATGATAGCATGGGGGCGAAATTTTGGATATCCCCTTGACTTCCAGCAATGGGAACAGATTTGGTTGAAAAATATGAAATTAACCATGGCCTCCTCATATAAAGAAAACATATATAAAATGGTCTACCGGTGGCATCTACCCCTGGCGAGATTAGCTAAAATGTTTCCCGGGACATCTGCCTGCTGTTGGAAGTGCGGTTACAGCAATGGAACCTATTTTCACCAATGGTGGACCTGCCCACAGGCAGTTAAATATTGGAAAAAAATACGGCAATGGATTTTGGAAATTACACAGATTAATTTGGAATTAAGACCTGAGATTTTCCTATTGGGGGCAAAACCTTTGAATGTTAAATCAGATATATGGTTCTTGTTGATTCACATTATCACTGCAGCAAGATTAGCGTATGCGCAGGAGTGGAAAAATCAATACTTACCGATAGATTTGAAAATAATATATAAAATTAATGAGTGTGCGGAATCAGATAGACTAACTAGATTGATCAATGGTAAAAAAGATTCAGAATTTTATAACAGTTGGAAAGTATGGTATGATTGGGTACGTACTTATGGACAATGTAATCATATTATACCATGGTGGCAGGATTGTATATTTTATTTGTGTATTAGTGTATAGAATATATTAATAAAAATTATATATATAAAAAAAGAAAAGAACAAGAAGGATGGGGTTAAAAGATTGATAACCTTTGGATTATTATATATATATATATATATATATATATATATTCTCTTGGATTACAAGTGATGCAGGCAGAATTAAAAGGGATGATTCAAGCCCTGCATGATGACTTCAAGGAAAGAACAGGGAAAGTACAGGACAAATTAGAGAATGTTCAACAAATGATGGCAAATAGTGAACAACGCATGCAGAAGGTAGAAGAGAAAGTTGAACAAACGGAAAAAAGAGTTGATTACAGACTTACTCTGGCAGATAAAAATAAAGAAAGAACAATAATATCTTTATAGATGGATAGGGCTGATTATTACTTGTGGTTCCAGAATATTGAGGAAGAAAAGGGAGAAAATTTAGTGGAGATATTTCCAGAGCTGCTGGCAGGTGCCTTAGAGGTGGCCAAAGAAAAAATTCTTGCAGAGATTAATGAAATATTTAGAGTTAATACCAGATATGCAACAAGAAACAGACTTCCTAGAGAGGTACATGTGAGATTCACTTAAAAAGCAATGAAAGCAGAGTTTCTACGAAGAGCGAGAGAACCCTAAGAACCCTAACTATAACATATATGGGAAAGAAGAACAAAAAGAAGAGACAAAATCAAAAGATACTAGAAGAAAAATATAAGAGATTAGTGATAGAACTACAAAAAGATCCACAAAAAAGAATATAAATAATCAAATGGAATTAATAAAACATAAGCTGAACCTAATAGATAAAGAAGAACTAGCACAAAAAATTAAAAGTGCTAAACAAAATTTCTTTGAAAACGCAAACAAACCAGGAAGATGGCTGGCATATAAACTGAAAAAGGAGAAAGAAAAGAAACTGATACACCAACTAATGGATGATGAAGGAACTCTTCACCATCAAAATGATGATAAAAAGAAAGTGATTCAAAATTACTATGAAAAACTATATGATCAAGAGTCAATCTCAGAAGATAAAATAAAACAATATTTAGAAAAAGCGGAACTACCTAAAATACCTGAAACAGTGAAAGCAATGCTAGATGAGTGTATATCAATGATGGAATTAACAGAAGCAATCAAGAGGCAAAAGAATGGCAAAACACCAAGTCCGGATGGATTACCAGCAGAACTATATTACAAAGTACTTCAAGTATTCCAATGTTGGAAGCATTCAACGAACTTTTGTTAGAAGCAAAAGTACCAAATTCATGGATGGAAGCATATATTACTCTCATACCGAAAGAAAATGCTGACCTACAACGGATAAAAAATTATAGACCAATATCTTTACTGAATGCTGATTATAAAATATTCACTTCAATAATTGTAGAAAGACTAAAAAGATTTTAAAATGAATTTATACATCCAGATCAAAATGGTTTTTTTACCTGAGACAAATTAAAGACAATATGAGAATAATTTTAAATACGTTGGATGCAGAGGTGGGATTCTACCGGTTTGCACCTATTCGCTAGAACCAGTAGTTAATTTTCTAAGCAGTTCGGAAAACTGGTTGTTAGAAGAAATCTCCTTTTGTTTTTTTCCACTTTACAGGGCTAATCCTGTAAGGAAGGCATTCTGGTGTTTCTAGCCTAATCTTTATTGCCCTGCTTACAGAAACTGCCTCTCCGTTAACCCTTATTACATTCTTGGCAGTACGTGTAGACTTACTGTCGCTTGAGTTTCTCCGGAGATTTTTTCTTTGCTGGTACTTTACTGGGGCTTGATTTTATTAAAGGGGAAGGGTTGTTTTAAGCTTTTTACACTGCTGTTGGGAGGAAATACTCCCCTGTTGGAGTTCTTCCAGCCGGGATGCAACGATCAGCACTTTGAAGAAATAATTGAATAACGAAGCAGAGCTGCCGGAAAGAAGCTTTTAATGACAAGGAACCAATCATTGGCATCCTTCAGTCTCAAGAGACTATGGTATAGTGCTCTGGAAAGAGGTCCTAAAACAGCATCTAGTGTGACTAAAAAAGCCAATTCGAGAGTGGCAATCCCTTCCACACTGAGGGCAGATACATTCTGTCCCCTGCCCAGCCCCCAGATTTCGCTGGTTCCAGGACTGCCTCTTTGCCTCAGCCTGCCGAACAAGTGTCTCTTCGAATTGGAGAAGGCCATACTGCATCTTTAGCCTCCAAGCTGAACGATCGGAGGTCAAGGTTTCCCAGTTGTTAATGTCCATTCCCAGGGCCTTTAGGTCCCTCTTGCAGATATCCTTATATCGCAGCTATGGTCTCCCTCTGAGGCACTTTCCCTGCACTAATTCTCCATACAGGAGATCTTTCAGAATCCGACCATCAGCCATTCTCACGACATGCCCCAGCCAGCGTAGACGTCGCTGTTTCAATAGTGTATACATGCTAGAAATTCCAGCACATTCCAAGACTGCGCTCTTTGGAACTTTGTCCTGCCAGGTGATATCAAGAATTTGTCGGAGACAGTGCATATGAAAGGTGTTCAACGTTCTCTCCTGCCGTGCGTAGAGGGTCCAAGACTCTCTATCAAGGAACCAAGATGAGTGACATTCAGCAAGGCTTCTTGGCTAGCTAGAAAGATTGACATTCAAACGTGAGTTTATATACCCTTTCTGAATTTTGATCTAAAACTGATTTTTGGTGACGTTTAATCCTGTGTTTATTGATGGGATAATTTTCCCTATTCAGCTTTGTTTGGAAGGAAAAAGGTTAACCTCTGTTCCTGAAAAGAAGCAGCTTCAGAAATCTGGCTAATTCCTGTGTCTATTTGTTTTGGTAATTGGTTTAACAAGCAACAGCTACTGTGTTTGCTCCTTTGCTTCATTCTAGCATTAATTGCTTTCTTTGTAGTTAGGCTTATCTCAAGTGTTTACACTTGAGCATGCCTGGGGTGTGAGCTGTGGCAATGAGCTTGTGTTTTAGTTTTAAAAGGATTGTTGTGATTTAATTATTTGTATTGTTTTTGAATTTTTTCCTGCCTCATGGTTTCTTTTTCTATCTGGGGAGGGGGGGGTCTTCCTTCACTGATTTAGTGGTTCTTGGCACTGTTCTTTTGGGTGTACTTCCAAGAGGCAGGATGCAAGCTTGGCACTGATTTTTTTTACTGCCTTTCTGGGGGGCATGTCATCTTTCCTTAAATCTGGATGATTTCCTTAGGATATCTTATGAGGTGAGTGAGACCAGCTGGTATCTTTAAGTGGTGCAAATGGATCTAAGAATTGCTTCTCCTGGGTGTGCTCTTTCTGGAGAGCTTAGATGACCTCTCTGCTAAAGGGTTTCACTTTATCAGCAAGAGTTGGCTGTTGATAGTTATCATTGAATTTTAACTATTTTAATTCCTCAAGGTGCTCTGGCACCCTGCCTGATTTGTAACTCCAGCTTGCAGGTATTTCTAATCTAATGATTTGTTACATGTAAATGCCCAACATTTTGTGCCCATGGCAGGGCAAGGGTTAATACCACCCAACCTACCCAGCACTTCCCTTGACCCCTCCTTACCTTGACCCCACCTTCCAGGTATATAAGGTTTTGTCCAGGAATCCATGTTGTATTCCAGAAGAGTATCTGCAAGAGATAAGTAACATGTATTAATAAACAACTTTTGATTCAAACTTAACCTTGTGCTGGAGTTATTGGGCTAGATCCTTAGAAACACTTAACAAATTGGTAGCAGAGGATGGTTTGCCCATAACTCTGAAAAATGAATGGATCAACTGCTTGCTCTGGAAAGAAGAACAGGGAAAACGCAAGGCCTTTCACCAGACAGATGGCTGCACAACTAACACCCAGGGGTGCTGCAGCAAGAGATACAACGACAGAGAGTGAGCAGGGCATCAGCCTGAACTCACTACCCAACGACGAGAGGCTACAAGAGAGAACAACCAAATCCGAAAAAGAAACGCCACAAGAGAGGAGCGAGCTCAGACTGTCCATCCTGAAGCTGATGGAGTCATACAGCAATGAAGGAAACCTCATCGCGGACCTCCAGAGCCTTCTTGAGAAACATGGAGCAGCGATCGAGGCCCCAGAGATGACCCAAGGAAACACAGCACCAGTAAGAGACAGGCCAGCCCAGTCGGACGACTCCAAGCTAGCCGAATCCATTTTCACGCCCTTCTCCCGGTGGCCATCTTGGAATGGCCAGCAACCAATGGGAAGCCAGGATTCAAACCTAATGGCACGAAACCGCCAAGACCCCAAAACAAATGGGGAGCATCCAGAAAACAACTATAATGGACAAACCCAAGAAAATCAGAACTCGCCTAGCGAGTTCGAGATAGAAAAAGCAATGGAGACTCTAGCGGCAGCCTTTGGCTCCGCATTCAAGCCTGCCGCACCAACCGCAAGCCGCAAAGAAAACCTCGAGGGCCAAAAGAGCACCAGAGTGACCACCGGCTACGAGACACCAACCCTATCACTACCAAAGGGGGCAACGTGCTTCCACGACGACCAAGAAACCCTGACCGCCTACGGAGCAGAACAAAGGCAGAACTCGAACTCACCACCTGCCTCACTAAATACGAGAGACCCAAGGGAAGAAAGACACGCCAGCTACTTACCTGCTCCACAACCTCCGCCAGGCTTCTCCAACTGACCAGGGACCAGCACGTCCGGATCAGGACCAGCCATCGCTGCCGCCACCGCGGCGCCACCGATCCTCGAGAGTCCTTGATTTATGACTGCTTCAATCCCGAGCCTCCAGCCATTCTTCGCCGGGGACTACACAGCCCAGCAGCGACTTCCAGGGTCCCACGATGCATCCAGACCCACCAGGGGTGAGTCAAGCGCTCCACCAGCAGGCGTAGGCCTAGGCCTGAGAACTGCAGCCATGAGCTCCTCTCCGGATGGCCTCCAGCGCGAAATGAGCTTTGTGCATGCCCAGTCGCCATCTGTAAGAAGAGAAGAGAGGAACATAGAGATAAGTCAGTACAGAATAGCATCTACCATTCCCATGCCATATTGCGAGTTCCCTCATCTGCAAAACCATGGACAGCACCAGACTGTGAGTAACTTACCACACAACTCAATGACTTTGCCAGCTGATTTCCACAAACTAAAGCTAGATGGGACTAATCTTTTAGAGTGGAATCATCAGCTCCAGATTGTTTTCTTAAGGGAAAATTTATTGTTCTTAATCAATGACCCACCAAGAAAACCTTGGACTTTTGATACAGATTGCTTGCACCACAGGGCTTATTACATACTGATTGCAAGCATCTCACCTAGCATCTACCCTAGCCTGGGTCACCACTTGACTGTAGCAGAAATACTGCAAAAAATATTCAATCTGTTTTATAGCAAGAGCGTAGCCACAACCACCAGGATATCTAGGGAGTTCCATTCAGCCAAGCACAAAACAGGGACCCCCATGGGTGAGCATATCCTAAGTTTAAACGCTACCAGGGCTGAACTAATACAGAGAGGAGAAGTAATCTCCAAAGAAAGCATGAAAAGCATAATCATTAAATCCCTAGATTCTAGTTGGGACAACTTTATAGTGCAACTAGATAGCCTCAACATCGAACATCTCACACTAGAAACACTTACAAACAGGTTGATAGCTGAAGAAAGCTTAAGGAGGGACAGCGCCATGAGTCGCAGAGAGAGCAGACCAGTAAAGAGAGTTGAATTTCAAACCAGGGGTCACAACACCCCCGAGTGCTTTACCTGTGGCTCCAGAAGCCATTATAAGAGGGACTGCCCTAGAAATTCAAGGGATAGGGACTATACTCAGCGCAGGGACAGACAAGGCCGAAGACAAGGGTTCTCAGACAGGCACTCACCCGACAACCGAAACAGACGTAGGGACTCCCCCAATCCAAGGGACAGGAGGGGACACAGAGACAGCTCCAGGGATAGCCAACCTGGATCGCTGTATGGCCTTAGGGAACATCAGAACACACACATGCAATCAGGAGAAGGGAATGCATGGCTCCTAGATTCTGGAGCCACCAACCACACTACTCATGACAGGAAAATCCTCACTTCATTCACAAAAAGGAACCACCACATCAAGGTAGCTAATCAGAATGAAGTGCTAGTGACAGGAGAGGGAAACACGCACATAAAAGGGATAGGCAAAGTAGAGGGGGTATTACTCATACCTGAAATACCACACAATATATTAGCTACAATCAAGCTTAGCAAAGACATGGGCATAGAGACTACCTTCAGAGGGGGAAAGGCCTATATGACTAAAGATGGGAAAGACATTGGTAAGATAGTCATTGATGGAGGACTAACATACCTCCAACCCGAAGGGGATTGTCAGCCAAACACAAACACTAACATAGGAAATAAGGGGAACAAGGTAGATACTCATGAGGAGATAGAGGGGGACGAGACAGATGACACCACCAAAGACAAACACCCTCACGATGCAACACACAAGGAGAAATTGTTCATTGGAAAGCCCATTCACGATAACTGTGCCCACTTGCTCCACAGGAAGTTGGGTCATGCCAGCTTTCCAGTCATCCAGAAAATGACCAATTGTTCAAATGGTTTAAAAGTAAAGAGCTGTAAAAATTACCTAGAGTGTTCTGTGTGTAAATGTTCCAAGCTTAAGACCAAACCTAGACCTAAAAAAGCCACACGCACCACCAATTCAGTTTTCCAATTAGTACATATGGATTTAGTGGGCCCCATGAAGCCCTCTATAAAATACAAAAAGAGATTCTTTTTAACAATAGTGGACGACTTCAGTTGTTATGGGTATGTATACACACTCAACCACAAAAGTGAAGCATTTCAAAAGTTTAAGGAATTTTATAAAAGGGTAGAAACACAACACAACACAAAGATAAAACAGATAATGATGGACAGGGGGTCTGAGTTCTTGTCAAGGGATTTTTTTGAATTGAAGAAACAGGGGATATTACATTTTACATCTTTGCCGTTCTCTGCGTTCCAGAACAGAGTGTCAGAACGGAAAAACGGTGTTCTGCAGACCATGGTGAGGTGCGTGCTAGAAGACGCAGGGCTAGGACAATCTTTCTGGGCAGAGGCACTCACATACTCCAACTACACCCTGAACAGACTGTGGTCTAGTGTAGTGGGCAAAACACCTTACGAGGTCATGTACAACAGGAAACCTCAGATAGCACACCTACACATATTTGGGGTTACTGCAGATGTGCATATTCCGAAACAATTGAGATGTAAAGGAGACAAGGTGTCAAGGAGATTAAGGTTCATGGGGTATGAATCTGGAACAAAAGGGTACAGATTCATTGACAAAGACAATAGATTTGTCATATCTAGAACAGCAGTATTCCATGAAAACACAAACTGGTCCAAAATACACCTCAATGAAGTACTCCCCAGGCAGGAAATTACAAATGACATAAGGGATGAGGGTAAACAAGACACAGCAGAAACCAAGGCACACGAAAAACACAAACCCAAGCTCCAAGGGATAACTACCAAAGAATGGAAAGAAGACCACCCAATCATAAAAGTAGACTCACTCACGCAAAAGGAAGCCAGGTACATGCATGACACAGAAACAGAACCCAGTAGACCCATAAGGCAAAACAGAAATAAGATCCCAAAAAGACTTGAAGATTACGTACTATCCATACACACAACCAAGACAACACCCAACTCATACGAAGAGGTGCTCAGGTTGCCACAGGAAGAGAGGATTAGGTGGGAACAAGCCATGGAGAAAGAGATGGCCAGCTTGAGAGAACTAAATGTATACACCCCATCTAAGGCCCCAGCAGACAAAACACCCATTGGAACAAAGTGGGTCTTCAAAATTAAAGAACTTGAAGACAACAAGACCCTATATAAGGCTAGACTCGTAGCACAGTGGTTTGCACAGAAATATCCTGAGAACTATACAGATACATACCCACTGTTAGGGCTGAAAGCGTCAAGAGCGCCCTGGTAATAGCATCCATACTAGGCCTCGAAGTTTACCAATTTGACGTGCAGACAGCCTATCTACATGCAGAACTAGACAAGGAAATCTTTGTCAAAGCACCCCCTGGGAAAAATACGCAAAAGGGAGATACTTGGCTATTAAAAAAAAGTTTGTATGGACTGAAGCAGTCTGGAAAGAGGTGGTACGAATGTCTAGCAAAAATCCTCAAGGATATGGGCTACGCAGCCACTTCTGCTGACCTCTGCTTCTTCACCAAGAGAGAAGGCACTTCCATTGGATACGTGCTCGTTAACGTAGATGATATTTTATAACATTATAACTCCTGAGCATGCGCAAGATGGCAGTCATGAGGTGAGGTGCTGCAGCTGGATGGAGGACCTTCCGGAGCTCGAGGGGGTACTGCAGGGGAGCTCGACCACCAGCGACCCCTGATTCTGTCGGATGGCTTCGGGGCGAGGGTTTTGCGATCTTCCTCACCCCTGAATGCCCCCGGAGTCGGAGACGGCGAGGGAGAGTGTAGCTGTGCTGCTCCGAGTCCGCCGACGCTGCCGAGAGCCAAGTGGAGAGTGGAGAGCGGTGGCACTGCTGGGAAGGAGAAGGGAGAGCGGAGAGCGGAGCTGAGTGGAGAGTTGAGAGCGGAGAGTGGAGATATGGAGATGTGGCTTGTTGGCGGCGGCGGGGTCAGTCAGCTGAGCTTGGGGTGAGGGTTTTTGAGATCTCCCTCGCCCCTGGACATGCCTAGAGGCACTGGCGAAGAAGTTGGCCATGCTGCTCCGCCGCCGCCGAAAGTGGTGCTATGGTGGTTTGTTCGGCGGCAGTCATTGGCAGCGATAGCGGCAAAGGTGAAGGGGGAAGTATGGCTGTGGGGCAGCGAGTGGTGGCAGCCTGTTGAAATTTCATCTCCCCCACTCAGGAACTTCCTCAGCGGCCCCCTGGAATCCGGGAATGGTGGCGTGGATATCAGCGGGGGTGGTGAGGCCGGCCCCAACATTAAACTGGGCCATGGCACACCCCATGGAAGTACTGGAGTTGTTCTCAGGCCCTATTGTCAGAGAAGGGGGCTTGCTGGAGGGTGAAAACTGAGAGGAGCATAACGGGTCTAGGACTGGAGAAGAAAGACCCCCTCCCGGGATATCTTGGCGGCTGTAGAGGACCTGGAGGCCCCCTGTTACATCCAATGGAGGCTGGGGTTCGGATTTGTTATCCCGGAAGAACTGAACTATCTGAGGAAAGTAGGGCTGGGGGCGACGGAGGAGTTTTCTGTCGCATAGATACCAGCCCTTTTTCTCCTCCCCCTCCTGGGTACTGTGTCCGCCTAAATGGGCTTATTATTTGCCCTGATTGAGGGAATTTTCTCTCCCCCCCCTTTCTTCCCCTCTTCCTTTTTCCCCTTCCCTTCTTTCCCTTTTTCATCGGGACTTACTCGAATGTGATCTTGAGTACAAGACTTTGCCAAGGATTTTCCATCTTCGGCCTTGGCGTGACTCATAGACTGACTGATATACTGATAAATCTTTCTTCCGACCATGGTCAGCCAAACTGATGCAACTGTTGAGGGGTCCTCTATTACATCATGACTCTTGTCTGTGGGAGAACTTTTTCAATCTACGGCCCCATGGGGGTTCCGCCGTGAGAGGGCGGGCCGGAGGTCGCCCCCATTGGAGGAGATAATTAGGACCCTCCTGCTGTTGTGGGAGGACAGTTGAGATACCAACAGCACATCGATGAACAAATGGCTGTGTTACATCTTTTGCGAAGTCCCCTGTCTGAGCTTTGGGCCTCCATCGCTGCATTTTGGAGATGTATACGACTGCAGATCTTCTTGCGCTGCGAGATTCCCCCTTCTCGCAGATGTGGCCCTCCTCACTATCGAGGGCCCACCTCAAGGAAGGGTTTTGGGACCCAGAGAGGTGGCATGTGAAAACGAGGGGATTGAGGGTTTTTCTATCGAAATTTTTAGTCAAATTTTTAAGGGGTCCCAGGGAGGGGGAGGGTCAGATTGGAATTCAGGCTGTGGGTATGGGGGATAACCCACAAGGGGGAGGGTCGGGTCTGGCAGTGAAGCGCGGCGTGGGGGACCCAGGATCGAGGGGGGGGTTAGAGCTTGTCCGGATGGTTTTTTGAACATCAGTACTGTAGGTGGGAGGGGTAGATATGGTGGGAGCAGGGGGCCATATCGTGTTAGGGGAGTGCGCACTCACTGTCTACGAGCGGTGGCGTGCTCCGGCCCCCAAGGCTCTACTCGCTCCTCAGGTTGCATAGACCCTCAGGCCCCAGGCCTTCGGCTGATGCTGTGCAATGCCAGGTCCGTAGTAAATAAAGCCCCCCTCATCTGTGATCTTGTTCAGGAGGGGGGTGCGGACCTGGCAGGTGTTACAGATACCTGGTTGGGCCAGGAGGGGGGGTTCCCCTCGTTGAAATGTGCCCACCAGGTTTCCAAGCATTCCATCAGCCGAGGTCACAGGGGAGGGGTGGGGGGCTAGCGGTTATCATTAAAGAAGGTCTGAGACCGAGGGAGGCCACTGTTCCTCAGACGGCCGGCTGTGAATCCCTTTTTGTGAAATGGGGTCATGGGGTTCAGATGGGTTTGCTGATCACGTACCTGGCTCCCTGCCACATGGCAACAGCCCTGCCCGAGCTACTCAACGTCATCGTCGCGGTGGCGGTTGATACCCCTAGGCTTATGGTCATGGGGGATTTCAACCTGCCGTCCGTGGGTGAGACGTCGGAGATGGCTTGGGAGTTCATGGCTTCCATGACAGCTATGGACCTGACCCAGTTAATTCATGGCCCTACCCACACAGGGGGAAACACGCTGGATCTGGTTTTTGTCTCTGGACAGTGGTCGAGGGATCTTGAGATAGGGGATATAGTTACTGAACCCTTGTCATGGTCAGATCACTCTCTCCTTTGTCTCGACTTTCGAACCGCTGCACCCCGCCGCAGGGAGGCGGAGCCGGTAAGATGGTTCCGCCCCAGGCGCCTGATGGAACCTGACAGATTCCAGATGGAGCTTGGGCCATTTCCTGAGGTTCTGGCACACACCTCGACTGGAGACCTGGTGGCCGCCTGGGATAGGGCGGCTGCTGGAGCTCTGGATCGGGTCGTGCCTTTGCGGCCTCTGACCCGGCGCCGATCTCAATTGGCTCCTTGGTTTACCGAGGAGCTGAGGGAGTTGAAGCGCCGGAAAAGACGCCTAGAGAGTAGTTGGAGGGCCAGTCTTTCTGAATCTAACCGGACACTAGTAAGATCCCACATTAGGAATTACTTAGTGGCGATAAAAGCAGCGAAATGTAGTTATTTTGCTGCTCTTATTGCATCATCAGATAATCGCCCGGCCGCCCTCTTTAGGGTGACCCACTCCCTGCTCCACCAGGAAGCGCGGGAGGACCCCTTGGACGGTAGAGCCGAGGATTTTGTTCAGTATCTGTATGACAAAATCACTCAGATTCGGGAAGATTTGGACTCCGACTGGGTAGTCTCAGGGGGAGAGACAGGGGCAGGTCTTGAGAATGTTATCTGGGATGAGTTTGATCCTGTGACCCCTGAGGACATGGACAGGATTCTGGGTAGACTGAACGCAACCACTTGTTTATTGGACCCGTGTCCTTCCTGGTTAGTACTGGCTTCCCGGGAAGTGACACGAGGCTGGCTCCAGGGGATTATAAACGCTTCGCTGAGTGAGGGTGACTTTCCCGCCGCCTTGAAAGAGGCGGTGGTGAGGCCTCTCCTCAAGAAGCCTTTCCTGGACCCGGCAGTGTTGGTAAATTATCGTCCGGTCTCCAACCTTCGCTTTGTTGTGAAGGTTGTTGAGAGTGTGGTCGTGCAACAGCTCCCCCAGCACCTGGATGAAACGACGTATCTGTATCCGTTCCAGTCGGGCTTCAGGCCCGGGTACAGCACGGAAACGGCATTGGTCGCGTTGGTTGATGATCTCTGGAGGGCTCGGGACAGGGGTTGCTCCTCTGTCCTGGTCCTGTTAGATCTCTCAGCGGCTTTTGATACCATCGACCATGGTATCATGCTGCACCGGTTGGAAGAGTTAGGGGTGGGAGGCACTGTGTTGCGGTGGTTCTCCTCCTTTCTCTCTGACCGGTCGCAGTCTGTGTTGACAGGGGGACAGAGGTCGACCCCGAGGCCCCTCATATGTGGGGTGCCGCAAGGGTCGGTCCTCTTGCCTCTCCTGTTCAACATTTATGTGAAGCCGCTGGGAGAGATCATCCGTGGTTTCGGGGTGGAGTACCATCAGTACGCTGACGACACCCAGCTGTACATCTCCACCCCGGATCACCCCAATGATGCCCTTGAAGTGATGTCCCAGTGCCTGGAGGCCGTACGGATCTGGATGGGGAGGAACAGGCTCAGGCTCAACCCATCCAAGACTGAGTGGCTGTGGTTTCCAACGTCCCGATATAGTCAGTTGACGCCATCACTGACTATTGGGGGCGAATCATTGGCCCCCACGGAGAGGGCTCACAACTTGGGCATCCTCCTGGATTCACGGCTGTCTTTAGAAGAGCACTTGACAGCCGTGACCGGGAGGATTTTTCATCAGGTTCGCCTGATTCGCCAGTTGCATCCCTTTCTGGATTGGGACTCGTTACGCACGGTCACTCATGCCCTTGTCACCTGCCGCCTGGACTATTGCAACGCTCTCTACATGGGGCTCCCCTTGAGGAGCACCCGGAGGCTCCAACTGGCGCAGAGTGCGGCCGCGCGGGTGGTAATGGGAGCGACATGGCGTTCCCATGTAACACCCCTCCTGCGCGAGCTGCACTGGCTCCCAGTGGTCTTCCAGGTGCGCTTCAAGGTTTTGGTTACCACCTTTAAAGCGCTCCATGGCTTAGGACCTGGGTACTTGCGGGACCGCCTACTACCACCAATAGCCTCCCACCGGCCGGTACGCTCCCATAGAGAGGGGCTCCTCCGGGTGCCGTCAGCCAAACAATGCCGACTGGCAGCCCCCAGGGGGAGAGCCTTCTCTGTGGGGGCACCTACTATCTGGAACGAGCTCCCCCTAGAGATACGGAGGATCCCGGATCTGCGCACCTTCCGCCGCGCTTTAAAGACCTTACTATTTCACCAGGCCGGCCTGGCCTAATTTTCCCCCTCTTTTATAAAAGATTTTTAATTTTTAAATATCTTTTAGTATTTTATACATTCAATTTTAAATTGGTTTTAAAAGTTTGGGGTTTTAAATTTGTCAGGGCCAAAATTATTTAATTTGATTTTATTCTACTTTTAAATTTTGTATGTATGTGTTTTATTGTTTGGCTGTGCACCACCCTGAGTCCTTCGGGAGTAGGGCGGTATAGAAATCAAATCAAATAAATAAATAAATAAATATACTTTGGCCAACACAAACGGAAATGCAACGAATTCGCAGAGAAACTTGGGAAACATTTCGCACTGAAAACACTAGGGAAAGTGAACAAGTACCTAGGGGTCCAAATCAACAAAACACAAAAAGGATTCAGAATCTCCCAGAAAGAAAAAATATTAGAACTCTTACACAAATGCAACATGAAGGATGCCAAACCTTGTGAGACACCCATGCAGACTGACTTCCTGAAACACATGAACGAAGAAGGCGAACCATTCAACGACAACACACTATATAGGTCAGTCATCGGATCCCTACTATACATAGCCAACTGGACAAGGCCTGATATCCTTCTAGCAGTCAACCTCCTGTCCAGGCACGTCAGCGAACCAAGGAAATATCACTGGGAGGGGGCGAAGCGTATACTCAGATACCTTAAATACAGCATAGATGCCTGCCTGTGTTTAGAGCCGGTGAACTCCAAGGAACCACTATTAACATGCTACGTGGATGCTGACTGGGCAGGCGACACGAAGAGCAGAAAAAGCACCTCAGGCTACGTATTCTTCATTAACAACTGCCCGGTACACTGGTACACCGGAAAACAAAATCTGGTGGCCACATCCACAGCAGAAGAGTACATCTGCCTGTCAAAGGCAGCCAATAATTTGACGTGGTTTGATGACCTGCTTTCTAACATCTGGACTGAACCAACTTGGTTGGATCCAGCAATATTGGCTAACTATCGTCCTGTCTCCAACCTTCGCTTCATTGCGAAGGTTGTTGAGAATGTGGTCGCGCAACAGTTTCCGCAATTCCTGGAGGAAACATCCTATCTAGATCCGTTCTAGTCAGGTTTCAGGTCTGGGCACAGCACGGAAATGGCATTGGTCGCGTTGGTGGATGATCTCTGGAGGGCTCGGGACAGGGGTTATTCCTCTGTTCTGGTCCTATTAGATCTCTCAGCGGCTTTTGATACCATCGACCATGGTATCGTGCTGCACCGGCTGGAAGAGTTGGGGGTGGGAGGCACTGTGTTGCGGTGGTTCTCCTCCTTTCTCTCCGACCGGTCGCAGTTTGTGTTGGCAGGGGGGCAGAGGTCGACCTCGAGGCCTCTCATCTGTGGAGTGCTTCAGGGATTGGTCCTCTCACCCCTTCTGTTCAACATTTATGTGAAGCCGCTGGGTGAGATCATCCGTGGCGTTGGGGTGAGATACCATCAGTACGCTGATGACACCCAGCTGTACATCTCCACCCCAGGCCACCCCAACGATGCCCTTGAAGTGATGTCCCAGTGCCTGGAGGCTGTGTGGATCTGGATGGGGAGGAACAGGCTCAAGCTCAACCCTTCCAAGACTGAGTGGCTGTGGCTCCCGGCATCCCGATATAGTCAGTTGACTCCATCACTGACTATTGGGGGCGAGTCTTTGGCTCCCACTGAAAGGGCTCGCAATTTGGGAGTCCTCCTGGATAGGCAGCTGTCTTTGGAGGAACATCTGATGGCTGTTACCAGGGGGACCTTTTATCAGGTTCACCTGATTCGCCAGTTGCGGCCCTTTCTCGATCGGGATTCCTTGTGCAGTCACTCATGCCCTCGTCACCTCTCGCCTTGACTACTGCAATGCTCTCTACATGGGGCTCCCCTTGAAGAGCACCCGGAGGCTCCAGCTGGTCCAGAATGCAGCAGCGCGGGTAGTGATGGGAGCAACATGGCGCTCCCATGTAACACCGCTCCTGCGCAAGCTGCACTAGCTCCCGGTGGTCTTCCGGGTGCACTTCAAGGTGTTGGTTATCACCTTTAAAGCGCTCCATGGCATAGGGCCTAGCTATCTGCGAGACCGCCTGCTGCTACCGACGACCTCCCAGCGACCCGTGCGCTCCCACAGAGAGGGCCTCCTCAGGGTGCCATCAGCCAAACAATGTAGGCTGGTGGCCCCCAGGGGGAGGGCCTTCTCTGTGGGGGCTCCCACCCTCTGGAATCAGCTGCCCCCGGAGATAAGGAGAATCCATGACCTCAATGCCTTCCGTCGTTCCCTGAAAACCCATCTTTTCCAGCAAGCCGGGTTGGCTTAAGAAGAAATTTTTAAATTCTTTTAATTAGTCTGTGATTTTTTAACTTTCGGGCCAAAATTTATATATATTTTTAAATGTTTTAATATTTGTATTCTATGTTTTTTATCTTGGCTGTACACCGCCCTGAGTCCTCAGGGAGAAGGGCGGTATATAAATTGGAAATTAAATTAAATTAAATTAAACTTATCCAATTATTGTGCATGAAGACAATAAAGCGGCCATAGACATTTCTACGACAGACGCTGTGGGCCAAAAGTCAAGGCACATAGCTATCAAACATAAACACGTCAGGCAATTAACAAACACTGGGTTCATCAAAGCTGTACACTGTGAGACTGTCGAGCAGATTGCTGACATCTTAACAAAACCCTTACAAAGTAAACAGCATGCTTACCTAACTTCGAAATTGGGTGTACATATACAACACACGCACACTACCCCAACCGTTAGGCATTTAGAGGGGGATTTGTTACATGTAAATGCTCAACATTGTGTGCCCATGGCAGGGCAAGGGTTAATACCACCCAACCTACCCAGCACTTCCCTTGACCCCTCCTTACCTTGACCCCACCTTCCAGGTATATAAGGTTTTGTCCAGGAATCCATGTTGTATTCCAGAAGAGTATCTGCAAGAGATAAGTAACATGTATTAATAAACAACTTTTGATTCAAACTTAACCTTGTGCTGGAGTTATTGGGCTAGATCCTTAGAAACACTTAACATGATTGGTATTTAGGGCAGCTTTTTGCAAGCAAAGAAGCTTTTTCTATTTTTGTACAGGTAATCCTTGACTTACAACAGTTCATTTAGTAACCATTCAAAGTTACAACGGCACTGAAAAAAGTGACTTATGACTGTTTTTCACACTTACGACTGTTGCAGCATCCGCATGGTCATGAGAGGCCAGGCGAGGTGAAGCGCCCCTTGACATGAGTGACACCAAGTTGGCCACATCCACCCAGTTACATGACCACCCAGCCACACCCACCAAGCCATGCCCACAGAACCGGTAGTAAAAAAATTTGAATCCCACCACTGCATTGAAGTACTATGAAGCATCCAGAGAAGCAAATGGCGTTGATCTTCCTAGACGCACAGAAAGCATTTGATAATGTAAACTGGCAATTCATGCTAGCACAACTAAAAGATATGGACTTTGGGGAGAGATTTATTAATATGATTAAGGCGATATATTATAAACAAACTGCAAAGGTGATGGTAAATGGAGATAGGACTGAGAAGGTTATAATTAAGAAAGGTACAAGACTACTTCTGGCGGTGACATCATGGTGGAGCAGGGCGAGGGAATGGGGCTCCGTTCCTGTAGCCCAAATTTTTCTGTCTGGGGGCCCCAAAAAGGGCACAGTCAATCCCGGAGGGATCAACAGGACAAAGGGGAAACTCGGAGGACGTTGGGGTGAAAGGCGATCCCCCAAATGGACAGGAGAAACCTCTTGATACCGGCAGAAAAGAAATCAGCCATCTTGGCCAATTCAGAACCGTGACAGCTGCAGAGCATGAAGAGAAAATTGAAACACAACACAACGATATCAGTGAGAGAAGATATCCCTAAAATGTGGTAAAGATTTATTGTCGAATGGTGTAGCTGTAGAATCAAGACTCCAAAGAGTCGGGCAGGGTTTCCACCCCAAAGACAGCTGACTGTATATATTAAACAGTGACAGTTCAGGGAGGTGAAGACAGATGAGAAAAGGAAAGAAACTCCAGATTTATATACTTTGTGATGGATTAGAAGTGAAACTCTACAGGACTGGTGATTATAAAATCTACAACTTGATAACTTTATAAAGATAGTGGGGACTAAGAGATCGAAGCAGCTGATTGTATGTATTAAACAGTGATACTCCAGACTTATATACTTTATGACGGATTAGAAGTGGAACTCTACAGGACTGGTGATTATAAAACCTATAACTTTATAACTTTATAAACTTTATAACTTTATAAATTTTACAACTTTGAACTTTAAAAATGGGAAAAATTTGCACATTACAAGGAGAACAAGAGCGCCATCTGGGGGTTAGAGGAACCACGGAACTGACTAAACCCATCTTATAAAAGAACTGATGCAAGACTGATGCATTACTGAACTGATTTCTTGAATGAATATAAAAAGAGGAAAAGAAGGAGAAAATTATGTAGAATAAATCTGGAAATTATATATATATAAGATAAAAAATTTTAGGTGGTAGATATTGAATGAACTACTATCTGTTTTTCTAAGTATTTATATATATATATATATATATATATATATATATATATATATATATATATATATATATATATATATATATACATTACAAACTATTCTAAAAATACGAGTTCCAGGTATATTTGTAAAGAAAGAAGCAGACATTCTGTGAGCTCCGGAACTAAAATAATTAAAATTTTATTCTACTAAGCTTTCGTCAGCCATCTGCTGACATCGTCAGAGTATTAAACTACCATTACAGAGATCTCTGCCTTTATATGGCATTGATGAATGAAGTTCTAAAAATGATTCGACCAAGAGACTCAGCCATGGCACGATTCTATGGGTTATCAAAGATCCACAAGGCAGGGGTAACCCTGCGCCCCATTGTCTCCCTTTGTGGCACTTCTACATTTGGGCTAGCCAAATGGTTATATGGACAATTACGACATCTGGTTGAAGACTCCACTACCAGCGTGAGGTCCTCCACTGACTTTTAAAAATGGTTGGAGGGAGTGGAGGTTGGGGAAGATGAGACTATGGTGTCATTTGATGTCGAGTCTCTGTTTACGTCCATCCCCCAGGAGCTGGTGGCCCTAACTATAAAGGAATTATTAGTGGAGAGGGAGTCACGCAACCCCAAAACTCCTAGCACAGATGACCTTCTCCACCTGTTGAATTTCTGCCTCAGGACCTATTTCACATTTGGCAGCCATCGGTACGAACAGATAAAGGGGACGCCCATGGGATCTCCTATCTCGGGAGTGGTAGCAGAGGCGGTCCTCCAGAAATTGGAAAATGAGGCTATGAAAATTTACAAGCACAGGTTTTGGGCACATTATGTCGATGACACGTTTGTCATCATTAAACGGCAAAATAAGACCAGATTTATAAGAACCCTCAATTCCATATTTCCAGACATTCAATTTACGATGGAGGAAGAGACCAACAACACGCTGGCCTTTCTGGATGTTCTGGTCAACCGCAACCCAGACAGGACCCTTGACACACGTGTATATCAGAAAACTATGAACACGGACCATATTTTACATAATGAGAGCAATCACCCCGTGGCACATAAAGTCAGTTGTATTTGGGCACTGTTCAGTAGGATAGACACTCATTGTAGTACACCGACAGCTAAAGCCACGGAGCGGGCATATCTTTATCAGGTCTGCAAGCTCAACAGATACTCAATGGACTTTATCTGAAGGTGTACTACACCTAGGGTTCGGCAGCCTATTGAAGGTGCCAGTGGAACTGCAACATGGAGGGTGCTCCCATATGTAGAGGGAGTATCCGAAACTGCCACACACATCCTCTCAGCACATGGAGTCAAAGTGGTGCATAAGCCAGACCAAACACTGAGAATGAGAGTGATGCGCCCAAAGGAAGCATTACCTAAGGAGGAGACATCTTCAATTGTCTACCGCATCAATTATAGTAATTGTGCAAGCAATTATGTAGGGGAAACGGCCAAGCGGCTACAGACCAGAGTACACAAGCATGAACTGGCTGTCTGACACATGGAACAGCGCTCCCAGATCTGGATGAAGGAGTACAACCACACATTCGATTTTCAAGAAGCTGAAGTTATTGCCCATGATAGGACTAAAGGAGGACGCCTACTAATTATTGGTTCTCCAATAAAAATTCCATCAACAGGCATATCGAACTGCCACTGGCCTACCAGGCTTTGAGACACCAGGAAAGACCCTGCAGGATGAGCAGAGACGGCTTTCCATCAGGGAGCAGAGACCAATGGCACCCTCCTCCCACCTCTGAGCATGCAGACTCAGCCTGCGAAGGCATAGTCAGTCCTGACCAAACACAGAGCAACCCGGCAGGGCTGTCTCAAACTATAACAGATAGAATTAATGAGAAACAAACCGGGCTGACCACAAGGTCACGGACAAGACAGCAAATTGCGACGGTTGACAGGCTAACATCATCCCCCACAAATAAGCAGGCTAGGAGGGAGGAAACAGTAGGAACTAAGCCTCCATCAACCAGCATGATGACAGCAAAAACAACACAGCTAATTACAAGTGGGAGATGACTGGAAGGGCCTATTACATGTGCAATGGCCAAATTGATTAATGGCATATAAAGGCAGAGATCTCTGTAATGGTAGTTTAATACTCTGATGATGTCAGCAGATGGCTGACGAAAGAATAAAATTTTTAATTATTTTAGTTCTGGAGCTCGCAGAATGTCTCCTTCTTTCTATATTACAAGAACTATAGGAAATAGGATTAACTGTAATAACTTAAACAACTGTTTAAAATTTATGTTATTAAGTTAGAGCTTGTTGATTATCAAATCTATATATCTACATAGTCTTTATACATTCATACATATATTTATCTATATTTATATATTTACATAAATCTGTCTTAAAGCCTTAAAATATAAGGACAACTATATTAACTATATCAAGTCTTGTATTTTATATTTTGTATCTAAGTTATAGCTTTATATAGCTTATATATACTTGTATACTTATATATGTACATAAATTTGCTGTAAAATATAAGGATATTATAACTATATCAATTTCCATATTTATATATTTATATATTTAAGGCATATTGAAGGTATTATTATTATAAGACTACTGTTTAACAAATACAATTAGAAGTGGGAGGGGGGAGAGAGAAAATATAATAGAGAAAGAGAGAGTGGGGGATCCAAAGAGGAAATTAGAACAACTAAACTATTGTATGTTATTTTGGAAAAACTTTTGTCGAGCGATAAAGATGACAAGCACAACAACTATTACTAAGATAAGCAAGAAAGCATCTTCAAACCCTGCATCTACAACATCATCACCTTCAAATCAGTGCTCAATAGACAGTATGTTTGGAACAGAGAAATCAAGCTCAACATTGAATATTCAGAGCATGCAAGCAACATTACTTATGATACAAGAAGCAATGACAAAGACACAGGAGGCAATAGCAAAGAATCATGAAGAGACAGAAAAAAAACACAAAGAGATTAAGAATGAGATGGGAGAAATGAAAGGAGACATCAGAAGAATGGACGATAAAATAGGAAACATCCAAAAAGCCATCACCAAAAACGAACAGAGAATACAAACAGTAGAGACAAAAATGGAACAAATAGATAAAAAAATGGAAACAATGGAACAGAAATGTATGATCGCAAGCAGGGACTTAGAGGAATCGATCATCTTCTTAGAGATGGAAAAAGTGTCGTTCTTCTTAAGGTTCCAGAATATAGTGGAAGTAAAGGAGAAAGACCTAGGCAAGACAATGGCAGAAATACTAGCAGACACATTACAGAAAGACAAGCAGGACATACGGAGAGATATAGATGAAGTGTACAGAGTGCACACAAACTATGCACGGAGACACAAATTACCAAAAGAAGTGCATGTGAGGTTTATGAAAAAGGCGATAAGGGATGAAATATACAAAAAAATGAGGAAGGAACTGATAATATATAAAGGAAAAGAAATACAAACCTTGAAACAAATACCTAGGAGAGTGAGAAACCAGAGAAGACGCTATCAGTTCTTAACTACACAACTAATCAGATATAACATGATGTTTAGATGGTTGGTGCCGGAAGGCATTCTGATTACCTGGCAGGAGAAAAAATTCAAAATAGATACTCTTGACAAAGCACAAGAGTTCTTCAAACATCACTTCACAGCTGAGGAAAAGCAAGAGAGTAGAGAAGAGGTAGAGAGTAGGAGTCAAGAGGAATATCAAGCAGAGGATAACGAGGCAGAACGAGAAGAAAAAAGAAAACAGGAAAAAGAATGAGTAGAACGAGAAGGTACAAGAGGAAAAATACAGAGACAAGAAATACAAGAAAACTAAGAACAGTATATAAGTAAAGAAATGGAGGAGGAAATTAAGATGCTTTCAATAAACATAAACAGATTAAACTCACCGGTGAAAAGAACACAAATTCTCACAAAATTACAAAGATTAGATATGGACATTGTATGTTTGCAGGAAGTGCACATTAAGAAACAATATAACAAATTACTAGAAAATCCAAAAATAGGGAAGCTTTATGTAACACTAGCACATTATGTAACACTAGCTTTATGTAACACACAAAAAAAGAGGAATCGCAATATATATTAAGGAAAGATTAAAATCGAAACAAGTATATGCAGATGAGGAGGGAAGAATCTTAATGATAGAGATAGAAATGGAGCAAAAACATTGACTTCCGGTTGGTGACTCGTGGTGTTATGGCGTGGTGAGAGTGATCGCTCTCTCCCACTGCCACTTAACGCAACGTTTTGGGGACCGTTCGAGGCGTGGAAGCCTGGAGGGCTTTGCGGATAATAGTGGGGCTTCGGTGAGTCGAGTGGCGGAGCGCAAACCCACCCGGCGCGACCGATTTCCACTGTCAAGCTAACGGGGCGCGTCTGCCTCTTAATGGCAGACCTGAAGCCACGATAGTCAACAAGAGGGGAAGCAAAGATTCCGGGAAAGAGAGGCGAGTACACCAGCAACCACTTTCTCCAGAGCGCGCTTGAGATCGGGAGATCGGATAAAGCCTCGCTGGCCGGGTCGGAGTGGAAGGGCTCAAAAGAGGAGAAAAGCGGCGACTGAAAGAAAGGAGGAGGATTAACAGCTAAAAAGATTGCAGACAGGCTGGCAAGAAAGAAGGAGGAAAGATTGGCAAGCGGACCAGCGGCACTACCTTTTTGGATTTAATTTGCTGCATAGATCGAGCTCTAAGGACGTGGGGAAGAGATTCTGCTGACTGGAGAGGAGAACGACCGGAAATTTAGGACCGGAAGTGCAACCATACTTGATACCAACGAGAGGAATAACGAAGAGCCAGAGAGGAAGGAAGGAGCACCAGGAAGAGAACAATGGAATAATTAAACTTATTTTTTACAAGGTGTTGGAGATCCTGAAGAAGCGAGAAGTAGAAGGGTGATATTAAATCAATGTACTTTCTTGCATAGACTCTAATAAGTGTGGTACTTGAAGGGACTAAGAAGACCTGAATTTAAATCTGTATTAATACATATTGTTATTGCTTTAAAAATAGTCTAAGACTATAATATATACATATTTATTCTTCTTTTTTTTTCTCTTTCTACACATTTAAAGTATTCAAAATATTTATATAAGTATTTAAATTTTTCAAAGTATTTATATATTCAAAGTATTAAAAGTAGTAATACAACATAGCTAATTAATATATCTAAATACCTGTATAGACATATTAGAACCTATTATCTTCTATTTATTTACCTATTTATATACCTATCTATATACCTATTTATATATATATTTATTTAACTATTTACTTATTTATATATCTATCATCTATTTATCAGCTACTTTTTGTGTCTTGTTTTTCTATTTTTCATTGCTGTGAGCATAGAGTGGCTATTGATTGACTATTGATTGACTATTGTGTTTAATATTATTAAGGATTAACTTTATAAAATAGTGATTTAATTTATAACATCAATTAATTAAGGGTCTACTGATTGGACATTGAATATTAATTTATTGATAATATATATTGGTATTTTCTTTCTAAGAATTGAGAATCTAATTAATTGATAATTAGGAGTTGAGTTAAATTAGAAACACAGCTTTCAAATAATGATTAGTCAACAAAGCTAAGTAGTGGGCAGCATAGTGGAGAAAAGGTCGATTATACCATTTCTACTTGTCTTGTAAATTGGGAATATCTTATAAAAAAAAAAATTCTTTTCTTTAGTACTGTTAAACTAAGCAAGGGAAGTCAATTAGTGGATGACGGTTTGGAGGAACATAGAAAGGATAGTCAAAGAACAGGCAAAAGTGCTTAGGGAGATGACAAGTTTTGCATCCACTGTGGCAAAAACAGGAAAGAAAGTAACCTCCAGCATCTCAAGTCCCACAATTATAATGTCATCCCCTGCAACCCAAAAATCGATGGAAGGGCTACCAAAAATTGAGAAAACATCAGTGATCCCAACAATGCAAGCGATGCAGGCATCATTAGCAATGATTCAAGAGACAATGCTCTTAATGCAAGAGAAAATGTCTAATAATCATCAGGAAATGAAAACAGACATACAAGGCATTGATCAGAAAATGGGTGACATACAACAAGCCATTCTAAAGAACGAACAGAGAATACAAAAAATAGAATCTAAGGTGGAACAACAAGAGAAAGATTTAGAGACAGTAGATCAAAAATTAATGGCCCAGAATAGGGATCTGGAGAAATCAATTACGCAGTTGGAAATGGACAAGGCCTCTTTCTATCTGCGTTTCCAAAACATTACAGAAGACAAGGACGAAAATTTAGGACAAGTAATGGCGGAATTAATAGCGGAGGTGCTCCAACAGGATCCAAACGACATAATAAAAGAATTGGACGAGGTGTACAGAATACAGACGAATTACGCTAGACGGAACAAACTACCCAGAGAGGTACATATAAGGTTCGCACGAAAGAAAGTTAAGGATATCTTTTATAAAATGGTAAAAGAAGAACCGATTAATTATAAGGAAAAGGAGGTGATTGTTCTGAAGCAAGTGCCGAGGAGGGTGAGAGAACAACGAAGAGACTACAGATTCCTGGCCACACAGCTGAATAAAAGGAATATACTTTTTAGATGGACCTTGCCGGAGGGTATGCTGATTACCTGGCAAGGGAGGAGAATTAAAATAAATAGTCTGGTGGAGGCTCAAGAATTCCTTGACCAACTGAGAGGGTCAGAAGACGATCAAAGTAGCAAAGAGGAACTGGAAGCTGCTACTACAGAAGAAGAACTCATCCAAAGAAGATCCCAAGAAGAGGTCCCGACGGGGAAAGAGAGCACGGAGGAGAAAGAAAAGGAAGAGAAAGAAAGTAGCGAAGCAGGGAAGAAACAAAGACCTCAAAGAGCAGTTCGAGCTAATACAAACCTCAAATTCAAGTAAATCAATACAAGGCAACAAGGATGGATGATTGGAAAATCCTATCGATTAATGTAAATGGACTTAACGATCATAAAAAAAGAAAAACCTTCTTTAATAAATTAGTTATACAAAATGCAGACATAGTCTGTCTTCAGGAGGTACACATTAAACAAGAACACATAAAATATTTGGAACATAAAAAATTGGGGAATCTTTATACCTCTTTAGCCATGAAGAAAAAGAGAGGGGTGGCACTATATATTAGAAAAGAGATGAAGACAGAATTGAAATATGCAGATCCCAAAGGTAGATTACTAATTGTTGAAATTGAGAGAGGCAATTCGGCAATATTAATAGCAGCGATCTATGCCCCAAACAAAAATTTGAAAGAGTTTTATAACAAAACAAGAGAAATAATAAGAGGATTGGATAACAACAATATCTGCATCATTGGGGATTTCAACAGAGTGGCAGATGCGTACAAAGATCACAAAAGACCCAGAGGTCAAAAGAAAATAAGGAAAAATTTACCAAAAACTTTCTTCGACTTAGTGGATGAATTAAATCTTGTAGATATCTGGCGAACACTACACCCCAATAAGAGACAGTACACCTTTTATTCTAACCCCAATAAATCATGGTCTAGAATAGACATGATGTGGGTAAGCAGGAACTTGGGCATGGACATTGCGTCAGCGGAAATCTTACCCAATACCTGGGCAGACCACAATCCACTGGAAATCAGATGGAAAAGTAGATATAAGAGAAAAAACACAAGATGGAGAATGAATACACAATTTTTGCGAGATAAAAAAAATATTGATAAAGTCAAGAGGGAGTTAGAAATCTTTTTTGAAGAAAATGAAAAAGAACCAATGGACCGGGGGATAATTTGGGATACGATGAAGGCCTATTTAAGAGGCCTAATGATATCATACGGAGCATACAGAAATAAAGAGAGGAGAGAAACTCAAAGAATATTGCTAGAAGAACTGGCAAAGGCAGAGAAAGAGGCGCAACAAAACCCTGACAATGAAACAACAAAAGAAAACTGGATGAACATTCGTCATAAATTAAATATAATAGATCAAGAAAAACTAGCATATAATATTAAGAGAACAAAACAATATTACTTCGAGAATGCCAACAAGCCAGGAAGGTGGTTATCCTACAGAATCAAAAAAGAGAGAGAGAAAGGAATTATTCTCCAACTAGAAGACACCGAAGGCCATATTACAACTAAAGAAGAAGAAAAATTGGAAATAGCACGCAAATTCTATGCGTCTTTATATAAAGAAGAAGATATACCCAAAGAGAAAGTAAAACAATATTTATTGGAGCAGGGAATGCCACAGATTGGAGAGGAGGAAAAAGAGATGTTGAACAAAGAGATCACATTAACAGAGTTAAAGACTGCAATTGCCAAATTGAAAAAGAACAAATCTCCGGGCCCGGATGGATTCCCAGGGGAATTATACAAAAATTTAGAACTAGAAGACATTCTACTCCCAAGAATGCTCCAAATTTTTAATGAGGCCTTAATGAAAAACAAAATACCAGAATCTTGGAGAGAGGCCTATATTACACTTTTACCAAAAGAAGGATCGGATACCAAATTGATACAGAATTATAGGCCAATTTCACTTCTCAACACTGATTATAAAATATACATGAATATATTAGTGGAAAGATTAAAAAGAATTCTCAATAAGATAATACATAGCGATCAGAATGGATTCCTCCCAGGGAGGCAAATTAGGAATAACACAAGGACGATTCTGGATGTGATAGAATATTATGAGGAACACCCGGAAAAAGAGGTGGCATTAGTTTTTTTAGACGCACAGAAGGCTTTCGACAATTTGAACTGGGAGTTTATAAAGCAACAATTGAACATAATGGGATTTGGACAAAATTTTACAAATACAATAAATATGATTTATGAGAAGCAAAAGGCCAATATTTTAGTAAACGGTGAGCTTACCAAAACATTTCAGATCAGCAAAGGAGTAAGACAGGGATGCCCAATGTCACCACTTTTGTACATATTGGCATTAGAAGTGTTATTGAAGAAGATTAGAGAGAGTGATCAAATCAAAGGGCTTAAAATCAGGAAGGAAACATATAAAGTTCAAGCGTTTGCGGACGACGTTGTCCTAATTATGGAAGAACCGGTGGAAACAGGCATACAAATATTGGAAACACTCGATAAATATGGAGAAGTAGCAGGACTCAAATTAAATAAATCTAAAACCAAAATGCTCACCAAAAATATGACGAAAAACCAGAAAGAAGCCCTGGAGGAATCTATGGGAATCCAAATTGTGAAAAAAGTTAAATATTTGGGAGTATGGATCTCAACAAAGTACCTGGCCCTCAAAGAGGACAATTATGTCCCCTTGGTAAAAAGCATAAAACAAGATTTAGAGAAGTGGGGGAAGTTACAAATTTCCTTCCTTGGGAGGATAGCGACAATTAAAATGAGCATTTTACCCAAATTGTTGTACCTGTTCCAAACAGCGCCAATTAAATTTGATAAAAAAATTTTTAGTGAACTTAATACTACTATTAGGAAGTTTATTTGGGGAGGAAAAAAACCAAGAATAGCAATTAGGAGCTTACAAGATAAAAAAAAATAGAGGAGGGCTTGGATTACCAATATGGGAAACATATCACAAAGCAGCAATTCTTGTTTGGTTAAAAGAATGGGCGACGTTAGCGAACAAAAGAATTCTAACGCTAGAAGGGCATGATCTCCAGATGGGTTGGCATGCCTATTTATGGGAAACCGGGAAAAAAACCAAAACACATTTCAACAAACATAAATTGAGGGACATATTGAAGTCAACGTGGGAAGAAATAAGACAAAAACACTACACTAAAATTCCCAGCTGGCTTTCAACCATGGAGGCGATAATTTACCCAAATGTCCTGGACCATGGTAAAACTGTAAAATATAAAGAAATCCTAGATGAGGCAGGGAACCTCAAAACATTAGAACAATTAAAAGAACAGGGCACTTTTGTTGAATGGTGGACATACGCACAGATAAAATCAAGATACAAAAAAGATAAAGAACAATACGGTATAGAAATGGGAAGCAAAGATTTTGATAAAATTTGGATGGGTACAGATAATAAATTATTAGCTAAAATATATAACTATTTAGTAGAATATGACCTGATGGAAGAAGTGGTTAAAGGCCCAATGCTAGCATGGGCCAAAAACATTGGGAAAAACATAAATCTGGAAGAATGGGATCAAATATGGAACAACAATATAAAAATTACCAAGGCAACTACTTACAAGGAGAACCAGTATAAGATGATTTATAGGTGGCACCTAGCACCAGCTAGGATTGCCAAGATTTACTCTAACTCAAACCCAAAGTGTTGGAAGTGTGGACACCAGCAAGGTACCTTTTACCACTGCTGGTGGACCTGCTCTCAAGCAAAAAAATATTGGAAGATGATTTGCAATTGGCTTTCAGAAATAATAGGTGAAACCTTTGAATTAGACCCTAAAACACTTCTCCTGGGAATCCTTAAGACGGAAATGGCAAAAAAGAAGAAATACTTGGCAGTGCATATAATAACAGCAGCAAGAATCGCTTTTGCTCAACAATGGAAAGAGAAAAATATACCAACTAAGGGACAAGTAATCGGCAAAATAATGGAATGTGCCGAGATGAATAAATTAACATTAGAAATTAATGACAGAGAAGACTCGGATTATTACAGCGTATGGGATAAGTGGTACGGGTGGTTAGAGAAGAGGAAATTGAAATAAAAAGGAAAGAGACCAGAGCAAGTACAAGAAATAGAAAAATGAAATAGTAAGAGAAGATGTACTGTGGATGGTAGGAAATATAATAAGGCAAGGAAAGGTTACATGGGTAAGCAAAAGACATAACTTATGTATTTACTAATTTATTGTTAAAGATTATCATATATACATGCACTAAAAATGATATGTGAACACAATTTTTTTTTGTTTGTTTTTTACCATGTAACTGGTTTGCAAAGATTACCTACTTATGTATAATATGTACAATTTGTATTTATTTCTTTTTCCATACTATATAACCGGATGGATAAAATTGTATTATTATAATTTCTTACAATAAAACTTTAAAAAAAAAAAAAAGAAATGGAGCAAAAACAAATACTACTTACCACAATATACGCACCAAACAATAATCAAAATGAATTTTATAGAAAAGTACATAACAAAATAATGGAAACAGAATATGAAAACATATGCTTAATTGGAGACTTCAATGCAATCATGGATATTAAAAAGGTTTATAAAAGCAAGAAGAAAAAGAAGAAAAAGAAAAGAACATTACCAAATTCATTTTTTGAAATGGCTCAAGAATTAAGCTTACAAGACACATGGAGAGAAATAAATGTAAAAAATAACCAATACACATTCTACTCAAGCCCACACCAATCATGGTCAAGGATCGATATGGCATGGATGACCCCGGGATTAAGAAGAGGTAGAAATAATGACCAACACTTGGGCAGACCACAATCCAATAAAAGTGACATGGAGAGGACAGAAGAAGAAGTGAAGATGGACAATGAATCAAGACATACTAAAAGATAAAGAATATACACAAATGATAGAAAAGGAACTGAAACTATTCTTCAAGGTAAACAGAAAAGAAGATACATTGCTACAAAACTTGTGGGATACTACAAAAGCATATATATGAGGACTGACAATAGCATATATGGCAAGAAGAAATAAGAAAAGAAAAGAAAAACAAGATACGTTACAGGAAGAACTCAAAAGATTGGAACTAGACTTACAAAAATAACCCCAAAATAAGAAAAGAAAAGAAAAAAGAGACTTAATAAAACATAATTTACATAATAAACATGATTTGAATAGATGAAATGAATACAAATAAAGGGAACATTAGGACAGGGACAGTAGGCATGCTGGTGTGCCTATGCACGCCCCTTACAGACCTCTTAGGAATGGGGTGAGGTCTACAGTGGACAGTCTAAGGTTAAAGTTATGGGGATCTGGGGATGAAACCACAGTCAGATAGTGCATTCCAGGCATTGACCACTCTGTTGCTGAAGTCGTATTTTATGCAATCGAGTTTGGAGCGGTTCACTTTAAGTTTGTATCTATTGTGTGTGTTAGGAAATGATTTTGCCTAACTTGTTGGGTTGGCAATATATAAACCATCATTATACCTTTAAGACTGCTGTATTGCTGTATTGCATCATACTGTGTCCTGATTGGTTAGCTCTGTAGCCAATGTCCTTAAGAGGGAGCTAGAAACATGTTTTGTTTCTCTTTGCTGATCGTTACTGCTCTTTGCTGTTTGCTGTGTGCTCTTTACTGCTCTTTGCTGTGTTTTGCTACTGTTTGCAAATACAGAAGAACTGATTATTGTGTATGACTACAACGACTGGTAAGAAGACTTTGTTATTGGATTATCCCTGGACTATTGTTTTACTATCTCCTGCTTTATCTGTGTATGACCTGGACTGTTTATTGGACTGTGCCTTATTACTATTTCCTAGTAAACACAACTCAGTGTATCTGTGTGTTGGCTGTGTTTATTCGTAACTACTCTCAATCGCTTTCATGTGCACACCCTTGCTACTCAAGGGTTGCTCTGCGAATTCCTTAACATTGGTTATGGGCCCAGGATACTGAGAGTTAGTGTGAATACACAGTACCATATTCAGACAGCTGTTTTTGTGGTTTATTGTTCAAGTGAAGATGGCACAAGAACAGTCAACCAGCATATCTCTGATAACCCGGTTGGATGGAATAAACTACGTTTCCTGGTCTATGAAGTGCAGCCTACTTCTGCGTAAGGAAGGGTTATGGGCTGTAGTTCATGATCCACCGGATGTAACTGCTTGGAATCCAGCAGATGATGAAGATGCAAAGAAAATAGCCAAATTTAACCGGGATAATGAAAGGGCTCTTTGTATAATCAGACTGACACTAAGTGACCAGAAGCTAGTCCATATTCGTGGTGAGGAGTATGCTGCCAAGTGTTGGGACACTTTGAAGAGGATTTATGTTCGTGATAGTGTGGGTGCACACATACACCTTACACGTAAACTGTTTAGAGCTCGTCTTCTGAAAGGTGGAGATATGTTAGCTCATCTGGAGTTTATGAAAGGAACTTTACAAGAGCTACATGAAAAGGAGCTGATTTTCTCAGAGCTTCATCAGGTTTATATCATTCTTTCTTCTTTGGATGATAGTTATGATGATTATGTATCTTCACTGGAAGATGAACTGACATTGACTGGCATAACTGGAAGATTGTTAGAAGAGTCCAGAAGAAGGCAAGATAAAGACCAACTGAGAAAGAGACAACCACAGGAAGAAAACCTGTCTTCAACTGCCTATACTGTTAGAAAATGTTTTTCTTGTGGGGCTAAGGGTCATATAGCAAGATTCTGTAAAAAGGGCAAGAAACAGAATATTGGTAGTCAACAGAGAGCTAAAAAGGATGTTAATTTAGCTATATCCAGCTCAACTACAATTGTAAACCATGATTTATGGGTAATTGACAGTGGACAGTGCCTTGGGGGAAACCACTGTTAACAGGTACAGGATTTGATAGGGTGCTCCCTATTTTGACCACTTGTCTGTTTGACAGGAACGCAGCTATCCAATTATGTAGGGGTCCAGAGATGCCATAGGATTTTAGTTTTAGAAGTAGTTTGTCGTGTACCACTGAATCAAAGGCTTTACAGAAGTCTATGTAAATTGCGTCTATTGCTTTGCCCTGATCGAGTTTTGTAGTCCATATGTTTTTGCAGTGTAGAAGTTGTAGATTACAGGATAATTTTTTTTTGAAACTAAATTGTTTGTTAGAGAGTAGGTTGTTTGTTTCTAAGTTGAGGGTAATGGATTGGTTAATGATTGATTCCATGACTTTGCAGGTGACACAGCATAAAGAGATTGGTCTGTAATTTTCAACTAGGCTGGGGTCTCCCTCTTTGAAGATAGGGATGACCGTGGCTAGTGAGTATAGGTTGGGTAGGGAGCTAGTCCTGAAAGATTTTTCAAAGATTATGCTTAAGGGTTCAGCTATAGCTGTGGAAAGCTTTTTTAAGAAGTATGCACATAGTCCATCAGGTCCGATAGATAGAGATAGTTTTAGGCTGCGTAGTGCCTTTTCAACATTATCTTCTGTGAAATCTATTTGTGTTAGATTGTTGTAATTATTTGTGGTACGACTAGGGAATGTTGGGCATGAGCCATTGCTGTTTACAAAGACTGAGCCGAAGAATGTGTTAAAGAGGTTGGCTTTAACTGCTTCATCATTACATTCTTTACCATTAGGTCCTTTTAGGAGTGGGATGGATCTCAAGTCTTTAAGTTTGTTTGTTTTTTTGAACATTTTTTTTATTTTTTAAAAACACATAAACATACAAAAATCTTTTCAGAACGAGCCATTGATCCAGTCATAAGTAGGTACAATTACTAATTCCTCTTTAACAAAAGCTTTTCCCAAATCCCCGCTAATTACCATAGAAAAAAAAGAAAAAAAGAAAAAAAAATTCCTAACATATCATTTTACACAAATCAATTACCTTCTATTATTTCACCACAAATCTTAGTTTTCAAATAACACAACTTAAGAGTCTTTAAGTTTGTTGTTTACAAAATTATAGAAGGCGTGGTTGGATTTCTTGCGCAGAAGGTTTTCCTCTTGTTTGATGTGATAATTGGTGCATTCAGTTTTTATTTGGTGGCATATATTTTTGTAGCGGCTTTTAAAGTTAGCTGCATAGCCAGTTTTGTTTTTTTGCCAGAGAGATTTTTTTTGGGATTGGAGCTTCCTTATTGATATGGGTAATTTGTTTTTTCTGCTTTTGGTGGTGATTAGTGGTATGTATAGTTTAATAACTCTTTTGACTTCGAGCAAGAAAATGTTATAATGGTCTTCGGCAGTGTCACAGCCAGAGAATAGAATTTGCCAATCAAGAGATGAGAGGTCGGTGTCTATGAGATCATAGTTGGCTTTTTTGAAGTTGTAATTGGGTTTCCCATCATTATGGTGATTTTTGTAAGGGCGTATATTGAGACAAAAGTCAATCATGCTGTGGTCACTGTTGGAAAAAGGTTCTTTTATTTGTAGTCCATAAATTGAGTTTGCAGAAGATGAGATCGAGGCAGTGGTTGAGTCTAGTGTTGTTAGTTACTAGTTGATCTAGTCCCAGATTAGTAACAGCATTGTATAGGGTTGCATGGATGGGTTCAGTTGTACATTCGTTTAGGGTCCAATGAATAAGAGGTAGATTGAGGTCACCAAGAAAGATAAGAGGGTATGGGCAGGAGGCTGCCCACATTAGTAGTGAAGTTAACTTGTTCGCATGTGCGATGTCGTAATCAGGGGCTCTGTAACATAGTAGGAAGCGAAGTGTGGTATTTAAGGACAGTTTGCAGACAATGGTTTCAGGAAGAGCGAGTTCATGTGTAACTTGAATATTTTTTAGGTTTAGTGACTTTTTATAGAAGATAGCTACTCCACCTCCTCTGTGGGTTTCGCGATCAGACCAGTAAACATGATAGTCTCTTACTGTGATAATGGAGGGATGTGTTTAGCCATGTTTTGTAGACAAATATAATGTTGAATGTAGCAGTATTTAATAAGAGGAGGAGTTTGGGCATTTTGTTTACGATGCTTCTTGCGTTAATTAGTTTGCATTTAAGGTTAGTAGTGGTTGGTATTTATTATTTATTTATTTATTAATCAAATTTCTATACCGCCCTACTCCCGAAGGACTCAGGGCGGTGAACAGCCAAGATAAAATACAGACAATACAAATATTAAAAATCCCTTAAAATTATTAAATATTTCGGCCGAAACACAGATTAAAACACCCAATTTATAAAATCACGAATTCAAAAATTTAAAATTTAAGAATTTAAAAGAGGGGAGTTAGGCCAGGCCAGCTTGCTGAAATAGAAAAGTTTTGAGAGCACGGCGAAATGTGCGCAGGTCCAGGATCTTCCGTATCTCTGGGGGGAGCTCGTTCCAGATGGTAGGTGCCCCCACAGAGAAGGCTCTCCCCCTGGGGGCCGCCAGTCGACACTGTTTGGCCGACGGCACCCTGAGGAGCCCCTCTCTATGGGAGCGTACTGGTCGGTGAGAGGCTATTGGTAGCAGAAGGCGGTCTCGTAGATACCCCGGTCCGATGCCATGGAGCGCTCTAAAGGTGGTAACCAAAACCTTGAAGCGCACCCGGAAGACCACCGGGAGCCAGTGCAGCTCGCGCAGGAGGGGGGTCACATGGGAGCGCCACGTCGCTCCCATAACCACCCGCGCGGCCGCATTCTGGACCAGCTGGAGCCTCCGGGTGCTCCTCAAGGGGAGCCCCATGTAGAGAGCATTGCAGTAGTCCAAGCGGGAAGTAACAAGAGCATGAGTGACCGTATTTAACGAGTCCCGATCCAGAAAGGGACGCAACTGGCGAATCAGGCGGACCTGATAAAAAGTCCCCCTGGCCACGGCCGTCATATGCTCTTCTAAAGACAGCCGTGAGTCCAGGAGGACACCTGTATTGAGGAAGTAAGGGGCGTGCGTACCTAGTTTTGGATGATGGAGGGTTGGATGTTGGGGGATGGATTGCGGGTCTTACTTTTGATGCAGTCGGCACAGTAGTCAATGTATAAGTCAGTGTCACCTTGGTCTTGGCGTCTTTTTTTGTTTGTTTGTTTGTTTATTGAAAAGTTTTACAAAAAAAAGATTTTTTCCCCCAATATTCCCCCCACCCTTTTCCCCCCCACACACACACCCCTTCCCCGCATCCCACCCTCCCCCCCAAACTTCCCAGAGCAAAATACAGGGTATTTCAATTAACAATCATAAGCTAAATTAACCTATCTATCCTTAGACTACAAAATCCCCCCCTGAAGCCTTAACTCCACTATAAATAACATACTTCTAAAACTTAACATTCATTCATAAGCTATTTGATATTTTCTTGTCTGATACTTATTTTGAATATAATCAATCCATCTTCTCCATTCCGATACGTATCTTTCTTGTGTATAGTCCTTCAAATACGCTGAAATTTTCGCCATTTCTGCTAAGTTCGTTACTTTCAGTGTCCACTCTTCAATAGTAGGCAAAGAATCCTTCTTCCAATATTGCACTACCAACAGCCTAGCTGCTGATATTAAGTTCAAAATCAGTTTAGTCTCTAATGCTGTACAATCCATCGTTATGCCCAATAAAAACAATTGAGGAGTAAATTTCAACCTTTTTTTCAAAATGTTCTGCATCACCCACCAAATTTTTATCCAAAATGCCTTAATTTTCTTACAAGTCCACCATATATGATAATAAGTTGCATCATCACATTCACATCTCCAACATTTAGCTTGCAAGTTTGGATACATACATGATAATTTTTTAGGATCTAAATGCCATCTATAAAACATTTTATAAAAATTTTCTCTTAAGTTTTGTGCTTGCGTAAATTTAACATTTCTAACCCAAATCTTTTCCCATGTTTCTATCATCACTGGTTCCTGAAAGTTTTGTGCCCATTTTATCATACAGTCCTTAACCAATTCCGTTTCTGAATCTATTTCCAATAATGCATTATACAACCTTTTAATATGCATTTGACTTTGATCTCTAATCTGTTTTACCAAGTTTTCCTCATTTTGCATAACACCAATTTTTTGGTCTTCCCTCCATCTAGCTTGAAGCTGACCATACTGAAACCAAGTGTAAATTATCCCTTCTTCTTTTAATACATTTAAGGGTTTCAATTGCAATTTACCCCTTTCCATAAAAAGAAGCTCTTTATAAGTAATCACCTCCTGTTTTTGTTCTATACTTATGTTTTCTATTGCATGTCTAGGATTTGCCCATATAGGTATCTTGTAGTTTAAATTATATTGATACTTTTTCCAAACCCTCAGCAAGGCATTTCTAAGTATGTGACCCTTAAACACCTTATCCACCTTTTTTTTCATATAACAAATAAGCATGCCATCCATATAACAGATCATAACCTTCTATATTCAACATTCTCTCTTCAGTTAAATTAAACCAGTCACTAATTTGTGATAAAATAGCTGCTTCATAATACAATCTTAAATTAGGCATTTTAAGACCTCCTCTCTCACGTACATCCTGTATAATTTTCAGTTTCACTCTTGGTTTCTTCCCACCCCCAAATAAAAGTATTAATCCCTTTCTGCCACTCCATCAAGTTTCCATCTTTCTTAAGCACTGATATCATTTGAAACACAAATAGGAACCTAGGTAATACATTCATTTTTATTACTGCTATCCTTCCCAGTAGAGATAGTTGTAACTTTTTCCAATTTTCCATTTCTTTCTGCACTTTTTGCCAGAGAACTTCATAATTGTTTTTAAATAATTTCGTATTAGAGGCTGCAATATACACTCCTAGATATTTAACCTTTTTAACTATTTCAAACCCCGTTATCCTCCCTAAATCTTCTCTTTGAGATATGGACATATTTTTAGTTATCATCTTTGTCTTATGTTGATTTACTTTAAATCCAGATACCTTGCCATATTGACCTATTATGTCCAACATATGTGGTGCCGATTCTATAGGTTGAGATTGTTGCAATATTTTCAGGATCAGACTCAATAAATTTAGTAAGAGTTAAAGGTTTAAATATATCTCCTTTTATTTACATTAGGCATTCTATATTCACTGAATATTCACAGATAGAAGCGAGGAAAAGGGTGCAAACAGCTCCTTATATATACAATGGGTGGAGCTAGATATGGGAGTGGTGAATTATGAATACATTAAGAAGTGAAGAATAAATTAACCCCTGATACCCCGTTCATATACTATTTACACATTAGAGAATAAGGCATTTACATCTGACAAATCCCCCTCTAAATGCCGATTCGTTATGCAACACCAATTACATTCAGATTCAGGACAGTACAAAACATACAACTTAGAAGTTAAGTATTTATGCTGCTTAGCAGGTAAAGGTTTTGTCAATATGTCAGCTAATTGTTCTGAAGTTTCACAATGCACTGCTTTAATAAATCCATCCTGAGATAATTGTCTCACATGTTTAAATTTTATATCTATGTGTCTGGACCTTTGTCCAATGGCGTCAGATCTAGATATTTCAATAGCTGCTTTATTGTCTTCATGCATAACAAAAGGCAAAGCAGGTTTTTTCCAAACATCTGAAATCAAATCATTAAACCATACAAGGTTATTTGCAGCTTTAGATAAACAAACATATTCTGCTTCTGTCGTTGAAGTGGCCACTAATTCTTGTTTACCAGTGTACCAGTAAACTGGACAGTCATTTAAGAGGAATATATAACCAGATGTACTTTTTCTACATGAGGTGTCTCCGGCCCAGTCCGCATCTGCGTAACATGTAAGCTTTGGTTCTTTATTACCGTTAGGTTCCAACATTAAACAAAAGTCTAGTGTACTTTTCAGATATCTTAATATTCTTTTAACAGCTTCCCAGTGGTACATTGTTGGCTTGCTGACATGTCTGGATAATAAATTGAGGGGTAAAGCGATATCTGGTCTTGTCCAATTAGATATATAAAGAAGTGAACCTATGACTGATCTATAAAATGTGTTATCTTTGAATTCAGGGGATGATTCATCAGTATTTCTTAGAAAGTCAGTCTGCATAGGAGTATCACAAGGTTTGGCATCACTTAGATTGCATTTGTTTAAGAGCTCTATGATCTTATCTCTCTGAGTAAGTTTGAATCCTCTTTTAGTCTTATTAATTTGAACACCAAGATATTTGTTTACTTTGCCTAAAGATTTCAATGAGAAATGTTCATTTAGCTTGGTTACAAAAGTTTCTCTTCTCTCTTTATGTTTTCCTATGTATAAAATGTCATCCACATAGATCAATACAAATTCTATGTAATCATCACCCTTTTTGACAAAGAAACAGTTATCAGCAGTGGTGGCATTGAAGTCCATGGTTTTAAGTACTTTTACTAAGCAATCATACCATCGTTTACCAGATTGTTTTAACCCGTATAAACTCTTGTTTAACAACCAAGTCTCATTCTTGTTTGTGTATTGACTGTGAGGTGCTCTTACATATATTTCCTTATCTAGTTTTGCGTGTAGATACGCAGTCTGTATGTCATATTGGAATACATCGAGATTAAGTGCTGATGCTACCACTAGAGCTGTTTTGACACTCTCGGTTCTTACTGTGGGGGAATACGTGTCAGTATAGTCCTCCGGATATTTCTGTGCATAACCTTGTGCAACTAGTCTAGCTTTGTATAGGGTATTGCCTCCCTCTAAGTTCTTAATTTTATATATCCACCTGGTGCCAATAATTGTTTTATCCTTTGGTGCAATTGCAGGTGTAAATACATTTAATCCTTGTAAGCTTTCCATTTCTTTTTTCATTGCTAATTCCCATTTTTCTTTTTCTTTACGAGGGAGTTTTAACACTTCCTCATATGTATTAGGTGCCGTTGACTCACCATCCATATGCATTATATAATCCGTGTATTTATTTGGCATCTGATTTCTGGTGTTTCTAATTGTTTTTTCAGGTTTACTATTGTTATCATGCAAATATCTTGCTTCCTTTTTTGTTAGTGTGTCTGTCTTTATTTTGTGTTGGCTATTTGTCCATGTTTTGTTTTTGTTTTTATATTTGTTGATATTTTGCTTTTCTATAGTCCCTTTCTCTTGAGATTTTATATCTTTGTTGTTACTTGGAAATATTTCATTAAGATGTATTTTAGACCAGTTGGCCTGTTCATGGAACACAGCTGTTCTGGAGACTATAAATTTATTACTATCAATGAATCTGTACCCTTTAGTGCCTGTCTCATATCCCATAAATCTGAGTCTTCTGGACACGTTTTCTCCCTTCCTTCTTAGTTGCTTAGGTATGTGTACGTCTGCAGTGACTCCAAATATGTGCATGTGTGCCAATTTTGGTTTCCTATTATACATTACTTCATATGGTGTCTTATTTACAATGCTGGACCAGGTTCTATTCTGTGTGTAATTGGAATAATGTAACGCTTCTGACCAGAATTGTTTGCTTAAGCCAGCATCTTCCAATGTGCATCTAATCATGGTTTGTAATGTTGAGTTCTTCCTCTCTACAATCCCGTTCTGGAACGCAGAAAATGGACTAGACGTGTAATGTAACATTCCTTTGTCCTTTAACCATTGGGAGAATTCTTTAGACATGAATCACATCCCCTATCTGTCATGATTTGTTTTATTTTGATATTGTGTTGTGTTTCTATGCGTTTGTAAAATTCTTTAAATTTTTGAAAAGTTTCATCTTTGTGTTTTAATGTATAAACAAATCCATAGCGGCTATAATCGTCTACTATGGTCAAGAAGTAACGTTTTCTATAAGTGATTGATGGAGTTAGTGGGCCAACTAAGTCCATGTGTACTAAATCAAAAATTTTGTTGGTTGATCTAGTAGATTTTCTTGGCCTGGGGCTAGTTTTTAGTTTTGTAGATTTACATACTGAGCATTCCAAATAGTTTTCACAATTTTTTATTTTAACACCTTCTGCGTGTTCAGTCATTTTTTGTACTACAGGAAAACTGGCATGTCCTAACTTCCTATGTAAGATGTGAGCACACTCATCATGAATTGGCTTACCTATCTTTGGTTTTTTTTCATTGTGTGCATCTTTGTGATCATGAGATATTTTACATTCATCATTGTCACTGTTGCTAATGTTTCCATCATCTACTTCAATACAATCTTCCATATTTGAATCAATGTTGTGCAACCATTTTTCCTTCGTTATTAGATAAGGTAGGCCTCCTTTAATCATTACAGTGCCTATATCTATTTTATTTTTCTCCAAAGTTGCTTTTCCTTTAGAAAAAACAATGTTAATATCAGAATCTCTACTTAGTTTTATGGCACTTAGTATGTTATGAGGTATTTCAGGTATTAGCAATACCCCCTCTATTTTTCCTAGACCAGGCAAGGATACATTCCCTCTACCTAACACTTGAACCTTTTCTTGGTTAGCTACCTTTATTACAAATTTATCTTCTACAAATGAAGACAATATATCTTTGTTATTAGTGGTGTGATTAGTTGCTCCAGAATCAATAAGCCAATTACTGTTCTCATTCTGCTGTGTGTTAGTGTTGTCTTGTTTATTTAATCCATTCAGTGAACCAGATTTTCTATCCTTTGAATTATCTCTGCCCCCTCTATTATCTTTGTAATTTGGTGGGCTTCTATATCTATGTCTATCCATGGAAGACTGTCTATAGTTGTATTTGTTTCTATATTCTGACCTATGTCTTTCTTTTGAAATTTTGGGGCAATCTCTTCTATTGTGTTCCCTGGATCCACAGTTGTGACATTTAAATGTTTCATTATATTTTTCTTGGAAAGCTACTTTCCTATATGGTTTGTGTTCTATGTGATTGTTAGAACGATTCCTTCTTGAATTGTCTTCTGCTATTAATTTATTGGATAGACTTTCTATGGATAAGTATCCTAGATTGATTGTGTCTAAATGTGACATATAATTGTCCCATGATGGATCAAGTGAGTTGATAATAACACTTTTCATTGTTTGGTCTGAAATCACCTCCCCCCTTAAATGCAGCTCAGCTCTTATTTTGTTTAAAGATATTAAATGCTCACTTATGGAAACCCCTGGTTTTATCCTAGATGAAAAGAAATCTTTAGACATCCTTGTGGTGGTAGCTACACTGTCACTGTGAAACAAATTGAACATGCATTGAATAATTTCTGAAACAGTCAGATTTTGCTTAATGCTGTGATACATTGCAGGAGACACACTAGATATTAATAAGAAAAATGCTCTATGGTGTAAACAGTCTATTTTTAGAGTCCAAGGTCTTTTTGGGGGACTAGTGATAAAAAACAGTAAGTTTTCCTTCATAAAGACAACCTGGAGCTGCTGATACCATTCTTGCAAATTAATGCCATCTATCCTTAGCTTTGGGAAGTCACTGGGTAAATTTCCGACATTATTAGGTCCATTACTTACAACCTGAGGTAGTCCGTGGTCTCGTAAATGCAGAAAGTTACAAAACGGCGTGGGGATGCTAGCAACGAGCCTGCACGGTCTCCTCGTCAATTCATGTCTTCCCGGACCGTCTGCGTAGTCTCGCGCATGCGCGTTGTTCATTTCTTCCCTGGAGTCGTTGTGAGAGGTTCTCCTCGTTGCGGCTCGCTCGTTCTGCTCCTCCTCAGACGAATCGGTCTCTGGCTCGATTTTGGGAGTCCTGACGATGGCGGCTGCTCTTCCTCTTCTTTTGAGGGCGTTGGTGCTTGCTTCGGTCTGTGGCGTGGGGCGGTATCGGCAGGGCTCTCTGGGTTCGGGCGTCGGCGCTCTCGTAGTCAGGATGGGAGCGGGCAGTTCTTGAGGCATTGGCTTGTTCGCTCGCTTCTTCGTTAGCTTTTTAGTAATTTTTAGTTTTGGCCCAAATGCAGCAAAAAGCGTTTTCATTGCTGATTTTATTTGATTGTTTGTTGAATCATCTTCACTTTCTGATTCTGATTCTTCTGAGGTGTTTGAAACTTCTTTTTCGTTTTCGTTGTCTGATGTTTTTCGCGCCAGAAATTTTGAATTGAGCTTTCTGATTGGCTCTGCTTCGCTCACCCTGGAGGTCTGTTGAAACCAAGATGGCTGCCATTCAAAATTTCGCGCAGGATCACCGTTTTTCTTCTTCACAATAATTTTTTCTGCAGTCATATCACTCACTATTTTTGGGTCTTTTGATTTTTCATTAGTGATGTGCTTCTCTCTCGCTGCTCCGCTGTTCTTCAGCATATCTTGGAGGTTCGCGATGAGGCTTTCATCATTCTTCTGGCTCTTCAATAGTTTTAATATCTCTGACCTGAGTTCATTATTCTCTATTTCGATTTCCTCCTGGTCATCATTTTCATCTATTATTTCTTCGTCTTCAGTGGTGTATTCTTCGGATTCTCTCGAAATCGCGTTTGTGGATTCGTTGATTATTTCTTGTTCTATTTCCATTTCTTTGCTGTATGCCCTGGTGTTGGGCCTATCTCTCTTGGACATTTTTAAGTTTTTTATTGAGTCAATTAACCATCCTCTGCTACCAGCTTGTTGCAATATTTTCAGGATCAGACTCAATAAATTTAGTAAGAGTTAAAGGTTTAAATATATCTCCTTTTATTTACATTAGGCATTCTATATTCACTGAATATTCACAGATAGAAGCGAGGAAAAGGGTGCAAACAGCTCCTTATATATACAATGGGTGGAGCTAGATATGGGAGTGGTGAATTATGAATACATTAAGAAGTGAAGAATAAATTAACCCCTGATACCCCGTTCATATACTATTTACACATTAGAGAATAAGGCATTTACATCTGACAGAGATAAAGTAACAACCAGGTCATCTGCAAATGCTCTTAATCTATAATCTTGCTGTCTAATTACAGTTCCTTTTATTTTATCAGAATCACGTATCTTCTTCAGCAAAACTTCTAAAGTTAAAATAAACAGCAATGGAGACAATGGACAACCCTGCCTTGTACCTTTCTCAATTTTAAAAGAATCTGTTAAACCTCCATTAACTATTATTTGTGCTGTTTGTTCCTGATATATTGCTCTAATTGATTGTATAAAATACTCTCCAAAATGCATTTTTTCTATTATCTTAAACAAAAATTGCCAATTCAATCGATCAAATGCCTTCTCTGCATCCAAAAATACGAGCGCTGCAGGGACCTGGTTATTTTTTTCCAAATATTCCATTAAATTTACAATTTGTCTAACATTATATTTCATTTGCCTCCCTTTTATAAGGGAAAATTTACACATTTCATTCCTAGGAAGAATTTCGGCCATCAAAATGATTATATTATATTATGATTATATTACCTAAATTTTTATATTTGTTTCAGGTCACCCCAATTAAAATAGATAAACCGTTTTTTGAAAAGCTGAATAAAATAACATCTAAATTTATTTGGCAAGGGAAAAGGCCACGAATAAAATTTAAACTGCTTCAGGATACAAAAGATAGAGGAGGAGCTGCACTCCCTGACTGGGAGATATACTACCAAGCAGCAGTACTATCGTGGGTCAAAGATTGGATAGAATTAAAGGACTCTAGAACTTTAACAATTGAGGGACACGAACTTCAAACTGGCTGGCACTCCTTTATGTGGGATGAGAAATACAAAACACATTCATATTTTAAAACACATACAATAAGGAACTCATTATTACAAATTTGGCTTAAAATTAAAAAACAACATTATATGAAGATACCAAATTGGCTAGCACCAGCTGAATCAATTAGACACCCAAATTTAACAGATAAGACAAAAATAATTAGATATAAAGATATAATTGACTATCAAGGCAAACTAAAGACAAAACAACAATTGGAGATAGATTTACACAGAGGAATAGACTGGTGGACTTACACTCAAATACAATCCAAATATAGAGAGCATATAAAAACATATGAAATTTATAATCAAAAACAAGAAATAGATAAAATTATATTAGATTCAGAAAATAAATTAATTAGTAGAATTTATAAATTTCTCCTACGCTATAAATTGGAAGAAGAGACAGTCAAAGAAACGATGATTAAGTGGGCTCAAAATATCAAACACACAATACCTTTGGAAAAATGGGAAAAGTTCTGGCAGGTAAACCTAAAGTTAATGAAAGCAATGGCGTACAAGGAAAATCAACTGAAAATGTTTTATCGGTGGCATATGTCTCCAACCAGATTGGCAAAAATACAACCTAAAAATAGCCCAATTTGTTGGAAGTGCAAAAAGGCACAAGGGACTTTCTATCATTTATGGTGGACGTGCCCGGCAGCAAAGAAATTTTGGTCTAACATCAAAAAATGGTTGGAACAAATAACAAAAACACAGATTGAAAAAGAACCAGAAACATTTTTATTAGGAATATTTAACAAATCATACCCTAAGGATATCAAATATCTTACAATTCATATATTAACTGCTGCAAGAATAACCTACGCAAGAAATTGGAAACAAGAAAAAATACCAAATGAAACAGAAGTAATAGGGAAAATTTTAGAATGCGCTGAAATGGATAGGTTAACCAAAGAATTACAAGAAAAAGAAGAATCAGACTATTATAAAATATGGAATAATTGGTATAATTGGTTAAAAATTAGAAATATACAAAAAATATAGGGGATATATTACTGATTGATACATATATATGTAATAAAAATATTATTAGATTACAGAAAGGTGAAGGAATATATTATAAGTAGAAGTGTAGAACGTCACTCTGAAAAAATGCTTAAGAAGAAATTATATTCTTTTTGTGTATATGTTGTATAAATGTTAGTTGTGTATATGTTACGTATGTCTTTTTTAATATTTATATTCAATAAAAACTATTTTAATAAAAAAAATAAACCCTGATTGGTCATTATGAATTGTTTGTTGCATAACTGGCATTAATCTATTCGCTAATATCTTAGCAAAAACTTTATAATCAGTGTTCAAAAGTGATATTGGCCTGAAATTTTCAGGTTTGATACAATTTTGATCCTCCTTCAGGATCAATGAAACAAAAGCCGTTCTCCAAGAGGGTGGAACTCCTCCCCCTAATTGAATTTTACAAAATAAAACTCTAAGCGGTTCTACCATTTCCGACTGTAAATTCTTGTAATAAACAGCTGTTAATCCATCTGTTCCCGGAGCTTTACCTGTCTTTAACTGCTTAATTGCTGCAATAATCTCCTCAGAAGTTATTGGCTGATTCAGTCCTTCCCTCTGTTCTAACGTTAATTCAGGAATATTCTCTTCCTTTAGGTATCTATCTATATCTATGCCTTGTATTGAATCACTAGCATATAACTTAGTATAAAATTCTAAAAAAGCCTTTTTGATCATATTCTGTTGATGAACTTCCTTACCTCTAAATTCTATCTTACCAATAACCCGTGATTTCTGTTTTTTCCTCAACACATAAGCCAACCACCTGCCTGGTTTATTAGCATTACAAAATGTATTGTGTTTAGCATATTGTAAACTTGTTGCCACTTGATCAGCCATCAACATATTAAATTGCTCTCGTAATATATTTATTGTTTCTTTTACTCTCTTATCTCCTGGATTAATTATGAGTAACTGTTCTTTCTTTTTTATTTCCTCCTCTATCTCTTTCCGCTTCTTTTGTTGTTTTAATCTATATCTCAGCTCCTTGTCCCGTATGGCACGGAGACAGCAATAAAACACAGCCGGACACATCAACTGAATGGTGAATGCTGGTTTAATGCTTTCGTCAGATACGAGACAACGCCAAGCTACAAAGTCTTTCAAAGTTGGCGCTACGAGCATTCACCTCGTAGCGCTTTATATCTCCGCGCCCCACCCCTCATTACTCCCGTTCGTAATGATCGGGCGTTGTCCCATCAGCTGCACCGTTGTAGTTTGGGATCGCGTTTCCAGCGTTCTTCCTAGCGCCCGTAGTTATCCTAACCAGACGCCCTTCCACCCCCTCATGTGTCGCCTTGCCTATACCCCGTGCCACCTCCACCGCTACGTCTTGCTGCTTTGCCGTAGAATGTTGTGAGTAATATCCTCCACCGGTCCTCCACCGTTTCTCCTTCCTGTCCCCTCCATATGCTGAGCACGCCGGGCTCGACAGGTGGCTCCCCTTCACCAGGATCCTCTCTGGAAAACACAAAGTAGACATATTAGTATTGCCCGACGGTTTCCATGGGTATTTTTTATGGAACCAGCGTGTTAACCGGTCAGCTGCGGTGTCCGTCGCTAGAACCCAGGTGGCTTCCTCTAGTGGATATCCCTTCCACCTCACTAAGTATTGTAATCTACCACGGTGGATTTGGGAATCTAGGATATCCTCCACCTCGTAATGTTCCCTATGTACTGGTGGGGGTGGGGTTGGTGTGGGTCTCACAGTAGTTACAGGTTTAAGGAGACTGCTGTGAAACACCGGATGGATTTTCCCTAACAGGGGTGGAAGTTTCAGACTGACTGTGACTGGATTAATAATTTTTTCGATGGGGAAGGGACCTAGTTATTTGGGTCCCAATTTCCGATTAGGTAATCGGAGTTTGATATATTTAGTGGACAGGTAGACCATATCCCCGATTTTAAAAGGTTTTGATACGACTCGTTTTTTGTCAGCTTGGATTTTATATTCGGGTGCCACTTTATCAAGGGCAGATCTTACTTGCGGCCATAGAGTTCGTATTTTCTCTCCCCACTTGCTAGGCGCTATTTCTGTTTGTGTAGGCCTGAGTTCTGGGATGGCGACGAAGTCTTGTCCAGTAACTATTTGGAATGGCATATATCCAGTGCTGCGATGTACCGCATTGTTATACGCCACCTCAGCGATAGGTAATAGAGCGGCCCAGTCTGTCTGTTGGTACGAAACATAGCTTCTTAAATAGCGTTCCACCATTGCATTAGTCCTTTTGGCAGCGCCATTGGTACTAGGGTGGAACGCTGAACTAAGTCCTTGAGTGGAACCTATTAATTGAAGGAAGTTTCGCCAAAACCGCGCTGTAAATTGTACCCCTCTATCTGAAATAATTCTACAGGGTACCCCATGAAGTCGATAGATGTGCTGGACAAATAGTTTAGTTAATTTTCGGGCTGACGGGAGTCCAGCACAGGGTATAAAATGGGCCTGTTTGGAAAAGAGATCGATAACAGTCCAGATAACATTACAGCCATTGCTTTGTGGTAGGTCCACTATGAAGTCCATAGCTATCTCTTCCCAGGGTCTCGTCGGATTAGCCACAGTTTGTAGTAGACCAAGAGGTTTTCCAGGTTTGGGCTTCGCTTTGGTGCAGATGTTACAGCTATTGACATATTCTTCTATTTCCTGTCTCATCCGAGGCCACCAGATCTGTCGTCTAGCCAAATGCAACGTTTTCAGGAATCCAAAATGCCCAGCGGCCTTGACATCATGTCATTGCTGTAGTACGTCGTTTCTCAGTACTCTGGGAATGTACAGCTTGTCGTCTTTCCATGCATATCCATTCTTCAGGACAACCAATTGGCAATGTGATGCTACCCAATCATCAGTTCGTAAAGCTTCTTGAAGCTTGGTTTTCCACCCTTGTGCAAATTCACTCGGTGCCCTATTGCCGGTGACTATATGTTTGGCAGGTATCATGGCTTGTACAACTTCATCCCTTTGACTGTGATACTGTGGCATTCGCGATAGGGCATCCACCAAAAAGTTTTTCCCCGCGGGAACATATTTTAAGGAGAAGTTAAACCATTGAAAATACTGAGCCCACCGCACCTGTTTAGGCGATAACTTCCGTGGGGTTTGCAGGGACATCAGGTTTCGATGGTCGGTCCACACTTCAAATGACACTTTTGACCCCTCCAGGAGATGCCGCCAGATAAGAAGTGCCCACCTAACTGTGAATGCCTCTTTTTCCCAAATGGCCCATCCGCGTTCTGTTGGGGTAAACTTTTTTGATGTATAGGCACAGGGTTGTAATTGGCCTTGTTTGTTTGATTGTAGCAATATAGCGCCCACCGCTACGTCGCTGGCATCGGTTTGTACTATAAATGGCTTATCTTGGTTGGGGTTCTGCAAGATTGGCTCCTTGGCGAATAATGTCTTCAAAGTATCGAAGGCTTTTTGACATTCGGTAGTCCAGAGGACCTGTTGGCTTGGTTTTGGGGGGGAGCCACTCCCTTTTGTCCGTAGAAGGTTGGTAAGTGGTAACGCTATATGTGCAAAGGCTGGAATAAATTGACGGTAAAAACTAGCGAACCCGAGGAAACTTTGTACACTTGTTTCCTTGTCTTTGACGCTTGCCACTCCATAACCGCCATCACCTTTTTGGGATCCATTCGCAACCTCCCCTTCGAGATTCTATACCCTAAATAGTCCAACTCGGTGCAATGGAACTCACATTTGGATACTTTGATGAAAAGTTTGGTGGCCAATAGTTTTTCGAGCACTTGGCGGACCAAGCGTATATGCTCCTCTATAGTGTTGGTGTAGATGAGTGTCATCCAAATATACTAAGACTCCCCGATAGAGATGTTCATGCAATACCTCATTGATGAGTTGCATGAACACGGCGGAGCTCCTTGTAATCCAAAGGGCATCACTTTGAATTTATAGCTCCCAAGGGGGCAGTTGAACGTGGTTTTCCACTCGTCCCCTCTTTGATGCGGATCCGATAGTAAGCCTCCCTTAGATCCAATTTAGTGAATATTCGGCCCGTGGCCAATGTTGCTAAGAGGTCTTTTATCAATGGCAACGGATATAGGGGTTCGACACTTACAGCGTTCAGTCCACGGAAATCAACGCATAATCGAAGCCCGCCATCTTTCTTTTCCCGGAAAAGGATGGGCACTGCCATAGGAGCCTGGCTTGGGGCTATAAAACCCCGAGCTAAGTTATTGTCGATATACCTTCGCAACTCTTCTACCTCCTTGGGAGTCATCGCATACATGCGTGGTTTCGGTAGTTTAGCTCCTGGGATCAATTCAATTGCGCAATCAGTAGCGCGATGTGGTGGGAGGGTGTCACAACGGTCTTCGGTAAAAACGTCAGATAGGTCCGCATACACGTCGGGGACCCCTGGTACCCAGGTGTCCTTTAGTCGAGGTTCTATTTGTGGGTGAACACCCTGGGTCTGATCGGTCGGCCTTTCCTCCCTTGGCCCAGGGCCTAGCTCTAGGCATAATTTTCTATATCTGCCCTCCCACCATATGGTAGGTCTCCATTTGTCCAACCAGGCCAGACCTAATATAAGGGGTTCTATGATGCACTCTACTACTATGAACCAGATGAGCTCCCAATGCTCCCCTATCTCTAACCTTACAGGTTCTGTCACTTGGGTTGCCGGAGATCCTCCAAGAACTGACCCATCCATTTGCTCAAAATGAATGGGGACCTTTAACGGGGTCAAGCGTAGTCCCAGCTCTTTGGTCAGAGAGGCTCGGATCAGGCACCGCAGGACGAGGACGGGTCTCTGGTTTTGCCCGTTCCGGACTTTGTGTTCTGCTTGCAGATGTACCCAAGCGCAATTTGGGGCTAGCCAACCGGAACCGGGTCGATCCGGACGTACCCGAACTGTGCCACGTCTCCGCCCCTTCAGCCCATGGTTGCCATGAAGGGGCATCTCTGAAACTACTCTCCCCAAACCGCTCCCTCAGAATCTCCAGAGTAGAAGAGCCGAGGCCGGTGGAGTAGCTCCATTCGCCCCCTTCGTCGTCATCCACCCAACGTCTTTCTCTCCGACGCCTAAACGGCTCAGCTGGGGGGGTGATTGTAGGGGCTTTTCCACCAGCCACCGCCGGGCTGCGCCACCAATCTCCGGATGAAGGATGCCCCTCTGTTGGCTTCGTTTCGACTTCACCTGCTCCTCTGCCCTCCTCGTCTTGGCTTGTGGGCCATTCCTTCGGCCTCACCACTGGCTGCGTCTCGTCCGAGACCGCCGGTCGTGCACTCACCTCCTCTGCCAGAGTCTCTGCCAACACCTCCACCTTGGGGTTCATCCCTTCCGCCATGCCAGACGTCCAAACGTACCTCGAGTGCGAAACTAGAGCAAACGGAGCGCCAACTTTCTCTCAGCTCCTTGTCCCGTATGGCATGGAGACAGCAATAAAACACAGCCGGACACATCAACTGAATGGTGAATGCTGGTTTAATGCTTTTGTCAGATACGAGACAACGCCAAGCTACAAAGTCTTTCAAAGTTGGCGCTATGAGCATTCGCCTCGTAGCGCTTTATATCTCCGCGCCCCACCCCTCATTACTCCCCTTCATAATGATCGGGCGTTGTTCCATCAGCTGCGCTGTTGTAGTTTGGGATCGCGTTTCCGGCGTTCTTCCTAGTGCCCGTAGTTATCCTAACCCGACGCTCTTCCACCCCCTCATGTGTCGCCTTGCCTATACCCCGTGCCACCTCCACCGCTACATCTTGCTGCTTTGTCCTCCACCGTTTCTCCTTCCCGTCCCCTCCGTATGCCGAGCACGCCGGGCTCGACACTATATTTATTATTCATATGTATTAAAGTTCCTTTCATATAAGCCTTACTTGCATCCCAAACCATTTCCATAGAAGTACCCTTATGCATATTAATAGCAAAAAATTCTTTCATTTGTTTTTTAAGCTCATTCACATTTTCTTCATATCTAAATAAATTTTCATTTAACCTCCAAGACCTCCTTTCTCCCCTCTCCTGTTCCATTTCCACCCAGACCGGACTATGGTCAGTTAGAGTTCTTGGACATATCTTCGTCTTCTTCACCCTAGAAATAAAATCATTTGTGATTAGTATGAAATCAATCCTGGAAAAGGATTGATGCCTATCAGAAAAAAATGTAAAGTCTCTCTCCTCAACATTACGTTCTCTCCAAATATCTCTCAATTCCATATCTTCCATCATATCAAAAAAGGATTTAGGTAATTTCGCACGTGCTGAGATCTTTGATAAACTTTTTTTATCTTTCTGTGTATCTATTACTCCATTCCAATCACCCATTAGTATAAAAGATTTATAGTCCCATTGTATTATTTTAGTGTGTAAAAATTTATAAAACTTATCTTGTTGTTGATTAGGGGCGTATATTCCAATTAAAAGCATTTTTCCAGTCTGAGTTAATAATTCAATTGCAATATATCTTCCTTGAATATCTGCCTCAATTAAATTAGCTACTAATCCTTTCTTTACATATATAACTAGCCCATTTTTCTTCTCTGGCGCTGATGCCACAAAGTGTGTACCTAATCTTGAATTTATCAAATATTTTTGGTCTGATAGTCTAATGTGTGTTTCTTGCAAACAAATAACATCGTTCTTAAATTGTTTCAAATAATGAAATACTTTCTTTCTTTTTTGTGGTGAATTTAAACCATTAACATTCCAAGATAGGAATTTAGCTGCCATCTTTAGCCTTTCGAAGCTTCAAGAGCATCAGCTGAATATCCTCCTCCATTTTACTCTTCAGCCTAGCCCCCCCCCACTGCTTCTGTTTTTTGAACTTCTTGAGGTAAATCTTGGAGTTGTTGCACTTTTAATTGTTGTTCTTGACGTTTATAAGTTGCTCGGGTCAGTCGTTGTTCTCTTGGCTCTTCCTTCTTAAATGGTTCCAGAGTTGGGGGCGGGCCCCCAAGATCCAGATCTTCTTCCATGATGATTCCTCCAGCTGCTACTTCAACAGAAGTTTGTATCTGCTTTCCATCTTTCTCTTGTTGTAACATCTCCATTTTCTTTCTCCCCCCCCTCCCCCGGTGAGGGTGGATGTCCAGCCTTTAGAACATTAACATAGAAATCTTTTGCCTTCCAAACCGTGTTTAACCGGTATCTTTCTCCACTATAATTTACTATTAGACCAGTTGGAACATCCCATCTGTACTGCACTTGTTGGTTTCTCAGTTCATTTACCAAAAAGCCAAAGTCCTTTCTGCTTCTTAACATTTTTGGAGGTATCTCTTTCAGAACCACCACTTCTTGTCCAGCCACTTGAACCTTATTCTTATAGGAAGCTTGTAGGATATCATTTCTGTTTTGGCAAACTATCGTCCAGTTTCCAACCTTCGCTTCTTGGCGAAGGTTGTTGAGAGTGTGGTTGTGTGACAGCTCCCGCAGTACCTGGATGAAACCGTCTATCTAGATCCGTTCCAGTCCGGCTTCAGGTCCGGGTACAGCACGGAAACGGCATTGATCGCGTTGGTTGATGATCTCTGGAGGGCTCGGGACAGAGGTTGCTCCTCTGTTCTGGTCCTATTAGACCTCTCAGCGGCTTTTGATACCATCGACCATGGTATCATGCTGGGCCGGTTGGAAGGGTTGGGAGTGGGAGGCACTGTCTTACGGTGGTTCTCCTCCTATCTCTCCGACCGGTCGCAGTCTGTGTTGGCTGGAGGGCAGAGGTCGACCTCAAGGCACTTGGTTTGTGGGGTGCCACAAGGGTCGGTCCTCTCGCCTCTCCTGTTCAACATTTATGTGAAGCCGCTGGGTGAGATCATCCGTGGTTTTGGGGTGCAGTGCCATCTGTATGCTGATGACACCCAGCTGTACATCTCCACCCCAGACCACCCCAACGATGCCCTTGAAGAGATGTCCCGGTGCCTGGAGGCCATGCGGGTCTGGATGGGGAGGAACAGGCTCCGACTCAACCCCTCCAAGACTGAGTGGCTGTGGCTGCCGGTGTCCCGATATAGTCAGCTGGTGCCATCGCTGACTATTGGGGACGAGACATTGGCCCCCACGGAGAGGGCGCGTAACTTGGGTGTCCTCCTGGACCCACAGCTGTCTTTAGAAGAGCATATGACGGCCGTGGCCAGGGGGGCTTTCTATCAGGTTCGCCTGATATGCCAGTTGCGCCCCTTTCTGGATCGGGACTCCTTATGCACGGTCACTCATGCCCTCGTTACTTCCCGCCTGGACTACTGCAACGCTCTCTACATGGGGCTCCCCTTGAGGAGCACTCAGAGGCTCCAACTGGTGCAGAATGCGGCTGCGCGGGTACTTATGGGGGCGACATGGCGCTCCCACGTGACACCTCTCCTACGCGAGCTGCATTGGCTTCCAGTGGTCTTCCGAGTGCGCTTCAAGGTGTTGGTTCTCATCTTCAAAGCGCTCCATGGCTTAGGACCCGGTTACTTACAAGACCACCTTCTGCCTCCGATAACCTCCCACCGGCCAACACGCTCCCACAGAGAGGGCCTCCTCAGGGTGCCGTCTGTCAGGCAATGTCAGCTGGCGACCCCCCAGGGAAGAGCCTTCTCTGTGGGGGCACCCGCCCTCTGGAATGAGCTGCCCCCAGGGATACGACTGATCCCGGACCTCCGGACCTTCCGCCGGGCCCTGAAGACTTTTTTATTTCAGCAAGCCGGGCTGGGTTAAAAATCTTTTAATTGGGGAATTTTATGGGCAAGGGGTTTTAAATTGGAGAAGCCAAAGATAATTTAATTTCGTTTTAATGTATTTTAATATTTGTATTGTGTGTTTTTAATTTTGGCTGTTCACCGCCCCGAGTCCTTCGGGAGAGGGGGCGGTATAAAAATTTAATAAATAAATAAATAAATAAATAAATTTCTGATCCTCCTGGTTGTGAAATAAATCACCACATCTCTTGGCAACTGCCTTTGTCTTGCCACCCAGGAGTTAACCCTGTAGATTTTATCAATTCGGCTTGCCACATCATCTGGACTTTCTTTGATTAGCCCTGCAATTGCTTCTGCACAAATATCCTTTAAATTTTCCCGAGTATTTTCTTTTAGCCCTCTCAGTCTCAGGGCAAATTCCATAGATCTGTATTGTAACATTACCAATTCATCATCCACCTTCTCTGTTTTAATCATAATATCTCCTATTTTGTTTTCCAAGTTCAGATTGGCTTCATTGATTTCTTCCACTCTCTCATCCACCTGAATAATAAATTTTGCCAATCCTGAAACTGCTAAAACAATATCATCTCTTATTTCATCATGCTTTTCTTCAACAACTTCTTTAATTGACTTTATATCCTCCTCAAATTTCTTTAATTTCCCTTCCACAATTACTGTTAGGTTATTCATAGCTATGCAGATTATTCATGGCTTCTTTTATAAATTCTTTGAGTTCATTAAAAGAAGCCTCCTGACTCTGTGAATCAGCCGGAAGTTGTGCTTTCTGTGTCACTACTGACACTACTGGAGAACCTCCTCCACTTCTAGAAGCTCCTGGCTTAACTTGTTTAGAAGCCATCTTTTTTTTTTTAAGTCTTTTTTCCTTTCACAGCCACAAAGTCCCTTGAACAATTTTCAAAAACTTGTAATTTATAGTCTATAATTTATCAAGCAAAATAGTCTTTTCTCCACAAGCTCTCAATTCCCAGCAGCTCCACTCTCAAAGTGCAAAGTTCTCAATAAACACTTTCGTTTCTAACTTTCACTTTCACACCCATAACAAAGGCGCCATCTTCAGCCTCCAACTCAAAGATATTTAATTAGAAACAATGTAAATCCGGAGTTAAGCACTGTTACTTGTAAAGCTTGTTCTCCTGTTTTGGCTCTGCCTGCGCTTGTATTCAATCAAACTCACTTTTGCCTGCAGGATTGGTCGCGGCGTCTGGCTCTGTTTAAACAGAGTCATCCCGGATCCAGAGCTTTTTAGTGGGCTGACCGGGGAGCTCTCACCCTCCAAGCCTCTGGAATTATTTCAGAGAGCTTTCGGGGAGCTCTACTCACACACACCGGCTCTCCTCTCCTTCTTCTCCTGATGGAGAGGTTTTCAAGCTGCTAGACAGCTGCTTGACGCTGTCAAAGCGGCTTTATGAAATCGCAGGGCCGGAAAGACCGTCCACGACGCCTGCGGTGCCAACTGGAAGTCGGTCTTGGCGTCTTTTGAGTTCTGTGCGGAGTTCACGGGATCGGGATCGTTGTAGTATGGATAGGTCAAGCCATGATGTGATACATTGCAGGAGACACACTAGATATTAATAAGAAAAATGCTCTATGGTGTAAACAGTCTATTTTTAGAGTCCAAGGTCTTTTTGGGGGACTAGTGATAAAAAACAGTAAGTTTTCCTTCATAAAGACAACCTGGAGCTGCTGATACCATTCTTGCAAATTAATGCCATCTATCCTTAGCTTTGGGAAGTCACTGGGTAAATTTCCGACATTATTAGGTCCATTACTTACAACCTGAGGTAGTCCGTGGTCTCGTAAATGCAGAAAGTTACAAAACGGCGTGGGGATGCTAGCAACGAGCCTGCACGGTCTCCTCGTCAATTCATGTCTTCCCGGACCGTCTGCGTAGTCTCGCGCATGCGCGTTGTTCATTTCTTCCCTGGAGTCGTTGTGAGAGGTTCTCCTCGTTGCGGCTCGCTCGTTCTGCTCCTCCTCAGACGAATCGGTCTCTGGCTCGATTTTGGGAGTCCTGACGATGGCGGCTGCTCTTCCTCTTCTTTTGAGGGCGTTGGTGCTTGCTTCGGTCTGTGGCGTGGGGCGGTATCGGCAGGGCTCTCTGGGTTCGGGCGTCGGCGCTCTCGTAGTCAGGATGGGAGCGGGCAGTTCTTGAGGCATTGGCTTGTTCGCTCGCTTCTTCGTTAGCTTTTTAGTAATTTTTAGTTTTGGCCCAAATGCAGCAAAAAGCGTTTTCATTGCTGATTTTATTTGATTGTTTGTTGAATCATCTTCACTTTCTGATTCTGATTCTTCTGAGGTGTTTGAAACTTCTTTTTCGTTTTCGTTGTCTGATGTTTTTCGCGCCAGAAATTTTGAATTGAGCTTTCTGATTGGCTCTGCTTCGCTCACCCTGGAGGTCTGTTGAAACCAAGATGGCTGCCATTCAAAATTTCGCGCAGGATCACCGTTTTTCTTCTTCACAATAATTTTTTCTGCAGTCATATCACTCACTATTTTTGGGTCTTTTGATTTTTCATTAGTGATGTGCTTCTCTCTCGCTGCTCCGCTGTTCTTCAGCATATCTTGGAGGTTCGCGATGAGGCTTTCATCATTCTTCTGGCTCTTCAATAGTTTTAATATCTCTGACCTGAGTTCATTATTCTCTATTTCGATTTCCTCCTGGTCATCATTTTCATCTATTATTTCTTCGTCTTCAGTGGTGTATTCTTCGGATTCTCTCGAAATCGCGTTTGTGGATTCGTTGATTATTTCTTGTTCTATTTCCATTTCTTTGCTGTATGCCCTGGTGTTGGGCCTATCTCTCTTGGACATTTTTAAGTTTTTTATTGAGTCAATTAACCATCCTCTGCTACCAGCTTGTTGCAATATTTTCAGGATCAGACTCAATAAATTTAGTAAGAGTTAAAGGTTTAAATATATCTCCTTTTATTTACATTAGGCATTCTATATTCACTGAATATTCACAGATAGAAGCGAGGAAAAGGGTGCAAACAGCTCCTTATATATACAATGGGTGGAGCTAGATATGGGAGTGGTGAATTATGAATACATTAAGAAGTGAAGAATAAATTAACCCCTGATACCCCGTTCATATACTATTTACACATTAGAGAATAAGGCATTTACATCTGACAGAGATAAAGTAACAACCAGGTCATCTGCAAATGCTCTTAATCTATAATCTTGCTGTCTAATTACAGTTCCTTTTATTTTATCAGAATCACGTATCTTCTTCAGCAAAACTTCTAAAGTTAAAATAAACAGCAATGGAGACAATGGACAACCCTGCCTTGTACCTTTCTCAATTTTAAAAGAATCTGTTAAACCTCCATTAACTATTATTTGTGCTGTTTGTTCCTGATATATTGCTCTAATTGATTGTATAAAATACTCTCCAAAATGCATTTTTTCTATTATCTTAAACAAAAATTGCCAATTCAATCGATCAAATGCCTTCTCTGCATCCAAAAATACGAGCGCTGCAGGGACCTGGTTATTTTTTTCCAAATATTCCATTAAATTTACAATTTGTCTAACATTATATTTCATTTGCCTCCCTTTTATAAGGGAAAATTTACACATTTCATTCCTAGGAAGAATTTCGGCCATCAAAATGATTATATTATATTATGATTATATTACCTAAATTTTTATATTTGTTTCAGGTCACCCCAATTAAAATAGATAAACCGTTTTTTGAAAAGCTGAATAAAATAACATCTAAATTTATTTGGCAAGGGAAAAGGCCACGAATAAAATTTAAACTGCTTCAGGATACAAAAGATAGAGGAGGAGCTGCACTCCCTGACTGGGAGATATACTACCAAGCAGCAGTACTATCGTGGGTCAAAGATTGGATAGAATTAAAGGACTCTAGAACTTTAACAATTGAGGGACACGAACTTCAAACTGGCTGGCACTCCTTTATGTGGGATGAGAAATACAAAACACATTCATATTTTAAAACACATACAATAAGGAACTCATTATTACAAATTTGGCTTAAAATTAAAAAACAACATTATATGAAGATACCAAATTGGCTAGCACCAGCTGAATCAATTAGACACCCAAATTTAACAGATAAGACAAAAATAATTAGATATAAAGATATAATTGACTATCAAGGCAAACTAAAGACAAAACAACAATTGGAGATAGATTTACACAGAGGAATAGACTGGTGGACTTACACTCAAATACAATCCAAATATAGAGAGCATATAAAAACATATGAAATTTATAATCAAAAACAAGAAATAGATAAAATTATATTAGATTCAGAAAATAAATTAATTAGTAGAATTTATAAATTTCTCCTACGCTATAAATTGGAAGAAGAGACAGTCAAAGAAACGATGATTAAGTGGGCTCAAAATATCAAACACACAATACCTTTGGAAAAATGGGAAAAGTTCTGGCAGGTAAACCTAAAGTTAATGAAAGCAATGGCGTACAAGGAAAATCAACTGAAAATGTTTTATCGGTGGCATATGTCTCCAACCAGATTGGCAAAAATACAACCTAAAAATAGCCCAATTTGTTGGAAGTGCAAAAAGGCACAAGGGACTTTCTATCATTTATGGTGGACGTGCCCGGCAGCAAAGAAATTTTGGTCTAACATCAAAAAATGGTTGGAACAAATAACAAAAACACAGATTGAAAAAGAACCAGAAACATTTTTATTAGGAATATTTAACAAATCATACCCTAAGGATATCAAATATCTTACAATTCATATATTAACTGCTGCAAGAATAACCTACGCAAGAAATTGGAAACAAGAAAAAATACCAAATGAAACAGAAGTAATAGGGAAAATTTTAGAATGCGCTGAAATGGATAGGTTAACCAAAGAATTACAAGAAAAAGAAGAATCAGACTATTATAAAATATGGAATAATTGGTATAATTGGTTAAAAATTAGAAATATACAAAAAATATAGGGGATATATTACTGATTGATACATATATATGTAATAAAAATATTATTAGATTACAGAAAGGTGAAGGAATATATTATAAGTAGAAGTGTAGAACGTCACTCTGAAAAAATGCTTAAGAAGAAATTATATTCTTTTTGTGTATATGTTGTATAAATGTTAGTTGTGTATATGTTACGTATGTCTTTTTTAATATTTATATTCAATAAAAACTATTTTAATAAAAAAAATAAACCCTGATTGGTCATTATGAATTGTTTGTTGCATAACTGGCATTAATCTATTCGCTAATATCTTAGCAAAAACTTTATAATCAGTGTTCAAAAGTGATATTGGCCTGAAATTTTCAGGTTTGATACAATTTTGATCCTCCTTCAGGATCAATGAAACAAAAGCCGTTCTCCAAGAGGGTGGAACTCCTCCCCCTAATTGAATTTTACAAAATAAAACTCTAAGCGGTTCTACCATTTCCGACTGTAAATTCTTGTAATAAACAGCTGTTAATCCATCTGTTCCCGGAGCTTTACCTGTCTTTAACTGCTTAATTGCTGCAATAATCTCCTCAGAAGTTATTGGCTGATTCAGTCCTTCCCTCTGTTCTAACGTTAATTCAGGAATATTCTCTTCCTTTAGGTATCTATCTATATCTATGCCTTGTATTGAATCACTAGCATATAACTTAGTATAAAATTCTAAAAAAGCCTTTTTGATCATATTCTGTTGATGAACTTCCTTACCTCTAAATTCTATCTTACCAATAACCCGTGATTTCTGTTTTTTCCTCAACACATAAGCCAACCACCTGCCTGGTTTATTAGCATTACAAAATGTATTGTGTTTAGCATATTGTAAACTTGTTGCCACTTGATCAGCCATCAACATATTAAATTGCTCTCGTAATATATTTATTGTTTCTTTTACTCTCTTATCTCCTGGATTAATTATGAGTAACTGTTCTTTCTTTTTTATTTCCTCCTCTATCTCTTTCCGCTTCTTTTGTTGTTTTAATCTATATCTCAGCTCCTTGTCCCGTATGGCACGGAGACAGCAATAAAACACAGCCGGACACATCAACTGAATGGTGAATGCTGGTTTAATGCTTTCGTCAGATACGAGACAACGCCAAGCTACAAAGTCTTTCAAAGTTGGCGCTACGAGCATTCACCTCGTAGCGCTTTATATCTCCGCGCCCCACCCCTCATTACTCCCGTTCGTAATGATCGGGCGTTGTCCCATCAGCTGCACCGTTGTAGTTTGGGATCGCGTTTCCAGCGTTCTTCCTAGCGCCCGTAGTTATCCTAACCAGACGCCCTTCCACCCCCTCATGTGTCGCCTTGCCTATACCCCGTGCCACCTCCACCGCTACGTCTTGCTGCTTTGCCGTAGAATGTTGTGAGTAATATCCTCCACCGGTCCTCCACCGTTTCTCCTTCCTGTCCCCTCCATATGCTGAGCACGCCGGGCTCGACAGGTGGCTCCCCTTCACCAGGATCCTCTCTGGAAAACACAAAGTAGACATATTAGTATTGCCCGACGGTTTCCATGGGTATTTTTTATGGAACCAGCGTGTTAACCGGTCAGCTGCGGTGTCCGTCGCTAGAACCCAGGTGGCTTCCTCTAGTGGATATCCCTTCCACCTCACTAAGTATTGTAATCTACCACGGTGGATTTGGGAATCTAGGATATCCTCCACCTCGTAATGTTCCCTATGTACTGGTGGGGGTGGGGTTGGTGTGGGTCTCACAGTAGTTACAGGTTTAAGGAGACTGCTGTGAAACACCGGATGGATTTTCCCTAACAGGGGTGGAAGTTTCAGACTGACTGTGACTGGATTAATAATTTTTTCGATGGGGAAGGGACCTAGTTATTTGGGTCCCAATTTCCGATTAGGTAATCGGAGTTTGATATATTTAGTGGACAGGTAGACCATATCCCCGATTTTAAAAGGTTTTGATACGACTCGTTTTTTGTCAGCTTGGATTTTATATTCGGGTGCCACTTTATCAAGGGCAGATCTTACTTGCGGCCATAGAGTTCGTATTTTCTCTCCCCACTTGCTAGGCGCTATTTCTGTTTGTGTAGGCCTGAGTTCTGGGATGGCGACGAAGTCTTGTCCAGTAACTATTTGGAATGGCATATATCCAGTGCTGCGATGTACCGCATTGTTATACGCCACCTCAGCGATAGGTAATAGAGCGGCCCAGTCTGTCTGTTGGTACGAAACATAGCTTCTTAAATAGCGTTCCACCATTGCATTAGTCCTTTTGGCAGCGCCATTGGTACTAGGGTGGAACGCTGAACTAAGTCCTTGAGTGGAACCTATTAATTGAAGGAAGTTTCGCCAAAACCGCGCTGTAAATTGTACCCCTCTATCTGAAATAATTCTACAGGGTACCCCATGAAGTCGATAGATGTGCTGGACAAATAGTTTAGTTAATTTTCGGGCTGACGGGAGTCCAGCACAGGGTATAAAATGGGCCTGTTTGGAAAAGAGATCGATAACAGTCCAGATAACATTACAGCCATTGCTTTGTGGTAGGTCCACTATGAAGTCCATAGCTATCTCTTCCCAGGGTCTCGTCGGATTAGCCACAGTTTGTAGTAGACCAAGAGGTTTTCCAGGTTTGGGCTTCGCTTTGGTGCAGATGTTACAGCTATTGACATATTCTTCTATTTCCTGTCTCATCCGAGGCCACCAGATCTGTCGTCTAGCCAAATGCAACGTTTTCAGGAATCCAAAATGCCCAGCGGCCTTGACATCATGTCATTGCTGTAGTACGTCGTTTCTCAGTACTCTGGGAATGTACAGCTTGTCGTCTTTCCATGCATATCCATTCTTCAGGACAACCAATTGGCAATGTGATGCTACCCAATCATCAGTTCGTAAAGCTTCTTGAAGCTTGGTTTTCCACCCTTGTGCAAATTCACTCGGTGCCCTATTGCCGGTGACTATATGTTTGGCAGGTATCATGGCTTGTACAACTTCATCCCTTTGACTGTGATACTGTGGCATTCGCGATAGGGCATCCACCAAAAAGTTTTTCCCCGCGGGAACATATTTTAAGGAGAAGTTAAACCATTGAAAATACTGAGCCCACCGCACCTGTTTAGGCGATAACTTCCGTGGGGTTTGCAGGGACATCAGGTTTCGATGGTCGGTCCACACTTCAAATGACACTTTTGACCCCTCCAGGAGATGCCGCCAGATAAGAAGTGCCCACCTAACTGTGAATGCCTCTTTTTCCCAAATGGCCCATCCGCGTTCTGTTGGGGTAAACTTTTTTGATGTATAGGCACAGGGTTGTAATTGGCCTTGTTTGTTTGATTGTAGCAATATAGCGCCCACCGCTACGTCGCTGGCATCGGTTTGTACTATAAATGGCTTATCTTGGTTGGGGTTCTGCAAGATTGGCTCCTTGGCGAATAATGTCTTCAAAGTATCGAAGGCTTTTTGACATTCGGTAGTCCAGAGGACCTGTTGGCTTGGTTTTGGGGGGGAGCCACTCCCTTTTGTCCGTAGAAGGTTGGTAAGTGGTAACGCTATATGTGCAAAGGCTGGAATAAATTGACGGTAAAAACTAGCGAACCCGAGGAAACTTTGTACTTGTTTCCTTGTCTTTGACGCTTGCCACTCCATAACCGCCATCACCTTTTTGGGATCCATTCGCAACCTCCCCTTCGAGATTCTATACCCTAAATAGTCCAACTCGGTGCAATGGAACTCACATTTGGATACTTTGATGAAAAGTTTGGTGGCCAATAGTTTTTCGAGCACTTGGCGGACCAAGCGTATATGCTCCTCTATAGTGTTGGTGTAGATGAGTGTCATCCAAATATACTAAGACTCCCCGATAGAGATGTTCATGCAATACCTCATTGATGAGTTGCATGAACACGGCGGGAGCTCCTTGTAATCCAAAGGGCATCACTTTGAATTTATAGCTCCCAAGGGGGCAGTTGAACGTGGTTTTCCACTCGTCCCCCTCTTTGATGCGGATCCGATAGTAAGCCTCCCTTAGATCCAATTTAGTGAATATTCGGCCCGTGGCCAATGTTGCTAAGAGGTCTTTTATCAATGGCAACGGATATAGGGGTTCGACACTTACAGCGTTCAGTCCACGGAAATCAACGCATAATCGAAGCCCGCCATCTTTCTTTTCCCGGAAAAGGATGGGCACTGCCATAGGAGCCTGGCTTGGGGCTATAAAACCCCGAGCTAAGTTATTGTCGATATACCTTCGCAACTCTTCTACCTCCTTGGGAGTCATCGCATACATGCGTGGTTTCGGTAGTTTAGCTCCTGGGATCAATTCAATTGCGCAATCAGTAGCGCGATGTGGTGGGAGGGTGTCACAACGGTCTTCGGTAAAAACGTCAGATAGGTCCGCATACACGTCGGGGACCCCTGGTACCCAGGTGTCCTTTAGTCGAGGTTCTATTTGTGGGTGAACACCCTGGGTCTGATCGGTCGGCCTTTCCTCCCTTGGCCCAGGGCCTAGCTCTAGGCATAATTTTCTATATCTGCCCTCCCACCATATGGTAGGTCTCCATTTGTCCAACCAGGCCAGACCTAATATAAGGGGTTCTATGATGCACTCTACTACTATGAACCAGATGAGCTCCCAATGCTCCCCTATCTCTAACCTTACAGGTTCTGTCACTTGGGTTGCCGGAGATCCTCCAAGAACTGACCCATCCATTTGCTCAAAATGAATGGGGACCTTTAACGGGGTCAAGCGTAGTCCCAGCTCTTTGGTCAGAGAGGCTCGGATCAGGCACCGCAGGACGAGGACGGGTCTCTGGTTTTGCCCGTTCCGGACTTTGTGTTCTGCTTGCAGATGTACCCAAGCGCAATTTGGGGCTAGCCAACCGGAACCGGGTCGATCCGGACGTACCCGAACTGTGCCACGTCTCCGCCCCTTCAGCCCATGGTTGCCATGAAGGGGCATCTCTGAAACTACTCTCCCCAAACCGCTCCCTCAGAATCTCCAGAGTAGAAGAGCCGAGGCCGGTGGAGTAGCTCCATTCGCCCCCTTCGTCGTCATCCACCCAACGTCTTTCTCTCCGACGCCTAAACGGCTCAGCTGGGGGGGTGATTGTAGGGGCTTTTCCACCAGCCACCGCCGGGCTGCGCCACCAATCTCCGGATGAAGGATGCCCCTCTGTTGGCTTCGTTTCGACTTCACCTGCTCCTCTGCCCTCCTCGTCTTGGCTTGTGGGCCATTCCTTCGGCCTCACCACTGGCTGCGTCTCGTCCGAGACCGCCGGTCGTGCACTCACCTCCTCTGCCAGAGTCTCTGCCAACACCTCCACCTTGGGGTTCATCCCTTCCGCCATGCCAGACGTCCAAACGTACCTCGAGTGCGAAACTAGAGCAAACGGAGCGCCAACTTTCTCTCAGCTCCTTGTCCCGTATGGCATGGAGACAGCAATAAAACACAGCCGGACACATCAACTGAATGGTGAATGCTGGTTTAATGCTTTTGTCAGATACGAGACAACGCCAAGCTACAAAGTCTTTCAAAGTTGGCGCTATGAGCATTCGCCTCGTAGCGCTTTATATCTCCGCGCCCCACCCCTCATTACTCCCCTTCATAATGATCGGGCGTTGTTCCATCAGCTGCGCTGTTGTAGTTTGGGATCGCGTTTCCGGCGTTCTTCCTAGTGCCCGTAGTTATCCTAACCCGACGCTCTTCCACCCCCTCATGTGTCGCCTTGCCTATACCCCGTGCCACCTCCACCACTACATCTTGCTGCTTTGTCCTCCACCGTTTCTCCTTCCCGTCCCCTCCGTATGCCGAGCACGCCGGGCTCGACACTATATTTATTATTCATATGTATTAAAGTTCCTTTCATATAAGCCTTACTTGCATCCCAAACCATTTCCATAGAAGTACCCTTATGCATATTAATAGCAAAAAATTCTTTCATTTGTTTTTTAAGCTCATTCACATTTTCTTCATATCTAAATAAATTTTCATTTAACCTCCAAGACCTCCTTTCTCCCCTCTCCTGTTCCATTTCCACCCAGACCGGACTATGGTCAGTTAGAGTTCTTGGACATATCTTCGTCTTCTTCACCCTAGAAATAAAATCATTTGTGATTAGTATGAAATCAATCCTGGAAAAGGATTGATGCCTATCAGAAAAAAATGTAAAGTCTCTCTCCTCAACATTACGTTCTCTCCAAATATCTCTCAATTCCATATCTTCCATCATATCAAAAAAGGATTTAGGTAATTTCGCACGTGCTGAGATCTTTGATAAACTTTTTTTATCTTTCTGTGTATCTATTACTCCATTCCAATCACCCATTAGTATAAAAGATTTATAGTCCCATTGTATTATTTTAGTGTGTAAAAATTTATAAAACTTATCTTGTTGTTGATTAGGGGCGTATATTCCAATTAAAAGCATTTTTCCAGTCTGAGTTAATAATTCAATTGCAATATATCTTCCTTGAATATCTGCCTCAATTAAATTAGCTACTAATCCTTTCTTTACATATATAACTAGCCCATTTTTCTTCTCTGGCGCTGATGCCACAAAGTGTGTACCTAATCTTGAATTTATCAAATATTTTTGGTCTGATAGTCTAATGTGTGTTTCTTGCAAACAAATAACATCGTTCTTAAATTGTTTCAAATAATGAAATACTTTCTTTCTTTTTTGTGGTGAATTTAAACCATTAACATTCCAAGATAGGAATTTAGCTGCCATCTTTAGCCTTTCGAAGCTTCAAGAGCATCAGCTGAATATCCTCCTCCATTTTACTCTTCAGCCTAGCCCCCCCCCACTGCTTCTGTTTTTTGAACTTCTTGAGGTAAATCTTGGAGTTGTTGCACTTTTAATTGTTGTTCTTGACGTTTATAAGTTGCTCGGGTCAGTCGTTGTTCTCTTGGCTCTTCCTTCTTAAATGGTTCCAGAGTTGGGGGCGGGCCCCCAAGATCCAGATCTTCTTCCATGATGATTCCTCCAGCTGCTACTTCAACAGAAGTTTGTATCTGCTTTCCATCTTTCTCTTGTTGTAACATCTCCATTTTCTTTCTCCCCCCCCTCCCCCGGTGAGGGTGGATGTCCAGCCTTTAGAACATTAACATAGAAATCTTTTGCCTTCCAAACCGTGTTTAACCGGTATCTTTCTCCACTATAATTTACTATTAGACCAGTTGGAACATCCCATCTGTACTGCACTTGTTGGTTTCTCAGTTCATTTACCAAAAAGCCAAAGTCCTTTCTGCTTCTTAACATTTTTGGAGGTATCTCTTTCAGAACCACCACTTCTTGTCCAGCCACTTGAACCTTATTCTTATAGGAAGCTTGTAGGATATCATTTCTGTTTTGGCAAACTATCGTCCAGTTTCCAACCTTCGCTTCTTGGCGAAGGTTGTTGAGAGTGTGGTTGTGTGACAGCTCCCGCAGTACCTGGATGAAACCGTCTATCTAGATCCGTTCCAGTCCGGCTTCAGGTCCGGGTACAGCACGGAAACGGCATTGATCGCGTTGGTTGATGATCTCTGGAGGGCTCGGGACAGAGGTTGCTCCTCTGTTCTGGTCCTATTAGACCTCTCAGCGGCTTTTGATACCATCGACCATGGTATCATGCTGGGCCGGTTGGAAGGGTTGGGAGTGGGAGGCACTGTCTTACGGTGGTTCTCCTCCTATCTCTCCGACCGGTCGCAGTCTGTGTTGGCTGGAGGGCAGAGGTCGACCTCAAGGCACTTGGTTTGTGGGGTGCCACAAGGGTCGGTCCTCTCGCCTCTCCTGTTCAACATTTATGTGAAGCCGCTGGGTGAGATCATCCGTGGTTTTGGGGTGCAGTGCCATCTGTATGCTGATGACACCCAGCTGTACATCTCCACCCCAGACCACCCCAACGATGCCCTTGAAGAGATGTCCCGGTGCCTGGAGGCCATGCGGGTCTGGATGGGGAGGAACAGGCTCCGACTCAACCCCTCCAAGACTGAGTGGCTGTGGCTGCCGGTGTCCCGATATAGTCAGCTGGTGCCATCGCTGACTATTGGGGACGAGACATTGGCCCCCACGGAGAGGGCGCGTAACTTGGGTGTCCTCCTGGACCCACAGCTGTCTTTAGAAGAGCATATGACGGCCGTGGCCAGGGGGGCTTTCTATCAGGTTCGCCTGATATGCCAGTTGCGCCCCTTTCTGGATCGGGACTCCTTATGCACGGTCACTCATGCCCTCGTTACTTCCCGCCTGGACTACTGCAACGCTCTCTACATGGGGCTCCCCTTGAGGAGCACTCAGAGGCTCCAACTGGTGCAGAATGCGGCTGCGCGGGTACTTATGGGGGCGACATGGCGCTCCCACGTGACACCTCTCCTACGCGAGCTGCATTGGCTTCCAGTGGTCTTCCGAGTGCGCTTCAAGGTGTTGGTTCTCATCTTCAAAGCGCTCCATGGCTTAGGACCCGGTTACTTACAAGACCACCTTCTGCCTCCGATAACCTCCCACCGGCCAACACGCTCCCACAGAGAGGGCCTCCTCAGGGTGCCGTCTGTCAGGCAATGTCAGCTGGCGACCCCCCAGGGAAGAGCCTTCTCTGTGGGGGCACCCGCCCTCTGGAATGAGCTGCCCCCAGGGATACGACTGATCCCGGACCTCCGGACCTTCCGCCGGGCCCTGAAGACTTTTTTATTTCAGCAAGCCGGGCTGGGTTAAAAATCTTTTAATTGGGGAATTTTATGGGCAAGGGGTTTTAAATTGGAGAAGCCAAAGATAATTTAATTTCGTTTTAATGTATTTTAATATTTGTATTGTGTGTTTTTAATTTTGGCTGTTCACCGCCCCGAGTCCTTCGGGAGAGGGGGCGGTATAAAAATTTAATAAATAAATAAATAAATAAATAAATTTCTGATCCTCCTGGTTGTGAAATAAATCACCACATCTCTTGGCAACTGCCTTTGTCTTGCCACCCAGGAGTTAACCCTGTAGATTTTATCAATTCGGCTTGCCACATCATCTGGACTTTCTTTGATTAGCCCTGCAATTGCTTCTGCACAAATATCCTTTAAATTTTCCCGAGTATTTTCTTTTAGCCCTCTCAGTCTCAGGGCAAATTCCATAGATCTGTATTGTAACATTACCAATTCATCATCCACCTTCTCTGTTTTAATCATAATATCTCCTATTTTGTTTTCCAAGTTCAGATTGGCTTCATTGATTTCTTCCACTCTCTCATCCACCTGAATAATAAATTTTGCCAATCCTGAAACTGCTAAAACAATATCATCTCTTATTTCATCATGCTTTTCTTCAACAACTTCTTTAATTGACTTTATATCCTCCTCAAATTTCTTTAATTTCCCTTCCACAATTACTGTTAGGTTATTCATAGCTATGCAGATTATTCATGGCTTCTTTTATAAATTCTTTGAGTTCATTAAAAGAAGCCTCCTGACTCTGTGAATCAGCCGGAAGTTGTGCTTTCTGTGTCACTACTGACACTACTGGAGAACCTCCTCCACTTCTAGAAGCTCCTGGCTTAACTTGTTTAGAAGCCATCTTTTTTTTTTTAAGTCTTTTTTCCTTTCACAGCCACAAAGTCCCTTGAACAATTTTCAAAAACTTGTAATTTATAGTCTATAATTTATCAAGCAAAATAGTCTTTTCTCCACAAGCTCTCAATTCCCAGCAGCTCCACTCTCAAAGTGCAAAGTTCTCAATAAACACTTTCGTTTCTAACTTTCACTTTCACACCCATAACAAAGGCGCCATCTTCAGCCTCCAACTCAAAGATATTTAATTAGAAACAATGTAAATCCGGAGTTAAGCACTGTTACTTGTAAAGCTTGTTCTCCTGTTTTGGCTCTGCCTGCGCTTGTATTCAATCAAACTCACTTTTGCCTGCAGGATTGGTCGCGGCGTCTGGCTCTGTTTAAACAGAGTCATCCCGGATCCAGAGCTTTTTAGTGGGCTGACCGGGGAGCTCTCACCCTCCAAGCCTCTGGAATTATTTCAGAGAGCTTTCGGGGAGCTCTACTCACACACACCGGCTCTCCTCTCCTTCTTCTCCTGATGGAGAGGTTTTCAAGCTGCTAGACAGCTGCTTGACGCTGTCAAAGCGGCTTTATGAAATCGCAGGGCCGGAAAGACCGTCCACGACGCCTGCGGTGCCAACTGGAAGTCGGTCTTGGCGTCTTTTGAGTTCTGTGCGGAGTTCACGGGATCGGGATCGTTGTAGTATGGATAGGTCAAGCCATGATCAAAGTTTGTTATGGTTGGGGTTGGATCTGGCAATGGAGTTTATAGTATAAATGAATTTGCATTTGCTGGACTCATTTTTGCAAACGACTCTACAGAATTGTGGGGCCACCAAGCCATCGTTGTTCTTGTACTCTGGGCCATCTCTGGAAACTTCGATGATTTCATCGGGGGAGATGGTTGGTGTATGATGGCTGCTGCTGATGTTGTGAACCTTTGTGATATCAGATTTGTTGGTGTCATCTAATCCAAATAAAATAGCATTTTGACGTTTTTGTTCATGCTCAATGGTATCTTTGATGAGTATGGAGATGTTGTTTGGTTGGTTGGCAGATATTTGTGGTTTTGGTTGTGGATGAGGTAATGGTTGTTGAATTGGGATAGGATTTTGTTCTGTTGAGTTTTTATTTTTATGTGCTGTAATTTTTTCTTTTCAAAAGTTGTAAAACATGATTTTAAACATGCTAGTAAACATGCTTCTAAACTTGTTTCTATGGAGTCTATGGTTGTTTGCTGTGTCTTTATGGTTGTTTCTATGGTATGGACCCTATCAGACATAGCAATTAAGTTATCCAGTTTTGGTAAACAAGATGGACATAGATAGGGAAATGTAGGAGATGCTTGTAGGAAATTGGCTACCTGTTTGTTTATTCTCAGGCAGGTGTGGTGGGCATATTTGGCACATATGCAGCATTTCTTGAATTCATCATATTCGCTGATAGATTCATTACATTTATAGCATGTGCAGGAGTCGTTTGGGTCATCATTGATAGTGATATCTTTCGTTTGTGGGTGTTTGGTGGTGGAGTTTTTGGAGTTTTTGCCTGGCATGGTCAATGATCAGTCAATGTTTCATAAAATTAATTAATCAATGTCAATAATAAATCAATGTCTAGCAAATTAATTAATCAATCAACAAATTAATTAAACAATCTGTGAGAAATAAAGAAATTAGGGTTATTCCTGTAAAACAATATAGCCTAAGTTACGCCATTTTAAAATCATGTTAAGGCTTTATTTTACTCTGTATAACCTGATTATATAATTTAGCTGACAGTTTAAGGAGCATGAGAACGGAATGTGTGGTTCCTGTGTTTTTAGAGGAAGTTGTGTTCTTGAGATGTTCAGGTCAGCTTGACCCCGTTAAGAAAGGGAAGTGCGCATATGCTGATATTACATGTATAAGCAATATTTTTAAGTAGGGTATTTTTATATACTGGAGTTATGGGGACTTTCCATAATGGGAATATCATGTGTTTATCTATTATATAAAGTCTGAAATTGTACTCAAGGGACATGCTTGTATCCTGTAAGGTGTAACCTGAAATTGTATAAAAGACGGCGAGAAAGAATGGTAATTTGCTCTCTCACTTTGAGGGGGACCTTTGCAAAGAAATAATTAATTAATAAACTGTATTCTTGTCTTATTTCTCAACTCTCTGTCAATTATTTTTTGGGTGACAGGCATTTCCTGTGTATCACAATTGGCGCTGAACAGGGACTTGAGGACCTTTCGTCGGGTAAGCAAATAAATCTAAAAAGCACGCTAAACACTGTTTTGGTGTTAAGGTTTGTTTTCTTGCCGGACGGGAGCAGCTTCTCTAACCAACCCTGGGACGGAGACTTGGAGGTTAAGACAGGAGACAAGAGGAACGTTCCGGGGGGGACTGCACTGGGAGTGAGTATACTTTTTCTCTCTGGGGCTCTTATTAGGTGTGCTTAGTGTGTGTGAGTGTGACAGTATGGGGCTTTCTTGGAGTAAACGTAGTGAAAATACTAACAATGAAATACCCTCTATTCCTCCGATATCACCTTTAGGGGAGTTGTTAACTCAGTGGACAGAGGATTGGTTGAAGGTTTATACTAAACAGTTGGATAAGGTGGCTATGATTAATTATTGTACAAGGGTGTGGCCGAAATTTATCTTGATAAAGCCTAATTACAGGTGGAGTAAGTTTGGGGAGTCTGACCCGTATTGGATCAATGCCTTGAAGAAGGTATTGGAAGGCAAGAAACTAATTTCTCAGTTGCCATATGTTGAACCGTGGTTTCATGTTCAATGGTTTGATCCGTTTCCCCCCAGGGATTCTAGAGTGTTGTATGGGGAAGAGGAAGAAGAGAAAAGGTGGGATCCTTTGGCTTATGCTACATGCCCACCTTTACCTCCTCCATATAACCCGAATGCTGCTGGGGCAGTGGGTGGCTTAGCTGAGGCAGCTGCTGCTGGGAGCAGTAGGGGAGTACCTTCAACAGCTCGGCGATGTCAACAGATAAAGAGGGAGTCGGAGGAATTGCCAGTACCGGTAAGACCTCCTTCCCCTCGTAGGACATGTCTACAAACTAAGAAAATGTTGCCTTTAAGGGAGATGCCAAATGGTTTAACTGGTGCAGGCCTCCCAGTGACAACGTTTGTAAATATGCCTTTAACATCTTCAGATTTGAGAAATTACAAGAGTAATATGCCGTCTTTGCAAGCGGATCCAATTAAGTTGTCAGAATCATTGGATCTGTTCTTGGGGCCCAATTTGTATACGTATGCTGAGTTACAGCATATATTGGGTTACCTGTTCTCCCCTGAGGAGAGGTCACAAATACGGAGGGCGGCTATGGCCTATTGGGATAAGACCCAGGTCGGGGCTGCTCAACCCGTGGCTGCAGAGACAAAGTTTCCATTAGCAGATCCTGGTTGGAATAATAACAATGCAGCTGACCGGGGGCAAATGGAGGACCTGAAGAGGATTATACTTCAGGGAGTTAAGACAGCTGTACCTCAAGGAAAGAATTTGACTAAAGCTTTTGAGGTGGAACAGCTGCGAGATGAAACACCCTCAGTGTTTCTGGAACGTATTAAGGACAATTTAAATAAGTATTCTGGTCTTTCTCCTGAAACGCCAGCTTATGAGTCCTTGATGAAAATGCAGTTTGTGACAAAGGCATGGCCAGACATCAAGAAGAAAATACAAAAAATTGATGACTGGGCTGGGTCTGATATTACCGCCCTGTTGAAGGAGGCACAAAAAGTGTATGTAAATAGAGATGAAGCAAAGACTAGGCAAAAGAGTCAGATGATGGTGTCAGTAATGAAGGCTGCAAATAAGCCAGCAGATAGGAAGGAAGTGATGGGGAGAGGAAGAAATTTTGGAAAGAATCTGTCCACTGTATTGAAACAGCGTCCAGGGATAGGAAGAGGATTTTCACAGTTGAGAAGGCCTGGAATTAGTGGCCAGGAAAGTAGGAAATGTTTTGCGTGTGGCAAGGAGGGGCATTTTGCTAGAAATTGTCCAGAGAAGAGGAGGTCCCAGAGGATGGAACCGCGCCTCTATACCCTTATGGGAGAAGAGGATGATTAGTGGGGTCAGGGGCTTTTGATAGAGGGATCCCACCAAGAGCCCTTGATAAAATTGTTAGTGGGACCAGAAGAAGAGGAATATGTGTTTTTGATAGACACGGGAGCAACTAGAACTTCTATTTGTAAAATACCTAATGGAGTGCATCAAACAGGTGCAACCATTAAGATAAGGGGTGTTCAAGGAATACCTTTTGAAGTGCCATTGTTGAATAATATGACTTTGGGTTGTGGAAAGCGAAAGATCTACTTAGATGTTATATTTGTACCAGAAGCCGGCATTAATTTGCTAGGGAGAGATGCGTTATCACTCCTTGGATGTGAGTTAAAATTCTCTTGTAATGATTCTATAGTTAATGTGTTGACGGAAGAACAGGAAAGGAATATTGACCCTATTGTGTGGGAACAGGAAGGTAATAGGGGTATAGAATATAGAATTATGCACGAAGAAATAAATTGCCAAGGGAGGTGCATATAAGATTCGCAAGGAAGAAGGTAAAGGATATCCTCTATAGTATGGCAAGAGATGAGCCAATCATGTATAAGGGAAAGGAGGTGATCATACTGAAACAAATCCCAAGGAGGGTAAGGGAGATAAGGAGAGATTATAGGTTTTTGGCTACTCAATTAAACAAAAGGAATATTCTCTTCAGGTGGATCTTACCAGAAGGCATGTGGATCACATGGCAAGGGAATAAAGTTAAGATAGATAGCTTAGTAGCAGCTCAAGAGTTCCTGGATCAATTACGAGCGTCTGAAGAGGATCAAAGTAGTAAAGAGGAGTTAGAGGCGGAAACATCGAAAGAAGAAGTAACCCAGCAGATAAGAGAGAAAGAAGGGATATCGAAGGAAAAGGAGGAGGAAGATAAGGATAGTAAGGAGACAAAGAAAGACCAAAGTCCACAAAGAGTCACACGTGCCAAGAAGTATTAGGATAGTATACAAAAATTAAGAGATGGATGATTGGAAATTGATATCGGTTAACGTAAATGGCCTAAACGATAACAAAAAGAGGAAATTTTTTTTTACAAAATTAGCTAAACAAAATATGGATATAGTGTGCCTTCAAGAGGTCCATATTAAAAAGGAAAATCAAAAATATTTGGAATATAAGAAATTGGGGAATCTTTATGCATCCCTAGCTGATAAAAAGAAAAGGGGAGTAGCATTGTACATCAAGAAGGAAATAAAAGCCGAACTAAAATATGCAGACCCGAAGGGAAGGGTATTAATGGTGGAAGTTAAAAGAGGCAACTGTCCAATCTTATTAACAGCAATTTATGCCCCGAATGAAAACCTAGGAGACTTTTATAAAAAATTAGGAGAGAGATTAAGCATGATGGATAAGAGCAAGATTTGCATAATTGGCGATTTTAATGGGGTAATAGATTCAAATAGAGATTATAAGGGGACCAAAGGTAAAAAGAAAAAGAGGAAAAATTTACCAAAACCATTCTTTGATATGGTAGAAGAATTCAATCTAGTGGATATTTGGCGGGTTCTGCACCCATATCAGAGGCAGTATACATATTATTCTAATCCTAAGAAATCTTGGTCTAGGATTGATATGATGTGGATAAGCAGAGATATAGGGTTAGATATTAAGTCAACAGAAATCATGCCCAACATTTGGGCAGACCATAATCCATTAGAGGTTAAATGGGAATGTACGCACAAGAGAAGAAATACAAGATGGAGATTAAATAATCAATTTCTAAAGGACAAGCAAAATGTTGAGAAAGTAAAAAAAGAATTAAATTTATTTTTTGAAGTAAATGAAAAGGAGGCAACATCTCGAGGTATCATATGGGATACAATGAAAGCGTACGTAAGAGGACTAGCAATATCGTATAGTGCACACAGGAATAAGGAAAGAAGAGAGAGGCAGAAGGCACTGATAGAAGAATTAGGGAAAGCCGAGAGGGAACTACAACATAAACCAGATAATAAGGATGTTAAAGAAAATTGGATGGTTATACGGCACAAATTAAACGTAATAGATCAAGAGGAATTGGCGTACAAAATGAAACGAACCAAACAATATTATTTTGAAAATGCAAACAAACCGGGCAGGTGGCTGTCCTATAGGTTAAAAAAAGAAAAAGAGAAAGGCATAATTCATCAATTGGAAGACCCGGAAGGCCACCTCAACAATAAACAGGAAGATAAATTGGAGATTGCCCGAGAGTATTATGCGGCTCTGTATGCGGAAGAACAAATTCCTAATGAAAAGGTGGTCCAATACTTGTCAAAAGAAAGTCTTCCAAAAATCGGGGAAGAGGATAAAGAAATACTTAATAAAGAAATAACGATGACAGAATTAAGAATGGTAATATCAAAACTTAAAAAGAACAAATCCCCAGGCCCAGATGGACTTCCAGGGGAATTTTATAAAAATTCGGATTTGGGAGAAATTTTGTTACCAAAGTTGTTAGAAATTTATAATGAGGCCCTAACAGAATCCAAAATTCCAGAATCATGGAGAGAGGCGTATATTACTCTCCTCCAAAAAGAAGGAGAAGACCCAAAATTAATTAAAAATTACAGACCGATATCCCTCCTGAATACGGACTACAAAATCTATATGGGTATTTTAGCAGGAAGGCTAAAAATAATTTTGAATAAATTAATACACAGTGACCAAAATGGATTCCTCCCTGGGAGGCAAATCAGGAATAATACAAGGATGATAATAGACATATTGGAATACTATGAGGAACACCCGAACAAAGAAATGGCATTGGTCTTTGTCGACGCCCAAAAGGCATTTGACAATCTTAATTGGCAATTTATGAAACAACAAATTATCCAAATGGAATTCGGATCAAATTTTGTCAATACGATATCCACAATCTATCAAAAACAAAAGGCTAATATATTACTGAATGGAGAACTAACTAAGGCTTTTCAAATTAGAAAAGGGGTCCGACAAGGGTGCCCTCTATCCCCACTTCTATTTATCTTAGCACTAGAAGTATTCTTGAGAAAGATTAGGAACAATAATGAAATAAAGGGTCTGACAATCAGAAAAGAGATATATAAGACACAGGCATTTGCAGATGATGTGGTATTAATCATGGAAGAACCATTAGAATCAGGCACTAAAATTCTGGAAGAATTGGGCAATTACGGGGAGGTAGCAGGCCTTAAATTAAATAAATCCAAAACTAAATTATTAACAAAAAATATGACGGAGGCAAGGAAAAAAGTACTGGAAGAATCAATGGAGATCCAAATCGCCAAGAAGGTAAAATACCTGGGGGTCTGGATTTCATCAAGGTGCTCGGCCCTCAGAGAGGATAATTATTTACCATTGATTAGAAATATTAAACAGGATCTGGAAAAGTGGGGAAGACTACAGATATCATTATTAGGCAGAATCACGGCAATAAAAATGAGCATATTACCCAAGTTATTGTATCTATTCCGAACGGTCCCTGTTAAATTAGATAAAAAATTCTTTCTGGAGCTCAATAGCATCATCAGGAAATTTATTTGGGAGGGAAAGAAACCAAGGATAGCAATTAGGAATTTACAGGATAAGAAGGAAAGAGGGGGTTTCGGATTACCTAAATGGGAGTTATATCAAAAAGCTGCAAACCTAGTATGGCTGAAAGAATGGGCAACCCTAAGAAATAAAAGACTGTTAACTCTAGAAGGGTATGATCTCCAGAAGGGTTGGCATGCATATCTCTGGGATACTGGGAAGAAGATAAAAACTTACTTCCATAGACATAAAATAAGGGAGATCTTGATACAAATATGGGGAGAGATGAGACAGAAGCACTATAGGAAAATTCCGAGATGGCTTTCCACCATGGAGGCTATAATATATCCAAATGTATTAGAAATGGGTAAAACGTTCAGATATAATGAATTATTAGATGGGGGAGGGAACCTTAAAACAAGGGAAGAATTGATGGAACAAGGTATTTCTATAGACTGGTGGCCATATAACCAAATTAAATCCAGATATAAAAAAGATAAGGAGGAATTTGGCATTGAAATGAGCATAAATGGATTTGATAAGATATGGATGGGTACGGACGACAAAATTTTAGCTAAATTATATAATTACTTATTGGAGTACGATATGGCAGAGGAAGTAGTTAAAGAACCGATGTTAGCATGGGCCAAAAATATAGGACAGAATATAAATTTGAACGAATGGGATTCAATATGGAATAATAACCTTAAAATGACAAAGGCGACGGCTTATAAGGAAAACCAATACAAGCTGTTTTATAGATGGCATATGGCCCCAGCCAGGATAGCGAAGATCTACCCCAATTCGAGCCCTAAATGTTGGAAATGTGACCATCAGCAGGGTACTTTTTATCATTGCTGGTGGACATGTAATCAGGCACAAAAATTCTGGAGGATGATATGGGTGTGGATTAGAGAAATAATAAAAGAAAATTTTGATTTTGACCCAAAAGCTTTTCTCCTGGGAATTTTGAAAACTGAATATGCCAAAAAGAAAAAGTATTTAATTATACATATTCTGACAGCCGCTAGAATTTCCTTTGCCCAGTATTGGAAAGAAAAACAAATACCACCTCAAGAACATGTTATTGGAAAAATATTGGAGTGCGCCAAAATGAACAAATTGACTTCAGAAATTAATGACAGAGAAGATTCAGAATTTTATAGCATGTGGGACATGTGGTACGAATGGATGGGGGAAAGAAATAAAGAAGGTAATAGAGATTAAATTTTAACTAATTAACAAAATCTATATGAATAGTATTAGATTTAGTCTTAGGGAGTTGAGCACTATTATTTTTAAGTGTTTGAAATTAAATCTAGCTTCAAGAAACAATATCAACAAAAGACAAGCAATAATGTATGTAGATGTATATATGTATATAACTGCACCAATGAACCGAAAATGTACCGATTGTATCACTATATGTTATAATAAAATCAAATTTAAAAAAAAAAAAAATTAATGTGTTGACGGAAGAACAGGAAAGGAATATTGACCCTATTGTGTGGGAACAGGAAGGTAATAGGGGTGTTTTGGATATTCCCCCATTGAAAGTGACTTTGAAGAAAGGGACGGTTCCTGTGAAGGTGAAGCAGTATAATATTCCTATAGATTTGAGGAGAGAGTTAAAGCCAGTGATTGAGAAGCTGTTAGCAGATGGATTGATTGAACCTACTATGTCCCAATATAATTCACCTATATTACCTGTTAGGAAGCCTCATGGGTCTATCAGGATAGTGATTGATTTAAGAAAAATAAATTTATTGGTTGCCAATAGACATTCAATAGTGGGAAATCCCTATACGTTGTTGGGGAGAATACCACATAGTCATAAATATTTCAGTGTGATAGATTTGAAGGATGCGTTTTGGACATGTCCTTTAGATGAAGAATCAAGAGATATTTTTGCTTTTGAATGGGCTGATCCAGATACTCATAGGAACCAGCAATATAGATGGTGTGTTTTGCCACAGGGATTTTCTGAAAGTCCGAATTTGTTTGGACAGATGTTGGAACAAGTGTTGGAAGGATTTTGTATTCCTTCTGGACTACAGGTGTTACAATATGTAGATGATTTGTTGTTATCTGGGGAGAAAAAGGTTGAGGTAGAGAAAGGAACAAATGCATTGTTGAATTTTTTGGGGAGAAGTGGCTTGCGGGTGTCCAAAAGGAAACTTCAGTATGTGGAGTTAGAAGTTAAATACTTAGGTCACTTGATAAGCCAGGGAAGTAAACGGATAAATCCTGAGAGAGTAGAAGGAATAATAACTCAGCCTTTGCCGAAAACTAAGAAGGAAGTTAGGAAATTGCTTGGGTTAGTTGGCTATTGTAGATTGTGGATTGATGATTATACGGATAAGGTGCGGTTTTTGTATGATAAGTTAATAGAGGAGGAACCTTGGACAGTTATATGGAAGGATGATGATGAGTCTAAATTGAAGGAATTGAAAAGATCTTTGATGCAGGCTCCGGTTTTGAGTTTACCAGATTTGAAGAAACCGTTTCATCTGTTTGTGGCAGTAGAAGATGGAATTGCAAAAGGAGTGCTTGCTCAAACTTGGGCGGGAAAGAAGAAACCTATAGCTTTTTTGTCTAAATTGATGGATCCTGTAGTACGAGGGTGGCCGTTGTGTGTGCAGGCAGTGGCAGCAACTGCCTTATTGGTGGAAGAGAGTAGAAAATTGACATTTGGGGGTGCATTAGTTGTGAGTAGTCCACATCAGGTTAGAACTATCTTGATGCAGAAGGCGCATAGGTGGTTAACTAATGCAAGACTTTTGAAGTATGAAGTTATTTTATTGTCTCAAGAGAATTTAGTTCTTTCTACAGATAGAAATTTGAATCCGGCAGAATTCTTGTCAGGAGAGAGACAGGAGTGGGATTCTATAGAGCATAACTGTGTGGAAGTAATTGATTTGCAAACTAAGGTTAGGGAAGATTTAGAGGATAGTCCATTAGAGGGCGGTATTAACTTATTTATTGATGGTTCTTCTCGAGTTAAGGGCGGAAAGAGAGTAAATGGATATGCTGTTGTAAATGGGGATACTTCAGAGATTTTAGAAGCGGGGAAGTTACCGTCTGAATGGTCGGCACAAACGTGTGAGGTTTTTGCTTTATTGCAAGCTCTGCATTTGTTGGCTAATGAAGTGGGAAATATTTATACAGATTCAAAATATGCTTATGGTATTTTAAATACTTTTGGAAAAATCTGGATGGAGAGAGGATTGATTTCCACTAAGGGAAAGGAACTTAAACAAGTTGATCTTGTAACAGCTGTTTTAAAGGCAGCTGAAGGTCCTACTAAGCTTGCTGTTATACATGTTGAAGCTCATAAGAAGGGAACTTCAAAATTGATAGTGGGAAATAGGATGGCAGATGAAGCAGCTAAGGAAGCAGCTTTAGGGGAATAAGTTATTATGATTTTAATTCCAGCTTTGACTGATGACGTGACGCCTGTATTTACTAATGATGAAGAACAACAAATGATAAATGAGGGTGTGCGTCAGGTGAATGGAAAATGGATAACTAAGGATGGGGTGCAAGTTTTGAATAAAGCAATGATGAGGAATGTGCTTGAACGTGTGCATGAGGGAACTCATTGGGGAACGCAAGCTCTTATTGATTTTGTTAAACATACATATGTGTGTAGGGGGATGTATACTATAGCTATGCAAATATTGCGAAAGTGTATACATTGTGTAAGAATTAATAAAAAGATTATGAGGAAACAATTTATGGGAGGTAGAGAGCTGGCTGTCTGGCCTTTTCAAAGAATCCAAGTGGATTATACTGAAATGCCAGCGGTTGGAACTCTTAAATATTTGTTGGTTATAGTGGATCATTTGACAGGATGGGTTGAAGCTTTTCCTTGTGCTAGGGCAAATGCTCAAATGACTGTTAAAATTATATTGGAGCAATTGATACCACGTTATGGGTTAATTGAATCAATAGATAGTGATAGAGGTACACATTTTACGGCCCAGGTGGTAAAGCAAGTAATGAATCAATTAGGAATTGATTGGCAGCTTCATTTAAGTCATTTAGCTAGTTCCTCTGGACGTGTGGAAAGAGCTAATCAGACTATAAAATCTGCGTTAAAAAAATAGATGCTAGAATTGAAACTACCTTGGATGAAATGTTTGCCTTTAGCTCTATTGAGAATAAGAACAAGCCCGAGAAAGGATATAGGAATATCTCCATATGAGATGATGTTTGGATTGCCGTATACAGGAAAAGTTGGAATGCCCAGAATAGAATTGAAGGATGTTTTTCTAAGAAAATATATACAAGGACTGTCCCAGTGTTTTTCTCTTTTAAGGTCTAAAGGATTATTGGCGCAAACTCCACCGCTTGATTTCCAAATCCATGAATATAAGAGTGGAGACTGGGTTCTGATTAAAGCACTTAAGGAGAAAAAATTGCAATCGGTGTGGGAAGGACCGTTCCAAGTTTTGCTGACTACTGAATCGGCTGTGAGGACAAAGGAACGAGGTTGGGTGCATTATTCCAGAGTGAAGGGACCGGTGTCTTCGCCATATGGATGGACGGTGGATGCAAAATCTACAGATCCGCTGAAGCTGACCTTTCGTAGACAACCTTTAGATGATTGATGACTAACGGATGGAAGAAAAGTTTTATGAAGAATTTTGTATTTGGTTAGGAGTGATATTGATTTTTGTTATATTTTTGATTGTATTAAGAAAAGATATAATTGATTGGTGTAAATCTATGCTTTGGTATCCAGTGGATGTAAGTTCACCTCGACAGTTTGATACTTTGGTGGTAAGATAATATTTTATCTTTCTGGAAGCTATATTGGAGAGGGGAATTAGTCCACTAGGAAGATGGGGTATATGGTGTTTCTGTTTATTCTTTTGAAGGTGCAGATAGGGATGGAAAAAGAGATGTTGGATGTGTTACAAGATTATCCAATAACATGGCAGCAGTTATGTTTCCATACTGAACTCGAGCACCGATATTCTTTAATAGAGACACTGACCTTGATAGAGGGTGCTGAAGAAGCTGATATATGTATAAGATCATCTTTTGTAGATGGTATACCCTTGGGTAGATATGCTAATTGCAATAATACATATGACATTACCCCTAAATACACTGATTTGTCAGAAAAAATGGAGTTTTTATATAATCAATGTACTGATCTTTATGGTAATCATACTCCTTCATATAAGAAGTTCCGTATTTTGGAGGAGGGATTACATTTTCCATATTTTGAAATAAAAGCCCCTTCGAAGTTAATGTTTTTATGTGGAAATTTGGCTTTGCCTAAATTGCCTTATTTTTGGAAGGGAAGATGTGCTGTTGGTTATCTTAAGGCACCTTTACGACATGCCAGAAGTATTGCTGAACGGAGAACGAGAGAAGGCAATATATTTCTGGATTTAATGAAGGTAGCTTTAAACAGTACTTCCTTTTGTGTCAGAGGTGAGACAACTGTCTCTGATATAATGGCTACGTGCTTTGTGGGGGTACCAGTACCGGGAAAGTTTCTGTTTGAGGAAGCAAATATTGTAATAGAGCCAAATAATCTTAATTTGTCACATATTATAACATTATTTGGGAGTCCACAAAAGCCAACTAAGTGGACAAATCAGAAGAAACTGGTGATTGAAGTTAAGACAATATTGCCAGCATACGACTTCCGGTTTCCTTGTCTTCGGTGGCGGCGGTGCCTTTTGAAGCTCCGCCAGCCCCGCCGCTTGTAGAGCCGCTTCGTGACTAAGAAGCGGCTCGAAAACTTCAAAAATCTTTAGGATTTTTGAAGAGAGATCGCAGGGCACAGGTTGAGCCCCTGCAACCCCCCCAGGGGATAGTTTCTGGGGAGGGAACAGGAGCGGCTCCCGTTCAACCTGCTGGAACTCCGGGCGGCGTGGGACAAGTCTGCATTTGCAGAACAAGCCGGCTACAGGAAACCTTAAATTGAAAGAAAAGGAATCAGCCTTAATAAGCAGCATACTTGAACCCTGAAACTCGGAATCGCAAGTATTAGAGTTTTCTTGGCTTTCTAACCTGAGTGAAAAAATGCGGATGAGTGAAAGTGAACTGTAAAAATATGGCGCCTAGCCTCAGAGTTAACGAGCTGGCGAGTGTGGATTGCTGAACTCATCTTGCTTTGTTACAAAGTTTCTAAACTGCTACGAAGTTGCTTCGCTTGTAACAAGAGAAATAAGAGAGAAATTTCTCCTTTTTCAATACTGGACTTTGCTTTGCTTTGGTTCTTATTTGATTAAATCTGGGGGACTTTTTTAGAAGTCTTTGTGGAGGTGGGAGAGGAAGAAGAACTTCCCTTTTTAGTAAAACTAGCCTACGTGGCAGGATGGCCTCAAAGAAGCAGGAAGCGAAGGCAACAGGAGGTGGTTCTCCCACACATAAAGTACAGCCTCCCCCTGCACAACAGATACAGACTCAGAAAAAAGATTTTGATGTGGGAGATTTAAAAGAATTTATTTCTAACACTTTGGATGATAAATTTCAAAAATCTCAACAGGAGATAGATGATAAACTCCAAAAATCACATCAGAAATTTATGCAGGAAATTAATGAAGTTAAAGATATGGTGAAACAAAATCAAAACAAGGTGACTAAAAAAATATCAGAAGTGGTGTCTGGCCTGGCAGAATTTATTATGAAAGTTGATTCTAAAGTTGAAGAACTTAAATCAGAAGTTCATTTCATTTCATTTCATTTATTCGAATTTCTATACCGCCCTTCTCCTTTCGGACTCAGGGCGGTGAACAGCCAGATAAAAAACATCTATACAAACATCACAGTTAAAATAAAGTTAAAATAATTTATAAATTTGGCTCATAATTTAAAACTTGTCAATTAAAATAAATATTAAAATTTTAAAACTAACCCTAAAATCAGGACAGAAGTTAATGTTAAGATGAAAGATAATGATTATAAAATTGCTGATGTTGACAATAAAATGCAAAGAGTTGAAAATGAGATTGTGATGATACAATTCAGGGCAATGGAGTTTGCCATACGGCTTCGAGGAATTCGAGAAGAGGAAAGACAGGATTTGAGACAGGTTTGCTCTGAGGCCCTGGCTAAGATTCTACAAGTTAATCCTGATGTGGTTTTTCACAAAATAGATAAAATTTACAGAGTCAATTCTTGGGTGGCCAGACAAAGACAATTGCCTAGAGACGTGGTCATATATTTTACAGAAAGAGAAATAAGAAATGACATCCTGCAAAAATCCTTCTACACCTCTGTCCAAGTGGGGGGCTCACGAATTGGAATTTATAAAGAATTACCTCCTAAAATGCTGAAAACCAGAAAAGAATTCGGCTTTCTTGTTAAGGAGTTGCAAAATTTACAGATACCATTTCGGTGGGACGCCCCAGCTGGTATAATTTTTAGATACAAGGGAGAAAGATATCGTTTGAATACCGTGGAGAAGGCACAGCACTTTTACACTACTATTCTTAAGGAAAGAACACCATCCCCACGTACATCTACAGTTTTGGAGATTAAGGAGAGTGATGAGAAGCAACCTCAACGAGAACTGCAAGAACAGTCTAAGCAGGAACCAGAGGAAATGCAAGGCGCAGAAGGAGGTTTTCTGGATGAGCCTTTGCTGGAATCTTCTCCAATCTTGGATTCGCTTCAGATGATCGAAGTTAAGGATCAACGTATAACTCGAGCTCAATCTAAGTTACTTAAACAAAAGCAACAACAACAACAGGAAAGACAAGACAAGAAGGCAGTTAAGAGCACTGCACAAGAGACTGGAGCCATGGGGGGAGCAAGATCGAAGCTTTCGGATGACATTCGATTATTCTGCTCTTTGTTCCAGAAAGAGGAAGATGATGCTTAAGTGTTTATCTTGGAATGTGAATGGGTTGAATTCAGCACAGAAAAGGAAGAAATTATTTACATATTTGAAACAATTTAATAATGATATAATTTGTTTACAAGAAACGCATATCACAACTCAAGATCAAAAATACTTGATAAACTCCAAACTAGGAACACATTTTATATCTTCAACTTCGCAAAAAAAGAATGGTGTGGTTATTTATGTAAATAAAAAGTTAACAGCTAAAGTTATAGAAGCAGACGAAGATGGTAGGTTTGTAGCAATTGAATTGCTTACAGCAAATGGCCAAATTCTTCTGATTGGAATTTATGCTCCCAATCAACAACAGGATTATTTTTATAAGATGTTACATACAAAAATACTGCAATGGGACTATAGATCTATTTTAATTATGGGAGACTGGAATGGAGTAATTGATTCTAAATTAGATAAAAAGAGTTTGGCAAAGTCTAGGACCAGATTACCACAGACTTTTTTTGACATGAAAGAAGATATGGAACTAAAAGATGTTTGGAGAATACATAATCCAAAAGATTTGGACTACACTTTTTTTTCTGACAGACACAGATCCTTCTCTAGGATTGACTTTATTTTGTTGTCAGATGATTTACTTGTTAAGACAAAAAGAACAAAGATTTTTCCAAGAACTTTGACTGACCATAGCCCAGTATGGATAGAAATTGAGATGGATAAGGTTGAGAGACGTTCTTGGAGAGTAAATGAGAACTTGTTTAGATATGAAAAAAATATAACAGAACTTAAAAAGCATTTGAAAGAATTTTTTGAAATAAATTTGAATAAAGGTACCCCAATTGAAATTGTATGGGACGCAAGTAAAGCTTATATGAGAGGGGTACTTATTTACATGAACTCTAAACATAGACTGTTTCGACAAAAGAAAAGATCTGAATTGGAAATAGAAATAAAGAATAAAGAACAGTTACTTATTAAAAATCCAACAGATGAAAGAATATGCGGTGCTATAAAACTTTTGAAAGACCAATTTCAAATGCTTATGGCGGAACAAGTTGCAACAAACTTACAATATGCGAAGCACAATACATTTTGTAACGCTAATAAACCGGGCAGATGGTTGGCTTACACATTGAGGAAAAAACAAAGTATACGGACTATTGATAGTATTGATATTGGAGGGAAAGAAATTTCTCAACAAAAATTAATTAAAGAAGCTTTTGTGGACTATTATACTAAACTATATGCCAAAGAGGAGGTGCAGAATGGACTCATAGAAAAATATTTAAACGATAAAAGAGTTACAAAAATTACTAATCAACAAAAGGAAAGAATGAATTATCCTATAACAGAGGAGGAGATAATAGTAGCAATTAAACAGCTAAAAACAGCCAAAGCTCCTGGCACGGATGGTTTGACCGCAGTGTATTACAAAACTTTGCAAGCTGAAATGGTGGAACAACTCAGAGATTTATTTTGTAATATTCAACAAGGGGGTAAAATACCCCCGTCATGGACAACAGCTTACATATCTTTGATACCAAAAGAACAAGTCGGTCCTAAAAAACCAGAGAACTATAGACCAATATCTTTTTTGAATACAGATTATAAAATTTATGCGAAAGTATTAGCCAACAGGTTGATGCCAGTAATTCAAAAGGTGATTCATGATGATCAAGCGGGATTTATCGAGGGCAGACACATGAAGGATAATGTAAGGCAAGTAATAGATTTATTGGAATATCTTGAGAAGAATAAACAGATTCCTGCAGTGCTGGTTTTTCTGGATGCAGAGAAGGCCTTTGATAGAGTGGATTGGAATTTTCTACTAAAGACTTTAAAAAAGATGGATTTTGGGGATCAATTTATACAGGCGATTTCAGCAATTTACCAAGAGCAAAAGGCACAGATTATTATTAATGGAAGCTTGACAACAGAGTTTAAAATTGAAAAAGGAACACGACAGGGATGTCCGTTGTCCCCACTTTTATTTATTCTAACACTAGAAGTCTTGCTAAATACAATACGGGACTCTAATATCTTGAAAGGTATAATGATTAGGCAAGAGGATTACAGAATAAAGGCATTTGCAGATGATCTGGTTGTTACCCTATCACAACCAATGGAATCAATAATCCTGATGAAGGACATTATACAAGACTATGGTAAAGTTTCAGGTTTTAGACTGAATCCAAAAAAGACTAAAATGATAGTTCAAAATATGACACAAGATTGTAAACATGAGCTTGAAAGGAGGGCAGGTTTTGAGACTGTACCTAAGGTAAAATATCTAGGAGTTCAGGTTGCAGAATCAAACATGAAATTGTTTCAAAATAACTATGAGGTGTTGTGGCGAGAGGTGCAGAAAGACATGGAGACCTGGAAAAAACTGCAGCTGTCTCTACTTGGAAGAATAGCAGCAGTTAAGATGAACATTTTGCCAAGATTTCTTTTTTTGTTTCAAATGATTCCGGTGCTTAAAAGTGATAAACAATTGAAAGTCTGGCAAACGGGACTCAATAAGTTTGTCTGGAACGAGAAAAAGCCGAGAGTGAAACTGAAAATTATGCAAGATGTTCCAGAAAGAGGAGGTCTTAAACTTCCAAACCTACAGTTATATTACGATGCAGCAGCTTTAACTTTAACAAGTGATTGGTTTGGAAGTAAAAAGGCTGGAATATTGAATGCAGAAAGTTTTGATCTTGAATTTGGATGGCATGCTTACTTATTTTATGATGACAAAGTTGATAAAGTATTTAAAAGTCATATACTTAGAGACTCTTTGATGAGAGTTTGGAAGAAGCACCGACTCAAATGGGATTATAAAATACCGCTATGGCTGGATCTTGGTCATACTTTATGGAATACAAATATAATGTCACTCGGGGGGTTTTCTTACAAAGAGGTTCTTTTTACAGATGCGGGCAGATGGCAGCTGAAGACATTGCAGACACTGTTGGACGAAGGGATTAATTTAACTTGGTTACAATATAATCAATTACAATTGAGATGGAAAGAGGACCAAAAAACTGGTATTATGTTGCACGAGGAAGAATTGGTTAGACATATAAAAGAGAAAGGTCCAATGCATATCAAAAGGCTTTATAATGTTTTGCTAGAAAGGGACTCAGAAACTGAATTAGTTAAAGATTGTATGATTAAGTGGGCACAAAATTTTGAAGAACCAGTGATGTTGGAAACATGGGAAAAAATTTGGGTTCAGAATGTTAAATTTACACAGTCGCAGAACCTGAGGGAAAATTTCTATAAAATGTTTTATAGATGGCATTTAGATCCCAAAAAGTTGTCATGTATGTACCCTAATGTTCAGCCAAAATGTTGGAGATGTGAATATTTGGATGCTACGTATTATCATGTTTGGTGGACCTGTAGGAAAGTTAAGGCTTTTTGGATAAAAATTTGGTGGGTCATGCAGAATGTCTTGAAGAAAAAAATTCAATTCTCTCCACAATTGTTTTTATTGGGTATAGTTAAGGGTTTTACATCGGGTGAAACAAAACTGATATTGTATATGATAACAGCAGCAAGATTGTTGATAGGTAAATATTGGAAAAATGAAGCCTTGCCCACTATTGAGGAATGGACTTTGAAGATGGCCAGTTTTGCAGAGATGGCGAAGATTTCAGCATACTTAAAAGATTGTTCACAAGAGACTTATGAATGGGAATGGAAAAGGTGGATAGAATATGTTCAGAACAAATATCAAACTAGAAAGTATCAAATAGCTTTTATTTGAAAATAATGTATTAGAAATATTTTAATGTAATGAGGGTAAAAAGAAAAATTATACAGGGGAGGGAGGGGTTCAAGTTTTTACATAAGTGTTATATTAAGGTTTTTTTTATGTGTTTTTTTTTTATCTTTCTTTACCAGTTATGAGTATATTATAGGGAAGTCTGGGGGGAGGGGAGGGTTAGGGAGGGTTAGGGAGGTTGGGAAGTTTGGGGGGGGTGGGGGGGGGGAAAAAGGGCTGAAAATGTAATTGTAAAACTTTTGCAATAAAATAAAAAAAAATATTGCCAGCATATGATTGTGTAATATATAAACATCCTGAGAAGCGACCGGAGAAGGTAATATATGTTCCTGTGCCTAATAAAAAGGTTTTTCACTGCTCAGAGACGGAGGAAGTGGAAGCTATAAATCAGGTTCTATATTTGCCTAAAGGTTGGTTTCTCTTTTGTGGATTGTATGCTTATGCATATATTCCAGCACATGCAGTAGGTGGTCCTTGTACTATTGGCCGTTTAACTACTGTTATGGCTGTTGCACATTTCAAAGATATAAATTATAAAACAGAGTTTTATTATGAGATGATGAATGCAAGTCTGTATCATACTGACCGTGTTCAGAAGAAAGTAATGACTAAAGTAACTACGCATGGAGGTGTTGAAAGTGTAGAGGGACATGGAGATGGAGAAATTCCTAGGCCTGAAGGAGAACCTCATTTAATTATATATGCTCCTAAGGATCCTACCAAATGGCATATTACTCCAATAGAAACATATGACCATGCTGGAGAAGGAGCATATAAGGGGATTTATAGAGGTAAAAGAGATGCTACACAATTGGAATTTGATGCTAATTGTAATGGTGAAGTGGTGGTACTGAATAAGGTTCAGGCTGGACTTTTGGGAATGTTTCCATGGATGTCTACACAATATAGTCAGAATCAACTTGGACACCTAGCTTGTGCTTTAGCTAAGAGTATAAATGAGACATCTTCTGCTATTGCTGCATTAGCTGATGAGATGGGAGAAATAAGACAATCCTTGTTACAAAATAGAGTGGCTATAGATTACATGCTATTAAGAATGGGTCATGGGTGCGAGGAGTTCCACGGCCTTTGTTGTTTCAATATACCTCTTTGCTGTAATGTTTGGAAGTGTTGCTGCCGAATAAAGAAGCAAAAGAAATTAGTTGAAGACTCGCATGGTGGCTTAGGGAGAAGAGAGGTTTCTATACATAGAAATACATAGATATACAAAGATATACATAGTTTACAGGAATAAAAATTGATGAAGAGGAGAAGGAGGGATTGTGAGAAATAAAGAAATTAGGGTTATTCCTGTAAAACAATATAGCCTAAGTTACGCCATTTTAAAATCATGTTAAGGCTTTATTTTACTCTGTATAACCTGATTATATAATTTAGCTGACAGTTTAAGGAGCATGAGAACGGAATGTGTGGTTCCTGTGTTTTTAGAGGAAGTTGTGTTCTTGAGATGTTCAGGTCAGCTTGACCCCGTTAAGAAAGGGAAGTGCGCATATGCTGATATTACATGTATAAGCAATATTTTTAAGTAGGGTATTTTTATATACTGGAGTTATGGGGACTTTCCATAATGGGAATATCATGTGTTTATCTATTATATAAAGTCTGAAATTGTACTCAAGGGACATGCTTGTATCCTGTAAGGTGTAACCTGAAATTGTATAAAAGACAGCGAGAAAGAATGGTAATTTGCTCTCTCACTTTGAGGGGGACCTTTGCAAAGAAATAATTAATTAATAAACTGTATTCTTGTCTTATCTCTCAACTCTCTGTCAATTATTTTTTGGGTGACAGGCATTTCCTGTGTATCACACAATCAATGTGTGATTAATTAATATTACCTGGCCAGTCGAATAATTAATTAAATTCTTGTTAGATTTTGTTAGAATTTTTAACGAGATTGCTTCCTAGTGAGGTAGAGGATATTGGTGGAGATTTTGAGGTAGAGGATATTGGTGGAGATTTTGAGGCAATGGAAAACTTTTTGTTCAGGGGCTTCAGGGGCGATATCTCTAATTTGGGGATTCACTGGAGGATGAGGGGCTTCAGCGTTTCGAAGCGCTCCGCAGGACTCCGGGCACATGATGCACTCACTGGGGATCAGCTCCACAGGGAAGCACTCTGCAGGGCAACACCGCCCTCAGAGGAGGAGGACTCGCCGGCATCGGGAGAAAGCCCAGCTGAGGATCCACCTGTGGTTCGTCTGAAAGAGCGCTGCCGAAGTCGCAGCCAGGGAGAGGAGGGGAAGAGCGCTGTCATGGCAAAGAGGAGGCCCCCCTCCCCGACGGAGTTGGGGGAGTGGTGGCAGAGTTCTGCCTTGGCAGCCCCGATAGGAGCCCCGAAGGGCCAAGCATCGCTCCCTTACAGCGAACGTTTCCACCGCTGGAGAGAGCGTCATTGGGTGGATGATGACAATTGGGAGTGGAGTTATTCAACAGGTTTGGGCCACTCAACTATAGAAGTCCTTCGAGAGCGTTTTGGGGAAGCTAGCTTCCGGGATGCGCAGTCCTGGCAACCATGGATGGCGGGGGTGGAGCCCAGCCCAGGCTGGCCAGCGTCTTCCGCAGGGACAGAGACTAGGTTTCAATTGGCTAGCCCCAAGCTGCGGTTGGGTCCCTCCCAAAGCGATACCTGACCCCCGGCTACCCATTCTGCTACAACTCAGCCATTTGGGCCATTGGGAGGTGTGGCTACAGGGACAGCGTCTGGCTCAGTGCGGGGCCCTTCAGGCCCAGGTACGGCTCCGACCGCTGGACCGATGGCTTATCCAGCTGTGCCGGTTGGGCAGGCTGGGGTGTGGGGGCCCCAACCGGTCTGGGGACCGCCCCCCCTGCAGACCACGTTCGATGGCAACCCAGACCATGTGGCCCTTTTCCTGAGCCAGGTACTTAGCTACCTCGACCTATATGGTCACCTATATCCAACCCAGTGGTCCATGGTAGTCGCCAAAACAACAACCTTAACAGGGGAAGCTGCTGACTGGGTAGCGGACCTTCACAATGATCATGCTCGAGAGCTCACTGATGTTGGTCTCTTCCTGGAAGGACTCAGGGTGCGGTTTGAGGATGATACATGAACCCAGGTGGCCGAGGGGGATCTCGTAGCCCTGAAACAACAGGGATGTCCAGCAAAGGAATACGTAAAGGAGTTCCGTCGGCTCTGATCTGTCCCCGTCCACACACACACACAAACACAGCCAGCCGAGGGTTAAGGAAGCACTTGGCACACACCCAGGTCTTTATCTCCAACTTGGCAGCGATATACACACCGTCTGCCAAGTGCTTTATTTCCACAGAAACAGAAAGACAATATACTCAGCGTACAAGAGTCCAACAAAAATAAATATTCCTCTCAGCAGTTTCGGATGAGGCTTTAGTGACTATCCAAGGTTTATTTTTGTTCATCACCGGGATCACTGGCCACCTCTATTATATAGTCTCTGGGGTGTGGTCCAGTGACTCAGTTCTAATCCCTAGCATGCCTCCTGAGCTGCTGCAATCGTTTATCACGCCTTCGGAGGTGTGCGTCCAGGAATGATGTCTCTCCTTCACTTTCATCCGAGACACCTGTCTCCCTGCTAATCTCCTCTCCCTCGGCCGGCACCTGAGACAGTGCCAGAGGGGAGGGGCCTGGAGAGGGAGGCCTGGCTGACTCCTCTTCCTCCTGCTCGGAGCTTTCTTCCTCCGATGGGATAGGCTCAGAGGGCGGGGCCACAACAGGCTCGCAGGGAGGGTGAGGGGTTGGCCCGAACGCATGCTTGTTCATCAATTCCATCTTGGCTTGGATCGTGAACTAAGACAAGCCTGCATATATCGGGGCATGCCACCCCGCCTGTCCGAGTGGTGTAAAGCGGCCATCGACCTAGACGTGGGATTGAGAGAGTTTCGGGTGAAGGGTGCTGTGAGCGCGATCCCCATCCGACGCCGGCCAGACTGACTGGCTCCCATCAGAGCAGTAGGGAGAGGGGAGTTCGATCCCCGTGTGGCTGACTCCACACGCCGACCATTACGCTGTTTCCGATGCAACCAGCCCGGCCATAGGGCTCTGGAGTGCCCGTGGCCACCGGTTCAACCACCTGGGCCAAATGTTCTGACAACCAGTGGGAAGCCTCATGGGCGACCATCTCCGGAGAAAACTAGAGCCCTGTCGCAGCAAGGACAGAGTCCAACTGGAACCAACACAGGGGGACCGGGTCCTGCTATACTCCCTGGTGTAGTCCCCGTGGTAGTGGCTGATAGCGATGAGGATGAGGATACCAGCGACCCGATGGTAAGTGAGCCCATTCGTCCCTTCCTCATACCCATCACACTAATCCTGTTAAAGGGGGTGGGACGGGTACAACACGAGGCCCTTATTGATTCTGGATGTACACGATGCTTGATGAGACGTGCTGTAGCCACCCGTTTGGGTATCCGGTTACGATCACTAAAACCCCTGATAATGTTCAAACAAATGGATGGGTCCACGTTAGGGGGGGGCCCGGTAACCCAGGTCACGGAGTTGGTAAAGATGGAAATAGGGGCCCATTGGGAGTATATACGATTTGTGGTGGTGGATACGATGATTGAGCCTGTGATCCTGGGTCTGGCCTGGCTAGACAAATGGAAACCCACGATCTGGTGGGAGGGGGACTTCAGGAAACTCCGTTTGCCGCTAGGTCCAGACCCGGATATCCAGAAGATCCCAAAAGAGCAAGGGGTGGCTTTGGGGATAGATAGCAATACATGTCCCATTGGTGTACCTGCCGTTTATGGGGACTTAGCAGCAGTGTTTGACGAGAAAGAGTGTGACTCGCTACCCCCACACCGATCCACTGATTGTGCTATCGAGCTAATACCCGGGGTGAAGCTCCCAAAGCCACGCATGTACGCCATGACTCCACAGGAGGTGGAAGAGTTACGGAAATACATTGATAAAAACCTAGCTCGGGGATTCATACAACCCAGTCGGTCACATATGGCTGCTCCGGTTCTGTGCAGGGAGAAGAAGGATGGGGGCCTTCGTTTATGTGTAGACTACCGGGGTTTAAATGCAGTGAGTGTGGAACCGGTGTATCCGTTGCCGTTAATGAAAGATCTACTCGCTGCTTTGGCGACCGGTAAATATTTTATGAAATTGGACTTGCGGGAGGCCTACTATAGGGTACGAGTGAAACAAGGCGATGAGTGGAAGACCACGTTTAACTGTCCGTTGGGCAGTTATAAGTTTTGTGTTATGCCTTTCGGGTTACAAGGCGCTCCCGCAGTCTTTATGCAACTAATCAATGAGGTGTTACACGATTATTTATATCAAGGGGTATTGGTGTATTTAGACGATATTTTGATATACACCAAGTCTATGGAGGAACATATCGTGTTGGTACGCCAGGTGTTGGAACGATTATTACAAGCTCAACTGTACGTTAAGGTATCCAAGTGCAAATTCCATCGCACAGAACTAGACTATTTGGGATATAGAATATCTAAGGATGGCATAGCTATGGATCCTGCAAATGTAAAAACAGTATTAGACTGGGTAGCCCCAACAACTAGAAAGCAATTACAAAGCTTCCTTGGCTTCGCCAACTTTTATCGTCAGTTCATCCCAACATTCGCGCAAATCGCTTTGCCCTTAACAAACTTACTACGGACAAAGGGGGAGGGGCCTCAGCAACCGGGCCATCGTTTGGCTTGGACACTGGAGTGCCAAACGGCGTTCGAAACCCTGAAGCGCCAGTTCGCAGAGGCACCTATTTTGCAGCATCCTGACCAGGCGAAACAGTTCATAGTACAAGTAGACGCCAGTGACGTTGCGGTAGGTGCCGTGTTATTGCAGACTGATGTCCAAGGTCAGTTACACCCTTGTTCATACACCTCCAAAAAGTTCAGTTCCACGGAGAGGGGCTGGGCTATCTGGGAAAAGGAGGCGTTTGCTGTCCGTTGGGCTCTCCTCACCTGGAGACATCTATTGGAGGGAGCGCAGGTGCCGTTTGAGGTGTGGATGGATCACCGCAACCTTATAGCATTGCAAACACCCAGAAGGCTGTCCCCCAAACAGGTCCATTGGGCTCATCACTTCCAGCGATTCTGGTTCACATTAAAACACGTGCCTGGAGGCAAGAATTTCTTGGCCGATGCTCTGTCTCGGATGCCCCAGTTCCAAAGCAAAAGGGACGAGGTAGTGCAAGCTATGATACCAGGCAAGGATAGGGGAACTGTAGCAGCCGTAACAACGGAGTCTTCGACAAAGTGGAAAGAGTTGATGCAAAGAGAGTTAAATACTGATAAGTGGTTTGGAGAAAACAAACATCTGCTCACGCACAGAGACGGGGTCTCATGGAAAGGGGACAAGATATATGTGCCTGAAGGGGTTCGGGGCTTAGTGTTACACCAATGCCATGACAATAAAATGGCTGGCCATTATGGTTTCCTCAAAACACTACACCTAACAAGGCGGCAGTTTTGGTGACCTCATATGAGGAAAGATATAGAAACATATACACAAAACTGTTCTGTCTGCGCCAAAGCCAAGTCCCGCCCTGGAAAACCATTAGGGTTGTTACAGACTGTAGCCACCCCTACCCAACTGTGGGAGGAAATAGGGATGGATTTTATAGTTGACCTACCAGACAGCAATGGGAACATGGTTATCTGGACTGTTATTGATTTGTTCTCTAAACAAGCTCACTTCATTCCTTGCCGGGGTTTGCCGTCAGTTCATAGGTTATCTAAATTGTTTGTACAGCACATATACTGGCTACATGGGGTGCCCCACCGTATTATATCTGATAGAGGGGTGCAGTTTACTGCTCGCTTTTGGAGAAACTTCCTCTCAGCTATCGGGTCAACACAAGGACTTAGTTCGGTGTTTCACCCCAGTACCAACGGGGCTGCAGAAAGAGCAAACACAATGATAGAGCGATACCTCCGTTGCTATGTTTCATATCAACAGACCGAGTGGTCATCACTCTTGCCCTTTGCAGAGGTCGCCTATAACAACACGGTTCATAGTAGTACGGGTCTTACCCCTTTCCGGGTGGTGATGGGACGGGACTTCGTAGCGATACCTGAATTGAGTCATTCATCAACAGCTACCACAATGCCCCAAGAGTGGTCCAACAGAATAAGGACAGTATGGCCCCAGGTCAGGGAGGCATTGGATAAATCTGTTATCGCATACAAAACCCAGGCGGATAAAAAACGTGCACCATTCCAACCTTTTAAGGTGGGGGACATGGTATATCTCTCCACCAAGTACATCAAACTACGACTTCCTAGTAGGAAACTGGGACCAAAATATTTAGGCCCATTCCCAGTGGTGAGGACAATAAATCCTGTGACTGTGGTTCTAAAGTTACCTCCGTTACTGGGGAAGATCCACCCCGTATTTCATAGTAGTCTTCTCAAACCCACCACCCACACCCAAACATTTGAACGTCCTGGTCCGATTACAGAGGGCCATTACGAGGTCGATGACATCCTAGACTCTAGATGGAAACGGGGGGTCCTCCATTACCTGGTTAAATGGAAGGGCTATCCAATAGAGGAAGCTTCCTGGATACCGCAGAGCAATATGAACGCGAGTCGTATAGTTCGATGGTTTCATAAACTATATCCTCACAAACCACAACAATCTAATAATATGTGTAATTTGTCTCTTACAGAAGGACACTTGGTGAAAGGGGAGCTGCCTGTCGAGCCTAGCAACCTGCTCGACATCGCTAACGCATGTTGAAAGCATCGAGGGACATATACATACTTGGTGGTGGTGTCACTGGGTGCAGGCGGCCGTCTGCGGGGCGAGGGGAGGTGGTATCGGGTGCGACGGGCTTAGGACGTCTCCAAATGACGCTGCAACCAGCACCTTCGAGAACCAGCTGAGACGCTTCCGCGCTAACAAGGGTGTGGTGATAAACGGGGGCGCGGTTTAAAAGGGTTAATGAGAAGGGAGGGCTATATAAACGCCCGTTTCTAGTACACTGTAGCGCCGATTTCATTCGTCTTTACGAGTCACAGCGTGTAGCCGTCCACGGACGCGACTAAACCAGAGTGCCAAAAAGAGCTGAAAGGGGTGCTGCTGTGTTTTGATTGCGTCTCGCACGGTCAACCTGAGATTCACACTCTGCAAGGCTCCAGGAATCAGGCGCTCTGCTGGGCTTCACACTCCACAGGGCTCCAAGCGCTCCGGCGGGCTCCACCCGGGAATCAGGCACTCCACCAGGCTTTGCACGGAAATCAGGCTGGGGATCGGGGGCTTCAGCGCCAGGCTCTGCACGGGAATCAGGCGCTCTGCCGGGGGATCACTCTCCGGGGGAATCTTACTCATGGGAATCAGGCTCTCCACTTGTCAGAGAATCAGGGGATTTTTTGAGGATGGCGTCAAGGTAGTCTTTGATTTCCACCGGCCTTCTCAGGGTCACTTGGTCTCAGCTGGCTTCGGCTTTGTTTGGTGTTTGCCTCAGTTGGGGTTTTTCCAGCTATCCCGTTTCTCTAGCGATTCCTGGCTCCAGAAGTGATCAATTCAAATAGATTGAGATCGCTGGTTTCTTTCTGATCTCTTCTTCTTCGGATCTCCGGGACCACGTGGTTAGTCGTTTTTTTCTTTTTTTACTTTGGTTCCGCTGGCCCTAGACCCTAATTGTTATTATATTTATTTTTAGGACTTAATCTATTTCTATTCTCTTAGTTTGGTTGCTTCTAATCCTGTCTCTAACCCTAGGTTTTTTGGTCTTTTCCCTATTACTAGTCTCCAGCGAGGTGGCTAGGTGTCTGCCTTGGTTGCCATTTTACTGGAAAAGCCCCATTGGTACCCTATCTCTTTTGCTTCCTCTGGACCAGTGGTGAAATGTAAAATTTGTTACTATCAGTTCTGTGGGTGTGGCTTGGGGGGGAGTAATATGACTGAGTGGGCGTGGCCAACTTTTTTTTTTTACTTTTAAAACCATTTTTTCTACAACCTCTTTGGCTGAAGAGGTTGAAAAAAAATGCTTTTAAAAGCCTCTGACGATCCCAGATGATCAGCAGAGGCTTTCTTTTTTTTTTAAAGCCTCTGACGATCCCAGCTGACTTGCCTGATTGGCAGAGGCTTTCTTTTTTCTTTTAAAGCCTCTGACGATCCCAGCTGACTTGCCTGATCGGCAGAGGCTTTTTTCCCTTTTAAAAACATTTTTTCAATAACCTCTTCGGCCAAAGAGGTTGTAGAAAAAATGCTTTTAAAAGCCTCTGATGATCCCAGCTGAGCCACACGATCATCAGAGGCTTTTTTTTTACTTTTAAAAACATTTTTTCGGCCAAAGAGGTTGTAGAAAAAATCCTTTTAAAAATAATTTTTAAAAAGCCTCTGATGATTGCTCAGCTCAGCTGGGCATGGGCGGGGGGGGGGGGGGGCAGGGATTTTTGCTACCGGTTCTCTGAACCACCCGCCTCCGTCGATCCGGTCCGAACTGGGAGCATTTCACCCCTGCTCTGGACTAATGAGTTAAAGAGCTGCCTCTAGACATTCCTTTTAATAAGAGTTTTAGAAACCTGCAGTTGAAAGTTCTTCATGTCTCCTTAACCTGAAGACCCAATTTCATTTGGAATTTAATCCCAAACTGATTGCCCTTTTAGCATTTCTCTTGACACTTCTCCAAAATGCACCCCCAAGAAGCCACATCTCTCTCTCTCCCCCTCTCCCTCTCCCTCTGTGCCTATCTAGGGCACAGAAGTTCTGCCACTAGCCTGGCAGCCCGGCTCGAGCCATGGGTTTTTTTTAAAAAAATATTATTTTCCCTATGGGGGGCTACCAAAATGGGAAGCGTACCTCTGCCTGCATAACTAGGGGGAGATTCTCCACCCTACAAAAACCAATGGCTTGAAAATGGCTCCTCTGCCACCACCACCCATTCCCCCACTGCCTTTCCCAAACACCAACCCCATTGCAAATGTGGCATGCCATTTGGGTGAGAAATGCCTGGGATGCAATAAAGCCCACTCACTCACCTCCTGCTGTCAGGCTGGCTAATGGGGTGAGAGGAGAGGCGGAGAAGATGGAGGGGAGCCGATCGGAGCCCTTCGAAAGAAGGGGGCTGAGGGAAGGTACATGTGCTACAGCATGCTGCGGATGCCCTCACTTGCCCCTTTGCCTGGCTTTCCTCATCCTGCGGTCTCCTCAGCGCTTGCTTGTGCTCCCCCTGGGAAAGGAGAGAGGGCAAACGAGCCAAAGGCCATTCCCTCCAGCCTTTGCCCAAAGCCCTGTGCCGCACCAAGAGGCTGAAGTTTGAATTTCTTTTCCCCCCCTCCGACCCGCACATACCTTGGCAACGGGACTGTTTCTCTCCTCCCCCTTTTCCAGCTGCTGGATCAGGGGGACAAATTTACCTTTGCTGCCCATTGCAGCTAGGAATCTCAAAGCTGAGAATGAATGTTTTTGCTACAAAGGAGATTGGCCTCCTGCAAACTCTGTCTCTTGAGGAGCCCAGCTGAACTTTTGCGTGTCACTCGCTGAGGCAGAGGGTGGGGCTGGAGCTTATAGATGGCCAAGCTAAGTACCTGAAGGACCCCATTCCATCGTCAGGAGTCCTAGTGCCTCAGCAAGTGAAACTACGGCCAGGCTCCTTGGACGATGATGGAGTTTGCAGGCCATCTGCCTATCTAGTGCCCAGATTGGTTGCAACACAAGCGTTAATTCTTGGCTTTATTTGAGATTCCTAGCTGGGATAGATAGCAAAGCTAGGACTGACCCTGGCTTTGGCTTCCAGCTCTGAACCAAGGGCTGCCTTGGGTGCCACCAGCTGGAGCAAATGTACCAGGACGAAGGCTGAATGGGCAGTGCAAAGGCAAGTTGTGCTTCGCTCCTGCACACTAAGGCCATTGCTACCACCCCTTCAGCCTGCCTGTGCCGTCCCCCCCTTGACGCCACAGCACCATTACCTTTAGGGAGCTGCAGTCTCAAAGATTGCGTGGCAAGAGAAAAGGCAGCTACGTGTGCTGCTGCTGCCATTCCAGAGGGCTGCCTCGGTAGTGAGGGGGAATAAACAGGCCAGCCGGCAAGCAAAGGTTCACTCACTTGCTTTGCTCTCCTGCCTCCACTGCCTTTTCTCAGCTCCCTTTGTCTTGCAGCCAGCTTTCTCATTTAGGGACGCTGCAGTTCAGGAGGGCCGCACGGCAAGAGAAAAGGCATTTCATTTCATTTTGCAAGAGCGGAGGCAGGACAGCAAAGACAGCAATGCTTCAGCCTGCCAGCTGGCCTCTTTATTCCCTCTCACTCCCAAGGCAGCCGGGTAGCACAACACGAGGCCGTGGAGGCTTTATAGTGTTTCTGGGATGACGGGAGCATGCTGCTGCTGCCGTTCCAGAGGGCAGGGAGTGGCTGGGAGGCCAGGAACTCCCACAACCTGACCGGTGAGGGCTGGCTGGCAGAGTGCAATCATTTCTTCTCTCACAGTCCCCGGGGGACTGGGCCCCAGCGGGCTTGGGCTAGGCTGGCTGGCTTGTGCGACAGTGGCAGGGATCACCGCTTGGGGGCGGTGTGTGCTGCCGGGCCTGGATGTGGTGGGCTGCCCTCACCCAGGTGGCTCCAAAATTAAATGCGGAACGCAGCATACCGCAGGAGGGAGACCCACTCCAGAACTGCCCGTTTGGCTGAAGGGCTGCCTCGGGGGCAACATGGCAAGGCTTGGCCTCCTTTCAGGCCTGGATCTCAGCTGCCACCCACTCACCCTCCCCTCCACCTCGGGTCCCATCTGCTCCATTAGCAGTTTTTTTTCTTCCTTCTTTCATTTTATAAGTCACTACAAGGACTTACAGTTGTCCTCCCTCCCCCCCCACCCCACCCCCATTATCTTCCTCTGAGCTGCTTTAACACAAATGGAGACATGTGGCACCCACTGTATTTATGCAACTAATCAATGAGGTTTTGCAGGAACATCTATACAACGGGGTGCTCATGTATCTGAATGATATATTGATACTGTATATACAAAAACTTTGGAAGAACACATCACCCTTGTACGCCAGGTCTTAAGCAAGTTGTTGGCTGCCAAGCTATACATCAAGATGTCAAAATGCAAGTTACACAAGTCACAATTGGACTATTTGGGATTCTGCATTTCTCCAAAGGGTGTAGCAATGGACCCCGCAAAAGTAAAGGCTGTGTTGGACTGGCAAGCCCCAAGAATGTGAAAACAGCTGCAAAGCTTCTTGGGGTTTGCGAACTTTTTTTTTTCTTTATTAAAAAGTTTTTATTTTATAAAAACACATACATACAATATATAATCAATCAATCAGTGTATCATCTGAATACAACTTTTTTCCTGATATTATCATTTCATTTGTTGTAACATTTTCTCCACATTTATCAACAATTTTATCCCAGCCCAACCCTCCCCCCCCTCCCCACCCACCCCCCGACTTCCCAGAGCAAAAACAGGGTATAACAATTAACAAGCAAAAGCTAAAATATACTAACCTACTACAAAGTTTAAAACTCCCTCACACTCTTTAACTCCTCTTTTGCAAATTCATCAACCTCCCTTTTGTAAATTCTCAAAATCAGTTAGATTAAATTCTTTCTTCCTGAATATAAGAGCCTTTTTCTTGGTATGTAATCGAATAGCTTTAACAATATTACAAGCATTAACAAACACTGATAAATTTCATTTTCATCCCTCAAACACCTTTCTTTTTCAACATTGCTCCCTAATAAGATTCTAAATTCTAGAAATCAAATAAAATAAATAAAATAAATTAAACATTTATCCTCTTTATTCCTTCATAAACCAATTATCAATTTCTAACTATTCAGCATTAAAAGTTCTAAATTAAACATTTTAAAACTTTAAACATTTTATCACCTATACCTTTTAAAATAATATAATCTTATATTAAACATTTTAAAAAACCTCTTAATACATCAATAAGACCTTCTTAGTTCATTCCTCAAAATATAAATTTCAAAACCTTCAGGAAACTATCCCTTAAATTTTTAATTAACCATTTCTATATTTTTTCCAGTCCTTCTTCCTCAATCAACATTGCTCCCTAATAAAGTTCTAAATTAGACATTTATCCTCTTTAATCCTTCATAAAATTAAACATTTTAAAACTTTAAACATTTTATCTCATATACCTTCTTAAAATACTATAATCTTATGTTAAATATTTTAGAAATCTCTTAATACATCAATAGAACATAAAATCATTTCTCAAAATATAAATTTCAAACCCTTCAGAAAGGTGTCCCTCAAATTTTTAATTAGTCATTTTAATACCTCGATAACTCTTAAAAAGCTATCATTTTTACCTCGATAACTCTTAAGAAGCAATCATTTTTATATCCAGAACCAATTGTAATAACACACTTCCTTTATATTATTATCTTAGAATAAACTTTAAAAATACAAATTTAATTAAGCTTCTCAACCTATTGCCAAAATCCTCCCCAAAAAAGATTAATCTTCAGTTCTTCCCTTCTTTCTGTATTTTTTCCAGTCCTTTTTCTTCGATAATTCTTTCTTCTTCAGCATTGCTCCTCCTGCTGCTTTTATTTTCGAGAATTTTAAAATTTGGATTTGAGGTTGATGTCTCTTTGAAAGTTTTTGTCTTCTTAAAGTTATTTCATTTAATTTGAAACCCCCATAAATCTCTCTCAAGTCCTCCTGATTAAACTCTTCCAGATTCCTTTGCTTTCCCCTCTTGGTCTGGAAAGCATCCTTTTTGTCCAAAGTCACATTAAACTGAATTTCTGCCCCATCTTGTTCCAACAGCTCACTACTGTCTAACAAGCCTTGAAATGATACTATATTCTCCTTTGTCTCCATGTTTTGAGTCAAAACAGTTTCCTCTTCCTGAGACCTTTCATCAAAAAAACCTTTAAGACTTTCCAGTAAAGCAGTGGTTTGTGACTCAAAAATTTCATGTATTATAGCTCTTATTTGTGTATTTGCTGATGTGTGTAATAATAGTCTTTCAGCACTTTCAAAGGTGCCAGCCATTTTCTTTTTTTTCAAAGTCCAATTATTTTTAAATTTGTTCAGCTATCAGGTCAATAAATCCAATAATTTTCCACACAATTTAGAAGTATAGAGTAGTTAAGATCAATACCATAGTCTTTTTCATTTCACTAGCACTTTAAATCTTTTTCTTGCCACGTTTACAATGTTGCAGCTTTAATGATCACTTTCACTTGTAACTTTCGTTTTAAACGCCCTTAAGTGCCATCTTTTTTCCTTTTTCTTTTAAATGGAGTTAAAGTTTAATACTTGCATTTCCTGTTCTCCTGATTTGCTCTGCCAGCATCCAGATTCGAATTTTCTCATAATCCTTAAAATTGCACTGCTGGTGTGGTCGCGACCCCTTGTTCTGCTTAAAGCAGAATCGTCCCGGATCCGGAGCACTGAAGGGCTTTCAGGGAGCTCTCACCCTGCAAACCCCAGGCTTAAAAAAAAAAGCCTGGGGGTCTAGGGGAGCTCTACCCAGACCCTTCTGCTCTTCTCTCCCCCTTTTTCCCTGGGGGAGAGTTTTGAGCCGCTAGAACAGCTGATTTTCGCTGTTCTAGCGGCAAACGGAATCACGGGGCTGGAGCTCCTGAAGGAGCGTCCATTCGGGGAACGCGGAGCCACCGGAAGTCGGGTTTGCGAACTTTTATAGACAGTTTATCCCGTCCTTTGCTCAAGTAGCTCTCCCATTAACGGATCTCTTGAAAACCAAACACTTATCCCAAAAACCACATCCAGGACAGCCAGTGCATTAGTCATTGACACGCCAAGATGCAGCAACTCCTCCGCGGTTTGGCTTTTTGGGCTATTCATTGGCCCTGCCTCCCAGTTGTGGTGCAAGGATGCCAGCATCGGCTTCCAGGAACCAGGTGGCAGCTGCAGCAACGGTGAGAGCTTCATATCCCGTCTGATATGGCAACAACAGCCTCAGTGACGGCGTGACGCGGGTGCAACTACGATCGACATTGGACCTGTATGTGAGTCTCCTGGCCCCACCTGAATGACAGCCCCGAGTATCATCGAGTTGGGGCTGACACACCGAGAAGCTCCTGCTGTGGCTGCTCCAGAGGTGGGTTTCAGCAGGTTCTGACCAGTTCTGGAGAACCGGTAGCGGAAATTTTGAGTAGTTCGGAGAACTGGTAGTAAAAATTCTGGCTGGCCCTGCCCCGATCTATTCTCTGCCTCCCAAGTCCCAGTTGATAGGAAGGAAATGGGGATTTTGCAGTAACCTTCCCCTGGAGTGGGGTGGGAATAAATAAATAATAAATAATTTTATTTCTATACCGCCCTTCTCCCGAAGGACTCAGGGTGGTGTACAGCCAATTTAAAAACACAAGACACAACAATGATTAAAAATTAAAATAATTAAATAAATTTGGCCGGATTAAAACCCCAAAAATTTAAAATACCCCAATTAAAATTATAGTAGGAATGGAGATTTTACAGTATCCTTCCCCTGCCATGCCCACCAAGCCACGCCCACCAAGCCATGCCATGCCCACCAAGCCACACCCACAGAAACAGTAGTAAAAAAAATTGAAACCCACCACTAGGCTGCTCGTCTCCACGCCAGCATGCCTGTTCTCCAGCTCCCCAGCTGATCGGTGCAATCTCCGCTCTCCAGCTAATCAGCGCAAGTCTCTAGCCAGCTTCCACGTCTCTGGCTTTGTAACTGTCCAGTCAGTGTGCTGCTGCCCTGCCAACTGATAGGGTTTTGCTTCTGCTCCCTTCCTCCCCCCCCAGGGGTCCCCCTCCCCATATGGGAACTCCGAGATGGCCCACCAGACACCCGCCATTTCGGGGGTTGACAGGCAGCTCCCCTCTACCAGGGGGCTTGTATCTGGAAAGCAAACAAAAACTACAATTAGTTGGCAGTTGAGTGGGGCCCCACGCTTGTATCCCTGCCTGGCTTTTGAGGATGCTCCTAGTGGAACCGTCTAACTAACCGTGAGGCCCATACATCCCTACTCCTCACCCAGGATGCCTCTGACAGGGGATATCCCTTCCATCATACCAGATATTGCAGCACCCCCTTATGTATGTGGGAATCCATAATCTGATCCATTAGTCACGGGTTGTAGGAGGCCCAGGGGTTTCCCAGGCTGCTTCTTCATTGTTGTGCAGACTGTACAGCTCCAGACATATTCCTCTATGTGTTTCTTCATTTTCGGCCACCAGAACTGTCAGTTGGCCGGATGCTAGATTTTCAGGAACCTGAAGTGGCCAGCTGGCCGGGCATCATGGCATCGCTGCAGCACAGCTGTCCGCTGGTTGTGAGGGACATATAATTTGCTCCCCTTCCATGCCAGTCCATCTCTCTGGGTTAGCAAATGTTGGTTCTCCTGGAATCAAGGGTCGGCAAGTAGGGCTGCCTTAAAGGAGCAGGTCAGTTTATCCATGCCTGCTTCTGGCAGTCGGGCCATTTGGCCTCGGGTTGTGGCCTGAGCCTCTGACTGAGAAGGAGGTATAATGGCATGAACCACATCCTCCTGGCCACTGTTGTACTGCAGCATTCTTTTTTTTTTTTTATTGAAAAAGTTTTATTGATGAAAATGCATTCTTGACAGGGCATCTGCCAGGAAATTCCTTCCCCCAGGAATATACTTCAAGGTGAAGTGGAGACACTTGAAATATTGCGCCCATCGGACCTGTTTGGGGGACAGTTTGCACAGGGTCTGGAGGGTCTCAAGGTTCTTGTGATCCATCCACACCTCAAAGGGTACACAGCCTCCCTCCAGCAGATGCCACCACGTCATTAACACCCACCAAACCACAAAGGCTTCCTTTTCCCAAATCGTCCACCGTCTTTTGGTGTCTGTCATGCCCCTGTCAGAGTCTGAATCCGAAGGGGAAGAGGAATGGCTGACAGAGAGTGAGAGAGTGGATCCATTGGCTGTGGAAAAAACTGGGGAAGAGCAAAGTCAGGCTGGGCAGAGCAGGGGATAGGTAGAACAAGGGAGAGGGAGTTCAGATGAAGACCAAGGCCCACCCCCTCCTCATCCTAGGCAGCGCAGGGAGGAACGGAGAAGAGAACAACGTGGGTTGTGTGGCTTACGAGGGAGGAAAGGGACCCAATCCTCTTTACAAGGCACAGGTGCTGATGGAGTTTAAAAGTAGAAGCAAATGGGAGGGGCCTTTGTCAGGAACAAATGCTGAGTTTATCTGGTGTTTCTTGGAATCCTGGCATCCTCCCAACTGGTTTGATTTATTGCCGTGCTACTTTACTAGTGGAATTCCTTATTTTGCTTGCCCTGCCGGATTAATTACCTTGTCTTGCCTTTGGAATTTTTGTTAGAAGTTTTCTGCTTAGAACATTTGGAACTGAAGTATTGCCAGCCAAAGACTATTACAAGTTGGTGGAAGAGCTCTCTCCAGGCCGGAGAGTTGAAAGGGACATTGGGGGCACAGTTGGTGATAATAAAGGGACTCATATTGGTTCTCTGGCTGTGTTGCCTTTGTGTCATGCCCTGGGGATCACAGTGTCAGTGCCGGTTCCTATTCTCCTATTATGACACCCAGCCTCCCACTAAATAGTAGGACCCTCTTGTCCAACCAAGCTAACCCCAATATCACCGATTCAGTCATTCTTGGGACAACAATGAATTGGATTAGTTCCCAATGCTGGGCCAGTTCCAATTTTACCGGCTCTGTTATATGGGTAGCAGGCACTCCCCCCAGCAAAGAGCCATCCACTTGCTCAAATCTCATGGGCTTGGACATTTTCTTTGCCCTAACCCCCAACTCAGCAGCAACAGCCAGGCTGATGAGTCATTGGGTACACTCGGAATCTATCAGTGCCTTGTAGGTATTGTGACCCACCAACTGTCAGTATCACCAGAACAATGAAGGGGTGGATGGCGTCACTTACCATAGGTTTGCCTTCCCCTTCATCATCACTGTCATAGCTGGCCAGGTGTGGATCTCCTTTCACCGTCACTTTCCCCTCATCCACCGGTGATGCTGGGACCATCACAGCCTGTAGCTCCCCCTTGGACTTCTCAGGGGTCTTCCAGGGTGACTTCCTTGGTTTCACTGTTCCTGGGACCCCGGCCTTCACTTGAGGAGTAGGGGCCGGGCACTCAGCCGTGCGGTGGCCTGGTTGACTGCACCGGAAGTATAGGATCGGCCGAGAGGGTTCAGGTCTCTCTGGTGGGGTCATCACCGAGGGAGGGGCCACCTGGGGAATGCTCACTGGTCTGTCTGGGAACCTCCTCGGCCTTGGAGCCACTTCCCCCTTGGGGTGGCACTCCTGCAACTCAGCATCCAATTCAGTCACTGCCTGGTACCAGGCACTAAACCAAGGGGGTAGGCCTCAATACGCACAGGCCTGGCGCAGTGTGCTGTCTAAGCTTGCCTTAAAGTGGTGGACCAGCAGCCATTCTGGCCACACCCGCAACTTACTGTCAATTCGGCGGAATTCACACATGTAGTCCACCATCAGCCTGCCTTTCTGTCTCAAATCCAGGATCCCCCCTTCTGCCCGCTGAGCCCTGGTCATGTCCTCGAAGCGTTCACACAGCACCTCCAGGAACAGGCCAGCATTGCCCAGTTCTTGGACGTGCTTGCTGTGGAGATCCGCCACCTACTCAAATGGCTGCCGGCCAGACTCAGTCTTGGTAGCAGGGCTCCAGGGCCAGTGGCCACCGATGAACTCTGACACCATTCCCCAGTGGGACCTGTCTCCTGCCTTAATTCCTGGTCTGATGCCTCCTGGGCCGGCTGCACTTTAGCTAGGGCCTCATGCTCCTTGGGCCGTAAGTTCAACTGAACAGCCTCGTTGCCTTCCACTGGAAGGACTGCTGCAGGGGATGGGTCCATTGCAGCCAGAGCTCCAGCAGTGGCCTCTGTCACTGTTTCCTCAGCCATTCCCATGACGCTCCCGTGGCCTCCAACTGGTCGTAACAGCTGAAGCCGAGGTAGAAAAAGAGCACTGACTTACTGTCATGTTCCCAGTTTCCAGCACCAGAGAACAGCAAGCAACCAGTTCTTGGTGTGACAGACGTTTAATGCAGGCTTGAAAAACTCAGCATGAAGTGAACTGCTAAACCATGATCTAAGTCAGCGCTACCCACTGCCGCTTCACAGCTGACTTTTAACCCGCTGAATGGTCCAACCCACCCCTGACACTTCCAGACACCCAGATGCCCAGAAACACTGAGAAGCTCCTGCTGTGGCTGCTTGTCTCCATGCCGGCATGCCTGTTCTCCAGCTCCCCAGCTGATCGGTGCAATCTCCGCTCTCCAGCTAATCAGCACAAGTCTCTAGCCAGCTTCCACGTCTCTGGCTTTGTAACTGTCCAGTCAATGTGCTGCTGCCCTGCCAATCGGTAGGGCTTTTGCTTCCGCTCCCTTCCTCCCCCCCAGGGGTCCCCCTCCCCATATGGCAACCCTGAGATGGCCCGCCAGATGCCCGCCTTTTCGGGGGTTGACACCTACACAGAAACATGGGAAACATGCCAAGCTCAGATCCAAGTGGATGGCAAAAACTTCCAGTCATAAATATTGCACCTATCTTGGATTTCTACAGTCAGGTCCATAAATATTGGGACATCGACACAATTCTAATATCTTTGGCTCTATACACAACCATAATGGAGTTGGAATGAAACAAACACAATGTGCTTTAACTGCAGACTGTCAGCTTTAATTTGAGGGTATGTACATCCAACTCAGGTGAACAGTGTAGGACTTACAGCAGTTTGCATATGTGCCTCCCACTTGTTAAGGGACCAAAGGTAATGGGACAGAATAATAATCATAAATCAAACTTTCCCTTCGTAATACTTGGTTGCAAATCCTTTGCAGTCAATCACAGCCTGAAGTCTGGAACGCATAGACATCACCAGACGCTGGGTTTCATCCCTGGTGATGCTCTGCCAGGCCTCTACTGCAACTGTCTTCAGTTCCTGCTTGTTCTTGGGGCATTTTCCCTTCAGTTTTGTCTTCAGCAAGTGAAATTCATGCTCAATGGGATTCAGGTCAGGTGATTGACTTGGCCATTGCATAACATTCCACTTCTGTCCCTTCAAAAACTCTTTGGTTGCTTTTGCAGTATGCTTTGGGTCATTGTCCATCTGCACTGTGAAGCGCTGTCCAATGAGTTCTGCAGCATTTGGCTGAATGTGAGCAGGTAATATTGCCCGAAACACTTCAGAATTCATCCTGCTGCTTTTGTCAGCAGTCACATCATCAATAAATACAGGAGAACCAGTTCCATTGGCAGCCATACATGCCCACGCCATGACACTACCACCACCATGCTTCACTGATGAGGTGGTATGCTTAAGATCATGAGCAGTTCCTTTCCTTCTCCATACTCTTCTCTTCCCATCACTCTGGTACAAGTTGATCTTGGTCTCATCTGTCCATAAGATCTTGTTCCAGAACTGTGAAGGCTTTGTTAGATGTTGTTTGGCAAACTCTAATCTGGCCTTCCTGTTTTTGAGGCTCACCAATGGTTTACATCTTGTGGTGAACCCTCTGTATTCACTCTGGTGAAGTCTTCTCTTGATTGTTGACTTTGACACACATACACCTACCTCCTGGAGAGTGTTCTTGATCTGGCCAACTGTTCTGTCCCTGTCCCCACACACACACAAACAGCCAGCCGGGGGTTAAAGAAGTACTCGGCACACACAAGGTTCGTTATCAGGAACTTGGCAGCAATACGATAACCGTCTGCCAAGTGCTTTACTTCAAGAAGAGGGAGTGTTCCTCCACCAGATAACACCAACTAATACACACAGTTTTCAAAACAGTCCAGCTCAAACATGAAACCTTCAGCAGATCAGGCGTTGTACAAAGTGACTAGCCAGAAGTTAGCTTTGTCCGTCACAGAGTCTAAATGGCCACCACACTCTCTTATATAGCCTGTGGGGTGTGGTCCAGTGACTCAGCTTAATCCCTGGCATGCCTCCGCATCTGCTGCAAACGTTTATCTCGCCTTCGTTGGCGTGGATCCAGGAACGACTTATCACTCACATCGCTGTCATCGGAGACACCTGGCTCCTGGTCAATCTCCTCTCCTTCGGCAGACACCTGAGGCATTGCCAGAGAGGAGGGGCCTGGAGAGGGAGGCCTGGCCGGCTCCTCTCCTTCATGTTCGGAGCCTTCTTCCTCCGATAAGATGGGCTCAGGGATCGGAGCCACAACACTATCCCCCACCGCAGGGCCCTTCCCCCTGCCAGTCGGGATGTAGTCGGGACAGGAACTGGTCGTGAAAGGCCCGTACTAGGTCAGGGGCCTGAACGACAGAAGCGTCCACCCAGGTGAAATCCTCGGGCCCGTATCCCTTCCAGGTGATGAGGTATTGGAAGCGCCCCTTAAGCCAACGGGAATCCCGGATGCTGTCCACCTCGTACACCGCGGAGTTGTCCTCGTCGGCTGTGACAGGGGGGGCAGGCGCCGATGGGTGTCGGAGGTGACACGGCGGGGCCTCAGGGACCAGGAGGGACCGATGGAAAACAGGGTGGAGCCGCATGGAGTGGGGCAGAGTCAACCGGTAGGCCACCAGGTTGATGACCGCCTCGACAGGGAAGGGACCGATAAAGCGGTGGTCCAGTTTCCTCACCGGCCGGTCCGTGGGGAGGTGTTTCGTGGTCAGCCACACCCGATCCCCGACTTCCAGCGGTGGCGTAGCCTGTCGTGAGCAGTCGGCAACCCGTTTGTAATCCTCCGCTCGGATCAGCTGCCGCCGCACCAGTTGCTGCACAGCCTGCAGTTCCGAGAAGAAGTCCCAGGTCTCAGGAAGAGGGGAATCCGGAATCGCCAAAGGGAAGAGCCGGGGATGGTAGCCAACGTTGGCATGGAACGGGGTCATCTGGGTGGAGGTGTGCTGGGAGTTTTTGAAGGCAAACTCCGCTAGGGGAAGGTACTCGGCCCAGTTGTCCTGCTGCTGGTTGACAAAACAGCAGAGGTACTGTTCCAGGATGCCGATGACCTTTTCCATGCCCCCGTCCGTCTCCGGATGGTGCGCCGACGACAGGCATACCTGCACCTCCAACATGGCCATCAGGCTTTTCCAGAAGCGGGCCGTGAACTGGGCCCCGCGGTCCGACACCACCCGGTCCGGCAGGCCGTGGAGACGAAAGATGTGCTGCAGGAACAGACGGGCTGTGGTGCGGGCCGACGGCAGACCGTGGCACGGGATGAAATGTGCCATCTTCGTGAGCATGTCCACCACCACGAGGACGGTCGTGAACGTGGCGGACAGCGGCAGGTCTGTCAGGAAGTCCATGGAGATAGCTCCCCACGGTCTCTCTGTTGTCGGCAGCAGCTGGAAGACTCCAGGAGGTGGGCCGGATGCGGCTTTGGCCCGTCAGCACATCACACAGGACGTCACATACGCGTGCACGTCGTGCCGTACCCGAGGCCACCAAAAAGTCCGCGTCACCAAGTTCAATGTCTTAAAGAAGCCGAAGTGCCCCGCTGCGGGGTTGTCATGGCACTGGTTCATGATGAGGGCTCAGAGCGGACTCGTGGGCACGTACAGCCGACCCCGGTGCTTGAGGAAGCCCTCCTCCAAGGTCCATGGGGATGCAGGGCCGACTTCTGCTTTCCGCTGCTGCGACCAGTCATCCTGGCGTTGCTCTTCCAGCACCTGAGCCCGCAGGTCCACTGGTTCCTGGACCGTGGCCAAGGATTCCGCTGGCAGCACCGTCCGGGGGGGAAGGGAGTCCTTGGGGCAAAAGTATTCCGGCTTGCGGGATAGGGCGTCCGCCCTCTGATTGAGGCCGCTCGGGATATATGTAACGCGGAAGTTGAACTGGTGTCAGGTTTCGGTGCTATCTTGAATAAACTTCATTCTCAAACGCAAACTCTAATGAATCACTTTTATTTTAAGAATAGCCGAGTCCGACATTCCTGATTTCATTTTGCAGCCAAACTGGCCCCTCCTTCCAACCCCCTCCTCTTCCGCTCTCCAACCCCAATGTCCCATTGGCCATCATGCAGATCCATCTCTACCTCCCGGCACGTTCTTTTCACAGGAATGTAGCCCCCATCCTCGTCTCCCAGGAAACACTATCTGTACATACAAAACTAGGTAAAAGTTCATCTTGTTATGTCAGCGCTAGAAGAGAGCCTAATTTGGAACGCTGACATCCGGTCCCTCTCCCTTCACTTCTGCGACATCACCTATCCCATAGGGAAAACACAACAAGATTAGTCTCATCAGCCCCTCCCTGGCTGTGCACCCCCCCCCTCCCGGCTTTCCCGGGTGGTCTGCATGGAATTTTGCTATAAGGCGATCAGCTTGGATGTTTGCGCTCTTCACCCAGGAAGCCTCTGACAATGGGTAACCCTTCCATTTAATTAAGTACTGAAGGCGCCCCCTGTGCCATCTTGAATCAAGAATCCGCTGCACTTCGGTAGTGCGTTTGGCCCCCAACAACCAGGGGCCCAGGGGGTTCACGTGGCGTTGGCCTTAAAGTAGACCCCACTACAGGTTTTAGAAGGCTACTGTGAAAAACGGGGTGAATTTTCCCCAAAAGCCGTGGCAACTGCAATTGCACTGTAACGGGGTTGATTATTTTTATTATAGGAAATGGTCCTATAAATTTTGGGCCCAATTTCCTGCTCGGGAGTCTAAGTCTCAAGTACTTGGTGGAGAGGTAAACTTTCTCTCCCAGCTGAAATGGTCTTTGGGGAGTTCGGTGCTTGTCTGCTTGGTCCTTATAAGATTGAGCCACCTTTGCCAGCGCCCTCTTAACATTTTCCCAAGTTTGTCTCAACATTGCCATCCAGTCAGTCAAACTGACTGAGGAAGGGGGCTCCCTCAGGTATTCTGGCATGGGAACAAAATCCATGCCACTCACTATTTTGAACGGGGTTAGCCCCGTGCTGCTGTGGACAGCATTATTATATGCAACCTCCGCAAAAGATAGGAGGTCTGCCCAATTGGACTGCTGGTAGTCGACGTAGCATCTTAAATACTGTTCTATCATAGCGTTCAGTCTTTCTGCCCCCCCATTGGTGCTCGGGTGAAATGCTGAGCTGAGCCCTTGGGATGAACCTATGGATCGTAGGAACTCCCTCCAGAACTTTGCTGTGAATTGGACCCCTCTGTCGGAAATGATTCTCCTGGGGACTCCATGTAGGCGGTAAATGTGTTTCAGGAACAGTTTGGATAACTGACGGGCTGAAGGCAGTCCACTACAAGGAATGAAGTGTGCCTGTTTGGAGAATAAGTCTATTACAGTCCAGATCACTGTATTTCCACTGCTCCTCGGTAGGTCTACTATAAAGTCCATTGCAATCTCCTCCCATGGTCTTGTTGGCTCAGCTACTGGTTGCAACAATCCAGGCGGGCACCCTGGCCTTGTCTTCATCGTGGCACAAATGGTGCAGCTTTTTACATAACTGTCTACGTCCTTTCTCATATGTGGCCACCAGAACTGCCTTCGTACTAGGTGCAGAGTCTTTAGGAACCCGAAGTGTCCTGCTGGTTTAACATCGTGGCTCCTCTTGAGAATCAGGATGCGTAAACTCTGTGGGACATAGAGCTTTGTCCCCTCCATGCTAGTTCATCTCTTTTTGTCAAGAGATGTTGATTGTCCCGATACCAGGGGTCTGTCAGCGTTTCATTTTTTAATTTCGCAGTTAAGTCACTTGCAAGTTGGCCTTGCTGGTCACGTCGTTGCCGTCTGGTGACCACTTGGGCCGCAGCTTGGGTGGAGGGGATGATGGCATTCACTACCTGCTCCCGCTCACTGTTGTATTGGGGCATCCGGGAGAGGGCATCAGCCAGGAAATTTCTCCCACCTGGGATGTGCTTAAGCTCAAAATTGAAACGATTGAAGTATTGTGCCCACCGCACTTGCCTGGGCGACAGTTTTCGTGGGGTTTTTAGGGCCTCTAGGTTTTTATGATCAGTCCAGACTTCAAATGGTTTCTGGCCTCCCTCTAGAAGGTGCCGCCAGGTCAACAAGGCCCACCTTACTGCAAACGCTTCCTTCTCCCACGCCGCCCATCGCCTCTCCGTATCGGTGAGTTTGCGGGAGGTGTAGGCGCAGGGTTGTAGATCACCTTGGTTGTTCTTTTGGAGTAACACGGCTCCTACTGCCACATCACTTGCGTCTGCTTGGATGACAAAAGGCTGTTCCGGATCCGGGTGTTTTAAGACAGGTTCTTTCGCGAACAGTCCTTTTAGCGTCTCAAATGCCTGTTGGCAGGTCAGGTCCCACTGTAGGGGTTGTCCCGGGCGAGGTTTCATCGCTGGGCTTCCTGTCTTTAGGAGGACTGTCAAAGGTTTGGCAATCTTCGCGAACGAGGGGATGAATTGTCTGTAGAAATTCGCAAAGCCTAGAAAACTTTGCAGTTGTCTGCGGGTGCGAGGGGGCTGCCATTGTAGAACTGATTGGACCTTGGCTGGGTCCATCTCTATCCCCTCATTTGATACTCGGTAGCCCAGGTAGTCTAGCCGTGATTGGTGGAAATCGCATTTTGGCAGTTTGACATATAGGTTTGCCCGTAGCAGTTTTTTCAGTACTTGGCGGACGAGGGGTATATGTTCGCCTATGGTCTCCGTGTAGATAAGAATATCGTCCAGGTAGACGAGGACCCCTTTGTAAAGGTGTTCATGTAAGACTTCGTTTATTAACTGCATGAACACTGCCGGGGCTCCTTGCAATCCAAAAGGCATTACTTTAAACTGGAAACTACCCAGGGGGCAGTTGAATGCTGTTTTCCATTCATCTCCTGCCCTTATGCGTACTCGGTAATAAGCTTCTCGAAGGTCTAGTTTGGTGAAAACCTTCCCTTTAGCTAGGTGGGCTAACATGTCTTTCATGAGGGGGAGGGGGTACAAGTTGTGTACGCAAACAGCGTTGAAACTTCTAAAGTCAACCACCAGTCTCATGGAGCCGTCTTTTTTCTCTTTAAACATGACCAGCGCCGCTACCCTTGGTTTCACTGGCTCAATAAATCCCCTTTGTAAGTTTTTGTCTATGTAGTCCCGCATTTCCTGCATTTCTTGGGGCGTCATGGCATACATTTTAGGTTTGGGTAGTTTTGCTCCTGGGATAATCTCGATGGCACAATCGGTCTCGCGGTGGGGGGGCAGAATGTCACACTCGGCCTCGCTGAATACCCCTGCAAGGTCTTGGTACTCCCTTGGGATCTGGTTTGCGTTACAAGCGGTGGTGGGTGCGGCTGCCAATTGCTTTGCTGCACCTTCTGGGAGGGACCCTTGTGTTGGTGGTGATTTCTTCTGTAGTGGAGGGCTGCTTTGGGGTTTCAGTGTGGGAGGGAATTCTTCTGGTCGGGGCGGCAGGGGTTGGGGCCCCTTTGCTATCCTCAGCCTGCGGGTTCCCTCTTGCCACCAAATGATTGGGCCCCATTTGTCGAGCCATGAGAGTCCCAATATGACTGGTTCTGTCATCTTGGGGGCTATTATGAAGCGGATCGTCTCCCAGTGATCTGCGAGTTCTAGTCTCAAGGGTTCAGTCAAGTGTGTGGCGTACGTTCCTCCCACTAGGGACCCATCAACTTGCTCGAAGCGAATTGGTTGTTTGAGCTGTTTAGCTCGGATTCCCAATTTTAGAACTGTGGGTAGGTTGATTAGGCACCGTGTGCTACCCGAGTCTATTAGGGCTTGGAAAGTCTCTTGGGCCCCTGTTTTGGGGGCTGTTAGGCGTATGGGGAAAAGAAAAGGATGGACGGGTCCACTCACCATCGGGTCATCCTCCCCTTCGTCTTCCGTGTCATAGGGTTCGGGGAACTGATCTCCCTCATCTGGGATTCCTCTGGTTTCAGTCAGATGAGCGAAAAACTCAGGGATTTGGGGAGCTTCCTGCGGTACGTGGGTGATGCGCTTGGGCCCTCGTTCCGGTCGTGCTTTGGGCGGTGGAGCTGGTCCCGGTCTAGGCGTTCCACATCTTGCTGCTATGTGGCCGCTTCCCCCACATCTGTAGCATTTCAGTGGGCTCCGTGGGGCAGTTGGTCTGTAGGAGGGCTGTGATGTTGGGGTTTCTCGTCTGTTGAGTGGCCCCTGGTCTGGTCGGCCTCTCTCCTTTCCCTCTGGTGGTTTTGACGTGTCACTCGCCCGCAGCCCTCTGTCGACTTTTATCGCTACCCGGAACCATTCAGCGAGTCGGTTTGGGATGTCACGATAGGCAGTCACTTGGGAAATTCTTTTATCTAGGCTTGTTCTAAAAAAATACACCAGCAATCGCTCTGGTAGGGGAGGCAGTGTCCCAATGACTCTCCTGAATTCACGGATATGCTCTCTGATAGGCTTCCCCCTCTGCATTAGGTTTCTGAGCTCGTCTTCCACATAGGGGTCCTCCTCCTCCTCCTCATAACAGGCTCTCAATAGTTGCAAGAACCCATCTGCATTTTGTAGCTGGGGGGCCCTGTATTTGTAGAGTGATGCTGACCACCTCTTTGCTTCTCCCTCCAGCCCTTCCGAGATAGCATTCACTAGGGCTCTGGGGAAAGGGTAGAGGTGTCCGAACCGCTCTATGTATATCTCAGCTGAATCGAGGAATTGGGCGAGGTTGTCTGGGTCACCATCGAACTTCCCTCTGAACTGGGGTGGCTCCTCCCTCTCTGCCCTCTCCTCTCTGTGCTGAGCTCTGGAGGGCCAGCCCTGGTGTTGATAGTCCTCTGCCTCGTCTCTCATCCTGGGGTGGGGAGGTGCTGCCTTGTCTGGGCTTCGCTGCCATTCCCATCCCCAGCTCGCCCTTCCCAATTCACTTAGGGGTTTTTCTTTATCTTTTGCCTTTGCAAAAGGGGATTCTGCCTTTAAGGCTTTTGGCACAGTCCCCGGGTACTTATCTGGTTCACGTTTCTTTGCTTGAAGTTCTGCGGGGAGGGAAGGTGGAGAAAGTTGAACCTTTGTATTTTCCAAGTTGGCTGGAATCACGACCGCTTCTGCTCCTCCCGTTTCTTGAAGCAGGCTTTCCTCCGATAGCTTGGCTTCAGCCATAGTCCGTCCGACCAGATGTCTGGGAGGGAACGGGATGATTTAAACTCAGCCAGCCTGGATTTGGAGGAGAGTTTGGCTGTCTGTCAGGTTTCGGTGCTATCTTGAATAAACTTCATTCTCAAACGCAAACTCTAATGAATCACTTTTATTTTAAGAATAGCCATTTTGCAGCCAAACTGGCCCCTCCTTCCAACCCCCTCCTCTTCCGCTCTCCAACCCCAATGTCCCATTGGCCATCATGCAGATCCATCTCTACCTCCCGGCACGTTCTTTTCACAGGAATGTAGCCCCCATCCTCGTCTCCCAGGAAACACTATCTGTACATACAAAACTAGGTAAAAGTTCATCTTGTTATGTCAGCGCTGGAAGAGAGCCTAATTTGGAACACTGACAACTGGGTGAAAAACAACGACCACCGGATCTGCCGCTGGTTCAACTTCCTGGCCGTGGTGAGGTGCTCCAGGTTCCGATGGTCCGTCCGCACCTCCACCTGGTGTTGGGCCCCCTTGAGGTGATGCCGCCATGCTTCGAACGCAGCCTTGATAGCCAGCAACTCCTTTTCCCAGATGGTATAGTTGTGCTCGGCAGGGTTGAGCTTCCTGGAGTAGTAGGCGCAGGGAAAACGAGTGCCGCCATTCACTGGGGCCTGTAGCAGCACTGCCCCAAGTGCCACGTTGGACGCATCCGTCTCGACCATGAACGGACGGTGCGGGTTGGGATGCTTCTGTCAGGGCATTTATTAATCCCATGTTTGGCTCTGGGACTAATTACCCTGGTTTAGAGGAGATGAATCGAGGCTTATCCTTGTTTGCAATATTCCGAAAAGAAACGCGAGGAAAGGTTTCTAATAAAACTCATTTATTTGTTATAAAGAAAATAAAAACACCTCACTAACTAAGAAAAGTTAATGGTTACATTTTTGAAAGTAATTCGGGCCGGCTATCTTTCAGCCGGACCTTGCTGGAAAGAGAACAAAGGAAAGAGTGTGAGAAGCAAGTGAAGGAATGTGGGTGGATACGGAAACACGTAGCTTACTGATAAGAAGTTGGCAAGCTACGGAGAGCCAGACAGTCCAGAAATAATGAGCTCAGCTGGTAAATAAAATAACGCAGTGACATTCCCCTTCTTTGCCAGTTGAGCGAATATCAGTACATCATCAAATAAGGCACATCTTCTTACGCAGATACTCGTGTTGAGCTGCTGGAAGTGGTTTGTTGAGCATATCAGCAATTTGATCATGTGTAGATACATATTGCATTTTGACAAAACCTTTTTTCACTAAATGCTTTATATTTTGATAACGGATGTCAATGTGTCTGGACCTAGAACCTGTGAAATGCGATTCAGAAATATAAACCACCGATTCATTGTCTTCCATCACGGTGATCGGTCGGATCGGGTGTGTCCAGATATCTGTGACTAAAGCATCAAACCAAGTTAGAGAATTACATGCATCTGAAACACAAGCATATTCAGCTTCAGTAGATGAACAAGAAACAAAATTCTGTTTACGTACTTGCCAATAAACAGGACATCCATTTAAGAACATCATATAACCTGAAGTACTTTTACGTGATTTCTTATCACTTGCCCAATCAGAATCTGCATAACAACATAATTCTGCATAATCAGTATGTGTTGGTTCTAACAATAACTTCAAATGTTTGGTGTATTTTAGGTATCTCAGTAGTTTCTTAATACATGTCCAATGAAACTGTTTTGCCTTACCTACGTGTCGTGATAAGAGATTAACACTAAGTGCAATGTCGGGTCTGGTCCAACTACTAATGTATAACAGTGACACAATGACTGAACGATAAAGTGTTTGATCCTCGAACTCAGGACTTTCTTCTTGTGTCAAGTTGTGAAAATCTGTTTGCATGGGTGTCTTTGTCGTGTTAGCATCCTTCATGTTGCAATGATGCAAAATTTGTTCAATGTTATCTTCTTGTGAAAGACTAAACCCCTTCTGTGTCTTTTCAATCTGAACACCTAAATAAGTGCTAATGTGACCTAATGATTTCAATGTGAAGTATCTCTGCAAAGCTTTGGCAAAAATCTCACTCATTTGCTTATTTGGACCAATATAAACAATATCATCAACATAAACAAGAACTATCTCATATGCATTGTTAGATCTTTTTGTGAACACGCACTCATCAGTTTCGGACTTAATAAAGCCCATTGAATTTAGTTTGTCAGTAAGACATAAATACCACATTAAACCAGATTGTTTCAGACCATAGAGACTTTTGTTTAGGAACCAGGTATCCCCTTCTTGCTGTCGGAATCCTGGAGGACTTCTCACGTAGATCTCTTCATCTAGGTCTGCATGTAGATAAGCCGTGTCAACATCAAACTGGAAAACTTCTAAACCAAGGATAGTTGCAGTTGCTAAAGCAATTTTTACACTCTCAGTTCTGACTGTCGGTGAGTAAGTATTTGTGTAGTCCTCAGGATAACGTTGAGCGAAACCGTGAGCTACAAGTCTGGCTTTGTACAATGACTCACCATTTGGTTTCTTTTTGATTCTATAGACCCATCGAGTGCCAATGACCTTTTTGTTTGCTGGAGGTTTTGCAGGTGTAAATACTTTAAGTTTCTTTAGACTGTCCATTTCAGCCTGCATTGCCTCATACCATTTGTCTTGCTCTGAATCAGGGAGCTGCTTGATTTGTGTGAAATTATCAGGTGGAAGTGTAACATTGCAAATCAAAGGCAAGGGTGCTTTTGTCAGTTGCCAAGAATATCGTTGTGGAGGGATCCCTTTTGTGGCCCTCTTGGAACGTCTCGGAACAACTGTCCAGTCTTCTTCTGCTTCGTCCTCGTCCTCACTTTCGTCGCTAGCATCAGCATCCGCGGCTTGCGAAGACGGAACATCGGGTTGAGAAGAATCAGTGGAATCTTGATCATCAATCTGCGTAGGATCAGCAGTATCATCTCTGGGAAAATAAACTCCAGGATCATTGGAATGAATCCTGGACCAGTCAATATCTTCCTCAAAATTAGCAGATTGGGAAATCACAATTGCATGTTTAGAGTCAATAAATCTGCTCCATTTTGAGTTATCATCAATACCCATAAATCTCAGTCTCTTTGCTGCTGGACTTCCTTTTCTTCTTTGAGCTAAGGGAATGTTCACCATAGCATATGAACCAAAAATATGGATGTTTTTAAGATCAGGCTTGTAGCCATACAACATGAAGAAAGGAGTCTGATTTGTTACACTGCTCCAAGTACGGTTGACAATGTAATTTGCGTACTTGATAGCTTCACCCCAGTATATCATATCAAGGTTGGCGTCTTCTAGGAGACAACGCATCATGGTTTGCAGTACCTCTCTGTTGTGAGCCGGTGTGTCAGGGGCCGATGTCTGATGAATAATTCCATTCTTACGCATCCAGTCCTAGAAACGCTGAGACATGAACTCGGCACCACGATCACTCTGGATTCTGGCGATGCGAACTTGGTGTTGGGTAGAAACAAGGGTTGCAAAGTCTTTAAAGATCTGAAAAGTCTCTGATTTTTCTTTCATAGGATATACATATCCATATCTAGAGTAATTATCAACAATTGTTAAAAAATATTTTCTACCACCAAATGATGGCGGAAAAGGACCAACTATGTCAATGTGAACCAAATCAAAAATGCGTGTTGACAGGCGTGTAGCGTGTTTGGGAATGGCTGCTGCTTTGGATTTGGCCTTCTTGCATACAGCACAATCCAAAAACACCTTACACCCCTTTAGATCCAAACCTTTTGCGAACTCCGGCATCTTCCTAAGAACACAGAAACTGGCATGCCCCAATCTTCTATGCCATTTGTGGATACACCTGGAATGCAAAGGTTTACCAGTTAGTGAATTCTCAACATTAACATTTTTATGCGGAACCTCAGGCTTGCTCTGAGCAACCTGTTTACCAATTCTATTTTTGTTGGCTTTAGGAGCCTTAGGAATAGCAACAGGATCTCTCACTGGAGCATCTCTCTCTGGGCCTGTGCCTTCCCTTTTTGGAGTTTGTATACTTGCCTGTGTTTGCGGTTTAGGCTTTGGCTTTAAGTAATAAACACCACCAATTAATATGGTTTCAGCAACAATATCTCCATCTTTAACTATGTAACTTGCTTTTTCAAGGTGGTGAACTTGGAACTTTAACATTCTAGACAAGTGACACTGACTAAGCAAATTACTGGTTGCTGTTGGTATGTAATAAACATCAGGAATGAATGCATCGAGCTCTTCAACATAAACAGTTCCTTTTCCTTTGACCTGACAAGGATGATTTGAAAAAGAATAAAGTTCACGTAGTTCTGGTTCAGGCTCGTGCATTTCTGTGAAAAGTTCCTTTCTGTAGGTAACATGCAATGCTGCACCACTGTCCAAAGTCCACAGGAGTCGTCTGTCGTACTCTGGTTGAGGTTGTGGATCATTGGTTAAAGCCAATGTGGCGAGTGGAGTTTGTGGATCACGCCGGGGACCACGACGACCTTGTCTACCGCCTCTGCCTCTGCCTCTGGAGTCTGTTCCTCTGGGCTGGTATGTGACAGGAGATGGAACTCGTTGGGGACAATCCCGGGTGGCATGTCCCACACGATCGCAGGTGTTGCACCTTGGCATCCTTGGAGCGTAGGTCCTTCCTCGGAAGGGGTGCCTAGCTGGAGCTCTTGATGCGGATGGTCCTCTCAAATGTGGCGTAGCTAGCATGAATGCCTCTTCTTCAATTAAAAGTCTACAGACATTGTCCACTGTGCGTTGAGCAATTGGGACTTGGTTAATTTTTGTAACAGCATCTTTCCATTCATAATTCAAAGAGTTAATAATGATGCTGATCATTTGAATATCCTCAATGTTATGGCCTCTTTCTCTCAATTCTGTTCTCAGACCTTTCAGTTTGGTCAAATGTCCTCCAATTTGTTCACCGGGTTTCAATCTCGAACCGTGGAGTTCAGACATGAGTAAACATGAAGATTCAATTGAGATAGGCCTGTAGCAATTTTCCAATTCAACCCAAATTTGTCGGGCCGTTGTATTTGGTGGAAAAGTGACCTGCAGTTCAGTATCCATGGACATCAATAATGTTGTGCGAGCCCTTATCTCTAAATCTCTTATTGCATAAGTCCAAGGTGGAGCAGGTGGGTTAAATACCATACAGTGCGTGCCTTCTCTAAGAAGCAATAGTGTAATCTCACTGACCCAGGCTTTGTAATTGTATCCTGACATTTTTAGTTTTGACTCACCAGTTAGTGGAGAGACAGAAAGTGCCTGGTAAGGAGCCTGCACTTGGTATGCTGGCTGTGCTGGCAGGAATGCCTGTGGTATTTGCTGTGCCTGATGTGGACCTAAAAATGGTCTTGGTTGTGCCATTGGAGGTGGGCCAGGAGGTGGCCCTATTTGCACTTGTGGCTGGGGCACATATACAGGCATTTGTAGCTGCTGTGGCTGATGCACTGGAATCTGCTGTATTCCAGTTGCCATTTGTGCTTGATCTGCAATATTGGCATGACCTGCTGGAGATGCAGTCATTTGCCTTTGCTGTGTTCCATCTAAAAGGACACCAACACTGCCAGGGGGTGTTTGAGTTTGGGCCTGTGGAAACACTTGTGGCATTTCAGCTTCTTGTAGTAAATTACTTTTGCCAGCAGATGGTGCTGCATCTTTGGGCAGCTTTGCATACGTGGCATTGTATGCTTTAGAGTAGGAGTGGTTATGTAAGACATGTGTAACTTGATCAGGGAGACTTTCATGTGACGTATGCAGTGCTCTTTGCCTTAATTGGCCTGACACAGAATCCACCAGGGGGAGTGTCTTTGGCTCTGGACAAGAAGACAATATGGCGCTTTTTGAAAAATTTAAGTTATCTCCCTTATCTTGCTCAAGCATAGATATAGCCATTTTTGCCTGGGATAGCTGCTGTTCATAGAGTTTTATACTGTCACGAAAGGCTTTCATAGCCAACTCATCCAGGGTGAGCTTAGAGCTTCGAGGAGAATAATGAATTGTTTCTCTCTCTGCGTGGGGGGAATTTTGCTCAGCAGTGTGCTTTGGCCTTGCATCGAGCATTACAAATTCAGAAGGTTCTAGGAAGACTTTTTCAGAGCTTGGAAGATCAGAAGAAAATGTTACTGACCTCAGTCGTAAATCATCATCTTCAAAAACAGCTTCTGTCTTATCTGTCTCCATTTCTGTTCCCACGGCTTCTTCTCGTTCCAGGCGTGTGGCTGTAGTAAGGGGCTGGAAATCTGGAAACCTCCTTTCTGCCACCTTCTCAGCAAAATACATTTTGTATTTGTTTTACTTCTGTTTTGGCATCTCAGCAATATAATTAGCGTACCTCAGTAGCTAAAAACTAATTTCCTATGCGCTCTTATCAGAAGTAACAAAACAAGGAAAAAGCCATAAATCAAACCGTCCGAGAGCTACCAGATGTCAGGGCATTTATTAATCCCATGTTTGGCTCTGGGACTAATTACCCTGGTTTAGAGGAGATGAATCGAGGCTTATCCTTGTTTGCAATATTCCGAAAAGAAATGCGAGGAAAGGTTTCTAATAAAACTCATTTATTTGTTATAAAGAAAATAAAAACACCTCACTAACTAAGAAAAGTTAATTGTTACATTTTTGAAAGTAATTCGGGCCGGCTATCTTTCAGCCGGACCTTGCTGGAAAGAGAACAAAGGAAAGAGTGTGAGAAGCAAGTGAAGGAATGTGGGTGGATACAGAAACACGTAGCTTACTGATAAGAAGTTGGCAAGCTACGGAGAGCCAGACAGTCCAGAAATAATGAGCTCAGCTGGTAAATAAAATAATGCAGTGACAGCTTCAGGACCGGCTCCATGACGAAAGCCAGCTTGAGGATCTCGAAGGCCTGCTGCTGCGGGGGCCCCCACCTGAATGGGACCTTTTTCCATAGGAGCTGGGTCAGCGGCAAAGACAGGGTGGCAAAGCCCGGGATGAAGGTCCGGTAGTAGTTGGCGAACCCCAGCATGCGCTGGACGTCCTTCACCCGACGTGAGGGTTCCCAACTGCACAAGGCCTCCACCTTGCGCGGGTCCATCGCGATGCCCTCGGGGGTGATGATGTGCCTGAGGAACTCTATGGAAGTCTGGAAGAAGTAACATTTCTCCAACTTCGCATAGAGTTGGTGCTCCCGCAGGAGCTGCAGGACCTGGCGGACATGCTGGAGGTGGTTCTCCTGGGTCCGGGAATAGATCAGAATGTCATCCAGGTAGATCACCATGAACCGGTCCAGCATGTCCCAGAACACGTCGTTCATCAAGTGCTGGAAGACCGCGGGGGCGTTGGTCAACCCGAACGGCATGACGGTGTACTCGAAGTGGCCGTACCGGGTGCCGAACGCCGTCTTCCACTCGTCCCCCTCTCACAGGCGCACCAGGTTGTAGGCCCCTCAGAGATCGAGCTTGGTGAAGATCGAGGCCTCCCGCAACCTCTCCATCAGCTCCGGGATCAGCGGCAGGGGGTAGCGATTCCGCACCGTGATGGCGTTCAGGCACCGGTAGTCGCAACACAGGCATAAGTCCCCCGTCTTCTTCTTCACGAAGAGGACCGGGGCCGAGAGAGGGGAGGACGAAGGCCGGATGAACCCTCGGGCCAGGTTTTTGTCCAGAAAGTCCCATAAGGCGGCCAGCTCGGGCTCCGACATGGAGTACAGGCGTCCCGAGGGCAGGGGCGCGTTGGGCAGCAGGTCCACCGGGCAGTCGTAGGGTCGGTGCGGGGGCAAGCGGTCCGCCTCCTTCTCGCTGAACACGTTGGCGAAGGACATCAGCTCTGGAGGCAAGGAGTTGGCCAGCGTGGAGAGGTCCTGGCCGGCGCAGGTGTGGCGGAGGTGGTCGACGCACTGCAGGCTCGGGAACGAGATGGCATTTCTCGACCACGCCACCTGAGGGTCGTGCGCCCGAAGCCAGGCCATCCCCAGCACCAACGGGAAATGGAGGTCCGCTGTTACATAGAATTGGATCACCTCCTCGTGCGTCCCCACGGCGAGGCGCAAGGGCTGGGTGGCGAACTTGATGGGCCCCACCACGAGTTCCCTCCCATCGATAGTCTCGACCCTCAACGGAGGGTCCACCGGAACCAAGGGGACCTTATAGTGGGCCACAAAGGCCTGGTCCATGAAGTTCGTCGTGGCCCCCGAGTCCACCAGCGCGTGCGCCTGGAGCCCCTCCGACTGGTTGGCCAACAAAACCCGGGTGTCCAGAATCAAATGCCAAGGGGGCTCACAGTCCACAGCTGCCGACTCCGGCGGGGCATGGCTACGTCCCTGGCCCAGGGCTTCCCCTAGGCCAGGCCTGGCCCGTTTCCCGGCGGGTCACGCCGAGACTTCGGAACAGGTATGGGCGCCCCACCCTGCTTCTTGGGGCACGAGGCGGCAAAATGTCCAGCCTCGCCGCAATAGAGGCACAATCCCCCCTGACGTCTCCGCATCCGCTCCTGGGCCATCAGGTGAGGTCTGGCTGCTCCGAGCTCCATGGGCTCCTCAGCCGTCGCCACAGAATGCGGGGTGGCCCGGGGCGCTGTCGGCGTGGGACACGGGGGTGCAGGAGCTGCCGGGGGGTCCTGAAGGGCCCGACGAGGCCGTCGCCGGAGGAGGCGGGCGTCGATCCGCAGGCACTGGGTCACCAGCTCGTCGAGGGTCAGAGGCACCTCCATCTGAACCAGCTCGTCCTGCAGCTCGTCCGAAAGGCCGTCCTGGAAGGCGTCCATGAGTGCCGCCTCATTCCAGGCAGAGTCCTGGCCTAGGAGTCGGAACTCCGCAATATAGTCCTGCAGGGGGCGCTTTCCTTGGCGGAGGTCCTTGATGCGCCTCGCTGCCATCTGAACCTGGAGGGGGTCCTCATACATTACACGCAGGTGCTGCAAAAAACCCTGATAGTCCAGGAGCAAGGGACTATTTTGCAGCAACAGGGGCGTGGCCCATCAGGCGGCAGAGCCGGAAAGGAAGCTGATTGTGAATGCCACCCGAGCCCGGTCATCCGGAAAATCCTCCGGCCTCATTGCCATGAAGAGTTGGCATTGCCCCATGAAGGCCGAAAACATCTCTGGCTGCCCAGAAAACCTCTCTGGCACGTTCACTGGGCATCTCGAGCGGGGAGGAGGAGGAGGAGGAGGAGGAGGGAGAGCTGCAGGAGCATTCCCCAAAGCAAGTTGGGCAGTTAACTGGGCCACTTGCTGCTGCAGGAGCTGGTTGGCATCTTGCAGCTGCTGTAACTGCTGCTGCAGCTGTTGGTCCATCGTGGTTAAACGATGGTTTACGTTTCAGGTGATGGACAAGATGTTCTGTCCCCGTCCCCACACACACACAAACAGCCAGCCAGGGGTTAAAGAAGTACTCGGCACACACAAGGTTCGTTATCAGGAACTTGGCAGCAATACGATAACCGTCTGCCAAGTGCTTTACTTCAAGAAGAGGGAGTGTTCCTCCACCAGATAACACCAACTAATACACACAGTTTTCAAAACAGTCCAGCTCAAACATGAAACCTGCAGATCAGGCGTTGTACAAAGTGACTAGCCAGAAGTTAGCTTTGTCCGTTACAGAGTCTAAATGGCCACCACACTCTCTTATATAGCCTGTGGGGTGTGGTCCAGTGACTCAGCTTAATCCCTGGCACGCCTCCTCATCTGCTGCAAACGTTTATCTCGCCTTCGTTGGTGTGGATCCAGGAATGACTTATCACCCACATCGCTGTCATCGGAGACACCTGGCTCCTGGTCAATCTCCTCTCCCTCGGCAGACACCTGAGGCATTGCCAGAGAGGAGGGGCCTGGAGAGGGAGGCCTGGCCGGCTCCTCTCCTTCATGTTCGGAGCCTTCTTCCTCCGATAAGATGGGCTCAGGGATCGGAGCCACAACACCAACTGTTGTGAAGGGTGTTTTCTTCACCAGGGAAAGAATTCTTCGGTCATCCACCACAGTTGTTTTCCGTGGTCTCCCGGGTCTTTTGGTGTTGCTGAGCTCACCGGTACATTCCTTCTTTTTGAGAATGTTCCAAACAGTTGTTTTGGCCACGCCTAATGTTCTTGCTATCTCTCTGATGGGTTTGTTTTGTTTCTTCAGCCTAATGATGGCTTGCTTCACTGATAGTGACAGCTCTTTGGATCTCATCTTGAGAGTTGACAGCAACAGATTCCAAATGCAAATAGCACACTTGAAATGAACTCTGGGCCTTTTATCTGCACATTGTAATTGGGGTAATGAGGGAATATCACACACCTGGCCATGGAACAGCGGAGAAGCCAATTGTCCCATTACCTTTGGTCCCTTAACAAGTGGGAGGCACATATGCAAACTGCTGTAAGTCCTACACCGTTCACCTGAGTTGGATGTACATACCCTCAAATTAAAGCTGACAGTCTGCAGTTAAAGCACATTGTGTTTGTTTCATTCCAACTCCATTGTGGTGGTGTATAGAGCCAAAGATGTTAGAATTGTATCGATGTCCCAATATTTCTGGACCTGACTGTACCTGTAAAAGAGGTCATATGGCCCGGTTTGTTTGTTTTGGTGCCTTTGAGTCATTGTTGACTCCTGGCGACTGCCTGTACAAGTTCCTGCAGTTTTCCTGGCAAGATTTCAGAAGTGCTTTGCCATTCTCTCCTTCCTAGGGCTGAGAGAGAGTGACTGGCCCAAGGTCACCCAGCTGGCCTTGTGCCTAAGTCAGGACTAGAATTCACAGTCAACAAACAGGAACCTCCAAACATTGCAGAGAGACACTTTAACCTGACCTGGTTTTGGAGTATCTCTGCCAGTGAAAGTCTATAGTCAGAGGCATTTCATGGGGTTTTGTGGAATTAGGACAACCTAGTCTTCCTGGCCACAATGCAAACAGTCTTGACTTGGATCCTTAGAGTGGTCATACCTTTGCCTGGAGAGACCTGGCATGTCAGCATTGCCAATCTTGCTTGTACCTACAATAATGCCAGAAAATATGATTGCTGCATATATTTAACATATACATTCATATATTTTCTAATATTGTTTTAATATGGTTCATCGCATAGTCACCCAGATGTCGAGACTGGATTTGCCATTTTTGTCTACCCATTGAGTCCTTCCCAAGGACCTGGGATAGGCAGATATGAATGTTTGATGGTGTTACAGATATCATTGCAGTATGTAAGCTGTTCTGAGTAAAGCTGCCTTTTGAAATTGACTGTTGGTGAATTTGTCATTGCTGATGATGTTCAAGTGGTGCTCCAATTATTTTGGGATTGCACCCAAGGCACCTATTAATATTGGTACTACCTTTGCTTTCTTTGCCACAGTTGTTCTATTTCTACAGTAGTGGCCAAAATTGTGGAAACCTTTTGGGAAAAGTGTATTTTCTAAAACTAGCTAATAACACCACTTTTTTTTAGTAGTACCATAAAATTATATATCAATGAAAACATAATTTAATCAAGAATGTAATGCAATAACTTTTATGAAGGATTTGCTATTAGAATAGCAGTTACAGTATAAAGAAGAAAAGTGAAACACGTAGAAAAAACGAGATATACAAAAATTATCATGTCAGTTAATCCTTAGTTGGGTAATCTTTAGCATGAATTACTGCCTTACAACATCTTCTCATGGAGTGAGCCAAGTCTTTTAGTTCTGCATCTGTTATAATGTGAAACCAAGATTGAATGAATGCTTCTAATAACTGGGTTTTATTGCTGGGTCGCTTCTGGGTCGCTTCTGACTAACCAGTTTCTCAGTCGACTCCATAGATTTTCAATTGGGTTAAGGTCTGGGCTATTCCCAAGCCATTCCATCAGTGGAATATGATTATCTTGAAACTCCAAAAAAAGGTGGCCATCAAAAAAGATGGCCATTAGCCATCAAACCTCAAAAATACACTTTTCTCAAAAGGTTTCCACAATTTTGGCCACTACTGTACTTGCAGGTCTTTGTATTTTGTTATCTTCTCCAGCTCTTTCTCTTCTCTTCTGCTGTCTTCAGGTACTGCCACATACACTATCCAGACTTTTTTGTCTTTCTTATTGGCAATTGTTAAGTCTGGGGTATTATGTGGCAAATGCCTGTCTGTTTGAATTCCAAAGTCCCAGAGCACTTTGCTTTTTCATTTTCCATGATTTTCTCATTTTATGGTCCCACCAGTTCTTGCTTGCAGGCAAATGGTATAAAAGTATACTTTACTAAGGCCAAGTGGTTACAGAGTAGCAAAGCCAAATCTAACATTTCACGTGCAAACCAAGCAGTTAACTTTCCCTTGGGATCCTCCCCCCCCACCCCACCCCCACCCGTTATCAGTGAATGACCAATCACTTTGAAATCAATTGTTTTGGGAACAGTCCCCAGCTGCGAGGGGCTTGAAGGTGCTGCATTCCATTGGGTGACCTTGGAACAGGCTGCAGCTTCCACAGGATAGTATGAAGGCTTTCGCTTTCCTTTCCTCATCTTCTCCCCTTTGCAGCTCTCCCTCCCCCATCACTATGACAGCCTGACATCTAGCTGAGCATGGCCAGTGCAGCAGGATGGCAGGTCTGACATTCTGCCCCTCCTGGAACATGGCTAAACCTGGGGAAGAGATAAAAACACAACAAGGGGAATGGAGAGAAAGGAGGGAGAGACACAGGTTTAGCCAATCACTTAGGTTGATCAGGGAATTGCTTGTGGAACTGTTTGATGAAGTGGGGGAAGCGAAGTGTTTTGCTGCCACCCATTCAGTCTCTGAAGGAGGGAACTGTGACTTATTTCTAGGCTCTTACCCAATAACTCCAAAACACAGGATGCAGTGAACCAATGCTCTTTATTGATCAATGTTTCTATTACAGATGTTTGGCTGGAAGTGGTTCCTGGACTCCTGGACCATGTCTTAAGTACCTGGGAGGCGGAGCTAAGGTAAGGAGGGGTCAGGGGAGGATCTAGGTGGATGTAGAGTTAACCCTTATTATACCTGAGATGGTGAATGATGGGCATTTATACTTAACAAATCCCCCTCTAAATGCTCAACAGTTGGACCTGCTTGCGTGTTCTGTACCCGTACCCCTAATTTAGACGTAAGGTAAGCATGTTGTTTGCTGGGTAGAGGTTTGGTCAGGATGTCTGCGGCTTGCTCGGCGGTCTCACAATGTACAGCCTTAATAAAACCAATGTTCGTTAATTCTCTGACATGCTTGTGCTTAATGTCTATATGTCTGGACCTTTGGCCTACTGCTTCTGCCATGGATATGTCTATGGCCGCTTTATTGTCCTCATGTATTACTATCGGGTAGGCCGGTTCGGTCCATATGCTGGTAAGTAGATCATCAAACCATGTCAGATTATTGGCTGCTTTGGAGAGGCAGATGTACTCTGCCTCAGCTGTGGAGGTGGCTACCAGGTTTTGTTTTCCGGTGTACCAGTGTACTGGGCAGCCATTGATGAGGAATACATAGCCGGATGTGCTCTTTCTACTTTTTGTGTCGCCTGCCCAGTCAGCGTCTGCATAGGAGGTTAGTATGGGTTCTTTGGACATCTCTGGTTCTAGGTTCAGGCATGCGTCCATGCTGTGTTTTAGATATCTGAGCACACGTTTTACCCCCTCCCAGTGATACATCTTTGGATCGCTGACATGTCTGGATAGCAGGTTGACAGCCAGGAGGGTGTCTGGTCTAGTCCAATTAGCTATATACAGTAGTGACCCAACAACAGACCTATAGAGGGTATTGTCCTTGAAGGTCTCGCTTTCCTCATTCATGTGTTTCAGGAAGTCAATATGTATTGGCGTGTCACATGGTTTGGCTTCCTTCATGTTGCATTTAATTAACAGATCCAGTATTTTCTCCTTTTGAGAGATCTTGAATCCCTTCTGAGTTCTGTCAATCTGGACACCCAGGTATTTGTTCACCTTTCCCAGAGTCTTTAGTGCGAAATGTTTCCCCAACTGGTTGGCAAACTCATCGCAATTTTGTTTATGCTGACCACAATATAAAATGTCATCCACATAGATGAGTACGTACTCTATGGATGTGCCCTCTCTCTTGGTGAAAAAGCATAGGTCGGCGGAGGTGGCTGTGAACCCCATGTCCTTAAGGATCTTCGCTAGGCACTCGTACCACCTCTTACCGGACTGTTTCAACCCATAAAGACTTTTGTTCAGCAACCACGTGTCCCCCCCTTGTGTGTTTCTCCCTGGAGGTGCCCTGACAAAGATCTCCTTATCTAGCTTTGCGTGGAGGTAGGCTGTCTGCACGTCGAACTGGTAGACTTCTAACCCTAGGATTGTGGCTATTACTAGAGCGCTTTTTACGCTCTCTGCCCTGACCGTGGGTGAGTACGTGTCAGTGTAGTCCTCCGGATATCTCTGGGCAAACCCTTGTGCTACTAGCCTAGCTTTGTACAGTTTCTTATTGTCCTCTAGTTCTTTGACTTTGAAAACCCATTTAGTCCCAATGGCTACTTTGTTTTCGGCACTCTGGATAGGGTATACACGTTCAACTCCCTCAGGCTGTTCATCTCCTTGTCTATGGCCTCCTCCCATCTGTCCCTTTCCTCTCGTGGTAACTTAAGGATGTCCTCGTAGGAGTTGGGTGTTGTGGTGCCTGTGTGTATTGAGAGTATGTAATCGTCGAATCTCTTAGGTAGTTTGTTTCTGTTGTGTCTTATGGGCCTGCTGGGTATTGTTTCTGAGTCGTGCATGTGTTGTGCCTCCCTCTCAGTGAGTGCATCTACTTTTACCTTTAGGATGGGGTGGTTCTCTTTCCATTCTTTGGTGTTTACCCTTTTGTGTTTGGGTTTTTGTTTCTCATGTGTCTCGCTTTCGGTTGTGTCTGGTTTGTTATTGGTCCTAGCATTGTCATCAGTTTCTTGCCCGGTCAGTACCTCATTGAGGTGTATTCTTGACCAGTTTGAGTTCTCATGGAACACAGCTGATCTGGACACGACAAGTCTGTTGTCTTTGTCGATGAACCTGTAACCTTTGGTTCCGGACTCATACCCCATGAATCTTAGTCTCCTTGACACTTTGTCCCCTTTTCTCCTTAACTGTTTGGGTATGTGTACATCTGCAGTTACCCCAAATATGTGCAGGTGTGCTGAGGCTTCCTATTGTACATGACCTCGTAGGGAGTTTTGTTCACTACGCTTGACCATACTCTGTTCAGTGTGTAGTTTGAATATGTGAGTGCCTCTGCCCAGAAGTGTTGCCCTAGTCCGGCGTCTTCTAAGACACACCTTACCATTGTTTGTAATACGCCGTTTTTGCGTTCTGATACTCCGTTTTGGAATGGCGAAAACGGAGAAGAGGAGAAGTGTAGTATCCCGTGCTTCTTTGTCCAATTGGAGAAGTCCCTTGATACGAACTCTGAGCCCCTATCTGTCATGATTTGTTTTATTTTTACGTTATGTTGAGTTTCTACCCTTTTGTAGAACTCTTTAAATTTTTGGAACACCTCACTTTTGTGGTTGAGGGTGTATACAAATCCGTAACGGCTATAGTCATCGACTATGGTTAGGAAGAACCTCTTCTTGTATTTAATAGAGGGTCTCATGTGTCCCACCACGTCCATGTGAACTAATTGGAATATTGAGTTGGTGGTGCGGGAGGCCTTCTTGGGTCTTGGTTTGGTTTTGATTTTCGAACATTTACACACAGAACACTCCAAATAATTTTTACAGTTCTTTAATGGCAAGCCATTTGAGCATTCATTCATCTTTTGTACCGTTGGAAAACTAGTGTGGCCTAATTTTCTGTGTAGTAAGTGGGCGCACCCATCGTGAATGGGTTTGCCAATGTGTGGTTTCCCTTTGTGTGTTGTGTTTGTGGTGGGTTTGCCTCCTGCAGTGTGTTCTCCTTCACCCCCTCTATTTTCTGTGGGCATACTTGTCTCTTTCTCGTTACTTTCTGAGTTAGTGTTTGAGTGCTCTTGGGGTACTAAGTAGGTGAGTCCCCCTTCTATGATGATCTTTCCTATGCTTCTCTTTCCTTTGGTCATATATGCTTTCCCTTCCCTGAAGGTTGTTTCAATGCCCAAGTCTTTACTTAGTTTGAGTGTTGCTAATATATTGTGGGGTATTTCTGGGATGAATAGTACCCCCTCTATCTTCCCTATTCCATCTATGTGTGTGCTCCCTTCCCCTTTCACCAATACCTTGTTCTGGTTGGCTACATTGATGTGGTATTCCTTAGGCGTGAATGCCTCCAGTATGTTCCTATTGTTGGTGATGTGGTTGGTGGCTCCTGAGTCAATGAGCCATGTGTTCCTTCCTTTTGCCTGGGTGTGTGGGTGTTGGTGGTCTCTAAGTTCGTATAGTGACCCAGTCTGACTATCCCTGGAGCTGTCCCTATATCCTCTCCTGTCCCTGGGGTTGGGTGAGTCCCTGCGCCTGAACCTGCTTTCTGGGGAGCGCCTGTCTGGGTAACCTGGTTTGCGGCCTTGCCTTTCCCTACGGTAGCTGTGGTCCCTGTCTCTCTGGTTTCTGGGGCAATCTCTCCTATAGTGATTCCTAGACCCACAGTTAAAGCATTCTGGCTTATCTTGGTCCCTGGTCTGGAAGTCTACCCTTTTTGTTGGCCTGCTCTCCCTGAGGCTTGATGAGCGTTCCCTTCTCAGGCTGTCCTCTGCAATCAGCCTGTTGGATAATGTCTCTAAAGGGAGGTGCTCTATGTTGAGACTATCCAGTTGCATGATAAAGTTCTCCCAACTGCGGTCTAGGGAGTTTATGATGATGCTTTTCATGATATTATCAGAAATGGTTTCCCCCCTTTGTATGAGTTCTGCCCTGGTGGTGTTTAGCTTGAGTATATGCTCCCCTATGGGTGTCCCTGCCTTATGCCTGGCTGAGTAAAATTCCCTGGATATTTTGGTTGTGGTGGCTGCACTCTTACTGTAAAATAAATTAAGTATTTTTTGTAGTATCTCTGCCACAGTCAAGTGGCGGCCAAGACTGGGGTAAATGCTGGGTGACAAGCTAGACATTAACAGATAGTAAGCCCTGTGGTGCAAACAGTCAATCTCAAAAGTCCATGGCTTCTTGGGTGGGTCATCAAATAAGTACAACATATTTTCTTTCAGAAAAGCAATTTGTAGTTGGTGGTGCCACTCCAAAAGATTGGCCTCATCTAATTTCAATTTGTGATTGTCAGCAGTAAAAGTTATGTTACTTACAGTCTGGTGCTGTCCATGGTTCTTTATGTGAGTGAACTCGCAATATGCTGGGGGAATGCTTGTTGCCAGTCTGAACTGACTTATCTCTATGTTTCTTGTAGTTATCTCTATGTTCCTTTCTCTCCCTGTAGGTGGCGACTGAGCATGCGCGAGGCTCATTTCGTGCCAGAGGTCATCTGGTGAGGAGCTCCTTGTTGCTGCTCTCAGGCCTAGGCCTAGGCCTGCTGGTGGGGGGCTGGGCTCGCTCCTGATGGGCCCTAGCCCTCCCTGGACGTCGGATGCCATGGCTGGGCCCCTGCATCTTGGGCGAAAAGTGGAAGAAGGCGAGGAGGCGAGGCAGTCGCAGGTCGAGGATCCCTGGAGACGGCGGCGGCGGCGGTGGTCGTAAGTCGAGGATCTCCTGGATTCGGTGGCGCAGCAGCAGCGGCGGCGGCAGCAGCGGCGGCAGTGGACCCTGGGCGACACTGGAGGGCCTCCGGATGGGTCAGGAAGCTTGGTGGAGGCCGCATGGTTGGTGAGTCGTTGTTTCTTCTCCTCATTCCGTGGCTTAGGGAAGTTGGTGCGGCGGGTGGTGAGTGCGAATCCTGCGGGTATTCAGTCCTGCAGGCGGCCGGGTCTTGGATGTAGTTTTTGGGGTGCGTTGTCCCGCGTGGTGTCTGCTGGCGTGCTGCAAGGGTTCCGGTGGCTACCCTGCTGCTCTTTTGGGGGTGCTGAGCGTCGGTTTGTTTCTTCCTGGCTCCTGGGGGGTTGAGTGCTGAGCCGAGTGCTGCAGCCAGGTTTTCTATCGTTTCGTCTGCTTCGGGCTCGATGGGTGAGCCTCCGCAGGCTTGCGATCTCACTTGGGTGTTGTTTTGGGGGTCTTCCCCAGTGAAGTTGGGGTTCTCGCAGTTTCCCACCATTCAATTTGAATCTCGGCTTCCCATTGGCTGTTGGCCATTCCAAGATGGCCGCCGAGAGCATGGCGTGGAAATGAAATCCTCTACGTCTGGAGCCTCAGCTTGGGGATACCTTCCTCTTGCCGGGCTGAGGATTTCTTCTCTCTGTTGCTGGGTGCTCATCGCTGTTCCATTGCTTTCGAGTAGGCTTTGGAGTTTCGTGATGAGCTCCTCTTTGCTGGCAGTCGCTTCCATCATCCCCAGGATGGTGGATCGGAATTCTTCGTTGCTTGATGGCTCTGCCCTTTCTCAGTAGTGGATTTCTTCTCTTGGCCCTTCATCCCTGGGTTGTGGACTCGGGTTGTAGTCTCCATCACCTTCAGTTGTGGTGGTCCTTGCTGTGGCACCTTCGAGAGCCTGCAGTTCTTTCATCTGCTTGATGTAGGCTCTGGTGGCCATTCTTTTCTCTGCTTCTGTCTGGGTTCTTGATTCTGCCATCTCTGTGAGTTGTGGGTAAACCATCCTCTGCTACCAATCTGTGACTTATTTCTAGGATCTTACCCAATAACTCCAAAACACAGGATGCAGTGAACCAATGCTCTTTATTGATCAATGTTTCTATTACAGATGTTTGGCTGGAAGTGGTTCCTGGACTCCTGGACCATGTCTTAAGTACCTGGGAGGCGGAGCTAAGGTAAGGAGGGGTCAGGGGAGGATCTAGGTGGATGTAGAGTTAACCCTTATTATACCTGAGATGGTGAATGGTGGGCATTTATACTTAACAGGAACTCCTTCCATAGGATTAAGTACTGGCGTTCACCCCTGTGCAAACATGAATCTAAAATTTCCTTGAGCTCAAAGTGTTGCTCTCCCTCAATCAAGATACGCCTAGGGGAAGCTTTGTCAGTCGGACGTAAAGGGGATTGGACTGCCAGTTTTATGAAGCTACAGTGGAACACTGGTTGGACCCAATTAAGATTTTTTGGCAGTTTTAGTTTGACAGTCACTGGGTTGATGAGGTGAATAATGGAGAAGGACCCAACATATTTGGGATACAGGTTTTTGGAAGGTTGCTTGGATTGCAAGAACTTTGTACATAGGAAGACTTTGTCTCCTACTTTGAACTCCTTTTGAGGAGCTCTTTTTTTTGTCAGCATATTACTTGTATTCTTCCCTGGTATGAATAAGTGCTTTGTGCACAACTGGCCAGGTGTTCTGTAGGGTGTTCATCCACTCGGATAAGGAGGCATGGCAAGGACCCTGTTGGGGGAGCTCGGGAATGGGACTGAACTCCCGGCCCATGGCAACTTGAAAGGGAGTGAATCCTGTGCTGCTGTGGACCACATTATTGTATGTGACCTCAGCAAATGGTAGGGGGGGGGTCCGCCCCATCGTTATGTTGCTAGTTAATGTAGCAGCAGAGGTATTGTTCCAAGACCCAATTAGTTCTTTCACATGACCCATAAGTCTGGGGGTGATGAGAGGAGCTAAGCCCCTGGGAGGTCCCCAAAAGTCTTAGAAATTCCTGCCAGAACTTTGATGTGAATCAGACTCCTTGGTCTTGATATAATCTGTTCTGGGACCCCATGCAGCCTGTATACATGCTGTAGAAATAGTTTGGCCAATGTGTGGGCTGAGGGGATTTTTGGGCAGGCTACAAAGTGGGCCTGCTTAGAGAAAAGGTCAGTCGCCACCCAGATTAGTGAACTGTTGGAGCTTTTGGGTAATTCTACAATGAAGGTCATGGATATTTCCCTCCATGGAGCTGAGGGGTCAGCGACAGGTTGCAACAGGCCAGGGGTCTTCCCAGATCACCTTTTTGCTATGGCACATATCAGGCAGCTCGCTACATAACTTTCAATGTCTTTTTTCATGCCTGGCCACCAAAATTGACATTTGGTCAAATATAGCATTTTTACGAAACCAAAGTGTCCCACCGTTTTCGAATCATGGATCTGGTGGAGGACCATGGTTTGTTGAGCTAGGGCCCTGGTGGTGAACCTATGACACACGTGCCAGAGGTGGCACACAGAGCCCTCTCTGTGGGCATGCACGCCATCGCCCCAGCACAGACTGGGACGTCTGGAGATGTCTGGAGAAGGGGCAGCCAGCACAAGCCGAGCGGTAAACCACCTTGCTTTACTGCCAACTGAGTCCCGACCTCCACGCTTCCCCGGACCACTTCTGGAATCAGGCTCCGACCAAGGCAGCAAAGGCACAGGGGGCTTGCTGGGAAGCCCGGCAGCATGTTTACAAGATGGCAGCATCCAGGAGGGCTGAAGTGCTGCGTCTCTTTAGGGCCTTGCTGCAAGGAAGCCAGGCTTTCAATGCCTATGGCTATAGGTAGGAAGAGGGGGGCGTCTTGGGAGTGGAGCCTTCGGGGCCAAGTCCCTCTTCTGGCCCATGAAAATCATCCCACCCCACTCCAGTTAAATGCACATAGTAGGGTGATAGGGTTTGTTTTAAATAAAAAGATCTGTGCTGCTCATTGTCAAAATCCGAGAGAGGACGCCACAGGGAGGAGAATAGAGGGGTGGTAAAGTATGATATAATACAATGTGGATGGATTTCACCTTGGGGAAGTCATGGGGAGGGAAGCTTTGGGGGGGCTAGGGAGGGATGGGGGGGCTAGGGAGGGATGGGGGGGGAAATGGGGGAAAAATTGATGTTTGTAAAACTTTTTCAATAAAAAAAAAAAATCCGAGAGAGGATGGAAATGGTTTTAGTTTTAAGTGTTTTATTTTATTTTATTTTTTTACTTAAATACTGGGGTAGAGGGGAGTAAGTAAAAGAAGACCAGTTCGCCAACCAAGAGTAAAAGTGAAAGTTTATAGTTTACAAAGGAAAACAAGACAGAAATATAATGCTTACATTCAACTTATTCTATCTTTATTTTGGCGCTTACTGCCTTGTCCTGTAAATGTGTTTGGTTTCATAACATTGTATAATAAAGGAGACATTATTTAATCTTGCTAATCTGAGTTTGCATCTTAGAAAAACAGGCTAGCGATGGGTGAATAGATGCATAAAATTATGTAACGTCAAGCCCCTTAAATGTGGCAATTCTGCGAATACATGGGAAAGGAGACTTTAAAAAGGTATACAAATTAAATGCAGTACGATGTCTTTACTAGGGGTCCAGATCTGATCTGGAACACTTCAGAGAACCAGAACACTGTGACAAAAGTTTACACTTTTCCGTATGTATGCTGTCATTTAATGGTCATTTGGAGTTTTGCCCTCCATATCTGGTAGCCTTACCCAGGAGGTGAATTTTTTTCCACTGGATGCTTTGGCATTTTCATCAGTTTTCATTTCAAATATTTTGAGCAGAGTGTGTATAGTCAGAAATTAGAAAACAGTGTTGGTCTCAGCCCGCATGGCCACACTTGTGCTGAGCCCTTGAATTAAACTGAAACACGCATGAAATGCTTGCCACAAGTGGGTTTATTCCAGCTACAAGCCAGCTACAAGTAACGCTGAGTTCTAACAATACAAAATCGGCGCTGAGAGCCTCTGCCTCTCAGCACCGGCTTTCAAGGCAATGCTCCGCCCCTCTAATTGCTCTCCAATTGCCTTAGGCATGTGGCTGCTGCTCTTTCAGTCTTCGCAGCTGTTTTGCAGTCGGGGTGAAGCGATCCACCCATTCACACTTCCTAGTGTCATTTGCCAGAGCTGTAAATTCAGTTTATTATCACCCTGTGCCACCACCACAATATGTGTCCCATCTTCATTGCAGTTCCCCCACCCCCTCGGCTGGTCTTCTGTTGCTTGCCCTCACGCCCACCTGGCTTCTGCTTTTTCAGCTTTTCTATTTCGTTTTGTTGCTCATGTGTTGAGCTGAGGACGCGGCTTGACAGGCGGCCCTTCTACCAGAAGTCCACCTGTAATAAATAAAGGAGAGAGATTACTGATCCCCCCCCCCCCCGGTTTGTGAGGGTGTTTTCAGTGGAACTGCCTTAACAGCCTGTCGGCGTTGATATCCTCCTCCCTTACCCATGATGCCTCTGTGTTTGGATATCCCGTCCACTTTACCAGGTACCTCACTCTACCCCTGTACCACCGAGAGTCTAGGATCTCATCTATTTTGTACTGGTCATCACACACCGGTCCAGGCTTTGTATCACATGGGGTAACATTTTTTGTGGGTTTTAATAGGCTGCTGTGAAACACTGGGTGAATTCTTCCTAACAGGGATGGGAGTTTCAGGGCTACTGTGACGGGGTTGATTACCTTGGTGACTGTAAAGGGGCCAATGTATTTTGGGCCTGTATTTTGTGGACAAGTACACTTGATTCCCAACCTGAAATGGTCTATGATCGGTCCTTCTCTTGTCTGCCTGCTGTTTATATTCCTGGGCTGCTAGTTGTAATGACTGTTTAACTTGTGGCCACACCTCACGAATCTTATTGACCCACCCAGCTGGTTCTATTGATGACCCTGTCCCAGAAGACTGTAGTTCCAGTTCTGGGATAGGAGGGAAATCCTGTCCAGTTACTATTTGGAATGGAGTAAGTCCTGTACTGCAGTGCACCGCGTTATTATAGGCTACTTCAGCAAATGGTATTAACCCAGCCCAATCCGTTTGTTGATATGACACATAACTTCGTAAATATCATTCTATCATTGCATTAGCTCGCTGAGCCGCACCGTTGGTGCTGGGGTGGAAAGCTGAACTCAGCCCCTGTGATGATCCTATCAGTTGTATGAAATTCCGCCAGAAACGAGCGGTAAATTGCACCCCCCTATCTGAGATTATGCGATGCGGTACTCCGTGTAACCGGTAGATATGTTGTATAAACAATTTAGCCAACCGATGGGCTGAAGGAAGCCCGGGACATGGGATGAAGTGTGCCTGTTTGGAGAACAGGTCGATTACCCTCCAAATTACTGTACAGCCGTTACTGTCCGGAAGATCTACAATGAAATCCATGGCTATTTCATCCCATGGCTGGTTGGGCTCGGCTACTGTTAGTAACAAACCTAAGGGTTTCCCCTGTCATGGTTTGTTTAAGGCGCAAATCATGCAATCACGTACATATTCCTCTATGTGGGATCACATTTTTGGCCACCAGAATTGGCGCCTTGCGAGGTGCAGCGTTTTGAGGAACCCAAAATGCCCAGCGGCTTTCATGTCATGGCATCATTTTAACACAGGTCCTCTGAGCTTTAGGGGTATGTATAGCCTATTGCCCCTCCAAGCAAGGCCATCCCTACAGGTAATGACAGAATGTGGCTCTGAAGCCACTCATCCTGTTTTAATTCATCCCGTAATGCCGTAAGTCACGGATTTGTGGGTTCAATTCCATGTACCTGCCCTGCCACTTGTCCCGGCGATATCATGGCTTGTATGATATCTTCTCTCTTACTGTTGAATTGTGGCATACGAGACAACGTGTCTGCCAAGAAATTCTTCCCAGCAGGTACGTATTTCAGGATGAAATTAAATTGGTAAAAATACTGCGCCCACCGCACCTGTTTTGGGGTTAATTTTCTCGGAGTCTGGAGAGCTATTAAATTTTTGTGGTCTGTCCAAACCTCAAATTGCTTCTCCACCCCCTCCAGCAAATGTCGCCATGTCAGAAGAGCCCACCTTACGGCAAAGGCTTCCTTCTCCCAAATAGCCCAGCCCCTCTCTTTAGGTGTGAATTTACGTGAGGTGCATGTGCAAGGATGGAGTCTATTCTGCGTGTCTCTCTGCAAAAATACAGCTCCCACAGCTACATCGCTTGCATCCACCTGCACGATATATGGTCAGGTTGGGGCAGGATGTTTTAGGATAGGCTCATGGGAGATTAGGGACTTTAACGTCTCGAATGCTTTTTGACATTCCTCTGACCATAAAACAGCCTGACCAGGCTGTGGTTTTCATTTAGTGGTCTTAGTCTGTAATAAATCGGTTAGGGGCAATGCTACTTGTGCGAATGAGGGAATGAACTGTCTATAAAAATTGGCAAACCCCAAGAAACTCTGCAATTGTCTCCTTGTTCTTGGGGCTTGCCATTCTAACACCGTCTTAACCTTGGCAGGATCCATCTTTACCCCATCACCAGATATTCTGTAACCCAAGTAGTCTAGTTCAGTGCGATGGAATTCGCACTTGGATATTTTTACATATAATTTGGCGGTTAAGAGTTTTGTCAAAACTTGACGGACTTAATTGATGTGTTCCTCCATCGTTTTTGTATAAATGAGGATGTCATCCATATAGACAAGTACTCTCCGGTATAGGTGTTCATGCAGGACCTCATTTATCAGCTGCATGAACACAGCAGGGGCCCCTTGCAAGCCGAATGGCATCACTCGGAACTGGTAACTACCCAGAGGACAGTTAAACGTTGTTTTCCACTCATCCCCTGGCCGGATACACACTCGGTAATAGGCCTCACGTAAGTCTAATTTTGTGAAGATTCGGCCGTTGGCTAGAGTAGCAAGCAGGTCTTTCATCAATGGAAGGGGGTATAAATGTTCCACGCAGACAGCATTGAGGTCACGGAAATCAACACAGAGACCTAGACCGCCGTCCTTTTTCTCCCTGAAGAGGACTGGGGCAGCCATATGCGATCTACTTGGCTGAATGAAACCCCGAGCCAGGTTCTTGACTATATAGTTCCTCAACTCCTCCATCTCTTTTGGTGTCATGGAATACATATGGGGTTTTGGCACTTGAACTCCAGGGAGCAGTTCAATGGCACAGTTGGTGGTCCTATGGGGGGGTAGAACCTCACACTCCTTCTCGCTGAAGACCTCTGCCAAATCCTCGTATATCTCTGGAAACCCTCTTGCTACAAAACCTGAAGCCTGTTGTACCATCTCCCTCTCAGGACGTGTTGGTTGGTCAGGTGGGCCAGGGCCCAGGGAGATTCTGAGTTTACGGAACCCCCCCTCCCACCAGATAGTGGGTTCCCATTAATCCAACCACGCTAAACCTAAAATAATGGGCTCTATCATTTTATCCACAACTATAAACCTAATGTCCTCTTGATGTTCTCCTATTTCTAAGCGGACAGGTTCAGTAACATGCATAGCAGGTGCACCACCAAGAGTGGAACCGTCCATTTGTTTGAACTTGATGGGTTGTTTCAACTTCACCATACAAATTCCCAATTTTTCAATCACCGCCCTACGTATCAAACACCTAGTGCATCCAGAATCAATCAATGCACCCTGTTTCACTCCTAGGAATGTACACAGATTTCATACTGTCACTGGTATTACAAAAGGTCTAATAGGCTCACTCACCATTGGGTCGTTAGGATCCTCCTCCTCAGTCTCACCAGAAGGTGTCGTGGTTGCTTTCCCGGGACCTGGCGTGCTGCCAACGATCACTGTGGGAGTCTCAGCCTTGGTAGGTAGTGTCTGCGAGGCTGTCTTGGATCGTTCAGGGGTTTGCCTCGACCGGTCTCTAGCCCTATCCCCCAACATCACCGGACTGGAACCAGGTATCCTTGGAGATGGTATAAGACATTCCATAGCTCGATGTCCCTCTTGGTTGCAACGGAAACACTGGAAAGAGGGCCTTCCAGCACGGCTAGTGGTTACAGGTACAGGTGGTTGTAAACGATGAGTCAACGGTGGTCTATCCATACCCCGTCGAAGTTGACCTGGTCCAGTATCTCCATGGCCCCAGAATTCTCTCAGTCCCACATCCAATTCTAACGCCACCAGAAACCATTCGGCGAGACGTGAGGGGAGGAGTGTAAACCACAATAAACACATGCCTGTCGAAGATCATGGTCTAGGCCCATGTGAAACTAGTGAACCAAAAGACGTTCAGGCCATGCCCACAATAGGCTGGCAGTTTTACGAAAGTCTTTGACGTAGTCCTTAGCAGGACGTCCCCTTTGTTTGAGTGCCACGATCTCCCCCTCTGCTACTTGTGCCATGGTTTCGTCTTCGAATCTCACTCGCAGCGCCTCCAAGAAAAGCCCTATATCCACCAACTCCTTCGCGTGGTCGCTATGCAAGCCTGCAACCCAATCAGCTGCCTCTTCCGTTAGAACAGCTGTGATAGCAATGACCATTGCCCATTGGGATGGGTAATAACGGCCATAGACATCCAGATAATTGATAATCTGGCTCAGGAAGAGGGCCACCCGATCAGAACTGCCATCAAAGGATGCCTGTATGGGAGGCAGACCCCAATGCATATGCGAAGGCCATGGCCCCATAGGCATAACTGGCACGTGGTCCCCAAAAACCAGCCTTGATGCAGTACTATTCGGTTTCTGGTGGCTATGCTGTCTCCTACTGACTGGTTGACTTACATCCTGTTCCCCCCCTATCCCTATGGGTTGTAGGGTCAGTGCCTCTCATCACAGCTCCTAACAAGGAAACTTGAGTTCCAGTGGCCTGCTCAAATTGGGTTTTATCTGAGTCTCGCTTCACCCTGAGTTTTGGGCTAGCTAACCGGAGTCGTGACTCAGATCCAGCTCCGCCCTGCCAGGTTCCTGAGTGCTCCACCCCCGTTGCCCAGGGCTGCCACAATGTTGCATCATGAAAACTGGCCTCCCCGAATCTTTCCCTTAATATCTCCATGGTATTTGGGCCGGGACCTGTGGAGTAGCTCCAGTCCCCCTCCTCATCTTCCATCCATCTTCTTTCTCTCCAGTCCTGGAACGGAGCACCAATATGAGGAGGTGTGGGTACCCTAGGGTCACTGCCACCAGCCCCTGTTAGCGCAGAACTGTGCCACTAATGCCCAGACGAAGATGGGGCACTGCCATCACCATTATCCCCCTTTCCCTCCTCCGCTGCATTTCCAGTCCTCCCCTTTTGCTCTTTTGGTCTTACTACCGGCTGTGCGCTGTCCTCCTTGGCCACTGGTATATCCACCATCTCTTCTTCCGCCTCCAGTTTCTTTGATTCTGAAAACTCCTCCGTGGGTCTATCCGTTCCCTCTGCCATCCTCTTTACACGTAACTAACAAGGATTAGCTGTTAGTGTTTGTAAGGCAGCACCGATTTTCTCTCAGCCTGAATGGCCACACTTGTGCTGAGCCCTTGAATTAAACTGAAACACGCATGAAATGCTTGCCAGAAGTGGGTTTATTCCAGCTACAAGCCAGCTACAAGTAATGCTGAGTTCTAACAATACAAAATTGGCGCTGAGAACCTCTGCCTCTCAGCACCGGCTTTCAAGGCAATGCTCCACCCCTCTAATTGCTCTCCAATTGCCTTAGGCGCGTGGCTGCTGCTCTTTCAGTCTTTGCAGCTGTTTTGCAGTCGGGGTGAAACTTCCTAGTGTCGTTTGCCAGAGCTGTAAGTTCAGTTTATTATCACCCTGTGCCACCACCACCATATGTGTCCCATCTTCGTTGCAGTTCCCCCCCCCCACCGGTTGGCCGGTCTTCTGTTGCTTGCCCTCATGCCCACCCAGCTTCTGCTTTTTCGGCTTTTCTATTTTGTTTTGTTGCTCATGTGTTGAGCTGCGGACACGGCTTGACAGTTGGTTTCTTCGGGACACTGCTAGAGGAAGGTTCATATGATCATAAAATATCTTAACCACTAAAGCCAGTTTTCCAGACAAGCCTTTTATTGTATAATCAGTGTGCCTTGTGGGATATTCCAGACAACTTTTAATATGATTTGTTGAACAAGCCACAGTAGTCAGATTTTATGTATAAAGGTAGACTTAACTGTAATTACAAAATCCAGTACAATGGCTGGGTTTCTGGAAAAAAACCACTTATCATGGAAAACCATATACAGGAAAGAAAACAAAATTATGAACACAAAATTAACTGGCTTTAATTGTAACTTAGAAATTCACATTATGTTATACCTTGGCTTTTCTTAGGGAGCTGAAGGTGACAACTACTTCCTCCAATTTTTTTCAGCAATAATTCTGTTAATATCATTCCCAGTATCTTAGTTTTTGCAACTATCTTTCTAGAACAAATCATCTGACAGCTGCCAGTTTTCAAATTTCACTGTGCATAGCAAAACATGGTAAGCCCCTCTCTGATGGGGATATTATCAAAACAGCCATGTTTTCTGGGAGTAATTCCCTTTTTCATGATTTCCCAAACAAGGATAAAATTATTCAACGCATCTCTGAGATGCCACTGTTAAAGATCGAGTCCAGCGCATGGCAAGTGATGTTAGTCAGCAGCTCACCACTGACTTACAAAAGGCAGCCTGTTACTCCATGTGCTTGGATGAAAGCAGATATAAATAATCATGCAAGGCTAACAGTAATTTTGCATTATGCTGTTGGTGACATCATGAGAGAAGAGCTGGTGAAACTGGTGTCTTTGACTGAAAGAACACAAGGGATAGATATCTACAATGCTGTGATGGAGGCTTTTTTGTCACAAGACACAAGACCAGAAAAAGTGGTTTCAATTACTAGTGATGGGGCACCTTCTATGGTGGGGGCAACATCTGGTTTCATACAGTTCTTAAAATGCATTTAGAAAATTCTACAACATTTGCAGACAATCCTACAAGCCATCAGGAAATCTACAAGGAATTTTCTAGCATTGTAGCAGCTGCAAAGGTGAATTTTAGATTTTTACAGTTCCGTAAGATGGAAACAACCCTGTATTTTCTTACTTCTCCAGATAAAACCAAATTTGAAGAACTTGATCTTTCCTGCTTACACTGGTTAGATTTAGGAAATCTGGAAATGGAGCTATTGGAATTTCAAGAAAGCTCTATCTGGAAAAATAAATTCTATGACCTGCATGAAACACTTGAGAAGATAGAAGGGATGACAAAGGACAGCACAGTTAGTTCTGAAAATGAAATATTTAAAGTGTTGAATCCTCTGCCAAATAATTTTAAGTCAATGAAAGCACTTGGGATTGCTTTCCTAAATTTGTTTGGATTATTTTATGCTTGTGAGCAGCTGTTTTCAGCTTTGAATTATATCAAATCTGACACCAGAAACAGACTAACAGATGACCTGAGTGCTGCATGTGTTGCTCTCAAACTTACAAAGTATGAGCCAAGGTTAGACAAATTATCAGCATGCATACAACAGCAAAAATCACATTAATCAAAAGCATGCCAAATGCAAACTTTTACTTTTCAATAAAAAGTTGTTTGTATCATTGAAAGCTCTGTTATTGTGTTTTTTTATTAAAACAAAAGATGTTAATCACGTATGAGTTGCTTTTTCTAAACTAAAACCTCAGTATTCAGGTTAAATTGCCGTGTTGGCACTTTGCAATAAATAAGTGGGTTTTGTGTTGCAGTTTGGGCACTTGGTCTCTAAAAGGTTCGCCATCACTGCTATAGATGTATACTACAGGCCACCCAACCAAGCAGAAGAAATAGAAGAACTCTGCTAATCAATTAACAAATGTATGTAGGAAACATACCACTTTAACTACCCTGATATCAGCTGGGAGACAAACTCGGAAGCAAGTGGGAGATCAAACAGTTTCCTAACCAATTTAGCTAACAACTTTGTTATACAAAAGGTAGAGGAGGAAACTAGAAGAAAAGCTATACTGGACCAAATTCTTACTAATAGAGAAGAAGTGATAGAGGGAGTTGAAGACACCGCAACTTTGGGTGAGAGTGTCCACATCATATTGGAGTTCAATATAATGCAAACACAAACAATAGAATATAATACAACCAGTGTCTTAAACTTTAAAAGAGCTGATTTTAACAAACTCAGAGAGTTTGTCCCATTCATTTAGCTAGCAAAGAAAGACCCCTGAGTCATTGTTTAGCCAAGAGTACACTTTACTGGAGCTTAAATAGTTACAGAAGAATAGCGAAGCTGGTTCTGACATTTTCGCAAGCAAACAAAGCAATTAACTTTCTCTTTTCCCGGGCCACCCCCTCCCCTCCCTGTTATCAACAAATGTCCAATTAGGTGCTTGTATATTGTTTGGGCAATGAGCCTTGTGTTTCATGGGCTTTTCTGCTTTGCACTTGGATGGGAGACCTTGGCTAGCATCTGTTCCTCATTCCTTGGGTTGTATGCTTTAGTTTCACTTCCCCCCTCATCTCCTCACTGCATTCCAATCCTCTTCCCTCTTCCCGTATGCTAATGTCAGACTGTCTGTGTTGCAAAGGTTGCTTTGGTGATCAGCAGACATTGCATGCCACCCCTCTGTAGAAAAGGACTAGTCCTGTAAAACAAAACACATACACAGTTAGTAACAGCATATATACATCTCCTCATTTGGGCTTGTTAGGGTACTTAGCATGGACTTGGCGAGTGAGTCGGGGGAACGCACATGAGATGCTTCAACTCATTCGTTATCTGAGGAGGGAAAATCCTTCTACTGTATTAAGTATTGTAATTTCCCCTTATACAGGCCGGAATCAAGGACTTCCTTGACCTGAAAATGCTGTCCCCCTTCTATTAGGATGGGAGGGTGAGGTGGCCTCACAGCAGGATACAAGGGTGACAGAACAACAGGTTTCAAAAGGCTACAATGGAAGACTGGGTAGACGCACTTAAGGTTTCTTGGCACTTTCAATTCGACTATCAACAGATTTATGATCCGAGTGACTGGGAATGGACCTACATACTTGGGGCTAAGTTTTTGGCAGGGTTGCCATGACTGCTGATATTTTGGGGAAAGGTAAACTTTATCTCCTACTTTATACTCCTTCTCCGGCACCCTTTTCTTGTCAGCTTGATGTTTACAGGATTCCCTAGCTTGATCCAGCACCATACAAATGATATGCCAGGAATTCTGTAGGGAATTGAGCCATTCAGCCAGTGATGCAGGCTGAGGGGTGTGCTGAGGAAGTTCTGGAATTGGGACAAAGTACTACTGTGAACTGAGTTGTTATATGCCACCTCAGCATAGGGTAGGAGCTCTGCCCCGTTGTCCTGCTGGTAATTCACATAACAACAGAGGTATTGTTCTAGTATGCCATTTTTACATTCACAACCTCCATTCATTTGTGGATGGTGGGAGGACCTTAGGCCCTGGAAGGTGCACAAAAGCTTCAGAAACTCTTGCCAGAACTTGGATGCCGTGGTCTGAGATTATGCGCTCAGGTACTCCATGCAACTGATACACATGTTACACAAACAATTTTGCTAGGGCTCATGTGTACGGATTCTTCGGACACGCCATGAAGTGGGCTTGTTTGGAAAACAGGTCTGCAATGACCCAAATCACAGTGTTCCCTGTGCTCTCTGGCAATTCCACTATAAAATCCACAGATATCTTCTTCCATGGGGCTGTAGGGCTGGCTACAGGTTGCAGCAACCACGGAATTTTGTCAGGGCATCATTTTGCTGGTGCACAGACAAGGCAGCTAGCCACATTGTTCTCAATGTCCTTTTTCATGTGTGGCCACCAGAACTGGCGCTTCACAAGGTGGAGGGTTTTAATGAATCTGAAGTGCCGTGCGGCCTTAGTATTGTGGCTGCATTAGACGATTAGGATTTGCTGGCTCGCAGGTACATGCAAAAAAAAAAAAAAAAACCTGCCTCCCATCCAAATTTGAGCAAAGGCTGAGATGAATTGTTGGTAAAAATTAGTGAAGCCAAGGAAGCTTTGTAATTGCGTTCTTGTGCACTGCACTTCCCACTCTAGGACAGTGCACACCTTCTCTGGGTCCATTTCCACCCCATCCTGGGAAATCCAGTACCCCAAATAGTCCAGTTTGGTCTTGTGGAACTCACACTTGGATAGCTTCACATATAGTTGCCCCCCCCCAAAGTTTCTTGAGCACTACCCTCACTAACTTCACATGCTCTTCCATCATCTCGATGTAGATCAAAATGTCATCCTAATAATAATAATAATAATAATAATAATAATAATAATAATAATAATAATAATAATAATAATAATAATTTTATTTCTATACCGCCCTTCTCCCAAAGGACTCAGGGCGGTGTACAGCCTATTTAAAAACACAAAACAAAACAACGATTAAAATTTAAAATCATTAAATAGATTAGGCTCAAATTAAAATCCCAGAAATTTAAAATACCCCAATTTAAAATGATTATGTTGATATGTTGATTATGGTGGAACAACAGGGTCTTCAGTGCGCAGCGAAACACCCGGAGGTCGGAGATCTTACATATTTCCGGGGGCAGTTCATTCCACAGGGCTGGGGCTCCCACAGAGAAGGCCCTCCCCCTGGGTGTCGCCAGCCGACATAACTTGGCCGATGGCACCCTGAGGAGACCCTCTCTGTGGGAGCGGACTGGTCGGTGGGAGGCTATTGGTGGCAGAAGTCGGTCTCGAAGGTACCCGGGTCCTATGCCATGGAGCGCTTTAAAGGTGGTAACCAACACCTTGAATCGCACCCGGAAGACCACTGGGAGCCAGTGCAGCTCGCGCAGGAGGGGTGTCACGAGTTGCGCCCATAACCACCCGCGTGGCCGCATTCTGGACCAGTTGGAGCCTCCGAGTGCTCTTCAAGGGGAGCCCCATGTAGAGAGCATTACAATAGTCCAACCGGGAGGTAACAAGGGCGTGAGTGACCGTGCGCAGGGCGTCCCGGTCCAGAAAGGGCTGCAACTGGCGAATCAGGCGAACCTGATAAAAGGCCCCCCTGGCCACGGCCGTCATATGCTCTTCTAAAGACAGCCGTGCGTCCAGGAGGACACCCAGATTGCGAGCCCTCTCTGTGGGGGGCAAAGATTCACCCCCAATAGTCAGTGATGGCACCTGCTGACTATATCGGGGCACCGGAAGCCACAGCCACTCGGTCTTGGAGGGGTTGAGTCTGAGCCTGTTCCTCCCCATCCAGACCCGCACGGCCTCCAGGCAGCGGGACATCACATCAAGGGCATCGTTGGGGTGGTCTGGGGTGGAGATGTACAGCTGAGTGTCATCAGCGTACAGATGACACTTCACCCCAAAACCACGGATGATCTCACCCAGCGGCTTCACATAAATATTGAACAGGAGGGGCGAGAGGACCGACCCTTGCGGCACTCCCCATGCGAGACACCTCGAGGTCGACCTCTGTCCCCCTGCCAACACAAACTGCGAGCGGTCGGAGAGGAAGGAGGAGAACCACCGCAGAACGGTGCCCCCTATTCCTAACCCCCTCAACCGCTGCAGCATGATACCATGGTCGATGGTATCAAAAGCCGCTGAGAGATCTAATAGGACTAGGACAGAGGAACAACCCCTGTCCCGAGCCGAGTAACCAGTACCCATTTGTACAAGTGGTCATTCAGCACTTCATTTATCAACTGCATGAACACCGCAGGTAACCAAAACGGGAGGACTTGGAACTGGAAGCAACCTACTGGACAGTTAAACGTCATTTTCCACTCATCCCCTTCTTTAATCCACACCTGGTAGTAAGTCTCCCTCAAGTCTAGTTTGGTGAAAAACTTTCTTTTGGCCAGGTGGCCTAACATGTCTTTCATGAGAGGTAAGGGATACACATTCTCCACATGGATTCTGTTCAAGACGCAGTAATCTACACATAATTTAAGTGAGCCATCTTCTCATGGAAAAGCATGGGGCCTGCCATGCATGATTTTGCCAGCTGAATGAAACCCTTGGCCAAATTCTTGTTGATGAACAACCGGAGCTCATCCAGTTCTCAGGTCATCACTGAGTACAGTTTAGGTTTTGGCAGTTTGGCCCCAGGAACAATCTCAATGGCACAGTCCATGGGGCACTGTGGGGGAAGCATGTCAGACTCCTTTTCACTGAACACCTTTGTCAACCCTGGAGCCACCTTTGAAGAGTCTTCAGGGTTGCCACAGAGAGGCTTGCTGGAGCTGTGGGAAAGGGAGGGGGGAGTAGAGCTAGCAAAGGGAGATATGTAGCCAAAATAACATTCTTTCTCCTGGGAACCAAGGACACTCTCACCAACACCTGGTGGGGCATGGATTGGAGATATCTGGGGTTGAGAAGAGAGACCTGATTGGGGCATGTGATGGTTGTGTGTAATGTGGGGAAGAACTTTGGATTTGAACTGGGTGGGGAAAACTTGGGGGACTTCAGATTCGGGTTTTTACCAGCTGCGCCAATATGACATGCCTAATAAATCTATACTTTGAGGAACCTTGCCTTGGAGTTGTGATTTCCTATGGGCTGTTACTTGGAACCCTGACATTAACCCGAATCTGTTTTTAAAAAGAAGCAGCAGCTCCTGCTTGCTTGGGGCCACTGTCCAGGGTCCTGAGCTCTGGCCGCTTACCTGGTCTACCAGGCAGTGGGAAGACAGAGGAGAAGAAACAGCTAGAGCATGATTTGGTCGCTGTCGGCGGAGCCGGCGGAGCTGGTGGGCTCACCGGTAACAGTTCTGGAACCCTTGGGTTCCCCTCGGTGGCTGAGTGAGCGGCCACCGAGCTCGAGTGCCAGCTGGGGGCCTGGCCCAAGGAACTGGTCCTTTGGGAACCGACCTGCGAGCTTCACAAGTGTGGCCACAGCACCAGCAGCGCATTCACAATCCCGACATACTGGGAGCCAACGCTGTGGCCAGCCGCCTTGGGCCAGCAACCTCAGGCTGGCCAGGGGGCTATGGTTCTGACCCAGCCGACGTTCACCTTCCCAAGCCAGGGGACCATGACTCGCCCCAGGGGAACTTCCCCCTCGTTCCATTTGGTGCAGAGAGGAGTACACCAAGGCTTCCCACGAGAGGCACGATCTACCAGATTCACAGCTGTCAACCCTGCAGCTGGGCCGGTAAGCCAATCCAGCCCACCTTTTCAAAGAGGAATCTCCAGACTACCAGAGTCAGTTTGGCAGCTGCGCCAGTCACCCCAGAGACTCCCACTGGCTAACCAGATTCCCCCTGGCTGGGCCTTCTATCCTGGCCAGGGGTGGGTGCAGTGCCAAATGGACACCAGCCCTGGTTCCTCTACCTGCAGCAGCTCAACTGCCACCAGTGCCACCAGCTGCACCCCCACATTTCAGAGCAACCTTTGATGGAACCCCAGGAAAGCTGGCATATTTTCTCAACCAGATCTGGTCCCACCTTGACCATTATGGGGACCAATACCAATCTGACCAAGACATGGTCTCACCCATAGCCTGACATGGCAGATGATACGGCCAATTGGATAACCCAGCTCCATGACCAGGCAGCCCCCAAACTAGATGATGCCGATGAATTCATGGAAGCACTGAGGGCCTGGTTCGAAGACACCAGCCAGGGGCAGGAGACCAAGGCTGAAATCAAGAAACTCAAGCAAAGAGGTCGCCCCGTGAAAGTGTTGGTCTGGGAGTTCCGGAGAGTGGCAGGAAAACTGTGAGACTGGCCAGAGCGCCTCTTTGTCCATTACTTCAAGGAGGCCCTGGACCTCGATCTCCATCAGGCCTGCGCGTATCGAGGCACCAGGACCGCATACAGGAGTGGTACTGAATGGCAGTGGCCATGGACCCAGAGGTCCACCCTTGCCATAAGCCCGCTCCCAAAAAGAAGCCGAAGAAAACGTTGGGACATCACTCCGGTTCACGGCCTCCAGAGGAGCCAAAGCCGATGCCGACCACAACTGTCAAGTGCTTCAGGTGCAGCCAGCAAGGGCACTGGGCATCCGAGTGCCTAGCCCTGGCTCCGGTTCCTCCAACCAGAACCCCAGCAGTGGCAAGAGCCAAAAGAACCCCACGAAAACTGACCAAGAAGGGGAAGTTCGCCTGGCAAGCCTTCAAAGTCGCCCCTCCCCTGGCCAGGATCGAGGAGACTCCAGCTGCTGGAGCCCCACCTGCAGCCACCGGGGACAGCACCGATGATAGCGGAGATTATCCGATGGTGTGTGAAGCCATCCGCACCTTTGCCATCAAATCCCGACTAGTGGTGCCGGCAAAGGGAGCCCAAGGGGACATAGAGGCCATCATAGACAGTGGCTGCACTAGGTGCCTTATTAGTTTCCTAACAGTCCAGAGGTTGGGGATAGCCACGATGCCCCTAGCGCACCCCATACGCTTCAAGTAAGTCGATGGGACGTTAATAGGGGGAACCCCAGCCACTCTTGTCACTGAACCAGTGAGGCTGGAGATGGGGCACCACTGGGAGATCATCTGCTTCGTGGTGGTGCCAAAAATGAATCAGTTATCCTAGGCCTAGCCTGGTTAGACCCACAATTACTATATTTTTCGGACTATAAGACACTCCGGACTATAAGACGCAACTAGCTTTTGGGGAGGAAAACAAGGGGAAAAAATCTGCCTCTGCCTCTGCCTCTGCCTCCCAGCAATTTGCCTCCTTGCAGCAAACTGTAAACAGCCTGGTCAGCTTCAGCACAGCCAGATTTAGCATGAGCAGCTGATTGGCAGTTGGATTTGCCTCCCAGAATACTGCCGATCAGCTGTTCCAGGCTACGGGGACTACACCACTCGGCTGCCCCCTAGTGCCAAAAGAGTACAGAGACCTGGCCGACGTGTTCAGTGAGCAAGACTGCAACACCCTTCCCCCTCACTGACCGACCAACTGTGCAATAGAGTTGGTGCCAGGGGCTATCCTCCCTAAATCCAAGATGTATTCTATGACCACTAGGGAGATAGACGAGCTACGGAGCTATATTGACACCAATTTAGTGAGGTTTCATCCAGCCAGCCAAGCCCCGGGTTGTGGCCCTGGTGCTGTTTAAGGAAAAAATGGACAACTTGATGTGGCTCTGTGTGCGTGGAAATCACCTACCTCCTGCCCTTAATGAAGGACATGCTAGCCCACCTAGCGAAGGGGAAGGTGTTCACCAAATTTGACTTAAGGGAGGCATACTACCGAGTCCACATTAGAGAAGGAGATGAGTGGAAGACAGCCTTTAACTGCCCATTAGGCAGCTTCCAGTTTAAAGTAATGCTGTTCGGACTACAAGGTGCCCCCGCAGTCTTCATGCAGCTAATCAACGAGGTGCTGCATGATCATCTCTACAAAGGGGTCCTAGTCTACTTGAACAACCTTCTCATCTTCAGTGAGACCCTAGAGGAACATGTCAAACTAGTGCGCCAAGTCCTTAAGAAACTCCTTGTGGCAAGATGAGGGGTAAAAAGGAAATGTCTTTTTTTAAATATAATGGTGACATGATTAAAAATTAGAATGGAGATAGAAATAAGAGGGGAGGGATTATTAACATAAACATTTTTATATAATCAGATAAAAGCAATAATTAGAGGGAAGATTAGAAATTGAATAATGGAATTATCATGTAAGTGTAAACAATTGTCAGTTTACCTATTCTAGTAAATAGAACTTTGAAAAATGCTTGCTTCAGTTTTACTTGGAGTTGGGTTTTTTTCTGGAGCGCTGACAACAATATTGTGATTGGCATTAGAACAATATATTGAAACATTGAATAATTAAATAATGAAGGACTATAACTTAATACAAATATGTGTATTAACATTAGAATTACATAAGTTTGATGACGTAACAAATGTGATTAATGTTATTATTCTTATTTGCACCAAAATGTATGATACCCAGGTGCCACACTGTCCACACATTGATGTGTATATGTAAAATAAAATAAAAAAAACTTGGGGAAAAAAAAGAAACTCCTCGCGGCTAAGCTCTACGCGAAGCTGTCAAAATGCGAGTTCCACAAGACCTCCCTAGACTACCTGAGCTACCGAGTGTCAAACGAAGGGATCGAAATGGACCCGGGGAAAGTAAAGAGCATCTTAAACTGGCAACCCCCATGCACCCACAAGCAGCTCCAGAGCTTCCTCGAGTTTGCCAACTTCTACAGGCAGTTCATCCCCGCTTTCACCGAGGTGGCACTCCCCCTCACAGAACTGTTAAAAACGGGATGGTGGGTCCCACAATGAGGCCCAGTCAGCCCTTGGCCTGGACCCTAGGTTGCCAGCAAGCCTTTGAGGCCCTAAAGAAGCTATTCGCTGAGGAACTGGTCCTCAGGCACCCGGAGCCAGAGCACCCATTCGTGATCCAAGTGGATGCCAGCGACGTGGCCGTAGCAGCGGTACTGTTGCAAGCAAACCCCCAGGGACAGCTACAACCCTGTGCTTACACCTCCAAAAAACTCACTGACACTGAGAAGCGATGGGCAGTGTGGGAGAAAGAAGTCTACGCCGTCCACTGGGCTCTCTTCACCTGGCAACATTTCCTAGAAGGGAGCAAAGTGCCATTCAAGGTCTGGACTGATCATAAAAACCTAGAGGCACTAAAGACGCCCCAAAAAATCTCCCCCAAGCAAGTCAGGTGGGCCTAATATTTTAAGCAATTCAACTTTGACTTAAAGTACATCCCGGGGGGAAGAACCTATTTGTGGACGCTGTGTCAAAAATGTCACTGCGTTATTTTATTTACCAGCTGAGCTAATTATTTCTGGACTATCTGACTTTCCGTACCTTGCCAAGAATTGTTATCAGAAGCTGCTACGCATGTGTATCCACCCACATTCCTTCACTTGCTTCACACACTCTTTCCTTTTGTTCTCTTGCCAGAGGTCCGGCTGGACCGGCAGGAGATCTCGCTTGCCAAAATGTAACAATTTATCTTTCTTAGTTAGTGAGGTGTTTTATTTTCTTTATAACAAATAAATGAGTTTTATTAGAAACTTTTCTTCGCGTTTCTTTTTCAGAATATTGCAAACAAGGAGGAGCCTCGATTTATCTCCTCTAATTAAACCAGGGTAATTAATCCCAGAACCAAACATGGGATTAATAAAAGCCCTGACATCTGGTAGCACCCGGACGGTTGATTTATGGCTTTTTTCCCCTTGTTTTGTTATTTCTGATAAGAGCGCATAGGCAATTAGTTTTTAGCTACTGAGTTACGCTAATTATATTGCTGAGATGCCGAAACAGAAGAAAAACAAACACAAAATGTATTTTGCTGAGAAGGTGGCAGAAAGGAGGTTTCCAGATTTCCAGCCCCTTACTACAGCCACACGCCTGGAACAAGAAGAAGCCGTGGGAACAGAAATGGAGGGAGATAAGACAGAAGCTGTTTTTGAAGATGATGATTTACGACTGAGGTCAGTAACATTTTCTTCTGATCTTCCAAGCTCTGAAAAAGTCTTCCCAGAACCTTCTGAATTTGTAACGCTCGATGCAAGGCCAAAGCACACTGCCGAGCAAAATTACTCCCACGCAGAGAGAGAAACAATTCATTATTCTCCTCGAAGCTCTAAGCTCACCCTGGATGAGCTGGCTATGAAAGCCTTTCGTGACCATATAAAACTCTATGAACAGGAGCTATCCCAGGCAAAAATGGCTATATCTATGCTTGAGCAAGATAAGAGAGAATCTAGTGACTTAAGATTTTCAAAAAGCGCCATATTGTCTTCTTCCTCAGAGCCAAAGACACTCCCCCTGATGGATCCTGTGTCAGGCCAATTAAGGCAAAGAGCACTGCATACGTCACATGAAAGTCTCCCTGATCAAGTTACATATAAACCTGCCACGCAATCATTTCTTGTAACTGCAAAGCTGCCCGAAGCTAAAGGTGCAGTACCATCTGCTGGCGAAAGTAATTTACTACAGGAAGCTGAAATGCCACAAGTGTTTCCACAGGCCCGAACTCAAACACCCCCTGGTGGTGTTGGTGTCTTTTTAGATGGAACACAATTAAACTTAATGAAGCAAAGGCAAATGACTGCATCTCCAGCAGGTCATGCCAATATTGCAGATCAAGCACAAATGGCAACTGGAATACAGCAGATTCCAGTGCATCAGCCACAACAGCTACAAATGCCTGTATATGTGCCCCAGCCACAAGTGCAAATAGGGCCAGCTCCTGGCCCACCTCCAATGGCACAACCAAGACCATTTTTAGGTCCACAACAGGCACAGCAAATACCACAGGCATTTCTGCCAACACAGCCAGCATACCAAATGCAGGCTCCTTACCAGGCATTTTCTGTCTCTCCACTAACTGGTGAGTCAAAACTAAAAATGTCAGGACACAATTACAAAGCCTGGGTCAGTGAGATTACACTATTGCTTCTTAGAGAAGGCACGCACTGTATGGTATTTAACCCACCTGCTCCACCTTGGACTTATGCAATAAGAGATTTAGAGATAAGGGCTCGCACAACATTATTGATGTCCATGGATACTGAACTGCAGGTCACTTTTCCACCAAATACAACGGCCCGACAAATTTGGGTTGAATTGGAAAATTGCTACAGGCCTATCTCAATTGAATCTTCATGTTTACTCATGTCTGAACTCCACGGTTCGAGATTGAAACCCGGTGAACAAATTGGAGGACATTTGACCAAACTGAAAGGTCTGAGAACAGAATTGAGAGAAAGAGGCCATAACATTGAGGATATTCAAATGATCAGCATCATTATTAACTCTTTGAATTATGAATGGAAAGATGCTGTTACAAAAATTAACCAAGTCCCAATTGCTCAACGCACAGTGGACAATGTCTGTAGACTTTTAATTGAAGAAGAGGCATTCATGCTAGCTACGCCACATTTGAGAGGACCATCCGCATCAAGAGCTCCAGCTAGGCACCCCTTCCGAGGAAGGACCTACGCTCCAAGGATGCCAAGGTGCAACACCTGCGATCGTGTGGGACATGCCACCCGGGATTGTCCCCAACGAGTTCCAGCTCCTGTCACATACCAGCCCAGAGGAACAGACTCCAGAGGCAGAGGCAGAGGCGGTAGACAAGGTCGTCGTGGTCCCCGGCGTGATCCACAAACTCCACTCGCCACATTGGCTTTAACCAATGATCCACAACCTCAACCAGAGTACGACAGACGACTCCTGTGGACTTTGGACAGTGGTGCAGCATTGCATGTTACCTACAGAAAGGAACTTTTCACAGAAATGCACGAGCCTGAACCAGAACTACGTGAACTTTATTCTTTTTCAAATCATCCTTGTCAGGTCAAAGGAAAAGGAACTGTTTATGTTGAAGAGCTCGATGCATTCATTCCTGATGTTTATTACATACCAACAGCAACCAGTAATTTGCTTAGTCAGTGTCACTTGTCTAGAATGTTAAAGTTCCAAGTTCACCACCTTGAAAAAGCAAGTTACATAGTTAAAGATGGAGATATTGTTGCTGAAACCATATTAATTGGTGGTGTTTATTACTTAAAGCCAAAGCCTAAACCGCAAACACAGGCAAGTATACAAACTCCAAAAAGGGAAGGCACAGGCCCAGAGAGAGATGCTCCAGTGAGAGATCCTGTTGCTATTCCTAAGGCTCCTAAAGCCAACAAAAATAGAATTGGTAAACAGGTTGCTCAGAGCAAGCCTGAGGTTCCGCATAAAAATGTTAATGTTGAGAATTCACTAACTGGTAAACCTTTGCATTCCAGGTGTATCCACAAATGGCATAGAAGATTGGGGCATGCCAGTTTCTGTGTTCTTAGGAAGATGCCGGAGTTCGCAAAAGGTTTGGATCTAAAGGGGTGTAAGGTGTTTTTGGATTGTGCTGTATGCAAGAAGGCCAAATCCAAAGCAGCAGCCATTCCCAAACACGCTACACGCCTGTCAACACGCATTTTTGATTTGGTTCACATTGACATAGTTGGTCCTTTTCCGCCATCATTTGGTGGTAGAAAATATTTTTTAACAATTGTTGATAATTACTCTAGATATGGATATGTATATCCTATGAAAGAAAAATCAGAGACTTTTCAGATCTTTAAAGACTTTGCAACCCTTGTTTCTACCCAACACCAAGTTCGCATCGCCAGAATCCAGAGTGATCGTGGTGCCGAGTTCATGTCTCAGCGTTTCTAGGACTGGATGCGTAAGAATGGAATTATTCATCAGACATCGGCCCCTGACACACCGGCTCACAACAGAGAGGTACTGCAAACCATGATGCGTTGTCTCCTAGAAGACGCCAACCTTGATATGATATACTGGGGTGAAGCTATCAAGTACGCAAATTACATTGTCAACCGTACTTGGAGCAGTGTAACAAATCAGACTCCTTTCTTCATGTTGTATGGCTACAAGCCTGATCTTAAAAACATCCATATTTTTGGTTCATATGCTATGGTGAACATTCCCTTAGCTCAAAGAAGAAAAGGAAGTCCAGCAGCAAAGAGACTGAGATTTATGGGTATTGATGATAACTCAAAATGGAGCAGATTTATTGACTCTAAACATGCAATTGTGATTTCCCAATCTGCTAATTTTGAGGAAGATATTGACTGGTCCAGGATTCATTCCAATGATCCTGGAGTTTATTTTCCCAGAGATGATACTGCTGATCCTACGCAGATTGATGATCAAGATTCCACTGATTCTTCTCAACCCGATGTTCCGTCTTCGCAAGCCGCGGATGCTGATGCTAGCGACGAAAGTGAGGACGAGGACGAAGCAGAAGAAGACTGGACAGTTGTTCCGAGACGTTCCAAGAGGGCCACAAAAGGGATCCCTCCACAACGATATTCTTGGCAACTGACAAAAGCACCCTTGCCTTTGATTTGCAATGTTACACTTCCACCTGATAATTTCACACAAATCAAGCAGCTCCCTGATTCAGAGCAAGACAAATGGTATGAGGCAATGCAGGCTGAAATGGACAGTCTAAAGAAACTTAAAGTATTTACACCTGCAAAACCTCCAGCAAACAAAAAGGTCATTGGCACTCGATGGGTCTATAGAATCAAAAAGAAACCAAATGGTGAGTCATTGTACAAAGCCAGACTTGTAGCTCACGGTTTCGCTCAACGTTATCCTGAGGACTACACAAATACTTACTCACCGACAGTCAGAACTGAGAGTGTAAAAATTGCTTTAGCAACTGCAACTATCCTTGGTTTAGAAGTTTTCCAGTTTGATGTTGACACGGCTTATCTACATGCAGACCTAGATGAAGAGATCTACGTGAGAAGTCCTCCAGGATTCCGACAGCAAGAAGGGGATACCTGGTTCCTAAACAAAAGTCTCTATGGTCTGAAACAATCTGGTTTAATGTGGTATTTATGTCTTACTGACAAACTAAATTCAATGGGCTTTATTAAGTCCGAAACTGATGAGTGCGTGTTCACAAAAAGATCTAACAATGCATATGAGATAGTTCTTGTTTATGTTGATGATATTGTTTATATTGGTCCAAATAAGCAAATGAGTGAAATTTTTGCAAAAGCTTTGCAGAGATACTTCACATTGAAATCATTAGGTCACATTAGCACTTATTTAGGTGTTCAGATTGAAAAAACACAGAAGGGGTTTAGCTTTTCACAAGAAGATAAAATTGAACAAATTTTGCATCATTGCAACATGAAGGATGCTAACACAACAAAGACACCCATGCAAACAGATTTTCACAACTTGACACAAGAAGCAAGTCCTGAATTCGAGGATCAAACACTTTATCGTTCAGTCATTGGGTCACTGTTATACATTAGTAGTTGGACCAGACCCGACATTGCACTTAGTGTTAATCTCTTATCTCGACACATAGGTAAGGCAAAACAGTTTCATTGGACATGTATTAAGAAATTATTGAGATACCTAAAATACACCAAACACATGAAGTTATTGTTAGAACCAACACATACTGATTATGCAGAATTATGTTGTTATGCAGATTCTGATTGGGCAAGTGATAAGAAATCACGCAAAAGTACTTCAGGTTATATGATGTTCTTAAATGGATGTCCTGTTTATTGGCAAGTACGTAAACAGAATTTTGTTTCTTGTTCATCTACTGAAGCTGAATATGCTTGTGTTTCAGATGCATGTAATTCTCTAACTTGGTTTGATGCTTTAGTCACAGATATCTGGACACACCCGATTCGACCGATCACCATGATGGAAGACAATGAATCGGTGGTTTATATTTCTGAATCTCATTTTACAGGTTCTAGGTCCAGACACATTGACATCCGTTATCAAAACATAAAACATTTAGTGAAAAAAGGTTTTGTCAAAATGCAATATGTATCTACACATGATCAAATTGCTGATATGCTCAACAAACCACTTCCAGCAGCTCAACACGAGTATCTGCGTAAGAAGATGTGCCTTATTTGATGATGTACTGATATTCGCTCAACTGGCAAAGAAGGGGAATGTCACTGCGTTATTTTATTTACCAGCTGAGCTAATTATTTCTGGACTATCTGACTTTCCGTACCTTGCCAAGAATTGTTATCAGAAGCTGCTACGCATGTGTATCCACCCACATTCCTTCACTTGCTTCACACACTCTTTCCTTTTGTTCTCTTGCCAGAGGTCCGGCTGGACCGGCAGGAGATCTCGCTTGCCAAAATGTAACAATTTATATTTCTTAGTTAGTGAGGTGTTTTATTTTCTTTATAACAAATAAATGAGTTTTATTAGAAACTTTTCTTCGCGTTTCTTTTTCAGAATATTGCAAACAAGGAGGAGCCTCGATTTATCTCCTCGATTTATCTCCTCTAATTAAACCTGGGTAATTAGTCCCAGAACCAAACATGGGATTAATAAATGCCCTGACAACAAATTCAAATTCAACAGTTGCTGAAAGGAAGTCATCCACGCCGTCATCCCCACCTCCCAGCCGTGGCCCAGGTCACCACCCGAGGCCAAGCCCGTCGACAGCCACCCACCGGAGGAGACCAGATGACAGTGGCACTGAAGGTGGCCCTCTCCACAGACCCTTGGTTCAACGACAACCGGGACGTCCTAACCCTTAAAGATGGACTGCCATGGAAAGGGACCAAACTGTACATCCCCACCACCCTGAAACTCCAAATTCTGCAACGCAGCCACAATGCCAAACTGGCAGGACATTTTGGCTATCTAAAAACTCTGCACCTAGCTAGGTGTAACTTCCCTCTGCATAGTAGGCAACAGACCAGACAGCAAAGAGATACGTTGCTGGTTAAACACACAGATACTCACAGACTCTGAACGGTGGAAAAAAAACATTGTTTACTCTTAGTGAAAAAACAAACTTGGTTTCTCAAAACAATGATAACACGTCTTCAAATAATCACTCTCCAACACAAAACACAGTTTGCTTACAGTTCTCTTCAGTCACACACAGTCCCTCTTCAGGAGATCAATCATCAAATAGCAGGAGCAGGAGCTCCCGGGCTTCCTGTCTACTTTTATGGCTGCCTGATAATAGCACAGCCAATCATTCTTCTTATATCATTTAAAGTCACAAACATAGTTTTTCTATATATTACCTACCCAACCATAGGATAAATATCCAACACTAGGTGTCAGTTTTGGTGGCCAAAAATGAAAAAAAATGTGGAGGACTATACAAAAAGCTGCACTACCTGTGCAGCCATGAAGAAGAGACCAGGAAAACCCCTGGTCTCCTCCAACAAGTGGCAGAGCCGACCTGCCCATGGGAAGAAATTGCCATGGATTTTATAGTCGAACTCCCTGAGAGTGGCGGGAACATGGTCATTTGGACCGTGATTGACTTGTTCTCGAAGCAATCCCATTTCACTGCCTGCAAAGGGCTGCCCTTGGCCAAGAAATTGGCTTAGATGTTCATAAAACAGACCTATAGGTTGCATGGGGTTCCCCGCAGGGTTACCTCTGACAGGGAGGTCCAATTCACGACGAAGTTCTGGAGGGAGTTCCTGACAGCCATAGGGTCCACCCAGGGTCTCAGCTCGGCTTTTCATCCAAGCACGTTCTTGGAGGTGGTTTACAATAATGCGGTGCATAGAAGCACCGGCCTGACCCCATTCCAGCTGGAGCTACCCACAGAGCCACCAATATCCATGTCTCTGAACGAATGGATGGAATCCTTGAAGCAGGGGTGGGAGAATACCAAGCAAGCTCTGGTGGAAGCGGCGAGAACCTATAAAGTGCAAGCTGACAAGCGCCGCTCCCCCCAACCTCCCTTCCGAGTTGGTGACAAAGTGTACCTGTCAACGAAGTACTTGAGACTGAGGTTGCCAAGCAGGAAGCTAGGACCTAAGTTTCTGGGGCCATTTCTGATTGTGAAAGTGATAAACCCTGTAACCGTTCAGCTTAGCCTCCCATGCTTGCTAGGGAAAGTGCATCTGGTTTTTCATAGCAGCTTGTTAAAGCCGGTGGTAGGCTCCCAGCTAAGGCCAGTTGACCGGGTAGCCCCAAAGCCTATGGTAGTGCAGGGAGACACCCATTATGAGGTGAAGAAAATTTTGGATTCACGCCTGCATAGGGGTCGGCTACGGTACTTAGTCCACTGGAAGGGCTACCCCCTGTCTGAGGCCACCTGGGTTAAAAGTCAGGATGTGAAAGCAGACAGGTTAGTCAAGTAGTTCCATGATAAGTACCCAGGGAAGGCTAAGGAGCCGCCTGGAGGAGGTCGGGGAGGCTGAGTGGGGGTCAATTTAATTCTTTTTTTTTTTATTTTAAAAAACAAACTTTATTGAAGTTAAAAAAATAAAAACTATGCAAAATATTCACGACCGTAAAATTACATAAGACAATACAAATCACAACATACAAACTAAATATACGTAAATCTTTATATACATATATATATAGACAGTGACTTATTACTTCTGTTATCTTAATGACGGTGCCTATTTGTTGCTTTTAATTTCTTACTGAATTTTACCTTTACCCTTTTTTCTTTTGGTTTATCCACTCATACCATCTATTCCATACCTTAAAAAATTTTGAGTCTTCCTTATCTTTTAGTTTCAGTGTTAATTTATCCATTTCTGCACATATATAAATTTTTTGAATTACTTGCTGATCAGTTGGCACTCTGTTTTCCAAAATTGTGCTAATGCCAATCTGGTCGCTGTAATTATATGTAATGTTAAGTATTTTGTTTCTTTTCTAATATTTTCTTTAATCGTACCTAATAAAAAAATTTCTGGTTCTAATTCTATTTCTTCCGCTGTTATTTCTGATATCCAAATTTTTATTTTCCTCCAGTATTTCTTAATTTTTGAGCAAAGCCACCAGACATGAAAGAAAGTGCCCTGAGCTTGTTTACACTTCCAACACGCTGGATTTAGGTTCGGTGTCGAGTGTCAAACAACCCCTCGACACAAAATCCTGAGAAATATGAAACACCTGAACATGAGCATCTGTGCAGATCCAGAATGAGATGGAACAGACCCGGAAGAACACACACGGTGGAGGGGGTGTTATAGCGTGTAGGATGGCACGGTGATATTAGGTGATGGACGGTATAAGGGAAAGGGGGGGGAATAAATCCATCAACGTCAAACAGATCCCAGTGACAGGAGAAGATAGTAAAAACCCGGAAGTAAGGGCGACCTGTAGGTAGCCAGAATGGGATAAGCAGCACGGTTACTTTAAATTTGTAATAGAGCAAAGGAGGGGCGCTTGAAGGGCATTCTATAAAGCCGGAGGCACGGGAGAAACAGCCGTCTCCGACTTTGCTTCTCACCAAAGAACTTCAGCGCTTACTGTTTGACCATCGTGTAAGCTATGATTAAACTGGATAGATTCCTCTTCTGAGCGTGAGTGTGTGTGTTTATCCAGTGCAGCACAGGTGGTTCCAAGTGGGGCTGACAGTTTGAGGACGATGCTAGTGCCCGAGTTGCTGAAGGTGATTTAGTTTCTTTAAAGCAACGCCGTCAAGCAGCCACAGACTATGTTAAAGAATTCCGTACGTTGGCTGGTCGAGTGAGGGGCTAGCCTGAATGCCTGTTAGTTCACCATTTCCATATGGGTTTGGGTGGAGGACTACGGCAAGCCTGTGTTTATAGGGGTCTTGGCCCTTATATAACAGCCTTGTACATGGCAGCTATTGAATTAGACGTTGGTCTGAAGGAGTTCCGTACACGAAGTGACACTGTGGCTCCACAACGAAAGGTGTTGGAAAAGCCGCCAGTAGGGCAGGGAGGTGTCCGAACCTATGCCCCTACAGGAGTAAGAGGTGCTGCTTCTTCACAACGACCATTCCGGTGTTACCGTTGTGATCAGGAGGGTCATAGGGTGCTTGACTGCCCACTCCCTCCCCTCCGGGGCCCGGCTGTACCGACTACAAGTTCCAGCAAACGGACGAGCCTACGCTCCAGACCATCGGAGCGCTCCCGCATTGCAAGTCAATCAAAGAGTGGTGCGCCCGGTGGTCGTGACGAGAGTGGTCGTTTCCCTGACGTTGTCCGGACGCCGGTGGAGGAGGAGGTTACCGAGGATACAGAACAAACAGATCCTATGGTATGTGATCCTATCCGTCCCTTTGTTATTCAGGTAACATTGAACCATCCTAGAAAGGGTAGGAGAGAACATCAAGGGGCCTTGGTAGATACTGGTTGTACCCGTTGCTTGTTACGGAGATCGATAGCAGACAGTTTAGGTATTCGCATTTTTAAGTTACAGAAACCCATCGTTTTTGAACAAATGGATGGTTCGACGCTAGGTGGACAACCGGCTAGTCATGTAACAGAGCGAGTAACACTCAGAATTGGGAATCATCGGGAATTAATACGGTTTGTAGTTGTGGAGATGATTGAACCTATAATTTTAGGCTTATCATGGTTAGATAAATGGAAGCCTACCATCTGGTGGGAAGGGGTTTTTCGCAAATTGCGGTTGGCAGTAGGCCCTGCTCCACCTGAAGACAACCAGACTACAGGAGCAGTTGGGAAGGAGATACCATGTTTAGAGAAGGTCTCACATGTATACAGGGATTTGTGGCGGGTCTTTAGTGAAAAGGAGTGCGAAACCCTTCCACCCCACCGTCCTACAGACTGCGCGATAGAATTAAAACCTGGTGTTACCCTACCCAAACCCCGTATGTATTCCATGACCCCCCTCGAGTTGGAGGAATTACGGCATTATATAGACCAAAACCTAGCCAGAGGTTTTATTTTGCCCAGTCGGTCACATATGGTGGCGCCAGTTTTGTTTAAAGAGAAGAAAGACGGGGGTTTGAGATTGTGTGTTGACTTTAGGGGTTTAAACACAGTCTGTATGGAACCCTTGTATCCCTTACCTCTTATGACGGATTTACTGTCCACTCTCACGACTGGAAAGGTTTTTACGAAACTGGACCGCCGAGAAGCTTATTATAGGGTTCGTGTGAAAGCAGGTGATGAATGGAAGACAACATTTAATTGCCCCTTGGGCAGTTATAAATTCTGGGTTATGCCCTTTGGCCTAGAAGGGGCCCCCGCAGTTTTTATGCAGCTTATTAACAGTATATTATACGACCATTTGTATAGAGGGGTTCTCATGTATTTAGACGACATCCTGATCTACTCTGAGACCCTGGAGGAACACATCCGTCTGGTGCGTCAGGTATTAACTAAATTGTTGAAAGCTCAACTATATGTGAAACTGTTGAAATGTGAATTTCACAAGGGGGAGATTGATTACCTGGGATTTAGGATTACAGGAAAAGGTATAGAGGTATAAGGTCAAAACAGTATTGGAATGGCAGGCTCCAAAGACCCGAAAGCAGTTACAAAGTTTTTTAGGATTTGCGAATTTCTATAGGAGGTTTATCCCCTCGTTTGCCAGGATAGCCTTGCCGTTGACCAATCTTTTAAGAACAAAAACCCCCACGATTGGGACAGGCACACCAAAACAAAAGATCGAATGGACACCGTCCTGCCAACATGCATTTGACACATTAAAATCTCTTTTCGCTAAAGAACCCATTTTGAGACATCCTGATGCGTCAAAGCCTTGTGTAATACAGGTGGATGCGAGTGACGTGGCGGTGGGGGGAGTTCTTTTACAAAAGAACGAGCAAGGTATCCTCCAACCATGTGCCTATACCTCCCGAAAGCTAACCCCCACAGAATGAAACTGGATGGTCTGGGAGAAGGAGGCCTATGCCATTAAATGGGCCTTGCAAACGTGGAGACATTTGTTGGAGGGAACTAACGTGGAGTCCAAGGTATGGACGGACCATAAAAATCTAGAGGCTCTTCAAACGCCTCGCAGACTGTCTTCAAAACAGGTGCGTTGGGCACAATATTTCCGTAGATTTACGATTCGGCTGAAAGCGATTCCAGGGGGAAAGAACTACCTAGCAGACGCCTTATCGCGTATGCCTCAATACGAGAGTCAAAAAGAAGATATAACTCAAGCTTTAATACCTGATCAACAAATAGGAAAGCAAGGTAGGGATACATTCCCACTCCCTTCCGCCTGGGTGGTAGATCTAAAAAAGGAATTAGCAACGGATGTCTGGTTAAAGGCCAACCCCCAGGTAGTGACACAGAAAGGAGGACTAGTCTGGAAAGGGGATAAATTATACATCCCTGCTGTGCTGAGGAATAAAATATTACAACAATGCCACGATGTAAAGACAGCAGGACATTTCGGTTTTGTGAAAACATTGCATCTGGTGCGTCGACAGTTCTGGTGGCCACGTATGCGCAAACAGATAAAGACATATGTACAAGGTTGTCCAGTCTGCATAAGAGCCAAACCGTTGTCAGGAAAACCCCTCGGTTTATTACAGTCTGTGGCTGACCCACATAGGCCTTGGGAGGATATTGCCATGGATTTTATTGTAGAGTTGCCTCCTAGCAAAGGACATAATGTAATATGGACAGTCATTGACTTATTTTCCAAGCAGGCACATTTTATTCCCTGCAAAGGACTACCATCTGCAAGACGTTTAGCGAAACTTTTTGTACAACATATATATCATCTTCATGGTGCCCCCAAGTGAATAATTTCAGATAGAGGTCCCCAATTTACCGCTCGGTTCTGGAGAAATTTCTTAAAACAAATAGGAACAGAACAGGGGTTAAGTTCTGTGTTCCATCCAAACACCAACGGAGCAGCTGAAAGGGCCAACGCCATGGTAGAAAGATACCTACGATCTTATGTGTCGTACCAACAAGCTGATTGGTACGAACTCTTACCTTTTGCAGAATCAGCATATAACAACACTGTGCACAGCAGTACAGGGTATACACCTTTCCAAGTAGTTTCTGGGAAGGAATTCCCAGCCATCCCAGACCTAGATGTACAAACGACAGGTCCATATAATCCAAGAGAATGGACAGAGAAGGTGAAACAGAGTTGGCCACATATCAAAACTGCACTAGAAAAAGCATCTAAGGTATATAAAACCCAAGTAAATAAACAGAGACGAGACAACCCACCATTTAGGATAGGAGAGAAAGTATATCTTTCTACAAAATATATCAATTTACGTATGCCCAGTAAAAAACTGGGTCCTAAATATATAGGTCCCTTTACCATCACCAAAATAATAAATCCCGTGACAGTATCATTAAAACTACTCCCATTACTGAAAAGAATACATCCAGTATTCCACAGTAGTCTCCTAAAATCAGCAACCAACATAAGGGATACAGGGACACGTCCAGGACCCGTAACAGGAAACATATACGAAATCAGAAAGATACTGGATTCCAAAATATATCATGGTAGGATTAGGTATTTAGTACGCTGGAAAGGGTATCCTGATTCCGAGGCGTCATGGGTAAAAGCTAAAGACGTAAATGCTCCACGCTTGCTAAAACGTTTCCATGAGAAATACCCAAACAAACCAGGCAGACACGCCTCCAACTAATGATGTTGATAGATTGTTTTTGTGTCCCTGCAGGAGGAGACCTGGTAGGGGGGCCGCATGTCAAGTGTCAAACAACCCCTCGACACAATATCCTGGGGAATATGAAACACCTGAACATGAGCATCTGTGCAGATCCAGAATGAGATGGAACAGACCCGGAAGAACACACACGGTGGAGGGGGTGTTATAGCGTGTAGGATGGCACGGTGATATTAGGTGATGGACGGTATAAGGGAAAAGGGGGGGGGAATAAATCCATCAACGTCAAACAGATCCCAGTGACAGGAGAAGATAGTAAAAACCCGGAAGTAAGGGCGACCTGTAGGTAGCCAGAATGGGATAAGCAGCGCGGTTACTTTAAATTTGTAATAGAGCAAAGGAGGGGCGCTTGAAGGGCGTAGCCAGAATGGGATAAGCAGCGCGGTTACTTTAAATTTGTAATAGAGCAAAGGAGGGGCGCTTGAAGGGCATTCTATAAAGCTGGAGGCACGGGAGAAACAGCCGTCTCCGACTTTGCTTCTCACCAAAGAACTTCAGCGCTTACTGTTTGACCATCGTGTAAGCTATGATTAAACTGGATAGATTCCTCTTCTGAGCGTGAGTGTGTGCGTTTATCCGGTGCAGCACAGGTGGTTCCAAGTGGGGCTGACACTTAGCACCACCCAAACTTTAGGTTGATGGTGGGGCTCAGCACCCCATTCAGCTCCCTTTCGGGGTGCTGCTTAGTTATTTAGGGGATTCAGGTTAATGTCAGGGTTCCAAGGAACACCCCCAACGAAATAAAGCTCTGAGGCCTGAGGTTCCTCAATGTTCCAATTTATTAGAGATGTCATGTTGGCACATCTGGGAAAACCCAATCTGAAAGCTTCCAAGTTTTCCACACCCAGCTGACAGTTTACAGCCTTGCTCCACACCCACACTCAACTGGATACAATCTTCAGGCAGTTTCCATCAGACGCAGGCAAAAGTCCTTGAATAGGGAATGTTGTTATGACTAACTTTCTACCGCTCCAACAACAACCCCCTCCCAACTTCCCCAGCTAAAATATGTGGCAGTTAAGAAGCAAAAAAGAAAATTGTCTTCCAAAACTGACATGATGAGGAAGCAAAGATTGATTTAACAGACTGTGTCATTTGAAGTGAGTAAAAATATCCCAAAACCATAATAGAAGAGAAGAGCCTAAGGAAAGAGTAAGTCCGTGATTTTTGGTGAGAGAAGGAAGCTCCACTGTGAGGGAATCCTCGAAGCAAGCGGCGACCCAGCAGAAAGAGCTGTGAGTCAGCAATTTAAAATAACCAAACGACTGAGAGAAGGGAGACAAAGAACTTTGTGGCACGTTTTTTAGGAGGAGAAGATAAGCACACGGTGAGAAAGTGGTTGGGAGAGGATTGGAAGGCGAAACCCAAAACCCAGAACGATGAAAGGGTGAAAGTAAAAGGAGAAAAGAGAAGGTGGAGGTGGTGCAGTGAAGACAAGACATGGCGGAGTAAGCAAGGCGAGAGTAAGGCAAGACGACGGGCGGTAGACAGCAAAAGCTGGAGAAAAAACGGTGGCCCAGGAGAGCAGTGAGAGAAGTGAGAAAATCGAAGGAAAATAAACTGAAACGGAGGAGCAGTAAGTAGCAGAAGGTCGGAGAAGGTAGAGAAGGCAGAGAGAGGCGGAGAGATGTCGGGACACAGCGTCGAGAGCGACGGGAGTGAGTGAGGAGATAGAAGGAAGAAGCGACGTTTGGAGGAACAGAGAGAAACGAATAGCGACGAAGGAGTGGAAGGCAACAGAAGGTTGGAGAAAGTAAAGGAGACAGAGAAAGGACGGGACGTGGTGGCGAGAGTGACATGAGTGAATTGGCGGTAGACAGAGGAAGAGTGGAGAAGAAAACTGGCATCCTAGAGGAACTGTGAGCCAAGTGAGAGGAAAGGAGAAAGTAAACTGTGTCAGAGAAGGAGAAGAGAGGTCCAGGAGTGGAAGAGAAAGGAGAGACATTGGATACAGAAGAGCAAGAAAAATGAAGAAACATAGGTTTTGATAGAAAGTGTGAAGATAATAGGAGGCTAGTTAAATAAGTGAATATTAAAGTGAGGGTTTTTTTGAATTTTTTTTATTTTTAAACAAAACATAAAACATAAATCCATCATCCATTACAATTGCAAACAGTGTGTCGGTCGGTTACAAGTCTTTTGTGCTTCATCCCCATATTCAAAGTTTACTAATCATCTAATTTCTCATATTGTCAAACAAATAAACATCCTCATTTATCATTTATTTAACTATGGCTTTATCGCTTCATAAAAATTATTTTCAAACATTGTATTTATAACATTCGTTTCATGTTTCATATTTCATTTCCATGTTTTATTATCTAGCCATTGATAAAATAAATCCCATATCTTATAATATTGTTTCTCTTCTTTTTCTCTAATTTCAAATGTCAATTTACTCATTTCAGCACATTCCATGATTTTCTTAATAACTTCATCTTGCGTTGGTATTTTCTCATTTTTCCAGTTTTTCGCAAACACAATTCTAGCCGCTGTTAAAACATTCACAATCAAATATCTCAATTCTCTATTGTATATTTCTGGCACAATCCCTAATAAAAAAATCTCTGGCTTAAAGTCTATGTGTTTTTTATCATTTTTTCCAACCATGTGTGGATTTTAGTCCAGTATCTTTTAGCTTCTACACATGTCCACCACATATGGTAATATGAGCCCAGTGTCTGATGACATTTCCAACACTTTTCAGATTTGTTCTTGAACATTCTAGCTATTCTTGTCGGGGGTAGATGCCACCTGTAAAACATCTTATACAAATTTTCCTTATATGCTGTTGACATTGTCATTTTGTAATTTTGCAACCACAATTTTTGCCATTTCTCTAAATCAATTCCATAACCAAAATTTTCCCCCATGCAATCATTGTTTCTTTAACTTGTTCTTCTTCCAACTTTACCTCTAGTAAATAACCATACAGTTTTTTAATTATATAGTCATCAGAACCTGTTAAAATTTTATCTAAATTAGTCAAATTATTATAAAAACCTTCTGTCTTACAATCTTGTTAGGAAATGATGATTACCTAACTTGTTGGGTTGGCAATATATAAACCATCAATATAGCTTTAAGACTGCTGTATTGCATCATACTGTGTCCTGATTGGTTAGCTCTGTAGCCAATGTCCTTAAGAGGGAGCGAGAAACATGGTTTGTTTCTCTTTGCTGCTCTTTGCTCTTTGCTGTGTTTGCTACTGTTTGCAACTGTTTATTGTGTATGACTACAACGACTGGTAAGAAGACTTTGTTATTGGATTATCCCTGGACTATTGTTTTACTATCTACTGCTTTATCTGTGTATGACCTGGACTGTTTATTGGACTGTGCCTTACTATTTCCTGAAAGTAAACACAACTCAGTGTATCTCTGTGTTGGGTGTGTTATTCCTAACTACTCTCAATCGCTTTTCATGTGCATACCCTTGCTACTCAAGGGTTGCTCTGCGAATTCCTTAACAAATCTTTATCATATCTAGAATGTATTTGCATATAAGAAAACCAGTTCATCTTTAAACCTTCTTCCTCCAATTCTTGCTTTGATTTAAGTTCACCCTTTTCATTCAATAATTCACTATATCTAACAATTTGTTCCCTTCTAAATATTATTGAGTATGAAAATGCTTCAATCGTCAATAACCAGACTGGAATTTTTAAATAGTGCTGTTTTTTAATCTTCTCCCAGTTTAGTAACAAAGCCTCTCGTATATAATGTCTTCTAAAGTACCCCTGTGTTTTTGTTCCCTTGTACCATAAAAAAGCATGCCATCCCAACAACAAGTCTCATAATATGCCTCATAATATTCCAAAGTGTCCAGAATTATCCTCATATTGTCTCTAATCTGTCTTTTTGGCAGAAACCCGTTTTGGACAGAATGTATGAAATTATTTAAATATCTTTTAAGTCTTTCTGCCAATATTGAAGCAAAAATTTTATAATCTGAATTTAGCAGGGAAATAGGCCTATAATTTTTGATTTGTTGTGGATCAGTATCCTCTTTTGGAACAAGTGTAATGTCTGTTTCTGACCATGACTTGGGTATTTTCCTCTTTAACATAGCTTCATTCATAACTTCTAACAATGGGAGACTCAATGATTCCTGTAATGTCTTATAATATTCCGCTGGCAGTCCATCCTGGCCTGGTGCCTTCCCATTCTTTTGTTTTTTAAGTGCTTCAGTTAGTTCCATCATTGTTATATTTCCTTCTAACATCATTTCAATGTCTTTAGGAATCTGGGGTAAATTCGCCTTTTGCAAGTATCGTTTGACATTTCCCTCCTCTATATTTCCTTGTTCATACAGTTTTCTATAGTAATCTTGTATAATTTCTTTCTTCTCTTTATTCCCAAATCTAATTTGTCCTTGGTCATCTATTAGTTGTGTTATTTTTCTTGATTCTCTATCTTTTTTCAATTTATATGCTAACCATCTACCTGGTTTGTTGGCATCTTCAAAATAGTTCTGTTTAGCACTTCTGATTTTTTGTGCTAAGTCTTCTTTTTCTATTAATCCCATTTTATGTTTAGTTTTATACATTTTTATTTTAATATCCTTCTTTTGTGGAAATTTCTGAAGTTCCTTTTCGAGTTTCTTGTAATCATCCTCTAGTGCTTTATAAGCCTGTCTTTTCTTAATATTTCTTTTCCTTGTATAGTCTATTATCAGACCTTTGGTATAAGCTTTCTGTCAGCGTTCCAAATTAGGCTTTCTTCCAGCGCTGACATAACAAGTTGAAGCAGAAAGAGCGGAAGCTTGATTTATTGCTGAGATGAACTTTTACCTAGTTTTGTATGTACAGATAGTGTTTCCTGGGAGACGAGGATGGGGGCTGCATTCCTGTGAAAAGAACGTGCCGGGGTGTAGAGATGGATCTGTATGATGGCCAATGGGATATTGGGGTTGGAGAGTGGAAGAGGAGGGGGTTGGAAGGAGGGGCCAGTTTGGCTGCAATTTGAATCAGAAATGTCGGATTCTGCTATTCTTAAAAATAAAATGATTCATTACACAGCTTGCGCTTGAGAATGAAGTTTATTCAAGATAGCACCGAAACCTGACAGACAGCCAAAACTCTCCTCCAAATCCAGGCTGGCTGAGTTTAAATCATCCCGTTCCCTCCCAGACATCTGGTCGGACGGACTATGGCTGAAGCCAAGCTATCGGAGGAAAGCCTGCTTCAAGAAACGGGAGGAGCAGAAGCGGTCGTGATTCCAGCCAACTTGGAAAATACAAAGGTTCAACTTTCTTCACCTTCCCTCCCCGCAGAACTTCAAGCAAAGAAACGTGAAGCAGATAAGTACCCGGGGACTGTGCCAAAAGCCTTAGAGGCGAAATCCCCTTTTGCAAAGGCAAAAGATAAAGAAAAACCCCTAAGTGAATTGGGAAGGGCGAGCTGGGGATGGGAATGGCAGCGAAGCCCAGACAAGGCAGCACCTCCCCACCCCAGGATGAGAGACGAGGCAGAGGACTATCAACACCAGGGCTGGCCCTCCAGAGCTCAGCACAGAGAGGAGAGGGCAGAGAGGGAGGAGCCACCCCAGTTCAGAGGGAAGTTCGATGGTGACCCAGACAACCTCGCCCAATTCCTCGATTCAGCTGAGATATACATAGAGCGGTTCGGACACGTCTACCCTTTCCCCAGAGCCCTAGTGAATGCTATCTCGGAAGGGCTGGAGGGAGAAGCAAAGAGGTGGTCAGCATCACTCTACAAATACAGGGCTCCCCAGCTACAAAATGCGGATGGGTTCTTGCAACTATTAAGAGACCGTTATGAGGAGGAGGAGGTGGACCCCTATGTGGAAGACGAGCTCAGAAACCTAATGCAGAGGGGGAAGCCTATCAGAGAGCATATCCGTGAATTCAGGAGAGTCATTGGGACACTGCCTCCCCTACCAGAGCGATTGCTGGTGTATTTTTTTAGAACAAGCCTAGATAAAAGAATTTCCTAAGTGACTGCCTATCGTGACATCCCAAACCGACTTGCTGAATGGTTCCGGGTAGCGATAAAAGTCGACAGAGGGCTGCGGGCGAGTGACACGTCAAAACCACCAGAGGGAAAGGAGAGAGGCCGACCAGACCAGGGGCCACTCAACAGACGAGAAACCCCAACATCACAGCCCTCCTACAGACCAACTGCCCCACGGAGCCCACTGAAATGCTACAGATGTGGGGGAAGCGGCCACATAGCAGCAAGATGTGGAACGCCTAGACCGGGACCAGCTCCACCGCCTAAAGCACGACCGGAACGAGGGCCCAAGCGCGTCACCCACGTACCGCAGGAAGCTCCCCAAATCCCTGAGTTTTTCGCTCATCTGACCGAAACCAGAGGAATCCCAGATGAGGGAGATCAGTTCCCTGAACCCTATGACACGGAAGACGAAGGCGAGGATGACCCGATGGTGAGTGGACCCGTCCATCCTTTTCTTTTCCCCATACGCCTAACAGCCCCCAAAACAGGGGCCCAAGAGACTTTCCAAGCCCTAATAGACTCGGGTAGCACACGGTGCCTAATCAACCTACCCACAGTTCTAAAATTGGGAATCCGAGCTAAACAGCTCAAACAACCAATTCGCTTCGAGCAAGTTGATGGGTCCCTAGTGGGAGGAACGTACGCCACACACTTGACTGAACCCGTGAGACTAGAACTCGCAGATCACTGGGAGACAATCCGCTTCATAATAGCCCCCAAGATGACAGAACCAGTCATATTGGGACTCTCATGGCTCGACAAATGGGGCCCAATCATTTGGTGGCAAGAGGGAACCCGCAGGCTGAGAATAGCAAAGGGGCCCCAACCCCTGCCGCCCCGACCAGAAGAATTCCCTCCCATGCTGAAACCCCAAAGCAGCCCTCCACTACAGAAGAAAACACCACCAACACAAGGGTCCCTCCCAGAAGGTGCAGCAAAGCAATTGGCAGCCGCACCCACCACCGCTTGTAACGCAAACCAGATCCCAAGGGAGTACCAAGACCTTGCAGGGGTATTCAGCGAGGCCGAGTGTGACATTCTGCCCCCCCACCGCGAGACCGATTGTGCCATCGAGATTATCCCAGGAGCGAAACTACCCAAGCCAAAAATGTATGCCATGACGCCCCGAGAAATGCAGGAAATGCGGGACTACATAGACAAAAACTTACAAAGGGGATTTATTGAGCCAGTGAAACCAAGGGTAGCGGCGCCGGTCATGTTTAAAGAGAAAAAGGACGGCTCCATGAGACTGGTGGTCGACTTTAGAAGTTTCAACGCTGTTTGCGTACACAACTTGTACCCCCTCCCCCTCATGAAAGACATGTTAGCCCACCTAGCTAAAGGGAAGGTTTTCACCAAACTAGACCTTCGAGAAGCTTATTACCGAGTACGCTCTCGGCTTGTCGTTCGTTCAGAACTGCGATAGGAAATAATCACCAGTAACACACAGAGAATCAGGGTTTACTTTGGCAATGATAAGCTTGCAGTCAAAAGTAAAGTACAAGTCGGTGTTTTGGTTCAAAGTCAGCGCTGGGTGTAATCACACCACAGCGCTATTTAACAAAAACTCAGCCCCTTAAACATACATCCGGTGATTATCAATCAAGCACCCCCCACTCCCTTAACAGTAACAGCTGTGAGCAGCGAGGACAGCAGAATCGGAGAGGCCCAGCAACGTCATCAATCATTGCCCTGAATGCTGCTATCCAGGAACTGTTTGTGTGTTCGCTGTGGCTGCTTATCTCCACTCCTTCGTCTCCCACACCCCCCATTGATGGCGAGCTCCGGCAGGACTCGACAGGCGGCCCCCCCTACCAGGAGCTCACCTATAAATAGAAAGCATACAGATGTTAGTCACTGTTACGATCCTGCATTAGGTTTGTCTGGGTATTTCCGATGGAACCGTTGTATCAATCGGGCAGCGTGAACATCGGGTGCTGCCACCCACGAGGCCTGTGTTACAGGGTATCCTTTCCACCGCACAAGATATTGTAACATCCCCCTACGAACCCTGGAGTCCAATATTCGGTCTATCTCATATTGGTTGGTATGCACGGGACCCGGTGGAGTAGTTGAGGTACCTGGCCTTTCTATCGTCACCGGTTTCACCAAACTGCTATGGAATACGGGATGTATCCTACTGAACAGAGGGGGGAAGTTTAAGAGCTACGGTTACAGGATTGATGACTTGTGTTATGGGAAATGGTCCTATATATTTAGGTCCTAATTTTTTACTGGGCAGTCGGAGTTTAAGGTATTTCGTAGATAAGTATACTTTGTCTCCTATCCGGAATGGTTTTGGATCAGCTCTTTTCTTGTCTGCATATTTTTTGTACTCGTCTGCTGCCTTTTGTAATGCTGTTTTTACACTTGGCCATACATTACTAATTTTATCGGCCCAACTGCGTGGCGTGTCACCGTCTGTCATAGGGGGATCTAACTCTGGAATGGCTGAAAACTCTCGGCCATATATTACTTGGAAAGGGGAGAATCCAGTACTGCGGTGGGGTATGTTGTTATATGCCACTTCGGCGAAAGGCAGGAGTCCTGACCAATTCGTCTGCTGGTATGAAACGTAGCATCTGATATATCTTTCGACCATGGCATTGGCCCGTTCAGCCGCCCCGTTAGTGCTCGGGTGGAATGCTGAACTTAACCCTTGAGAGGACCCAATTAAACGGACAAATCGTCTCCAAAACTTAGAGGTGAATTGAACACCGCGGTCGGATATAATCCTCTTAGGTGCTCCATGGAGACGATAGATATGTTGCAAAAAGAGTTCGGTTAATTGTCGCGCGGATGGTATGCTTTTACATGGCACAAAGTGGGCCTGTTTCGAAAACAGATCTACCACCGTCCAAATTACAGTGTGGCCATGGCTAGGGGGGAGATCGACTATGAAATCCATAGCGATCTCTTCCCAAGGCCTGCTAGGATTCGCGACTGTCTGTAATAGTCCTAACGGTCGTCCAGACCAGGGTTTGGCGGTTGCACAGGTTGTGCAACCTTTTACGTATGTTTCTATGTCCTTACGCATTCGTGGCCACCAGAATTGCCTCCTCACAAGGTGTAGAGTTTTTAAATACCCAAAATGGCCTGCTGATTTGGCATCATGGCACCTGCATAACACTACGTTCCGTAAACGTTCTGGAACATATATTCTATTCTCCCTCCACGCTATTCCATCATTATAGCTAACCATAGAGGGGTTTTGGATTACCCATTGATCCTGTTGTAAAGCTGTTTTAAACTCGGTACGTAAGTGACCATCTACTTCTGTAAGTCTTAATAGGGTTTGGGAAGGTGCAATTAGAGGTTCTATCACTTCCTCTCGCTTGCTATTATACTGTGGCATCCGGGACAGCGCATCAGCCAGGAAGTTTTTCCCAGCAGGAACATACCGCAACCGGAAAGAGAAACGCTGAAAATATTGTGCCCACCTTATCTGTTTGGGAGATAGTCGCCTGGGCGTTTGTAAGGCTTCTAAGTTTTTATGGTCCGTCCATACCTCAAAAGGATGAGACGCCCCCTCCAAGAGATGTCGCCATGTCATCAACGCCCAACGGACCGCGAATGCCTCTTTTTCCCAGATCGCCCATGCCCGCTCTGTCGTGGTTAACTTTTTAGACGTATAGGCACAAGGTTGTAACCCTCCCTGCTGTGTTCTTTGTAGGAGTACTGCTCCTACAGCCACGTCGCTAGCATCTGCTTGGACTACGAATGCCTGCGTTGGGTCTGGATGCTTGAGTACTGGTTCTTGAGCAAAGAGTGTTTTTAACTGCTCGAAAGCCATTTGACACGCTGACGACCACGTCAACGCTTGTCCCGGCTTTGGTTTAGCCGTGGCCGGTTTGGTCCGTAACAGATCCGTTAGTGGTAGGGCTATTTCAGCAAATCTGGGAATGAACTGCCGATAGAAGTTTGCAAAGCCTAGAAAGCTCTGTAATTGCTTTCTGGTTCTAGGGGCCTGCCATTCAAGCACTGCCTGGACTTTTCTGGGATCCATCTCTACCCCGCTCTCTGATATTCTATAGCCTAGATAATCTATCCTCTTTTTGTGAAACTCACATTTGGATAGTTTCACGTACAGCTTAGCAGCTAATAATTTGTCTAAGACCTGTCGGACCAGAGATATATGTTCCTCTTCAGTTTGCGTGTAAATTAAGATGTCATCCAAATATACAAGGACACCCCTGTACAGATGTTCATGCAGCACTTCATTGATGAACTGCATGAACACCGCAGGGGCGCCCTGTAGTCCGAACGGCATGACCTGGAACTGATAGCTTCCCAAGGGACAATTGAATGTTGTTTTCCACTCATCCCCTGGTTTGATTCGTATCCTATAATACGCTTCGCGTAGGTCGAGTTTCGTAAAGATACGACCGGTGGCTAGGGCAGCTAACAGGTCCTTCATTAAGGGAAGTGGATAGAGGGGCTCCACACACACTGCATTGAGACCCCTGAAGTCAACGCATAAGCGTAAACCCCCGTCTTTCTTCCCACGAAACAGGACAGGGGCAGCCATCTTTGATCGACTAGGTGTGATAAAACCCCGGGCCAAGTTCTTGTCTATATATTTTCGTAATTCTTTTAGTTCGGGTTGTGTCATTGAATACATCCGGGGCTTGGGTAGCTTCGCCCCGGGTATTAACTCAATACTGCAATCCGTAGGCCGGTGAGGGGGCAGGGTCTCACATTCCTCCTCACTAAAGACTCTGGCGAGATCCCTATACACATCAGGATACGTCGTGTCTACTGGTGGGCTCTCTGCTTCTATTCCCCCTGCTGGCTCCTTTTCCTCCTTGGTAGGGGGAGGTCCCAACGGTAATCGAAGTTTGCGAAAACCCCCTTCCCACCATATCGTAGGAGCCCACTTGTCCAACCATGCTAATCCTAAAATCACTGGTTCTAACATTTTCTCCACTATAATAAACCGAATAGTTTCGGTGTGCTCCCCAATATCGAGGTGCACCTTTTCTGTTATATGAGTCACTGGTGCCCCTCCCAGCAATGAACCATCCATTTGTTCAAAGGTAATAGGGGTTCTCAACCGCACAACCCGCAGCCCAAGTTCGTCAACTATTGCCCTACGAATTAAACAACGAGTACACCCTGAATCAATCAATGCCTCATATCGGCGTCCAGTGGTGGCCCGTGGGTTTCGGAGTACGACTGGTACCACAAAAGGTCGGATGGGGTCGCTCACCATCGGGTCGTGTGGGTCCTCATCGTCGTCATCACTATCCCCAGCCACAATCGGGAACTTTTCCGCCACCACTTTCTTAGTATCTGTAGCCAGGGGATCCCTCTCCATACAGGATGTTCGAGTCATTTGGGACCGTTCGGATGTTGGTCGGCCTCTGCCTCTCAACACAGCTCTAGGAGGGGGGTTTTGGTCCAAGTTGCGGGGCATGGGATGAGGACAGTCGGCTGCTCGATGACCAAGGCGATTACATCTGAAGCAACGAAACGCAGGCCGCTGGATCCTTTCACCCAAGCCGGAGCCAGCATTCGGTTTAGTCTCCTTGGGTGTTTGTGTGCATTCTGCTGGTCGTCTTCCTTGACTTGCAACCCCTTCACCCCGTATACGGAATTCTCGGAGACCGACGTCCAATTCGATGGCTGCCTTGTACCACACACTCAACTTGGGGGGCAAGCCCCGGTACACGCAGGCTTGCCGTAAATCACGGTCTAGTCCTTTATGGAATTGGTGCACCAGAAGACGTTCTGGCCACCCCACCAACCGAGCCGCAATCTTTCGGAACTCCTGTACATATTCCTTTGCTGGTACGCCCCGTTGCTTAAGCGCAAACAAATCCCCCTCTGCAACCTGGGCGTTTGTTTCGTCTTCAAATCTGGCACGAAGAGCCTCCAGAAATCGTCCCAGGTCCACGAGTTCCCTTGCATGTTTAGCATGGAGGCCTGCCACCCACTCAGCCACTTCTCCCGTCAGGACCCCCGTAACAGCAACCACCATAGCCCACTGGGAGGGATACCACTGTCCATATTGGTCCATATGGCTTATCACCTGGCTTAAGAAAATAGCCACTCGTTCAGGGTTTCCGTCAAAGGAAGTCTGCAGGGCAGGTGGTCCCCAAACGGCCTGCGGGACCCACAGCCCCGGCGGGGCCCCCGGAGGCCAAGGCATGGGGCCTGGGGTCCTCGCTGCTCCAGTCGCTCTCCTGTCCTGCCTAGGTTGGTCCCTCGTCGCCCCGCGACCCCCAACAGGTAAGCCCCCTGCCAATTGCGTTGGTTGGGGCTCAGGACCGGCTCCAAGGTCTCCCGACGAGGCACCTTGGTCTTGTTCTGGAGGGGGTTGGTCCATGGATCGTCTAGAGGTCCGCTCCATCCTCAATTTAGGACTTGTGAGCCGGAATTGGGTCTCCGAAGCGGTCACCCCTGTATCCTGCCAAGAAGAACCTGGAGGCTCCAGCCCTGCAACCCAGGGCTGCCAGGATGGGGCGTCACGAAATCCAGATTCCCCAAAACGCTCACGTAGCGTATCCATGGTGCTGGGACCGGATGAGGCAGGATACCCCCAATCCCCTTCATCCTCCTCAGTCCATCGTCTTTCCCTCCAGCCCTGGAAAGATGCTCCCAAGCGAGGGGGTGTTGGCATCCGTGGCCCGAGGAGAACAGAGCTGTGCCACCAATCCCCGTCCGAGCCCGTTGTCCTGGAAAACTCTCCTCCTCCGGTCGGGGCGGGGCGCTCTTGGGTTGCTTGACTTTTGGTTTCACTGCCAACTGTTCCACACTCTCCTTCACCTCCTCTATCAGTGGTTCCTCCCCCTCCACATCTCCACCACACTCCTGCTCTTCCAAGGCCGTCCCTTCTGCCATATCCCCCTTTGCTGCAAAGCCACAGGGACTCCTCACCTCTTGCGAAAAGGAACCAAGCGCTGACTTTCTCTTGGCTTGTCGTTCGTTCAGAACTGCGATAGGAAATAATCACCAGTAACACACAGAGAATCAGGGTTTACTTTGGCAATGATAAGCTTGCAGTCAAAAGTAAAGTACAAGTCGGTGTTTTGGTTCAAAGTCAGCGCTGGGTGTAATCACACCACAGCGCTATTTAACAAAAACTCAGCCCCTTAAACATACATCCGGTGATTATCAATCAAGCACCCCCCACTCCCTTAACAGTAACAGCTGTGAGCAGCGAGGACAGCAGAATCGGAGAGGCCCAGCAACGTCATCAATCATTGCCCTGAATGCTGCTATCCAGGAACTGTTTGTGTGTTCGCTGTGGCTGCTTATCTCCACTCCTTCGTCTCCCACACCCCCCATTGATGGCGAGCTCCGGCAGGACTCGACATACGCATAAGGGCAAGAGATGAATGGAAAACAGCATTCAACTGCCCCCTGGGTAGTTTCCAGTTTAAAGTAATGCCTTTTGGATTGCAAGGAGCCCCGGCAGTGTTCATGCAGTTAATAAACGAAGTCTTACATGAACACCTTTACAAAGGGGTCCTCGTCTACCTGGACGATATTCTTATCTACACGGAGACCATAGACGAACATATACCCCTCGTCCGCCAAGTACTGAAAAAACTGCTACGGGCAAACCTATATGTCAAACTGCCAAAATGCGATTTCCACCAATCACGGCTAGACTACCTGGGCTACCGAGTATCAAATGAGGGGATAGAGATGGACCCAGCCAAGGTCCAATCAGTTCTACAATGGCAGCCCCCTCGCACCCGCAGACAACTGCAAAGTTTTCTAGGCTTTGCGAATTTCTACAGACAATTCATCCCCTCGTTCGCGAAGATTGCCAAACCTTTGACAGATCTCCTAAAGACAGGAAGCCCAGCGATGAAACCTCGCCCGGGACAACCCCTACAGTGGGACCTGACCTGCCAACAGGCATTTGAGACGCTAAAAGGACTGTTCGCGAAAGAACCTGTATTAAAACACCCGGATCCAGAACAGCCTTTTGTCATCCAAGCAGATGCAAGTGATGTGGCAGTAGGGGCCGTGTTACTCCAAAAGAACAACCAAGGTGATCTACAACCCTGCGCCTACACCTCCCGCAAACTCACCGATACGGAGAGGCGATGGGCGGCGTGGGAGAAGGAAGCGTTTGCAGTAAGGTGGGCCTTGTTGACCTGGCGGCACCTTCTAGAGGGAGGCCAGAAACCATTTGAAGTCTGGACTGATCATAAAAACCTAGAGGCCCTAAAAACCCCACGAAAACTGTCGCCCAGGCAAGTGCGGTGGGCACAATACTTCAATCATTTCAATTTCGAGCTTAAGCACATCCCAGGTGGGAGAAATTTCCTGGCTGATGCCCTCTCCCGGATGCCCCAATACAACAGTGAGCGGGAGCAGGTAGTGAATGCCATCATCCCCTCCACCCAAGCTGCGGCCCAAGTGGTAACCAGACGGCAACGACGTGACCAGCAAGGCCAACTTGCAAGTGACTTAACTGCGAAATTAAAAAATGAAATGCTGACAGACCCCTGGTATCGGGACAATCAACATCTCTTGACAAAAAGAGATGAACTAGCATGGAGGGGGACAAAGCTCTATGTCCCACAGAGTTTACGCATCCTGATTCTCAAGAGGAGCCACGATGTTAAACCAGCAGGACACTTCGGGTTCCTAAAGACTCTGCACCTAGTACGAAGGCAGTTCTGGTGGCCACATATGAGAAAGGACGTAGACAGTTATGTAAAAAGCTGCACCATTTGTGCCACGATGAAGACAAGGCCAGGGTGCCCGCCTGGATTGTTGCAACCAGTAGCTGAGCCAACAAGACCATGGGAGGAGATTGCAATGGACTTTATAGTAGACCTACCGAGGAGCAGTGGAAATACAGTGATCTGGACTGTAATAGACTTATTCTCCAAACAGGCACACTTCATTCCTTGTAGTGGACTGCCTTCAGCCCGTCAGTTATCCAAACTGTTCCTGAAACACATTTACCGCCTACATGGAGTCCCCAGGAGAATCATTTCCGACAGAGGGGTCCAGTTCACAGCAAAGTTCTGGAGGGAGTTTCTACGGTCCATAGGTTCATCCCAAGGGCTCAGCTCAGCATTTCACCCGAGCACCAATGGGGGGGCAGAAAGACTGAACGCTATGATAGAACAGTATTTAAGATGCTACGTCGACTACCAGCAGTCCAATTGGGCAGACCTCCTATCTTTTGCGGAGGTTGCATATAATAATGCTGTCCACAGCAGCACGGGGCTAACCCCGTTCAAAATAGTGAGTGGCATGGATTTTGTTCCCATGCCAGAATACCCGAGGGAGCCCCCTTCCTCAGTCAGTTTGACCGACTGGATGGCAATGTTGAGACAAACTTGGGAAAATGTTAAGAGGGCGCTGGCAAAGGTGGCTCAATCTTATAAGGACCAAGCAGACAAGCACCGAACTCCCCAAAGACCATTTCAACTGGGAGAGAAAGTTTACCTCTCCACCAAGTACTTGAGACTTAGACTCCCGAGCAGGAAATTGGGCCCAAAATTTATAGGACCATTTCCTATAATAAAAATAATCAACCCCGTTACAGTGCAATTGCAGTTGCCACGGCTTTTGGGGAAAATTCACCCCGTTTTTCACAGTAGCCTTCTAAAACCTGTAGTGGGGTCTACCTTAAGGCCAACGCCACGTGAACCCCCTGGGCCCCTGGTTGTTGGGGGCCAAACGCACTACGAAGTGCAGCGGATTCTTGATTCAAGATGGCACAGGGGGCGCCTTCAGTACTTAATTAAATGGAAGGGTTACCCATTGTCAGAGGCTTCCTGGGTGAAGAGCACAAACATCCAAGCTGATCGCCTTATAGCAAAATTCCATGCAGACCACCCGGGAAAGCCGGGAGGGGGGGGTGCACAGCCAGGGAGGGGCTGATGAAACTAATCTTGTTGTGTTTTCCCTATGGGATAGGTGATGTCGCAGAAGTGAAGGGAGAGGGGCCGGATGTCAGCGTTCCAAATTAGGCTTTCTTCCAGCGCTGACATAACAAGTTGAAGCAGAAAGAGCGGAAGCTTGATTTATTGCTGAGATGAACTTTTACCTAGTTTTGTATGTACAGATAGTGTTTCCTGGGAGACGAGGATGGGGGCTGCATTCCTGTGAAAAGAATGTGCCGGGGTGTAGAGATGGATCTGTATGATGGCCAATGGGATATTGGGGTTGGAGAGCGGAAGAGGAGGGGGTTGGAAGGAGGGGCCAGTTTGGCTGCAATTTGAATCAGAAATGTCGGATTCTGCTATTCTTAAAAATAAAATGATTCATTACACAGCTTGCGCTTGAGAATGAAGTTTATTCAAGATAGCACCGAAACCTGACACTTTCATTGTATCCCAAAGATTTTGCATCGATGTGTCCTCTTTTCTATTTTCTTTAAAATAACAAATAAAAAACAATTGAGCCTGAGTGGCGTAGGAGGCTAATGCCTCCTAAGGCAGCATTTAACATCCAGCTGCCTGCAATTACTGCGAGTTCAATTCTCCCCAGGCTCAAGGTTGACTCAGCCTTCCATCCTTTCTAAGGTGGGTAAATTGAGGACCCAGTTTGTGGGGGCAATAAGCTGACTTTGTATAAATATACAAAAGTATGAAGGCTATTGCTTAACGCATTGTAAGCCGCCCTGAGTCTCCGGAGAAGGGCGGCATATAAATCAATTTTTTTTAAAAAAAGAAAGAAAGCCAATTCTTTCTCCATTTTCTGTACAAAGTCCTTTTCTTTTAATACTGTGTTATTTAGAGTCCATCTAGATCTTATGCTTTGTCCTTTCCATTTCACTGTCACTGGATTGTGATCTGCCAAGGTATTTGCTTCTATTTCAATTTCTTCTATATTAGAAGTCAATTCCATCGTCGTCCATATCATGTCTAATCTAGACCATGATGAATGTCTGTCGGAATAAAAGGTATATTGTCTATTTTTTCCATTTCTTTCTCTCCATGCACCTTTTAAATTTGTAATATTAAAGTGGTTTAATGTATAAGTTAGACATAGTTAACATAAATATAAGAGTTATATTGGAAATCGATTTAGAGTTATAAGTATATCCCATGTATAATTGATTGATATATATATATATTAATTAATCTGATCATTGTGAAAATAGTATTTAGAGATATCTATATAAATATATAGTGGTAACAAATAATTAATGGTTAGTAGAAAATAGAGATTAAGCTAAAGTAACAAAAGGGGACCAAGGTATAAAGAAACGCTGAATACAAAATATTGTTGAGATTGGCTATAAGGGGAACAGAGTAGATCTGAATTAAATTGAGAATTAAATAATAGAGTATTCTAACAAATAAATTTGAAATACGAGATTAAGATATTTAAACAAACAGAGGGGTACCCCCCCCAAAAGGAGTGAAGTAGGGGGATTTCAATGTAAAACATACAATGAATGGTAGTTTGGGGGGAGGTAAGTAGAAAATAAGTAAGTAGAGACTTCCGGTCGGCGAGCTACAGGACATGGTCGGCGAGCTACAGCGACATGGTGCTGAGTGAGTGATCGCCACTCCTCAACACCGTTTGTCACCGCGTTTTGGGGATCCCTTCGGGGGCACGGGTCCTGGAGAGCCCCGCGGACAATAGAGAGAGCCGGGTGAGCGAGAAAGCGAAGCGCAAACGCCTCTCGCAATACCGGGCAGCTCTGTCAAACCGACGCGTGTGAAGTCAGCCTTTCAATGGCTGACCCGAAGCTGTGGTAGCTGACAACTAGATGGGAAGCAAGGAAGATCGGAGGCTGCAGTGCTGAGGTTAAAACGTGTCCTCCCTGTGTATATGAGATTGAACATCAGGAAGGGGTCGGCGGAGTCGGGCGAGAAGGGCTCGAACGGAGAAGAGCGGCGACGGAGATCGGAGAATAGCTGAAAGACCACAGAGCTCGACAAGCCGGCGCAGAGAGCAAGAAGCTGAGGACGTTAAACTATCTGCGCAAGAAGAGGATCGGTGGATATAGGGAGAAAGGAAACCAAAAGAAGCCAGAATAACTCTTTTTTACCATTTGCCGGTGAAAGTAAAAAGGTGAACGAAGTCGGAGATTGGACTCTATCCAACTATGCCAGAGAACAGGAAGTGCAGCCATTGAAGAAGCCTGACAGAGCAAATTGAAAAGGACTGTCATAGAGACAATCTAGCTTCGAGGCTTACCATAGAGTTTTGACAGTTTTGACAGTGGCAAAGTAAACGTGGAAAGAAGAAAGGGTTGGAGGAGACCGGTGGCTGAGTGAGAAAGAATATCACCCCTCTGGAAAAATATTACATGTCCCCAACTGAAATTTTGGATATTTTCTCCCTCTTTCTCTTTTTTCCCCTCCCCTTCTGAAATTCTTCTTTTAAATATTTTGACCCTCTGCATAAGAACATTGTTATTAATAAGAATAGTAAATTTTTATATTAATTAATTAATTAAGCTTTGACCTTTGCCTATAACATAAGATATATTTTTATAGAACTCATTAGATTTATACACATTTAATTGACTATTTAATTGTATCTAACTATATTTAATTGCATTTAACTATATTTATTTACATCTATTTGTACTGATACTATTTTCATATATTGACTTATTGACATATGGTTATATTAGAATTACATTACCCACATATATTAATTTATTGGTAAACAGTTATATAGGAATTTGAATTGGAAATCTTTTTAAGTAGTAAATTAGTCATAGGAACTTTAGTTATAGATAATAGATGTTCCTAGGAGCTATTGTGTTATTGTGATTTAAATTATTAGGATTTGAACTAATTATTAAAAAGTAGAGATAAATTCTTACTAATTACTATTTAATAGATCAATTAATTTTAAATCAAGTACAAACCATAAATCCAATTCATCTTTCTTACTTATAATATTGATTGGAAGTGATATAGATTGATAAACTGATATTGATTGACCAGGGTATTTAAGATATTGATCGGAAGTGATATAGATTGATAATTTGATATTGATTGATAAGTAACTTGATAACTTGATAAATAACTTTTCTCCATATTCTGGAAAAGTATAAAAGGAGGTGACAGCCAGTGTATGAAAATTTGGAGAAATATTGAGAAAATAATTAGAGAACAAAAAACAATTTTGAAAGAAATGACGAGCATGTCATCAACGATCCTGAAAACAGGAAAAAAGACCCCCTCAAATCCCACTATATCCTTGACCTCCCCGGCTACCCAAAAGTCAACAGAAGGACTATCAAAAACAGACAAGGCCATAGCAACACCAACATTACTAACAGTGCAGTCAACATTGACATTAATCCAAGAAACAATGATGGCCATGCAGGAAAAAATGTCTACAAATCACACCGAACTAAAAACAGACATCCACCTACTGGACCAGAAGATGAATGAGATTCAAGTCTCAATTTCCAACAACGAACAAAGGATCCAGAAGGCGGAGCAAAAAATAGAACAAAATGAGAAGAAACTGGACTTGGTAGATCAGACGTTGACAATGCAAAACAAGGAATTAGAAGATTCGTTAATACAATTAGAAATGGACAGGGCGTCGTTCTACTTGCGCTTCCAAAATGTGGAAGAAGATAAAGAGGAGGATCTGGGAGAGAAGATGGCGGAACTAATCGCAGAAGTACTCCAACAAGATAAACGTGAGATCATTAGAGAACTGGACGACGTCTATAGAGTCCAAACAAATTACGCGAGGAGGAACAGGCTCCCCAGAGAAGTCCACATTAGGTTCGCAAGGAAAAAAGTAAAAGACATCCTATACAGTATGGCAAGGGACGGACAAATAACATATAGAGGAAAAGAAGTGATAATATTAAAACAGATCCCAAGAAGAGTGAGGGAGGTGAGGAAAGATTATAGATTTTTGGCTGTGCAATTGAACAAAAGAAATATATTATTTAGATGGCTCCTGCCAGAGGGGATGTTAATCACCTGGCAGGGGAGAAAAATAAAAATAGATAGCTTGAGCACAGCACAAGATTTTCTTGATCAGTTAAAGGGTGCAGAAGAAGAACAAAGTAGCAAGGAGGAAATAGAGGCGACAAACTTAGAAGAGGAAGGAACCGCGGAGGAGAAGATCGAAGAAGGAGCTAAGGAAAAAAAAACAAGACCAGTAAGAGCCGTAAGACTAAACAAGAACTAAGACCGAGCAAGGAAAATAGGAATGAATGATTTGAAATTAATCTCAGTAAATGTTAACGGATTAAACGACAGTAAAAAGAGGAAATTAACACTTACAAAATTAGCAAAACACAATTTGGATATAATCTGTTTACAGGAGGTCCACATAAAAAAGGATGAGGGTAAATGTCTGGAGTATAAAAAATATGGTAAATTATTTACATCATTAGCAGAAAAAAGAAAGAGAGGGGTAGCAATTTATGTTAAAAAAGGAATTGACGCAGAATTGAAATATAATGATACAAAGGGAAGAACCCTCATGGTTGAAGTTACGAGAGAAAACACTAAAATGTTACTAGTGGGCATTTATGCCCCAAATAAAAAACAAGGAGAATATTTTCAAAAGCTTCGTGAACAACTAGGGAAAATGGAATATAACGAAATTTGCATGATAGGCGATTTCAATGGAATCGTAGACCCAGACAACGATCACAAAAGCAATAAAATGAACAAAAATAAAAGGATGACTTTACCAAAAGCCTTTTTCGACTTGGTGGAGGAGATGAACTTAATTGATATATGGCGAACTTTACACCCAAGCGAAAGACAATACACATTCTATTCCAATCCGCAACAGTCATGGTCGAGAATAGATATGGTCTGGGTTACCAGGACGTTGGGGTTAGAAATAGAGACGGTAGAAATCAGCCCAAACATATGGGCAGACCACAATCCCCTGGAAATAAAATGGAGAAACACAAAGAGAAAGAAACAACTGAGATGGAGGCTCAATGCAAAACTACTATGTGACAAAGAGTGTGTGGAAAAATTGAAAGGAGAATTAAAGACTTTCTTTATAGAAAATGAGAACCAAGGGACACCCCGTGAAATAATATGGGACACAATGAAGGCCTACCTAAGAGGGGTAATAATATCCTACTCTGCATATAAAAATAAATTAAAAAGGAAATCCCGGGAAGATCTTATTAAACATCTGGATGAAGCAGAAAAGAAACTCCAAAAAATACCTGGAGATACTGTAGCAAAAGAAAATTGGCTGGTGTGGAGACATAAATTAAACATCCTAGATCAAGAGGAGCTAGCTCAAAAAATAAAAAGAACAAAACAGTACCACTTCGAGAATGCCAACAAATCGGGCAGGTGGCTGGCCTATAAATTAAAAAAGGAAAATGAAAAAGGGACAATTCAGATACTAGAAGACGCTGAGGGAAATCTTTTAAACAAAGAAGAAGACAAATTGGAAAGGGCGAGAGAGTATTATGAATCCCTATACAAAGAAGAGGAGGCCTCGGAAGAAAAAATAGACCAATATCTGGCAAATGCGGAGCTCCCACAAATAACGGAGGAAGAAAAGGAGATGCTAAACGCTAAGATAACAATTGAAGAATTTAAAAAGGCTCTCTCCAAACTCAAAAACAACAAATCGCCAGGCCCAGACGGATTCCCAGGAGAAATATACAAAAAATTTGAAGAAATCCTACAACCTAAATTAATGGAAATTTTCAATGAGGTTTTGATGGGCGCAAAAATCCCTGATTCGTGGAGGGAAGCACATGTTACACTCCTGCCGAAAGAGGGTGCCGACCAAAAAAAAATCCAAAATTACAGACCGATTTCGCTTCTAAACACTGATTACAAGCTATTCATGTGTATAATGGCAGAAAGAACCAAAAAAATATTAAATAATTGGATTCATAAAGATCAAAATGGTTTTCTCCCGGGGCGACAAATTAGGGATAATTTGAGAATCATATTAGATACTTTAGAATATTATGAAGAACACCCAGAAAAGCAGTTGGCCTTAGTTTTCTTGGATGCCCAAAAGGCATTCGACAATTTAAATTGGAACTTTATGACCAAGCAAATTAAAATAATGGGATTCGGGGAAAACTTTGAAAAGACGATAAAGACTATCTACGACAATCAGAGGGCGAGCATTCTAGTTAATGGAGATAGGACAAGAACATTCCAAATTAAGAAGGGAGTAAGGCAGGGCTGCCCCCTGTCACCACTATTATTCATTCTGGCTCTAGAAGTTCTGCTACGTAAGATTAGAAATAACAAAGAAATCAAAGGCCTAAAAATTAGAAAAGAGATCTATAAAACGCAAGCCTTTGTGGATGACGTGGCATTAATACTAGAAGACCCATTAACATCTGGACAAAAAGTATTAGAGGAATTGGGTAAATATGGCGAGGTGGCTGGCTTTAAATTGAATAAATCTAAAACTAAAATACTAACTAAGAATGTAACTGAGGCGCAGAAGAAAGAGATAGAAGGAACTTTGGGCCTACAGGTTGTCCCAAAAATAAAATACTTAGGAATTTGGCTAACCAAAAGGTGTTCATCTCTGAGAGAAGATAATTATACTCCATTAATTAATAAATTAAAACAAGATTTGGATAGATGGAAAAAGATTAAATTGTCACTTATAGGCAAAATCGCGGCAATCAAGATGAACATCCTCCCCAAGATCTTATTTTTATACCAAAACTTACCAGTGATTTTAGAGAAATTTTTTTTCCTAGAATTAAATAAGATCACGAGGGATTTCGTTTGGGAGGGAAAAAAATCGAGGATTTCACTCAAAATCTTACAGGAAAAAAGGAACGTGGGAGGATTTGGACTCCCGAATTGGGAAATGTATTATAGAGCAGCAAAGCTGATATGGATAAGGGAATGGATCACTTTGGAGAATAAGAGAATCTTAATGTTAGAAGGCCATGATTTACAGAGAGGGTGGCATGCGTATTTATGGGACAAAGATAAGAAAAAGAAAACCTACTTCCACAGGCATAAAATTAGGGACTCCCTAATACAAGCGTGGGCGGGGATTAGACAGAGATATTATACAAAAGTCCCAAATTGGCTCTACGGTAGAGGCATTGATTTATCCCAACAGGTGGGGAATGGAGAAACTGTGCAGATATAAAGACATTCTCGACGGAGGGGGAAACCTTAAATCAAATGATGTCCTGAGAGACCAAGGCATAATTTTAGATTGGTGGACTTACATGCAAATAAAATCAAGATACCAGAAAGACAAGGATGAATTTGGCTTAGAATTAGGATACAACGGATTAGACAAAATTCTGATGGGACCAGGAAAAAAAGCGTTGGCCAAGCTGTATAATTACTTATTAGATGAGGATAGAGATGAGGACATAATCAGAAACCAATTGAGAGCGTGGGAGAGAAATATCGGACATAGTTTGAATTTCAACGAATGGGAAGAGGCGTGGAATAAAAATTATAAATTAACTAGAGCAGCCACGTACAAGGAAAATCATTACAAAATGCTTCATAGGTGGCACTTAGCACCTGCAAGATTAGCACAGATGTTCCCCAATGTACACCCAAATTGTTGGAAATGCGGTCATGGTCAGGGCACCTTCTTTCATATGTGGTGGACATGCCCCGAAGCAAAAAGATACTGGAGCAAAATTCGGAGTTGGTTGAAAGACATACTCAAAGAAGAAATTGATTTGAACCCAGAAATATTTCTCCTGGGAATGGTAAAGAAAGGGCATGGAAAGGAAAAGGTCCACCTCCTAATACACATAACTACAGCTGCCAGACTGGCGTACGCTCAATACTGGAAAAAGAAAGACCTACCACCAGATGACCTTATAATTAGCAAAATATTAGAGTGTGCAGAGATAAGTAAATTAACATACGAGATAAGTGATGATGAAAACTCAGATTACGATATGATATGGGGAAGATGGTACGAATGGATAAATGATAGAATCAAGGAAGGAGTTAAAGGTGCGGAAATTAATTAGAAATGTATAGTATAAATGACACCAGATATTTTTTCATGTATATATGTACAAACACTGCGAATCCGATGTCAAACAAAATTGTTATTATATTTTATTTGTCTTAAAAAAAAATCAATAAAGTATATATATAAAAAAAAAATATTGTTGAGATTGGCTATAAGGGGAACAGAGTAGATCTGAATTAAATTGAGAATTAAATAATAGAGTATTCTAACAAATAAATTTGAAATACGAGATTAAGATATTTAAACAAACAGAGGGGTACCCCCCCCAAAAGGAGTGAAGTAGGGGGATTTCAATGTAAAACATACAATGAATGGTAGTTTGGGGGGAGGTAAGTAGAAAATTGAGGAATATGACTAGCACCATGACGACAACACTGAGAACAGGAAAGAAAACAACATCAAGCCCATCACTGACAGCTTCATCCCCATCAGGTCAGAGAACGATAGAAGGAATGTTGGGGGCAGAAAAAGAGTGTAATATCAAACATGCAAACTATGCAGACAACATTATTGACCATTCAGGAAACGATGATGAAAATGCAGGAAACAATGTCAAAAAACCACATGGAAATGAAAGGTGATATAAATAAATTGGACAATAAGATAGAGATGATACAACAAACAATTGAGAAAAACAAAGAAAGGATAAAGACAGTGGAAGTGAAGTTGGAACAAACAGAAAAAAACGTGGAAATAGTAGATAAAAAATTGATGGCAATGAATAAAGAACTGGAAGAATCAATTATCCATTTGGAGATGGACTGGGCTGCGTTCTACCCAAGATTCCAGAATATCATAGAAGAAAAGGAAGAAGACCTGGGCACTATTATGGCAGAGCTGATAGCAGAAGCATTATAGAGGGCTAGGCAACAAATATTATTGGAGATTGACAAGGTGTATCGAATTCATACTAATTATGCCAGGCACAATAGACTACCATGAGAAGTCCATGTAAGGTTTGCCAGAAAGAAAGTGAGAGATCACTTTATAAGATCACAAGAGAGGATCCAATGATCTATAAGGACAGAGAAATCCAAACATTAAAACAAGTCCCGAAGAAAGTAAGAGAACAGAGAAGAGACTACCGGTTCCTCGCCACACAGCTAACTAAAAGAAACATATTATTTAGATGGTTAATCCCAGAAGGGATATTGGTATCATGACAGGAGAGGAAGATTAAGATAGACAATCTGGACAAGGCGCAAGAACTGTATGATCAATTGGAGGGTGTGGAAGAAGAGAGCAGCAGTAAAGAGGAATTAGAATCTAGAAGTCAGGAGGACCAGCAACAGGAGTTAAAAGAAACAGAACTGGAGTTAGGAAGCAAGGAAGAAAAGGGACAAAGGGAAGAAGGAGTGGGACTGAGAACACGACCACAAAGAGATGTTAGAATCAATAGAAGACAGAAACCAATATACAAGTAGAATAATGGAAGAAGAAATTAGGCTAATATCGATTAATGTTAATGGATTAAATGCAGGGGTGAAATGCTCCCGGTTCAGACCAGATCGGGCGATCCAGTAGAGATCGTGATGGTTGGTTCAGCGATCTGGTAGCGATGGCGGAGCAAAGCTCCGCCCACCCGCCTGGGTGTCCTTAATTCCTGGTTTTAACCAGGAAGTAATGTGTTCTTTACCTTCTGTGCATGCACGGCTTTTGCACATGCGCAGGTCTGCGCGTACATGTGGCACACACGGCGCATGCACTTCCAAACCGGTAAGGAAGGCAAGTAGATTTCACCCCATTTCAGCATAGGAAATGTCTGGAATTCCCAAAATTAGGAACACTATATACAGCATTAGCGGAACAAAAGCAGAGGGGAATAGCGGTATATATTAGGGAGGGAATAAAGGCTAAACTAAAATATAGAGACACTGATGGAAGAGTTTTGATGATAGACATACAAATTGATCAGAAGTCATGTTTGTTGGTGACAATTTACGCTCCTAAAAAGAATCAAAAACAATTTTACAGTAAATTACACGAAAAAATTATAGAAATAGGACAGGGAAATATTTGTATGGTTGGGAATTACAATGCAGTGGTGAATGTAAAAAAGGACTATGTTAGCAGTATGAAAAACAAAAGGAAATGAAAAATATTACTGGGGTCATTTTTTGATATGGTACACAAACTTAATTTATCTGATCAGTGGAGGGAACTGAATCCAAAAAAAAAGGGAATATACTTTCTTCTCGAACCCACACAAATCTTGGTCCCGGCTAGACATGGCATGAAAGAATGGAGATGTAGGAAAGTATATAGAAACAATAGAAATAATGCCAAACTCCTGAGCTGATCATAACCCTCTAAAAATAATTTGGAAAGGACAGAAAAAAACTAGGAGAAGGTGGACACTGAATCCCCAAATTCTAAAGGAAAAAGAATTTTTCTCAAGGATTTTTTAAAAAATGGAATTATTTTTTAAAGAAAACACGAAGCAACCAACATCACTACAAATTATATGGGATACGGCTAAAGCATACCTAAGGGATATTGCAATAGCCTATATAGCAAAAAAAAAAAAAAAAAAAAAAGGAGAAAAGGCAAAAGCATAGTACTCTTCAGGAGGAGATTAAAAAATTAGAATGTAAATTACAAAGGGAGCCCCAGAACGAAAAAATTAAAGGGAAAATGGTCCTAGCTAAACATAAATTAAATATGGTGGAGCAAGAGGAAAGGGCAAAGGAATTGAAAGCAGCAAAACAAATTTTTTTTGAACATGCAAATAAGCCTGGAAGATGGCTAGCCTACAAATTAAAAAAGGAAAGGGAAAAAAGATTGATCCAGGAACTACAAGGATGATAATGGAGAGCGACACTATAAAATGGAAAAAAAGAAAAAAATAATTCAAAATTACTTTGAGGAGCTATACAAAGAAGAAATAGATGAGGATAATATAAAACAATACTTAAAGGTCAATGGTTTGCCAGAACTAAAAGAAGAGCAGAGGAAAATATTAAATATTGGAGAAAGTATTAAGTATTGGAGAAAGCCAAACTACCAGACTCTTGGGCAGAAGCTTATAACTCTCTCATTCCAAAAGAAGGTACAGACCCCCAAAAGATAAAAAATTATAGGGCAATTTCGTTGTTGAATACAGATTATAAAATTTTTACTACTATAATTGCGGAAAGATTGAAAGTAGTACTAAACGAAATTCGGATACATTTGATACATTCGGATCAAAATGGTTTTCTACCTGCAAGGCAAATTAGAAACAATATAAGAACGGTGTTAAATGTCCTAGAGTACTACGAAGCATATCCTGAAAAACAGGTGGCACTGATATTTTTGGACACCCAGAAAGCATTCGACAATCTTAATTGGCAGTTTTTGTTCCAACAGATTAAAGATATGAGATTTTGAGGGAAGTTTGAGAAAACGATTAAGGCAATATACACGATGCAAAAAGCTAGAGTGATAATTAATGGAGATAACACAGAGAAATTCGATATAAATGAGTAAGACAGGGATGTCCAATGTCACCTCTGCTTTTCATCTTGACATTGGAAGTGCTGCTAACCCAGATTAGGTGCAATGGAGAGATAAAAGGATTAAAGATTAAAAAAGAATATAAGACACAGGCCAGTGGTGGGTTACTACCGGTTCGCACCAGTTTGGGAGGACCGATAGCAATAAATTGGCGAGGGTTGCAGAACCTGTCATGAATAAATGCCTTGCCTCTGATCCAGAACTAGAGGCAGGGGGGCTGGGCAAGCCAGCCTCCAAGGTCCACCCTAACCCAATAACCCCTCCTTACCTTAGCCATGCCCTGGGGGTACTTAAGGGTCAGCCATGCGGTCCTGCTTCACTTCCAGACTTGTACCTGTAACGATAAGATGTATATTTAATAAATAGTAATTGATCTAATGAGAACCTGTCTATGGAGTTATTGGGCACGATCCTCGAACACATTTAACAATATGGTAGCAGAAGATGGTTGGATAGCCCAATCCTAAAACTCCACAGCATGCAAAGGACCACAACAGACAGGGTGAATACCAGAGCATTCACCAAGAAGATGGCAGAACGATCTGCCCAACCCGAAACCACGCAAGGAGAGGCACCCGAGATGAGCGGCCTACTCCACCACCCATCCACCCCGGCCAGAAGCAACGAGGGGTGGACGAAACACGAAACCTCAAAAGAAGAGATGCACGACCTAAAAGGAAAACTCATGGAGCTGATAGATTCGTCACAAAGCAACACCGACCTCATCGCGGAACTCCGAAGCCTGATCAAAGGCTGCGAAGCAGCGAGTGAGGAAGATGAAGACGAATCCGATTACAGCGACGAAGACCCGGTAAGGGAAAATTTCCCCCACAAAAAACCTACCGCAAAGGCCGAAGGAGACTTCGCGCCCTTTTTACGGTGGCCATCTTGGGAGGCAGCGTCATCAAAGATGGCCGACCATCCACCAATAGACTCCCGAGATTTAAATCCCACGGCGGGAATCGGGGCCTACTCAAAAACGACCGAACAAAAATACTACAAAAAACACAAAAGCCCAAAACTCAAACCTACAGACTCGCCTACCGAGCCTGAGGTCAATAAAGCCATCGAACTAATCGCCGCGGCCCTAGGGGACAAGGTGAAAATACCGACCATACACCCCGGTGCCAGGCCAAAAAGCAAAGGGGACCCCAGCGCGAGGAGGGCCGGCACCGACGCCCACCCTGGGAAGCTAGCCACCATCGCATGGACCCAGGGCCACCCAGAGCCCCTAAGGAACCTACCCACAAAAATGGGACACCAAGGGCGATGGGATTACTCACCGGACCGACGACCGGGACCAGATCCGTGGATCACGAGGCCATCCGCAGGCAGGGGACGTCCATCGGCGGGCAGGGGGCTCGGCCCGACACCCACAGGCGACATTCGCACGAGACCGGGCCATCCGGGACCATTCGCGGCCCCAGCGGGACTCCCAGCGTCTACCGGCGATCCGCACCGCTTTCCGAGGCTCCAGACGACGATCCGCGACGATCCCGAACAAGTAAGGCCGACCGGAGAGGAACTGAAGGCCCATCCGGAAGATTGGGGCCTTCACCCGGGAGCGGCATGGACGAGCTCCTCACTCCACGGCGACTGGGGAGAAATGAACCTCACGCATGCGCAGCACGCCCCTGCAAGAGAAACGGAACAGGACATAGAGCTACACCGACACAGACACATAGAGACAAGTCAGTTCAGACTTGCCACAGTCGTCCCTCTGCCTTATTGCGAGTATCCTTATGTGAGAAACCATGGACAGCGACATAATGTAAGTAATTTAACTTACAATTCAGGGACTTTGCCCAGTGACTTTCCCAAACTAAGGCTAGATGGGGAGAATTTCCTGGACTGGAATCAACAACTCCAGGCCACCCTGCTAAAGGAAGACCTATTGTCTATGGTTACAGACCCCCCAGAAAAACCCTGGACTTTTGAATTGGATTGCATTCACCACAAGGCATATTGTATTGTCATTGCCAGTATTACCCCCAGTATTTACCCCAGCATTAGCCACCACCTAACTGCTCTAGAAATAATACAGAGAATGCACAAACTATTTTATTGCCAAAGCGTTGCCAGCACCACCAGGTTGTCAAGAGAATTTTATGCCACAAAACTCAAGGCAGGGACTCCAATGAGCGAGCATTTACTATCATTAAATAACACCAGGGCCCAGCTGACACAAAGGGGGGAGGTCATAAGCGAGAGGACCATGATAAGTATCATAGTAAATTCCCTAGACCCCAGTTGGGACACCTTCATTACGCAGATAGACAACCTAGGGACAGGGAGGCTCTCACTGGACTTACTGACTAGCAAACTAATATCCGAAGATAGCATCAGAAAGGACCGCTCCCTAAGCCGCAGGGAGCAAAGGCCCAGCAGGAAGGTTGAGCCACAAGGTAGAAACCACAGCAACACAGAGTGTTATATATGTGGGTCAAGAAACCATTACAAAAGGGACTGCCCTAAAAATACAGGGGACAGGATACATAGAAGAGATAGGCCAGAACAAAGGGCAAGACATACCAGCGGACGCTCACCAGAGGTCAGACACAGGCGTAGGGATTCCCCTAGCCCTAGGGACAGGAGAGACCACAGGGACAGTTCCAGGGAGAGCCACACCGGATCATTGTATGGCATAGGGGATCAAGAACGACACATAGGCCAGGACAAGGAGGAAGGCACATGGCTACTGGACTCAGGAGCCACAAACCACACCACACATGACCGCAATCTACTAACCTCCTTTACAGCAGAAAGTTTTGTAGTAAAAGTGGCTAACCAGAACAACGTACAAGTAACAGGCAAAGGTAACTCATACGTGCCAGGAATAGGTGTAGTACAGGGAGTACTTTTAGTGCCAAATATACCATATAATATCCTTGCCACCCTAAAACTGAGCAAGGATAACAATGTCGAGGTGACTTTCAAAGAAGGAAAGGCACAGGTAACTAGAGGGGGTAAAAGGATAGGGAAAGTAGTAGTCAGTGGGGAACTACCATTCTTCCACCCAACCAAGGACAAACAGCCAGAAGTAAACAATCACCGAGGGGTTAGATCCAACAGCCCAGACAACACAAGTAGGGAAGTAGAGGGGGTTAGGCACGCACACACCACCGATGATCTCAGTGAGCAGGGAGCACCCAGGAAGGAGAAACTAGCGATAGGGAAACTGATGCATGACAACTGTGCCCACCTATTACACAGAAAACTAGGACACATTAGCTTTCCCGTGGTGCAGAAAATGTTGGAATGCTCTGAAGGTATAAAAATAAAGGATTGTGAGAACTATCTCGAGTGTTCTATTTGTAAGGGCTCCAAATTAAAAACCAAACCTAGACCCAAGAAGTCAGTACGCACAACTAATTCAATCTTCCAACTCGTACATATGGACATAGTGGGACCACTAAGGCCCTCCATCAAGTACAGGAAAAGGTACTTCCTGACCATAGTGGATGATTTCAGTCGCTATGGCTTCGTGTACACCCTAAAACACAAGAATGAGGTATTCCAAAAATTTAAGGAATTCTATGCGAGGGTGGAGACACAGCACAACACCAAAATTAGGCAAATAATGACAGACCGGGGGTCTGAATTTTTATCAAGCGACTTCTCGCGATGGTTAAAGGCACGCGGGATGATCCATTACACAACTTCTCCTTTTTCCGCCTTTCAAAATGGCGTGGCAGAACGAAAAAACGGAACGCTACAGACCATGATGAGGTGCGCGCTAGAGGATGCCGGCCTAGGGCAGCATTTCTGGTCCGAAGCACTCATTTATTCAAATTATACTTTAAACAGGCTATGGTCAAGCGTACTGAATAAAACTCCATACGAGTTAATGTACCAAAGGAAACCACAGGTGTCACACTTACACATATTCGGGGTCACAGCAGATGTGCACATCCCCAAACAACTCAGACGCAAGGGAGACAGGGTATCCAAGAGACTGAGGTTCATGGGCTATGAGCCAGGGACGAAGGGATACAGGTTCATAGACAACAGCAACAATTTCGTGATATCACGAACAGCTGTCTTTCACGAAAACTCTAACTGGTCCAAACTACATCTCAACGAGGTGTCCCTTAACAAGGATGGACCAGGGGATGATCAAAAGGAAATAAAGCAACAAGCAGGAAGGGACACTGAACAGGGAAAGAATAAACGCAAAGGGCAGGAAATACCAGTGAAGGGATGGAAGGAAAACCACCCACACATCAAAGTGGACTCACTCACCGAGAGAGAAGCTAGGTACATGCGTGACACAGAGACACCTCCTGATAGACCAGTCAGGGCAAACAGGGGCAAAAGGCCAGAAAGGTTAGGGGACTACGTATTATCCCTACACACTAACCAACTAACCCCCAACACATATGAAGACGTATTGAGGTTACCGGATGAGGAGAAAGAAAAGTGGGAACAGGCCATGGAAAGGGAAATGGACAGCCTGAGGGAACTAAACGTATACACTCCCTCTAAAGTCCCGATAGGAAAAACGACCATAGGCACTAGGTGGGTCTACAAAGTTAAAACACTGGAGGGAAACAAAGCACTCTACAAAGCTAGACTGGTGGCACAGGGGTTCGCCCAGAAATACCCTGATGACTACACGGAAACGTACTCCCCCACAGTCAGGGCTGAGAGCGTGAAGTGTGCGCTGGTAATCGCATCACTGCTAGGGTTAGAAGTGCATCAATTCGACGTGCAAACCGCTTACCTGCACGCTGAGCTCGACAAAGAGATATACGTGAGAGCGCCACCTAGCCAAAACACCAAGAAGGGAGAAACCTGGATCCTAAACCGAAGCTTGTATGGACTCAAACAATCGGGGAAACGGTATGAGTGTCTATCCAGGACATTGAAATCCATGGGATTCTCAGCCACCTCAGCCGACAACTGCTTCTTCACCAAGAAGTCAGACAGCTCCCCCGAATATGTTTTGATATACGTAGACGATATATTGTATATCGGTGATCAAGCTAGCAAATGTAATAACTTCGCCAATGAGCTGGGGAAACACTTTACACTAAAAATATTGGGTAAGGTAGATAAATACTTGGGGGTGCAAATCACAAAAACAGGCAAGGGTTTCCAACTGTCACAGAAAGATAAAATTTTGGAACTAATACATAAATGCAATATGACAAACGCCAAGGGGTGTGAAACACCAATGCAACCAGATTTTTTGAAGGACATGTATAATGAGGCTGAGGCGTTCAAAGACAACACATTATACAGATCTACCATAGGCTCCCTACTATACATTGTGAACTGGACCAGGCCAGACATCGCCCTACCAGTTAACTTGCTGTCAAGGCATGTGGGTAAGCCTACTGTGTACCATTGGGAAGCCATCAAAAGGGTATTAAGGTACCTAAAACAAACCTCCGAGGCTTGCCTATCATTAGAGCCCGAGAACACCAAAACACCCACACTCACGTGCTATGCAGACGCTGACTGGGCTGGGGACGTGAAATGCAGAAAGAGCACTTCGGGTTACGTATTCTTTCTAAACAACAGCCCAGTTCATTGGTATACAGGCAAGCAAGACTTGGTAGCTACATCCACCACCGAAGCCGAGTATATCTGTTTGTCCAAAGCCGCCAACAACCTGGTCTGGTTTGATGACCTACTCGCTGACATATGGGCCGAACCGAACTACCCCATCATCATGCATGAGGACAATAAAGCAGCCATGGAAATATCTAAGGCTGAAGCAGTGGGTCAAAGGTCGAGGCATATCGATATAAAGTACAAGCACGTTAGACAGTTTGTGAATATAGGATTCGTAAAAGTTATACATTGTGATACGGAAGAACAAACAGCAGACATCCTAACAAAGCCATTGCAAAACAAACAACACACGTACCTCACATCAAAATTAAGCGTCCTCTTGAAAAGGACACCTCAGGTACATACCACACAAAGATATCTCGGCCAGGCATTTAGAGGGGGTTTTGTCATGAATAAATGCCTTGCCTCTGATCCAGAACTAGAGGCAGGGGGGCTGGGCAAGCCAGCCTCCAAGGTCCACCCTAACCCAATAACCCCTCCTTACCTTAGCCACGCCCTGGGGGTACTTAAGGGTCAGCCATGCGGTCCTGCTTCACTTCCAGACTTGTACCTGTAACGATAAGGTGTATATTTAATAAATAGTAATTGATCTAATGAGAACCTGTCTATGGAGTTATTGGGCACGATCCTCGAACACATTTAACAGAACCGGTATTAATTGCTGGCTGGCCACGCCCCCAAACTGGTCCCCACCCCACCCAGTCACTTCCTTTTCCTCCTTACCACCTGGGCGGCTTGCCTGCCTAAGTTGCCTTCCCACGTGGTGCCTTCCCTGCGCCCCAACTGAGCTGCCGCCTCCTGCCTATAGGTAAGTCACGCTATCCACCCCCAGAGCATGCTGCGCCACCCCCACCGGGCTCACAACCTTACCTTTCCCGCCCCTTACAAGAGTCCCCCCCCACACCCCGTTTTGGCTCCCAGGGGCTGCAGGGAGGCTTGCTAAGGCCAAAATGGGGCGTGGGGGTGTGTGGCGCCCCCCTGCACCCCGTTTTGGCTCCCAGGGGCTGCAGGGAGGTTTGCTAATGCCAAAATGGGGCATGAGGGAGTTGCCTAGCAAGACTCCCTGCAGCCCCCTGGAAGCAAAAATGGGCTGCCGGGGGGGGGGGGGGGCTTCAAGGGAGAAAGAAACAAAGAAATCCTCACTGTTTAGGGAGATCCCCAGGTGCACTGAGCTTGAGTTGAGAGCTTATTGTAAGTGCCTGCACTAGCTATCCTTGTTCAGGCTAAGCTACAAAACGTTTCAAAATGTCTGTCTTTTCTTCCTCCTACCAAAGACCTTCTGGGGTTCTTCACAGGAAGGGAGAAAGGGAAGGAGAAAGAAAGAAAGAGAGAGCGAGAGAGAGAGAGAGAGAGGGAGGGAGGGAGGGAGGGAGGGAGGGAAGGGTAAACCCTTTTACTCACACTTCATCCTCACTGTTTGGGGATTCCCACATGTTAAGGATATTGTTGTTGTGTTACCAACCAGCAGAGTGTAGAGCACAGAGAAACGTTGCTGAGAGCAATGAATAAGAGATGTGCAAACTGGTTTATCAAAAGTTTACTTTATAGTGAAAAAACAATCTCATAGTCTTTAAATCAATCCAAGTCTTTGCCAGTTAAATCAGTCCAGTGATACAAAAATCTTCTTACCACACAAACAGTAGTTGGTTAGAATAACAAGTTCACTCTGGTTCACAAACCACGATGGTAGCAGATCCATCCAACGATGATAGCACAATGGTAGCAACTCCTCACACTATGGTAGCATATCATCAACTGAATACTTTACAGTACCTTTCTTAAATACGTTTACAACTAGTGATTATCTAATTACAGCATGACTCAGCATTACAATGAATCAGCAGGAAGTTACACAATACATATTCATATTAAAGTCACAAAACACATATATTGCCTGGACAACTTGTTAGGCTCAAACCATATCCTAACACCACGTGCACTGAGCTTGAGTTGAGAGCTTATTGTAATTGGCTGCTAGCTATCCTTGCTCAGGCTAAGGCTTAGCCTGAGCTAAGCTAATCAATAGTGGAGCTCTAAAAATGCCAGATTATCAATGGGCATGTTCTGAGTTTCAAAATGTCTGGCTTTTCTTCCTCCTACCAAAGACCTTCTGGGGTTCTTCACAGAAAGGGAGAAAGGAGAAAGGGAGGGAGAAAGAAAGAAAGAGAAAGAAAAAGAAAAAGAAAAAGGGAGAGAGAGAGAGAATGCAGGTATCTCTTAACAGAGGTTTGAACTTGCCTGAAATTAGATCAAGCCCTACATCACTTAACTCAATGTATCAGATTAAATTGTTATTGAATTATTTTTGGTATATATACTACATTCTCTTGTGTAATTTATAGTGTAAAACTAGTCTATTATGTCTCAAAATAAAAGGGAGATCAAAAATCCAATTAGTGCCATGTAAATTCTGGAATCCCCAAAGACCTTTCCCATTGTATTTATTAAACAAATTTATATAGCTACCCAACTCATATACAGTTACTTTATCACTTTTGTGTTCCTTTCATGTAGTTCTCAATGTGTTATTTAGAAGTAGCTTCATATGTCAGTTTACTTTTACCATTAAAAAAAATGTTTTGTTGCATTATATGACTGCAAAAGCCTTTTAGCAGTTTCATGTAACAGGAAATATCCAGTAACAATTTTGAAAGTAGTTGTCATAGCCACTAACACCCTCCCCCCAAAAAGACAGAGAAAGAGAAAGAGAGGAAGAGGAAGGAAGGGAGAGAGAGAAAAAAAAATTCTGTGCTATTATTTTTAATTGTTCCATTATTTATCATGTGTTAATATTTTACACTGTCCCTACACCTAGAATGATTTTACTGCCTCTCCTTTGCCCAGGGCTACCACATATTTTTCAGGGATTTACATGCATTCAATGTCTGTAGTCCAGAGCATAAATAAGTGTGTGTTTATTTTGTACATCAGGTTGCATAAGTCCATCTTAATATGCTATTCCTGGTATGTGATGTTTTGCATACATACAGAGAAAGAAGCACTCTTGTGATCTTTGACTTTTACGTTTGCTGTCAAACATCAGCCATAATACTAATGACTGTTTTGAATATGCACAAATGGCTATTTTATAAGTGAAATTATGACTGAAATATTTCTGCACCTATATTGGTTCTCACTGTCAGGAAGTTTCTCCTTAGTTTTAGGAGAAAAATTAACATCTCTCTTTGTTCAGTTTCCATCCATTGCTTCTTGTTTTGCCTTCTGGTGCTTTGGAAAATACATTGCAAATACATTACATAATTTGGAAAATACATTACATTCTTTCTGGCAGCCCCTTAAAAACCTGTTGCCTATCACACTCTTGGGCAAAGCATGTGAGCCATTTCCTCCTTTCAGTGGTCCATGAAAGTACATCTATAGTATGTAGATAATAAAGTTGAAAAAAGGTGAACAACATTTTTACAGAACTATAGATACGTTGAGGCTGTGTGTGACAAGAAATGGCTGGGAGGGGAGGGGCCAGGCGAGGGACCCCTTGACGTGAGTGACATTGAATTGGCCATGCCCACCCAGTCACATGACCATGAAGCCACTCCCACCGTCACATGACCAAGCCACGCCCACAGAACCGGTAGTAAAAAAATTTAGAACCCATCCCTGACACAGGCATTTGCCGATGACCAAGTGTTCTTCATAGAAGAGCTGCTAGAGACAGGAAACAATCTAATGAGTGAAATAGAAAAATATGGGACAGTAGCAGGACTGAAAATTAATAGAGAAAAGACTAAAATGTTAGTAAAAAATTTAACCGAAAAACAAAAGACAATTAGAAAAAGAACTGGGATTGCAAATTGAAAAAAAGATTAAATATTTAGGAATCTGGTTTACAGTAAGGTGTTCGTCAATAAAAGATGATAATTACAAAAAAATGATACAACAAATGAAAAAAGATTTGGAGACTTGGGAAAAATTGCAGTTATCATTATTAGGAAGGTGTTGCATTCATTCTGGCGGGCTTCTCATGGGAGGTCCAGTTTAGGAAAACACAGGACAAGCGTTTTCTCGGGATGAGAGAGCAGCAAACAAAAGGCTACAATCTCTTTTATTAGTTATCCAAATACAGCGTCATCAGAAGGCGTTATTATGGCTACACATCTCATATTACATACAAGAGATAGGAAAGCGATACTAAAGATGCAAAAGCGAAACTCAACTCTGGCCGTTTGGTACCAGTTACTACCAGGCGAGAGGCCCATCTCCTTTATCTGATTCTCAGGAATGTTTTTACAAGGAGATAGGAGATGTCTCTGCCTTTGCAGGCACAGCCTATGTTAAGAACAAAGAGAGAATGAATAGGGCCCTTCAGAGAGTATCCATATGAACCCGCTTTTCATAGTTTGATTATTTCGATGCTAAGTTCCATACAAGTGTCCAACCAGTTAAACTGGTCTATACATGTACTATGGCCACTGCATTCCCACATTTCCTCTGTTTTTGTTTTTTGCAACAGGGTTCAGCTGTGTTGTTATTATGATGTTCTCTTTATGCCTGGGAAACATACCTATCATCATAGCAAACAAAGCAGGAATACATTGAATACTACAACATACAGAAATAAGCAAAGCAATAATCATGAGTACAGTAGACAATATGTTCTTCAGCCATCTGGTTTCTGCAAATGTTTTTAGCTCACCCATTCTTTTATTATGGTGAACAAAGTTAGTGGAAAAGTGGCCAGGAGATGTCAAGCGAGGTAGGCCATCATGTTTCTGAGTTGTATTCCAGTTATACATTTCCACAAATCGCTCATACAAATTGTAAATCCATCCGGTTTCAGGCACCCAAGAAAACCACATGTCAGGAGTTTGTAACCTCTGAGTTATCTTGGAAGCCCTATCTTGCAAGTCCGAGCACCTTCTCTGACCACACCTCATTTGTTCCTCCAGTTCCAGAAGGGCTTTGGTTTCACTTATCAGGACGTCCTTCCTATTGGAGGGAATAAAACCTTTGCACATTTGCAGAAGGGAGGGGAGACATTGGATGCAGCAACAAAGCAAAACAAGCAGTACAATTATAGATACAATAGTTGGCATAATTGATTTCAACCAAGAACCATCCGGGAGCCATGACCAAAGAGCAGCCCAGATGTCAATGGCACCAGATCCATTGGATGATAAGGGATTGTTTTTTGATCAAGTTTTCTATGGTGTGAGTGATGTTATACTGATAATCAGATACATAGGTACAACAACGTGAATGTATAAGGGCACAATCGCCTCCTTTAGCTAAGGCATATCGGTTTTGTAAGACTACCTCTCTGATTTCAGCCAGTTCTTTATTCATCAGCTTCAGCACCTTGATAGTCTCGTTGAACATATATACTGTCCAGTTATTTATTTAATGAAGATCCCAATAGTTCATTGCCACCCGAGATTGGGCAAGATGCCTCTGGATATCTGAGTTTTTAATGAGCCACCCAGTGTCAGTGATGGGTGTGGTTTAGGAAATAGGAGTAGTGGAGTTTGTCCGATTAGCAGCTATTTGAATGTCTTTTACTGTCCCATCATGATTGAATGTAGAGGTTGCTGACATGAAGGATCATGAGATGTAGGGGCAATAGATGCAAGATCGTGACTTAATTCCAGAATCCATGATATATAGTCTCCTCTATGTAATTGTTACAGAGGCCCATTGTTCTTATTCACTCCCCCCTCAGCTGGAAATGTCAATATGGGAACCTTAGGTGGTGGAGTAGATTTAGGTAGAAAGTAAGGATCTTGTACATAGACAATGCGTTTGTGGCGGGAGCGTTCTTACATGGTCACTTGAGAGTCCCAAAGCTAACAATGTCCAAGGCCATAAACAAATCATAGTCACTTATACATGTGAAACAAAATTACTAGCAAAATCAGAAAAACAATTCTACTAACATTAGTATGTGTAAGAAAGTGTTAAAATGTATATGTACAATGTGAAGGTAGTTTCCTCCTGATGAATATTCGCTGTGCGCAGGGGACCAACTTCCGGTGTAGTTCTGCAAAGCTGATGGTCACCACCTTGCGTTAAGAGTCTGTTGCCGGGAGGACTCAGCAAGATGTTTTTTCTCTTAAATCTCAGCACCAGGGGTTTCTCCTTCTTTTTGTTGTAAATGAAATGGTCTTACGTGTCTTTTGGGGATCCAAATGATGCGATCATTGTCCTGGACAGCAGCATATCCATGGCCCCAGGTAATAAGGTCAGCAGGTCCTCTCCATGCAGGATCAAGTTGTTGGTGGAAATAGACCTTTGGTTTTAGGGCAGCTGATGGATAAGCAGAAAAATGGCGGGTCGCAGCCGATGTGGGAGGCTGTCCAGTCAGGTTAAGGAAGTTCAAAGTATATAAGCAAAGATTGAGTTTGTTTTGCATGGCTGGGAGGCCGAGGCATTTTTCCTCTTTCAATTTTATAAGCCAAATTTGTGTGTGATGGACCACTTGTTACAAAAGTCTGCAAAGGCAGTACTGGTGTAGTAGATCCATTGTCAGTTTTAATTTCAATTGGGCGTCCCATCGATGCAGAAGTCCGAATACAATGATTTATTACATGTTTGGTTGCTTCTCCCCTTTTTTGGGAATGCCAATAATAAGTCACTAACTCTCTCTTACATTCCCTGTAACACTGGGTTCTTTACATACCAGTCTTTATTCAAAATAGCACAATTATCTATTCACAGCCTACAATATCCAGTCAATCCTAAAAATTTCCTCAACTCTTCAGGTGTTATTTTCTTTCATTAATTAAATGTCCTATGTATTTTATCTCTCTGTCTACATATTGTAATTTCTAACTCATCTCTGTGATAATTCCTAAAAATGGCAGCAGTTTATGCTGCTGACAAAGAAACAAACAAATAAACAAACAAACAACAGACAAACAAAGAACAAACATGCCATCTGTTAAGTATGCAAAATGCACGTAGACATAAAAACATTAAGGAGTATTTTGAGTCAATACTCTGAAATAGAATTGGGTATGAAAGTATTTAAAACGTCAAAAATGTTCAGAAGGAAAAAAATCAAAATTGCATTCTGAGCCGTTCAGTGCTCTGCAAAGGCAGGTATCAGATATCACTCTTTCACTCCCGCCTTTCTCTGGCTGGTTCTCTGAGAGAAAAAAAAATGGTTAAAAGTACAAAGTAGCCCCCCCCCTCTTTCGTGCCTCTCATCTCCCAGGGAAAAAAAGGAGGGGGTGAGGGAAAGGAAAATTTTTTTAAAACAGACCAAGCCTCCCTTCTCCTCGGAGGGCAGGGAGAGAAAAGAAAAAAGGTGCTTATACACAAAATTACATTTCATGCAATCCAATACACACCCATTCACATCTGTACTGCAATCAGACCTTTTGTATAATACATCTTTCATGCGAATCAGTCATTCAAATTATTTCAATGAACTAGTTTATTCCCAAAACAGTGAAAAAATTCAGGCAACAGTCATAATCACAAAAAGTGATATGGGCCCATAACCATTGCCCGGTTTTCCACAGTTTCAAGTTCAAACCCAGTCAATTTTTGCTGGCCAGCCAAGCATATCAATTCCACACACTATCATTATAGATGCACATCAACAAAATATTTTTAACAGAAATCACTTCAAGTTGATCAGTTCAAATACTCTGAGTCAGAGATTAGATTAAAAGCTTGTTGAGAAAAAGTGTGAAAGCTAAGATAGTCGCAGACAATTAGTGTAAGATTCTTTCCAGATGTCCTTGTAAGCAGTGGCTCCTCTGGAGAAAGTCATTAAGCAAATAAACCTAGGATCTTTAGGCAAATGATATGAAATACAGCTTACATAGTCAGAGCACACTGAAGAGATGAATCATTCCGAAGACAAAAGTAAAAGTCAGATTTTGAGATAGAAAGAATAATATTTATTAGATCAGTTCCATTTCTTCGACAGTCTGGCGTACGCCCCAAGGTTATAATTTCAGCAATAGCTTAAATAAAGGGTAAAACATTTTTAGATGGTAATGAGACAAATAAAGCAATGTACTTTTTGCTGTTCTAAAACAGAATTAAATCTCCTGGCTTTTTCTTTTAGTCAATAACTCAAATAATGGACTAAGTAAATGCATAGGTAAAGAGAAATATGAGCAGTCCCAATTAATAGTACCCAGTAATTGTTGCAAATTTAACTTTGGGTAACTTTAAAAGCCGGAGCAGAAAGAGATTGCACATAGTTTATGCCCTATACAGATAAGAAGCGTACAGCTGTATTTTTTCTGGGGCAATGTGCAATTCATTTACACATAAATCATTTTGTATTTTCAAAAAGCCAATTAGGTTGTATTTTTTGTGCTCCAATTAAAATGTCATCTATACGATGATAACCAGGGTTTTGAGGGCTAGATGTTACAGACATGCCCCCACTTTTTGGATTTTTACACTTTTCCTTGAGGTTTTGCTGTCTGATGATAAAGCAATTACTAACAAATTAGTTTTATACGATGTTCCTATATCCTGACACACCAGAAGAAACTTGCAAAGTTGCAGCCGGCAGACACACAGAAAGCATTTCAGCAATTTATTCTATCCATCCCCCTTTTTTTGTCTAACTGTTTCTTTAAATTCTGCTTAGTGGGGGTGTAACTGACTCCTTCAGAATGAGCTGATGTTTAATTTCATGCCGTGCGTCTGTGTGGGTGATTTAACGTGAGAGCAATCTCTCAACAAAGTCTGAAAAGGAACTATTAACAGTGTCCTGAAGGCTTTTTTTATTTATTTATTTTAATGTATCATAAAACACTCTATAACTAATCTCCAGAGTGCAAAAATTTTTTCAGGGCTGGGGAGGTTTGTGGAGGCATGTTCCCATCTGCTTCCACATATTCACTTTTAAAGAGCCCTTTTCCGGTTGCCAAAAGTATTTTAGAAGGTAAATCAGATTCTTTTTTTATCACAGGCAGGACTTTCCCGTTATCTTTTAAAAACAATAATATTAGTCTTGGATATCTCACCAAGCTCTTCAGATGCTCCGTCTGTAGCTTGGAGAGACATTCTCCTTTTCTCACGAATGATTATCGCCGTGTTTCAGGCAAAATCGGGTGCGCAGCCTCATTCCAGGCGGTGAGAACAGGAGTTCCAAGAGACGTATAGCCTCAAGGGCTATCATGTCGGGGTACTTGGCAATTCTGCCCCCATACTCAAGATTTATGGGAGGGTGCTTCGTCTGCAGACGACCGGCCCTGGTTTGCAGAGGCTTCTTCCAGCCGAATGAGTATGAAATTACCAAGAGACATATAGCCACAAGCAGGGTTATCACGTCGGGGTCACCAGATGTTGCATTCATTCTGGCGGGCTTCTCATGGGAGGTCCAGTTTAGGAAAACACAGGACAAGCGTTTTCTCGGGATGAGAGAGCAGCAAACAAAAGGCTACAATCTCTTTTATTAGTTATCCAAATACAGCGTCATCAGAAGGCGTTATTATGGCTACACATCTCATATTACATACAAGAGATAGGAAAGCGATACTAAAGATGCAAAAGCGAAACTCAACTCTGGCTGTTTGGTACCAGTTACTACCAGGCGAGAGGCCCATCTCCTTTATCTGATTCTCAGGAATGTTTTTACAAGGAGATAGGAGATGTCTCTGCCTTTGCAGGCACAGCCTATGTTAAGAACAAAGAGAGAATGAATAGGGCCCTTCAGAGAGTATCCATATGAACCCACTTTTCATAGTTTGATTATTTCGATGCTAAGCTCCATACAAGTGTCCAACCAGTTAAACTGGTCTATACATGTACTATGGCCACTGCATTCCCACAGGAAGGATAGCTGTGATTAAAATGAACACCTCCTTTCCTTCCATCGCGAGCTGAAGACGTGGCTCTTCCGTCAATTCAACTGATCCGTTTGGGTGTCCACTGTTATAATTTTAAACTGTTTTAATTGGGCTGTTGATTTTAATTTAATTTTATTGTGATTTGTATTGGAAATTGTCATTTTGTAAGCCGCCTTGAGTCCCTCGGGAGAAAGGCGGCATATAAATCGCAATAATAAAATAAAATAAAATAAATAAATATTGCTGAAACTATTATATTTATTTCAAACAGTCCCTATAAAACTAGGAAAGGAGATTCTTTGAAGAACTAAATAGAATAATTAAAAAATGTATATGGCTGGGTAAGAAAGCACGGATAAATATGAAAATGCTACAAGATAGTAGAAGCAGAGGTGGCTTTGGACTACCAAAATAGGAACTTTACCATCAAGCAGCGGGGCTATTGTGGATTAGAGACTGGATAAATTTAGATAATAAAAGGGTTTTAACGAGGCGGGGTGGCATGCCTTCCTATGGGATAAACAAAACAAGGCACATTGATATTTCTACCGGCATCCAATAAGAGATGCACTGATAGGGACATGGGGAAAAGTGAAAAGGAAACATTATATAAAACTGCCAAGGTGGGTTTCGCCCATGGAGGCAACGATCTATCCGAATACATTGGATTAAAAAAAGATGATAAAATATAAAGAACTTTTAGATAGCCAGGGGAATCTTAAACCAAATGAAGAATTAAAAGAACAGGGTATAATTATAGATTGGTGGACATACCTGCAGACACAGTTGAGATACAAAAAAGATATGCAAGAATATGGAATCCAAGGGGCACCACCATAATTAGACCAAATTTCGACAGGCAAAGAAGAAAAATTTAAAACAAAAGCATATAATTATCTGTTAGAGGTAGTGTCGAGTGTCAAGCCAACTCGACACTGAAGTGGGGAGGGGATATCCGGCAGGACCATCAGTGACGGGGCAGCTCTACCGCACAACAAAGTTTCTGCTATGTTGTGACGATGGGGGGGGGGGGGGAGAGCGCTGATTACAGTCTCACACAATGGTGGTGGGGGGTGTTGAACCCGAAGCATAGGCGATTGGTCACTCCACGACCGGGACAGGGCTACGTGAGAGGAGGGAGAGCCGTTCCCAGCCGCTGCAAAAGAGGGGCGGGGGCGGAGCCCGGAAGTACTGCCGATTGGCTAGAGATGCTCCCGGTTTAATTTGATTATTGTTAAAAGGGCGCTGGGAGGCAGCCGCTCCCAACGCCGACTTTATGTTCCTTGCAACGTTCGTGTATGACTCCACCAGGCTATGAGGATTAAACCTGTTAACAACCTCGTGGTTTGTCTGCGAGTCGTGTTTACAGCAGGTCGAGCCAGCTCGGTGAGCAGAATATGACAGAAAGTTGGCGTTTCCCTTTCCCTTTTCTTCTCGGTACGTCTTTCAGGAGTTGGTGGACGGGATGGCGGAGGGAGTGGAAGCTGGATGTCAGGCTCCACTCGAAGAGGCTACAGTCACGGAGGTGGTTCCAGACGCGGCAACCGGCATCGACCTGCCTGTTGTGTGGCCGAAGGAGCGAACGGCCCAACAGGGGGTGGGGGTGCTTGACACGTCGGTTGGAGTGCCCGGCGGTGATGGGAAGAAGACGTCGTCAGGCGAGTGGTAGCATAGCCCTATTTCTGAGGCGACGAAGACGGCGAAGCCCCGCCCAGGAGATTCTGCTTTCCAAGGGTGGCGGGAGCGACGTTGGGTAGAAGAGGATGATGTGGAGTGGAGTTATTCCACAGGACTGGAGTCTACCATGCTTGAGATTTTAACAGAAAGGTTTGGCGAAGCAAGTTTCCGAGACGCTCCTTCGTGGCAACCCTGGGCCACTGGATTGGAAGCCCCAGCGTCCTGGCAGGGAGGGGGTTTGTCCCGGAGTTTGGATAGCCGTTTCCAGTTGGCTAGCCCAAAACTGCGAATAGCAAGGACTTGGACTAAACCATGGGAACTGCTGGCCACCCCCACCACCACGTCATTGGGGGAGGCTCTCAGTTTAGACCAGGGGGTCCCTAGCCAGCAAGGCTTAGGTGCCACCGGCTACAATGGCCCCAGACAGCAGGAAGGACCACAAAGAGGGGATGGGAGGGACGCCCAGGAACACCGACCACCTTCTGGCCCATCCCCCCTCTGGGTAGCAGGGAATTGGCCCCAAAGACAGGTCTGGGGACCTCCACCCATACAAACCACATTCGATGGAAGCCCCGATTGAGTGTCCATCTTCTTGAGCCAGGTGATTAGTTATCTAGACCTGTATGGCCACCTGTACCCCTCCCAATGGTCCATGGTAGTTGCCATAACCAATGTGTTAACGGGGGAGGCTGCAGACTGGGTCGCAGACCTCCACAGCAACCATGCCAGAGAACTGGTTGATGTGGGTCTCTTTTTAGAGGCATTAAGGAACCGATTTGAGGATGACACCCGCACCCAGGTGGTGGAGGGGGAGTTGGTTTCATTAAGGCAGAAGGGGCGATCTGTCAGAGAGTATATCAAGGAGTTCCGAGCCCTCGCAGGACACCTGCGAGCCTGGCCAGAACGGCTGCTAGTGCACCATTTTCTGTTGGGGTTGGATAGGGACATCACACAGGCCTGTGTTTACAGAGGCTTGCCGCCCTGGATAACGGAGTGGTTCAAGGCGGCCATAGACCTAGACGTGGGTTTGCGGGAATTCATGTCCCAGGGAGGGGACGGTGGTCAGCAACGACGACAGGTGGACAGACCGTCGTCCGGCAGGGGGACGGGTACTGGATGGAATGGTCCCTTTCCTCTCCGTTCTTCAGAACCAGCAGGCAGAGGTGTATTTCATTGTTTCCGCTGCGACCAGCCAGGACACCAGGCTCTTGATTGCCCTTTACCCCCTATTCAAGCTAAGATACCACCGACAGGGAGGCACGCACACCGAGGGGCCACGGCCATCCGGGCACAGACCAATCCCGGTTGGCTGCCCAAACTCCACATGGCAGTCCACGGTATACTGCAAAGGAGGCGACGAGTCCCAGTGCACCTGAAGGAAGTCCCGTAACCGTCAACGATGACGAGGAAAGCGACCCGAATGACCCCATGGTAAGTGCGCCGATACGCCCCTTTATTATATCAGTCACAATACGGAATCCACGTACCTCTCAAGTGAGTCACAGGGGAGCATTGATAGATTCTGGTTGCACCAGATGTTTAATCAGCCGAATGATAGTCGAGGATCTGGGGTTACGCACAGTGCAATTAAGAACTCCGATAAGGTTCGAACAAATGGATGGCTCTGTACTGGGGGGGGGGGCGCGTCCAAACTCATTACTGAACTCATAGAGTTACAAATAGAGGAGCACAGGGAGGCCCTGCGTTTTATCATAGTGGAACGGATGGTGGAACCCCTGATTTTGGGCTTAGCATGGTTGGACAAATGGAAGCCCCATATATGGTGGGAGGGGGGGTATCGGAAATTACGGCTGGTAGTAGGTCCAGAGCCAGAACCCGAGGAACAGATGGAACAAGCCGGGGGACAGAGCGAGGGCTCGTGTGGATTCCCAAAGGTGTATAACAATCTCAAAAGGGTTTTTAACAAAGAAGAGAGTGAGGTATTACCACCCCATAGACCAACAGATTGTGCTATCGAACTGATCCCAGGGGCTAAACTGCCGAAACCCCAGATGTATGCTATGACACCGGCCGAGATGGAAGAACTTCGACGGTATATCGATAAAAATCTCGCAAGAGGGTCTATCGAACCTAGCAGATTGCAGTTGGCAGCCCTTATGTTGTTCAGGGAAAAGAAAGACGGAGGTCTGCGTCTTTGTGTAGACTTCCGGGAATTGAACGCGGTGTGTGTGGAGTACCTATACCCTCTACCCTTATTTAAGGACCTCCTGGCCGTATTGTCCACCGGACGGGTTTTTACCAAACTCAATTTGCGTGAGGCCTACTATCGTGAGCGCATACAACAAGGAGATGACTGGAAGAGCACCTTTAACTGTCCCCTAGGGAGTTATCGGTTTAAGGTGATGCCATTTGGACTGCAGGGAGCCCCAGCCGTGTTCATGCAAGTCATTAATGAAGTGTTGCATGAGCATCTTTATAGAGGCGTATTAAAAGTAAAGACAGTCCTAGAATGGCAGGCACCCACAACGAGGAAGCAACTGCAGAGCTTCCTTGGCTTCGCAAATTTTTATAGACAATTTATTCCAGCATTTGCACAAGTAGTGCTGCCGTTAACAGACCTCTTATGCACTAAACATATGGGGTTGAAAGCAAGGCCTGGTCAAAAATTACAATGGACGATGGCGTGTCAACAAGCATTTGAACGGTTGAAGAACCTTTTCTCTCGAGAGCCGCTCTTAAAACATCCTGACCCAGGTCTCATGTTCGTTGTTCAAGCAGACGCCAGCGACGTAGCCGTGGGTGCTGTGCTACTACAAAGGGCCAAGGATGGGGTGTTACACCCTTGTGCCTACACCTCCCAGAAATTGACCCTGATGGAGAGAGGCTGGGTGATTTGGGAAAAAGAGGCCTTCGCGGTCCGTTGGGCTTTGTTAACGTGGCGACACCTCTTAGAGGGGATTGGTACTAAGTTTGAAGTGTGGACTGATCATAAAAACCTGCAGGCCCTCCAAACACCGAGAAAGCTATCTCCTAAACAAATCCGTTGGCCACAATATTTCCAACGCTTAAACTTCGACCTGAAATATGTGCCAGGGGGGAGGAATTTCTTGGCGGATGCGCTGTCATGAATGCCTCAGTATCATAGCAAAAGAGAGGATGTTATCCAAGCTATGATACCAAAAGGCCCTAACGAAGAATGCTTACACACTACAGAACCTGCATGGCAAACAGGCCTGCGGCGCGAAACAAGTAAAGACCCCTGGGTTTGTTGTCACAAGTCGATATTAACACACCAGAATGGAATCGCCTGGATGGGACCGCGCATTTACATACTGACGGGTCTACGCCAATCAGTGTTACAGCGATGTCATGATTCCAAATTGGGTGGTCATTTCGGTTTCCTCAAAACATTACATCTGACCAGATGACAATTTTGGTGGCCACAAATGCGAAAAGACATTAAACGATATGTAAAGGACTGCTCCACTTGCGCAACTACCAAGCCATGATCTGGATGGCCCTTGGGCCTTTTGCAATCAGTGGCTAATCCCACAGAACCTTGGGAAGAGATCGTGATGGACTTTGTGGTCGATCTACCCCTCAGTAATGGGAATACCGTAATATGGACCATAGTCGATCTCTTTTCCAAGCAGGCTTATTTTGTTCTGTGTAGCGGATTGCCATCAGCCAGAAAGCTCTCAAAAATGTTAATCCAACATGTCTACCGCTTACATGGTGTCCCACGATGCATCATCTCAGACAGGGGGGTACAATTCAGGGCAATTAACCTCGTTTTCATGTCTTGCAGGTGGGCTCATGGTAGAGGGGGCCGCCTGTCGAGCGTCAAGCCAACTCGACACTGAAGTGGGGAGGGGATATCCAGCAGGACCATCAGTGACGGGGCAGCTCTACTGCACGTTTCTGGTACGTCGTGATGATGGGGGGGAGAGCGCTGATTACAGTCTCACACAATGGTGGTGGGGGGTGCTGAACCCGAAGCATAGGCGGTCGGTCACCCCACAGCCGGGACAGGGCTACGTGAGAGGAGGGAGAGCCGTTCCCAGCCGCTGCAAAAGAGGGGCGGGGGTGGAGCCTGGAAGTACTGCCGTTTGGCTAGAGATGCTCCCGGTTTAATTTGATTATTGTTAAAAGGGCACTGGGAGGCAGCCGCTCCCAACGCCGACTTTATGTTCCTTGCAACGTTCATGTATGACTCCACCAGGCTATGAGGATTAAACCTGTTAACAACCTCGTGGTTTGTCTGCGAGTCGTGTTTACAGCAGGTCGAGCCAGCTCGGTGAGCAGAATACGACAGGTAGAAATGGAAGAAGAAATAGTGAAAGGTCCAATGATAGCATGGGCACAAAATATAGGCTGTAATATAAAATTATAGGAATGGGAAAAATTATGGAGCAAAAATTATGAATTAACATTGTCAATTGCATACAAAGAAAATCAGTACAAAATGTTTTACAGGTGGCATTTAACACCGGCGAGATTGGCTAAAATGTATGCAAATATGAAACCAGAGTGCTGGAAGTGTAAGTGCAAAGATGGAACATTTTATTGTATGTGGTGGCAATGCCCTAAAGCAAAAAAATATTGGGAACAGATAAGGAGATGGCTGCAAGAGATAACAGGAGAACAAATTGAATTTAATGATGAGAAAGGCCACCTTAAAGGACAGGAACCTCAACGAGACCTTCTGAAGAGGCTCGAATGTATGCCTAGTGAGGGCTGACAGCACCTTGGAGAGATCCCAAGTTGGAAACCGATAAATAGTAGGAGGTCGCAGATTAGAAGCACCCCTGAGGAAGGAACGGATGAGGGGATGAGAAGAAACCGTCTCCGAAGCACCACAGGTGAGAATAGAGGAAATGGCTGAGACCTGCCTCCTGAGAGTATTGGGAGAAAGACCCGACTTGAGCCCATCCTGCAGAAAGTCCAGAATGTCAATGATGGAAACTGAAGTAGGAGGAACCCTCTTGCGGCGACACCAAGCAGAAAAAACCATCCAAGTGGCATTATAGATACGATTAGTTGACTCACGACGAGAGGCCTGGATAGTAGAAATTACCTCCGAAGAGACCCTCGCCTTGGACAGGAGGAATCGCTCAACCTCCAAGCGGTTAGCCGGAGCCACTGAGGATCGGGATGTTCTAGACGGCCCTGCCACAGAGAAATCCTGTTGTCCGGAATCTGCCAATGAGGTGCTACGGATAGCGCCACCAGATCCGCAAACCACGGGTGTCGGGGCCAGTAGGGAGCCAGCAGAACCAACTTGGCCCGTTCCTGCAACAGCTTCCTTACGACCTTGGATATGAGGGGAAGAGGTGGGAAAGCATAAAGAAGACCACAAGGCCACGGGCTGATCAAGGCGTCCACGGCTTCCGCTCCCGGGGCAGGAAACCTCGTGAAGAACCTTTCACGAAGTTGGAAGGTTGGATCCGGATGCAAAGAGATCCACTGCTGGAAGACCGAAGCGTGTTGCAATGTCCTGGAACAGAAGTGGATGGAGACTCCACTCCGTCTGGTCCACCCTGGAGCGACTGAGAGCGTCTGCCTGGACATTTGACGTTCCCGATATGTGGGTGGCGTGGATGGAGAACAAGTGAATCTCCGCCCACCCGACCAGGCGAAAGGCCTCTTGCATGAGGGCCCTGGAGCGGGCCCCTCCTTGTCTGTTTATGTGGGCCTTGGCAGCTACGTTGTCCGTTAGCACCAAGACATCCCGACCCCAAAGGTGGGAGACAAACTTGTGAAGGGCCAGGTAGATTGCTCTGAGCTCCAGAATGTTGATGTGAAGAGACCTCTCCTGGAGAGACCACTGCCCCTGAACCAGATGAGGCCCCAGGTGAGCTCCCCATCCGAAGAGACTTGCGTCTGTGGTGATGCTTACCCGCTGAGGTTCTCTGAAGCAACCCTTTGCTACCGCCGGGGAGGTCCACCAAATTAGGGACCAAAGGACCGGTGGAGGCAGTGAAACTCGAGCCGCCGATGTGCTCCTGCGAGACCGTTGAAAGGGAAGCAGAAACCATTGAAGGTCCCGGCTATGAAGGCGAGACCAGGGAGTGATCCCAAAGGCAGAAACCATCTTCCCCAATAAGCGTGAAAGACCCAGGAGAGATGACAAATGGGAAGCCCTAACCCTACCAGCTAACTCAACAATGCTGGCCTGACGTTCCTGAGTAAGGGAAACCTGTAGACTAACTGTGTCAATGATGGCCCCTAAATGCTGAATGCATGTGGAGGGAACCAAATTGCTTTTGGAACGATTAACCAAAAAACCATGAGACTGCAAGGTCTGAAGGGTGATCTGAACATCCCTTTTACCCAGAGCCTCTGAACTAGATAGAATGAGAATATTATCTAAGTAAAATAAAATTCTAACAGGGAAAGTTCTAATATGGCCTGTAAGGGAGGCCATGATCTTCGTAAACACTCTAGGAGCCGAAGAGAGACCAAAGGGAAGGGCTCTATACTGATGCTTACCCTGATAACAAAAACAGAGAAATTTGCAGTGCTCAGGGTAGATAGGCACATGGAGGTATGCCTCCGTCAAGTCGATAGAAGACAAAAAATCACCTTGACGGATGGAGAGAAGGATGGTATGGAGGGATTCCATCTTGAACCGGCGATAAACTATATGCTTGTTCAAGGATTTAAGATCCAAAATGGCCCTCCAGCCTCCAGAAGCCTTAGGAACTAAAAATAAACAAGAATAAAATCCCTGGCAGAATTCCTCCTGGGGAACACTCTGAATAGCTCTAATATCCAATAGATGTTGGATAGCCTCTTCCAGCAGAACCCTCTTGGTTCTAACGTGGGAAACTGGACACTTGATAAACAAATTTGGGGGAACTGAAGAAAATTCAAGGGTCAAGCCAAATCGGATCGTACGCCTAATCCAGGGGTCTGAAATTGAAGAATCCCAATGGCCAGCGAAAAACGCTAACCGACCTCCAATTATGGAGTCCAGGACTGGGTTGGGAGAACTAACGGGATCTACGGAAGGGCCGACCCCTACCTCCTCTAAAGGGCCTGCAGGAAGAGAAACGAGACCCCTGCCTGACCTGGAAGTCCTGCTGTTGTCCACCTCTGGGCTGAGAGGAACGCTGAGGTCTGGATTGGAACGAAGAGACGTCTGAGCGAAAGGAGTGAGAACGAAAGGAACTCTGCTGTCGAAAATCAGATCTTCGTAGTAAAGATGGCAGAACCTTGCAGTGATCCCTCGTTTCGATGAGAAGAGGATCCAACGCCGAGCCGAAAAGCTTGTCCCCCGAGAAAGGGGCTGAAGCAAGCCGCCATTTGTTTCTGGCATCCGCCTGCCACTGTCTAAGCCATGGAAGCCGACGAGATGTCACAGAAGCTCCAATAGCCTTAGCTGAAAATCTGGCCGCATTCAGAGCTGCATCAGCAGAGAATTCAACAGCAGCCAGAATCTTATTAATGTCCTGATGAGATCTGACATCAGAAGAAGGAAGACACTCCTGAAGTTGACGAAGCCAAAGAATTGATGCTCTGTTGAAAAAGGAAGCAGTGGAAGAAGCTTGAATAGACCATGCCGAAGCCTGGTGATCCTTGATCAAGGAACATTCAGCCTTCTTATCTTCAGGACGAAGAGATTCCTCTTATGGACCAGTAATAGGAGAAGATGAAGACAGCGCTACCACAGGTGTATCTACAGAAGGAACTTGGAGAATGTTAGCAAATTCAGAAGCCATATTGTAAAACCTCTTATCCAGTCCATTAGGAACTGGACCAGTGCTGGGAGAAGACCATTGTCTCTGGACAACATCGGAGAACAACTTGGGAGCTGGAACCACCTCTGCACGAATGGATGGCTCCTGAAATAATGAAGATGAAGAAGGATGCTGCGATGAAGACGAAGCAGAAGCCTCCTTTTGAGCAGAAGAAGAACACCCCAGGCCAGTTACATTTTGAGCTTTATACAAAAGAGATTTAAATAACTGAGGCCTAAAGAGACCAATAAAAGATGGTTGGTCTGGTTCTAGACCCTCATCTTCAGAAAGATCTTGGTCCAGGGCTATCTCACCTTCTGATAGTGAGCCCTGACTCACATTGTCCTGGGAATCCTCTCTAGCACCACAATCCACCGGATCAGAAACAGCCTGGGCCCTCACAGAGCGATTCTGCTGACTCACATAACTGGAAACTTCAGAAGCAGCCTTTTGTTGCAGGCCTTCAGCAATACCTTGCCTAATGGATGAAGAAATGAGATCTGCCAAGGCAGGAGTTATAACCAAGGAAGCATCAGCCCCTTGCCTATCAATTGAAGCTGGTACCACAGGAGGATCTTGCCTAGAATGGGCCTGAGGAGAAACACTGGGGGATTGAGGCCTATCAGTTGGAAATACAGAAGAAGCATCAGCAGCCAAATTTTCACCCTGAGTAGAATGATCTGGCGAGAAATCCTGTTCTATTTGAAGTTGAGGAGAAGAAATGGCCACATTGGAGGTGGGAAGGGCAGAGGGTTGGGTGGATCCCACAGCAGGAGAGGAAACCCTAGAGGCCTCAGAAGCAGCCTTCTGAAAGGCCTTTTCCATGGCCTTATGCCTCCTAGACTCCTCCCTAGATGATGCAGCAGATTTGGCACTCTTAGAATGAGAGGATCTTGTAGAAACTTTAGCAGCCTTAGAAGGGCCAGTATCCCCTGAAGATCCTTCTCCAGGATCAGAAGTGTGGCCTCCCTTCCCTTTAGCCTTGGATTTATTGCTCCTGGCGTCCGCCATCTTGGAGCTAAAAATAAATTTCCCCTTGGGAGATTGAAGCAAAATGGAGCAATTACCACCCTCTTAACACACACACAGGGTCTTATTGGTGGTTCAGGTAAACTCACTGCGCCTGGAAAGTTGCTGGAATGCTGCCAGGAGTCAGGATGGCGTTGCGGGAGCTCCTTGCGCACCCCAGCTGACTGCAAACCACAATTCTGCCTCTCCGCTGAAATTAGCCAGCCAAACAGAGAATTTTTTAGTCAAAAAGCTCTCCCCATGAGGGAAAAACAGGGAGAGCTAAGAAGACACGACTGTCCTGTATCAGACTGAGTCGAAAAACTGGGCTCAGGAAGAGGCGGGACTTCTTTGATTGGCAGACTTGGTCCTATGGATACAGGCTAGGTCACTTCCCATATGTGACCGTCGTTCCCACTGCTTGGAGAATAGCGGTGTCCCTCAAGGCAGCATTCTCAGGAATGCCATGCGAGACACAATCAAAACACAGCTACAGCCTTATTCAGCTCTTTTGGCACGCTGGTTTATTCGCATCCGCATCCGGCTACACACTGTGATTCGTAAACACGATTGAAATTGGCGCTACATTACACCAAGAATGGGGCATTTATATAGCCCATCTTTCCATTAACTCATTAGGACCGCGCCCTTGTTTGTTACCACGCCCCTCATTTAGGGGCGTAGACCGCGCCCTTGTTTATTACCACGCCCCTCTTTTAGGGGCGTAATTGGTCTTCAGCGTGTTCTGGAAGGTGCTGCCGCTGTGTCCTCCGGAACGGCCCTAATCCTGTCGCACCCGATCCCAGCACCCCACACCCCGCATACGGTCGCCTTCACCCAGTGCCACCACCACCAAGTATGTATATGTCCCTCGATGCTTTCAGCACGCGTTAGCGATGTCGAGCAGGTTGCTAGGCTCGACAGGCGGCTCCCCTTTCACCACGTGTCCTTCTGTAAGAGATAAGTTACACGTATTAGTAGATAACCGTGGTTTGTGAGGATACATTCTATGAAACCGTCGAATCAGTCGGTTTGCTTTTACATTACTATGCGGTATCCAAGAAGCCTCTTCTACTGGATAACCCTTCCATTTAACAAGGTAAGAGAGGACCCCCCTTGTCCATCGAGAATCTAGGACTTCATCAATCTCGTAATGGCCCTCTGTGACCGGACCAGGACGGTCGAATACTTGGATATGTTTGGCAGGTTTGAGAAGACTACTATGAAATACGGGGTGGATCTTCCCCAATAACGGAGATAACTTTAGTACTACAGTCACAGGATTTATTATTCGTATCACCGGAAACGGGCCCAGATATTTCGGTCCTAGTTTCCTACTAGGAAGCCTTAATTTGATGTATTTGGTAGAGAGAAATACCATGTCCCCTACCTTGAATGGTTGAAACGGTGCTCGTTTCTTATTTGCCTGGCTTTTATATGCGAGAGTTGCTTTATCTAATGCCTCTCTGACTTGGGGCCATACCGTATTCATCTTATCGGCCCACTCATGGGGCATTGGCGACGTTGTCGGTGGTTGATCTAACTCGGGTATCGCTACGAAGTCTCGTCCCATTGCCACCCGAAAAGGAGTGAGACCCGTACTGCTATGAACTGCATTGTTATAGGCGACCTCCGCAAACGGTAGCAGTGAAGACCAATCAGTCTGTTGATATGAAACATAGCAACGAAGGTATCGCTCTATCATTGCATTTGCTCTCTCTGCAGCCCCATTGGTACTAGGGTGGAATGCCGAACTGAGGCCTTGCGTTGATCCAATAGCCGAGAGGAAGTTTCTCCAAAATCGGGCTGTAAATTGCACCCCTCTATCAGAAATAATACAACGGGGTACCCCGTGTAACCTATAAATGTGTTGTATAAATAGCTTAGATAGCTTACGAGCTGAGGGTAATCCTCGGCACGGAATGAAATGAGCTTGTTTAGAAAATAAATCGATAATAGTCCAAATAACCGTGTTCCCATTGCTGTCTGGCAAATCGACTATAAAGTCCATCCCTATCTCCTCCCACGGTTGGGTAGGTGTGGCTACAGTCTGTAGTACTCCCAAAGGTTTTCCAGGGCGGGATTTGGCCTTGGCGCATATGGAACAGTCTTGTGTGTATGTTTCTATATCTTTCCTCATATGTGGCCACCAAAACTGACGCCATGTTAAATGCAGGGTTTTAAGGAAACCATAATGCCCAGCTGATTTATTATCATGGCATCGGTGTAACATCAGGCCCCGGACCCCTTCCGGTACATACATTTTGTCCCCTTTCCACGAAAACCTGTCCCTATGCGTGAGCAGGTGTTTTTTTTCCTTAAACCAGCTATCAGTGTTTAACTCCCTTTGCACCTGCTCTTTCCAGTCTATTGCAGTCTCTGTGGTTACGGCTGCTGCAGTCCTACCACCGTTGGGCACCATAGCTTGTACTATCTCATCCCGTTTGCTCTGGAATTGAGGCATCTGAGAGAGAGCATAGGCCAAGAAGTTCTTGCCACCGGGCATGTGTTTTAGCGTGAACTGGAAACGCTGAAAATAATGTGCCCACCGGACTTGTTTAGGAGACAGTCGTCTGGGAGTTTGTAATGCTATAAGGTTGCGGTGATCCGTCCACACCTCAAATGGTACCTGTGCTCCTTCCAAAAGATGCCTCCAGGTGAGAAGAGCCCAACGAACAGCAAACGCCTCCTTTTCCCAGATAGCCCAACCCCTTTCCGTGGGACTGAATTTTTTGGAGGTGTACGCACACGGGTGTAACTGACCTTGGACATCGGTTTGTAACAACACGGCCCCTACCGCAACGTCACTTGCATCCACTTGTACTATGAATGGTTTCGATTGATCAGGATGTTGTAGTACGGGTGCCTCAGCAAAACAACGTTTCAGGGTTTCAAAAGCTGTCTGGCACTCCATCGTCCAATCCAAGCGCCGTCCAGGTCGCGGAGGCCCCTCCCCTTTTGTGCGTAGGAGGTTTGTTAACAGCAGAGCAATATGTGCGAATGTTGGGATGAACTGACGATAGAAGTTAGCGAACCCAAGGAAGCTTTGTAACTGTTTCCTTGTTGTAGGGGCCAGCCATTCCAACACAGTATTTACTTTTGTTGGATCCATCGCTATACCATCCTTGGATATCCTATATCCGAGATAGTCTAGTTCTGTGCGATGGAATTCGCACTTGGACACCTTAACATACAGGCGGGCTTTTAACAACCGTTCCAATACCTGACGGACTAAACTAATATGTTCCTCCGTAGACTCGGTGTATATTAAGATATCGTCTAGATACACTAGAACCCCTTGGTATAGATAATCGTGTAATACCTCATTAATCAATTGCATAAAGACTGCGGGAGCGCCCTGCAATCCAAACGGCATAACACAAAACTTATAACTGCCCAGTGGGCAGTGAAAGGTGGTTTTCCACTCGTCTCCTTGTTTTACACGTACCCTATAGTAGGCCTCCCGTAAGTCCAATTTTGTAAAATATTTTCCGGTCACTAATGCAGCTAACAGGTCCTTCATTAAGGGTAACGGGTATAATGGTTCTACGCTTACTGTGTTCAAACCTCGATAGTCAACACATAAACGAAGCCCTCCATCCTTTTTCTCACGGAACACCACCGGAGTGGCCATATGTGACCGACTAGGTTGTATAAACCCACGGGCTAGGTTTTTGTCAATGTATTTACGTAATTCTTCCACCTCACGTGGGGTCATGGCATACATGCGTGGTTTTGGCAGCTTTACCCCAGGTATTAGTTCAATAGCGCAGTCAGTGGGGCGGTGTGGTGGTAACGTATCACATTCCCCTTCATCAAACACTGCCGCTAGATCTGCATATACTGCTGGTACTCCAACGGGACATATATCACTATCCAGCCCCAACGAAACTCCTTGCTCTTTCGGAACCTTCTGTGAGCTACCCGGATCTGGTCCTATCGACAGACGGAGTTTCCTGAAACCCCCCTCCCACCAGATCGTGGGCTTCCATTTATCCAACCAAGCCAATCCCAAAATCACGGGTTCAATCATTGTGTCCACCACCACAAACCGTATGTTTTCCCAGTGAACTCCTATCTCCATTTTTACTAATTCTGTCACTTGGGTTGCTGGGGCTCCCCCTAAGGTAGATCCATCCATCTGTTCGAATGTTATTGGGGTTTTTAACGACCGTAACCGTATACCCAAACGGGTGGCTACAGTTCGCCTTATCAAACACCTTGTACACCCAGAATCAATAAGGGCTTCATGCTGTACTCGTGTTGGCCCCTGTAATGGTGTCAGGGTTATGGGTATGAGGAAGGGACGGATGGGCTCACTTACCATTGGGTCATTGGTGTCCTCTTCCTCATCACTATCGGCTAGCACCACAGGAACTATCCCAGGATGTACAGCAGGACCTGGTTCCTTTGTTGTGGTTCCATTGGGGCTCTGTCCTGGTTGCGATAGACCTCTGGTCTTTTCTGGGGTTGGTCGCCCACGGGACTTTCCACTAGCTGTCAGGGCGTTCGGTCCAGGTGGGTGAGCCGGTGGTAGTGGGCATTCCAGAGCCCTATGGCCAGGTTGATTACACCGGAAACAGCGTAACAGCCGCCGTGTGGAATCAGCTACTCGAGGATCAGGCTCCCCTCGCCCCGCTGCTCTGACAGGACCCAGCCGGTCTGGTTGGCATCGGATGGGGATCGTACTCACACCTCCCCTAACCCGGAACTCTCTTAGTCCCACGTCCAGGTCAATAGCTGCTTTACACCACTCAGATAAACGGGGTGGCATGCCCCGATATACACAGGCTTGTCTTAGGTCACGATCCAGTCCAAGATGGAATTGATGAACAAGCATGCATTCGGGCCAGCCCCTAACTCTCCCCACTAGCCGATGAAACTCTTTTACGTATTCCTTTGCCGAACGGCCCCGTTGTTTCAGGGCCACAAGCTCCCCCTCAGCTACTTGTGTTCGTGTGTCATCTTCAAATCGTACCCTGAGGCCTTCCAGGAATAAGCCAACATCGGTGAGCTCTCGAGCGTGGTCGTTATGCAGGTCCACTACCCAATCCGCAGCTTCACCTGTTAAAGTCGTTGTAATGGCCACTACCATGGACCACTGAGTTGGATATAAGCGCCCATATAAATCAATATAACTGAGTACCTGGCTCAGGAACAGGGCTACACGGTCTGGGTTGCCATCAAACGTGGTCTGCAAGGGGGGTGGTCCCCAGACTGGTTGGGGTCCCCATACCCCAGGCTGTCCAGCCGGTACTGGAGGATAAGCTATCTGTCCTGAGACCTGATTTGGCCCCTGCCCCGGAGGGGGGCGAAGCGACCCAGATGCTGTCCCTGTAGCCACGCCCGCCAATGATCCAAGTGATTGGGTTGCAGCATATTGTGTGGCCGGTGGTCGGGGATTGCTTTGGGAGGGACCCACCCATGATTTGGGGCTAGCCAGGCGGAACCGGGTCTCTGTCCCTGCGGAGGATGTTGGCCAGCCAGGGTTAGGTTCCGTCCCCGTCATCCACGGTTGCCACGATTGTGCATCCCTGAAGCTGGCTTCACCAAAACGCTCCCGAAGGACTTCTATGGTGGAGTGGCCCAAACCTGTTGAATAGCTCCACTCCCCGTCATCATCTTCCGCCCAGCGCCGTTCTCTCCAGCGGTGGAAACGTTCGCTGTAAGGGGGCGACACCTGGTCCTTCGGGGCCCCTGCCGGAGCAGCCAAGGCGGGGCTCTGCCACCACTCTCCTAGCAATGTCGGGGTGCCCCCCCCTTGCTGCAACAGTGTCCTTACCATCCACTCCCTGGCTTTGACAGCGTTCTTTTGGACGAACCGAGGGCTGAGCTTCAGCCGGGCTTTCCTCAGCTGCAGGCAGCCCCTCCTCCTCCGAGGGCGGTGTTGCAACAGTCGTATCCACTCCCTCTGCCATTCCGTAGGCTTGCAAAGGGTAGCGCCGATTTCCTCTCAGGAATGCCGTGCGAGACGCAATCAAAACACAGCTACAGCCTTATTCAGCTCTTTTGGCACGCTGGTTTATTCGCATCCGCATCCGGCTACACACTGTGATTCGTAAACACGACTGAAATCGGCGCTACATTACACCAAGAATGGGGCGTTTATATAGCCCATCTTTCCATTAACTCATTAGGACCGCGCCCTTGTTTGTTACCACGCCCCTCATTTAGGGGCGTAATTGGTCTTCAGCGTGTTCTGGAAGGTGCTGCCGCTGTGTCCTCCGGAACGGCCCTAATCCCGTCGCACCCGATACCACCACCCCACACCCCGCATACGGCCGCCTTCACCCAGTGCCACCACCACCAAGTATGTATATGTCCCTCGATGCTTTCAGCACGCGTTAGCGATGTCGAGCAGGTTGCTAGGCTCGACAGCATTCTAGGACCAACTCTCTTCATACTATACATAAATGACCTTTGCAATCATATTATAAGCAACTGTGTTCTCTTCGCCGATGATGTAAAAATATTTAACACCACTGACAATGCTGCTACCCTTCAAAAAGACCTTGACTTTGTGTCGGAATGGTGAAACAATTGGCAACTCCAAATCTCAACCAACAAATGCTCTGTCTTACACGTTGGCAAAAAGAATCAGAACACAAAACACAAGCTGTGTGGACACAACCTTGTAGATGACCCTCACTCTGTCAAGGACCTTGGAATACTCATATCAAATGATCTAAGTGCCAAAGCCCACGGTAACAACATCGCCAAAAAGGCATTAAGAGTTGTAAACCTAATCTTGCGTAGCTTCTTCTCCGGTAATATCACACTACTAACCAGAGCATACAAAATATTTGCTAGACCAATTCTCGAATACAGCTCATCTATCTGGAACCCACACTGCATATTGGACATTAATACAATCGAACGTGTCCAGAAATATTTCACAAGAAGAGTCCTCCACTCTTCTGCTCACAACAAAATACCTTATGCCACCAGACTTGAAATTCTGGGCTTACAAAACTTAGAACTACGCCATCTTCGGTATGACCTAAGTGTAGCTCATAAAATTATCTGCTACAATGTCCTACCTGTCAATGACTACTTCAGCTTCAACCACAATACACGAGCACACAATAGATACAAACTTAAAGTGAACCGCTCCAAACTCGATTGCAGAAAATATGACTTCAGCAACAGAGTGGTCAATGCTTGGAATACACTACCTGACTCTGTGGTTTCATCCCAAAACCCCCAAAATTTTAACCTAAAACTGTCTACTGTTGACCTCACCCCATTCCTAAGAGGTCTGTAAGGGGCGTGCATAAGAGCACCAGCATGCCTACTGTCCCTGTCCTAATGTTTCCTCTACTTGTATCTATTTTATGTATTCAATTCATGCTTATAATTATATAAATTATCTAATACGTTCTTGACAAATAAATAATAAAAAAATAAAGTGTTAAAAAGGTGATGCAGAGGAAGCTGCTTTGCCTTGTTTGAAACCTGACCTGGAAGGCAAAGCTGCTCTTCCCCCTCCCTCTGCATAGCCCTTTTAACATTTAACCCATCTATCAACTTCGAAACGGACCAGTCTGGGCCGCAGCCATCTTTCAGTTTCTCAGCTTGCCACAGTGTGGGAGGGGGGAGGTCTGAAATGTCAGACCAGACAACAGATCATCCCGTGGGAACCAAGGTCATCTTAACAGGTGCTGGGCAGAGACTAAGGGGAATTGCCAAAGAGGCACCAGAACACCTAATTGGACAATGTGACCTGTGACAATGAGGAAATTATCTATTCTTTAATTATACTGAAACAGTGGGAAATATTTAGAGCTGGTTTTGTTTTCATTCATGCCGAAATGATGTACTCAATAAAACAGTTCTTTGAGAAAGGTGCAAGTCTCGGAGTGCTAAATTGTTTGGGTTCATTAGTCGGAACCTTGACACTTTGTTCTCCATCTCACTGCACCAGCTTCTGTTTCTCCCCCTTCCTTTTAAAACTTTTTTTTACCAAGAAATATATAAACTGCAAAGCACAAATTGTGGCTCATTATCCTGTTTTGAGTTAAAGAGGCCATGCAGAAAGGCAGAAGGTGGGGGAAATGCTGCTTTGCCCAGGTCAGTTTGCAAATGGCTGCTCCACATGGCCCAGTAAGAACGGCCCCCAATACCGAGTTCTGCAGATCTCCGGAAGGTAAGCAAGGCATTGTGAGGGGTGCAACAGAGGGGCAAAGCAGGCTTGTGCCTTTGGGGACCCGGCAGGGCAAGGATGCTGGGGGGGGGGGAGATAGGTGGGTATGCTTCAGCGTCTCTGCAAAGTTATGAAGCTGCCTGGTTCCTAAGTGCGAATGACCAGATAACTTTTGTAAAATTCTTAGCTTCAAGTCATGGTCGTACATAGCTTTTGGGAGGTCTGTTGTAACGTTGAACGGTCACTAAATGATCTGTCATACCTCAAGGATTACCTGTAACTATCTTACATTTTAGAATTACTGTACATATTTTTCCAGGCCTACTTCAAGATCCAACAGCTTCTTGCTATTAACATTTAATCTGAATGCTGTTTTAAGTATAGTAGTATCTAGACTACATATCATATGACTCACTAAAATAAACAGTGTGGGAAACAAGCAAAGGAATGGCATGTATTCTACCAACTGCTACACTAGAACATAGCTGAACCATCTTTGCACAGTTTATCAGTGTCTATGTTCTGCTTGGGTGAAAGAAATTGTACTCAAAAAGAAACTTGGGTAAAAGTTTCATATATTTCAATGCAATTACGAAAGAAAACTGCCTTTCCCACAGAACCAAAGCCACATCAGTCTGCTTAAAGGATTCAACATTATCCAAGTTCATTCTGGATTCCAGGACTTCGGGAGCCATGTATCTTGCTGTATCAACCTGGTGTCAGGTATGCTTCCTTCAGTATCCAGGAAAGAAAACCCCAAACTCAAGCATTTTGAAGAATTTGGTACTTTTACTGAATATGAAAAGATTAACAACCCAGGAAAAGCTGGAAGTGAGCAAAACGCGCGAAATGCATCTACTAAGCTTCTTCCCCCCCTCGTGTTTATATTTTCTCAGCCAATCTAAAGGTCTTCCAAAGGTCAGGTGGCAACACGTCTGGCAGCGTCATCCATCAGGAATGTCGAGACAGTTGGTCAGCCGTCCCCTTCTGAAATCCAGTTTCGATTCCCACGAAGTCCCCTCCTACAAAGACAAACCCCCTCCTGCTCTCTTCCCCCCCTTTGCTCCATACCTAATCCCTCCCCGTTTCTTATGGCAGCTAAAGCAGGCAAGCTGAGGCTGACACCTGGCCACTATTAGCCAGGTCATCAACAGAGAGAGTAGGATCCAGCCTTAGTGATAACCCAAAGTTACAGAGACAGCAAGCCAGGTCATTCTTTACCAGGATATTAGAACTCTTCAGGACTCTGTGGACAATTGGTGTCTTGGGCAGACCACATACTGGTTGATCACTGCTTTCCATTCAAGAGGCAACTTGCAGGAATATCTCATAAAACACATCATTAGCTGGGAGGATCTCTGGAAACTGGGTGGCTCTTTGGCTCACGGGATTGCCCACCTTCATAGTGACCACACACCATGTGGTTGGCCCAAGACACCAATTGTCCACAGAGACGGAACAAATTTCACAATTTTATATTATTGAAACAGAGGTCAATACAAAAATTGTATTGTTACCCTAATTATTTTTTCTGGTTTTTTTCTAATTTATAGGAAGCTGTAAGCATATGCTATAAAAGCAATTGTGGGCAACTATGGCAACTTTATGACCTGTTGACTTCAACTCCCAGAATTGTTGACTGGCTCAGGAATTCTAGGAGTTGAAGTCCACAGGTCGTAAAGTTGCCATAGTTGCCCTCTTCCGTTATAAAGATATTCACCAAAAGATAAACTCAAAAGTTGGTTTTAATGCATTATTTTTAAGCAAGCTTTAGTGCAAATGCCATTTGCTATAAGCTGTGTCTTTATCAAAGTAAAGGTCTTTTCTGAAGGAACTGCGGCCCTTTGTATTTTAAATATGAAATTCTTACACCTCTATTTTTGTACAATTTGTTTAAATATTCATTTTATTAACAGGCTTTTGGAAAGTTGACAATCAGGAAGACCTGGTTTAATAACCTAGGTGTTAAATACAAAATTTTCTCACAGCACATTAAATATAAACTTTAAAATATTCACAAGAAGAGATAATTGGTTTCAACAATCTTAAGTAATTAAGTAACAAGCACATTCAATGCAGCATAATCACTTAATTCAGAAACATGCATAGTACTTCATAGATTTTGTTGAAAGGAAAAAGTCAGGCTCACTTCTCCAGCTGGGAGAATGGACGCAAAAAGGAGCCACTGTAGCAAAAGACGACACAAAGCCGCTGCTAGAAAGGAGGTCCCTTTTAATTGAGTTCAGAAGTGAAGTGACATTCAGCAATCTGTTCTGGGACAGCTGACAGAGTCTGGTAAGTGGATGGGTTTTTATGTGGTTCTAGGGCTTTGTGATTTAGATGCTCAGGTTCCTTGTGAAATGTACTTTAATTTCTACTTGAGTGTCCTGTTTAGTATTCTAATTATTGTTGCCTGACTCCCATTGTGGCTGGGAGGTCATGCCCTGTCCTTGGAGCTGGGTGGAGAATGTAGATTTTAGGTGTCTTTGTCTCACTGCTTTTTAATCTGATCAATTCCAGCCTTAGGTGATTTTGCATAACCACTAGAGAAGTGCCACCTTCCCACAAGAGTTGCTTTCAGCCTTCCCATCCTATCCTGTTGAAAGTAGCTAGTAGTGACTTGTCCAGCTGAGTTTCAGGAGTACTGTACTGTGGTAACTCCTTGGCTGCTGCAGCCCCTGAAGAGAAAGTTCTGTAGTGCACTGACTTCTATTATCATCAGAGTCTGAGTGTCACAGAACTTTGCTTCCAGAAACCAAAACATTTTCTACTAAAGGAGTTAGTTCCATTAGCTTCAAGACATCCATTTCTTGTCAACTACAACAGAAATGAGAGAAGTAATTCATATATTAAGACCAAGGAAACTATGCATACAAATTGGTACTTTTAAAGAAAACAAATAATTTGGCCAGGGCCAGTTTCCACTTATGAATATTCCACCTTTTGACTCCAAACAGCAGCCAAATTATATATACATCAATATATACAAAAAGTGAAAGCATTACTAGATGTCATGCCCCTTTCGGAGTCTGACTCTGAGATGGAAGAGGAACAGCTGACAGAGAGCAAGAGAGTGACTCCGTTGGCTGTGGAGAAAACTGGGGAAGGGCAAAGTCAGGCTGGGCCGAGCAGGGGAGAGTTAGAACAAGAGAGAGGGGGTTCTGATGAAGACCAAAGCCCACCCCCTCCTCATCCTAGGGCACGCAGGGAAGAATGGAGGAGAGCAACGTGGGTTGCGTGGCTTATGAGGGAGGAAAGGACCCCGATCCCCTTCACAAGATACACCTGGAGCTGGAGTTTAAAAGGAGAGGCAAATGGGAGGGGCGGTTGTCGGGAACAAACGCTGAGTTCATATTCGTGTTGACTGCTTTATCTGAGTTCCTGGCATCCTCCCAACTGGTTTGATTTACGGCCGTGCTACTTCAATTCTGGAATTCCTTATCTTGCTTGCCCTGCCGGATGAATTACCTTATCTTGCCCTGCTGGAATTATGGTTGGAAGTTTTGTCTGCTTACAGGTTTGTGGAAGGGTTTTTCTCCAGACCAGAGAGTAAAGGGATGTTGGGGGCAAGGTTTAGAGCTAATAAAGGGACTTGTACTTACTTTCTGGCTGTGTTGCCTTTGTGCCACACCCCGGGTCATCACGCTAGAAGACAAAGAAACGTGTGTACCAGTGAACACCAACAAAATACAGAAACTAGACAACCTGATGAAGAGAACTCTCAGTGACCTCACCAAGAGGGTCTAGGACCGTGATGGCAAATTTATGGCACGCGTGCCACAGGTGGCACATGTAGCCATATCGGTGGGCACGCAAGCGCTGATTTTCGGCCCTTCTGGGCCCACCAGAAGTAGGGAAACAGGCTGTTTCCTTCCTCTGGAGGGCCTCGGGGGGTGGTGGGGAAGGCCCGTTTTTCTCTCTCCCCAGACTCCATAGCCTTTCTACGAGTCTGGAGAGGGCAAAAACGGCCTCCCCCCACCCCCAGAGACCCTCCGGAGGCAGAAAACGGCCCGTTTGCCAACTTCCGGTCCCACATGAGGAGGTTGGGGAGGAACTTTTGCCAGTTCTGGAGTCTGAGGAAGGCTCTGATGGATGCTCTGCATTGGAAGCAGAGATGGAGGCAGGGCCGTCCGACATTTCCCAGCCACTGGAGAGGCACCTGCCTTCGGAAGCTGAGATAAGTGGGGAGGAAGAACAGCTGGGGCATGTTTGTTGTGGTTTGCCAGCAGCCTGCGGAGCTGGCAGTGGAGTTGGACAGCGATGAGGCTGAGGAAGAACATGGGCCAGTCCTGGAGGCTGGGGAAGGCCCGGATGAGGGCTCTGCGTTGGAGGCAGAGATGGGGCCAGGGCCATCGGGGAGTGATGTGCGGACTCTGGAGCCTCCAGAGGCTGACAGTAGAGAGGCACAGGAACAGGAGGAGCCTGTTCCTAGTGCACGTATGAGAAGAGCTGCCAGAAGGCAAGAGCAGCTAAAGCAAAGAGGCTGACTCCACCTCTGGGGAGGTGGGGAAGGCCGTTTTCGCACTCCCCAGATTCCTAGAAAGGCTCTGGAGCCTGGGGAGAGAGTAAAACGGGCCTACTGGGCCATCGGGTACCAGGAGCGGGGGACCATGCGGGGGTCACATGCACATGCATGGGGCACATAGAATTATGGATGTGGGCACAAGCGTGCGACACCCCCCTCGCGCTTCCCCCGCTCCTGGCACACGATGGCAAAAAGGTTAGCCATCACTGGTCTAGGACTTTTCATCTCGGTCACATGCTCGTGCCCCCTTCACCCCTGCCCTCCAACCAGTCAATTGACAGAAAGCGTTCAGACTCAGCTGAACCTCTGTCGGCATTTCTCCAATGCCAATGGACCCCCAGCCCCCCACATCCGTCCTCCCATCATGGGCTTTTCGCAGAGGGATCATTGTACTCCATCGATTTGTCCCAAGGGACAAACAGCCGTACCTCCCAGGAGCCAACTGGGGCTCCAAGGAGTGAGCCTCTGCTGAGCCATGGAGGTGCTGGCCAATTGTGGCAGGCGGAGCAACAGCAGGATGCTCAGCCCAGGATCAGGCCCTCCGTGAAGGCACTGGGGGGGGGGGGGGTCCTGCGTTTGCAGGCAACCAGACCAAGCAATGTGCAGGAGCAGACAACTGAGCAGAATATTTATGCCAGGTGAGTGTTATCTAACTCATAGGCAGAAAGGAAAAAAAAAAGGATTTTTAAAACAATTGTAAATGTCCTGGTGTTATAATAGTGGCTAATAGGCGTGGGAAAGGACGGAAGAAGATGATTAAGGCAGAAGTTATAAAGCCACAGAACCCAATTAGAAATTTGTCTGTTTTGGATTTAAAATACTTGGAGAACTTTAAAAAAAATTAGAAGAACTAAGAACCCGAAAAGATTCTTTCTCAATTTGGAAACTTTAAAGGGAGGAAGAATAAAAAAAAAAAACGAAGAAAAACCTGTAATAGAAAGGACTGGTTAATGACTTTAAATTGAAACTTAATTGGAACGTAACACGGAATTTGGACTATATAAAGCTGGACTGAATTTTAAATTGATTTGGTGTATATAAAGGTGAAAAAGAAGAAAGGAAAAAAAAGTCAAATAAGTAACAACTGTTAAAAGGGACTGCAACCAAAATGGATGCCTTTTAAGCTCGTCAATTGTAATTGTGGATTGTAGAGAGTCATCTTCAGGAGGAAAAAAAATCATAACACTGAACTTTTGTTTTGGAGAAAGAAAAAAAAACTTGGACTTTGAAAGGGATAACAGCATGTGAGAAATTTTAAGGAGGCTTTGTTTGTTCACAAGCGTTTTGGCTTGGAGAAAAAAAAAAGAGGATTATAACATAACTTCAATTGGAACAATATCAATTTAGAAAGAACAAAATGGCGCAGGAACTGAAGGAAATAATGATAACAAAGTACCTATAATTGAAAATGGAAATAAGGGAAATGACCACAATGTTGCATGGAAAATTGAAACTTGATGACCAAAAAATTGACTTAGAATACATTCAAGCTGACAAAGAAACAACTAATGAGAAGCAAGGAAAAGAGACTGAAAATAAAGAAGACGACAAAGACAAGGAGATTATGGAAAATTAAATGATTATATGGGTAGTAATAATAAAAAGGAGAACTTTAACAATGGAAAAAATAGAAACAGGGGAAAGAAACAAAAAGAGAAAAGAGGATGGAATAGAAAGAATATAAAAAACTTAAATGATTACACTGGGATTATCAGTGAGAAAATTAAAAAAAGGGAAAAGGGATGGAAAATAATGGGAAAGATACAGCAAAATAGAAGAGTTTATGATCTTAAAAAACAAAATGATTACATTGGTATTAACAGTGGGAAGATAAGAAAAAGGGAAAAGAGAGATCAGGATTTTCAAATACAAAAAAGAAGACGGGGAAAGAAAAAGAAAGTAAAATATAAAGATAGAAAGGGAGAAAGAAATGGAAGGAGAATATGGGGTAAAGGAAATGAATACTAGGGAAAAGATGAAATTGTATTTTTAATGAAGTGAGTTTAAAAAATATGGATGTATGATGAATGTAATAATTGGAATATTTTTAATTAATGAAGGGTATTGTAACAAATAGAATATTCTTAATTATATACTTGGAATTTAACTAAATAAGAAAAGAAAGTTGAAATGATATTGGATTATGAACTACTTAGATATATTTAACTGGTTTTTGATAAAAATGTCGAAGTGTACTATTTGGAACAATTGATAAAGAAAAAACTATTTGAGATTGGAACAAGAGAATTTAAGAAAATAATTGGGAATTGTATTATGTTATATGAATTTAAATGTAGAGGTATTGGAGTAAGATTGATACTTAATTGATTTTTTATTGAATATGTTTAATTGTTGAAATGTATTATTTGGAATAGTTGATAAAAGAATAATTGGTGATTGGAATAAGAGAATTTAAGGTAATAATTGGGGATTGTATTATGTTATGTGAAGTCAAATTTAGGGGTTCAAATTTTAAGGAGGGAAAAGAAAAAATGAACTATATTAGGATGAGAAGTTAAGATGAAGGGTAATATTGGTTTCTTAGAATTAAAGAGAATAAAGGATATGAGAAAAATTATATATAAAATTGTGTTAAAGATGAACAAAAATCTGTATAAATTTAAAACCGGGCCAACATACTGTTCAGAAAAGATGCATTGTATGTTTGTTTGTGTGTTTAAAAAATAAAAAAAACTTTACTAAAAACAAAAAAGAGAGAGAGAGAGCAAGAATGCTGCTGTTGTGGCCTGCCAGACTCGGACGATGAGGAGGTTGGGGAGGAACTTTTGCCAGTTCTGGAATCTGAGGAAGGCTCTGATGGATGCTCTGCATCGGAAGCAGAGATGAAGCCAGGGCCATCCGACATTTCCCAGCCACCGGAGAGGCAGCTGCCTTCGGAAGCTGAGATAAGTGGGGAGGAAGAACAGCTGGGGCCTGTTCCAGATGCGTGTATGCGGAGAGCTGTTAGGAGAGGAGAACAACTGAGGACAAGGAGTCGACTCAGGAAGCAAGGCACACATGGATGCTGAATGGCCCCTCCCTGGCTGGGGAATAAATAGAAGGAAAGGGGAGTGGTGGTTGTAGGAGACAACCGTTCGGATTTCGGAAGATTTGGCTCATCGTGTTTTGTGCCTCAGAGACTCCTTGCCAGAACTTAATTTACAGCTCTGCAGCTGGAAGCTCCCGGCCTGGCAATTATCTCAAGGAACTGATAAGGTCTGTTACTGCAGTTAACTCTGAAGGATTATTCAGGAGCCTTGGGGCACAGCGGACTAAAGTGCTGTTAAGTAGCACTTAGCTGCCAGCTGCCTGCAATTACTGCAAGTTCAAATCTCACCAGGCTCAAGGTTGACTCAGCCTTCCATCCTTCCGAGGTAGGTAAAATGAGGACCCGGATTGTGGGGGCAATAAGCTGACTTTGTATAAAAAGAACACTGCTTGGGGGCCCTGAAAGCCCTACTAAGCAGGTATATACAAAAGTATGAAGGCTATTGCTTAACGCATTGTAAGCCGGCATATAAATCGAACCAATAAATAAATAAATAAAATTATTGCCTGGACTTTTCAGTGTGCAAATGCCATTAATTCACAGGAGATAAATAAAGAGGGGTTTTTCGGGACAAGGAGTCTGTTTCTTATTTCTGCTAAGGCTGGGTCAGAACAGCTGCTGCCTACCAACGCAGTCCCCTCCCCAGCGTCTTCATGAAGGGCCCGATCCTGAGCCAAGCGTCACTGCTGCTGCCGCCCCACCTGCCACTGCCACCAGCCAGTGCCTTCACTGCTTGGCAGAGGCCCATCCCTCAGAGCCCCAATTGGCTGTTGGGAGGCATGGCTGCTTGTCCCTTGGGGCTAACCGCTGCAGTACAATGAGCCCTCTCCTCTGCAAAACACCTGCAGAAGGGGAGGGGATGGACAGAGGTGGAGGGCTGGGGTTCCATTGGTGTCAGAGAAATGCCATCAGAGGTTCAGCTGAGTCTGAACGCTCACTGTCAATTGGCTGTGGCTGGAGGGCGGGGTGAAGGGGGTGTGAGCATGTGGCGGAGGCAAAAACTCCCATTCTGCACCAAGAAAGGCCAAAATACCAAAGAGGAACAGTGGCAGATGAGAAGCAGTGGACCCATCCTCCCACACTTCTACGGATGCCCCAAAATACACAAGTCTGACATACAATTGTATCATTACCAGGGACCCCTACCGACATCACAAAAGAAGTAACAAAAAAGCTTGGGCACCTCACAAAAGGAAGCAAGCAGTCAACTCCCCACTACAGTGCAACATCTGGAAGCCATAGAACTTCCACAAATACAACCCAAAATATTGATCAGATATGTAGACGACACTTTCACCATAATAAAAAAGGACCAATTAGAGAACACCCACAAAACCATCAACCTCATGTTTTTGTTTTTGTTTTGAACAAGTTTTATTAGGTTTTTCTTTTACATGCCTATTTTATGAACAGAGTATTGACCGGGTCACATCTTATACAACTTATAACATAATTATATATTAATTTTTATAATCTGTTCCAATCTTTTTTGTTTTTTTCCAAATACAATTTACATATTTCAATTTCTGCCATGATATTCTTTTCCCCTACTTTTTAATCTTATATCTCTTAATACATAATATATAAACAGTATCACCATCCGCCCTTCAAATCCTAATTTCTTAGTATTACTTCTGTGAGGGATCTCACGAAGATCGATGGTTCGTTGAGGGCGCTTCCAAGAAAAGGCAGCACGCAAGGATGCAATCAAATTAAGTCTTTATTTAGAAGTAGAGTAGAGTAAAATGAGTTCCCTAGCATGGAGGCATCCATGCCTGGATTGAGCCCATGGATCATTCCGGTAGGAAGGTAGAACAAGAGCAGAAAGAGCAGCCCCTGTGCAGGGGTTCTTATAGGGGCCCCTGGCTCCTCCTTTACCAATGTGTGAGGAGGCCGGAGGGCCATTAACTCTCCCCAATGGTGCTGCAGGGGCCGGAGCCCCTTGACCCACCAGTGGGATCAAAGGTGCCTCTTTGCTCCCATCTGGTGGCCTTTGAAGAAACTGCCATGGCCGGCACAAAAACACCTAACAATTCCCCTTCTTGCCAGCCAATGACAGGTACCAGAGAATATATGTGAGAGGGCGAGCAGGTGTCATAGACATGTACAGGTTTACAGGACCAAACACAAATGCTTACACAGAAGGTTGTGTCGGTCAATGGGCACAGGTTTTGTAAACAGGTCAGCTAACTCGTCGGTAGTGTTACAATGTTTGATGTGTACAAACCCCATTCTGGCAAGCTGCCTGACATTCTTGTAGCGGATGTCTATGTGGCAGGACCTAGAGCCCACCGCGTATGCCCCTGAGATCCCAATTGCATCCGTATTATCTTCCTGAATTTGGATGGGCAGAGTAGGAGGTGCCCAGATGCTCGTTACCAGAGCATTGAACCAAATTAAGTCATTTGCAGTGTCCGATAGGCTGGCATATTCTGCCTCGGCCATGGAGCAAGAAACAAATGTTTGCTGCCTAACATGCCAATGGATAGGACAGCCATTTAGCAGTATGAGGAAACCAGAGGTGCTCCGTCTACTCTTGGTGTCACCAGTCCAATCTGCATCCGAGGAAGCGGAGAGCTGGGCTGGCTTCCCCTTCTCTGGCTCCAGCATAAGGAGGGCATCGGTCGTGCCCCTGAGGTACCTAAGTACCCTCTTGACAGCATTCCAGTGGAATTCCTTTGGGTTTTCCACATGCCTGGACAATAGATTTACAGCTAAAGCTGTAAAAGCAATTGCCTGCTCCAATTGCTAATGTATAGCAAGGAGCCAATCACAGATCTATATAATTTGTTGTCTGTGAAGTCAGGGCTGTCTTTGTGATCGTGGCCATAGTAATCACTTTGTATGGGGCTACACGTTGGGTTAGACTCCGCCATTTTGCATTTGGCCAACAACTCTTCAATTTTTTCTTTCTGGGATAATGCAAATCCCTTTTTAGTGGCCAAGATATGCACACCCAGATACCTGTCAACCCGCCCCAAGGACTTCAGGGTAAACTTTTCCCCCAGGGCCTTGGCAAATTCGTCACACCTTTCCTTGCTAGGCCCTACGTATTGGAGGTCATCCACGTAAACCAACACCCGTTCTGTATCCTCTTTGGTGTTGCGTGTAAAAACGCACTCATCTGCATGAGATGCCCTGAAGCCAATTCGCTCTAAACCCTTTTTGAGGCAGTTGTACCAGAGTTTCCCCGACTGCTTGAGGCCATATAATCCCTTTTGGAGTAACCATGTGTTTCCCCCCTCCTGCTGGTAACCAGGAGGGGCCCTCACGTAAATCTGCTGGTCCAAGTTGGCATGGAGGTAGGCCGTCTGGACGTCGAATTGGTACACTTCCTTCCCCAGAGCGGCTGCAGTTACGAGGGTGGCCTTGACGCTTTCTGCCCGGACAGTTGGAGAGTAGGTCTCTATGTAGTCCTCCATGTAGCGTTGGGTGAACCCCTGTGCTACCAAGCGGGCCTTGTACAGGTAGCGGCCATTGACAAGTGGTTTGGAAAACCTTCTTTTAAAAAAAATAAAATCCCTTTTTTACCTGTGAGTTGGCCAATCACTCACCCGGTACCAGTACTCCGTTCAAACACCGCTCCTGCACAAAATCTTATTCCGGTTACCCCAGCTTTAAAGCGGTCATTTTTAATGGCTGCCACCCCCGCCGCCAGATCGAAGAGCTGCCTCTGACCTTTCGAGGAACTTGCCTGTTCCTCTTGGTCATCCGAGGCGCCTCTCCTTCAACCTCATCTTCAAAGGAATCCAGTTTACTAGAGAAGAAAACAACTCAGTACCCCTTCCTGGACATCCTGATCAGCAGAAACCACAATGGCAAAATGGAAGCACAAGTGTACTGAAAAATCACCACAACAACCAAGTGCTCCACTACCAAAGCAATATCGGAACCTCCCATAAGAGAAGCTGCATAAGAACTTTATTTAAATGAGCACAAACTCACTGCAGCAACCCTGAACAGCAGAAAAAGGAAACAGAGCATCTATATATCATCTTCCAAAAAAATGGATATCCACACAACTTTATCAAAAAGTGCCTGACCCACTCAACCAACACAAGCGGTAAAAATTATAACACTGCCATACATCAAGAACATCTCAGAAACAATTAACAGACTACTACAACCACATGGAATCAACGTAGCATGCAAACCAACTAAAGCCCTTCAAAACATCCTAAGTAAACCAAAATACCCAGCAGCCCCAGAAGAAAAAACAGGAGTCATCTACAACATACAGCGTAAAGACTGCAACAGCCACTAAGTAGGACAAACAGGCAGAAGCCTAGCAGAACGCATCCATGAACACCAACTAGCAGTCAGAAGTCATGATGAAAACTCCTTAATTTCACAACACATGGACAAACTTAACCATAATTTTAACTGGGAAAGTGTGACCATCCTAGACCAAGCCAAGTCCAAAAACTGTAGAGAATTCCCAGAAGCCTGGCACTCTGATAAATCAGCCATCAACAGGCACATAGCCATAAACCATAAATACATATTATGCAAAAGCAACAATCAGCAAGCCAAAAAGGGAACAAAAAGATCAAAACACCTCCCTACCAACAATCACCATCCAGATGAGCATAGATTTAACACCAAGATTAACATCAGACCAACAAACAAGAAGCAAAGATTACCCCCATCAACTCGCAAAGCATCCCTGGCCTGCTCTCGAGTTGCCATAGGCAAGGGGGATGGGAAAAGGAACTTTGCAGCTGCAGCGAGGGAGCACTTCAGTCAAAAGAAAAGCACATTCCAGCCACCTCTCTGTTAAGGCCATCTCCACAGTTACCCACAGTGGATGGAGGGGAGTGATCTCTACAACCCACAAAATTGCTTCGCTGGAGAATGTGACTGATGACACACCTTGGGTGGACGCGGAAACCGGGTTGGAGCCAGGACGTAAATTAAGTGGGGTCAGAGTTGGCTTCACTTGGAACGTGCCGACATAAAGCTCCTAATAAATAACTGGATTTCTTTTGAAGCTTGGCTCAAGGCTCATGATTTAATTAGGGCATCTGTCGGAACCCTGACACCTCCCATAGAATTGGACAAAATGGCAAAAGTTGTGGGACAGAAACTATAAAATGACAACGTCCACTGCATACAAAGAAAACTTATACAAAATGTTTTATAGATGACACTTCCCCCCAGCAAGATTAGCTAGAATGTTTAAGAATATGTCTGCCAAGTGTTGGAAGTGCAACCAAATCCTGGGCTCGTTTTATCACATGTGGTAGACTTGTTCGAAAGCAAAAAAATACTGGACCAGAATACACACCTGGCTAGAAAAGATGATAAAGGAACATATAGATCTAAAACCGGAAACATTTCTGTTGGGCATCATACCAAATATAGTAAAAGAAATGCATACTTAATAATACATGTGTTAACAGCGGCCAGAATCATGTTCGCACAACATTGGAAGGGTGATCAGATCCCCACAGAAGATAATAACAAAAAGTTTAGAATGTGCAGAAATGAATAAAGTAACATTTGAAATTAAAGAAAAGGAAGACAGTGACTATTTTGAGGTATGGGATCTGTTCTATCGATGGTTGGATGAGAGAAACAGGAGTTAGAACTTTGAAAATTACAAGAGAAAGATTAATTTTATTATTAGGGTTGTTTACTGTAAGTTATTAATTTTGAATAATTAGTATTAATATGTATTAATATGAGGGAAAAGCACTGTTATTATGAGATTACTATTGGAGAATGCTATTATTATTACTATGATGAATGTTACTCAAAAGAATAACCAGACAACACACTGTTTATATGGATTTTGAACATGTTGCTCTTTTTATCTATACTAATAAAAAAAAATTAAAAAAGCAAAGAATATCCCAATCAAGGAACTACCAACTCAGACAAAGAAGGTAACAGTAAAAAAGCAGCCTAATCAATTTGCCATCACTGCCTCTTCCTGGATATCCTCATCAGCAGAGAATAAGAAAAGCTGTGTAAGAACACTTTTATATTAGCACAAACACAACTCGAGCTAACAGTAAACAACAGCCCAAACGAGGAACTACCAAGACCACTGCCACTAACACGGCAAGCCACTAGAATATAAATTGACAGTAAACCCCACTCCCTACTAGAATGTACCTAGTTTGGGTAATAAAACGTCTGCAAGAAAACAACTAAGCTCAAAGAGCACCAAGGACCCCTCATTTCAACCCTGAGCTACAGTCTCCTTTGGCAGCACCCAAATTATTAAAAACAATCATCCTGAGCTAGGTTCCTAAACGATTGCTGGTCTAGGCTCAGGTATGGTGCAGCCAACTGTCACATGAGATGGTAGCATTATTCTGTATTGGTAACTCGCCAACTTCCTGAAATCGTTCGGCCCCTGCCCCGCAAAACAGAGCGCAATTGGGAAAAGATGGAATGAGGGAAGCAAATGCTAGCACTCATACACTCTAGGGAGAGTTTGCTTCAGGAGTAAATTAACAAAGCAGTTATGTGGAAGACCCCATTAGGCCACGTATGCATCCACAATGGAGAGAAAACACACCAAGTATACAACATTTAAGGAAGAATACTATGCCCCCTTTCTCCTCTCTACTGTAAGCTCCGAAAATGGAAACTAACTTTTGCAAGCAAGACCAGTAACCCCCATCAAGAAACAGGAAGCCCACCTGCTTTGCTCTACGCGCTGATCCTGATGTATAGGAAGGGGATCCAGGAACCGACCTGCTCCAACCTCCATCTCAGATGACTTTAAGCATAGGAAGGCGACCATATTAGCGTTGCATGCAAAAACGCGCCCACAAAGAGACAAGCCCTCCACGCTGCACGGGAGGAGGTGAAGGAAAAGGAACTCGCCAACATCGCCCCCATACCACATGGAGCCACCGGGGCACCCAATACGGCAGGTCCGTTAAGTGCCTCCTCCAACTGTTCTTGCTGCTACAGCGCCCGCCTTCCCCCAGAAAGAGAAATAGGAAGCGCCCGGGGGAAGTGTGGCTGAACTGCCGCGATTCGGACTTGTCGCGACAGTGCCGTAACCTCCTCTTCCCATCCGTGGTTGCAACGGCGGCTGCTGTTATGGCTGCCACTGCGCCCGCCCATCCCGGCCGCCATCCCTCTGCCTTCTTTATGCTCCCTCTCCCTCACTGTGCCTGCTCACTCATGCCCGGCTCACGCGAGTCCTGCTCCCTTTTGACTTTTGCCGAAGTGGAAATTTTGGGTTTGGAGACGAGCTACACTCCTATTCGCTGGCAGAGGGCTGGGTCGGAGGTCACGGTTGCTGTCGCTGCTCCGCGCCAAAGAGTCTCCCCCCACCCCCGTCTCTCTCAAAAAAGGGGCGAGGGAGGAGTCGCAGCCTCGCAAGCACGCTCACCTGAGCCAAGTCTGAGCGAAGTGAAAAAGGGAGGTAAGCAGTGGTGGGATTCAATTTTTTTTACTACCAGTTCTGTGGTCGTGGCTTGGTGGTCATGTGACTGAGTGGGCATAGCTTGGTGGTCATGTGACTGGGTGGTTATGGGCAACTTGACGTCACTCACGTCAAGGGGTGCCTTGCCTGGCCTCTCCTCGCCTCAAAGGCCTCAATGAGATACAATTTCCCTGTCTATTTATTTACTGCTGCTGAACATCCAAAATACACTATTTAATGCTATGTATATATGCCATATGTGTACATACATATTACATAGTATAGAGTGTGTATGCGCACACAAAAAGATACATTATCGGACTTCCGGTTTGCTTCTTGCCGCTGCTAGACGATCACTTGGGATCACCGCCCCATTGTCTGTAAAGAGCCGCCTTTACATCTGAAAGGCGGCTCGAAAAAACTCCATTTCCATGTGGAAATGGAGATAGACCTGGCGGGGGCAGGTAGAGCTCTCTGCATAGCCCCAAAAGTTTTTTTTTTTACTTTTGGGGACGAAGCAGATGACGCTCCCTATATCCCTTGCCGCTGCTCCGGGCTTTGGGAGACCTCTGCTTATGCAGAGCTAGGCGACAAGATCAAGCCTACAAAAATTAACAGAACAATCAAAAAGGATATGAGCTGGACCTGTGACCCTGAATCGCAAGTATTTTACTTATTTTACAATAGTTATTGAAGAAGGAAAAGGAAAAGGAAAAAAAAGAATCTTTAAAAATGGCGACTGCCGAGGCTTGAGAAGGGGCTGAAAGGGAGAGTCCTTCCGTTTCTTATTGAGATACAAAGTAGCGGAATAAATACTTTTGGCTACACTTGAAAATAAAGCTATACTTTTGTGTTTTTCTCTTCCTGGAGATCTGATATTGATCTTGGTTGGAAAGAAGTTTTTTTTTTTCCTTTTGCCTCTCTTTTCTTTTTTTTTTAAAATAGCTTGTTTGTGTGGAAATATGGCATTAAAGCTTGCAAAGCCGGACAAACAAGCAGTGGGGGGGGATTCCCCCATTAATAAATTACGTGAACAAGTTTTAAAGCTCCAGTCTCAGAAAACTGATTTCAATATAATTGAATTTCTTTTGGAGGAGATTGTAAGAAGGGATGAGATTGTGAATCAGAACTTTGAAAAATTTAAGCAGGAAATTAAGGAATTAGTGCAATTAAAGTTTGATACTCTGGATCGAAAGATTATAAAAATCACTGATGGCTTTGCAGAATTTATGATCAAGTTGGATGAAAATACTAACTTATTAGAGTCTAAAGTGGAAGAAATTGAGGACAATTTGGACAATAGAATACAAAAAATTGAAAATGATTTGACAAACATTCAAGACAATAGCTCAGAAGAAAAACCTAAAATGGAGGCTGAACAAAAGACTTGTAATGTAGAAAATATACAACAACAGATTGAAAGAGAAGTTTTAAAGATGCAATATAATTTTACTGAATATGCAATTAGACTGAGAGGTTTGCAGGAAAATAACAGAGATGATCTAAGGAAAATATCTTCTGAAATTCTGGCTGGGATTTTAAAGATTCAACCTGAGGAGGTGTTTTGTAGGATTGACAGAGTTTACAGAATAAACTCCTGGATTGCAAAGCAAAGGCAATTGCCTAGAGATGTGGTGATTTATTTTACAGATAAAGAAATTAGGAATAATATTGTGCAAAATTCCTTCAATTCTACTTTGCAATTGTATGGAAGAAAGATTTGGATTTACAAAGAGCTCCCGCCCAAGATGTTAACGGAAAGGAAGAAATTTGGTTTTCTGGTGACTGAGTTAAAAAAAAGAAATATTCCATTTAGGTGGGATGCCCCAGTTGGTATAATATTGAGATATCAAGGAGAAAGGTATCAACTAAATACTGTTGAAAAAGCGGAAGAATTTTATCAAAAATTTTTGAAAATGAACTTAACATCTTTAGGCACAATACAGGATAAGCAGAAGGAGTTGGAAATAAAGGGAAAACATCGAATTACAGAGGTTGCGGTAGACAAATTGCCTTTGGATTCTTTAGATACCCCAGCTGGATTATCTACAAACCTGAGAGAAGTGGCATCTGACTCTAACGTGATGATTCATCAAGTCAAAGACAAGTATGGAAACCAATTAGCTGATATACAATTGGCAAAAAAGAAATATGAGATACAAAAACAAAACCAACAAGATCAAGTTATAAAGCAGAATGAAAACCGATCAGCTGATATACAACTCGTAGAAAGGAAACCAGGATGGAAACTAAACCCACAAAAAGAAAAGAAAAAAAGAAACAGGTCTCATAAAAATAGAAATTTCTAAATCAAGCAACAGTGAAGCCAGTGATTTTAAAAAATATGAATGAATATGTGAAAAGATAGTGGAGGCGAAGTATTGGTTAATATTATCCTGAGGACAGTGACAGACCTCTGCAATGCCGTAATTTTGGGGTGTGAAAAGAGCCTTAAATTGCTGGATTTGAATTATCTACTTTGGATTTCTTTCTTTTATTGATAAATATATTCATCTTGAGTTATAAGGCAAGAGAGCTACGCTGGGGCATGCAGAAGATCTGGTTGTTACCCACTAGGATGATGGGAATTAATAATCCTGATGAAAGCCACAATTACAACTATATGGAATATAATTATAATGTCACTCGGGTGGTTGTTTTTACTTTTATATATATATGAGGATATTCATTACTGATGGGGGCAGATGATGATTGAAGATTTTGAACAAACTGTTGCACCAGGATGCTATGTTACCCTATTATGGATGATGGACTTAACAATCCAGTGGAAAGACATCAAAGAAGATATTATATGGATTATAAATTTAAAGTCATTGTCTTTATTTTTTTTTTTAATATAACGAAATATATATATATATATTTTAGCAGAGTGGGCAGTGGATTAAAGATATTAAGAATTGTTGTGCATGGCAATTTTGTAGGAAAGTGGGTGGAAATAGGTTAGTTTACTGATTGATTAGTTTAAGAAAAGGGATGTTTAAGTGATATATTTAGGGGAGTGGAGGAAATGGATAGATTGAATAAATGTTAAATTAGGATTTATGGGGAAGGCTGCTTTGAAATGTTATATTAATATACACAAAAGATTAAATGTTAAAGTAGGATTTACTATATAGTCTTAAAGTGGAAGGTTGTTTTGAAATGTTGTAATAATATACAGATATAAGTTTGGGGGAGGAGAAAAAGGGCAGATTATTGCTAAATTGGGAGTTATAATAATATTATGCTAAATTAGAAGCTATCATACAATGTTATAGTAGAATGCTTTTTTTTGAAATGTATGGTAAAAGGGGGAAGTAACAATATTAATAATATTTTTAATAAGTAAGGGTCAGTATTTAGAGGAGGGAGTAAGGGGATGGTAAAATATTATGCAATCTGTTATGAATTAGGTTTTTGTTGTGAAGAAGTCACAGGGGGGGGATGGGTGGTGAGGGGGGGTTAGGGAGCAGGGGGGGAGAAAAAAAAAGGGGGTAAAATTTGTATTTGAAAACTTTTTCAATAAAAAAAAAAGATAACATTATCTACTATATATACTGTATGTGTATCGGGTGGGTTCCACTTACCTTTACTACTGGTTCGCAACGGGAGCGCACACGCTTCTGCGCATGCACAGATCACCCATGATGACATCGTGGCGGGTGGGTGGAGCCTCCCCCTGGTTTTACTACCGGTTCTATAGAACCGGACCGAACCGGGAGCAACCCACCACTGATGTGTATGTACACACACACACACACCTCTCTTCTAAAACTATACACATTCAACCTCACCTGTTGCATTTGGAAAAACACACCCAGAGTCCACTTTCTGCCACACATTTAACTATAACTTCTGTACATTAGAACATTACACACGTCTTCAGATGTTCTTCCCTAGCCTGCACATGACTGTTAGAGCCAGGAGATGTCATGAATTGAGTAAAATGTGGTGAAACTCACTTAACAAAACTCTTGCTTAGCAACCAAAATTTTGGGCTCAATTGTGGACATAAGCCAAGGACTATCTCTCCCTTCCTCTGCATGGCAGCCTTGTCCTAGTAAACGTCTCCTTTCTGGCAATTTTCCTCTTTGTTAGAGGCACCAAAATAATCCAGACGATATAAGGTTTCCTGCTGGAGCAGGGGGTTGGACTAGATGACCTCCAAGATCCCTTCCAGCCCTAGATTGCTGTGCTGTTTCAAAGCGTCTTCTGAAGCCACATCTAGTGCCAGGGTTTGTGGTCCTTCCTTCCTCTCCTTTTTTTTTCTCTCTCTCCCTTCCTTCCTCCCTCCCTTCATGTATCTAGCTATCCATCCATCATCCATCCATCCATGCAACTATATGTCATTCATTTTCCCCTCCCTCCCTCTTTTCTTTTTCTTTCTCTCTCTCTCTCTCTCTCTCTCTCTCTCTCTCTCTCTCTCTCTCTCTCTCTCTCTCTCTCTCTCTCTCTTTTTGTACACTCGTTTACATCCTTTGGCTTTGCAACCTTGTGGCAAAGTCATAGATGTGAACACTTTATGTTCACCCATGGATTTTATTTCTTTGTCCATGGCTTCTTTCCATTTCACTTGTTCAATTTTGGGTAATGCCAATACTTCCTTATAGTTTCTTGGCTCATACCACACATTACACACCTTTACTTCACTAGCAGAATACCTGTCAGGTGGAATCCCTTTGTTCCATTGCTCTGACCTGCGTGGCATTGACTGCTCTTGTGTTTCAACCCCCTCTTGCTTCATATCTGAGTCATCATCTTCTCTTGACTCCTTTTCTTGTTCTTTTTAAGCTGCTCCTCCCTGAACGCTGACACTGTCACCAAGTGAGTTACCATCACTAAGTGGGTCACCATCACTAAGTGGATCATTCCAAAAATTGGCATCAATTCCGTTCCAATTTTGCTCTGCAAAGCTAGCAGACCTGGAAATCAATATTCTCTTGCTCCCATCCATCGCTAAAGCAATAGCTCTTTGAGCCAGGCTCATAGCCCGTAAACCTGAGCTTTCTAGCCTTTGGTTGTATCAAAGGTCCAAGGCCAGACATGACCGCAACTAAGCAAAACTAAGCAAACGTGCTCAGGAGTCTTTAAGCCAGCATTCTGTTTATTGAGTGCAGCAGGCCAGAGACTCGCCACACAATGAGTCCAGGATCGGTGTAAAGACAGCACTGGGAGCATCCACCTCCCAGCTCGCTTTATTGGCATAGGCCCATGCCCTCCAGCTGGCCAGGCACGCCCATCCGAATGCCTGCCTCCCGGCGTTTTGTCCCGGGATGGAAAAGCGGTGCATGCCTCTCTCTGGAGGCTGCGATGTCCATCCCCCTCTGGTGGCTGTTATGTCCATCCCCCTCAGCTGGCATGTGGGCGGGCGGAGGCCTCCAGGCTGGCCGACGTGCTGGTGATGTCCTGTTGCCACTGGCCCAGGCCCAGTATCTGACGAACAGCTGTACGGCGCAGCCAGAAGCAACCACCGTGACTGAAGCTGCCGCTGCTGAAGCTGCCACCGACTCTGCTGGCGTCGTAACCCTCCAGCCCCCCAGATATGGCAGTCGGGTGGGGTCAGCCACAGGCTGGAGGACCCCAAGAGGCTTGCCCGACCGTGGTTTCATGGTGGCACAGACCGGGCCACTTTTTATGTAGTCCTCCACCTCTGACTTCATTCTGGGCCACCAGAATTGAGACTTGGTAATATGTAGGGCCCATGTCCCTCTTAGGACAGAACTCACGTAGCCCTGTGTCCAGGTCAATGACTGCCTGGTACCACCCTTGAAGCCTGTGCGGATGCCTGGGTACACACAAGCCTGGCATAGATCACGGTCCAAACCCCCCCTAAACTGATGGACCAGCAACCTCTCTGGCCAACCCCGCAGCCTACCGGCCACCCATCGAAACTCCCAAACATAGTCCAACGCTGGGCGGCCCCTCTGTTTTAATGACAGGAGCTCTCCTTCTGCCCTGTGCGCCCGGGACATGTCCTCAAAGTGAGCCCGTAGCGCCTCCAGGAAGAGGCCTGCATCCGCCATTTCCCATGCATATTCGCTGTGCAAATCTGCTACCCATTCGGCGGCCTCCCCTTCCAACACTGCAGTAACCGCTACTATCATCGCCCACTGTGATGGGTAGAACTGAGCATATTGGTCTAGGTGGCTGATGGCCTGGCTCAGAAACAGAGCCAAGCGGTCTGGGTTTCCGTCGAATGACGTCTGTAACGGCGGCACAGCCCACGGCACCTGCTGGGGCCAAAATGTCACAGCCCTGGTGGCCCAGCGTCCAGGCCCCTCCGAGCCGCCTGAGAGGCCCCTGGCCCCGGTCTCTGGCCCTGGGCATCAGTGGCCCCGGTGTCTCCTGCTGTCACCCCCCTCCCAGCAAAGAACTCTGCCCCCACTTGCAAGGGCCCCTTGCTCCGTGTTAAGGTGATATTTTGGGCTTACTAAATGGAAGCGGGTCTGTGAGGGCAGAGCCGGCAGGGTTTCTGGCTGCTGCGGCTGCCAAGCTGTGTCTGCACCCATCTCCCATGGCTGCCAAGAGGGAGCATCCCAGAAACTTGCTTCCCCGAACTGCTCCCGCAGCACGTCCATGGTGTAGTTACCACGCGCGGTTGAGTAGCTCCACTCCCCTTCCTCATCGCCGGTCAGACATCTCTCCCACCACTCAGTCAGACATGCTCTAGAGGGGGGAGGGGTTGGTAACTTCGGACCGTGGCCCCCTGTCATGGATGAACTATGCCACCACTCCCCTAGGGACCCCGGCTCCTGCATGGCCTCCGTTCGACCCTCTGCCGGCTGGGCCACCTGTTGGACCTCACGCTCCTTTGGCCTCACAACCACCAAGGCGGTGTCCCCTGTGGCCTCTGTCCTGGCCACCTTCTCCACCGGGGCAGTTTCTGCCACCACGGTCCCCACATCCACCGCTGGTGCCATCCCCTCCGCCATCACGTTTCTACTCTCCTACCACTCGTCCGGAGGGGACGAGTTGCTACTCGTCCCCTCCGCCATCACGTTGCTACTCTCCTACCTTGGGGCTGTCCACCAGGGAGGCTGGGAAAAAAAATTCAGCACTATCTTTTTACTTAGATGAACTCACAGAGACTGTAACATCATATGTCAGCTTCTGTGAAGACCTATGTGTACCCACCAGGAACTTGCGAATATACAGTAACAACAAACCTTGGTTCACAGCTAAACTTAAGCAGCTATGTTGTTCCAAAGAGGAAGCCTACAGAAAAGGTGATAAAATGCTGTACAATCAGGCCAGAAATGTATTAACAAGAGAGATCAGAGCAGCAAAAAGAAGCTACTCTAAAAAGCTAAAGAATCAGTTCTCAATAAATGAACCAGCAAACATGTGGAAAACTCTTAAAAATATCACCGGCTACAGCAAACCTCCTTCCCAGGCTGAAGGAAATCAGCAACTGGCAGATGACCTGAACATGTTTTACTGCAGGTTTGAAAGGAAACTACAGCCAGCTATCTCCACAACCCCCATCTCAGACACACCAACAACAGCCAAGCCTCCTACAACTGACCCCATCCCATTGGGTTCACAACCCCTAGTGATCACAGAAAAGGAAGTGCAAGACCTATTTCACAGACAAAAGCCAGGAAAAGCTCCAGGCCCAGACAAGATAACTCCTTCTTGCTTAAAAGTCTGTGCTGACCAATTGACCCCCATCTTCACACGTATCTTCAATAAATCGCTAGAGATGTGCTGTGTTCCTTCTTGCTTCAAGTGCTCTACTATCATCCCAGTGCCGAAGAAGCCCACCATCAAGGAACTGAACGACTACAGACCAGTTGCTCTAACATCTGTAGTCATGAAAACCTTTGAAAGGCTAGTGCTGTTCGACTTGAAAACCATCACGGATCCGCTGTTAGACCCCTTGCAATTTACATACCGAGCAAATAGATCGACAGATGATGCTGTTACTATGGCTCTGCACTACATCCTACAACATCTTGAATCTCCAAAGACATATGCAAGGGTCCTCTTTGTAGACTTTAGTTCAGCATTCAATGCCATCATTCCAGACACACTTCTAACTAAGCTAAACCAGCTACAGGTACCTGAACACACTTGTAAGTGGATCATAACCTTCCTAACAAACAGGAAGCAGCAGGTGAAGCTAAGCAGAATCGCATCAGATACATGTACAATTAGCACAGGCCCCTCCCCAAGGCTGTGTGCTCTCCCCACTTCTCTCTGTATACGAATGACTGCATCTCTAACGATCCATCTGTTAAACTACTAAAGTTCGCAGATGACACAACAGTGATTGGTCTCATTCGAGACAATGATGAATCTGCATACAGACAGGAGGTTGAACAACTAGCCTCGTGGTGTGACCGGAACAACCTAGAACTGAACACACTCAAAACTGTAGAAATGGTGGTAGACTTTAGGAGAAACCCTTCCATACTTCCACCTCTCACAATACTAGACAACACAGTATCAACAGTAGAGACCTTCAAATTTCTAGGTTCTACCATATCGCAAGATCTAAAATGGACAGCTAACATCAAAAACGTCATCAAAAAAGCACAACAAATAATGTTCTTTCTGCGCCAGCTCAGAAAGCTCAAACTGCCCAAGGAGCTGCTGATCCAGTTCTACAGAGGAATTATTGAGTCTGTCATCTGCACCTCTATAACTGTCTGGTTTGGCTCTGCAACCCAACAAGACAGACACAGACTTCAGAGGATAATTAGAACTGCAGAAAAAATAATTGCTACCAACCTGCCTTCCATTGAGGATCTGTATACTGCATGAGTCAAAAAGAGGGCTGTGAAAATATTTACAGACCCCTCACATCCTGGACATAAACTGTTTCAACTCCTACCCTCAAAACGACACTATAGAGCACTGCACACCAGAACAACTAGACACAAGAACAGTTTTTTCTCAAACGCCATCACTCTGCTAAACAAATAATTCCCTCAACACTGTCAAACTATTTACTAAGTCTGCACTACTATTAATCATCTCATCGTTCCCACCACCCATCTCCTTCCACTTGTGACTGTATGACTGTAATTTTGTTTCTTGTATCCTTACGATTTATATTGATATTGTTTCCTGATTGCTTATTTGTACCCTATGACTATCATTAAGTGTTGTACCTTATGATTCTTGACAAATGTATCTTTTCTTTTTATGTACACCGAGAGTGTATGCACCAAGACAAATTCCTTGTGTGTCCAATCACACTTGGCCAATGAAATATTCTATTCTATTCTATTCTATTCTATTCTATTCTATTCTATTCTATTCTATTCTATTCTATTCTATTCTCTGCCATCACGTTGCTACTCTCCTACCTTGGGGCTGTTCACCAGAGAGGCTGGAAAAGAAAATTGAGCGCTATCTTTCTCTCAAAGGCCCGAGGCCGGACTTGACCACAACTAAGCAAAACTAAGCAAACATGCTCAGGAGCCTTTAAGCCAGCATTCCGTTTATTGAGCGCAGCAGGCCAGAGCCTCGCCACACAATGAGTCCAGGATCGGTGTAAAGACAGCGCTGGGAGCGTCCGCCTCCCAGCGCACTTTATCGGCCTAGGCCCACGGCCTCCAGCTGGCCGGGCATGCCCAGCTGAACGCCTCCCTTCTGGCGTTTTGTCCCGAGCCGGAAGAGCGGGGCAGGGCGCGCCTCTCTCTGGCGGCTGCGATGTCCATCCCCCTCAGCTGGCATGCGGGCGGGCAGAGGACTCTGAGTCAGCCGACGGGCTGGTGATGTCCTGTTGCCACTGGCCCGGGCCCGGTATCCAACGAACAGCTGTGCGGCGCAACTGGAAGCAACCACCGCCACCGAAGTTGCCAAAGCCGCCGCTGCCGTCGAAACTGCTGGCATCGTAACCCTCCACCCCCCAGGTATGGAGAACCCCGGGCTGGGCTTCAACAGGTTGACCTTTTCTCCTGATTGCTTTTGGAATGTGTACCCATGCATTGCTTCCAAACACCCTTAAATGTGCCAGAGATGGCTTTCTCCCATATAACATTGCATATGGAGTATCATTAATAGAGGAACTCCACAGCCTATTGATTAAATAATTAGCAGTCAACATGGCTTCACCCCAATATGATCTGCTCAGACCAGAATCCTCCAGCAGTGAGTCCTTCATTGTTTGTAATAATCCATTCCGTCTTTCAACTACGCCATTCTTAGCTGCTGTGTATGGATTAGTGCGACTATGTCTTAGCTGGGTCCTCCCCCACAACCAAATCTGCCGCTCTGCCTGCCAGTTTTCAGACCAAAAAGGGGTCCGGGAGGACTCTGGTTCCCTGGCAGAGTAAGGGCACCTCCTTTCCTGGGAACTCCTGCTACGGTTTTCAGACCCGTCACAAAAAAAAAAGTGGGGGTCCGGGAGGACCTGCTGCTCCCCTTACAGTGAGTACGTGCACCTCCTTCCCTGGTCTACCCTGTCACACGGTTTTCAGACCCAGGAGAATCTGGGAGGACCTGCTGCTCTTCTTAGCAGTGAGTACGGACATCTCCTAGGACTGGACTTGGCTTACTGGACCTTGCCGGGGTTCCCTTCTGGTTTCCACACCTTCTCAACCATTGCCCACTCGGCTCTCGCTCTCTCCTTGCAGAAGGTCTCACGCTCCAGCCAAACCTCCTTGCTTTCCCAGATCTGTTGGTCACTGCTCGGAGGAGCTAGCAGCAGGCTGGGGGTGGCTAGGAATGGCATGGAGGGAGCAGGATCCAGCTGTAGTCAGAGGAGGAGGCCCCTGGCACTCTCTCTCTCTCTCTCTCTCTCTCTCACACACACACACACGTCCTTTCACTCCTCAAAATTCCCAAAGCTATAATTTAGTGGTACCCACTTTCAGGCAGCTATTGAGTGCAAAACTCAAAGACTCACTTTACTACCATGTGCCACCTGGACAGGGTCCATGGGGCTTAACCACAGATGAAAAGGGTCTGTTGCAGGCAGTGTAGTGGTACTCTGGGCCCCATCCAGTAGCTGGGTTGGCTGGGAGTCCCTTCATGGTCGCCAAATTGTGAGAAGAAAGTTCTCTGGTTTGTTTTCCAGCTGGGACAATGTCGTCAGCGCTAAGAAAAAAATGGATGTGGAAGCAAGCTGCCAGAAAGTGGAACGTTTTTTTTTGGAACCCAAAAGAGTGTCGTGACACAGTGTTGGGGTTCCAGGCTAGTTACTGGTGTTTTTATACTCTTTCGAGCTTTTGAGATTCAGATATTTCAATGGGGTCTGATGGCGTGCCTTTTGATGGGGTAATGTCTTTGGGCTTGATCATTTAAGGAGGAAGAGGTTAATCCTAGCCGTTGGGAGGAGGTGGAGATGTAAAGCCGGTAAATTTCTGTGTGCCTATTTGTGTTAATTTTGTCAATAGTGATAGCCTTAGCTGAAAGTGAAAGAGCCATTTCCGGCTGCATTCCTGTGGTTTCAGTTTACTTATCTGTTACATTGTATCTTGTTAAGCTCTTACCGGCTCGCCTGGGGCTATTCTGTTCAGCTTGAGTATTGAATGGTTTTTTTCTTTCTGAAGGACTTTTATTCTGAGGCTTTTGTGCTAGGGGCTTGGTTTTCTGCGGAAATGATTGTTCTTTGTTATGTTTTATTTTCCTACTTGTTGGGGGAGGGGTGAGTTGCTCTTTCTTCTATCAACAGGTTAATTGTCCTCACTGTTAGGAAGTTTCTCCTTAATTCCAGGTTGCTTCTCTCCTTGATTAATTTCCATCCATTGTTTCTTGCCTTGCCTTCTGGTGCTTTGGAAAATATGTTGACCCCCTCTTCTTTGTGGCAGGCTCTCAAATACTGGAATACTGCTATCATAGTATTAGAGCTTAGTATTAGCGTTAGAGCTCATGATACAGATGGCCATGACATCAATACTGTAGGTGGGAGGGGCAGATATGGCGGGAGCAGGGGGCCACATCATCTTACGGGAGTGCGTCCTTGCTGGTTGCAAGCGGTGGCACGCTCCGGCCCCCAAAGCTCTTCTCGTTCCCCAGGTTGTACGGAACCTCGGGCCCCAGGCCTTCGGCTGATGCTGTGCAATGCCAGGTCCGTGGTAAATAAAGCCCCCCTCATTTGTGACCTCATTCAGGAGGGGGGTGCGGACCTGGCGGGTATTACGGAGACCTGGTTGGGCCAGGAGGGGGGAGCCCCCCTTGTTGATATGTGCCCACCCAGTTTCCGTGCATTCCATCAGCCAAGGTCACAGGGGAGGGGTGGAGGGGTGGCAGTTGTCATTAACGACGGTCTTGGACCGAGGGAGGCCACTGTTCCTCAGACGGCTGGATGTGAGTCCCTCCTTGTGAAGTGGGGTCATAGGGTGCAGTTGGGCTTGCTAGTCACATACCTGGCTCCCTGCCACGTGGCAGCAGCCCTGCCCGAGCTGCTCGACGTTATAGCCGCTGTGGCGGTTGACACCCCCAGGCTTATGGTCATGGGGGATTTTAACCTGCCATCAGTCAGCGAGACGTCTGAGATGGCTTGGGAGTTCATGGCTTCCATGACGGCTATGGATCTGACCCAGTTAATTTATGGCCCTACTCACAGGGGGGGACACACACTGGACCTGGTTTTTGTCTCTGGACAGTGGTTGAGTGATCTTGAGATAGGGGATATAGCGATTGAACCCTTGTCATGGTCAGATCACTCCCTCCTTCGCCTGGACCTTCGAACCGCCACACCCCGCCGCAGGGAGGCGGAACCGACCAGGTGGTTCCGCCCCAGGCGCCTGATGGATCCGGATAGGTTCCAGATGGAGCTTGGGCCATTTCCTGAGGTTCTGGCACACGACTCGGCTGAGGACTTAGTAGCCGCCTGGGATAGGGCGGCTGCTGGGGCTTTGGACCGAGTCGTGCCTTTGCGGCCTCTGACCCGGCGCCGGTCTCACCTGGCTCCTTGGTATACTGAGGAGCTGAGGGAGATGAAGCGCCGGAAAAGACGCCTAGAGAGCAGTTGGAGGGCTAGTCGTTCTGAATCCGACCGGACACTGGTAAGATCTCATATTAAGAATTACCTAGTGGCGATAAAAGTAGAGAAGAGAAACTACTTTTCTGCTCTTATTGCGTCATCAGATAATCGCCCAGCCGCCCTGTTTAGGGTGACCCGCTCCCTGCTCCACCAGGGGGCGCGGGAGGGCCCCTTGGAGGGTAGAGCTGAGGATTTTGTACAATATCTGTATGACAAAATCGCTCAGATTCGGGAACAGCTGGACTCTGACAGGGTAGATCCAGGGGAGATGACAGGGGCAAGTCCTGAGAATATTATATGGGAAGAGATTGATTCTGTGACTCCCGAAAGCGTGGACAGGATACTGAGCAGACTGAGTGCGGCCACATGTTTATTGGACCTGTGTCCCTCCTGGTTGGTACTGGCCTCCCGGGAGGTGACGCGAGGCTGGCTCCAGGGGATTATAAATGCTTCTTTGAGTGAGGGTGTCTGTTGTGGCCCCGCCCTCTGAGCCTATCCCATCGGAGGAAGAAAGCTCCGAGCATGAGGAAGAGGAGTCAGCCAGGCCTCCCTCTCCAGGCCCCTCTCCTCTGGCACTGTCTCAGGTGCCGGCCGAGGGAGAGGAGATTAGCAGGGAGACAGGTGTCTCGGATGAGAGTGAAGGAGAGACATCATTCCTGGACGCACGCCTCCGAAGGCGTGATAAACGATTGCAGCAGCTCAGGAGGCATGCTAGGGATTAGAACTGAGTCACTGGACCACACCCCAGAGACTATATAATAGAGGGTGGTGGCCAGTGATCCCTGTGACGAACAAAAATAAACCTTGGATAGTCACTAGAGCATCGTCCGAAATTGCTGAGAGGAATATTTATTTTTGTTGGACTCTTGTACGCTGAGTATATTATCTTCCTGTTTTCTGTGGAAATAAAAGCACTTGGCAGACGGTGTGTATATCGCTGCCAAGTTGGAGATAAAGACCTGGGTGTGTGCCAAGTGCTTCCTTAACCCTCGGCTGGCTGTGTTTGTGTATGTGTGTGGACGGGGACAGATCATCTTGTTCGTCACCACATACTCCATCGTTAACCCACGATGGACCAACAGCTGCAGCAGCAGTTACAGCAGATGCTGGAGGCCAATCAGCTTCTGCAACAGCAAGTAGCACAGCTAACTGCCCAACTTGCTTTGGGAAATCCTCCTGCAGCTCCACATCCTCCCCCTCCCCGTCCGAGATGCCCAGTGAACATGCCAGATAGGTTTTCTGGGCAGCAGGAGATGTTCCCGGCCTTCTTGGGGCAATGCCAACTGTTCATGGCGATGAGGCCGGAGGATTTTCCGGATGACCGGGCTCGGGTGGCATTTGTTATCAGCTCCCTCTCTGGCACTTCTGCCCGATGGGCCACGCCCCTGTTGTTGCAAGATAGCCCCTTGCTCCTGGACTATCAGGGCTTTTTGCAACACCTGCGCACCATGTTTGAGGACCCCCTCCGGGTGCAGACGGCAGCGAGGCGCATCAAGGACCTCCGCCAAGGCAAGCGCCCCCTGCAGGACTATATTGCGGAATTCCGACTGCTAGGCCAGGATTCGGCTTGGAATGAGGTGGCGCTGATGGATGCCTTCCAGGACGGCCTCTCCGACGAGATGCAGGACAAGCTGGTTCGTGTGGAGGCGCCACAGACCCTCAACGCGCTGGTGACCCAATGCCTGCGCATCGACGCCCGCCTGCAACGGCGACGGCCCCGTCGGGCTCTTCCGGAACCGCCGACAGCGTCGGCACCCCCGCATTTCGCACCGACAGCGCTCCGGACCGCACCACGTTTTGTGGCGACAGCTGAGGAGCCCATGGAGCTCAGAGCAGCCAGACCTCAACTGACGGCCCAGGAGCGGATGCGGAGACGTCAAGTGGGGTTGTGCCTCTATTGCGGCGAGGCTGGACATTTTGCCGCCTCGTGTCCCTGGAAGCGGAGTGGACCGCTCAAGCCTGTTCCGGAGTCTCGGCGTGACCAGCCGGGAAACGGGCCAGGCCTGGCCTAGGGGAAACCCTGGGTCAGGCACATGACCATGCCCCGCCGGAGTCGGCGGCTGTAGACTGTGAGCCCCCTCGGCACCTGATTTTGAACACCCGGGTGTTGTTGGCTAACCGGTCGGAGGGGCTCCAGGCGCACACACTGGTGGACTCGGGGGCCACCACGAACTTTATGGACCAGGCCTTTGTGGCCCATTACAAAGTCCCCTTGGTTCCAGTGGACCCTCCGTTGAGGGTCGAGACTATCGATGGGCGGGAACTCGTGGTGGGGCCCATCAAATTCGCTACCCAGCCCTTGCGCCACGCCATTGGGAACCACGAGGAGGCGATCCAGTTTTACGTAACGGCGGATCTGCACTTTCCCTTGGTCCTGGGGATGGCCTGGCTTCGGGCGCACGACCCTCAGGTGGCATGGTCGAGAAATGCCATCTCGTTCCCGAGCCTGCAGTGTGTCGACCACCTTCGCCACACCTGTGCCGGCCAGGACGTCTCTGCCCCGAACTCCTCCTTGCCTCCGGAGGTGACGCCCTTCGCCGATGTGTTCAACGAGAAGGAGGCGGACCGCTTGCCCCCACACCGACCCTACGACTGCGCGGTGGACCTGATGCCCAACGCGCCTCTGCCCTCGGGACGCCTGTACTCCATGTCGGAGCCCGAGCTGGCCGCCTTACGGGACTTTCTGGAAAAGAACCTGGCCCGTGGGTTCATCCAGCCTTCGACCTCCCCGCTCTCGGCCCCGGTCCTCTTCGTTAAAAAGAAGACGGGGGACTTACGCCTGTGTTGCGACTACCGGCGCTTGAATGCCATCACAGTGCGAAATCACTACCCCCTGCCGCTGATCCCGGAGCTGATGGAGAGGTTGCGGGAGGCCTCGATCTTCACTAAGCTCGATCTCCGAGGGGCCTACAACCTGGTGCGCGTGCGAGAGGGGGACGAGTGGAAGACGGCGTTCGGCACTCGGTACGGACACTTCGAGTATACCGTCATGCCGTTCGGGTTGACCAACGCCCCCGCGGTCTTCCAGCACTTGATGAACGACGTGTTCCGGGACATGCTGGATCGGTTCGTGGTGATCTACTTGGATGACATTTTGATCTATTCCCGGACCCCGGAAAGTCACCTCCAGCATGTCCGCCAGGTCCTGCAGCGCCTGCGGGAGCACCAGCTCTATGCGAAGTTGGAGAAATGCTACTTCTTCCAGACTTCCATAGAGTTCCTCGGGCACATCATCACCCCTGAGGGCATCGCGATGGACCTGCGCAAGGTGGAGGCCTTGCGCAGTTGGGAACCCCCGCGTCGGGTGAAGGACATCCAGCGTCTGTTGGGATTCGCCAACTACTATCGGACCTTCATCCCGGGCTTCGCCACCCTGACCTTGCCATTGACCCAGCTCCTTCGGAAGAAGGTCCCGTTCCAGTGGGGGCCCCCGCAGCAGCAGGCCTTCGAGGTCCTCAAGCAGGCCTTCCTCACGGAGCCAGTCCTGAGGCACCCCAATCCACACCATCCGTTCGTGGTTGAGACGGACGCGTCCAACGTGGCGATTGGGGCGGTGCTGCTACAGGCTCCGGTGGATGGCGGCACTCTTTTTCCCTGCACTTACTACTTCCGGAAACTCAATCCTTCCGAGCGAAACTACACCATCTGGGAAAAGGAGTTGCTGGCTATCAAGGCCGCGTTCGAGGCTTGGCGACATCACCTCGAGGGGGCCCGACACCAGGTGGAGGTGCGGACGGACCATCGGAACCTGGGGCACCTCACCACGGCCAGGAAGTTGAACCAGCGGCAGATCCGGTGGTCGTTGTTTTTCGCCCGGTTCAACTTCCACGTCACATACATTCCGAGCAACCTCAACCAGAGGGCGGACGCGCTATCCCGTAAGCCGGAATACTTTTGCCCCAAGGACTCCCTTTCCCCCCGGACGGTGCTGCCAGCGGACTCCTTGGCCGCGGTCCAGGAACCGGTGGACCTGCGGGCTCAGGTGCTGGAAGCGCAGCGACGGGACGACTGGTCGCAGCAGCGGAGAGCGGACGTCGGCCCCGCGTCCCCATGGACCGTGGAGGAGGGCTTGCTCAGGCACCGGGGTCAGCTGTACGTGCCCACGAGTCCGCTCCGAGCCCTCGTCATGAACCAGTGCCATGACAACCCCGCGGCGGGGCACTTCGGCTTCTTTAAGACTTTGAACTTAGTGACACGGACTTTTTGGTGGCCTCGGGTACGGCACGATGTGCACGCCTACGTGACGTCCTGTGTGACGTGCCGACAGGCCAAAGCCACGTCCGGCCCCCCTCCTGGACTCCTCCAGCCGCTGCCGACACCGGAGAGACCGTGGGGAGCCATCTCCATGGACTTCCTGACAGACCTGCCCCTGTCTGCTACGTTCACGACCGTCCTCGTGGTGGTGGATGCGCTCACGAAGATGGCACATTTCATCCCGTGCCGCGGCATGCCCTCGGCCTGCACCACAGCTCGCCTGTTCCTGCAACACATCTTCCACCTCCACGGCCTGCCGGACCGGGTGGTTTCGGACCGCGGGGCCCAGTTCACGGCCCGCTTCTGGAAAAGCCTGATGGCTGCGCTGGAGGTGCAGGTGTGCCTGTCGTCGTTGCACCATCCGGAGACTGACGGGGGCACGGAGAAGGTCATCGACATACTGTTTTACAGTGGTTCTCCTCCTTTCTCTCCGACCGGTCGCAGTCTGTGTTGACAGGGGGGCAGAGGTCGACCCCGAGGCCCCTTGTATGTGGGGTGCCGCAAGGATCGGTCCTCTCGCCCCTTCTGTTCAACATTTATGTGAAGCCGCTGGGTGAGATCATCCGTGGTTTTGGGGTGAAGTACCATCAGTACGCTGATGACACCCAGCTGTACATCTCTACCCCAGACCACCCCAATGATGCCCTCGAGGTGATGTCCCGGTGCCTGGAGGCCGTACGGATCTGGATGGGGAGGAACAGACTCAGGCTCAACCCATCCAAGACCGAGTGGCTGTGGTTTCCGACGTCCCGATATAGTCAGTTGGCGCCATCTCTGACTATTGGGGGCGAGTCGTTGGCCCCCACAGATGGGGTTCGCAACTTGGGCGTCCTCCTGGACTTGCGGCTGTCTTTAGAAGAGCACATGGCGGCCGTGGCCAGGAGGACATTTTATCAGGTTCGCCTGATTTGCCAGTTGCGTCCCTTTCTGGATCGGGACTCGTTACGCACGGTCACTCATGCCCTTGTCACCTCACGCCTGGATTATTGCAATGCTCTCTACATGGGGCTCCCCTTGAGGAGCACCCGGAGGCTCCAATTGGTCCAGAATGTGGCTGCGCGGGTGGTGACGGGAGCGATGTGGCGCTCCCATGTGACCCCCCCTTCTGCGCGAGCTGCACTGGCTCCCAGTGGTCTTCCAGGTGCGCTTCAAGGTTTTGGTTACCACCTTTAGAGCGCTCCATGGCTCAGGACCAGGATACTTACGAGACCGCCTTCTGCCACCAGTAGCCTCTCACCGACCAGTTCGGTCCCATAGAGAGGGGCTCCTCAGGGTGCCGTCGGCCAAACAATGTCGACTGGCGGCCCCCAGGGGGAGAGCCTTCTCTGTGGGGGCACCTGCCATCTGGAACGAGCTCCCCCCGGAGATACGGAGGATCCAAGACTTACGCATCTTCTGCCGCACCCTAAAAACGTTTTTATTCCAACAGGCTGGTCTGGCCTAACTCTCCCTTTTAAATTGACTTTTAAATTGGGTTTTAAATGTTTTTTAGATAAATTGGATGCTTTTAATTTTTTGAGCCCAAATTATTTAATCTGTTTTTAATAGTTTTTAACTTTTGTATGTCTCTGTATTTTATTTTGGCTGTTCACCGCCCTGAGTCCTTCGGGCGGTATACAAATATGATAAATAAATAAATAAATAAATAAATAAATAAATCATGTCACCCCTAGTCATTTTCTCTAGACTGGCCATACCCAATTCCTGCAACCGTTCTTCATATATTCACACACAAACATTCTGCTGCAGGATTGGGCAGGCAATTCTTTTCTGTGGCCCTTAATCATCTTAGTTACATGTTTTTTGTAATGTGGCGACCAAAACTGGATGCAGTATTCCGGGTGTGGTCTTACTAAGGATTTATAAAGCGGAACTAATACTTCATGTGATTTTGATTCTATGCCTCGGTTTATACAACCAAGGACTGTATTAGCTTTTTTGGCAGCGGCTGCACACTGCTGGCTCATGTTTAACTGATCATCCAGTAGGATGCCGAGGTCCCTCTCACAGTTACTATTTTTGAGAGAGGTTTCACCTAATTACTTGTACCTTTGGTTTTTCCTGCCTAGATGTAAAACCTTGCTTTTCTCCACATTAAATTTCATGTTGTTGGATAGGGCCCATTGTTCAAGTCTGTCAAGATCTTTTTGGACCTTGAGCTTGTCTTCTGGGGTGTTGGCTATTCCTACCAGCAAAAAACTTTGGATATACTATAGAATTAGATAAATGGCAAAAACTTTGGGTTAGAACTCATAAATTGACAATGGCAACTACCTATAAGGAAAACCTGTATAAAATGTTTTACAGGTGGCATTTGCCACCGGCAAGGCTAGCAAAGTTATTTAAAAACATGTCCGCCAAATGTTGGAAATGTAATCAGATACTAGGCTCCTACTACCATATGTAGTGGACATGCCCAAAGGCAAAAAAATTTTGGACGAAAATACATACATGGTTAGAGAAAATGTTAAAGCAACACATAGATTTAAAGCCAGAAATAGTTTTGCTAGGTATAATACCAAAAAAATATGACAAAGGGAACATATATTTAATACTACATGTCTTGACAGCAGCAAGAATTGTAATTGAAAAGTACTGGAAGAATGAGGAAACTCCTACAGATGAAAATATAATTAGAGAAATACTACCCTGTTTCCCCCAAAATAAGACATCCCCTGATAATAAGCCCAATCGGGCTTTTGAGCGCATGGCAATAAGGCCAAGCGCTTATTTCAGGGTTCAAAAAAATATAAGACAGGGTCTTATTTTTGAGGAAACATGGTAGACTGTGCAGAAATGGTTAGGTTAACATTAAAGGTAAAGGACAAAGAAGACACAGAATATTTTTTAACATGGGATTTGTTTTATCAATGGTTAGACAATAGAAGTAGAAATTAGAAGTTGGAAGATTATTACTAGGTATAAGTGAATAATATTTTTTTAAAGTTTTATTGATAATTTTCCTTTAACAACCTTACATATTTTGTGGATAGTGTATTGACTGGGTCAATGTATTTTTTACACATAGCTTACAGTAATAATACAATTAAATATACAAAATCATAGTCTTCCAACTTCTAATCTTGACATACATATTGTAATTGCAATAAATTCTATTATTTATCTTCATACAATGTATTTGTTGTCCCTTGTTGTGTCGCCACTAGTTCAACATATTGAAAATTATTCCATATTCCACCATAATTTCAATATCCAAATTATCTCAGAGTGCCAATAAGGCCAATTATTAATAAGGTTTGGTCAGTCCCAATATTATGTCTCCAAGTCCCCTAAATTCATAGTCCTTAAACGCTATCAGCTTCAATATATTTTTTACACACTGTTGTTAATAATAATACAATCAAGTATGTCTAATCATAGTCTTCCACCTTCTATCCTTTATATGCTTATAGTTATAAAAAATTATATTGTATTTCAATATGTATATAGCTATTTTCCCAGTTTCTACTTTCTACTTTTTTTTTTCTTAATACTGTCACCATATTAAAGGGTGTTTGTTCTCTATCTGTCACCTCTTGTCCTTTTTAAAATCCCATCATTTATTGACTTTTTGGTAGCTCTTTTGTATTTCTCTCTTGGAATCTTATACTTATGGTTGCTATCTCTTCAGTATTTTTATCCTCTTGCAGATTATTTTGATTTGTCTCCACCACCACTCCTTCTGATTTCTCATCTTTTTTCTGAGTACTTATGTATATTAAAGAAAAATGTATAAATAAAATATAATAAAGGACTGCTTGTTGAGTATGGTTTGTCAGCCAGTTACAAATCCATCTGCTGGTGATGCTGTCTATCCCACATTTTTCTAGTTTACCAAGAAGTAGGTTGTGGTCTACTTTGTCAAATGCCTTGCTGAAGTCTAAGTATACTATGTCCACAGCATTTCGCTGGTCTACTGAATTAGTCACTCTGTCAAAGAATCTGATCTGTTTTTAATAAGCCTTTGCTGGCTACTAGTTTTAACTTTATTTGTTTCTTTTTTAAAAAAAATTTTTTTCTTTACAAACAAAGTATTTATTCACATACAGATCGCGACAGGAGCTTTACACAATATATTAACTTCAGTCAAAATATACAAATAAGATATAAAATCTACACTAACCTTATCTTCTTTTTATTCTATTATTCAACCAAGTATACCATTGGTCCCAGCATTGAAAATATGCGGAATCCTTTTGATCTCTCAAAATTTTTGTTAACCTGTCAGCTTCCGCATATTCCATAATTTTTCCCAAAATCAAATCTTCAGCCGGTAAGTCTTCCAATATTGAGCAAAACATATTCTTTTTTTTTAATTGAAAAGTTTTAAAATGTTTTACAAACAAATTCCCCCCTTCCCCCACCCCTTCCCCTCTCCCTCCCCCCCCCAACTTCCCAGAGCAAAATACAGGGTATTGCATTTAACAAACATAAGCTAACATAAGCAAACTAACTATAAACTCTTAACTTCCCCTTACTCTTTAACTCCGCCATAGGTACTAAAATATCAAAGTAGGAAAAAAAAAATCATCTAAATATTTCATTCATAAGCTATTTGCAACTTTTTAGTCCCGTATTTGTTTTGTATATAGTCAATCCATCTTCTCCATTCCAGTACATATCTTTCATTCGAACGGTCCTTCAAATATGCAGAAATTTTAGCCATCTCCGCCAGATTAGCTACTTTTAATGTCCATTCTTCAATAGTAGGTATTTCTTCCTTCTTCCAGTATTGCGCCACCAAAAGTCTAACTGCCGTTATTAAATTCAAAATCAAATTAGTCTCTATAACTGTACATCCTTCAATTATACCCAGTAAAAACAACTTTGGAGTAAATTTTATCTTCCTTTTAAGAATATTTTGTATAATCCACCATATCTTAATCCAAAATGCCTTAATTTTCTTACATGTCCACCATACATGAAAATACGTTGCATGATCACATTTACATCTCCAACATGTAGGTTGTAAATTCGGGTACATACAGGCTAGCTTTTGAGGATCTAAGTGCCATCTATAAAACATTTTGTAAAAATTTTCTCTTAGATTTTGGGCTTGAGTAAACTTCACATTTCTAACCCATATTTTCTCCCATACATCCATAGATATTGATTCCCCAAAGTTTTGTGCCCATTTTATCATACAATCCTTCACTAACTCAGTTTCTGAATCTATTTCTATCAGTGCATTATACAACCTTTTAATATGCATTGGACTTTGATCTCTGATTTGTTTTATTAAATTTTCTTCATTTTGCACAATACCAATTTTCTGATCTTCTTTCCACCTAGTATACAATTGCCCATATTGAAACCAGGTTTGAATTTTCCTTTCTTCCTTTAATACCTCTAAAGATTTTAATTGCAATATACCTCTTTCCAAAATAAGAAGCTCTTTATAAGTAGTCACATCTTGTTTCTGCTCCACACTTATATTTTCTATCATATGTCTAGGTATTGTCCAAACAGGTAATTTGTTATTTAATTTATATTGATACTTTTTCCATACACGTAACAATGCATTTCTTAATATATGACTTTTAAAATTCTTATCCACCTTTTTATCATATAGTAAATATGCATGCCATCCATATAACAAATCATACCCTTCAATATTCAATATTCTCTCTTCTGTTAAATTAATCCAATCACTAATTGCTGAGAGCACAGCTGCCTCATAATACAATCTTAAATTAGGCATTTTGAGACCTCCTCTTTCACGTACAGTCAGGTCCAGAAATATTGGGACATCGACACAATTCTAACATATTTGGCTCTATACACCACCACAATGGAGTTGGAATGAAACAAACACAATGTGCGTTAAGTGCAGACTGTCAGCTTTAATTTGAGGGTATGTACATCCAACTCAGGTGAACGGTGTAGGACTTACAGCAGTTTGTATATGTGCCTCCCACTTGTTAAGGGACCAAAAGTAATGGGACAATTGGCTTCTCAGCTGTTCCATGGCCAGGTGTGTGATATTCCCTCATTACCCCAATTACAATGTGCAGATAAAAGGCCCAGAGTTCATTTCAAGTGTGCTATTTGCATTTGGAATCTGTTGGTGTCAACTCTCAAGATGAGATCCAAAGAGCTGTCACTATCAGTGAAGCAAGCCATCATTAGGCTGAAGAAACAAAACAAACCCATCAGAGAGATAGCAAGAACATTAGGCGTGGCCAAAACAACTGTTTGAAACATTCTCAAAAAGAAGGAATGCACCAGTGAGCTCAGCAACACCAAAAGACCTGGGAGACCATGGAAAACAAGTGTGGTGGATGACCGAAGAATTCTTTCCCTGGTGAAGAAAACACCCTTCACAACAGTTGGCCAGATCAAGAACGCTCTCCAGGAGGTAGGTGTATGTGTGTCAAAGTCAACAATCAAGAGAAGACTTCACCAGAGTGAATACAGAGGGTTCACCACAAGATGTAAACCATTGGTGAGCTTCAAAAACAGGAAGGCCAGATTAGAGTTTGCCAAACAACATCTAACAAAGCCTTCACAGTTCTGGAACAAGATCCTATGGACAGATGAGACCAAGTTCAACTTGTACCAGAGTGATTGACTTGGCCATTGCATAACATCCCACTTCTGTCCCTTCAAAAACTCTTTGGTTGCTTTTGCAGTATGCTTTGGGTCATTGTCCATCTGCACTGTGAAGCGCCGTCCAATGAGTTCTGCAGCATTTGGCTGAATGTGAGCAGATAATATTGCCCGAAACACTTCAGAATTCATCCTGCTGCTTTTGTCAGCAGTCACATCATCAATAAATACAAGAGAACCAGTTCCATTGGCAGCCATACATGCCCACGCCATGACACTACCACCACCATGCTTCACTGATGAGGTGGTATGCTTAGGATCATGAGCAATTCCTTTCCTTCTCCATACTCTTCTCTTCCCATCACTCTGGTACAAGTTGATCTTGGTCTCATCTGTCCATAGGATCTTGTTCCAGAACTGTGAAGGCTTTGTTAGATGTTGTTTGGCAAACTCTAATCTGGCCTTCCTGTTTTTGAGGCTCACCAATGGTTTACATCTTGTGGTGAACTCTCTGTATTCACTCTGGTGAAGTCTTCTCTTGATTGTTGACTTCGACACACACCTACCTCCTGGAGAGTGTTCTTGATCTGGCCAACTGTTGTGAAGGGTGTTTTCTTCACCAGGGAAAGAATTATTCGGTCATCCACCACACTTGTTTTCCGTGGTCTCCCAGGTCTTTTGGTGTTGCTGAGCTCACCGGTGCATTCCTTCTTTTTGAGAATGTTTCAAACAGTTGTTTTGGCTACGCCTAATGTTCTTGCTATCTCTCTGATGGGTTTGTTTTGTTTCTTCAGCCTAATGATGGCTTGCTTCACTGATAGTGACAGCTCTTTGGATCTCATCTTGAGAGTTGACAGCAACAGATTCCAAATGCAAATAGCACACTTGAAATGAACTCTGGGCCTTTTATCTGCACATTGTAATTGGGGTAATGAGGGAATATCACACACCTGGCCATGGAACAGCGGAGAAGCCAATTGTCCCATTACTTTTGGTCCCTTAACAAGTGGGAGGTACATATACAAACTGCTGTAAATCCTACACCGTTCACCTGAGTTGGATGTACATACCCTCAAATTAAAGCTGACAGTCTGCAGTTAATGCACATTGTGTTTGTTTCATTCCAACTCCATTGTGGTGGTGTATAGAGCCAAAGATGTTAGAATTGTGTCGATGTCCCAATATTTCTGGACCTGACTCTACACCAGGCCCACCAGAATAGGGTTTATTCCCAGGCCCCCCACTCGCCCTATGATTCTCAGGGCAGTGAATGGTCTTATGCTGGGGAGGAGGAAGAATTCGCAGATCATGATCTTTCTGAAGATGAAGGCAGATCTCCAGACAAACCAGCCTTCACTGGCCTTTCAACCCTAGCATGTTCAAGACCTTGTTATACAAGGCCAAAACCACGGCCAATCTAGGGGTTGTGGCTGGGGCATCTGACCGCTCGGCTGAGCAGGATCCCCATGCTCGATTATTTACAGAACCGGTCTCTACCCAGGACGCTGTTCCTTCTCCCAGATTATTCATAGACATTATTAAGAAGCAATGGCTTCAACCTGGGTCCTTGTCTAATCCCAGCGGATTAGACAAAAAGATGTATACTGTAGAACAGGAGGTAGAGGACTTGCTTAAGTTGCCTACAATAGATACTCCCTTTGCCAATCTAGCATCTTCCAATATTCTCCCCTCAGACTCTGCAGAAGGGCTGAAGACCGAGGATAGGAAAGCTGAGATGTCAGTTTGTAAGACACATCAAGCAGCTGCCTGGGCGATCAGATCAGCCATGGCAGCTTCCTTCTTTAATAGAACCTCCCTCCTTTGGCTGCGCCAAATGCAGGCAAGAGCTCCCCAGGGAGATGTCAGGTTACACCAGGACATCAACAAGTTAATTGCTGCAGCAGAATACTCTGCTGATGCAACCCTTAATGCGGCTAAGTTCGCTTCCAGGGCACTGGCCTCTAATGTGACTTCCAAACGTTTATTATGGCTTTGCCATTGGCAAGCCGATATGAAATCCAAATGGAAATTGGCGTCTGCTCCTTTTCAGGGCAATAATCTTTTTGGTGATGCTTTAGATCCCATTTTGGTAGAGACCAAGGATAAAAGGAAGGTACTTCCCCTGTCTCACAGGAGGACAGACAGGAGATACTCTCCATATTATCGCAGGCAGTCCTTTCGTGGGGCGGAGGGCGGTTACTCCGCCCCAACCTATCAGAGGACTTACCCTCCAACTTCAGACCGATCCCAGGATAGGGCTCAGTTCAGGGACAGGTCTAGACAACCCAGTCTAGGAGACCCTTTCGAGGGGCCGGCGGTAGACCTTACCGCAGGTCCAAATGACTCCCAGTCACACGTTCCCATTGGAGGCTGCCTCTTGAAGTTCTCAGCCCAATGGGAGCTCATCACAACCAACACCTGGGCTCTGCAAACCGTCCGGCTCAGTCTCACATTGGAGTTTTCATCCCTTCCTCCAAGGAGATTCATCTCTTGCACTCTTCCCAGGGATGCCACCAGGAGGTCTCTGATGGAAGCCGAGATCCTTCATCTACTCTCCATCCAGGCAATAAAACCGGTGCCTGTCTCGCAGAAAGGTCTCGGTTTCTACTCGATCCTCTTCTGGTCCCCAAGACATCGGGGGGTTGCAGGGGAATACTAGATAAAAAAAATAAAATAAAAAAAAAGACTCAACAAACACATCAAATACAAGAGATTCAAGATGCAGGCTTCCGGTTTGGCTTCCGTCGTCGCTAGGCGGTCTTTTGGGACCGCCACCCCCGCCGCCCGTAAAGAGACGCCTTTACAGTTGAGAGGCAGCTCGAAAAACTCCGTTTCTTTAAGGAAATGTGAGGAGAGCCGGCGAAGTCCTCAGAGTTTTTTTTTTACTCTTGGGGAGGAAGCAGGATGAGGCTCCCTATCCAGCTCGCCGCTGCTCCGGGCTTCGGGGGAACTCTGCGCTTTGCAGAGCTAGATGATGTGACCAACCTAATCAGCGAAAACTAACAGATTGCTTGAATAAGCAGGATGAAATCTGGATTTGGGACTCTAAATTGCAAGTATTTGTAACAACCCTATGATTGATTTTAAGAATGAAGAAAGAGTGAAAGAGGGAAAAAAAAGTTTAAAATGGCGGCTGGCTGAGGCTTGAGAAGAAAGCTGAAAGCGAAAGTCTTTCCGTTTGAATGGTTTAATATGCTACAAAGTATTTGAAGCAATAGTGCTGGCTAGAAGAGAAGAGAAAAATTTCTGTTTTATGCTTCTTCCTTCTTAGAGACTTGATATTGATATTGTGTGGAGAGAAGACTTTTTCTTTAAAAAGAGTCTGTTTGAGTGGCAGGATGGCGTTAAAACTGACAAAGCCAGACAACCAAGATGTGGGGGGGGGCTCCCCCATTTATAAATCACAAGAACAATTTTTGAGCTCGCAGATGCAGAATAATGGTTTTAAAGATTTAAAGGAATTTGTTGTGGAGGAGTTTGCAAGACATGATGAGATTATGAACCAGAATCTTGAAAAATTTAGACAGGAAATTAAAGAGTTGGTTCAACAAAAGTATGATAACCTGAAGCGCTATATTGTAACAGCTTTGAAAAGCTTTTCAGAAGTAATTCTAAAGATGGATAAAGATATCAATTTAGAAATAGAGTCTAAAATGAAGGAAGCTGATTATAAGATTTATAATCTGGATAATAAAATACAAAGAATTGAAAATGATTTGACAATGATTCAAGAAAATAGCTCAGAAGTAGAGTCTAAAATGAAGGAAGCTGATCACAAGACTTACAATGTAAATATAAAGCAAAGGATTGAAAATGAAGTTACAATGATGCAATTCAGATCCATGGAATTTGCGATCAGAATGAGGGGAATACAGGAAAATAACAGAGAGGACTTGAGAAAGATGTCTGCTGAAGTTCTGGCTGTGATTTTAAAGGTTAGTTTTGAAGAGGTATTCTGTAAGATTGATAAGGTCTACAGAGTAAATTCTTGGGTGGCAAAGCAAAGACAATTGCCTAGAGATGTGGTGATTTATTTTACTGATAAAGGAATAAGAAATGATATTGTGCAAAAGTCTTTTAACTCCACTCTAGAAATGAATGGAATGAAGATCTGGATATATAAAGAGCTGCCGTCCAAGATGTTAAAAGATAGAAAGGACTTTGGATTTTTGGTGACTGAGCTAAAGAAACAAAACATCCCATTTAGGTGGGATGCTCCAGTTGGTATAATATTGAGATATCAAGGAGAAAGATATCAATTAAACACTGTTGAAAAAGTGGAAGAATTTTACTACAAGGTTTTTAAAATGGGCCCAACATCTCCACGTATGTCATCAGTGTCAGGAATACAGGAGGTGGATAAAGAAAAGCAAAATGAACAAGAGATTGAAACTCAGGTTAAGCAGATGGAGATGGAGGTAATGGAAAAACAACAAGTTATAGAGGGCTTTTTGGATGAGTTGCTTTTGGATTCTCCTTCAGAGGCTATAGCTGGATCACCTATAAATATAAAAGAGGCGGCTTTGGATCTCGATTTGATGTCTTATCAAGTTAAAGACCAGCATGTAATTCAATCAGCTGATATACAAGTCCTAGAAAGGCAACCAGGGTGGAGATCTAAACCACAACAAGTTAAGAAAAGAAGAAGCAGGTTCTACAAAACTAAAAATTTTTAAACTAAACAATTCTTTTTTAGCCAACAGATTAATGCCAGTTATTTAAGAGACGATTAAATATAATAAGCGGGATTTATAGAAGGCTGATACATGAAAATATAACTGAGGCAAATTACAGACTTATACTATTTTGAGAAGAATAACAGATCTCTGCAGTGCTGGTGTTTTTGGGATGTGGAAGATGGCCTGTGATTGAGCGGACTGGAACTTTCTATTTTGGACTCTCTGAAAAATGGATTACGTATATGTTGAGCTATAAGGCAAGAGAACTATGGAATTGGGGCATGCAGATGATCTGGCTGTTACCCTAACGTGGTTGTTGGAATTAATAAACTAGACAAAAGACATTACAGAAGATACCATATGGAATATAAATATAAAGTCACTCGGGGTTTTTTTTTTATATACAGAAATACTTATTAATGATGGGGGCAGATGGTAATTGAAGATACTGAATACACTGTTGGAAGCAGGACTTGATGTTACCCTAACATGGTCGATGGAATTAACAATCTAGTTGAAAGACATTACAGAAGATACTATATGGAATACAAATTTAAAGTCATTTGAGGGTTTTATGGAAATATCTTTTAGTGATATGGGCAGAAGAATAAAGATATTAAATATATTATGTATGGTAGACCTGTAGGAAAGTGGGTGATATAAAATTGATATGGTACAAGGGGATAGGTTAGGTTACTGATTGCTTAGTTTAGGAAAAGTGATGTTATGTTTAGATATTAATATATTTAAAAGAAATATAAGTATCCAGGTGGAGGAAATGGGTAGATTATGAGTAGAATAAATGCCAAATTAGGATCTATTATATAGTTTTTAGCCGAATGCTGTTAAATGTATAGTATACAGGGGATATAATAATAATGTTAGGAAGAAATGTATAGCACATAGGGGGTGGTGTATAAGGGTGGTAAAGTATTATATAATGTGATATTAATCTGAATTTCATCTTGGAGAAGCCATGGGGTGAGGGGGGGTTAGGGAGGGGGGGGGGAAAGGGGGGAAAATTTGTATTTGAAAAACTTTTTCAATAAAAAAAAAAAAGAGAGATTCAAGATGCAATCCTTAACCTCTATTCTAAATTGCATCAGACAGGGGGATCTGCTTACATCCATAGATCTAAAGGAAGCCTACCTGCACATACCAATTCGGATTTCACACAGGAAATATCTCAGATTCTGTTACGCAGGGCAACACTTCCAATACAGGGCCCTTCCATTCAGCCTGTCCTCTGCCCCCAGGACGTTCACAAGCTCCTGGACATGGTGGCAGCCCATCTGCGGGCTCGCCCAATCAGGCTTCAATGTTACCTAGACGACATTTTGATTCAATCTTCATCAGGCAGGCAAGACAGGATTTGTCAGAGACTATTCAGGCTCTGCAACTTCACGGGTTTTCAATAAATCTAGAAAAGAGCCAGTTAATTCCATCCCATTCTATCCATCATTTAGGTGTCCGGATAGACACAGTCAGTTGCCAGGTTTTTCTATCACCAGAACGTCTAGTCAGCATACGGGCCTTGATACATCGGGTCAGGTCAGCCAGGTCTGTCTCCCTCGCAGTATTGTCCCAGTTACTAGGGAAAATGATTTCATGTCTGGCCGTCGTTCCTTGGGCGAGGTTACATTCCCGAACCTTACAATGGTTCCTCCTACCAAGCCAACGAGCAGGCATCAGTCACTCCACAACAAGAGTCAGAATGCCTCCAAAAGTTCTCCACTCCCTGAACTGGTGGACGTCACCTTCCCTAGAGAAAGGCTATCTCTTCAAGGAACCGCCACGTCTAACACTAACTTCAGATGCCAGTCTATTCGGCTGGGGGGCTCACCTGGGTTCCAAGATGGCACAGGGCAGATGGTCCCCACAGGATCTGTTACACGACATAAATTGGTTGGAACTCGGAGTTGCCCACCTAGCTATTCGTCATTTCCACCTCTAACCAACTGTCATGTGTTGCTGTTAACCAACAATGTGACCGCCAAGGCACACGTGAACAGGCAGGGAGGCACCCGGTCCAAGGACCTGATGTCCGAAGCAGCGAGCCTCGGCCTCTGGGCGGAATCACACCAGACTTGTTTCACCAACTGACGACCAGGTTCAGCCAACCATGTGTGATCTGTTGGCAACACCAAAGAACACTCACCTACCACGGTTCTTTTTCAGATTTCTGACGCCGGGGGCAGAAGCAACAGATGCCCTTCGGGCGCCCTGGCCTCGAGGCCTTCTATATGCATTTCCTCCGACACCTCTACTACCAAGGGTCATCCGGAAGCTTCTGGACGAGCAGGCAGAGATTCTGTTGGTGGCTCCGCACTGGCCCAGAAGGGTTTAGTTTGCGGATCTGGTGTCACTGTCAGTGTCCCACCCGTGGAGGATTCCGCCAGACAGGATTGTCCTAAGCCAGGGAGCAGTTCAACATCCCAAGCCCCAGTGGCTCCAACTGGCCGTCTGGCAATTGAGCGAGAAATCCTGAGGGACTCCAGATTCTCAAGCGAGGTCGTTTCCGTCATCCAGGCGTCTCGTCGTCCGTCTACCACCAGGATTTACGACGCCACTTGGTCAACCTTCTCTAGCTGGTGCCGAAAATCGCACATTCCTCCCAGGGCAGCTTCTCTTCCGGACGTCTTGAATTTCCTACACTCAGGATTCAAACAGGGACTTACTGCCAACACGCTCCGCAGACAGGTGGCCGCCTTAGCGACTATTCTACAGGGAGAGGTTCCTATCTCTCTTTCTCAACACCCCAAGTTGAGGAGTTTTCTTCGGGGAGTTGCTAACTTACGGCCTCCAGTCCATAGGTATCCTTCCTGGGACTTGCCTCTTGTTCTGCAAGCACTTACGTCTGCTCCGTTCGAGCCCTTAGGATCCGCCAGCCTCAGAATACTTACCTTCAAGGTCACCTTCTTGATAGCAATCACATCTGCGAGAAGGATCTCCGAACTGGCGGCACTGTCGGTACGTGGAGATCTATGCATCTTTTACTCCGACAGGGTGGTCCTCAGGTTGGACCCGACTTTCGTACCAAAAGTCAACTCTTGGTTTCACAGGGCACAGGAGGTGGTTTTACCTAACTTTTGCCCTGACCCAGCACATCCTAGAGAACGACGTTGGCACACGCTCAACGTTCGTAGGGCACTCCGCAAATATATTGACAGGACCGCATCATTCAGGCAGTCTGAATCACTATTTGTATCATTCCAGCCTACTGCCATGGGGAAGAAAGTTACCCCATCTACAATTGCGAGATGGTTCAAAGCTTGCATTGCAATGGCTTACGAACACCAATCTACTCCAGTGCCTAGAAACATCACTGCGCATTCAACTCGTAGCGGTGCCACCACGGCGGCCTGGGCTACTCAGGCTTCCATATGGAGATCTGCAGGGCTGCAACTTGGGCTTCTCCCACTACCTTTATCAGAAATTACAAGTTGGACGTTTTGCCTCAGCCGAGGCTTCGTTTGGCAGAAGAGTCCTGCAGCAGGTTCTACCAGGAGAACGACACCTGGACCGCTCGGACTCCCGCCCTAGGGATACTTAGCTTGGGTATATCCCATTGCTTGGACTCTCCAAGCAGCGCACAGGAGATTGAACATTGGAGCTTACCTGAATGTTCGATCTATGTGCGCTGCAGGAGAGTCCAACCCCGCCCTACTGTAGCAGTCCAGCATCCAACACTTACTTATAGTGGACATTCTTCTATCATCTTGCTACGTCTTCTACAGACCTCTTCGTCGAAACACTGAAGGCTCATGGGAGAAAGAGGCGTGGCTAGGCAAATTCAACTCAGTCTCTGGCCAACCAGGCTAAACTTGAACCCATTGCTTGGACTCTCCTGCAGCGCACATAGATCGAACATTCAGGTAAGCTCCAATGTTCATTCAATCGATCAAACGCTTTTTCCGCATCTAAAAATATAAGCACCACAGGGACCTGGTTGTTTTTTCCCAAATACTCCAATATATTAACTATTTGTCTTACATTACTCTTCATATATCGCCTATTAATAAAACCGGTTTGGTCATTGTGAATCATTTGTTGCATAACTGGCATCAACTTATTTGCCAATATTTTAGTAAAGATCTTGTAATCTGTATTTAACAATGATATAGGCCTATAATTTTTTGGCTGAGTATGATCTTGGTCTTCCTTTGGAATCAGGGAAATAAATGCTGTTCTCCAGGAAGGAGGCACTTGTCCTCCAGTTTGTATTTTATTAAATAGTTCTTTAAGTGGTTGCACCATTTCTGCCTGCAAATTTTTATAATAAACTGCTGTCAACCCATCTGTCCCGGGGGCTTTTCCCACCTTCAATTGTTTAATTGCTAAAATAATTTCCTCCACAGTTATCTATTGATTCAATCCTTCCCTTTGTTCTTCTGAGATTATGGAGATATTCCCCCTCTGCAAATATTTATATCTATACCTTGAATCTTATCACTAGTATACAACTTGGTATAAAATTCTGAAAATGCTTTTTTAATCATATTTTGCTGGTACACCTCTTTACCCTTATATTCTATTTTCTCTATAGTACGTAGCTTTTGTTTTTTCCTAAGCAAATATGCCAACCATCTGCCTGGTTTATTCGCATTACAAAAGGAGTTATGTTTGGCATATTGCAAATTAGTTGCTACCTGATCTGCCATCAACATATTAAATTGCCCTCGCAATAAATTAATTGCTTCTTTTGTTTTCTTATCAGTTGGGTTTAAAATTAATACTTGCTCTTTATTTTTTATTTCTTCTTCTAACTCCTTCCATTTCCTTTCCTGTTTACATCTATGTTTATTATTCAAATAAATTAAACCATCTCCAAACCATCTCCATAGGTGTACCTTTATGCAAATTCAAAATGTAAGGTCCGGCTATACGCTTAAGCTCTCAGTGAACCAAAAAGAAAGACTTAAACGGAGGCTTGAATAAGAATCAACATTTAATCTTTGATCAAAGACAAAAGGCTGGGTAAAACCATTCCAAACACATACAAAGAGATATGTATATGGGAGGGTTCACATCTTTAGAGAAGATGTAACCACTTTTATACCTTTAAAGCACCAGTTAGGTCCCCAACTGTGGCCCCTAATTTATGTTTGTGTATTCTTTGTTGCCCTGCAAAGGAATCTAAACTTACAATTAGTCGTATCTTAAGCATTTCTTTGTTTACTTAATTGGCTACTTAGCCCCTGGCTGTGGAAGACCAGATCTTATCCAGATCAAGCATAAATTAGGACTGAGGTGTAATTTATCCCTTTGTTGATGGCTAGTTTCAACTGAGATACGTACCATGCTTTTAGATGGCACAGAAAGAGATTGATATGAGTTCAGGTCAAATGGCAGGGACATACGTTTGACAAATACCAGATACATTTCAGAGGCCTAATGACAATATGTTTGTAACAGGAGATACAAATAGAAAGGAATAATATATGTGATACAAATACAAAAGCACAATATATGTGTTACAGGAACCTAATGATTACAGAATAACAAGCTTTTACTAAAATCAATCCTTGTAAATGACTGATGTCTGTCAGAAAAAAAAGTAAAATCTTTCTCTTCTCCATTCCTCTCACGCCAAATATCTCTCAGCTCCATATCCTCCATCATATCAAAAAAAGATTTAGGCAATCTAGCACGTGTTTGAATATTTTGTAGAGATCTTTTTTTATCCTTTTTAATATCCAAAACTCCATTCCAGTCTCCCATCATTATATGTGTTTTATAATTCCACTGTATTAATTTAGCATGTAAAGTCTTATAAAAACTTTCTTGTTGCTGATTTGGTGCATATAGTCCAATCAATAATGTTTTTTTCCCTTCTATTAAGATTTCAATTGCAATATATCTTCCTTGTGGGTCTGCTTCAATTAATTTAGCAATTAAGCCTTTTTTAGGTATATAACTATACCATTTTTCTTCTCCGGTGCAGATGCTATAAAATGTGTCCCCAATCTTGCATTTGTTAAATATTTTTGATCTTGCATTCTAATATGTGTCTCTTGTAGGCATATAATGTCATTTTTGTACTGCTTCAGATAATGAAATATTTTCCTCCTCTTTTGCGGTGAATTTAATCCATTGACATTCCAAGTTAGAAATTTACTTGCCATTTTTGGCACTTTGAAGCTTTTCAAGCATCAGCTGAAGGTCATCTTTCACTTTGATCTTCGGCCTAGCTCCCCCCACTGCTTCTGATTTTGTGGTTTCTTGTGCTTTGATCTGAGCTTGCTGCACCTTTAATTCCTCTTGGCGTTTCTTTGCTGCTCGAGTCTCGAGAGAGCTCGTAAGAGAGCTCGTAAGTTGTGGTAAATCTTCTTCAACAATTAAAGCCCCTCCTTGAGCCTCTGCCAGAGCCTGGGTAATTTCTTTCACTCCCATTCTTGTTTCCTCTATTTCCTTTCTTCTTCTGGAGAAGAGGAACCTCCAGCCCTCAATACATTAAAGTAGAAATCCCTTGCTTTCCATAATGTATTAAGACAGAATCTCTGTCCTGAATAATCCACCACCAATCCAGTTGGAATCTCCCATCTATACTGTATCTGGCGTTTTCGGAGTTCATCCACCACAAAAGCATAGTCCTTCCTTGCTCTCAACATTTTGGGAGGAATTTCTTTTAGTGTTAGAACTTCCTGCCCTGCCACTTGAAGTTTATTTTTGTAGGAAGCCTGCAATATCATATTTCTTAGCCTTCTTGTTGTGAAGTAAATTACAATATCTCTTGGTAAATTTCTCTGCCTGGCCACCCATGAATTAACGCGATAAATTTTATCCATTTGCCAATCCAGATCCTCCTTTCTTTCTTGAGTTATCTGTGCAAAGGCTTCTGCAAAGATCTCTCTCAAATTCTCTTGAGTATTTTCTTTCAGGCCTCTTACTCTTATAGCAAATTCCATCGATCTATATTGCATCATCATCACCTCTATGTCTGCTTTTTCTATCTGAGTCTGAACTTCTCCCATTTTATTCTCCAATTTCACGTTTGATTGATTAACTTCCTCTAGTCTTTCATCTAACCCTTCAATATGACTTGCCAAACCTTTAAATGCAAAAATAATGTCTTCTCTGATTGCCTTATTTCGAGCTTGAATTTCATCCTTAATTTCTGTCACTTCTAGAGTTACTTCATCCATTTTATCAGTCACCACTTTTATTTTTTCATCAAGAACAGAGTAAATTTTTCTTCTAAAGAGAAGGCTTGCAGCTTTAAGGCTTGCTGCAAGGCTTCCAGGGTTAAAACTTGTGGTTCTGCTGGAGCTGTCAAAGATTGCGGTTTGGGTGGTGGAATAGGGGAGCTCACAGTAATTTTAGCCCCAGCAATCTTTATTTGCTTAGAAGCCATTTTCAAATTTTCAGTTCCAAATTAAAACTTTTACAGCAACCACTCCCAGAAATTAACTCAATTTCCAATTAGTTTCAGTCCTCAGTAAATTTAAATTTCTCTACAGTCCAATTTAATTCTTCTTTCTTTTGAGACAAGTTCCTTTTATTGGCGGCAAAAACTGTCAGTGCAGATGAGTACTTTGAAGTTAACTTTCGTTACCACACCCAATTAAGGCTCGGCGCCATTTCCTTTCACTTTCTTCCCACAGCAATCAAGAAGGAAGTATTCAATACACAGGAGTTAAAGTTTAATACTTGCAATTGGAGTTCCTCCTGTCTTTGCTCTGCCTGCTTTTGTATCCAGAATAGTGTTAAAATGTTGCAGGGATGGTCGCGGCGTCTTGTTCTACTAAATGCAGAAGCGTCCCGGGTCCGGAGCTTGTGTCAGGCTTCTAGGGAGCTCTCACCCTTCGTGCCCCAGAAATTATTCCTGGGACTCTTGGAGAGCTCAACCCAAGCCTGGCTGCTCTCTTTCCCCTCTTTTCCCGAGGGGAAAATTTTCAAACTGCTAAACAGCTGTTTTTCGCTGTTTTAGTGGCTTTAACGAGATCGTGGGGCTAGCGCTCCGAAAGGAGCTGCTATCGACGCGTTGCCACCGGAAGTTCGAGCAAAACATATTCTTGTTGCAGTTGTGATATATACAATCAGACACCATGTATTCGTGCCTATCTTATCTGGCCTTATATTTAATAGATAGTATTCTGGTTTCAATTGTAATTTATATCCAGTGATTTCTAATATCCATCCCTGTATAAGTCTCCAAAGCTCAATTACCTTGGGGCAGGTCCACCATACGTGAAAATAAGTACCTATCTCCCCACATTTCCAACAGTTTGGGGAGAGTCCTGGGAACATTTTGGATAGTCGGGCAGGAGGGAGATGCCATCTATACACCATTTTATACAAGTTTTCTTTGTAAGTGGTTGCCATCAGGAGTTTCAGTTGTTTCGTCCATATTTCTTCCCATTTTACCAACTCAATTGAGTAACCAATATTTCTCCCCCAGGCAATCATTGAATCTTTAACAATCTCATCCCCTATCCAGTAATTTATTAAGAGTTTATAAATCTTGGATAACATTCTTTCCTCCTTTCCTAATATAATATTATCTATTTCTTGCTGGGTCATATCTATGCCACCTTGTTCCTTGTCTTTCTTATGTTTAGAGCTGATCTGGGCATAAGACCACCAATCCAATTCTATTCCCTGAAGATCTAACTCAGTTCTTGTTTTTAAACAGCCTTGAGCATCCAATAGCTCCCGGTAAGATAGGTGTTTTTCTTTATTGTAAAGCGAGCTATATGTTATAGCTTCTAGTGGGACCAACCAAGACGGGGTCAAGAAGTAGAATTTACCCTTGATTTTTCTCCATGTTTCAATTAAGATATTCCTTACATAATGACCTGCAAAGCTCATATATTTTTTAACCTTATCTTGCCAAAGAAAATAGTGCCAACCCTGTTGTAATCCCAAACCTTCCAGAATCAACAATCATCTTCTTCTCAGCAGGATCCATTCCCTTATCCAAACTAAGTTTGCAGCCTGATAATAATATTCCCATTTTGGTAAGCCGAATCCCCCTCTTTCTTTCACCTCTTGAAGCATTTTAAGTTTAATTCTGGGCTTTTTATTTTGCCAGATAAATTTAAGGACACATTGATTTAGCTTTTTAAAGAAATTGTTGTCTAATCTAGCTGGTGCTGTATAAAATAAATATGTCCATTTTGGGAGGATATAGGATTTTATAATCGCGATCCTACCTAATAGAGACATCTGAAGTTTCTTCCATTTCTCTAAGTCCTGTTCTGTTCGTTGAAGTAATTTCAAGTAATTATCTTCTTTGATTGTTGAGCATTTGGCTGTTAATATAAAACCTAGTTATCGTAATTTATTGACAATTTGAAATCCCAAATTCGCTTCTAATTCCTTCCCCTGCTTTGTTTTCAAATTTTTAATGATAACCTTAGTTTTTTCCTTATTTATTTTTAAGCCCGCTACATTTCTGTATTTTTCTAACTCATAGATCAAATTTGGGCCTGATAGAATAGGATCTTCCAATATAAATACTAGGTCATCGGCATATGCTTCTACCTTATATTGTTGGTACTTAATATGCAGTCCTTTTATCCCCGAGTTGCGCCTAATTTCCCTCAATAAAGGTTCTAATGTTAGGATGAATAGAAATGGAGAAAGCGGGCACCCCTGTCTAGTTCCTTTCTCGATGTAGATTTGTTCAGATACATCTCCATTAATTAAAATTTTGGCAGACTGCTTCAAATAGATTGTTCGAATTGCCCAGATAAACCTTTCCCTGAATTGCATATGCTGTAATAAGCCCACTAAAAAACTCCAGCTCACTCGGTCAAAGGCTTTTTGCGCATCCACAAAAACCAAAGCCAATTGTTTATCAATGTGGGTTTCATAATGTTCCAAAACATTCATGATTATTCTCACCTTGTCTCTAATCTGCCTACAGGGTAAGAAGCCATTTTGATCTTCATGTATAAATTGATTTAGGAAACCTTTTAGCCTCTCTGCTAATACTGCCGCAAATAGTTTGTAGTCTGCGTTAAGGAGCGAAATAGGTCTATAATTCTGGATTAGGGATAAATCACTACTATCCTTTGGCAAGAGGGTTATTAATGCTTCTGACCAGGAATTCGGGATCTTTCTCTCCCGGATTACCCCATTAAATAGGTCTGTCATATAAGGGTTTAAGACTTCCCAAAGTGCCTTATAATATTCTAGTGGGAGACCATCCGGACCATCCATTTGTTTCCAGTTGTTCACAGATCTGTTTTTTTTTTTCCCCCAGTAGCTTCCCAGGTATTGATGTTAGGCTGATCAGTCTATTGTTTCCTGGATCTATTTTTTTTTCCTTTTTTGAAGATGGGAACCACATCAGATCTTTCCTAATCCTCTGGTAGTTCCCTGGTGCGCCAGGATTTTTTAAAGATATGGTACAATGTTTCAAGTATTTATATTGTTTTGGGGCAAAGAGAGGGGCTGTGGTTGCAGCAGGCTAGCCCAGGTGATGGAAGCAGCATGCGGGTTGGAGGGCTTGATTAATGTTTTCAGTAATGAGATTCTTTCATTAATGTTTGTAGATTAGGATGTTTTTGAAGTAACAAAGCAAACTGTGAATGAGGAATGTACAGTACAATAAGAACTGGTTAAAACCAGCCTCAATGACACTGACTGTTGTGGCCCCGCCCTCTGAGCCTGTCCCATCGGAGGAAGAAAGCTCTGAGCATGAGGAAGAGGAGTCAGCCAGGCCTCCCTCTCCAGGCCCCTCCCCTCTGGCACTGTCTCAGGTGCCGGCCGAGGGAGAGGAGATTAGCAGGGAGACAGGTGGCTCGGATGAGAGCGGAGGAGAAACATCATTCCTGGACACATGCCTCCGAAGGCGTGATAAACGATTGCAGCAGCTCAGGAGGCGTGCTAGGGATTAGATCTGAGTCACTGGACCACACCCCAGAGACTATATAATAGAGGGTGGTGGCCAGTGATCCCTGTGATGAACAAAACTAACCTTGGATAGTCACTAAAGCCTCGTTCGGAACTGCTGGGAGGAATATTTATTGTTGTTGGACGTTTGGAAGCTGAGTATTTATCTTTCTGTTTTTCTGTGGAAATAAAAGCACTTGGCAGACAGCGTGTATATCGCTGCCAAGTTGGAGATAAAGAGCTGGGTGTGTTCCAAGTGCTTCCTTAACCCTCAGCTGGCTGTGTTTGTGTGTGTGTGTGGACGGGGACAGATCATCTTGTTCGTCACCACATACTCCATCGTTAACCCATCAAATTCGCTACCCAGCCCTTGCGCCTCGCCATTGGGAACCACGAGGAGGCGATCCAGTTTTACGTAACGGCGGATCTGCACTTTCCCTTGGTCCTGGGGATGGCCTGGCTTCGGGCGCACGACCCTCAGGTGTCATGGTCGAGAAACGCCATCTCGTTCCCGAGCCTGCAGTGTGTCGACCACCTTCGCCACACCTGTGCCGGCCAGGACGTCTCTGCCCCGAACTCCTCCTTGCCTCCGGAGGTGACGCCCTTCGCAGACGTGTTCAGCGAGAAGGAGGCGGACCGCTTGCCCCCGCACCGACCCTACGACTGCATGGTGGACCCGTGGGTTCATCCGGCCTTCGACCTCCCCGCTCTTGGCCCCGGTCCTCTTCGTTAAAAAGAAGACGGGGGACTTACGCCTGTGTTGCGACTACCGGCGCTTGAATGCCATCACAGTGCGAAATCGCTACCCCGTGCCGCTGATCCCGGAGCTGATGGAGAGGTTGCGGGAGGCCTCGATCTTCACTAAGCTCGATCTCCGAGGGGCCTACAACCTGGTGCGCGTGCGAGAGGGGGACGAGTGGAAGACGGCGTTCGGCACTCGGTACGGACACTTCGAGTATACCGTCATGCCGTTCGGGTTGACCAACGCCCCCACGGTCTTCCAGCACTTGATGAACGACGTGTTCCGGGACATGCTGGATCGGTTCGTGGTGATCTACTTGGATGACATTTTGATCTATTCCCGGACCCTGGAAAGTCACCTCCAGCATGTCTGCCAGGTCCTGCAGCGCCTGCAGGAGCACCAGCTCTATGCGAAGTTGGAGAAATGCTACTTCTTCCAGACTTCCATAGAGTTCCTCGGGCACATCATCACCCCCGAGGGCATCGCGATGGACCCGCGCAAGGTGGAGGCCTTGCGCAGTTGGGAACCCCCGCGTCGGGTGAAGGACGTCCAGCGTCTGTTGGGATTCGCCAACTACTATCGGACCTTCATCCCGGGCTTCGCCACCCTGACCTTGCCGTTGACCCAGCTCCTTTGGAAGAAGGTCCCGTTCCAGTGGGGGCCCCCGCAGCAGCAGGCCTTCGAGGTCCTCAAGCAGGCCTTCCTCACGGAGCCAGTCCTGAGGCACCCCAATCCACACCGTCCGTTCGTGGTTGAGACGGACGCGTCCAACGTGGCGATTGGGGCGGTGCTGCTACAGGCTCCGGTGGATGGCGGCACTCTTTTTCCCTGCGCTTACCATTCCCGGAAACTCAACCCTTCCGAGCGCAACTACACCATCTGGGAAAAGGAGTTGCTGGCTATCAAGGCCGCGTTCGAGGCTTGGCGACATCACCTTGAGGGGGCCCGACACCAGGTGGAGGTGCGGACGGACCATCGGAACCTGGAGCACCTCACCACGGCCAGGAAGTTGAACCAGCGGCAGATCCGGTGGTCGTTGTTTTTCGCCCGGTTCAACTTCCACGTCACATACGTTCCGAGCAACCTCAACCAGAGGGCGGACGCGCTATCCCATAAGCCGGAATACTTTTGCCCCAAGGACTCCCTTTCCCCCCGGACAGTGCTGCCAGCGGACTCCTTGGCCGCGGTCCAGGAACCGGTGGACCTGCGGGCTCAGGTGCTGGAAGCGCAGCGACGGGACAACTGGTCACAGCAGCGGAGAGCAGACATCGGCCCCGCGTCCCCATGGACCGTGGAGGAGGGCTTGCTCAGGCACCGGGGTCGGCTGTACGTGCCCACGAGTCCGCTCCGAGCCCTCGTCATGAACCAGTGCCATGACAACCCCGCGGCGGGGCACTTCGGCTTCTTTAAGACTTTGAATTTAGTGACGCGGACTTCTTGGTGGCCTCGGGTACGGCACGACGTGCACGCCTACGTGACGTCCTGTGTGACGTGCCGACAGGCCAAAGCCACGTCCGGCCCCCCTCCTGGACTCCAGCCGCTGCCGACACCGGAGAGACCGTGGGGAGCCATCTCCATGGACTTCCTGACAGACCTGCCCCTGTCCGCTACGTACACGACCGTCCTCGTGGTGGTGGATGCGCTCACGAAGATGGCACATTTCATCCCGTGCCGCGGCCTGCCCTCGGCCCGCACCACGGCTCGCCTGTTCCTGCAACATATCTTCCGCCTCCACGGCCTGCCGGACCGGGTGGTTTCAGACCGGGGGGCCCAGTTCACGGCCCGCTTCTGGAAAAGCCTGATGGCCGCGCTGGAGGTGCAGGTGTGCCTGTCATAGTCGCACCATCTGGAGACTGACGGGGGCACGGAGAAGGTCATCGGCATACTGGAGCAGTACCTCCGCTGTTTTGTCAACCAGCAGCAGGACAACTGGGCCGAGTACCTTCCCCTGGCGGAGTTCGCTTTTAATAACTCCCAACACACCTCCACCCAGATGACCCCGTTCCATGCCAACGTCGGATACCATCCACGGCTTTTCCCATTGACCATCATGGACTCCCCTGTTCCCGAGACCCGGGACTTCCTCTCGGAGCTGCAGGCGGTGCAGCAACTGGTGCGGCGGTAGCTGATCCGGGCGAAAGAGGATTATAAACGGTTCGCCGATCGCGCCCGCCGGGCGACGCCACCGCTGGAAGTAGGAGATCGGGTGTGGCTGTCCACGAAACACCTCTCCACGGACCGGACGGTGAGGAAACTGGCCCACCGCTTTATCGGTCCCTTCCCTATCGAGGCGGTCATCAACCCGGTGGACTATTGTTTGACTCTACCCCGCTCCATGCGGCTCCACCCCGTTTTTCATCGGTCCCTCCTGGTCCCTGAGGCCCCCGCGAGCCATCTCCGCCGCCCGCCGCCGCCTGCCCCCCCAGCCGCAGCCGACGAGGACGACGCCTCGACGTACGAGGTGGACAGTATCCGGGAGTCCCGTTGGCTGAAGGGGCGCTTCCAATACCTCATCGCCTGGAAGGGGTACGGGCCCGAGGATTTCACCTGGGTGGACGCGTTTGCCGTTCAGGCCCCTGACCTGGTGCGAGCTTTCCATGAACAGTTCCCGTCCCGACCCCATCCCTACCGTCAGACCCGGGGGAAGGGCCCTGCGGTGGGGGATAGTGTTGTGGCCCCGCCCTCTGAGCCTGTCCCATCGGAGGAAGAAAGCTCCGAGTGTCAGCGTTCCAAATTAGGCTTTCTTCCAGCGCTGACATAACAAGATGAACTTTTACCTAGTTTTGTATGTTACAGATAGTGTTTCCTGGGAGACGAGGATGGGGGCTACATTCCTGTGAAAAGAACGTGCCGGGATGTAGAGATGGATCTGTATGATGGCCAATGGGACATTGGGGTTGGAGAGCGGAAGAGGAGGGGGTTGGAAGGAGGGGCCAGTTTGGCTGCAATTTGAATCAGAAATGTCGGATATTGCTATTCTTAAAATAAAAATGATTCATTAGACAGTTTGCACTTGAGAATGAAGTTTATTCAAGATAGCACCGAAACCTGACAGACAGCCAAACTCTCCTCCAAATCCAGGCTGGCTGAGTTTAAATCATCCCGTTCCCTCCCAGACATCTGGTCGGATGGACTATGGCTGAAGCCAAGCTCTCGGAGGAAAGCCTGCTTCAAGAAACGGGAGGAGCAGAAGCGGTCATGATTCCAGCTAACTTGGAAAATACAAAGGTTCAACTTTCTCCGCCTTCCCTCCCTGCAGAACTTCAAGCAAAGAAACGTGAGGCAGATAAGTACCCGGGGACTGTGCCAAAAGCCTTAGAGGCGGAATTTCCTTTTGCAAATGTAAAAGATAAAGAAAAACCCCTAAGTGAATTGGGAAGGGCGAGCTGGGGATGGGAATGGCAGTGAAGCCCAGACAAGGCAGCACCTCCCCACCCCAGGATGAGAGACGAGGCAGAGGACTATCAACACCAAGGCTGGCCCTCCAGAGCTCAGCACAGAGAGGAGAGGGCAGAGAGGGAGGAGCCACCCCAGTTCAGAGGGAAGTTTGATGGTGACCCAGACAACCTCGCCCAATTCCTCGATTCAGCTGAGATATACATAGAGCGGTTCGGACACCTCTACCCTTTCCCCAGAGCCCTAGTGAATGCTATCTCGGAAGGGCTGGAGGGAGAAGCAAAGAGGTGGTCAGCATCACTCTACAAATACAGGGCCCCCCAGCTACAAGATGCGGATGGGTTCTTGCAACTATTGAGAGCCCGTTATGAGGAGGAGGAGGAGGACCCCTATGTGGAAGACGAGCTCAGAAACCTAATGCAGAGGGGGAAGCCTATCAGAGAGCATATCCGTGAATTCAGGAGAGTCATTGGGACACTGCCTCCCCTACCAGAGCGATTGCTGGTGTATTTTTTTAGAACAAGCCTAGATAAAAGAATTTCCCAAGTGACTGCCTATCGTGACATCCCAAACCGACTCGCTGAATGGTTCCGGGTAGCAATAAAAGTCGACAGAGGGCTGCGGGCGAGTGACACGTCAAAACCACCAGAGGAAAAGGAGAGAGGCCGACCAGACCAGGGGCCACTCAACAGACGAGAAACCCCAACATCACAGCCCTCCTACAGACCAACTGCCCCACGGAGCCCACTGAAATGCTACAGATGTGGAGGAAGCGGCCACATAGCAGCAAGATGTGGAACGCCTAGACCGGGACCAGCTCCACTGCCCAAAGCACGACCGGAACGAGGGCCCAAGCGCGTCACCCACGTACCGCGGGAAGCTCCCCAAATCCCTGAGTTTTTCGCTCATCTGACCGAAACCAGAGGAATCCCAGAGGAGGGAGATCAGTCCCCCGAACCCTATGACACGGAAGACGAAGGCGAGGATGACCCGATGGTGAGTGGACCCGTCCATCCTTTTCTTTTCCCCATACGCCTAACAGCCCCCAAAACAGGGGCCCAAGAGACTTTCCAAGCCCTAATAGACTCGGGTAGCACACGGTGCCTAATCAACCTACCCACAGTTCTAAAATTGGGAATCCGAGCTAAACAGCTCAAACAACCAATTCGCTTCGAGCAAGTTGATGGGTCCCTAGTGGGAGGAACGTACGCCACACACTTGACTGAACCCGTGAGACTAGAACTCGCAGATCACTGGGAGACAATCCGCTTCATAATAGCCCCCAAGATGACAGAACCAGTCATATTGGGACTCTCATGGCTCGACAAATGGGGCCCAATCATTTGGTGGCAAGAGGGAACCCGCAGGCTGAGAATAGCAAAGGGGCCCCAACCCCTGCTGCCCCGACCAGAAGAATTCCCTCCCACGCTGAAACCCCAAAGCAGCCCTCCACTACAGAAGAAAACACCACCAACACAAGGGTCCCTCCCAGAAGGTGCAGCAAAGCAATTGGCAGCCGCACCCACCACCGCTTGTAACGCAAACCAGATCCCAAGGGAGTACCAAGACCTTGCGGGGGTATTCAGCGAGGCCGAGTGTGACATTCTGCCCCCCCACCGCGAGACCGATTGTGCCATCGAGATTATCCCAGGAGGGAAACTACCCAAACCTAAAATGTATGCCATGACGCCCCGAGAAATGCAGGAAATGCGGGACTACATAGACAAAAACTTACAAAGGGGATTTATTGAGCCAGTGAAACCAAGGGTAGCGGCGCCGGTCATGTTTAAAGAGAAAAAGGACGGCTCCATGAGACTGGTGGTCGACTTTAGAAGTTTCAACGCTGTTTGCGTACACAACTTGTACCCCCTCCCCCTCATGAAAGACATGTTAGCCCACCTAGCTAAAGGGAAGGTTTTCACCAAACTAGACCTTCGAGAAGCTTATTACCGAGTACGCATAAAGGCAGGAGATGAATGGAAAACAGCATTCAACTGCCCCCTGGGTAGTTTCCAGTTTAAAGTAATGCCTTTTGGATTGCAAGGAGCCCCGGCAGTATTCATGCAGTTAATAAACGAAGTCTTACATGAACACCTTTACAAAGGGGTCCTCGTCTACCTGGATGATATTCTTATCTACGCGGAGACCATAGACGAACATATACCCCTCGTCCGCCAAGTACTGAAAAAACTGCTACGGGCAAACCTATATGTCAAACTGCCAAAATGCGATTTCCACCAATCACGGCTAGACTACCTGGGCTACCGAGTATCAAATGAGGGGATAGAGATGGACCCAGCCAAGGTCCAATCAGTTCTACAATGGCAGCCCCCTCGCACCCGCAGACAACTGCAAAGTTTTCTAGGCTTTGCGAATTTCTACAGACAATTCATCCCCTCGTTCGCGAAGATTGCCAAACCTTTGACGGACCTCCTAAAGACAGGAAGCCCAGCGATGAAACCTCGCCCGGGACAACCCCTACAGTGGGACCTGACCTGCCAACAGGCATTTGAGATGCTAAAAGGACTGTTCGCGAAAGAACCTGTCTTAAAACACCCGGATCCGGAACAGCCTTTTGTCATCCAAGCAGACGCAAGTGATGTGGCAGTAGGAGCCGTGTTACTCCAAAAGAACAACCAAGGTGATCTACAACCCTGCGCCTACACCTCCCGCAAACTCACCGATACGGAGAGGCGATGGGCGGCGTGGGAGAAGGAAGCGTTTGCAGTAAGGTGGGCCTTGTTGACCTGGCGGCACCTTCTAGAGGGAGGCCAGAAACCATTTGAAGTCTGGACTGATCATAAAAACCTAGAGGCTCTAAAAACCCCACAAAAACTGTCGCCCAGGCAAGTGCGGTGGGCACAATACTTCAATCGTTTCAATTTCGAGCTTAAGCACATCCCAGGAGGGAGAAATTTCCTGGCTGATGCCCTCTCCCGGATGCCCCAATACAACAGTGAGCGGGAGCAGGTAGTGAATGCCATCATCCCCTCCACCCAAGCTGCGGCCCAAGTGATCACCAGACGGCAACGACGTGACCAGCAAGGCCAACTTGCAAGTGACTTAACTGCAAAATTAAAAAATGAAATGCTGACCGACCCCTGGTATCGGGACAATCAACATCTCTTGACAAAAAGAGATGAACTAGCATGGAGGGGGACAAAGCTCTATGTCCCACAGAGTTTACGCATCCTGATTCTCAAGAGGAGCCACGACGTTAAACCAGCAGGACACTTCGGGTTCCTAAAGACTCTGCACCTAGTACGAAGGCAGTTCTGGTGGCTACACATGAGAAAGGACGTAGACAGTTATGTAAAAAGCTGCACCATTTGTGCCACGATGAAGACAAGGCCAGGGTGCCCGCCTGGATTGTTGCAACCAGTAGCTGAGCCAACAAGACCATGGGAGGAGATTGCAATGGACTTTATAGTAGACCTACCGAGGAGCAGTGGAAATACAGTGATCTGGACTGTAATAGACTTATTCTCCAAACAGGCACACTTCATTCCTTGTAGTGGACTGCCTTCAGCCCGTCAGTTATCCAAACTGTTCCTGAAACACATTTACCGCCTACATGGAGTCCCCAGGAGAATCATTTCCGACAGAGGGGTCCAGTTCACAGCAAAGTTCTGGAGGGAGTTCCTACGATCCATAGGTTCATCCCAAGGGCTCAGCTCAGCATTTCACCCGAGCACCAATGGGGGGGTAGAAAGACTGAACGCTATGATAGAACAGTATTTAAGATGCTACGTCGACTACCAGCAGTCCAATTGGGCAGACCTCCTATCTTTTGCGGAGGTTGCATATAATAATGCTGTCCACAGCAGCACGGGGCTAACCCCGTTCAAAATAGTGAGTGGCATGGATTTTGTTCCCATGCCAGAATACCCAAGGGAGCCCCCTTCCTCAGTCAGTTTGACCGACTGGATGGCAATGTTGAGACAAACTTGGGAAAATGTTAAGAGGGCGCTGGCAAAGGTGGCTCAATCTTATAAGGAACAAGCAGACAAGCACCGAACTCCCCAAAGACCATTTCAGCTGGGAGAGAAAGTTTACCTCTCCACCAAGTACTTGAGACTTAGACTCCCGAGCAGGAAATTGGGCCCAAAATTTATAGGACCATTTCCTATAATAAAAATAATCAACCCCGTTACAGTGCAATTGCAGTTGCCACGGCTTTTGGGGAAAATTCACCCCGTTTTTCACAGTAGCCTTCTAAAACCTGTAGTAGGGTCTACTTTAAGGCCAACGCCACGTGAACCCCCTGGGCCCCTGGTTGTTGGGGGCCAAACGCACTACGAAGTGCAGCGGATTCTTGATTCAAGATGGCACAGGGGGCGCCTTCAGTACTTAATTAAATGGAAGGGTTACCCATTGTCAGAGGCTTCCTGGGTGAAGAGCGCAAACATTCAAGCTGATCGCCTTATAGCAAAATTCCATGCAGACCACCCGGGAAAGCCGGGAGGGGGGGGTGCACAGCCAGGGAGGGGCTGATGAGACTAATCTTGTGTTTTCCCTATGGGATAGGTGATGTCGCAGAAGTGAAGGGAGAGGGGCCGGATGTCAGCGTTCCAAATTAGGCTTTCTTCCAGCGCTGACATAACAAGATGAACTTTTACCTAGTTTTGTATGTTACAGATAGTGTTTCCTGGGAGACGAGGATGGGGGCTACATTCCTGTGAAAAGAACGTGCCGGGATGTAGAGATGGATCTGTATAATGGCCAATGGGACATTGGGGTTGGAGAGCGGAAGAGGAGGGGGTTGGAAGGAGGGGCCAGTTTGGCTGCAATTTGAATCAGAAATGTCGGATATTGCTATTCTTAAAATAAAAATGATTCATTAGACAGTTTGCACTTGAGAATGAAGTTTATTCAAGATAGCACCGAAACCTGACACCGAGCATGAGGAAGAGGAGTCAGCCAGGCCTCCCTCTCCAGGCCCCTCCCCTCTGGCACTGTCTCAGGTGCCGGCCGAGGGAGAGGAGATTAGCAGGGAGACAGGTGGCTCGGATGAGAGCGGAGGAGAAACATCATTCCTGGACGCACGCCTCCGAAGGCGTGATAAACGATTGCAGCAGCTCAGGAGGCGTGCTAGGGATTAGAACTGAGTCACTGGACCACACCCCAGAGACTATATAATAGAGGGTGGTGGCCAGTGATCCCTGTGACGAACAAAAATAAACCTTGGATAGTCACTAAAGCCTCGTCCGAAACTGCTGGGAGGAATATTTATTGTTGTTGGACGTTTGGAAGCTGAGTATTTATCTTTCTGTTTTTCTGTGGAAATAAAAGCACTTGGCAGACGGCGTGTATATCGCTGCCAAGTTGGAGATAAAGAGCTGGGTGTGTTCCAAGTGCTTCCTTAACCCTTGGCTGGCTGTGTTTGTGTGTGTGTGTGGACGGGGACAGATCACTGACTTGAACTTTTGTGCTCTGCAAACTCATTATAATGTGAAAACCACAACTCCTGAAAATTTAGATGAGTATTAACAATATCATAATAAGAAATTATGGGGACTTCCGGTTGGTGACTTGCAGCGACAGGGTGTTGAGTGAGAGCTCGCTGCTCCTCAACAACTTTAAACATCGCGTTTTGGGGATCCCCTCGGGGGACGCGGGACCCGGAGAGCCCTGCGGGCAAAAGAGGAAGCCAGGCAAGCGGGAAGTGGGTGCGATCACCTCTCGCTGGACCAGGCGGCTCTGCCTAGCCAACGCGGTGAGCCGGCCATTGATGGCGGGCGCGAAGCAGCAATAGCCAACAAAGACGGGAAGCTAAGAAGAAGATCGGAGGTGCGGTGACAGATTTAAACCTATCTCCCTATTCCTACGATCGTGCGGTAGAGAGGGGATCGGTGGTGTCGGGAGAGGAGTGCTCGGAGCGGCGAGAGGCAGAGACGGAGAGGGTGGAGCAGCTTGTACTCCCGGCGATCCGACAAGCCGAAGAGCAGACGAGAAAACGGGGGGAGTGGATTGCGTCCGTAAGGAGCTTTGGAGAGTGCGGTGTGGTGAGAGAGTAAAAGAAAAAGGAAAGACCATTGGTGTGGCTGGCTTTTGGTATTGGGATTGAGTGGAAGAAAGCAGAAGAAATACAGTGATTAGCTGTTTGAGGCTTTCAGCAAACAGGAAGTGCTTCCATTGAATCGGAAGAGTGGAACAGCAGCGGTTGAACAAGAAGACGCTCTGGCAGAGACTATTACCATCGAGTTTGGTTGGAGCCCAGCAAAGTGGGAAATTGAAGATCTCCTATTTATATTCTAAAACTCCGTAAATACTATAAATACTATAAAACAATATACTTATACCCACATATTTATATGTTTATATCTTTCCTATCCTTCTCTTGAGTATCTGTGATATTAATAAGTGAACTCTGTTTTTCTCTCTAACTTTATAATTTTATAATTAATATTAATTAGACCTGTTAAGCCATTTTATAGATATATACAAAAAAAAAAAGGTTGATTATATATGAGAATTTAGATTTCTATAATTATTACTAGTTAAGGGGGAAAAAAAGGGTTGGATTTGTATCTTACTAATTAAATTATTATATAGGATTTTATATTTATTTATATTTATTGTAATCTATTTATACCTATTTATACTTATTTATATCTATTATATCTATTTATATCCAACTTATTAAGATCTGAACTTAGAATTTATTAGTTCATTAACTTATTGTGGTCAACTTATACAATTTAGAATATCTATCTGTATTTATATCAATACTATCCATTAGGATCTGAAATTAGAATTTATTAACTTAAAATAATTACTTGTATTGCTAGCCTTTAACAATTTACATATATTACTTACTCTTTTCTAAGATTGAATTTTGATTTTATTAAGTGATTAATTGATTTGTATAGATATTTTGTCTACCTATTTGGAGGAGAATTATATAATTATATAATTAGTGATTGTTAATTGCTGGAAACTTTATAGTAGCCTACTACAGTACTTTGGAAATTTAGAACCTAGTATTAATTGGAACTTATTGAGAGTGTAGAGAGGACCAATAAAGGAGCGAAATAAAGGTCTAAGAAAGCTCCTCAGAGAAAACGTGGCAAGTGCCACTGGATGAGAATTTGGAGAAAGATAGAGGAGATAATAAGAGACCAAAAATCGGTTCTGAAAGAAATGGCAAGTCTGACCTCCACAATTGCAAAAACTGCTAAAAAAGCGACATCTATACCTACCTTAGCGATGTCTTCCCCAGCCACCCAGAAATCAGTAGAAGGTCTCCAGAAACTAGACAAACCCCCTATAACTCCTACACTGCAAACGGTACAAACATCCCTTCAGTCAATCCAAGAAACAATGCTTGCGATGCAAGAAAAACTTTTGAATAGTCACTCCGAATTAAAATCAGACATCCATGCTCTTGATTTTAAAATGAATGAGATTCAAACTGCTATTGCTAGTAACGAAAATAGAATTTTAAAAGCAGAACAAAGAATTGAAAAAAACGAGAAAAAACTGGACACAGTAGACCAAACTTTGTCGGCACAAAACAAAGAAACGGAAGACGCGCTGATCCAACTTGAGATGGACAAGGCCTCGTTTTTCTTGCGTTTCCAGAACATCCTGGAAGATAAAGATGAGGATTTAGGTGATAAGATAGCGGAGTTGATTGCAGAAACTCTGCAGCAAGACAAGCAGGAAATAATTCGTGAGATTGATGAGGTGTACAGAGTCCAGACAAATTACGTAAGAAGAAACAGACTCCCCAGAGAGGTCCATGTGCGCTTTGCTAGAAAAAAAGTTAGGGATATCCTGTATAATATAGCTCGGGAGGAAAAAATTATCTATGGGGGAAAAGAAATTAACATTCTGAAACAAATTCCGAGAAGAGTGAGGGAAAGGAGGAGAAACTATAGGTTTTTGACAAATCATCTAAACAGGAGAAATATAATTTTTAGGTGGCTTTTGCCAGAAGGACTGCAAATTTCCTGGCAAGGGAGGAAAATAAGAATTGATTGTCTAAGTGATGCTCAAGACTTTTTAGAACAACTAAGGGGAGGAGAGGAGGAACAAACCAGTAAGGAGGATAACGAGATAGTAAATACGGAAGAAGAGATATCCCAAGAGCAAATTACTAGGGAAGACATAGAAGAGGAGAAGAAAAAGGAGGATACTGAGGAAAGAGGGAAAAAATCAAGACCAGTGAGAGCAGTAACTTTAAAAGGTAAATAAGAACAAGAGACTAGAAACTAATTTCAGGAATGAACGATACCAAGATCATATCGGTAAATGTGAATGGATTAAACGATTACAAAAAAAGAAGGATAATATTGTCGAAATTGGTGAAACAAAATCCCGATATTATCTGCATCCAAGAGGTCCATATAAAAAAAGATGAAGCTGAATATTTAAATTACTGTAAATTTGGTAAAGTATTTTCCTCACTAGCTGAGAAAAGGAAAAGGGGGGTCGCTATCTATGTTAAGAAAGGAATAATGGCAGAATGTAAATATAAAGATAAAAAAGGGAGAATACTCATAGTTGAAATAATGAGAGGTAACTCTAGACTGCTATTAGTAGGGGTTTATGCACCGAATAAAAAACAAGGGAAATTCTATAGGAAACTGCAGGAACAGTTGGCAAATTGGGCACATCTTGAAATATGTATGCTAGGGGATTTTAATGGAATTGTAGATCCAAAGCTTGATTATAAGTGCGATATAACCAAAAAGAATAAAAGATCTCCCTTACCAAAGATTTTCTTTGATTTGGTGGATGAGATAAATCTAATTGACATGTGGCGTACCTTACACCCCCAGGACAGACAATTTACATTTTATTCCATCCCACAGAACTCCTGGTCCAGAATTGATATGGTTTGGGTTACTAGAAAATTGGCGTTAGAAATTAAGAAAGTTAACATGGGCACCAATACTTGGGCAGATCATAAGCTCCTTGAAATCAGTTGGTCCCATGATACGAAGAAAATACAACAGAGATGGAGCTTAAGGACCAATCTCCTAAATGAAAAAGAGTTCACACTCAAATTGAATGAAGAAATCAAACGCTTCTTCTTAGAAAACGGAAATCGAGGGACAGCCAAAGAAATTGTGTGGGACACTATGAAGGCCTATGTCAGAGGAGTAGCTATCTCATATACTGCCTTTAAAAATAAGGAAAAAAGAAAGAGTAGAGAAGAACTTACTCAAAAATTATTAAAAACTGAGGCTGAACTACAGCAACGACCGGGAGATGAGGCGACGAAACAACAGTGGTTGATGATGAGACATAGACTGAATCTATTGGACCAGGAGGAGGTAGCTCAAAAAATAAGAAGATCTAAGCACTATTGTTTCGAGAACGCTAACAAGTCGGGGAGATGGCTGGCATATAAATTAAAAAAAGAGAAGGAAAAAAACCAAATACTAGCTTTAGAAGATCCACAGGGCATCCTGTTGACGAAGGAAGAAGACAAATTAGAAAGCATAAGAAAATTTTATGAATGTCTTTACAAAAACGAAGGAATTGAGTTAAACAAGGTAGAACAGTATTTGTTGGAAGCCAACCTTCCTCAAATTCCGGAAAAAGAAAAGGAAATGTTAAATGAAAAGATCACCATAGGGGAGTTAAGAACCGCCTTATCCAAAATAAAGAAGAACAAAACCCCAGGCCCTGATGGTCTCCCCGGAGAATTATATCAAAAACTTGATGATGCTCTGAAACTGGAATTGTTAGAAATTCTAAATGATGTTATTGCTGGCATAACAATCCCAGACTCCTGGAGGGAAGCGTGTCAGCGTTCCAAATTAGGCTCTCTTCCAGCGCTGACATAACAAGATGAACTTTTACCTAGTTTTGTATGTACAGATAGTGTTTCCTGGGAGACGAGGGTGGGGGCTACATTCCTGTGAAAAGAACGTGCCGGGAGGTAGAGATGGATCTGCATGATGGCCAATGGGACATTGGGGTTGGAGAGCGGAAGAGGAGGGGGTTGGAAGGAGGGGCCAGTTTGGCTGCAAAAATGAAATCAGGATTGTCGGTTTTTTATGTTCTTAAATAAAAATGTTTCATTAGAGAGATTGCGCTTGAAAATGAAACTCATTTAAGATAGCACCGAAACCTGACAGAGCGTACCTGACGATCATTCTGAAAGAAGGTGCCGACCCAAAGCAGATCTCCAACTATAGACCTATCTCACTGCTTAACGCAGATTACAAATTATTTATGACTATAATAGCGGAGAGATTCAAGAAAATTCTAAACCGATGGATACATAAGGATCAAAATGGTTTTCTCCCAGGGAGACAGATTAGAGACAATTTGAGAACAGTCCTAAATACCATTGAATATTATGAACAACACCCTGGAAAACAGATGGCTTTAATGTTTGTCGATGCCCAAAAGGCATTCGACAATCTGAATTGGACCTTCATGATAAACCAAATAGATCTAATGGGATTCGGGACTAATTTTAGGAGGATGATAGAGAATATTTACCAAAATCAGAGGGCAAATATATTAGTTAACGGAGACAGAACCCAGACATTTCAGATCCAAAGAGGAGTCAGGCAGGGATGTCCCCTATCCCCCTTACTTTACATTCTAGCATTAGAGGTCTTACTTAGAAGGATTAGAACTAATGAAAATATCAAAGGCTTGAAGATTAGGAAGGAAATATTTAAAACACAGGCTTTTGCGGACGACGTTGCCTTCATAATAGAAGACCCATTAGACACCGGCTCAAAATTAATGCAGGAAGTTCAGAATTATGGAGAAGTCGCGGGCCTTAAACTTAATAAGAACAAAACCAAAATAATTGTGAAAAATATGACAAACCTACAAACGAAAGAATTAGAAGATTTATTAGGCCTCCAGGTAGTTAAGAAGATAAAATATCTGGGAATATGGATTACGGCGAGACTTTCTTCATTAAAAGATGATAACTATATCCCTTTATTGCAGAAAACTAATCAAGACCTTGATAGGTGGAGGAGGCTTAAATTGTCCCTGACTGGTAAAATTGCGGCGATCAAAATGAATATTTTACCGAAATTTCTATTTCTATTTCAAAATATACCGATATCACTAGATAAAAAATTTTTTTTGGATCTGAATAAACATATCAGGAATTTTTTGTGGGAGGGTAAGAAATCGAGGATTTCTCTCAAGACACTTCAAGGGAAAAGAAATTTGGGAGGGTTCGGGCTCCCTGACTGGGAATTATATCAAAAGGCGGCAAAAATAATTTGGATAAAGGAGTGGATCAAATTACAAGAAGGTAGAATTTTGACACTAGAAGGACACGATCTCCTTGAAGGATGGCACGCTTACCTCTGGGATATAAAGGATAGGAAGAAAACTCATTTCTATAAACATAAAATTAGAGAGACATTGATTCGTACGTGGCTGGAAATTAGACAGAAGATATATACCAAGGTTCCTAGCTGGTTGTCGATTATGGATGCTCTAGTGGCCCCAAATAGAAGAGGGAACTATAAAATGGGCACATATAAGGATATCTTGGATGAAGAAGGGAAGCTCAAACCCTTGGAAGTATTGAGGGACCAGGGGTTTATTCTGGATTGGTGGAAATATTTTCAGATTAAGTCTAGATTTCAAGAAGATAGAGATAAATGTGGTATTGAAATGAAATATGGATATTTTGACAAAATTATTTGGGGACCAGATAAGAAAATGCTATCGAAAATCTATAACTTTATATTAGATGAGGATAGAGCCGAGACGATAGCTAAAAATCAGCTAAGCATTTGGGAGAAAAACTTAGGATATGGCCTTAATTTCAATGACTGGGAGATAGCTTGGAACAGAAATCTCAAAATAACGAAATCGGTAACATTCAGGGAAAATCACTACAAAATGTTGCATAGGTGGTACCTAGCCCCGGACAGGCTGGCCAAAATATTTCCAAATTCCTCTGCTTTATGTTGGAAATGTGGAAAGACGGTCGGCACCTTTTACCATCTGTGGTGGACTTGCCCTGAGACCAAAAAGTTTTGGTTAAAGATTCGACTCTGGCTCTCGGAAATAATGGGACAAGAGATAGCCCTGGCCCCGGAATCCTTCCTCTTAGGTATGATTGAAGATGGTCTCGACAACAATAAAACCCAACTGGCAATTCAAATTATTACTGCGGCTAGATTAGCCTTTGCGAAACTCTGGAAATCCAACTCTACCCCCTCTGAAGAAACATTAATAAATAAAATTCTAGAGTGCGCAGAGATGGCTAAATTGACGAGCGAGCTAAAAAATGAAGAGAACTCTAAGTACTACGAAGTATGGGGAATTTGGTATAACTGGTTAAAGAATAGGATAAAAATATGATAATAGGCTACGATTTGTTAGACACCCGAAATGGACTTAATTGTATAGAAATGTAGAGAATTGTATAGAACTGTATATTGTATAGTTATGGATGGAATTCACTTAATGTTTGATCTATGAAATGTGTAAACATTGCACCTCGGATCAAGATTGTGATTGTACATTGTCTTTTTAAAAATTGGAAAATTCAATAAAGTATTTAAAAAAAAAAAAAAAGAAAGAAATTATGGGATGTTACATGCTAGAGCAGACGTGTCAAATTCAAGTGGGGAGGCCGGGCTGGTGAATGGGACATGGAGGTGGTGGAGGCGCTGGTGGTGGGTGTGGTGCTGCTGCTGGGACTCTACTACGTGCTGATCTACAACTTCGTGGTGGCCACCCGATGCTGGAACGTGGTCAGTGCATAGTAGAGTCCCAGCAGCAGTGCCGCGCCAGCCACCACCATGGCTTGCTCACTGGCCTGGCCTCCCTGTTGGCCCCGCAGCCCGTGAGTGCAACAAGCAGGAACCTCACACAGCCACAAAAAGCCCAAAAAAACCAACTTTCACACTTTACACACACACAACACAACACAACACAACACAACACAACACAACACAACAAACACAACACAACACAACACAACACAACACAACACAACACAACACAACACAACACAACACAACACAACACAACACAACTGGCTCACCCACAATGTAAAAGCAGCTGTGCTAGACCCAAAATGACCCCTGCAACAAGCAAGAACCTCACACAGCCACAAAAAGCCCAAAAAACCAACTTTCACACTTTACACACACAAAATTCCATACAGCTTTGTGAGATTTTGTGTGTTTGTGTAGTTAGAGTGAAACACTACAGAAACACACTAAATCTCAGAAAGCTGCACAAATATTATTTTATTTTATTTTATTTTATTTTATTTTATTTTATTTTATTTTATTTTATTTTAATTTAATTTTTATATAAAAGCAGCTAAATTTAAAACTTCCTAAACTTTAAATGGCTAGGTCTAAAAAAAGAACAACTAAAAAAACCCCAATTAACTATTTTTTTAAAGCTCCCAAAGGGGAAAAAAAACTTACCCAATAGAACAGGGGTCTCCAACCTTGGCAACTTTAAGACTTGTGGACTTCAACTCCCAGAATTCCTCAGCCAGCTTTGCTGGGAGTTGAAGTCCACAAGTCTTAAAGTTGCCAAGGTTGAAGACCCCTTCAATAGAAGGTACAAGACAGGCAAGCAGGCAGGCAGGCAGGCAGATAGAGCTGCTCACCGATGAGCTTGATTGCAGGCAGGGAGATTCAGTTGCTTGCTGATGCAATGGATTGCAGGGATTACAGCAAGCGAAGCAAGGCAGGCGTGCGAAGGTAAGCAAGCTGGAGGCTGTGGGGGGGAAGGGATTTTTCCTACCGGTTCTCTGAACTGCCTACTGCCATCGCTACCTACTCGCCCAAGCCGGTCCGAACCGGGAGCATTTCACCCCTGCCTCAGACCCTCCCTCACTCACTCTCCTTCCTTCCTCCCTCCCTCCTTCCCTCCCTCCACACCAAGGAAGTTATGAAGGGAGGGGGAGAGAGTGGCAGTGCTGCCTGTGGCTATGGCTTTCCCATGCAGGGGTGGGGGGCAGGAGACAGGGCGGGGAAAAGGGACGTCCCTGGGAAAGGGAAGCACTCACGGGCTGCGGGGCCAACAGGGAGGCCAGGCCAGTGAGCAAGCCATGGTGGTGGCTGGCGCGGCACTGCTGCTGGGACTGTACTATGCACTGACCACGTTCCAGCATCGGGTGGCCACCACGAAGTTGTAGATCAGCACGTAGTAGAGTCCCAGCAGCAGCACCACACCCACCACCAGCGCCTCCACCACCTCCATGTCCCATTCACCAGCCTGGCCTCCCCACTTGAATTTGACACGTCTGCTCTAGCATGTAACATCCCATAATTTCTTATTATGATATTGTTAATACTCATCTAAATTTTCAGGAGTTGTGGTTTTCACATTATAATGAGTTTGCAGAGCACAAAAGTTCAAGTCAGTGATCTGTCCCCGTCCACACACACACACAAACACAGCCAGCCAAGGGTTAAGGAAGCACTTGGAACACACCCAGCTCTTTATCTCCAACTTGGCAGCGATATACACGCCGTCTGCCAAGTGCTTTTATTTCCACAGAAAAACAGAAAGATAAATACTCAGCTTCCAAACGTCCAACAACAATAAATATTCCTCCCAGCAGTTTCGGACGAGGCTTTAGTGACTATCCAAGGTTTATTTTTGTTCGTCACAGGGATCACTGGCCACCACCCTCTATTATATAGTCTCTGGGGTGTGGTCCAGTGACTCAGTTCTAATCCCTAGCACGCCTCCTGAGCTGCTGCAATCGTTTATCACGCCTTCGGAGGCGTGCGTCCAGGAATGATGTTTCTCCTCCGCTCTCATCCGAGCCACCTGTCTCCCTGCTAATCTCCTCTCCCTCGGCCGGCACCTGAGACAGTGCCAGAGGGGAGGGGCCTGGAGAGGGAGGCCTGGCTGACTCCTCTTCCTCATGCTCGGTGTCAGGTTTCGGTGCTATCTTGAATAAACTTCATTCTCAAGTGCAAACTGTCTAATGAATCATTTTTATTTTAAGAATAGCAATATCCGACATTTCTGATTCAAATTGCAGCCAAACTGGCCCCTCCTTCCAACCCCCTCCTCTTCCGCTCTCCAACCCCAATGTCCCATTGGCCATTATACAGATCCATCTCTACATCCCGGCACGTTCTTTTCACAGGAATGTAGCCCCCATCCTCGTCTCCCAGGAAACACTATCTGTAACATACAAAACTAGGTAAAAGTTCATCTTGTTATGTCAGCGCTGGAAGAAAGCCTAATTTGGAACGCTGACATCCGGCCCCTCTCCCTTCACTTCTGCGACATCACCTATCCCATAGGGAAAACACAAGATTAGTCTCATCAGCCCCTCCCTGGCTGTGCACCCCCCCCCTCCCGGCTTTCCCGGGTGGTCTGCATGGAATTTTGCTATAAGGCGATCAGCTTGAATGTTTGCGCTCTTCACCCAGGAAGCCTCTGACAATGGGTAACCCTTCCATTTAATTAAGTACTGAAGGCGCCCCCTGTGCCATCTTGAATCAAGAATCCGCTGCACTTCGTAGTGCGTTTGGCCCCCAACAACCAGGGGCCCAGGGGGTTCACGTGGCGTTGGCCTTAAAGTAGACCCTACTACAGGTTTTAGAAGGCTACTGTGAAAAACGGGGTGAATTTTCCCCAAAAGCCGTGGCAACTGCAATTGCACTGTAACGGGGTTGATTATTTTTATTATAGGAAATGGTCCTATAAATTTTGGGCCCAATTTCCTGCTCGGGAGTCTAAGTCTCAAGTACTTGGTGGAGAGGTAAACTTTCTCTCCCAGCTGAAATGGTCTTTGGGGAGTTCGGTGCTTGTCTGCTTGTTCCTTATAAGATTGAGCCACCTTTGCCAGCGCCCTCTTAACATTTTCCCAAGTTTGTCTCAACATTGCCATCCAGTCGGTCAAACTGACTGAGGAAGGGGGCTCCCTTGGGTATTCTGGCATGGGAACAAAATCCATGCCACTCACTATTTTGAACGGGGTTAGCCCCGTGCTGCTGTGGACAGCATTATTATATGCAACCTCCGCAAAAGATAGGAGGTCTGCCCAATTGGACTGCTGGTAGTCGACGTAGCATCTTAAATACTGTTCTATCATAGCGTTCAGTCTTTCTACCCCCCCATTGGTGCTCGGGTGAAATGCTGAGCTGAGCCCTTGGGATGAACCTATGGATCGTAGGAACTCCCTCCAGAACTTTGCTGTGAACTGGACCCCTCTGTCGGAAATGATTCTCCTGGGGACTCCATGTAGGCGGTAAATGTGTTTCAGGAACAGTTTGGATAACTGACGGGCTGAAGGCAGTCCACTACAAGGAATGAAGTGTGCCTGTTTGGAGAATAAGTCTATTACAGTCCAGATCACTGTATTTCCACTGCTCCTCGGTAGGTCTACTATAAAGTCCATTGCAATCTCCTCCCATGGTCTTGTTGGCTCAGCTACTGGTTGCAACAATCCAGGCGGGCACCCTGGCCTTGTCTTCATCGTGGCACAAATGGTGCAGCTTTTTACATAACTGTCTACGTCCTTTCTCATGTGTAGCCACCAGAACTGCCTTCGTACTAGGTGCAGAGTCTTTAGGAACCCGAAGTGTCCTGCTGGTTTAACGTCGTGGCTCCTCTTGAGAATCAGGATGCGTAAACTCTGTGGGACATAGAGCTTTGTCCCCCTCCATGCTAGTTCATCTCTTTTTGTCAAGAGATGTTGATTGTCCCGATACCAGGGGTCGGTCAGCATTTCATTTTTTAATTTTGCAGTTAAGTCACTTGCAAGTTGGCCTTGCTGGTCACGTCGTTGCCGTCTGGTGATCACTTGGGCCGCAGCTTGGGTGGAGGGGATGATGGCATTCACTACCTGCTCCCGCTCACTGTTGTATTGGGGCATCCGGGAGAGGGCATCAGCCAGGAAATTTCTCCCTCCTGGGATGTGCTTAAGCTCGAAATTGAAACGATTGAAGTATTGTGCCCACCGCACTTGCCTGGGCGACAGTTTTTGTGGGGTTTTTAGAGCCTCTAGGTTTTTATGATCAGTCCAGACTTCAAATGGTTTCTGGCCTCCCTCTAGAAGGTGCCGCCAGGTCAACAAGGCCCACCTTACTGCAAACGCTTCCTTCTCCCACGCCGCCCATCGCCTCTCCGTATCGGTGAGTTTGCGGGAGGTGTAGGCGCAGGGTTGTAGATCACCTTGGTTGTTCTTTTGGAGTAACACGGCTCCTACTGCCACATCACTTGCGTCTGCTTGGATGACAAAAGGCTGTTCCGGATCCGGGTGTTTTAAGACAGGTTCTTTCGCGAACAGTCCTTTTAGCATCTCAAATGCCTGTTGGCAGGTCAGGTCCCACTGTAGGGGTTGTCCCGGGCGAGGTTTCATCGCTGGGCTTCCTGTCTTTAGGAGGTCCGTCAAAGGTTTGGCAATCTTCGCGAACGAGGGGATGAATTGTCTGTAGAAATTCGCAAAGCCTAGAAAACTTTGCAGTTGTCTGCGGGTGCGAGGGGGCTGCCATTGTAGAACTGATTGGACCTTGGCTGGGTCCATCTCTATCCCCTCATTTGATACTCGGTAGCCCAGGTAGTCTAGCCGTGATTGGTGGAAATCGCATTTTGGCAGTTTGACATATAGGTTTGCCCGTAGCAGTTTTTTCAGTACTTGGCGGACGAGGGGTATATGTTCGTCTATGGTCTCCGCGTAGATAAGAATATCATCCAGGTAGACGAGGACCCCTTTGTAAAGGTGTTCATGTAAGACTTCGTTTATTAACTGCATGAATACTGCCGGGGCTCCTTGCAATCCAAAAGGCATTACTTTAAACTGGAAACTACCCAGGGGGCAGTTGAATGCTGTTTTCCATTCATCTCCTGCCTTTATGCGTACTCGGTAATAAGCTTCTCGAAGGTCTAGTTTGGTGAAAACCTTCCCTTTAGCTAGGTGGGCTAACATGTCTTTCATGAGGGGGAGGGGGTACAAGTTGTGTACGCAAACAGCGTTGAAACTTCGAAAGTCGACCACCAGTCTCATGGAGCCGTCCTTTTTCTCTTTAAACATGACCGGCGCCGCTACCCTTGGTTTCACTGGCTCAATAAATCCCCTTTGTAAGTTTTTGTCTATGTAGTCCCGCATTTCCTGCATTTCTCGGGGCGTCATGGCATACATTTTAGGTTTGGGTAGTTTCCCTCCTGGGATAATCTCGATGGCACAATCGGTCTCGCGGTGGGGGGGCAGAATGTCACACTCGGCCTCGCTGAATACCCCCGCAAGGTCTTGGTACTCCCTTGGGATCTGGTTTGCGTTACAAGCGGTGGTGGGTGCGGCTGCCAATTGCTTTGCTGCACCTTCTGGGAGGGACCCTTGTGTTGGTGGTGTTTTCTTCTGTAGTGGAGGGCTGCTTTGGGGTTTCAGCGTGGGAGGGAATTCTTCTGGTCGGGGCGGCAGGGGTTGGGGCCCCTTTGCTATTCTCAGCCTGCGGGTTCCCTCTTGCCACCAAATGATTGGGCCCCATTTGTCGAGCCATGAGAGTCCCAATATGACTGGTTCTGTCATCTTGGGGGCTATTATGAAGCGGATTGTCTCCCAGTGATCTGCGAGTTCTAGTCTCACGGGTTCAGTCAAGTGTGTGGCGTACGTTCCTCCCACTAGGGACCCATCAACTTGCTCGAAGCGAATTGGTTGTTTGAGCTGTTTAGCTCGGATTCCCAATTTTAGAACTGTGGGTAGGTTGATTAGGCACCGTGTGCTACCCGAGTCTATTAGGGCTTGGAAAGTCTCTTGGGCCCCTGTTTTGGGGGCTGTTAGGCGTATGGGGAAAAGAAAAGGATGGACGGGTCCACTCACCATCGGGTCATCCTCGCCTTCGTCTTCCGTGTCATAGGGTTCGGGGGACTGATCTCCCTCCTCTGGGATTCCTCTGGTTTCGGTCAGATGAGCGAAAAACTCAGGGATTTGGGGAGCTTCCCGCGGTACGTGGGTGACGCGCTTGGGCCCTCGTTCCGGTCGTGCTTTGGGCGGTGGAGCTGGTCCCGGTCTAGGCGTTCCACATCTTGCTGCTATGTGGCCGCTTCCTCCACATCTGTAGCATTTCAGTGGGCTCCGTGGGGCAGTTGGTCTGTAGGAGGGCTGTGATGTTGGGGTTTCTCGTCTGTTGAGTGGCCCCTGGTCTGGTCGGCCTCTCTCCTTTTCCTCTGGTGGTTTTGACGTGTCACTCGCCCGCAGCCCTCTGTCGACTTTTATTGCTACCCGGAACCATTCAGCGAGTCGGTTTGGGATGTCACGATAGGCAGTCACTTGGGAAATTCTTTTATCTAGGCTTGTTCTAAAAAAATACACCAGCAATCGCTCTGGTAGGGGAGGCAGTGTCCCAATGACTCTCCTGAATTCACGGATATGCTCTCTGATAGGCTTCCCCCTCTGCATTAGGTTTCTGAGCTCGTCTTCCACATAGGGGTCCTCCTCCTCCTCCTCCTAACGGGCTCTCAATAGTTGCAAGAACCCATCCGCATCTTGTAGCTGGGGGGCCCTGTATTTGTAGAGTGATGCTGACCACCTCTTTGCTTCTCCCTCCAGCCCTTCCGAGATAGCATTCACTAGGGCTCTGGGGAAAGGGTAGAGGTGTCCGAACCGCTCTATGTATATCTCAGCTGAATCGAGGAATTGGGCGAGGTTGTCTGGGTCACCATCAAACTTCCCTCTGAACTGGGGTGGCTCCTCCCTCTCTGCCCTCTCCTCTCTGTGCTGAGCTCTGGAGGGCCAGCCTTGGTGTTGATAGTCCTCTGCCTCGTCTCTCATCCTGGGGTGGGGAGGTGCTGCCTTGTCTGGGCTTCACTGCCATTCCCATCCCCAGCTCGCCCTTCCCAATTCACTTAGGGGTTTTTCTTTATCTTTTACATTTGCAAAAGGAAATTCCGCCTCTAAGGCTTTTGGCACAGTCCCCGGGTACTTATCTGCCTCACGTTTCTTTGCTTGAAGTTCTGCAGGGAGGGAAGGCGGAGAAAGTTGAACCTTTGTATTTTCCAAGTTAGCTGGAATCATGACCGCTTCTGCTCCTCCCGTTTCTTGAAGCAGGCTTTCCTCCGAGAGCTTGGCTTCAGCCATAGTCCATCCGACCAGATGTCTGGGAGGGAACGGGATGATTTAAACTCAGCCAGCCTGGATTTGGAGGAGAGTTTGGCTGTCTGTCAGGTTTCGGTGCTATCTTGAATAAACTTCATTCTCAAGTGCAAACTGTCTAATGAATCATTTTTATTTTAAGAATAGCAATATCCGACATTTCTGATTCAAATTGCAGCCAAACTGGCCCCTCCTTCCAACCCCCTCCTCTTCCGCTCTCCAACCCCAATGTCCCATTGGCCATCATACAGATCCATCTCTACATCCCGGCACGTTCTTTTCACAGGAATGTAGCCCCCATCCTCGTCTCCCAGGAAACACTATCTGTAACATACAAAACTAGGTAAAAGTTCATCTTGTTATGTCAGCGCTGGAAGAAAGCCTAATTTGGAACGCTGACACTCGGAGCTTTCTTCCTCCGATGGGACAGGCTCAGAGGGCGGGGCCACAACACTATCCCCCACCGCAGGGCCCTTCCCCCGGGTCTGACGGTAGGGATGGGGTCGGGACGGGAACTGTTCATGGAAAGCTCGCACCAGGTCAGGGGCCTGAACGGCAAACGCGTCCACCCAGGTGAAATCCTCGGGCCCGTACCCCTTCCAGGCGATGAGGTATTGGAAGCGCCCCTTCAGCCAACGGGACTCCCGGATACTGTCCACCTCGTACGTCGAGGCGTCGTCCTCGTCGGCTGCGGCTGGGGGGGCAGGCGGCGGCGGGCGGCGGAGATGGCTCGCGGGGGCCTCAGGGACCAGGAGGGACCGATGAAAAACGGGGTGGAGCCGCATGGAGCGGGGTAGAGTCAAACAATAGTCCACCGGGTTGATGACCGCCTCGATAGGGAAGGGACCGATAAAGCGGTGGGCCAGTTTCCTCACCGTCCGGTCCGTGGAGAGGTGTTTCGTGGACAGCCACACCCGATCTCCTACTTCCAGCGGTGGCGTCGCCCGGCGGGCGCGATCGGCGAACCGTTTATAATCCTCTTTCGCCCGGATCAGCTACCGCCGCACCAGTTGCTGCACCGCCTGCAGCTCCGAGAGGAAGTCCCGGGTCTCGGGAACAGGGGAGTCCATGATGGTCAATGGGAAAAGCCGTGGATGGTATCCGACGTTGGCATGGAACGGGGTCATCTGGGTGGAGGTGTGTTGGGAGTTATTAAAAGCGAACTCCGCCAGGGGAAGGTACTCGGCCCAGTTGTCCTGCTGCTGGTTGACAAAACAGCGGAGGTACTGCTCCAGTATGCCGATGACCTTCTCCGTGCCCCCATCAGTCTCCAGATGGTGCGACTATGACAGGCACACCTGCACCTCCAGCGCGGCCATCAGGCTTTTCCAGAAGCGGGCCGTGAACTGGGCCCCCCGGTCTGAAACCACCCAGTCCGGCAGGCCGTGGAGGCGGAAGATATGTTGCAGGAACAGGCGAGCCGTGGTGCGGGCCGAGGGCAGGCCGCGGCACGGGATGAAATGTGCCATCTTCGTGAGCGCATCCACCACCACGAGGACGGTCGTGTATGTAGCGGACAGGGGCAGGTCTGTCAGGAAGTCCATGGAGATGGCTCCCCACGGTCTCTCCGGTGTCGGCAGCGGCTGGAGTCCGGGAGGGGGGCCGGACGCGGCTTTGGCCTGTCGGCACGTCACACAGGACGTCACGTAGGCGTGCACGTCGTGCCGTACCCGAGGCCACCAAGAAGTCCGCGTCACTAAGTTCAAAGTCTTAAAGAAGCCGAAGTGCCCCGCCGCGGGGTTGTCATGGCACTGGTTCATGACGAGGGCTCGGAGCGGACTCGTGGGCACGTACAGCCGACCCCGGTGCCTGAGCAAGCCCTCCTCCACGGTCCATGGGGACGCGGGGCCGATGTCTGCTCTCCGCTGCTGTGACCAGTTGTCCCGTCGCTGCGCTTCCAGCACCTGAGCCCGCAGGTCCACCGGTTCCTGGACCGCGGCCAAGGAGTCCGCTGGCAGCACTGTCCGGGGGGGAAGGGAGTCCTTGGGGCAAAAGTATTCCGGCTTATGGGATAGCGCGTCCGCCCTCTGGTTGAGGTTGCTCGGAACGTATGTGACGTGGAAGTTGAACCGGGCGAAAAACAACGACCACCGGATCTGCCGCTGGTTCAACTTCCTGGCCGTGGTGAGGTGCTCCAGGTTCCGATGGTCCGTCCGCACCTCCACCTGGTGTCGGGCCCCCTCAAGGTGATGTCGCCAAGCCTCGAACGCGGCCTTGATAGCCAGCAACTCCTTTTCCCAGATGGTGTAGTTGCGCTCGGAAGGGTTGAGTTTCCGGGAATGGTAAGCGCAGGGAAAAAGAGTGCCGCCATCCACCGGAGCCTGTAACAGCACCGCCCCAATCGCCACGTTGGACGCGTCCGTCTCAACCACGAACGGACGGTGTGGATTGGGGTGCCTCAGGACTGGCTCCGTGAGGAAGGCCTGCTTGAGGACCTCGAAGGCCTGCTGCTGCGGGGGCCCCCACTGGAACGGGACCTTCTTCCAAAGGAGCTGGGTCAACGGCAAGGTCAGGGTGGCGAAGCCCGGGATGAAGGTCCGATAGTAGTTGGCGAATCCCAACAGACGCTGGACGTCCTTCACCCGACGCGGGGGTTCCCAACTGCGCAAGGCCTCCACCTTGCGCGGGTCCATCGCGATGCCCTCGGGGGTGATGATGTGCCCGAGGAACTCTATGGAAGTCTGGAAGAAGTAGCATTTCTCCAACTTCGCATAGAGCTGGTGCTCCTGCAGGCGCTGCAGGACCTGGCGGACATGCTGGAGGTGACTTTCCAGGGTCCGGGAATAGATCAAAATGTCATCCAGGTAGATCACCACGAACCGATCCAGCATGTCCCGGAACACGTCGTTCATCAAGTGCTGGAAGACCGTGGGGGCGTTGGTCAACCCGAACGGCATGACGGTATACTCGAAGTGTCCGTACCGAGTGCCGAACGCCGTCTTCCACTCGTCCCCCTCTCGCACGCGCACCAGGTTGTAGGCCCCTCGGAGATCGAGCTTAGTGAAGATCGAGGCCTCCCGCAACCTCTCCATCAGCTCCGGGATCAGCGGCACGGGGTAGCGATTTCGCACTGTGATGGCATTCAAGCGCCGGTAGTCGCAACACAGGCGTAAGTCCCCCGTCTTCTTTTTAACGAAGAGGACCGGGGCCAAGAGCGGGGAGGTCGAAGGCCGGATGAACCCACGGGCCAGGTTCTTTTCCAGAAAGTCCCGTAAGGCGGCCAGCTCGGGCTCCGACATGGAGTACAGGCGTCCCAAGGGCAGGGGCGCGTTGGGCATCAGGTCCACCATGCAGTCGTAGGGTCGGTGCGGGGGCAAGCGGTCCGCCTCCTTCTCGCTGAACACGTCTGCGAAGGGCGTCACCTCCGGAGGCAAGGAGGAGTTCGGGGCAGAGACGTCCTGGCCGGCACAGGTGTGGCGAAGGTGGTCGACACACTGCAGGCTCGGGAACGAGATGGCGTTTCTCGACCATGACACCTGAGGGTCGTGCGCCCGAAGCCAGGCCATCCCCAGGACCAAGGGAAAGTGCAGATCCGCCGTTACGTAAAACTGGATCGCCTCCTCGTGGTTCCCAATGGCGAGGCGCAAGGGCTGGGTAGCGAATTTGATGGGTTAACGATGGAGTATGTGGTGACGAACAAGATGATCTGTCCCCGTCCACACACACACACAAACACAGCCAGCTGAGGGTTAAGGAAGCACTTGGAACACACCCAGCTCTTTATCTCCAACTTGGCAGCGATATACACGCTGTCTGCCAAGTGCTTTTATTTCCACAGAAAAACAGAAAGATAAATACTCAGCTTCCAAACGTCCAACAACAATAAATATTCCTCCCAGCAGTTCCGAACGAGGCTTTAGTGACTATCCAAGGTTAGTTTTGTTCGTCACAGGGATCACTGGCCACCACCCTCTATTATATAGTCTCTGGGGTGTGGTCCAGTGACTCAGATCTAATCCCTAGATATTTGTGCAGCTTTCTGAGATTTAGTGTGTTTCTGTAGTGTTTCACTCTAACTACACAAACACACAAAATCTCACAAAGCTGTATGGAATTTTGTGTGTGTAAAGTGTGAAAGTTGGTTTTTTGGGCTTTTTGTGGCTGTGTGAGGTTCTTGTTGGTTGCAGGGGTCATTTTGGGTCTAGCACAGCTGCTTTTACATTGTGGGTGAGCCAGTTGTGTTGTGTTGTGTTGTGTTGTGTTGTGTTGTGTTGTGTTGTGTTGTGTTGTGTGTGTGTAAAGTGTGAAAGTTGGTTTTTTTGGGCTTTTTGTGGCTGTGTGAGGTTCCTGCTTGTTGCAGGGGCCATTTTGCATCTAGCACAGCTGCTTTTACATTGTGGGTGAGCCAGTTGTGTTGTGTTGTGTTGTGTTGTGTGCATGTAAAGTGTGAAAGTTGTTTTTTGGGGCTTTTTGTGGCTGTGTGAGGTTCCTGCTTGTTGCAGGGGCCATTCTCAGTCACGGAGGAAATGCCGGTCACACTTGGGAGGTGACTTATCTGGTATCCACATGACTGAGTCTACCAGTTAAATTAAGCCCCGCCTCTTCCTGTACACAGTTTTTCGACTCGGTCTGGTACAGGACAGTCGTGTCTGTTAGCTCTCCTGCTTTTCTCCACGTGGGGAGAGCTTTTGTGGCTATTTTCTTCTTTCCTATTCAATCGGAGCCGCAGTAAAATTCTTTAAAATCAGCTGGGAAGCGCAGGGAGCGTTCGGACGGCAGCGAGCAGCTCGAAGCAGCGCGCACGTGCGGAAGCACCGCCGCGCTTACAGGCAGCCTTATTTTGTCCTTTTGGGCCGTTTGGGAAGGTTTTCTTGCCTTCTCCTTCTGTTTGAGCACTCTTGTCTGCAATTCTTTGGCGCGAGGCTTTTCCGTGCTCCATTGCCGCGTTTTAACGCCCTTTGGCTAGCGGCTATTTCTGAGTTCCTGTTCGGCAATCCTGGCTTCTGGCAGCTTTCCAGCTTTATTCCTGGTGCAGTGAGTTATCTGAACCACCAATAATACCCTGGGTGTGTGTGGTGGAGGGTGGTTATTCCCCATTTGGCCTTAACTTCCCAAGGAAGAAAAAAAGGGGATCGTTTTACAGCTCCAAAATGGCGGATGCTAGGAGCAATAAATCCCAGGCCAAAGGAAAGAGAGGCCACACTTCTGATCCTAGAGAAGGATCTTCAGGGGATCCTGGTCCTTCCAAGGTTCCCAGAGTTTCTACCAGATCCTCTCATTCTAAGAGTGCTAATCCTGCTGCATCATCTAGGGAAGAGTCCAGGAGGCATAAGGCCATGGAAAAGGCCTTTCAGAAGGCTGCTTCTGAGGCCTCCAAAGTTTCCTCTCCTGTTGTGGGGCCCTCCAAATCCTCTGCCCTTCCCACCTCCAATGTGGCCATTTCTCCTTCTCAGATTCAAATAGAACAGGATTTTTCTCCAGATCATTCTACTCAAGGTGAAAACTTGGCTGTTGATGCTTCTTCTGTATTTCCAACTGATAGGCCTCAATCTCCCAGTGTCTGTTCAGGCCTCCTCCAGGCAAGAACCTCCTGAGGTTCCAGCTCCAACAGGGAGGCAAGGGGCTGAGACTTCCCTGATTATAACTCCTGCCTTGGCAGATCTTATTTCTTCATCAATCAGGCAGGGGATTGCTGAAGGCCTGCAACAAAGGGCTTCTTCTGAGGTTTCCAGTTATGTGAGTCAGCAGAGTCGCTCAGTGAGGACTCAGGCTGTTGCTGAGACGGTGGATTGTGAAGCCAGAGAGGATCCCCAGGACAATGTGAGTCAAGGTTCGCTATCAGAAGGTGAGATTGCCCTGGACCAAGATCTTTCTGAAGATGAAGGTCTAGAACCAGACCAACCATCTTTTGTTGGGCTCTTTAAGCCTCAGTTATTTAAATCTCTGTTGTATAAAGCTCAAAATGTTACTGGCCTGGGATGTTCATCTTCTTCTGCTCAAAAGGAGGCGTCTTCTTCGTCTTCAATGCAGCCAGGTTTTCAGCAAAGGCTATCGGATCTTCTGTGACATCTCGCCGACTTCTATGGCTTCGGCAGTGGCAGGCGGATGCCAGAAACAAGTGGAAGCTCGCTTCAGCTCCCTTCTCGGGGGACAAGGTCTTCGGACCTGCATTGGATCCTCTTCTCATCGAGACAAAAGATCACCGCAAGGTTCTTCCTTCCTTACTAAGGAGGTCTGATTTTCGTCAGCAGAGTTCCTTTCGCTCTCACTCCTTTTGTTCTGACTACTCTACGTTCCAATCCAGACCTCAAGGTTCCTCACAGCCCAGAGGTGGACAACAACAGGAATTCCAGGTTAGACAGGGGTCCCGTTTCGCTCCCCGCAGGCTTTTTAGAGGAGGTAGAGGTCGTCCATTCCGCAGGTCCCGTTAGTTCTCCCACTCCGGTCCCTGATTCCATAATTGGGGGTCGGCTAGCGTTTTTTGCTGACCAGTGGGATTTTTCAGTTCTCAGTCACGGAGGAAACGCCGGTCACATGTGGGATGTGACTTATCCAGTAATCCTAGGACCGAGTCTACCAACTAAAGAAGTCCCGCTTCTTCCTGTATCCAGTTTTTCGACTCGGTCTGGTAGAGGACAGTTGTGTCTGTTTAGCTCTCCCTATTAACTCCACGTGGGGAGAGCTTTTTGGCTATTTTCTGCTATTTTCTGCCTATTTTACTCAGTTCTACTTAGTTTTCTGGCGTTTTACAAAAAAGAAGCAGGACTTAATTGAAATCAGCTGGGGAGCGCTGGGAGCGTTCCGGCAGCTGCGAGCAGCCCCGCGGCAGCGCGCACGTGCGGAAGCACCGCCGCGCTTATCAGCAGCAGTTTTCTGTCCTTTTGGGGCGATTTGGGAGGCTTCCTTGTCTCCTGCAGCTGTTGGAACCTTTATTGCTGCAAGTTTTTGGCGCGAGGCTTTTCCGCACCTAATTTTGCTGCGCCTTTAAGCCATTTGGCTAGCGGCCATTTCCAGCCTCCTGCTTGGCCATCCTGACTTCTGGCTCCATTCCAGCTTCTCTCCTGGCGCAGTGAGTTACCTGAACCACCAATTATTCCCTGTGGGTGTATATTTAAGGGTTATTTCCCTCTTTTGGCCTTAATTTTCTGAGCTGTAAAAGTATTTTCCTGCTCCAAAATGGCGGATGCTAGGGGCAATAAATCCCAGAATAAAGGAAAAAGGGGCCATACTTCTGATCCTAAGGAAGGATCTTCAGGGGATCCTGTCCCTTCCAAGGCAGCCAGAGTTTCTACTAGGTCTACTCATTCCAAGAGTGCCAATCCTGCTGCATCATCAAGGGAAGAGACCAGGAGGCATAAGGCCATGGAAAAGGCCTTTCAGAAGGCTGCATCGGAGGCCTCTAGAGTTTCATCTCCTGCTGTGGGGCCCTCTAAATCCTCTGCCCTCCCCACTTCCAATGTGGCTGTTTCCCCTTCTCAAATCCAAATTGAACATGATTTTTCTCCAGATCAGTCTACTCTGGGTGAGAATGTGGCTGCTGATGCTTCTTCTGTATTTCCTGCTGCTAGGCCTCTATCTCCAATTGTGTCTATTCATGCCTCCCCAAGGCAAGAACCCCCTGAGGTTCCAGCTCAATCTAGCAATCAAGGGGCTGAGGCTCCTTTGACTTTAACTCCTGCCTTGGCAGAGCTTATTTCATTATCAATTAGGCAGGGTATTGCTGAAGGCCTGCAACAAAGGGCCTCTTCTGAGGCCTCCAGTTATGTGACTCAGCAGAGTCATTCTGTGAGGGCCCAGGCTGTTGCTGATCCTGTGGACTGTGAGGAAAGGGGGGATTCCCAGGAAAATGCAAGTCAAGGTTCCCTATCTGAAGGAGAAATTGCCCTGGATCAAGATCTCTCCGATGATGAAGGTCTGGAGCCAGACCAGCCTTCCTTCATTGGGCTGTTCAAGCCTCAATTATTCAGATCCTTGTTGTATAAAGCTCAAAATGTTACTGGCTTGGGAAGTTCTTCTTCTTCTTCCACTCAAAAGGAGGCTTCTTCATCTTCTTCTCAGCATCCTTCTTCATCATTATTATTTCAGGAGCCTTCCATTCTTGCAGAGGTGGTTCCAGCTCCCAAGCTGTTTTCTGATGTGATCCAAAGACAGTGGTCTTCTCCTAGGTCTGGCCCTATTCCTAATGGTCTAGATAAAAGATTTTACAATATGGCTTCTGATTTTGCTAACATCCTTCAAGTTCCCTCTGTAGATGCACCTGTGGTGGCGCTCTCTTCAGCATCTCCTATTACTGGTCCATCAGAGGAATCTCTGCGTCCTGAAGATAAGAAGTCTGAGCACTCCTTGGTCAAGGATCACCAGGCCTCAGCTTGGTCCATTCAGGCCTCCTCGGCCGCTTCCTTTTTTAACAGGGCTTCCATTCTTTGGCTTCGCCAACTGCAGGAACGGCTGCCTTCTTCTGATGTACGATCCCACCAGGACATCAACAAAATCCTGGCTGCTGTTGAGTTTTCTGCTGATGCCACTCTGAATGCGGCCAGGTTTTCAGCGAAGGCTATCGGGGCTTCAGTGACATCACGAAGGCTTCTTTGGCTTCGGCACTGGCAGGCAGATGCCCGGAACAAGTGGAGGCTTGCCTCGGCTCCCTTTTCGGGGAACAATCTCTTCGGATCGGCATTGGATCCACTTCTCATCGAGATGAAGGATCATCGCAAGATTCTGCCTTCCTTATCGAGGAGATCTGATCCTCGTCAGCAGAGTTCCTTTCGAGCCCATTCCTTTCACTCTGACTACTCTTCCTTCCAATCCAGGCCTCAACGTTACTCTCAGCCCAGGGGTGGACAACAGCAGGATTTCCAGGTCAGGCAGGGGTCCCATTTCCCTTCCCGCAGGCCCTTCAGGGGAGGTAGGGGCCGCCCCTTCCGTAGATCCCGTTAGTTCTCCCTTACCTATCCCTGACTCCGTAATTGGAGGTCGGTTAGCATCCTTTGCTCACCAATGGGATATTTCAGTTTCAGACTCTTGGATTAGGCGTACTATTAGATTTGGTTTAACCCTTGAGTTCTCTTCTGTTCCCCCTAGCTTGTTTGTCAGGTGCCCGGTTTCCCATGTCAGAACCAAGAGGTTTCTGCTGGAAGAGGCTATTCAACATCTTTTGGAGATTAGGGCTGTTCAATGTGTTCCCCAGGAGGAAGTCTGCCAGGGCTTTTATTCTCGTTTATTTCTAGTTCCCAAGGCTTCAGGAGGCTGGAGGGCCATATTGGATCTTAAATCCTTGAACAGATATATAGTCTATCGTCGGTTCAAGATGGAATCCCTCCAGACTATTCTCCTTTCTATCCGTCCAGGTGATTTTTTGTCCTCCATCGACTTGACGGAGGCATATCTTCATGTGCCCATATTTCCTGAACATCGGAAATATCTCCGTTTTTGTTATCAGGGTAGGCATTATCAGTATAGAGCCCTTCCCTTTGGCCTCTCTTCGGCTCCCAGGGTTTTTACAAAGATCATGGCTTCCTTATCAGGTTATATGAGATCATTTCCTGTTAGAGTTTTGTTTTATTTAGATGAAATTCTTATTTTGTCTAGTTCAGAGGCCCGGGGTAATAGGGATGTTCAGGTCACCCTTCAAACCCTACAGTCCCATGGTTTTTTGGTTAATCGTTCCAAGAGCAACTTAGTTCCTTCCACTTGCATCCAGCATTTGGGGACTGTTATTGATACTGTCAGGTTGCAGGTTTCCCTTACACAAGAACGTCAGGACAGTATAGTTGAATTGGCTGGTCAGGTTAGAGCTTCGCGTTCTTTTTCCCTCCTGGGTCTTTCCCGCTTGTTGGGGAAGATGGTCTCTGCCTTTGGGATCACGCCCTGGTCTCGGTTTCACAGCCGGGAGCTTCAGTGGTTTTTGCTTCCGTTTCAACGGTCTCGCAGGAGTACGTCAGTGACCAGAGTTCCTTTGACCCCAGCAGTTCTTCGGTCCTTGGCCTGGTGGACCTCTCTGGCTCTTGCTCAGGGGTGCCTGTTCAGAGATCCTCAGCGAGTGAGCATCACCACGGATGCGAGCCTCTTCGGATAGGGGGGCTCAACTGGGGTCTCATCTGGCTCAGGGGCAGTGGTCGGTCCAGGAGAGAGGACTTCACATCAACATCTTGGAGCTCAGAGCTATCTTCCGGGCCCTTCGCAAGTTCGCTCCTCTCCTTCGGGGTCTGGATGTCTTGATCAGGACAGACAACGTAGCTGCCAAGGCCCACATCAACCGGCAAGGAGGGACCCGCTCCAAGGCCCTCATGAGGGAAGCTTCCCGTCTCTTCAGGTGGGCGGAGAGTCACTTGGCCTCCATTCACGGCTCTCACATCTCGGGGTCATCAAATGTACAGGCAGACGCCCTCAGTCGCTCAGTGGTGGACCAGACGGAGTGGAGCCTCGATCCGCTTCTGTTCCAGGACATTGTGACTCGCTTCGGTCTTCCAGCAGTGGACCTCTTTGCGCCCAAATTCAACCACCAGCTCCCGAGGTTTTACACGAGGTTTCCTGTCGAGGGGGCCAAGGCTGTGGACGCCTTGATCAGCCCATGGCCTTGTGGTCTTCTTCTCTATGCTTTCCCACCTCTTCCCCTCATCTCCAGGGTCATCAGGAAGCTGTTGCAGGAACAAGCCGAGCTCGTCCTTCTGGCACCCTTCTGGCCCAGACAACCATGGTTTGCGGATCTGGTGGCTCTCTCTGTCGCACCCCATTGGCAGATTCCGGACGACAACGTCTCTCTGTGGCAAGGCCGCCTAGCTCATCCAGACCCTCAGTGGCTCCGGCTAACCGCTTGGAGGTTGAGCGGTTCCTCCTGTCCACAGCCAGGGTTCCTTCAGAAATAATCTCTACGATCCAGGCTTCTTGTCGCGAGTCGACCAACCGTATTTACAATGCCACCTGGATGGCCTTCTCTGCCTGGTGTCGACGTAAGAAGGTTCTTCCTACTGCTGCTTCCATCCTTGACATTCTAGGCTTTCTCCAGGATGGTTTCAAGTCGGGACTTTCTCCCAATACTCTCAGGAGACAAATCTCTGCCATCTCTTCTATCTTCACCTGTGGTACCTTGGAGTCTGTGTCCACTCACCCTCTTATCCGTTCATTCCTCAGAGGCGCTTCCAATCTACGCCCTCCGGCCGTTCATCGGTTTCCGACCTGGGACCTGAACAAGGTTCTATTGGCTCTTACTGGTCCTCCCTTTGAGCCTCTCCGGGAAGTCTCTCTGAAGTTTTTGTCGTTTAAAGTGGCCTTTCTCGTAGCGATTAACTCGGCTCGGAGGATCTCGGAGTTGGCCGCTCTCTCAGTTCGTCAGGATCTCTGCATCATTCATGCTGATCGAGTGGTTTTACGATTAGATCCAGCCTTCATTCCGAAGATCAATAAAGCCTTCCATCGTTCTCAAGAAATCATTCTACCCAACTTCTGTCCTTCCCCCCGTCATCGCCTGGAGAAGGTGTGGCACAAGCTTGATGTTCGTCAGGCTCTCAAGGTTTATGTCTCCAGGACTTCTTCCTTTCGTCGTTCTGAGGCCCTTTTTGTGTCTTTCCAACCCCAGTCCATGGGGTTGAAGGTCTCTTCCACTTCCTTGGGTCGTTGGCTCAGGGCCTCCATTTCCTTAGTTTACGAAGCTCAATCCTTGCCAGTGCCTCGTGGCGTTACTGCCCACTCTACCAGGAGCACAGCTACTTTGGCTGCCTGGTCTACCCGAGCTTCTCTCGAGGAGGTCTGCCACGCTGCTACATGGACTTCTCCATCTCCGTTTATCCGGCATTACCGGTTGGATGTTTATGCATCGGCGGAGGCTTCCTTTGGGCGACGAGTGCTGCAGAGGGTATCTTCCCAGGACCATGAGCGGTGCCGGCCTTCTCCCTCCCAATAGGTACATGGGCTTTGGTTGATCCCTCATGTGACCGGCGTTTCCTCCGTGACTGAGAATGGGCGTTGGTCTTACCTGATACGCCATTTCTAGTTCACTAGGAAACGCCGGTCACCCCCTCCCGGTTGGTCTGGCACCTCTCGTGCTGGACTATGGCTGTTGGGGGACGGGGGTGGGTCCTGGGGATTTTTTACTTCTCTTTTATCTTTACAGACATGACAGTCTACCGTACGTCCTAGTCTCAAACTGGATACAGGAAGAGGCGGGACTTCTTTAGTTGGTAGACTCAGTCCTAGGATTACTGGATAAGTCACATCCCACATGTGACCGGCGTTTCCTAGTGAACTAGAAATGGCGTATCAGGTAAGACCAACGCCCATTTCAGACCCCTGGATTAGGCGCACAATTAGATTTGGTTTAACACTTGAATTCTCTTCTGTTCCCCCAAATTTGTTTGTCAAGTGCCCAGTTTCCCATGTCAGGACCAAGAGGGTTCTGCTGGAAGAGGCTATACAACACCTTTTAGATATTAGGGCTAACCAAAGTGTTCCCCAGGCGGAGCTCCGCTAGGGATTTTACTCCTGTTTATTTTTAGTTCCTAAGGCTTCTGGAGGCTGGAGGGCCATATTGGATCTTAAATCCTTGAACAGGCATATAGTCTATCGCCGGTTCAAGATGGAATCCCTCCAAACAATTCTCCTCTCCATCTGTCAGGGTGATTTTTTGACTTCCATCGATTTGACGGAAGCTTATCTCCATGTGCCTATTTTTCCTGAACACCGAAAGTTTCTTCGTTTTTGTTATCAGGGGAGGCGTTATCAGTATAGAGCCCTTCCCTTTGGTCTCTCTTCGGCTCCTAGAGTCTTCACGAAGATCATGGCTTCCCTTACGGGCCATATGAGATCATTTCCGGTTAGAATTTTGTTTTACTTAGACGATATTCTCATATTATCTAGTTCAGAGGCCCTGGGTAACAAGGATGTCCAGATTACTCTTCAGAACTTGCAGTCTCATGGTTTTTTGGTTAATCGTTCAAAAAGCAATTTGGCCCCTTCCACTTGCATTCAGCATTTAGGTGCAGTTATTGACACTGTGGGTCTTCAGGTTTCCCTTACGCAGGAACGTCAGGACAGCATTGTTGAGTTAGCTAGTCGGGTTAGGACTTCCCGTTCCTTTTCTCTTCTGGGTCTTTCTCGATTATTGGGGAAGATGGTTTCGTCCTTTGGCATCACTCCCTGGTCTCGTCTTCACAGCCGGGACCTTCAGTGGTTTCTGCTTTCATTTCAACGGTCCCGCAGGAGCACATCACCGGCTCGAGTCTCCCTGCCTCCGGCAGTCCGGTCCTTGATTTGGTGGACCTCCCCGGCTATAGCAAAAGGTTGCCTCTTCAGAGATCCTCAGCGGATCAGCATCACCACAGACGCAAGTCTCTTCGGATGGGGGGCGCACTTGGGGGATCATCTGGCTCAGGGACAGTGGTCCCTCCAGGAGAGGGGTCTTCACATCAACATTCTGGAGCTCAGAGCGATCTACCGGGCCCTTTGCCACTTTGCCTCCCACCTTCGGGGTCGGGATGTCTTGATACTGACGGACAACGTAGCGGCCAAGGCCCACATCAACAGGCAAGGTGGGACTCGCTCCAGGGCTCTCATGTGGGAGGCCTCCCATCTGGTCAGGTGGGCGGAGGTTCATTTGTCTTCCATCCACGCCACCCACATATCGGGGACCTCGAATGTCTGGGCGGACGCTCTCAGTCTCTCCACGTTGGACCAGACGGAGTGGAGTCTCCATCCACTTCTGTTCCAGGACATTGCAACATGCTTCGGTCTTCCAGAGGTGGATCTCTTTGCGTCCGGATCCAACCACCAGCTCCCGAGGTTCTTCACAAGGTTTCCTACCCAGGGAGTGGAAGCCGTGGACGCCCTGATCAGCCCGTGGCCTTGTGGTCTTCTTCTTTATGCTTTCCCACCTCTTCCCCTCATCTCCAGGGTCATAAGGAAGCTGTTGCTGGAACGGGCCGAGCTGGTTCTCCTGGCTCCCTACTGGCCCCGACACCCGTGGTTTGCAGATCTGGTGGCGCTGTCCGTGGCTCCTCATTGGCAGATTCCGGAGGACAGAATATCTCTGTGGCAGGGCCGGCTAGAACATCCCAATCCTCAGTGGCTCCGGCTAACTGCTTGGAGGTTGAGCAGTTCCTCCTGTCCAAGGCGAGGGTCCCTTTGGAGGTAATTTCTACTATCCAGGCTTCTCGTTGTGAGTCAACCAACCGTATCTACAATGCCACCTGGATGGCCTTCTCTGCTTGGTGTCGCCGCAGGACAGTTCTGCCCACTGCTGCCTCCATCAATGATATTCTGGGCTTTCTACAGGATGGATTCAAGTCGGGTCTTTCTCCCAATACCCTCAGGAGGCAGGTCTCTGCCATTTCCTCTATTCTCACCTGCGGTGTCTCGGAAACGGTTTCTACTCATCCTCTCATTCGTTCTTTCCTCAGAGGTGCTTCCAATCTACGTCCTCCTGCCATCCGTTGTTTTCCAACCTGGGACCTCAACAAGGTGCTCTTGTCCCTCACTAGGCCTCCTTTCGAGCCTCTTCGGGAGGTCTCCTTGAAATTTCTGTCTTTTAAGGTGGCCTTTCTCATCGCGATAACCTCGGCACGGAGAATTTCAGAGTTGGCCGCTCTCTCAGTTCGTCAGGATCTCTGCATTGTTCATACTGATAGGGTGGTCCTCCGTTTAGATCCAACCTTCATCCCTAAGATCAATTCGGCTTTTCATCGTTCTCAAGAGATCATTCTACCCAACTTCTGCCCTTCACCTCGTCATCGGCTAGAGAAGGTTTGGCACAAGCTGGATGTTCGTCGGGCCCTCAAGGTTTATATCGCCAGGACTTCTTCCTTTCGTCGTTCTGAGGCCTTATTTGTATCCTTCCAACCTCAATCCATGGGATTAAAGGTCTCCTCCGCTACTCTGGGTCATTGGCTCAGGGCTGCTATTGCTTTGGCTTACGAGACTCAATCTCTACCTGTGCCCCACGGCATTACTGCTCATTCTACCAGGAGCGCAGCTACTTCGGCTGCCTGGTCTACTCAGGCTTCTCTAGAAGAGGTTTGCCGCGCTGCCACTTGCACTTCACCATCTCCATTTATCCGACATTATCGGTTGGATGTTTATGCCTCTGCGGAGGCTTCCTTTGGGAGACGAGTCCTTCAGAGGGTCTGCATCCAGGACGACGAGCGGAGCCAGACTTCTCCCTCCCAATAGGTACCTGGGCTTTGGTATATCCCAAGTGTGACCGGCGTTTCCTCCGTGACTGAGAATGGGCATTGGTCTTACCTGATACGTCCTTTCTAGCTCACTAGGAAATGCCGGTCACCCCCTCCCTATTAGTCCGGCACCTCTCGTGCTGGGCTTTGGCTGTGGGGGGGGGGTCCTGGGGGCTTCTTACTTCTCTTTTATCTTTTACAGACACAACAGTCTACCTACGCCCTAGTCTCAAACTGGATACAGGAAGAGGCGGGGCTTAATTTAACTGGTAGACTCGGTCATGTGGATACCGGATAAGTCACCTCCCAAGTGTGACCGGCGTTTCCTAGTGAGCTAGAAAGGGCGTATCAGGTAAGACCAACGCCCATTTTGGGTCTAGCACAGCTGCTTTTACATTGTGGGTGAGCCAGTTGTGTTGTGTTGTGTTGTGTTGTGTTGTGTTGTGTTGTGTTGTGTTGTGTTGTGTTGTGTGTGTGTGAAGTGTGAAAGTTGGTTTTTTGGGCTTTTTGTGGCTGTGTGAGGTTCCTGCTTGTTTCAGGGGCCATTTTGGATCTAGCACAGCTGCTTTTACATTGTGGGTGAGCCAGTTGTGTTGTGTTGTGTTGTGTTGTGTTGTGTTGTGTTGTGTTGTGTTGTGTTGTGTTGTGTTGTGTTGTGTTGTGTGTGTTTAAAGTGTGAAAGTTGTTTTTTTGGGCTTTTTGTGGCTGTGAGGTTCCTGCTGGTTGCAGGGGCCATTTTGGGTCTAGCACAGCTGCTTTTACATTGTGGGTGAGCCAGTTGTGTTGTGTTGTGTTGTGTGTATGTAAAGCATCAAAGTTGGTTTTTTGCGCTTTTTGTGGCTGTGTGAGGTTCCTGCTTGTTGCAGGGGCCATTTTGGGTCTAGCACAGCTGCTTTTACATTGTGGGTGAGCCAGTTGTGTTGTGTTGTGTTGTGTTGTGTTGTGTTGTGTGTGTTTAAAGTGTGAAAGTTGTTTTTTTGGGCTTTTTGTGGCTGTGTGAGGTTCCTGCTGGTTGCAGGGGCCATTTTGGGTCTAGCACAGCTGCTTTTACATTGTGGGTGAGCCAGTTGTGTTGTGTTGTGTTGTGTGTATGTAAAGCATCAAAGTTGGTTTTTTGCGCTTTTTGTGGCTGTGTGAGGTTCCTGCTTGTTGCAGGGGCCATTTTGGGTCTAGCACAGCTGCTTTTACATTGTGGGTGAGCCAGTTGTGTTGTGTTGTGTGTGTGTGTGTGTAAAGTGTGAAAGTTGATTTTTTGGGCTTTTTGTGGCTGTGTGAGGTTCCTGCTTGTTGCAGGGGCCATTTTGGGTCTAGCACAGCTGCTTTTACATTGTGGGTGAGCCAGTTGTGTTGTGTTGTGTTTTGTAGATTAAAAAAGGGCAAAGAAGTGATGTCGACTTGGCCACGCCCAGCTGACCAACAAGCCACGCCCACCCAGACACCTGACCAAGCCCCACCCACTAATTCAGCCCTGCCCACAGAACCGGTAGCGAAAATTTTTAGATTTCACCCCTGGTCTGAGGGAAGTCCTGCCTTAGCACTTGGCCACCAGCAGCCCTGCTGCCCTTTCACCATCCTCTTGCCCCCTCCTCCTGACCTCTCCTGGTGGTCTCCCATCCTATCGCTGAGGATGCTTTGCTTACAAAGCCAGGTGTCCTCGCTTGGAGAGGGAGTGGGCCTCCCTCTGACCCATGCACTTTCCCTTCCCGTACCCACCATGAGCAACCTGGCCAAGGAGAGCGAGCACAGAAGCAGCAGCCTCGAGGAGGTAAGTCTGGCCGGGCACCCCCTCAGGAAAGTGGGGCTGGGCTGTGGGGTCCTGGTGCCCCGGGAGCTTGAGGACCGGCCTGGGCACTTGCCCTTTGGGCAGCCTGCACTGCCATCTGGGAGTCCTCCGCATGGCCTGAGAGGGACAGCGAGGCTCCTCTGGTGGACGAGGCATTGGTGCTTGCCCTGATCTTGCCTTCTTCCGCTGGAGACTTCCAGATCCCCCCTCCCAGCCTTGCCTGGCCCACCACAGGAGGTGGAGGATGATGATGATGATGATGCATGTGGAAGTGCAGACGACTTCTGCCTTGACAGATCTCTGGAGAGGAGGGGGTGGCGGGGGAGCTGCATGAGGGAAGGCTGCCCCAACAAGCCAGCATCATTACCACACACGATTGGAAATGGGGATTCCCTTTCAATAAGGACCAACCTCCCTCGTGCAGGAGCAGGGAGTACTGCTCCCCTGCCTCCTCCTCTTGCTCTCCAGAGATCTGTCAAGGCAGAAGTTGGACTCAGAGGAAACTGCTGTCCTGAGTCAGCTGCACCCAGTGAACAGCGTCAAGCTGGCCATGACCTAGTTGCAGTGACCCGGCTGTGACCACCCAGCCACGCCTACCCAGCCATGCCCACCTGGCAACTGTGAGTCATCATAGCCTTACATGCAACTGGCCCTTTGAGGGCAACCATAATGCTGATGTGGTCCTCAATGAAATTGAGTTTGACACCCCTGTGCTAGAGCTACTGCACATATACATGTCAGAGATGTGACAAATGACTATAACCAATGAAAGAACTCACTCCAAACCCAATATGTTTGAACGGTATATAAAGTCTACACCTTTTTAAGCTGGCCAGTGAAGTGCCCTCTGTACTTATGTACATAAATAGAAATTTTAATCTGCTTTTCCAGCTCAGAGTCTGTTTGGGCATAGGCATACCAGGCTAAACAGACAGCTGGCATTTCCAGCTAACACAGGTGGCCAGAGAGGAGGAAGTGAGGTATGAAGAAATGTTGCCTTCTGCCATGGTTTGGGAAACCTCAAGAAGCCTTCCCTGGACCCGGCAGTATTAGCCAACTATTGTCCTGTCTCCAACCTTCGCTTTGTTGCGAAGGTTGTTGAGAGTGTGGTCGCGCGACAGTTTCCACAATTCCTGGAGGAAACATCTTATCTAGATCCATTCCAGTCGGGTTTCAGGTCTGGGCACAGCACAGAAACGGCATTGGTTGCGTTGGTAGATGATCTCTGGAGGGCTCGGGACAGGGGTTGCTCCTCTGTTCTGGCCCTGTTAGACCTCTCAGCAGCTTTTGATACCATCGACCATGGTATCATGCTGCACCGGTTGGAAGAGTTGGGGATGGGGGGCACCGTGTTACGGTGGTTCTCCTCCTTTCTCTCAGACCGGTCGCAGTTCGTGTTGGCAGGGGGGCAGAGGTCGACCTCGAGGCCTCTCATTTGTGGAGTGCCTCAGGGGTCGGTCCTCTCGCCCCTTCTGTTCAACATGTTTTTTTTTATATATAATTTTTATTAATAATAAAAAGAAAAAACAAAACCAACATAAATACATTGAAACAACATACAAAACGAACACACATCAATTCAGTCCAATGACTGACTCTTAGAAGATACTACAGCGGTGGGTTATTTTTCATATTTCTATTTGTATCAATATCTACAGTCACCTCTTATATGTGGAGTGCCTCAGGGGTCGGTCCTCTCACCCCTCCTGTTCAACATTTATGTGAAGCCGCTGGGTGAGATCATCCGTGGCTTTGGGGTGAAGTACCATCAGTACGCTGATGACACCCAGCTGTACATCTCCACCCCAGGCCACCCCAACGATGCCCTTGAAGTGATGTCCCAGTGCCTGGAGGCCGTGCGGATCTGGATGGGGAGGAACAGGCTCAAGCTCAACCCTTCCAAGACTGAGTGGCTGTGGCTCCCGGCATCCCGATATAGTCAGTTGACTCCATCACTGACTATCGGGGGCGATTCTTTGGCCGCCGCGGAGAGGGCGCGCAATCTGGGAGTCCTCCTGGATACGCAGCTGTCCTTGGAGGAACATCTGATGGCTGTAGCCAGGGGGACCTTCTGTCAGGTTCGCCTGATTCGCCAGTTGCGGCCCTTTCTTGATCGGGATTCCCTGTGCACAGTCACTCACGCCCTCGTCACCTCGCGCCTGGACTACTGCAATGCTCTCTACATGGGGCTCCCCTTGAGGAGCACCCAGAGGCTCCAACTGGTCCAGAATGCGGCTGCGCGGGTAATTACGGGAGCCGCCTGGCGCTCCCACATAACACCGCTCCTGCGTGAGCTGCACTGGCTCCCAGTGGTCTTCCGGGTGCGCTTCAAGGTGTTGGTTACCACCTTTAAAGCGCTCCATGGCATAGGACCTAGTTATCTTCGAGACCGCCTGCTGCTACCGACGGCCTCCCACCGACCTGTGCGCTCCCACAGAGAGGGCCTCCTCAGGGTGCCATCAGCCAAACAATGTAGGCTGGTGACCCCCAGGGGGAGGGCCTTCTCTGTGGGGGCACCTACCCTCTGGAATCAGCTGCCCCCAGAGATAAGGAGAATCCAAGACCTCGGTGCCTTCCGCCGTGCCCTTAAAACTTTCTTTTTTCAGCAAGCTGGGCTGGCTTAACATATTTTTTAACATATTTTTAATTTTTAATTGGTTTGTTATCTTAAATTGGGGCCAAATTAATTTTTATCCTTTTAATTGTTTTTTAATGTTTGTATTGTATGTTTTTATCTGGCTGTACACCGCCCTGAGTCCCTCGGGAGAAGGTGCAGTATATAAATTCGAAATAAAATAAAATAAATAAAAATAAATGAAGTCTGAGCAATTGAGCTTCGCAGAGGATGTCAATCCAGTACAGTATTGTGAGGAAAGGGGCAAAGAGTTCTTGCAGCCCTGCTGGGGAAACCAGTGGGGTGAGGTGGTTTTCCTAGCTGTAGGAGATGATCAGGCTGAGCCCAAGGGTGGGGTCAGACGCATCATCATTTGGGAGTCTTTATCTCCCTGTAAGAGACCTAAGTCCAGCCCACCTTGAAGTCTGTTGCCTCTTATCTGGTGACAATTTGCCTTGACCTGTCAGCGTTCCAGAAAAACCCCAACTCCAAGTAAAGACGCGGAAGCAAACATTTTCCAAAGTTCGCTTTACTAGAATAGGCAAACTGGCACATCTGGGAAAACCCGAATCTGAAAAGCCCAGGTTTTCCTTCAGTAAGTCAAAGCTCCCAAAACCATCCCCTTTTCCCCCCAGTTGGTCACATACTCCAATCAACGTCCGCTCCATCTCGACCTAGCCCCCTGACCACTGCTTCTCCAGATGCTGGATCGCCCTGACCTTGACCGACAAGAAGAATGCTATTATGTCTACTAACAACCCCTCTCCTTAATCCCCCCTCCTACTTTCCCACACACGAGAAGGTGGCAGCATTGGAGCTTCCAGCCTAATATGGCTTCCAAGGCTGACAGGTGTCCCCCCCTGCAAAAAGAACCACCTCCTGAAAAATACAGCAGACAAAACCCCCAAAGAAGGGGTTAACACCATGCACCAGACCCCTTAACCCCCTCTCCCCCCCACAGGGGGACCTTTTGGTTGCTCAGGAAATTTATCATGAAATTGTTTCACTAGAGTATCAGCATTTGCATCCCAACTCTTCACCCAAGGAGCTTCAGCCAAAGGGTAACCTCTTAGTATTCTCCCAACCCTTTTTCAACAAAGTCATCCATTCCGTTAGGGACATAGAAGTGGGCGGCTCTCTAGGCAACTCAGGCATCGGCACAAAATCCATGCCCGTAGTTATCTGAAAAGGAGTCAACCCAGTACTGCTGTGTACTGCATTATTGTAAGCCACTTCCGCTAATGGTAGCAAGTCCGCCCAGTTTTCCTGTTGATAATTTACATAACACCTAATGTATTGCTCCACCATTGAGTTCAATTTTTCAGCCGATCCGTTAGTCGATGGGTGAAAAGCTGAGCTAAGCCCCTGGGACGACCCAATGGATCGTAGAAACTCTCTCCAGAATTTAGCAGTAAACTGGACCCTGCGGTCCGATATTATTCTCCTTGGGACTCCATGTAGCCTGTAGATGTGTTTCACAAACAGCTTTGCCAGCTTCTTGGCCGAGGGTAGTCCGTTGCAGGCAGTGAAGTGTGCTTGCTTGGAGAATAAATCAATGACAGTCCAAATAACCCTGTTACCCCCCCCCCACTGTCAGGGAGCTCAACTATGAAGTCCATCACAATCTCCTCCCAGGGCTTGGTGGGTTCGGCCACAGCCTGGAGAAGTCCAGGGGGCTTCCCTGGTCTAGATTTCATGGTGGCGCAGGTGGTGCAGCTCCTTACATAGTCTTCCACATCAGCTTTCATCTTTGGCCACCAGAATTGTCTCCTAGTCAAATGGAGGGTTTTTAAAAATCCAAAGTGGCCCCCTAGTCGAGAATCATGACTCTTCTTTAGCACCAGGAGTCACAGGCTGTGGGGCACATAAAGTTTACTCCCCTTCCATGCCAACCCGTCTGTTAGGGTTAGGTCCGCCTGGTTCTCCTTGAACCAGGAATCAGTCGAGAGCGCCGCTTTTAGCTCTGCTGTCAACTTGTCTTCGGGTAGGTTAGAACCCTGGCGCGTTTGCGCTCTGGTGCGGGCTTGGACGGCTGGCTGAGTCTCCGAGATCATGGCATGAATTATCTCTTCCTGTCAGCTGTCAAACTGGGGTTTACGGGGGAGAGCGTCAGCTAAAAGGTTTTTCCCCCCCGGAATGTATTTCAGGTTAAAGTTAAAGCGTTTGAAATACTGAGCCCAGCGAACCTGCTTGGGGGAAAGCTTCCTTGGGGTCTTCAGCACTTCGAGGTTTTTGTGGTCAGTCCACACTTCAAAAGGCTCCTTAACCCCCTCGAGGAAGTGTCTACAGCCCATCGTACCGCAAAAGCCTCTTTTTCCCATACCGCCCATCTGCGCTCAATGTCCGTTAATTTTCTTGATACGTAAGCACACGGCATTAGATTGTTTTGGGCGTTCCTTTGCAGTTGAACAGCAGCCACCGCCACGTCACTTGCATCCTCCTGAACCACAAATGGCTTATTTGGGTCAGGATGCTGTAGGATCGGCTCCACTGCAAATAGGTGTTTCAACCGTTCAAAGGATTTTTGACAGTCCATTGTCCAAGCTAGGGGTTGGCTAGGTTTTGGCTTGGTGGGAGACGGGCCGGTTTTTAGCAATTCTGTCAAAGGGAGTGCGACCTCAGCGAAGGAAGGGATGAATTGCCTGTAAAAGTTTGCAAACCCCAGGAAGCTTGGGAGTTGCTTACGGGTACGTGGGGGCTGCCAGTCCAGCACTGCCCTCCTCTTCCCTGGGTCCATTTCAATTCCCTGACTCGACACCCTGTATCCCAGGTAGTCTAAGGACTCCTTATGGAACTTACATTTGGACAACTTTGCATAAAGTTTGGCTGCTAGGAGCTTTTTCAGCACTTGTCTGACCAATTTGACATGTTCTTCCATATTTTCGCTGAATATAAGAATGTCATCAAGATAAACAAGAACCCCCTGATATAGGAGCTCATGCAAAATTTCATTGATCAGTTGCATGAAGACTGCATGGACCCTTGGAGTCCAAAAGGCATGACCCAGAATTGGAAGCTGCCCAAGGGGCAGTTAAAAGCAGTCTTCCATTTGTCTCTCTCCTTTATGCGAACTCGGTAGTAGGCTTCTCTTGGATCTAGCTTGGTGAAAATCTTGTCTTTTTTTTTTATTGAAAAAGTTTTTCAAATACAAATTCCCCCCCCTTTTTCCCCCCCTCCCTACCCCCCCCTCCCCCTCCCCTCCCCCCATGGCTTCTCCAAGATGAAATCCAGATTAATATCACATTATATAATACTTTACCACCTTTATACACCGCCCCCTATGTGCTATACATTTCTTCCTAACATTATTATTATATCCCCTGTATACTATACATTTAACAGCATTCGGCTAAAAACTATATAATAGATCCTAATTTGGCATTTATTCTACTCATAATCTACCCATTTCCTCCACCTGGATACTTATATTTCTTTTAAATATATTAATATCTAAACATAACATCACTTTTCCTAAACTAAGCAATCAGTAACCTAACCTATCCCCTTGTACCATATCAATTTTATATCACCCACTTTCCTACAGGTCTACCATACATAATATATTTAATATCTTTATTCTTCTGCCCATATCACTAAAAGATATTTCCATAAAACCCTCAAATGACTTGCCTTTTGATAGGTGGTTCAGCAAGTCCTTCATCAGTGGGATGGGGTAGGTATTTTGTATGCAAATACCGTTCACATCTCGAAAATCAACACGCAATCTCAATGTACCATCTTTTTTTTCTTTAAACAGTACTGAGGCGGCCATCCTGGATTTCGCAGGCTCGATGAACCCTCTGGCTAGTTTGTTGTCAATGTACTTCCTCAACTCGGTCATTTCAGCAGGTGTCATGGAGTACATTCTGGGTTTTGGCAATTTGGCTCCCAGTTGCAATTCGATGGCGCAGTCCGTGGGCCGATAAGGAGGGAGGAGGTTACATTCTTCCTCACTCAAAGCTTTGGCTAAGTCTGCATACACCTTAGGAATCTGGTGTTCGCCTGGAGGCCCGTCTGAACAAACCGCTGCTGTTTCTAGCAGCTGGCCATTATGGGTAGGTTGCTCTTTGGGAGGAGGGCCAGGGGGTAATGGGCCAACCCCTATTCTGATTTTTCGGTATCCATCTTCCCATTTGATGGTGGGGGCCCATTTGTCCAGCCAAGCCAGGCCTACTATGATGGATTCTAACATTTTTGGGGTTACTATAAATCATATAAGTTCATGATGTTTCCCCATCTCTAATTTAATCAGTTCAGTAATATGGGTGGCAGGGACCCCCCAATTAACGTTCCATCCACCTGGTGAAATTTAATTGGGTGCTTTAAGGGTGTTGTCCTGATCCCCAATTGTTCTACAACTTTAAGCCCAATTAGACATCTGGTGCAGCCGGTATCTATTATTGCTGGCAGTTCTGCTTGTTTCCCTGTCTCTGGCAGCACCAGTTTTACTTTAATTGAGAAGAGGGGGATGGGTGCACTCACCATCGGGTCTTCATCTCCGCTAGCCACGCCGGGAGGGGTCTTTAGCTGGAGGGTCCTCGCTCTCTTCAGTGGGGAGGGGAATTTCCACGGCTTGTCTGGCGAATTGGCTGGTGTCTGGGGTTTTCCTTGGATCCTTCCTGCCTCGTGCAGCTGTGGCAGGACGTTGTGGAACTGGGGCAGGGGCCAGGCACTCAGAAGCTCGATGTCCTGTTTGTCCACACTGATAGCACTTAATCGCCCCCCCCAGTTGAGGGGGGGCAACATTTGCAGCCTTTGGAATGGGCCTTCTGGATAACGCTCTCCGAGGTGGCTGCTCTGCTGGGGTTTTGCTGTGGGGGTGGACTTCTCTGTCTAGAGCTATGGACATGGTATACCAGTCATGGAGACGCTCAGGCACCCCCCAGATCCCACAGGCTTTTCTGACTTCTGGGTCAATAGCTTCTTTAAAGTAGTGTAGGAGTATGCGGTCAGGCCAATACCCTAGATTCCCTGCAACTCATCTAAAGTCCCATACAAAGTCTTTTATAGGTCGATTACCTTGCTTCATGACCTTTAGCGTGGCTTCGCTTTCATTTATGTGATCTGGGTCCTCAAATCGGGAACGGAGAAGTGTAATAAACCCATCAGCATCATTCAGTTCTGCAGCGCCCTCGTTGTGCAGCTGGACTATCCATTCAGAAGCCTCTCCCTCATTCATCCCATCTGAGATTGCCGACACCAAGTCCTGTTTTGATTCGTATTGGTCCCTGTACTGATCTACGTGATCCCAGACCTTGCTGAGGAAATAAGCTAGTTTGGCCTGCGTCCTGTCAAAGGTTGCTCTGAAGCAGGGTGGCGTTGGCCTTGCGGGTGGAGGGACTCTGGCCACGGCTGGCTGGGATAGAACTTACTGCAGGGCTGCTCCTGTTTGCTGCATTCCAGCCGGCTGCTGTGGGACTTGCTGGGCTAGAGAGAGGGGGGGCAACGTCATCGGCTGCTGTGGGAGGGGGCCCGGCTGTTGAGCTGCTTGCTGTGCTGGAGGGAGGGGGGCATTCCAGCCAGCTGCTGGATTAGTCCCACCTGTGGTGCCAGGATTGTTGGGCCATAGGAGGGGGGCCATTGGGATCCTGGAAGCTTGGAACAGACGGCGCAGGATACCACTGGCACTGGACCCATCCCTGGCCAGGATAAAACCCCCATCCAGGCAGTATATTCTCAGCAGGAGGTAGCGCGAAGGCAGGCTGGTGAGGGCCCCCGAAAGGAGGGTTTTGCATTCCGTATGCCGGCTGCGCCTGGTGCCCCACTGCTGCAGGATGGCCATGCTGCGCTAATCCTCTCGTTTCAGCCCTGGCCGGGTAAGGGGGGGGGGTCTGCGCCCTACTAATCCCCCCTCCATGTCCCGGATCAGGGAAAGTGAATGTAGGTTGTGCTAGCCTCCATCTCACCTCAAGGGGTTGGGAAGAAGGTGCGAAACTCCCCACTTCCATCTGCTCAAAACACTCAGGGAGCCCAGTTAAGGACTGGCTTCGCATTGGGTGCAGCCGGTCCCAGTCCCGGGAGTCTCCGGATCCCACAGCAGCCCCCATCCTCCAGTCTGGCTCACAGGGCGACTTCATTTCTGCTCCTGGAGCTGGGTCGGACTGGCAACTCTTCCAGGAATCCGACGCCTTGGGCCGAGCCCCCAGGCAAAGGGCTTCCTCTGCAGCCTCCATGGCTTGCCCCATTTCTTCAGAAGGAGAAAGCAAGGGGTCGGCAATTCCTTGAGCATCCGCCCCCCCCCCCCCAAGCGGGGCCCTCTCTGATTTCTCCTTTCTCCTCCATCTTCACTGAGTCTTCGCACCACCCGGGGTTTAGGTAGATACTGGGGCTCAGCACCCCTGACAGCCCCCTTATGGGGTGCTGTTAGGTTTTAAAGGAGATTCGAGTTAATGTCAGCATTCCAGAAAAACCCCAACTCCAAGTAAAGACGCGGAAGCAAACATTTTCCAAAGTTTGCTTTACTAGAATAGGCAAACTGGTACATCTGGGAAAACCTGAATCTGAAAAGCCTGGATTTTTCTTCGGTAAGTCAAAGCTCCCAAAACCATCCCCTTTTCCCCCCAGTTGGTCACATGCTCCAATCAACGTCTGCTCCATCTCGACCCAGCCCCCTGACCACTGCTTCTCCAGATGCTGGATCGCCCTGACCTTGACCGACAGGAAGAATGCTATTATGTCTACTAACAACCCCTCTCCTTAATCCCCCCTCCTACTTTCCCACACACGAGAAGGTGGCAGCATTGGAGCTTCCGGCCTAATATGGCTCTCAAGGCTGACATGACCATTAGTAGATCAGATTCTTATGTATAGGTAGCATGAAATAAACTTGTAGTACTTTTGAACTCTGTCCTGGCTCCTGATTTCTTGCACCTGACAATGATCTACTCACAAAAATCTTCAGGGACTACAACAAAACCACAGCATGGCATCAGATCCACAAGCTGGAATGACGGCAGACAATTCAGAGATGAACAGCATCCGCAGACCGGGGTGAAATTCAGCTGGTTATAGCCAGCTCGGGCGAACCGGTAGCGGCAGCTGTGGGAAGCTCTGCCACCCGTGTAGACATCATGATGTCGCTTTTTTGCGATGATTGTAAGCCTCTGTGCATGCACAGAAGGCTTTGTGCATGTGCAGATGATGGTGTGTGCCCATTTGGAAACTGGTAGGGAAGGTAAGTGAATTTCACCCCTGCCACAGACACCAAGAAGGCTTGGAAACAAGTGTGGAATTTAGCAGCTAATATGCATCAAATGCTCCAGTAGCTACAAAATTTAGCTCAACAGTTGTCTCTTTCACCACCTCTGCCACCTGCTACACCTGTACCAGTTCTGCTACTGGCAGCCGGTGCACCTATTCCCAAGACTCCTAGCTCTTTACTGGAGAGATTTATAGGAGACAATGAGAACATCCCTTTCTCAGTGCGATATTTTTATCAGCACCCAACTAGGAGAGTTTCCAACAGACAAATTGTGGGTCTCTCTCATTCTCAGCCTCCTGAAAACTTCAGCCCCCAGATGGTTGCTTCCTCTTATTGAGTGTAATGATCTGATCCTGGATAACTTCCTGAACTTCCTCACCAGATTCAGACAACATTTCAGTGACCCCATACAAGAAGAAACCATCACTCAACAACTTTGCCAGCTACGACAAGGCAACGGCACAGTAAGATCCTACATTGAAGAATTCAAACCACTTTCCACTTATTTGGATTGGAATGAGCCATTCCTGATTGCACAGTTCAGACATGGCTTGAGCAGCTAGATTGCAAACAAACTCATCAGGCAAGGTGCTCCCTGTACACTGGATGAAATTTACATAGCCTGCATAAAAAATTGAATCACGTTTCACAGAAATGAGAGCTCTCTCCAACCATCGCTACCTGCCGCCTTCTCAGCTACTTGCTCCCGTCTCCACCCCATGCACCCCAGCTGCATCTGATCAAGACAGGGAAGAACCAATGCAAATTGGAGCAACCAGGCAAGCCCCGGCCATGGAAGAATGGTAGAGATTCAGGGAATTAGCTCTCTGTTTTTGCTGTGGAGAACCTGGACACATGGTCAAGGACTGACCTTCAAAACCACCCAAGAGAGGAGACAAGCATCCCACCAGCTCCTCTACTGCCAACTGCCCAGACAGCAAACCCCAGGACCATGGAAACAACAGTCCCTCCTGCAAGAGCTCACAGGAGGGGCTCACCAAGGATTGAATGAGGCTCACACACAACCACACCATGGTACATTGTTACAGATTGATTCCATTCTATCCCTCTCCTCCGGTCAGGAAGAAATTCTACCTGCTCTGATAGATTCAGGAGCAACAACTAACATTATAAACCTACCAACAGTAAAGGAGCTTGAAATTCCAATTCCCCTTGCAAGTAAAAACTATTGATTGCTGGCTTTTAAAAGAGGGTCCTATTTCACATTCCACAGTACCTTTGCAATTAACCATAGGCAACCACTCAGACGTTAACCCTTTTTGTGACTAGCCATCTGGACCTTTCCATAGTGTTAGGGGCCAATTGTTTGCTACTTCATGACCCCATGATTAAGTGGAAGAAACGGTCTCTTTTAACAACCCTGATTGCCTCTCATTCCAATTGACTGTCCAACACCCCCCCCCCCCCTCCAGCCACCCCAGAAGACTAGCAGGGAAATTCCCAATCTATCAAGCAAGTATGCAGGCTTTCAAGATGTTTTGGGGGAGGAGGAAGCAACAGTTCTTCCCCCACACAGAGACTGTGACTGTACCATAGACCTGGTCCCAAGTGCAAAAATACCTGTCGAAAGGTAGTATCCAATGTCAGCCAAAGAGTTAAGAACCTTAAAGCAATATTTAGACTAACTTGCAAAAAGGCTTTCTTCGCCCTTCAAAATTACCATCTTCAGCTCTGACCATTTTTGTTCCCAAAAAGCAAGACCCCAATGCCCCAAGTGTGAGTGCCCCCACCCCTTTGTGTGGTACACAATTTCCAAGCCCTGAATTCGATGACAGAGACCACTACCCACTGCCACTAATTCCAGACCTTTTGGATAGACTACAAAAGGCACACATTTTCTCTAGATTGTATCTTCTCAATGCTTATGAAGGGAAATAGTAATAAGGATATAATAAATAATACTAGAATATAATATACTGGAATACTAGAATTAGTAGAAACTGGCATTCTCTAAACGTTTGTTTCCTGTAATGTTGCAGGAAAAATGGGACTCAGACCTCGGAATCAAAAGGAGTTGTATTTATTTGCGCAAAAGGTTCAGAGCAATAAAGCCGTAGCAACATCTGAACACCCTCTTATGGAACTACAAACACTTATATACTTATCAAAAGTAGCAAAGCACAGAAATACATATCAGTCATTGATTGGTTATAGTATTTCTAGCCCCCCTCCCCTGTTGCTCTGTTAAACAAAAGCTAAATATCTTGCTCCCCCTTCATACAGAACGAGGTCACAGGTGTCTTGCAGGAAGTACCTAAGTTTCTAGCAGTTTGTGGAATAACTGTAACTTTGAGGTTTGACATTTTCCATCTTGACATCTCCTATTATCTATAAAGCAATCTTTTTATGACCTACTTTTTCATCCTGCCTCACCCCCCCCCAACCCGAGACTCTATTTCTGTCAACAATTGAGTCTCACCTTTCATGTCTTCTTGGCACTTGAGTAGATAAAAATATATGGCAAGTAATACGGCCTGTTTCAGATAGTGATAGATAAGAAAAAGCAAAAGAGTTTATAAAGTTATTCCCCACTTTCATCTTCAGGCACAACTTCCAATCCCCAAGGTCCCATTTGTTCATACACACTACCATCTGGACCTTCACTTTCCCCTTGTGGATCCAAGGCGAATTCATTTTCCAGAAGTCCTTCCATCACTAATTCCTTTTCAATTCGTATCTCCTTTACTGACCTCATAACTAATTGTCTGAGTAGAGGTATTACACAAGGAATAAAAGCAAGCCCTGCTATTCCACATAACAACAAGAACAGTATCTGTTTGACCCAAGCAGTTCCTGATAGACATGAGAACCATGCATCGGTTCCTTGTACTCTTTGTCCAATTCTAGATGCTCTAGCTTGTAAATCCTTTGCTACTTCTCTGACTACTCGTAATTTATTCATGTAAAAACAACACTCTTCTCCCAAGAATAGACATAAACCACCTTTCTCAGCTGTCAGGAGGTCTACGGCACACCGGTTTTGCAAGACCACTGCTGCCAAAGAGTCTATCTGGTCCTGGACTTCAACCAGGGTCCCAGCAATCTGGTTCAGACTTTGTTGGAACTCTTCAGATAGTTGTTTAAACTCTACGGTGGAGTGGGCTAAACCACCTACACCTGTTCCAACAGCAGTGCTTATCCCTAGGATGGCTAATAAGGGAATTACAAGGGGTACTCTTTTCTGAATATGTCCCATGAGAGGAACAGGAAGAGTTTGATCCCCACTAACTACGCCCATTTTTGGGAAGAGGTGTACCAAAGTACACATTCCAGTCCAGTTGGTAGGTAGACACACATACGCATTTCTCCCACATAAGAAAAATACCCCATTCTCTCTTAAACACACTGCCATGTTCATGGAAAAAGTATGAACTCTATGGTTCCCCTCATTACTCCAGACCCCCAGGGTCCCTGCCATGAACATACCAGTTAACGGTTGCAGTGGAAGTTCTTGTTTAGGGTCTCCTTGCTCGTTTCTGAAGTATGGAGCTTCAAGGAGATAGTGGGAGCTTTCATTCCCAGAAGGGAATGGAATGCAAAGTCCTTTCATGGGTTTAGGGTAGAGCCAGAGGGGAAACCGAGGTGGCATACGTTGACTTGGGCACTTTATCAACGTCACATTTCCTCCCCATTTTGTGAAGCTAAATTGTGGATGCGAGAAGGTGACCTTTTTCTGGAAAAGGTGGTGCGCAGAAGGAGCAATATTACGATTTAGCTTCATGTCCATAAGTCTAGGTTGATAGTCAATGTGCAAGTCCAATAAACATTGTTGCCATTGCCCTTCTGTCATTGATCCCACAGGAATGCCCTTCTGAGATTCCTGACTCCTTTTAACACATAAAGAGGGCGGCCCTAGGAGATCCATACCAACAGCCACAGGGCCAACAATGGGAAGATGGCTCATTCCCAATCTTTCTAAGGCATCATAGAAATCACCATGTAATTTTGCCCCTACGGTGTCGGTTCTCCACCTGGCACCTCTTTCAAAATCTATGGTGGCCTTGGTGTCTGCCCAGAGGCCTGGTGAGACAGGGATTGCATTATAAACTGATGGGGATGCAGATAAACACAACAACATCTTTGGCCTAAAGTGGGGTCAAATTGGTTAATCAGCATCTGGCCCAGTTCCAGTGTTTTCAGTATATACTGTCCTGCTCTCAATTGTTGCAGAGGCCCCCTTTTCCTCTGACCCCCCCCCCATGCTGTACTTTAGGGGTAACACGCTTGGCCTTGGGACTCGGGGTTGGCTCGGGGTATCATCCCCATCTGGAAATAAGGTGGCGACCGCGGGAGTGAACTAATTCCAGTTCCCCTTCGCCTATTATTTCCGGAGATTCCAACCCCTGGGCCCAAATCTTATTCTGCTCTTTGCGATTTTCAGCATTCTCGGAACCTTCTTCAGGGGTAAGAGGAGTTAACTGGTCATTCTTATGACTTTTGGAATTATTGTCAACAGTCCTATCACCCAGCAGGCCACTGGCCAATAATAACCCAAGCCATAGGAAACCCATGTCAGACATTTAAAACGACCCTTGCCCAATTGTAGGAATTACCACATCAGGAAGATGGATGGGAGTAGATGTGATTTGAGATGGGTCAATGTCAGTTCTGGGTGATCCACAAAGCCAAGTCTTATTTGCCAGATATAGTGCCCACAGTCCCAGGATTCCTAATATATTGTAAAGGACCCACTCCCAGGGTTCTTCAAGCATCAGTATCCCCAGGGGATTCACACTGTCTTCAGTCACAGCCTATGTTCTTAAGTACAGCACCTGTCTCTTTGGGCTGGGACCGATTCCAGAAGAATAAGTGTCCTACACAGCAAATCACAATTAGGACGATCAAACTCACTAAGGCCAGACTCACTGCATTTATGGCTACATATAATTGAACTACCATTCTATGAAGTATATTCAGTCTACCTGACATGCTCTACCCTTAATATGTTAAAAGTTATTTTTCTCATCCAAATTTTCAGCCGTACGTAGAGGGTCAGCTTCCGGAGTGACGCCAGTAAGGCTTCTTCTGCCCCGTATGTTGCCTGCCCATTGCCAGTAGGGCAGTTATAGGGGGCGCTTCTTCAAGTGCACCACTAGAGGGCAGGATTTTTCTGGTTCCACCTCCCAATATTCATCAGCTGCGGGCTTAACTCGAGTCCAGTGAATCCAAGATTTGGATTCCAACACCTTTACTGCAAGTGGAAAACACATAACCACAGTATACGGGCCTTTCCACCTAGGATTCAAGTTTTCCCCTTTCCAGTGTTTTACCCATACTTTGTCTCCTACTTGGATATTATGACCGGGGGTACTCAGAAAAGGTGGACTAAGGGACACACAGTATTGTTGGATTTCTTGTATTTGCTTGTTCAATTCTCCCACCATTTGGCTCGCCCACGTGGTTCCTATCTGGCTTAGGTCTCCTATATGATTTTTCAAGTTAGCACTGATAACTGGGGGTCTCCCAAACATAATTTCAAAAGGAGATAATCTAATTCCCTTACATGGAGTGCACCTCACAGACCAAAGTGCTAGTGGTAATGCATCCACCCACTTAAGGTGAGTTTCAAGACACACCTTTGTCACCTTTTCCTTTATAGTCCTGTTCATCTTTTCAACCCTTCTAGCAGATTGGGGCCGAAAACCACAATGAAATCTCCAGTGGGTCCCTAAGGATTTAGCCAGTTTCTGATTTACTTGATGTACAAACTCAGGTCCATTATCTGATGATATGAAAGAGGGCACCCCATACCGGGGAATAATGTCCTTGAGTAAAATTCTAGTCACTTCATGTGCCTGCTTTGTTTTAGTAGGGAAACATTCAGGCCACCCAGTATAATTGCACACTAAAACTAGCATTGCCTTATATAGTCCGCATCTGGGCATGTCTGTGAAATCAACAACTAATGAATCCATAGGATAATATCCCTTGGGCTGACTTCCAGGTGGGAGTCTAGGTCCTTGCCTTGAATTAACTTGAGCACATGTGTTACATCTCTCAGCTGCATGGGCACATAGTGAGTGAAGGCGATTGATATACACAATACGTTGGAGGGCTTCCGCTAGTGCACTTTTTCCCATGTGGGTCATTGAATGAGTGTCTTTTACCACTGGCCAGGCTAAATTTTCAGGTACAAAAATCCTTCCGTCTGGAAGTACAAACCATTCTCCCTGTTTATATCTTTTCAAATCTACAGTTGCCTGTAGTTCCTCCGCTTTAGAATATCTAGGGTTCAGTTCTTTTGGCATCTCTATTGCTACATAAGCTGTCATGTCAGGGTAGGTTTGATTATCTCGGGTTGCGGATAACCTTGCTTCTCTATCAGCTGCTCTGTTTCCTCGAGCTACTTCCTCTTGGCCCCTTTGATGTCCTTTACAGTGCATGACAGCTACCCTCTTTGGCCCCAGCACAGCTGCTATTAGTCTTTCAATTAGGAGAGGGTGTTTGATTTCCTTTCCTGCTGCGGTTAGGAGTCCTCTCTCTCTATAGACTGCAGCATGGACATGTAACGTGAGAAGCGCATATTTAGAATCAGTCCAAACATTTATGCTTTTATCCTTTGCTCTCTCCAGTGATCGTATTAGAGCCCACAGTTCTGCTGCCTGAGTGCTTGTGCCTTTTGGGAGTGGTCCAGTTTCTATGACTCTTTCGAGTGAGACTACTGCATAACCTGCATATCGTTCTCCTGTCGCGATGAAACTTGACCCATCAGTAAACCAATTATAGTCCGCTGATTTCAATGGTACATCAGTTAAATCAGATCTACATGAGAATTGACTTTCTATCACTTGCATACAATTATGCTCAACTTCAGGACCTGGTATAGGTAATAAAGTGGCCGGATTTAGGGCATTTGTCTGTTTCAATGTTACTTGAGGATTTTGCGTGAGAAGAGCTTGATATTTATAAATTCTGGAATTAGTTATCCATAAGTGTCCTTTTGTCTCCAATACTCCACGGATTGCATGACTGGTATATGTTGAGGGTAAAACTGCCCTCTGCAAAGTGGTGCAACGGACCAGACAGCGAATAGATATGTTGCTTGGCAAAACACACAGATACTCACAGACTCTGAACGTTGTAAGAAAATAAACAGTCTTTACTTGTAGTATAAAAACAAACTTGGCTTCTCAAAACAAAGATAACACTTCTTCAAATAATCACGGTTCAACACAAAAACATAGTTTGCTTACAATTCCAGTTCTCTTCAGTAACACAGACACAGTTCCTTTCAGCAGTTCAACCTTCTCATAGCAGGAGCAGAAGTGAATGAACTTCCTGCCTTCTTTTATGTCTGCTTAGCACAGCCAATTAGTCATCTTGTAGCAGTTAAAGTTACAGAACATAGTTTTCTATATATTACCTACCCAACTGTAGGATAAGCATCCAACAGTATATATGGTAGTCGGTTGTCCAAAAGTCAATTTATTAGCTTCCTCAATTAAAAGAGCTGTTGGGGGTTCCCGTCTGTTGAGTGGCCCTTGGTCTGATTGACCTCTCTCCTTTCCCTCGGGTGGTTTCGGCGTGTCGCTCGCCCGCAACCCTCTGTCGACTTTTATCGCTACCCGGAACCATTCAGAGAGTCGGTTTGGGATGTCATGATAAGCAGTCACTTGGGAAATTCTCTTATCTAGGCTTGTCCTAAAAAAGTACACCAGCAATCGCTCGGGTAGGGGAGGTAGTGTCCCAACGACTCTCCTGAATTCACGGATGTTAGATCAGGCGCAGGAACAGAAGACGTGACCAGCTCGATACATGTAACAACTTTATTTACACTGTAACAAGTAAAAGAAGACTGCTGGCGCGCTGCCGGAGCTCTCCTTATATTCGCTCCCGGCAGACGCACCGCCCCTAGACAGGGATTCAAATCTCCCGCCCGATGGCTGGCAGCCAATCAGGGCGGATGTCCTTATAAGGACATAACACTCCTCCCCCCTTAGTCTGAACTGTCAATCTCGTTCACAAAAGTCACGTAGTCCCGCAGGTACGTAGGACGCCTCGGCACCCTAGCTGACCTGCGCAGTCTCACTTGTTCTCCGTCTCCGACCTGGATGGACGGGGCTCTGTCGTCTCCCGGCTCCCTCTCCGGAACCGGGCTTGGTTCGGCTGTCGAGTGAGCGGGGTCACCCCCAGCGCCTCCGGCCGGACCGCAGACCTTGGATGGCTGGTTCTGGTGGTCTTCTTCCTGGCCTGTGGATCTGTCGCCTCGCCTCGGTGGCTCGGTTCCGACCCGGGAAGAGCGTCTGAGTCTCGGTAAGTCCATCGGTTGCTCCTCCCTGGTCTCCCGGGCGCTGCGGTTCGGTTGCGGTTCGGCCTGGTGCTGGGTGGGTGGTGGTTCTGTTTGGTGCCCTCTGGACCGGCCCGCCGGCTGCGGGTGGTGCTGGCCTGTGTTGCGTTGTCCGACCTCGCAGGGGTGGCGTTGGTCTGCTAGGTCGGGCTGGCGTTGGTCTACCCCGTCTGGTCGGTGGTGGTCGACCTGGTCGGGCTGTTGTTGCGGCACTACCTCTGCGGGGCGGCGGAGGTCTCCCCTGCCGGGGTGGTGCCGGTCTACCTGGCCGGGTTGTTGTCGGCTTTCCCTTCCCCCTAGTCCCTGGTCTACTGTCGGGTGGTGCCTGGGGTCATCCGGGTCAGGGTGTCGTTTGTTGGCTGTCTTCCGTGATGGGCGGGGGTCCCCCACGTCGGTGAGCCGTGTGCCACCCTCGCCCGTGGGTCGTGGGGTGCCCATCTTGGCTGGGTCCCGGTCTACTCGCCTGGAACTGCAGTCTCCCTGGCTGGGCTGGCATAGGCTGCTGTAACTGGTGGGGTGCGCTGCTCCTCCTCTGGGCAGGTCCCGGTCTACCTGCGGGCTGGGTTGGTGGTCCCTGGCCTTGCCGTGCCCGGTGCCCACCTGGCTGGGTTGGTGTTGCCATCCCCCGTGGGGCTGGCCCCGGTCTACCTCGCTGGGCTGCCGATGTGACAGCATCTGGTAGTGGGCTGGGCCAACCTTGTCGGGGTGGTGCTGCTCTGCCTCGCAGGGGTGTGGTAGGCCTGCCTCGTCAGGGTGTTGTAGGCCTACCTCGTCGGGGTGTTGTAGGCCTACCTGGTCTGGGTGTGGCAGGCCTACCTCGCCGGGGTGTTGGAGGCCTACCTCGTCGGGGTGTTGTAGGCCTCCCTCGTCAGGCTGGTTTTCATGTGCCCCCCCCACCTTTTTCGGAGTTGGTCGATGTGGCGTCTCGTGAACTGTCCATCTTCCAACTCGACGATGTAGGATTTGGGGCCGGTTGTGCTGGCAATTTTCCCTTTCAGCCATTTAGGAGAGCCGCTAAAGTTTAGCGCGAAGATTGAATCTCCGTTGCTGAAGGCGCGAAGCGGGCGGCTGGCGGTTGCGGTCACTTCCGGGCTGTATTGGGGGTGCAGCCGGTCCAAGGGTGACCTCAATCTTCTGCCCATCAACAGTTCGGCCGGGCTCTTGTGGGTGGTGGCGTGTGGCGTGATGTGCTGTGTGAGGAGGAAATTGTCTATGCGCTCTTGCCAGTCCCCCGGGCCCATCTTGGTGAGGGCCTCTTTGGTCAGTCGGACCATGCGTTCGGCTTGTCCGTTTCCGGCCGGCCTGTAAGGGGCGGACAGGGCGTGGCGAATGCCCAGTCCTGCCAGGAAGGACTCCATGGCCAGGGATGTGAGCTGGGGGCCGTTGTCTGAGACCAGCACATCCGGTAGACCATGTGTGGCAAACAGGCGGCGCAGGGCTCGGATCGTAGCGTCTGTTGTGGTAGATGCCATGGGCACCACCTCGAGCCATTTGGAGAAGGCATCTACCACGATGAGGAGGTGTCGCCCTTGCATCGGACCCGCGAAGTCAATGTGTATCCTCGACCAGGGGTTGCTGGGGGTCTCCCACTTCGCGACTTCGGATTGCGGTGGCGCTGGGCGGACTTCTTGGCACGGGTCACATCTGGAGACCCATTGTTCAATGTCTCTGTCCATGGAGGGCCACCAGACATAACTCCGTGCCAGGGCCTTCATGCGGACGATGCCCGGATGCCCCTTGTGTAAGGTTTCTAGCGTCCGCCGTTGCAGAGTGCTTGGAATCAGCACCCTGTCTCCCCATAGCAGACAGCCTTTGATGGTGGACAGCTCCTCCTGTTTCCTGGCGAACGGGCTGAACCTTTCCTCTGGCTTTTCCGCTGGCCACCCTCTGAGGATCCATGACTTCACTTGGCGGAGTGTGGGGTCCTTTTGGGTGTGGACGGCCACATCTGCGGATGACACCGGGCAGCTGGCGTCGTCATCAATGTGAAGTAGGTGGAGCGTGGGGGCTGGGTCCTCGACTGGCTTCTTCGACGGGCATCTGCTGAGGGCGTCAGCGTTCCCTATGGCTGTGCCTGGCTGGTGCATGAGCCTATAGGAGTAGCCAGCTAGGAAGATGGCCCATCTCGTCATTCTTGGGGACATGAAGGTCGGGGTTGGTTGGTCGCCTGCGAGGAGTCCCAGGAGAGGCTTGTGGTCTGTGACTATGGTGAAGCGTCTTCCGTAGAGGTATTCGTGGAAGCGCTTCACTCCGGCCACGATGGCCAGGGCTTCTTTGTCCAGCTGGCTATAGTTCCGTTCTGCGCCGGACATAGTCTTTGAGAAGTACGCGATTGGGGCTTCCGAGCCATTGGGCAGTTCGTGGCTGAGGACTGCCCCCACCCCGTAGGGCGACGCGTCGCAGGTCAGTCTGATGGGGAGCGTCTCGCTGTATTGGATGAGGACGCTTTTGGACGTCAATAGTCCCTTGATGGCCCGGAATGCTGCTTCCTCTTCCTGGCCCCACTTCCAGGAAGCCGATTTCCCCAGCAGGCGGTGGAGTGGCTCAGCAACTGTGGCTTTCTGTTTTAAGAAAATGGCGTAGAAGTTGAGCAACCCAAGGAAAGCCTGAAGCTCCGTTTTGTTTTTTGGGCTTGGAGCTTCATGGATTGCTTCCACTTTTGATTTGGTGGGGTGTATGCCTGTGCTATCAATGAGGAAGCCCAGGAACTCGACTTCCTGTACTCCTATGATGCACTTGTCCCGCCTGACCCTCAAACCCTTGGCCTTGAACCGCTGCAGGACAAGCCTGAGCCTTTCAAGGAGTTGGGGTCTCGAGTCACCGGAGATGAGTACATCATCGAAGTAAGGCACCACCCCTGGAACGCCTTGGAGAAGGCGTTCCATCATGGATTGGAAGATGCCAGGGGCAGCGCTGACTCCAAATTGGAGGCGGTTACATTTAAATGCCCCTCTGTGCGTGACAATCGTTTGGGCCTCCGCCGTTTTGTCATCCACTGGCAGTTGCTGGTAAGCCTGGGCCAGGTCCAGTTTCGCGAAAATTGATCCAGATCCCAGGGAATGCAGCAGATGTTGCACCACTGGGACTGGGTATGCGCTCTGTGCCAACGCCTTGTTGATGGTGCAACGGTAGTCAGCACAGATGCGCACAGACCCATCATGCTTCAGTGGGGTCACAATGGGGGTCTCCCATGAGGCATGATCGATCGGTTCCAGTACGCCCTGGGCGATCAGCTTATCCAGCTGTTCATCTACTTTAGGCCGCAGGGCAAATGGAACTCGGCGGGGCTTGAGCCTGATTGGGGTGATTCCCTTGTCCAGATTAAAAGAGATTGGCCTCCCCACAAATTTCCCCAGCTTACCATCGAAGACTTCTTTGAACTCTTCGATGATGGAGTCGAGTTCGTCCCTGCGGATCTCGTGGATGCCCTGGAGTGAAAGTCCTAGAGGCTTGAACCACTCCACGCCCAACAGGTTCGGTCGGCTGTGCTGCACAATGGTGATGGGTAGCTTTCCATCGAAGTCGTTGTACTTCACATGGATGGTTGCTCTGCCTAGGATTTCAATGGGGTTTCCGTTAAAGTCCACAAGTTTGTCTTTCGGGGCTTTCAGCTGGGTCCTTTTGTATGCCGGTTTCAGCTGTTGTAGGTGCTGCCAGTCCATGATGGAGAAGGCGGATCCGGAGTCTACCTCCATCTTGCACGGAGACCCCTCTGCTAGCAGCGTCACGTGGAACTTGGTGGTCCCCTCGTCGCTTGTGTGAGCAATGGTGGTGGTCTGGTGCACCGTTCTGTTTCGGGGATATTCCTCCTCCCCGCGCCGGGACTGGTTTGAGGACCGTTTGGATGTCCTCTGATTATCTTTGCGATTTTCCCGGAATCGCGGTCTGGGCGGCTCCGGGGCTGGGTCTGTGGCTCTGCAGGCCTCGGCGATGTGGCCCCTCTTCAGGCATCGGCGGCAGGTCGCGTCCCTCCATCTGCAGGTTGCTCTGGGGTGGTCGCCTCTGCAGCTGCCGCATCGCTCTCCACGGTCGCCATGCTGTGGTGTTTCCCGCCTGGGAGGGCGGGACACCTTGTGGACGGCCATTTCCTCATCAGACTCGGATTGAGTGGTTGCCTCGTCTGATGAGGTTGGGCCCGACTTGTGGATCTTATGGATCCCTCTTGCTTTTACCATTGCGGCGGCTGCTTGTTCGGACGTCTCCGCCGCTGTTGCCTCGTCGAGGACGTCTTTAAGCGGAATCCTCTTCCTGCTGAGGAATTTCTTTTGCAGCCCCACATCTCGCATTCCAAAAACAATGCGGTCCCGGATGGCGTTGTCCACATTATCGAACTCACAGTTGGCAGCGAGTTGGCGGAGCGCTGCCACGAATTCTTTGATGGATTCACCTTCCCGCTGGTTTCTTTGCTGGAAGGTGAACCTGTTTGCGATGGGGGTGCCTGTAGGTGCATAGTGCTCCTGTAAGACGTCCTGCAGGTCGTTCCAGGACATCTCCTCGATGTCCCTAGGTGCCACGAGGTCCATCGCCATCTCTAGGACGTCCGATCCGCAATGAGCCAGGAAGAGGGCTCTTTTCCTCTCATCATCGAGGTTCTGGTATCCATTGCCTCGCAGGAACTGCCGGAATCGGACCATGTATGACCTCCACTTCTCCCGGGATGGGTCGAACGGGTTCAGCGCGGTCATCGGGGCTTGCGGGGTAGCCATTCTGGAAGTCGCTGTGGTGAAGTGACTTCAGCTCTTGGGCGATCGTGCCGTGAGTCTTTCTCAGGTTCTCTTCTCTAGTCCTTCGTCGCCAGTGTTAGATCAGGCGCAGGAACAGAAGACGTGACCAGCTCGATACATGTAACAACTTTATTTACACTGTAACAAGTAAAAGAAGACTGCTGGCGCGCTGCCGGAGCTCTCCTTATATTCGCTCCCGGCAGACGCACCGCCCCTAGACAGGGATTCAAATCTCCCGCCCGATGGCTGGCAGCCAATCAGGGCGGATGTCCTTATAAGGACATAACAACGGATATGCTCTTTGATGGGCTTCCCCTTCTGCATTAGGTTTCTGAGCTCATCTTCCACATAGGGGTCGTCCTCCTCCTCCTCATAACGGTTTCTCAATAGTTGCAAGAACCCATCCGCATCTTGCAGCTGGGGGGCCCTGTTTTTATAGAGGGATGCTGACCACCTCTTTGCTTCTCCCTCCAGCCCTTCCGAAATGGCATTCACTAGGGCTCTAGGGAAAGGGAAAAGGTGTCCATAACGCTCTATGTATATCTCAGCTGAATCGAGAAATTGGGCGAGGTTGTCTGGGTCACCGTCGAACTTCCCTCTGAACTGGGCTGGCTCCTCCCTGTCTACCCTCTCCTCTCTGTGCTGAGCTGTGTAGGGCCCCCCTCGGTGTTGAAAGACTTCTGCCTCGCCTCTCATCCTGGGGTAGGGAGGTGCTGCCTCATCTAGGCTTTGCTGCTTTCTGGGAGGGGGGAGGACCCATGGATGCATCGTTGGGCTCCTTCTCTTCCTGCTGTGAAGGGGGGAAGGGCTGCGCCTTGGCCTACGTCCTCTCGGGTCCACAGCCCAGACTGGTTCTCTCTTTTCTTTGGGTCTGCAGGATGGTTCCTCCCCCTGAAGGGTGGCACGGTCAAATTTTTCTTTCAACTCATCTATGGGGCTTTCGAGTGGCTTCCTTAGAATTTCTTGGCGCTTACTTTGTTTTCTGGCTTGTTCCCACTCCCATAGCCAGGAAGCTCTGCCCAATTCACTTAGAGGTTTTCCCTTATCTCTCACGTTGGGAAAGGGGAATTCCGCCTCTGAAGCTTTTGGCACAGTCCCCGGGTACTTATCTGATTCAGGCTTCTTTGTTTGAGGTTTTTCCGAGAAGGAAGGCAGGGAGAGTTGAGCCTTTGTAGTTTCCAAACTGGCTGGAGTCACGACCGCTTCTCCTCCACTCGTTGCTTGAAGCAGGCTTTCCTCCGAGAGCTTCGCTTCAGCCATAGTGTCGGGGGATAACCTCCAATCCGACCATACGTCTGGGAGGGAACGGGATGATTTAAACTCAGCCAGCCTGGCTTTGAGAGAGTTTGGCAGTCTGTCAGGTTTCGGTTCTGTCTTAAATGAGTTCCATTATCAAGCGCAGAGTCTCTAATAAATCACTTTTTATTAAGAACAGAAATAGCCGACATTCCTAACTCTAATTGCTGCCAAACTGGCTCCTCCTCCCAACCCCCTCCTCTTCCGCTCTCCAGCCCGATGTCCCATTGGCCATCATGCAAATCCATCTCTACGTCCCGGCACGTACTTCTCACAGGAATGTGGCCCCCACCCTCGTTCCCCAGGAAACCCTATCTGTTGCATGCAGAAAACTAGGTAAAAGTTCATCTCAGCAATAAATCAGCGCTTCTGGTCTTTGCTTCATGTCTTCATGTCAGAACTGGAAGAGAGCCTAATTTGGAATGCTGACAAGAGCAGTGGCTGCCAGAATTTTAAGACAATGTGGCCATCCCTTGGATACTCCATCAAGTTGTTTTGACAAATAGGCTATAGGTTGCTGCCAACTTCCCTTTTCTTGAGTTAAGATGCCAAGAGCAGTATTATTCTTTGAGTCCACATACAAATTAAAAGGCTTTTTGAAGGTTGGGTAGTCCCATAACGGGCTCGGGACAATTCTGATTTCAGGGTTTCTAACGCCTGGTGTTGGTCATGTGTCCAAATAAAGGGCTCCCTTCCCCCCCCCCCGCCCGTGGACTCATAGAGTGGTTTAGCTAACAAAGTAAAGTTTGGTATCCATATTCTAAAATATCCTGCTGCACCTAAAAATCCCCGTAATTCTCTCCTATTTGTCGGCTCTGCAATGCGGCACACAGCTGCCTTTCTCTCATGTCCTATAGATCTCTGGCCTTGACTTATAGTGTAACCTAAGTATTTAACCTGGGGTTTTACTAATTGGGCTTTCTTCCTTGAGGCACGGTATCCTTTAACCATCAGTAGATGAAGCAATTGATTGGTGTTATCCCAACAACTTTCCCTTGTCTGCCCAGTTACTAACACATCATCAACGTATTGGAGTAGTACATCTCCGTCCTCACATGGCTGGAAGTCTTCTAAGTCACAGCCAAAGCATTGCCAAAAAGAGTAGGGGAATTCTTAAATCCCTGAGGAAGTCTGGTCCAAGTGTATTGTCTTCTCTGGCCCATTACTGGGTCTTCCCATTCAAAAGCAAATAATTTCTGACTGTCATCATGTATCGAGATAGTAAAGAAACATCTCTCAAATCGACTACAGAGAACCAACTAGCTGATGCTGGGATCAAACTCAGGAGTGTGTATGGGTTCTGAACTGCTGCATGGACAGTAATTGTAGCCAAATTGACCACGCGAAGATCTTGGACTGGTCTAAAGGAGCCATCGGGCTTTGGGATAGGTAAGATTGGCGTGTTCCAAGGGGATTGAATAGTTCTTAAAATGCCAGCCTTTAAGTATTTGGTAATATGATCCTGAATTGTTTGTGCAATGGGGCGAGGGTAGCTCCTCTGCCGGAGATGAATAGGCCTTGCCAGGGGCTTTACTTGAATGACTAATGGTGTGCGGTGAGCTGCATGACCTGGCGGATTATTTATTTTATTTTATTTATTTATTTATTAGATTTCTATACCGCCCTACTCCCGAAGGACTCAGGGCGGTGCACAGCCAGACAATAAAAACACATACAATACAAAATTTAAAAAATAGAATAAAATCAAATTAAATAATTTTGGCCCCGACAAATTTAAAACCCCAAACTTTTAAAACCAATTTAAAATTGAATATATAAATACTAAAAGATATTTAAAATTTTAAAAATCTTTTATAAAAGAGGGGGAAAATTAGGCCAGGCCGGCCTGGTGAAATAGTAAGGTCTTTAAGGCGCGGCGGAAGGTGCGCAGATCCGGGATCCTCCGTATCTCTGGGGGGAGCTCGTTCCAGATAGTAGGTGCCCCCACAGAGAAGGCTCTCCCCCTGGGGGCCGCCAGTCGGCATTGTTTGGCTGACGGCACCCGGAGGAGCCCCTCTCTATGGGAGCGTACCGGCCGGTGGGAGGCTATTGGTGGTAGTAGGCGGTCCCGCAAGTACCCGGGTCCTAAGCCATGGAGCGCTTTAAAGGTGGTAACCAAAACCTTGAAGCGCACCCGGAAGACCACCGGGAGCCAGTGCAGCTCGCGCAGGAGAGGTGTTACATGGGAACGCCATGTCGCTCCCATTACCACCCGCGCGGCCGCACTCTGCGCCAGTTGGAGCCTCCGGGTGCTCCTCAAGGGGAGCCCCATGTAGAGAGCGTTGCAATAGTCCAGGCGGGAGGTGACAAGGGCATGAGTGACCGTGCGTAAAGAGTCCCGATCCAGAAAGGGATGCAACTGGCGAATCAGGCGAACCTGATGAAAAATCCTCCCGGTCACGGCCGTCAAGTGCTCTTCTAAAGACAGCCATGAATCCAGGAGGACGCCCAAGTTGCGAGCCCTCTCCGTGGGGGCCAATGATTCGCCCCCAATAGTCAGTGATGGCGTCAACTGACTATATCGGGACGTCGGAAACCACAGCCACTCAGTCTTGGATGGGTTGAGCCTGAGCCTGTTCCTCCCCATCCAGATCCGTACGGCCTCCAGGCACCGGGACATCACTTCAAGGGCATCGTTGGGGTGATCCGGGGTGGAGATGTACAGCTGGGTGTCGTCAGCGTACTGATGGTACTCCACCCCGAAACCACGGATGATCTCGCCCAGCGGCTTCACATAAATGTTGAACAGGAGAGGCGAGAGGACCGACCCTTGCGGCACCCCACATATGAGGGGCCTCGGGGTCGACCTCTGTCCCCCTGTCAACACAGACTGCGACCGGTCAGAGAGAAAGGAGGAGAACCACCGCAACACAGTGCCTCCCACCCCCAACTCTTCCAACCGGTGCAGCATGATACCATGGTCGATGGTATCAAAAGCCGCTGAGAGATCTAACAGGACCAGGACAGAGGAGCACCCCCTGTCCCGAGCCCTCCAGAGATCATCAACCAACGCGACCAATGCCGTTTCCGTGCTGTACCCAGGCCTGAAGCCCGACTGGAACGGATCCAGATACGTCGTTTCATCCAGGTGCTGGGGGAGCTGTTGCGCGACCACACTCTCAACAAACTTCGCAACAAAGCGAAGATTGGAGACCGGACGATAATTTACCAACATTGCCGGGTCCAGGGAAGGCTTCTTGAGGAGAGGCCTCACCACCGCCTCTTTCAAGGCGGCGGGAAAGTCACCCTCACTCAGCGAAGCGTTTATAATCCCCTGGAGCCAGCCTCGTGTCACTTCCCGGGAAGCCAGTACTAACCAGGAAGGACACGGGTCCAATAAACAAGTGGTCGCGTTCAGTCTACCCAGAATCCTGTCCACGTCCTCAGGGGTCACAGGATCAAACTCATCCCAGATAACATTCTCAAGACCTGCCCCTGTCTCTCCCCCTGAGACTACCCAGTCGGAGTCCAAATCTTCCCGAATCTGAGTGATTTTGTCATACAGATACTGAACAAAATCCTCGGCTCTACCCTCCAAGGGGTCCTCCCGCGCTTCCTGGTGGAGCAGGGAGCGGGTCACCCTAAAGAGGGCGGCCGGGCGATTATCTGATGACGCAATAAGAGCAGCAAAATAACTACATTTCGCTGCTTTTATCGCCACTAAGTAATTCCTAATGTGGGATCTTACTAGTGTCCGGTCAGATTCAAGAAGACTGGCCCTCCAACTACTCTCTAGGCGTCTTTTCCGGCGCTTCAACTCCCTCAGCTCCTCGGTAGACCAAGGAGCCAATTGAGATCGGCGCCGGGTCAGAGGCCGCAAAGGCACGACCCGATCCAGAGCACCAGCAGCCGCCCTATCCCAGGCGGCCACCAGGTCTCCAGTCGAGGCGTGTGCCAGAACCTCAGGAAATGGCCCAAGCTCCGTCTGGAATCTGTCAGGTTCCATCAGGCGCCTGGGGCGGAACCATCTGACCGGCTCCGCCTCCCTGCGGCGGGGTGCAGCGGTTCGAAAGTCGAGACGAAGGAGAGAGTGATCTGACCATGACAAGGGTTCAGTAACTATATCCCCTATATCAAGATCCCTCAACCACTGTCCAGAGACAAAAGCCAGATCCAGCGTGTTTCCCCCTGTGTGGGTAGGGCCATGAATTAACTGGGTCAGGTCCATAGCTGTCATGGAAGCCATGAACTCCCGAGCCATCTCTGACGTCTCACCCACGGACGGCAGGTTGAAATCCCCCATGACCATAAGCTTAGGGGTATCAACCGCCACCGCGGCGATGATGTTGAGTAGCTCGGGCAGGGCTGTTGCCACGTGGCAGGGAGCCAGGTACGTGATCAGCAAACCCATCTGAACCCCATGACCCCATTTCACAAAAAGGGATTCACAGCCGGCCGTCTGAGGAACAGTGGCCTCCCTCGGTCTCAGACCTTCTTTAATGATAACCGCTACCCCCCCGCCCCTCCCCTGTGACCTCGGCTGATGGAATGCTTGGAAACCTGGCGGGCACATTTCAACGAGGGGAACCCCCCCTCCTGGCCCAACCAGGTCTCCGTAATACCTGCCAGGTCCGCACCCCCCTCCTGAACAAGATCACAGATGAGGGGGGCTTTATTTACTACGGACCTGGCATTGCACAGCATCAGCCGAAGGCCTGGGTCCTGAGGGTCTATGCAACCTGAGGAGCGAGTAGAGCCTTGGGGGCCGGAGCACGCCACCGCTCGTAGACAGCGAGTGCGCACTCCCCTAACACGATATGGCCCCCTGCTCCCGCCATATCTACCCCTCCCACCTACAGTACTGATGTTCAAAAAACTATCCGGACAAGCTCTAACCCCCCCCTTGATCCCGGGTCCCCCATCCCCCATGCCACGCTTCACTGCCAGACCCGACCCTCCCCCTTGTGGGTTATCCCCCATACCCACAGCCCGAATTCCAATCTGACCCTCCCCCTCCCTAGGACCCCTTAAAAATTTGACTAAAAATTTTGTTAGAAAACCCCTCAATCCCCTCGTTTTCACATGCCACCTCTCTGGGTCCCAAAACCCTTCCTTGAGGTGGGCCCTCGATAGTGAGGAGGGCCACATCTGCAAGAAGGGGGAATCTCGCAGCGCAAGAAGATCTGCAGTCGTATACATCTCCAAAATGCAGCGATGGAGGCCCAAAGCTCAGACAGGGGACTTCACAAAAGATGTAACACAGCCAATTGTTCATCGATGTGCTGTTGGTGTCTCAACTGTCCTCCCACAACAGCAGGAGGGTCCTAAATTATCTCCTCCAATGGGGACGACCTCCGGCCCGCCCTCTCATGGCGGAACCCCACGGGGCCGTAGATTGAAAAAGTTCTCCCACAGACAAGAGTCATGATGTAATAGAGGACCCCTCAACAGTTGCATCAGTTTGGCTGACCATGGTCGGAAAAAAGATTTATCAATCTATCAGTCAGTCTATGAGTCATGCCAGGGGCGAAGATGGAAAATCCTTGGCAAAGTCTTATACTCAAGATCATATTCAAGTAAGTCCCGATGAAAAAGGGAAAGAAGGGAAGGGGAAGAAGGAAGAGGGGAAGAAAAGGGGGGGGGGGGAGAGAGAAGATTCCCTCAATTAGGGCGAATAATAAGCCCATTTAGGCAGACACAGTACCTGGGAGGGGGAGGAGAAAAGGGCTGGTATCTATGAGACGGAAAACTCCTCCGTCCCCCCCCCCAGCCCTACATTCCTCAGATAGTTCAGTTCTTCCGGGAGGCGGTAGTGAGGCCCCTCCTCAAGAAGCCTTCCCTGGACCCGGCTGAATTAGCCAACTATCGTCCAGTCTCCAACCTTCGTTTTGTGGCGAAGGTTGTTGAGAGCGTGGTGGCACGACAACTTCCCCGGCACCTGGATGAAGCTATCTATCTAGACCCGTACCAGTCGGGCTTCAGGCAGGGGTACAGCACTGAAACGGCATTGGTCGCGTTGGTGGATGATCTCTGGAGGGCTCGGGACAGGGGCTGCTCCTCTGTCCTAGTCCTATTAGACCTCTCGGCGGCTTTTGATACCATCGACCATGGTATCATGCTGCAGCGGTTGAGGGGGTTAGGAATAGGGGGCACCGTTTTGCGGTGGTTCTCCTCCTTCCTCTCCGACCGCTCGCAGTTTGTGTTGGCAGGGGGACAGAGGTCGACCTCGAGGCATCTCGCATGGGGAGTGCCACAAGGGTCGGTCCTCTCGCCTCTCCTGTTCAACATTTATGTGAAGCCGCTGGGTGAGATCATCCGTGGTTTCGGGGTGAAGTGTCATCTGTACGCTGACGATACTCAGCTGTACATCTCCACCCCAGACCACCCCAACGATGCCCTTGATGTGATGTCCCGCTGCCTGGAGGCCGTGCGGGCCTGGATGGGGAGGAACAGGCTCAGACTCAACCCCTCCAAGACCGAGTGGCTGTGGCTTCCGGCGCCCCGATATGGTCAGCAGGTGCCATCGCTGACTATTGGGGGTGAATCTTTGCCCCCCACAGAGAGGGCTCGCAATCTGGGTGTCCTCCTGGATGCACGGCTGTCTTTAGAAGAGCATATGACGGCCGTGGCCAGGGGGGCCTTTTATCAGGTTCGCCTGATTCGCCAGTTGCAGCCCTTTCTGGATCGGGACGCCTTGCGCACGGTCACTCACGCCCTTGTCACCTCCCGGTTGGACTATTGTAATGCTCTCTACATGGGGCTCCCCTTGAAGAGCACTCGGAGGCTCCAACTGGTCCAGAATGCGGCCGCGCGGGTGGTTATGGGTGCAACCCGTTGTGCCCATGTGACACCCCTCCTGCGCGAGCTGCACTGGCTCCCAGTGGTCTTCCGGGTGCGATTCAAGGTGTTGGTTACCACCTTTAAAGCGCTCCGTGGCATAGGACCCGGGTACCTTCGAGACCGACTTCTGCCACCAATAGCCTCCCACCGACCAGTTCGCTCCCACAGAGAGGGTCTCCTCCGGGTGCCATCAGCCAAGTTATGTCGGCTGGCGACACCCAGGGGGAGGGCCTTCTCTGTGGGAGCTCCAGCCCTGTGGAATGAATTGCCCCCCGAAATACGAAAGATTTCCGACCTCCGGGTGTTTCGCTGCGCTCTGAAGACCCTGTTGTTCCGCCAGGCAGGGCTATTAACATAATGTTTTAAATTGGGGTATTTTAAATTTCTGGGATTTTAATTGGAGCCTAATTATTTAATGATTTTAAATTTTAATTGTTGTCGTGTTTTTTGTGTTTTTAAATAGGCTGTACACCGCCCTGAGTCCTTCGGGAGAAGGGCGGTATAGAAATAAAATTATTATTATTATTATTATTATTATTATAACAAATCCAAACCCCAGCCTCCATTGGATGTCACAGGGGGCCTCCAGGTCCTCTACAGCTGCCAAGATATGCCAAGATTATCTTCTGCCCATAAGTGCTGCACTTCGAATTCCTGCCAGGTATTAAGGACTTGAACCTCTTGGGCTACCATCATATGCCACATCTCATCTGGAGGGTGTTTCATTATTAGTGCCATATTGTTCTCATTGAACGACAAGGTCACTCCCATCTTATACAGTATGTCACGGCCCAAGAAGGGAATAGGACACTCGGGCATGTACAGGAATTGATGTTCAATATCTCTCCCATTTAGGGAGCATCTCAGGGGTTTTAAGAAAGGGCAGCAATCCACGGAGCCATCAACTCCTTGTACATTTATAACATCCTCAGAAAAGGGAGCCAATAACCTAGTAATTACAGATCTAGATGCTCCCGTATCTACTAAAAAGGTTACATTATTGCCCCCTATATTCATTCGGACCAAGGGTTCAGGGGGGGCTTGACTTAAACCCGGTCCCCTTCAGTCCTCAGACCATTGTTCAGCTGCAGCCAAGCCTATGGCTTCTACCTGTTCTTGAAATTTGCCTTGCCCTTTTCCTTGGAATCCATATGGGCGAATCCCCCTTCCTCTACCTTCTCCTTGGAAATCATAAGTCTTGACCTCTTGAGCCAAATGACCATGGCCTCTTCCTCTACGTTGTCCACGTCCCTGCCCTCTTCTCCCAGATTCAAGTCTTCTAGGACAGTCATGCTGCCAGTGTCCCTCTTCTTTACACCAAGCACACTGGTTTCTCCCCACGGTTCTAGGGTTGTTTGACAATGCAGCTGCCAGCAATTCAGCCTTTCGTTGCATCCTACTATCTTCTTTTCTTCCACCTTCTCTCTATTCACATACACTTTTCAGGCAATTTCCATCAATTGACTCATAGTCATGCCCAATGCCCCTTCCTGTTTCTGAAGTTTCTTTTTAATATCGGGCACTTTGTGATATGAAGGCCATGGCTAACATACGGGCATTCTCAGGACTCAAGTGGTTAATTGGAGTATATGTCTTATAAGCCTCAATTAGTCTCTGGAAAAAAGCCTCGGGACTCTCATCGGTCTCTTGTATTATCAAAGAGGGCTTGGACATATTCACTGGAGGTTTAGCTGCCTGTTCTAAGCCCTGCAGGATCAGCCCCTGATAAATCTGGAGGTTTGCCATATCTTGGTAAGGATCCCAATGGGGGTCCTGTCATGGAAACCGTTGATCCAGTACAGCCTAAAGATTTGCTCCCGCAGTGGGTTTGAGGATATTACTGATGGCATTATTCAATCTCTCTCTCTCTTCACCATTGAGGAGAGCATTAATTGTTCTAGGTCCTGCCACGTAGGATTGTGCGTCTTGATAATGGTTCCAAAGAGGTCAACAACCTCTCGGGTTTTGGCTGACAGGGGCCCATAATGTTGCTTCCAATTTAAGAGATCTGTAGTAGTAAATGGAACATATTGGAACAGAGGCTGGATGTCTGCCTGGCCCTGGGCATTCATGACTCTTTGGTCCATTTGACGAAGTGGAGCCAAGAGTTGGGCTCTAGTACGACCCGCAACAGGAGAATAAAAAGTGGGTGCAAGAGGGGATTGAAGGGGTCCCTTTGGCCTAACTCCTGAATCAGCTTTTGGCACTACCCTTTGCATGTCTGACGCTCCTGCCCCTTGAACTTGATTATTGCCATCACCCACTGTCATGTATAAATGCCTCATTCTTGAATGAAAGAAACATATATCCAGGAGTGTCAAGAGTTAACTCATTCTCCTCTTTCTAATGCATTCCTCACTAACCACTCCCCACTTCTAATCCCGCCTCCCTGGTATAAAAGATGATGCACACTCATTTTCCCTTGCTTTCTTTTCTGCAATCACTCTGTGAATAAAGAATGCCTTCTGTAAATAAACTATCTTCTATTTGAATATAAGAAGTCTGAATTTATTATTGAGTCTGATCCTCGAATTACAGCAACAATCTGGTAGCAGAGGATGGTTGGACTGACTCAATAAGAAACAGAAATGCCAAAGAAAGAAAACTCCAGAAACAAAAGAAAAAGACCCAACACCAGGGCACACACCAAAGAAATGGAAACAGATCAAGAAATGATCAACGAAACTACAATAAAAATGACAAAAGAATCTGAAAACCTCACTACAGATGACGAAGAGGTAATCGATGAATCCAGCGACCAAGAAGCGAGCGAGACAGAAAACAACACACTCAGATTAGAAATACTAAGACTACTGAAAAGCCAAAAGGACGACAAAAATCTCATCGCGAACCTCCAAGACATCATAAAAGATAGCGGAGCAGCGAGAGAAAACTACATCAACACATCAGAACCAAAAGACCACGAAATGGTGAGCAAATTACCCATAGATGAAAATATAACTAAAGAAAAGACTAACGATCCCGCACAAAATTTTGAATGGCAGCCATCTTGGATTTGTCAGCCCGCCAAAATGACTGACCCAGAACCAATCAGAAAGCAGAGTTCAAAATGGCTGGCGTGAAAAGCTCTACACAACATAAGAAATAAAAAAGAAAAATTCTACTCATCAGAAGAATCCGATACAGACACCGAAGAAACATCAACCGAACTACAAATCGAAACAGCTATGAAAACACTCTTCGCAGCCTTCGGCCCGAATTTAAAAATCACAAAAAAATCAACGAAAGTACCAAAGACAGTCAATCAAATAATAAAGAAAAAACAAACTACACGATCCAATAACGAAGACACAGAAACGAACACACAAGCGTCCCAACATCAATTAAAGTCTACTCCGATCCGACCGACGAGAGCACTAACACCCGAACCCAGAGAGCCTTGCAAGTACTCGCCCACACCGCAGACACTTCCGGGAGCCAGAAACCTCAGCCGAGATTACTACAGTGAGAAGAAACATACCCCGATCCACACATGGACACCTAAAGTCGAGCCAGAAAGCGAATCTTCAGAGGAAGAGCACTGCGAGGGAGCTGCAGCGGCGAGAACCTCCTCCGACAGCTTCAGGAATGAAATGATCTACGCGCATGCGCAAATACGCCCAGACAAACTTAGAGATAATAAAAGACAGAGGGAACCATTCAGACTAGTCACGAGTATCCCTACACCATTCTGCAATTATCAGCATATACAGGACCATGGACAGCCACCAGCTGTAAGTAATGCAACAAATAACATTGGAAATTTGCCTGATGATTTTCCCAAATTGAGAATAGACGGTGTTAACTTACAGGAATGGAGTCAGCAACTCCAGGTTGTTTTCTTAAAAGAAAATTTATTGTTTTTCATAACTAACCCTCCTAAAAAACCATGGACACTAAAATTGGACTGCCTACACCACAGAGCATTTTATTTACTAATCTCTAGTATCTCACCTGCTATTTATCATAGTATTAAGCATAACTTAACTGTCTCAGAAATAATTCATTGTATGTTTAAACTGTTTCATAGTGAAAGTGTGGCAACCACAACTAGAATGTCTAAAAACTTTTTCTCAGCCAGGATAAAACCTGGGACTACTATAAGTGAACATCTACTATTACTAAACGCAACTAGAGCAGAACTTCATTTAAGGGGAGAAATAATGTCTGACCAGACAATGAAAAGCGTTATTATTAATTCATTAGACTCATCATGGGATAACTTCATATCACATCTAGATACAATTAACTTAGGCTATCTATCTATAGAGAGTTTATCAAACAGATTAATTGCTGAAGATAATTTGAGAAGAAGCCGCTACAGTATACATAAAGAGCATAGACAGATCAAAAGGGTAGTATTCCAAGACAGGCATCAGGACACAATAGAGTGTTATAACTGTGGGTCTAAGGAACATTATAGAAGAGACTGTCCAAAACCTCCTAGAGAGAGACAGAGACATGACACAAGAAACAGATATCATGATAGACAATCACCCATTGACAGATATAGACACAGAAATTCACCAAACTTTAGAGAACATAGAGGGGGCAGAGACAACTCAAGGGACAGGAAGTCCGGATCATTGTACGGAATAGATAAACACGCAATAATCAAAAATCAAGACTCAAAAGACAATGCTTGGCTCATTGATTCCAGAGCAACAAATCACACAACACACGATAAGAAAATATTATCTTCCTTCGTTGAAGATAAATTTGTGATTAAGGTAGCAAACCAAGAGGAAGTCCAAGTTGTTGGAAGAGGAAATGTAGAATTACCCGGTCTAGGGAAAATAGAGGGGGTACTATTAATACCCAAAATACCTCACAACATTCTCAGTGCAATAAAACTAAGCAGGGACTCTAACATAAATATAATATTCTCAAAGGGAAAAGTAACTCTAGAGAAAAACAAAATAAACATAGGTAATATAATTACCAAAGGAGACCTACCATACTTAATTACAGAAGAAAAATGGTTACACAACATTAATTCAAGCATAGAAACTAACACTAACACAGAAACAGAAAATGATATAGATAGTGACAATGAAGAACATGAATCAGAACATGATGATGAAACTGCATCTGATAACAATACACACACAAACAGAAAACCCATAATAGGAAAGCCAATTCATGATGAATGTGCACACATATTACGTAGAAAATTAGGGCACGCCAGTTTTCCTGTAATACAAAAAATGAGTGAACATGCTGAAGGTGTTAAAATAAAGGACTGTAAAAATTACCTGGAATGTTCAGTATGTAAGTCTTCAAAACTGAAAACTAAGCCCAGACCCAAAAAGGCAACAAGGTCATCAAATCATATTTTTAATCTAGTGCATATGGATCTAGTTGGTCCATTAACTCCATCAATTACATACAAAAAACGATATTTTCTCACTATTGTAGACGATTTCAGTCATTATGGCTTTGTCTACACCTTAAGACATAAAGATGAAACCTTTCAAAAATTTAAAGAATTTCATAAATGTGTAGAGACACAACATCACATACAAATCAAACAAATCATGACAGACAGAGGATCTGAATTCATGTCAAGAGAATTGTCTCATTGGCTAAAATCAAAGGGAATGTTGCATTTCACCTCTAGTCCTTTCTCTGCTTTTCAAAATGGAGTAGTAGAACGACGAAACTTGACACTACAAACCATGATTAGATGTACATTAGAGGATGCAGGGTTAGGTAAGCATTTCTGGTCAGAAGCCCTGTTATACTCCAATTATACACTCAACCAACTTTGGTCTAGCGTCATAAACAAAACACCATATGAACTGATGTATAGTAAAAAACCTAAGATAGCCCACATGCATGTGTTTGGAGTTACAGCAGATGTACATATACCGAAACAATTAAGGCGTAAGGGGGATAATGTGTCCAGAAGGCTTAGATTCATGGGTTATGAAACAGGTACAAAAGGATATAGATTTATTGACAGTAACAACAAATTCATAATCTCTAGGACCGCTGTATTTCACGAACAAACCAATTGGTCCAAAATACATCTCAATGAAATACTCCCAATAACTAGGCCCAATATTAAAACACAAGGTAAAACAAAACAAGAAGAACAAACTTGTAACACACAAAAGGACAATACCAAAACGTGGATAGGAAATTGTCCCAAAATCAAAATAGATTCATTAACACAAAAGGAGGCAAGATATTTACATGATAATAATGATAGACCAGAAAGAACAATTAGATGTAACAGAAATCAAGTACCTGAACGATTTAAAGATTATATAATGCACATACATAATGAAACACCAACACCAAACACTTATGAAGATGTATTAAAACTCCCTTTAGAGGAAAGAAATAAATGGGAACTAGCCATGGCCAAAGAAATGGACAGCTTATGAGAACTTAACGTATTCACTCCAGCACCAGTCCCAAAGGATAAAACAGTTATAGGCACTAGATGGATATTTAAGATTAAAAATTTAGAAGAAGGTAACACACTATATAAAGCAAGATTAGTAGCACAGGGTTTTGCTCAAAGATACCCTGAGGATTATACCGACACATATTCTCCCACAGTGAGAACTGAAAGTGTTAAGACAGCTTTAGTGATAGCCTCAGCTCTTAATCTTGAAGTTTTTCAATATGATATACAAACTGCATATCTACATGCCAAACTTGATAAAGAAATTTATGTAAGAGCTCCACACAGCAAAAACACAAATAGAAATGACACATGGTTACTGAACAAAAGTTTGTATGGATTAAAGCAATCCGGCAAACGTTGGTATGAATGCTTGGTCAATGTACTCAAGGCCATGAACTTCAATGCCACAACAGCAGATAATTGTTTTTTCGTTAGAAAATAAGGTGAATCATTAGAATTTGTATTAATTTATGTGGATGACATTTTGTATATTGGCAAACATAAAGACAAGAGAGATATTTTTGTAACAAAACTAGGAGAACATTTCTCATTAAAGTCATTGGGGAAAGTAAACAAATATCTTGGAGTACACATCAATAAGACCGAGAAAGGATTCAGTTTATCACAAAAGGATAAAATAATTGAGCTCTTGAACAAATGTAATATAAATAATGCAAAACCTTGTGACACTCCAATGCAGACTGATTTCATAAAGAACATGAATGAGTCATCTCCTGAATTTAAAGACAATACGCTTTATAGATCAGTTATCGGTTCTCTTTTGTATATCGCTAATTGGACCAGACCTGATATTGCTCTACCCCTTAATTTGTTGTCTAGATATGTCAGTAAACCTCTAATTTACCATTGGGAAGCAGTTAAGAGAGTATTGAGATATTTGAAACACAGTTTAGATTTCTGTCTACTATTAGAACCAAACAATGTTAAAGAGCCTATCCTCACTTGTTTCGCTGACGCTGACTGGGCAGGTGACACTAAGAGTAGGAAGAGCACTTCCGGTTATGTGTTCTTCCTTAACAACTGCCCAGTCTACTGGTATACTGGGAAACAGAATTTGGTAGTCACTTCAACCACTGAAGCAGAGTATATTTGTCTGTCTAAAGCATCTAACAATCTCATCTGGTTCAATGATTTATTGACTAATGTTTGGAAGAGTCCATCACAACCCATCACCATATATGAAGATAATAAAGCCGCAATAGAAATATCAAGAGCAGACGCTATCGGCCAAAGGTCTAGGCATATAGATATCAAATACAAACATGTAAGACAATTATCTGAAAATGGGTTCATCAAAGCTATTCATTGTGACACTACAGAACAAATAGCTGATATATTGACTAAACCTTTACAATCCAAACAACATAAATATTTAACCTCAAAATTGTGTGTTCAATATTATTCTAATTCTGAATGTAATTATTGTTGTGTGTCAAATCGGCATTTAGAGGGGGATTTGTCATGTATAAATGCCTCATTCTTGAATGAAAGAAACATATATCCAGGAGTGTCAAGAGTTAACTCATTCTCCTCTTTCTAATGCATTCCTCACTAACCACTCCCCACTTCTAATCCCGCCTCCCTGGTATAAAAGATGATGCACACTCATTTTCCCTTGCTTTCTTTTCTGCAATCACTCTGTGAATAAAGAATGCCTTCTGTAAATAAACTATCTTCTATTTGAATATAAGAAGTCTGAATTTATTATTGAGTCTGATCCTCGAATTACGGCAACACCCACATTTGCCAATTGAGCCGGGGCTGGACGTTGCCTGCCTTGGGCCTTTGGACGATAAACAGGGACATATGGAGGAGGAGTATCTTCTTCATAGGGTTCCATTTTTAAAACAGGTCTACCCTCATCTTGACTCTTCTTAATTTTACATCTAGGATTTTCTTTTGTTCTGGCCACACAGACTCGCATGACTTCAATCCGGCATTTGCGAAGCCATTCAGGATTCTGTTTTACTACTATTTGCCACTGATCAATATACTGGTATTGATCTGGGTGACCACAATCAGGGTCAGTTACAATTTGGTGTACTTTTGAAATGATGTCTAGATTAAAAGTACCTTCAGGCTGCCACCCTACATTAAATGTTGGCCACTCATTTTCACAGAATTTCTTTAGGTCACCTGGATTGGTTTTAGGGTCTCCATAATCTCCACTAAAACCTCTCTTAAAATTACTCAACATACACTGAAGAGGTTTTTAAAAAAACAACAACAAAAAACAATTGGAGAGCGTACCAAGCGTTTGTCTCTGTATGTGACACAGAATCTTCAAGGACTGATTGCCTTAACCAGTTCTGTTATGTATTGAATGTATATAGTTGTGTTAAAATGAAACTAACCTTTAGATGACCCCAACTGTTTTGGAGGGAAATTTAAAACATTTATATTTGGGCGGGCTTTTTCTAGTTCTATGATTGGTCCTGTGGGCCTCGAGTATAAATAACAGGATTTGCCTGCAGTTCCTCAGTTCCCTTTTGAGTCAATAAATACTGTTGCAGCTATGCTGGTCTGGTTCTTGCCTACTTACACAATAAGTTCACTCCTGGATTGGAAAAGGAGCAATGTGGAATTACCCTGAAGTTCCTTGGGTGGCTGTGCCTGGCTGGGAGAGGTGGGATTCAGTGGAGTTCATCTCCCTGGTAAACTCAGCCAAAGGGGAAGAGGGTGACATTCTGTCCATCCAGCCTTTGTACTCTGCTTTTAACTACACCCTTTGCAAAAGGTTTTTTTTTTTTTTGCAAAAAGTTTTTTTTATTTTTATTTTTCTCAACACACAAATTACATCTTTTTGGAACAGAGCCCTGATCCGGTCATCAATTTATACAATTTTTTATCATCTTTAACAAGATTTTATATATTCTATTTTGCCATAACACTTATTTCTTAATCTTAAATCACCTATCTCCCCTATTACCATCTTATAAAAAGTTTACTCTTATTTATTTAATCAAAACAATTACCCTTCTATTAACCCACTTTACATGTCAATTCAATTAATAACTCATAATACATTTCACAATTCTGAGCCTAAATCCTCACAATTAACAATACAGGTCACACATGTTTATATTTCAAAATCTTATTTCCCTTTCTAAAACTTCCCCACATTTATTATTACTTCATATAATGCTCATTAAATCTTTATTTCCTTATTACTTCACCAAATTTAAATCCCAAAAATATAGCAATTTAACATTGAAACATAGTTCTTAATTCAAATAAAACTACAATACAATTTGCAATTATTTCCCACAATTCTATCTATTTAACCATATCATTTATATAAAAACCAATTTAAGTAATTCTTATTTGTAATTCATAGTCCTATATTATTTCAATCTTCTTTTCTTTTTTACTTAGATAGATACTGTATATTATCAACAATATTGAAAATATTAAAATATTAAAGTTATTGAAAATATTCAAATTATTGCAATTGTTAAAGGTATTTAAACAATATCCCAGTTTTTATAGTCATCAATTATTCTCAAGTAATACCATGTAACATCTTAATAAACATTGATTCATTATGTCCATTGATATATTTTCTTTTAACATAATCTATTTCTCATATATTATAGCTTCCATCCATATTTCAATTTTAAGTATCTGTGACATATTCTTCTCATATTCCTGTTAACCATTATTAATCTCAATATAATTATTTTGTAAATCAAAGTCCTGGACTTTTCTATCTTACCCCATATTCCCCAATTCTTTAACTGTTAATCCCAGTGTAATCATCTTTATAACTACTGTTATTTTTCTATCGGGTCTCAAAAAACCTCCTTTTTATTATTACTATCCACCTGCACATTACTTATTCTTATTTAATCACGTTGTCTTTGTCTTCTTTATTTCCAGCCGTTGTAGTTCCCCTTTTTTTCCCCAAAGTCAAGCTGCCTGCGGACAAAGAAATCATCCTCCACAAATTCTCACAGTTGTTATCTGTAAAGTTCACGATTTTCCAAAACAAAAACCAAGTTGCAATGTTCCTTTTTACTCCAGAAGGTGTCTCTCTACAATCCACAATTTCCAGTTGTTTAACAAGTATCCATTTTTTTTCAGTTACATAGCAGTCTTACTTGGCTTCTCTTTTTCTTTTTCTTTTTAAAAGTATCAAATCTTTTTTGAAGTCCAGTCCAAATTTAAACTCTTTCCAATCCTTTGACCATGTCTCAATGTTTAACGTTTCCAATTAGTTTTATTCAAAAATCAATTTTCTATCGGGTCTTTGTCTCTTTAAAGTTACGTTTCAAAATCTTCTTTGCCCTCATGCTCCTTAGCCGCTCTTTTATCACTAGGGGTCTTGTAGTTAAAAGATGTTTCCTTTGATGTTATTACAAGCCTAGTTTGGCTGTCACTCACCCGGCTTCGAAAAACTCCATTCCGTTCCACTTTCCTCCTGCTCATTACTTGATCCAGTTGTCCCAGCTTCGTGGCAGCTGCCATGACTGCCGCCCCCCACCGCCGATTCACAGAGAGTTCCCTCCGACCATCGAGGAACTTGACTGTTCCTCTTGGTCGTCCGAGGTGCCTCTCTTTCTTCCCCGTCCCTGCAGGATGGTTCTGGTCTGAAGACCCATCGGTGGCGGTTCATCAGCTGGGGTTTTCGCAGAGCTCATCAGAGCCCGCTAATCCCCTGACTGTCTCGCCACGACGCCAAACTGGAAGTCTCCCTTTGCAAAAGGGTTTTTTTTCCCTTGTTTTTATGCATTAATTACTGGCTGTGTACTGGAAACTTGACACTCTCCCTCCCCTCCCGTGGACTCTAATTGAACTAACAGTGTTGGGGAGTGGGTTGATTTTTTTTTTGTATGGAAGAGACAACCAGCAATACATTCTCTTACATTACTGAGAAAATGATTTAACCACATTGAATCTTTACCAAAAAGACTAGTCATAATATAAATTTGAAGAGATCTCATATTATTATTGTATTTTTACTGTATTTTTGTACACAACTCTCTGCTATGTTAAAACTCCAGAAACTTTTTTTTTTCACTCTGAGAGCTTGCATCAATATTGCTCTTTTTGGCAGCTGCTCTGCTTTTGGAATTCTCCCTCTGAAAAAGAATAGTGTATCTTTGTTTGCTTTTCTGCTGTCAGCAACTGGCTATAAAAGGCGAATTGTATATATTTACAAAAAGACTCCTAAGAGAGAATTAAAGGAGACAAGGCATGAATCAGAGGAATTTAATGTCAGGCTCCTTATGGAAGCATTTTAGAAAAAGTTTTCTATGTTACATGACATACTACAAGAGATTAATGAAAAATCTGATAAAAAGTTTGAATTATTAGTAACAGAGTTAAAGAAGATGTTAAAAACATACAGATCAAATTGGACAAGACAGATATACAGTTGAGTCTTTTTGACTCAAATTTACTAGTATTGGATTTGAAATTAAAAGATTTTCTGAGACTTAGGGCATTCCAGAAATTATGGGAGAAGGTAAACCTTTCCAAAAGGTTTAATGATGAGAAATTAGATTTTACTAAAGAAATTGATAACATTTACAGAATAAATTCAGTATATGCAGCCAGAAGACAATTGCCAAAATATGTCATGATCCAATTTGTAAGAAAATCTATTAAAGAGCAAGCATCATCATCAGATTCAACATCTTTGGGAAGGAAGTGCAAATATTTAGAGAAGTTCCAATTATGATATTAAGCAAATGCAAAGAATATTCCTGTCAGGTATGCTTCCTTCAAAGTCCAAGAAAGAATGACCCCAACTCCATTGTTTTATAGAGAAGGTACTTTTACTGGAAAATGAAGTGATCGCAACCAAGGAAAAGCAGAACCTGAGGCAAAAGCATGAAAATTACAGATAGAAAGCATTCCCTCCCACTGTCCATCGTAAATCATCCAATCCAAGGGTCTCCCAGAGGTCAGGTGGGAGCACACGTCTGGCAGCATCATCAATCAGGAATGCCACGACCGTTGACCCAATAGCAGCTTCAAAGATGCAGCCCAGTAGCTTAAGTATCACTTTCGTTTCTCTCTCCCTCCAGCACGCTTCCGCCCCCCATGCTAGCTCCCCCTCCCTCCGTTACCATGGCAGCCAAAGCAGTAAAGGCAGAGGCTGACAATTCCTTTCTGACAGATCTCTTAAAGCAAAATAACATTCCGTCATTGGGATAAACTGGAAGGGGTTATTATTACCTTTAGAAATCAACTTTTTAGACTAAACTCAGTCTCCAAAGCACAAGGGTTTTTGGAAAGATATGGACCGGAGTTACACCATTTTTCAAAAGACAAGGACCAATTACCACAAGAACTGGGTTTGAAAGAAAAAGATAAAAAGAGGTCTGATGCTGATCAAGGACAGGCTGTGGAGATGGGAGCCATAGCTGGAGTGCCTGGAACAACTTCTTCATAACAGATGGATTGCAAGATTTTGACATGGAATGTTAATGGGGTGAATTCCCCCCAAAAGAGAAAAGTTATTTCACTACTTGAAAAAAGTAAATCATGATATGTCTGCAAGAAACACATATTAAAAAGACTGACAAAAAGTATTTAAGAAGCAAGACAGTGGGTCTGGAATTTATTTCTGCTAATTCTAAGAAGAAAATCAATGGGGTAGTTTTGTATATAAAACCCCAATTACATCCATAGTTACTGTTTGCTGACAATCAAGGCAGATATGTAATTGTGCAAACTGAATTACAGGGCATAAAATCTATTGTAATGGGTGTCTATGGAGATTCTCAGTCATCCAGGTCATGGTTGTCCCAAAGGTGCTTTTTCAAGAGGCAACTGGACTTTCTGGTTTTTCTTTGAAGATGTTTCGCTTCTCATCCAAGAAGCTTCTTCAGCTCTGACTGGATGGTGGGGAATGGAAGGATTTATACTCCTTGCAGACAGCTGGTCATTTGCATTCTTTTAGAAAGTCCTTGAGGCCACTTGGAGGTTTGTCTGTGTCTTCCGGGTCATCTGAGTAGTGCAATGGGTGTGGAGCCTTCTTGGAACTGCTGAAAGGACTGTGTTGTAGAACTGTGTTTTCCGCAGGATGTTTTCTGCTCTGTGTCCCTTCACTGTTGAACACAGGCACAGGCTGTTGGGGATAAGTCTGTGTTGTCTCCATCTCAAACTGAAGTGCAAATGGTTCCTGTAGTCTGCAATTTTTCTGGAAATCTGTTCATTCTCCTGCACCATTTGAGGGTGTTCATCCCAAAATGCATAGGTAAATATCTATGGAGATTACATCTTAAATCTGGTTTTCAGTCTTTTAAATGGAGATTAAATGTGTCTGCTTTGCAGAGGCCACAGATTGTTAAGGAATATAAACAAGTACTCCAAGACTATTTTAATAATAATTTAGGCAAGGGAACCAATTTGACAACAGTTTAGAACACTTGTGAAGCTGTGATAGGATTATTTTATACAATACAGCAATTAGGAAGATGAATGGAAAAATCCAAAAAGTATTACAAGAAATTAAATTAAAGGAAAGAGAGCTCCAGAAATCACCAGAAGACCCTAACTTAATCAACTAAAATTCTTGCAACAAATTTCTTTGTTGACTGTTTCAAATATTGAAAAGAAACTTAAATATATGAAACATTTTTTTTTGAACATGCAAATAAACCAGGGAGCTGATTTGGCATATAAATTAAGAAAACAGATGGAAAAGAAGATGATAATTAAACTTCAAGAGGGAAACAAGTTCTATATGGATAATAAAAATATTAAAAGACTTTTTTGGAACAACTACAGGTAGTCCTAGAGTTACAAATGTAATGGAGCCTGCCCATTCCATTCATAACCTGAGGATTTGTGGGAGGTAACCTCTTACCTTGAACGGGATAACTCCCTCCTTTTGCCCACACATTCACTAATCGAATCCGAGGCTATTTAAGTGCACATGAGGTATTTCAGGGTGGGTAAGGCCGGGGGGGGGGCTAGTGATGGAACAGGCCACCCGCCTAAGACAACCCAAGGCCTCCCTGACCCACTGAAATACCTCATGCTCCCCACAATTGCTTTCCCCCCCACCCAACCTGCCACGCCGGGTCATTTACCTTGTGAAGATCTAGGAAGCAGTCTCATCTCCAGTCTCTCAGCCACGTGCACCCCTTTGATGCTCTGTTCGGTCTTCCATGGGCATCCCCCGGCACGTTGCAGGCCAAAATGGAGCTTCCGAGGGGCGGATGCGCCCCTCCGATGCTCTGTTTGGGCCTCCACGGGCCTCCCCCAGCACACTACAGGTCGAAATGGAGCTTCCAAGGGGCGGATCCTCTGTTGCAGAGCCTCTGCGGTGGTTCGTAAGGGCGAACAACTGCTGTGGTGCTGCAAGATTCATAGTTTCAGGACTTGTTCATAAATGCTAGGGGGCGCTTATAATGTAACTTCTAACGTTTGCTAAGTGAACGCTCGTAACCTGGGGATTCACTGTAAAATTTTGGTTATAATGAACAAAAATGTTTTTTATGAAGGCAATTATGGAGATGGAAACTACAATGACTTTGGAAACTGCAACCAACAGCCTTCAAACTATGGTCCAATGAAGAGTGGAAATTTTGGTGAAAACATGGAGGTGGAGGTAACATGTTGAACAAAAATTACCTTCTGATCACCACTTTGTTAATTTCAGTAACATAAATAGAGCAAGTGAAGTAGATGAAAGTGAAGTGGTGTAGGGTTTCCTGCCTAAGCAGGGGGTTGGACTAGAAGACCTCCAAGGTCCATTCCAACTCTGTTATTCTATTCTATTCTATCTATTTTTTCAGGCTCCCCTTTTCTCTTAACCTAAGCCAATAGGTTGCATCCCTCTGGAATGAGGTTTCTCCCAAGATTCAAACAACCTTTACCCTATTGGTACTTTGAAGAGCTCTGAAGACATGGCGCTTTTCCGAGACCCCCTTTTCTCTTCTCATCCAGTTTCATATTTTTGTATTTCTTGTTTCAATGTTTTTAACAATTTGTAAACTATGCAGAGTCACTGAGAGTCTGGTGGCATATTATCATTATTGTTTCCCTGTCATTGCACCTTTCATTTGAAAGCCTGCCTATATCATTTTGTGATAAGTTGCCTTGTTTTCAACATCTCTACAAATTAGCTTTTCTTCTTGGATACTATTAAATAGGAGAACTTGTTTTATTTTATTTTATTTTTATTTTATTTTGAATTTGTATACCGCCCTTCTCCCTGAGGACTCAGGGCGGTGAACAGCCAAATAAAAACATCAAATACAAATATTAAAATACAGTTAAAAAATATATATAAATTTGGCCCCATTGATTAAAACGATAAACAAAACAATTAAAAACACTTAAAAAGAATCAGGCCAGCCCGGCTTGTTGGAAAAAGAAGGTTTTAAGGGCACGGCAGAAGGCACTGAGGTCATGGATTCTCCTTATCTCTGGGGGCAACTGATTCCAGAGGGTGGGTGCCCCCACAGAGAAGGCCCTCCCCCTGGGGGTCACCAGCCTACATTGTTTGGCTGATGGCACCCCGAGGAGGCCCTCTCTGTGGGAGCGCACAGGTCGGTGGGAGGTCGTCGGTGGCAGCAGGTGTTCTCGAAGATAGCTAGGCCCTATGCCATGGAGCGCTTTAAAGGTGATAACCAACACCTTGAAGCGCACCCGGAAGACCACCGGGAGCCAGTGCAGTTCTCGCAGGAGCGGTGTTACATGGGAGCACCACGCTGCTCCCGTCACTACCCGCGCTGCTGCATTCTGGACCAGTTGGAGCCTCCGGGTGCTCTTCAAGGGGAGCCCCATGTAGAGGGCGTTGCAGTAATCAAGGCGAGAGGTTACGAGGGCATGAGTGACTGTGCACAGGGAATCCCGATCAAGAAAGGGCCGCAACTGGCGGATCAGGCGAACCTGACAAAAGGTCCCCCTGGTTACAGCCGTCAGATGTTCCTCCAAGGACAGCTGCGTATCCAGGAGGACTCCCAGATTGCGAGCCCTCTCTGTGGGGGCCAAAGACTCGCCCCCAATAGTAAGTGATGGAGTCAACTGACTATATCGGGATGCCGGGAACCACAGCCACTCAGTCTTGGAAGGGTTGAGCTTGAGCCTGTTCCTCCCCATCCAGATTCGTACAGCCTCCAGGCACTGGGACATCACTTCAAGGGCATCGTTGGGGTGGCCTGGGGTGGAGATGTACAGCTGAGTGTCATCAGCGTACTGATGGTATCTCACCCCAAAGCCACGGATGATCTCGCCCAGCGGCTTCACATAAATGTTGAACAGGAGGGGCGAGAGGACCGACCCCTGAGGCACTCCACATATAAGAGGCCTCGAGGTTGACCTCTGCCCCCCTGCCAACACGAACTGCGACCGGTCGGAGAGAAAGGAGGACACAGCAAACAGCAAAGAGCAGTAACGATCAGCAAAGAGAAACAAACCATGTTTCTAGCTCCCTCTTAAGGACATTGGCTACAGAGCTAACCAATCGGGACACAGTATGATGCAATACAGCAATACAGCAGTCTTAAAGCTATAATGATGGTTTATATATTGCCAACCCAACAAGTTAGGTAAAATCATTTCCTAACAAGTCTCTTTAGTCTATTCACCATTATTGAAGCAAAAATCTTATAATCCGCATTTAACAATGAAATCGGTCTATAGTTTTTTATAAATTGCAAATCTGAATCTTCTTTAGGTATAAGTGTTACATAGGCCTCTATCCAGGAATCTGGCATTTTTGCTTTTAATAAAAGTTCATTAAATAATTCCAACATTACATTGCTTAACACCTCTTGAAATGTCTTATATAGTTCCGCTGGTAGTCCATCCGGACCTGGTGCTTTCACATTTTTTTGTTTTTTAATCACTTCTGTTAGCTCCATCATTGTTATTCTCTCTTCTAACATCCCTTTGTATTGTTTGGGTATTTTAGGTAGGTCTGATTTTTCTAAAAACTGTATTATCTTCTCTTCAGATATCTTCTTTTGATAATAGAGCTTTTCATAATAATTTTGAATTATTCTCTTCTTTTCTTCGCTTCTATAATGTATTTTCCCCTTTTCATCTTGTAAATATTTTATTACTTTCTTCTCTTTTTCTTTTTTTATTTTGTATGCTAACCATATTCCCGGTTTATTCACATCTTCAAAAAAAAATTGTTTAGATGCTCTTAATTTATTTGCCAAAAATTCTTGCTCGTTCAAGTTTATTTCATGTTTTTTCATTTCCATTTGTTTCTTAATTTTGTTGTTTTGTGTGTCCTTTTGTAAATCTTCCTCTAGTTTCTTATACTCCTCTTCCAATTTCTTCTGTATTTGTTTTTTATTTTTATTTTTCTTTCCCAGATATATTATTGCCAAGCCCCTAATATATGCTTGCATTGTGTCCCATACATTCTGAAGTGATGTATCCTCCTTTTGTTTATTTTGAGGAAACTGAAGCAGGTGGCCAGCATCGCAGCGGTACGTCGGACTCTTTAGGCGCTCCTAAAGATCCGTCGATATCTCCGTTGCCCAGGGGTCTCAAGTGACCTAAGTCGTCCTGTAGGGACAACGAACAAGAGGAGCACAGACAGACTAACACAGGGGTCTTGCAAACTCCCTGGTTTATTTATTTATTTATTTTATTATACTTATGTGCCGCCCTTCTCCCAAAGGACTCGGGGCGGCTCACACAAATTAAAAACAATAAAAACAATAAAACAACTACCAAAACACTCAATTTAAATCTCCCAATTAAAAATCACACCATCCGATCAGCAAATTTGTTGGAAAAGCCATGTCTTCAGGTCACGGCGGAAGGAGCGGAGGTCGGGGGCCATCCGGAGCCCCGTGGGTAACCCATTCCAGAGGGTCGGTGCACCCACAGAGAACGCCCTCATCCTGGGCACGACCAGCCGACATTGTCTGGCCGATGGCACCCGGAGGAGGGCAGTCCTATGTGAGCGCACAGGGCAGTGGGAGACAGGCAGAAGGTGATCCTGCAAATACCCTGGGCCCATGCCATGTAGGGCTTTATAGGTAAGTACCAGCACCTTGAAGCGGATCCGAAGGACCACTAGTAACCAGTGCAGCTCGTGCAGGAGAGGTGTAACATGGGAGTAACGGGAAGCTCCCGTAACAACCCACGCGGCCGCATTCTGGACCAGCTGGAGCCTCCGGGTGCACCCCAAGGGCAGCCCCATGTAGAGGGCATTGCAGTAGTCCAAACGAGAGATAACGAGGGCTTGGGCGACTGTACAGAGGGCATCCCTGTCCAGGAAAGGGTGTAACTGTGCAAAAGCCCCCCTGATCACAGGCATCAGATGGTCCACTAAGGACAGCCGCGAATCCAGGAGGACGCCTAGATTGTGAGCCCTTTCAGAGGGAGTAAGCAACTCCCCTCCCATCAAAAGTGATGGGGCCACTAGACCATGAGATGCCGGCAACCACAGCCACTCCATCTTGGAGGGGTTGAGTCTGAGCCTGTTCCTACCCATCCAGACCTGTACCGCCTCCAGGCACTTAGACATCACAGAAAGGGCATCTCTGGGTTGGTCCAGGGTGGAGATGTAAAGCTGGGTATCATCAGCATACTGATGATACCTCACCCCAAAACTGTGAATGATCTCACCCAGCGGTTTCATATAGATGTTAAAGAGCAAGGGGGAGAGAACTGACCCCTGAGGCACCCCACAAGTGAGGGGCTTCGGGGAGGATCTCTGTCCCCCCACCCAGACAAACTGGGTACGACCCGAGAGGTAGGAGAACCACTGCAAAACAGTGCCCCCCACCCCCAATCCCCGGAGTCGTCGCAGTAAGATACCATGGTCGATGGTATCGAAAGCCGCTGAGAGGTCAAGTAGGACCAGGATGGAGGAATAACCCCCATCCCGGGCCCGCCAGAGATTATTCACCAGAGCGACCAATGCCATTTCCATGCTGTGTCCGCGCCTGAAGCCCAATTGGTACGGGTCTAGATAATCCATTTCCTCCAGGAATTGTGGAAGTTGGTGTGCCACCACGGACTCAACAACCTTTGCTGTAAAGCAAAGGTTGGAGATGGGACGAAAGTTGTTCAAGGAGGCCGGATCCAGGGCAGGCTTCTTGAGAAGGGGTTGAACCACCACCTCCTTAAGGGTGGAGGGGAAGACCCCATCCCTCAGCGAAGCATTGACAATCGCCTGGATCCAGTCTCCAGTCACCTGTCTGGTTGCCGCAACAAGCCAGGAGGGACATGGGTCCAACAAACATGTGGAGGCCCCCAATCTACCAACAATCCTGTCCACTTCATCTACAGATACAGGGTCAAAGTCAACCCAGATGTTGCCTTCAAGACTTGCTCCTGTCTCCTCATCAGACCCTGCCCAGTCAGAGTCTAAACCCATCTGGATCTGAGCGATTTTGTCTTGCAGAAATTGAGCAAAATCCTCAGCACTGCCCTGCAAGGGGTCCTCCCTCGCTCCCTGATTAAGAAGAGAGCGGGTCACTCGAAACAAGGCTGCTGGGTGATTCTCTGCAGACGCAATGAGAGCGGTGAAATAGTCACGTTTCGCCGCTTCCATTGCCACAAGATAAGACCTAATATAGGTTCTTAATTGTGTTCGATCAGACTCAGAATGGGAAGATCTCCAACGGCCCTCTAGGCGTCTCTTCTGACACTTCATCTCCCTGAGCTCCACGGAAAACCATGGAGCTACCCGGGATCCCTGTCGGAGGAGAGGCTGCAAGGGGGCGATTCGAACCAATGCCCCAGCGGCAGCCTGTTCCCAGGCATCCACCAGGGCCTCTGGTGAATCGTGGGATAGGGATGTGGGAAATGTCCCAAGCTCCGTCAGGAACCTATCAGGATCCATCAGGCACCTAGGGTGGAACCAACGTATTGGTCCCGCCTCCCAGCGGTGGGAGTTAGCGGATAGAAAGTCCAGTTTAAGGAGGGAATGGTCGGTCCATGACAGGGGTTGAATAGATAGTTCCCCTCTACCCCGGGCATTTATCCAGAGATAAAAATCAAGTCGAGTGTGTGTCCACCACTGTGAGTTGGACCCTGTACAACCTGAGTCAGGTCCATGGCCATCATGGAGGCCATGAACTCCTGAACCAGCTCAGATGTCTCGCTGGCTGACGGGAGATTAAAATCTCCCACTACCATCAGGTTAGGGAGCTCAACCATCAGTTCAGCTAAGACTTCGAGCAGTGCGGGCAGGGCTGAAGACATGTGGCTGGGAGACAGGTACATGATCAACAGACCCGACTGTACTCCAGGGCTCCATTTCAACAATAGAGATTCACACCCGCCTATCTGAGGGACAGTGACCTCCCTAGGCCTAAGACTTTCTCTAATAACAACCCCACAGGAGTCGTGGCTGGTGCAGCACACGGAAACCCAGTGGGCATAGATTGGAGAGCAGGACCCCTCCCTCCGGGCCCAACCAGGTCTCCGTGATACAAGCCAGGTACGCGCCCCCCTCGTCGATAAGCTCACGCATGAGGGGGACCTTATTCACAACAGACCTGGCATTTACATTCACCAGCTGGAGTCCAGGGTTCCACACACCCATCCCCCCAGGTGAGCAGGAGGAGCTAAGAGGGCCGGAACGCACCACCATCTGCAAGCAGCGGGGACATGCTCCGTTGGTGTCATAACGCCCTCTGCTCTCACTACCTCTGCCCCTACCAACCACCACAATGATGGAATGACCCTCACCCCACCGTACCTCGTCCAGCCCCCTCTCCCCATCCCCCCCACTGCAACCGTCTGACAGGCTAGGTTACTGATCTGTAAGGACCCCCCCAGGTCCATTCTTCACAGAATAACCCACCCCCCTCCTGGAACCCCCTAAAATTTTGGCTAAAAATTTAAACAAAAACCCCCTCTTTGCAGCAGGTTGGTCTGGAGAAGCTCCTCAAACTGGGCGGTGGAGAAAGAGACCTTAGAAAACTCTAAGAAGCTGGGGCAGCCGCAGTGGAAGAAAGCATAAGAAGACAGCGTGTGTCATCGAGGTGAGAAAATCTCTTTTTTTAAAAAAAAGTTTCCCTTCATCTCCACTTGCAAGTAAATAGAGTGGAAAAGAGGCTGAGAGAGAGGAGTGAGAGTGGGAGTGTATTCGGCTCTCACATTCGACATTGGGCTGCGAGGAAAGTGAAAGTAACAACAGACTTGGAAGAGAAAATGTTATTGGCAGACTGTGTCCATCTTTGTTTGTAAGGAACTTCCATATGTGCAGCGGCTTGAACTGTCAAAGTGAGTAATTTTAAAATATTTGGCAAAAAGGAAAGAAGCTCCAGCAGAAAACTAGAGGCGAGTTAAAGAGAAGAGCTGCGATCTATTAAAAAACAACTGCTGAGAGAGAGGAGCTAAAAGAAAGGGAAGATAGGAAAAGACTGTAAAAGCAAAAGCGAGAGTGAGAGTGGGAGAGCATAAGATATAACTTACTTATATAGAGATAACTTACTTATATAGATATAACTTATAGCATAACTATAAGACCCCTAATGTGTAATAGCGGCTAAGGAGCATGGGGGCAAAGAGGATTTTGAAATGTAATCTGGAAAAGACAAAAACCCAATTGAAAATTGATTTCTGAACAAACTAATTGGAAACTTTAAACAATTAGACATGGTCAAAGGATTGGAAAGAAATAAAGAGATCCTTTTTTTTCCCTTTCTTTTTTAAATGGCAAGAAAAATAAAAAGAATGGATAATAAGCTTTAAGAAGAAAAAAAAGGATGTATAAATAAAAGGGGAAAAAGAAGTGAGAAGAGCTATTTAAATTTGGACTGGACATCCAAATTTGACATCCATCAATATGATTTGATATCTTTAAATTGAAAAAGAAAAAAGAGAAGTCAAGTAAGATCGTGATGTAATGGAAACAAAATGGATACTTATTTTTTTTTAAACAAAAGTTTTTTATTTTTTTATATTCAAACAACCAAACACTACAAAATCAATTATCATACATCATTTTATCCCCACCCAAACCCCCCTCCCCAATTCCCCCCCCCCGACTTCCCAGAGCAAAAACAGGATATAGCATTTAACAAACATAAGCTCAAATATGCTAACTGTGGGGATGGTGTTATCTCAGTAATTGGCAAACCGTGCTGAGTAAACAACGTCAGCACAAAGTCCTAATCTCATCAAAGACAGGATGTCTGGCAGAGACCCTATCTCAGATATGCAAGGCATGGGGACCCAGCACGTAGGCATTGTTTGTCACAGGAAATACATGAGGGAAACACGAGGGGTCCATATGGAATTCACGAGCATTCTTTAGCCAATCAGTATCAGTAAACGTTGATTAATGTTTTGCCATGATAGTTGTAAAATGACAATAAAAGGGAGCCTTTTGAATGGGGTCAGGGTGCCTTGATCAAGGTGCCTTCCCACCGAGGGGCCTTCCCGTGAACCATCTTCCTGCCTACGCGTCTTTCTTCATCGAAACAACATCTGGTGACCCCGACGTGATACCTCCTATGCTTACTCGGCCGGACGAGCCCAGGTGCACCTCAGCGAACTTCGCTCCCAATATTTCGTGAGTATGGGGGGGCGGAATCTCAGTTCCGCAGAAGTTTCATGCACAAGAACTGAGGAAAATACTTAAAAGTAATGGAATGGCAGGAATTAAGTTAAGTGAGTTAGACTCACTGCCACGAGCAGAAATAAAGTATTTGTTGCTGTGGCAAAAATGTAAGGAAGCAGTAGAGGTTATGGGGTCTCATAAACTCAAGGCACCGTCGCCATTTCTCTCTCTGTCTTCTGATCAGGGGTCTGCTCCCCCTCCGCCTTATTTTCAGCTGACTTTGCCGGCTGTACAGCCAGAAGAAAGTAGCTCCCCTACAGCTCCCTTATCGGTTTCTCCTTTACAGGAGATGTTTTCAGCTGTCAGAGCAGGGTTTGGAATTACTGAACTGTCTTTTTTAACTCATTCACCTCCAAGTTATTCCAATGCTGTTGTCTGTCCTCCTTCCTCTACAGAATATGTGATTCTGCCTCCTTCAGCTTCTACTGACATAGGTCAGATTGCTAAACCTTCTAACTCTGTTGTTCAGTCTTCTTTTCAAAACATGGTGAAATCCTGTAAACAGGATTCCTCCATGCCTGGGGAAGAACTTGCTGAATTGTTATCTGCACAATATCATCAGGGCCAGGTCTCGGCCAGTCCACCCAACTGCACTGGAAACAAGCCACCACCAGAACGGAATAAAGCAGTTGCAATCCTTTAATTAGGTTCAGCACAGCAAACACAGGCAGGAGAAAGGCACAAGCCGGAAACAAAGTTTAAAGTTAGCGCTACACGCAATCGCAGTGTAGCGCCTTTTATATACGCAGCAATAAATCAAGTGGCAATTAAACAGTTAACATCACCCCTCCTTCCCCTAGCTGGCCTGTAGGAGGAGCGCAATAAATCAATCGGCAATCAAACAGTTAACATCACCCCTCCTTCCCCTAGCTGGCCTGTAGGAGGAGCACAATAAATCAATTAGCAATCAAACAGTCAACATCATCCCTCCTTCCCCTAGCTGGCCTGTAGGAGGAGCGCGCCTCTGTTACATCACAAGGCAGCATCATCTGCAAACTCCATGTACCCCCTATCTCCGATGAAAGAGTTTGCTTCATTTTGTGCGTGAGTGGTAAAGACTTCTCAAACAGCTGATGACACGCCCCCGGAGAGTCCAGCAGCTTGCCCCCTCCTCCTCGTCCTCCCCAGTAATGGCGAGACCCAACCGAGGCTCAACAGGCGGCTCCTCTCTACCAGGAGTCCACCTGCAGGAAATAAAATAAAGATGTTAGCATAGCAAACGTTCTACCCACTGGGACCTGGTTTATTTGGATATTTACGATGATACCGACGGAGCAACCAGTCGGCATGAACGTCTGGAGCTGCCACCCAAGATGCTTGTGCTAGTGGATAACCCTTCCACCGTACTAAGTACTGTAACCTGCCTCTACGTAGACATGAATCCAATACTTTATCTATCTCATATTGATCTGAATGACTCGGTCCCGGGGAAACAGGCTGATGTGTGGGCCTTTCCTCTTTGACAGGTTTAAGGAGGCTGCTATGAAAAACAGGATGTATTTTTCCTAACAGTGAAGGTAGCTTAAGCATGACAGTGACAGGGTTGATCACACGTGTTATAGGAAAAGGACCTATGTATTTGGGACCTAGTTTCCTACTAGGTAATCGTAATTTCAAGTATTTTGTAGATAGATACACGTGATCCCCTACAGAAAACGGTTTTGAGTCGGCTCTTTTTTTATCGACATAAAGTTTGTATTCATTTGCTGCTTTTTGAAGCGCCGTTTTTACCGCTGGCCACGTTTGTCGGATCTTGTCGGCCCAACCAGAATGCGTAGATACACCTGTAGCTGGAGGTTCTACCTCAGGTATGGCAGGGAATTCTCTTCCATAGATGATTTGGAAAGGAGAAAATCCCGTGCTACGGTGGCTGATATTGTTGTACGCGACTTCAGCGAACGGGAGTAAGGCAGACCAATCAGTTTGCTGATACGAAACGTAGCAACGTAGATATCGTTCCACAGCAGCATTAGCCCATTCGGCTGCTCCATTTGTACTGGGATGGAAGGCTGAACTTAATCCTTGAGTAGACCCTATCCTATGAATGAAAGACCTCCAAAACTGGGCGGTGAACTGGACACCCCGATCTGATATAATACGCTTCGGGACCCCGCGAAGGGGGTAGATATGTTGTATAAACATGTCTGTCAATCGTTGGGCAGATGGTAAACTCTGACAGGGTATAAAATGCGCCTGCTTTGAAAATAGGTCTACTACTGTCCAAATAACGGTATGTCCATTGCTGGGCGGAAGGTCCACTATAAAATCCATCGCCACCTCCTCCCACGGATGACTAGGATCAGCCACCGATTGTAATCGACCGAGTGGTTTCCCTGACCATGGTTTTGCTGCCGCGCATGTTGGGCACGTTTTTACATAACGTTCAATTTCACCACGCATTCGTGGCCACCAAAATTGATGTCTAATCAGGTGAAGTGTTTTAAGGAAACCATAGTGACCTGCTGGTTTGGCATCATGGCACCGTCTTAAAACTGTAGCTCGAAGCGGTTCTGGAATGTATAAACGATCCCCATTCCACCCTAATCCATCTCGTAGGATTACTGACATTTGGTTTTGATTTATCCACGTATCCTGGCTGATAGCTATCTGAAGATTCATTAAGAAGGACGCTTCTTTCCGTAACACCGCCGCAACCACATGCCCACTCTCAATAGGTGGTATAAGAGATTCCACTACTTCCTCGCGCTTACTGTTATATTGTGGCATACGAGAAAGTGCATCGGCGAGGAAGTTCTTTCCTGCTGCCACATATTTGAGTCTGAAATTGAATCTTCGAAAATATTGTGTCCAGCGTAGTTGCTTTGGGGACAGACGTCTAGGCGTTTGTAATGCCTCTAAATTTTTATGGTCTGTCCATACCTCAAATGGGATAGTAGCCCCTTCCAGGATGTGACGCCACGTAAGTAGAGCCCAACGGACAGCGAAGGCCTCCTTTTCCCAGATCGCCCACCCTCGCTCTGTGGTGTTTAATTTGCGTGAGGTATAAGCACAAGGGCGTATCCTATCCTGTTCATCTTTTTGCAGCAACACAGCTCCCACAGCAACGTCACTAGCATCGGCTTGAACGATGAATTCACGAGACAGATCAGGGTGTTTCTGTACTGGTACGGAAGAACCAAGTACTGGTTCTCTGGTGAAAAGATATTTCAACTGTTCAAACGCACTTTGACATTGAGCTGTCCATTGCAATAACTGGTTTGGTCTTGGTTTTATCACAGGGGATTTAGTGCTTAACAGGTCTGTTAACGGTAGTGCTATAGCGGCAAATGCGGGGACGAATTGGCGATAGAAATTCGCGAAACCAAGGAAACTTTGGAGTTGTTTCCTGGTTTTCAGTGCTTGCCACTCAACTATAGCTTGGACTTTACGTGGATCCATTTCTATCCCATCGCTTGAGATCCTGTACCCGAGGTAATCTATTTTTGATTTATGGAACTCACATTTCGAAAGTTTTATAAACAGTTTAGCAGCTAACAACTTCTCTAAAACCTGACGGACTAACACAACGTGTTCTTCCAAGGTGCGCGTATATATTAGAATGTCGTCTAAATAAACAAGAACTCCTCTATACAAATGTTCATGCAAAACTTCATTGATAAGCTGCATGAACACCGCTGGAGCGCCTTGAAGTCCAAACGGCATAACTCTATATTGGTAGCTACCAAGAGGGCAGTTGAAAGTGGTCTTCCATTCATCGCCCTGTTTGATACGTACTCGGTAGTACGCTTCCTGTAAATCGAGTTTTGTAAATACCCGTCCTGTAGATAGCGCAGCTAACAAATCCTTCATAAGCGGAAGGGGGTATAGATGTTCTATACATACTCCATTCAAATCTCGGAAGTCAACACATAACCGAACCCCACCGTCCTTCTTCTCCCTGAAGAAGACTGGGGCAGCCATCCTAGATCTACTAGGGACGATGAAACCTCTAGCTAAATTTTTGTCGATATATTGTCGTAACTCGGATAATTCTTGTTGGGTCATGGAATACATTCGAGGTTTCGGTAACTTAGCCCCAGGCACCAACTCAATAGCACAATCTGTAGTCCGATGGGGGGGTAGTACTTCGCATTCCTCTTCACTAAACACGGCTGAAAGGTCTTGGTAAACAATAGGAAAGTCCGGTGTAAGCAACACCTCTGTGGAGGCATAGCTATTGTCCTGTCCCTCACTCGACTGTCCCACTGAAGAAGCAGGGGATGGGACAGCAGGTCTCAAAGGGATTCTAAGCTTACGATAACCCCCCTCCCACCAGATGTGAGGTTGCCATTTATCTAACCACGTGAGACCCAGAATAACTGGCTTTATCATTTTTTCAACCACAATAAACTGGATGGACTCTTGATGTTCACCTATCGCCAACAACACTTGTTCAGTTACGTGGTTAGCAGGCGCCTCCCCCAATAACGACCCATCCATCTGTTCGAACTTCACAGGAACTTTTAGCTTTTTTATCTGTAGACCCAGAGCATCCACCACACTTCTCCGCACCAGACAACGGGTACATCCAGTGTCTATTAAAGCACCATACTGAAAACCCGTTGTGCTTCGGGGATTCCTCAGCACCACAGGTATGACAAAAGGGAACACAGTTTTGCTCACCATAGGGTCCTCTGGCTCGTCGTCATCACTGTCCCCCGACACCACCGGGAATTTCCCCGCCACAGTGGTTGGTGTAATATCACGAGCCTGATGGTCTACGACGGACTTTGGTCCTTGAAGTGCTTGGGTACGTTCTTGTGGCTGCCGTGGTCGGCCTCTGGTCGCTACCCCCATAGCCGGCTTTTGGGCCTGTACTTGTAACGGAGGTACAGGGCATTCAGCCGCTCTGTGTCCTATCTGATTGCAGCGAAAACAACGAAACGCCAGTCGCTGAGTCCTTTCAGGTGGGACGCTGCTGGGCAGAGGTACTTGAACCCGCGTGGTTGGCGGCTTTTCTGAGGCCCTCTCCGTGGGAACCCGTCTCTGTCCCACATTAACTTCCGACCGAGGCCTAAACTCCCGGAGGGTAATGTCCAGTTCAATAGCGGCTTTAAACCAAACAGCCAGGCGCGGAGCCAGGCCTCGGTACGCACAGGCTTGATGTAACTCACGATCCAACCCCATCCGAAATTGCTGGACTAGCATCCGTTCGGGCCAGTCCCTTAAGCGACTAGCAATTTTCCGGAAATCACGTACATAGTCCTTTGCAGGAACACCCCGCTGTTTGAGGGCTACAAGATCTCCTTCCGCGATTTGTACACTGGAGTCATCCTCAAAAGCAGACTGGAGAGCTTCCAAGAACCTACCCACGTCCACCAGTTCTCTAGCATGGTTGCGATGTAATCCCGCCACCCAGTCTGCTGCATCGCCAGTTAACACAGCCGTAATGGCTACCACCATGGCCCATTGTGACAGATACCAGCGACCATACTGGTCTAGATGACTAACCACCTGGCTTAAGAACAACGCCACACGGTCTGGGCTCCCGTCAAAGGTGGCTTGCAGTGCAGGAGGGCCCCAGATTGGAGGTGGTGCCCACATCCCAGGAACCGGGATCCATGCTGGGGGTGGTACAGGCGGTCTGTTCTCCCCATCTCTCCTCAGGTCTCCAACGGGCCTCCGTTCCCCCACAGGACATTGTGCCCTCCTTCCAGCTCCTACCTCTCTTCTGGTCGATGGTTGTTCGGAACCCCTGGTGCTATCCTCCCTCTTAGGCAGGTGGTAGTCCCGGTCTTCAATTTGGCCCTTTCCTTTTCCTGTTTCCTGTTCCCTTCAGAATTTGGGGCTAGCAATGCGAAACCGAACCTCTGACCTGGAAAGGCCCTCATCCTGCCAAGACTTGCCTTGTAACGGCTCTGCCCCAGTGGCCCAGGGTTGCCAAGATGGGGTGTCCCGGAAACTCCCTTCTCCAAACCAATCTCTTATGGCATCCATAGCACTGGGTTCAGGCCCTGTAGTACCATAGCCCCAGTCCGCCTCTTCATCGTCTGTCCAACGTCTCTCCCGCCAACCTCTAAATGACGGACCCAACGGGGGGGTAGATGGCCATTGGGGCCCGGTATGAGTAGAACTAGGCCACCAGCCCCCACCGGAAACCTGTCCCGAAGGGTCTAGCCCTTGACTCTGCTCACCAGCCGTCTCCACACAGTCCTCCTCACGTGGCTGGCGCAGCTTGGGTCTGACCACCGGTTGGTGAGGGGTTGCTGTTTGTAGCTTCTCCTCTTCCACAGCCACCTCCTCCACGTCAGCCTCTAGAGGGACCTCCAACTCCGAATCACCTAGCGCCGTCCCTTCTGCCATCACTGACAGCCTTTCTTGCTGGACCGCAGCTAGGGAACGTAGGCAGTTGAAATTGGTGGGTGGGTGAGCGCTAACTTTCTCTCGGCCAGACCACCCAACTGCACTGGAAACAAGCCACCACCAGAACGGAATAAAGCAGTTGCAATCCTTTAATTAGGTTCAGCACAGCAAACACAGGCAGGAGAAAGGCACAAGCCGGAAACAAAGTTTAAAGTTAGCGCTACACGCAATCGCAGTGTAGCGCCTTTTATATACGCAGCAATAAATCAAGTGGCAATTAAACAGTTAACATCACCCCTCCTTCCCCTAGCTGGCCTGTAGGAGGAGCGCAATAAATCAATCGGCAATCAAACAGTTAACATCACCCCTCCTTCCCCTAACTGGCCTGTAGGAGGAGCACAATAAATCAATTAGCAATCAAACAGTCAACATCATCCCTCCTTCCCCTAGCTGACCTGTAGGAGGAGCGCGCCTCTGTTACATCACAAGGCAGAGTCATCTGCAAACTCCATGCCCCCCCTATCTCCAATGAAAGAGTTTGCTTCGTTTTGTGCGCGAGTGGTAAAGACTTCTCAAACAGCTGATGACACGCCCCCGGAGAGTCCAGCAGCTTGCCCCCTCCTCGTCGTTCTCCCCAGTAATGGCGAGACCCAACCGAGGCTCGACACCAGGGCCAATTGGCAGGACAGCAGATTGCAGAATGGGAAGGACTGCCTTATCAAAATGCCAACGCTGATTGTAAGCAAGCTTTGCAGCTTTTAAAAGCTATCAATCATTATACCTTGGCTGATATGCTGCAGGTTTTCCAGGATATTGGTTCTCAAACTTATAAAATGTACCTTTTAGCTGCTGTTATACAAAAAGGGCAGCGTCCTGCTGGCAATTGTTTTAAATGTGGTAATTTTACTAGAGGCTTGGTGGAAGGAATAAACCATGAATATAATATATTTCCTGAAGATTGGAAGCAAGTTTTTCTAATGATTTTGACTTCAATACAGTATGTTGTTTGGGACAAACAAGAGTGTCTTTCCTATAGTCATGTCTCCTCCTCCAGTCTCTTATCTGCAGTTCCAATCACAGCAGATAATACTGGGCTTGATTTAATCACTCAGGAATCTGTGGAATTTAAATTTCCTTTGGAGGTTAAATTGATTCCTTCTCAATTTATCTATCTTATTTGGTATATCATCGTATGGATGATATTTTAATTGGAGCTCAAAAATATAACTTAATTGGCTTTCTGAAATATAAAACGATTTATGTGTCGATTTAGAAAACGATTTAGAATTTTAGAAATAAATTCTTTTAAATCTCCCACATCAAAATCTTTTTTCTGAGTCTGTGTCTGTTGTGCAGGGGGAGGCTGTGTTTGATGTGTGGGAGATCCACCTCCTGTTGCCTTCGCTTCCTGCTTCTTTGAGGCCATCCTGCCACGTAAGCTAGTTTTACTAAAAAAGGAAGTTCTTCTTCCTCTCCCACCTCCACAAAAACTTCTGAAAAAGTCCCCCAGATTTATTCAAATAAAAAGTAAAGTAAAGCAAAGTCCAGTATTGAAAAAGGAGAAATTTCTCTCTTATTCTCTTATTACCAGCGAGGCAACTTCGTAACAGTTTAAAAGCTTTGTAACAAAGCAAGATAAGTTCAGCAATCCACACTCGCCAGCTCGTTAACTCTAAGGCTAAGCGCCATGTTTTTACAGTTCACTTTCACTCATCCGCATTTTTTCGTTCAGTTTAGAAAGCCAGAAAACTCTAATACTTGCGATTCCGAGTTTCAGGGTTCAAGTAAAAATATACTGCTTGTTAAGGCTGGTTCCTTTCCTTTAAATTTGAAGTTTCCTGTAGCCGGCTTGTTCTGCAAAAGCAGACTTGTCCCACGCTGCCCGGAGTCCAGCAGGTTGAACGGGAGCCGCTCCTGTTCCCTCCCCTATTCCCCGGGGGGGTTGCAGGGGCTCAACCTGTGCCCTGCGATCTCTCTTCAAAAATCCTAAGGATTTTGAAGTTTTCGAGCCGCTTCTTAGTCGCGAAGCGGCTCTACAAGCGGCGGGGCTGGCGGAGCTTCAAAAGGCACCGCCGCCGCCGAAGACCACCATAATCTACTTCATTATCAGTTATTTCTTAATATTTCCTCCTAGTAAACTACACAAAAAATATTGGGAGTTTTAGAACAGCAAAAAGTATATTGAATGGCTTTATTTGCCTCATTACCATTAAAAAAATGTTTTACCCTTGTTGAAAGATATGAGAAAAGCAGAAATTTAGGCAGAGTTTCAGCCCCCACCTTTATCAATGGGCCATTAAGAAGCTGAAGCCACCTTATTTTCCACAACAAAGGAAGGACAAAATTACAGGGGCCAGCAACATTCAAGCAGACATGGGACACAGGAAAGAAAAGCACACACCCAAGAAGGAAAAAAAATCAAGTCAAAGTAACTAGAATTTTTAACACGAGGAAAGGAGAAAAACACAGAAATAGCAAGCTGAATAATTATAGGGAACGAACAACTACAAAGGGCTAGGAAAAACAGAGAGTAGACTATAAAACAATTATTTATTAAGAATTTCAAAAGACTTTAAAGGGTTACATAGAAAATCAAAAGATGTTTTAGAATATAAAAAAGGGTTACTCTTACAGTTCAAACAGGCTAGCCTCGGAACGCTGTGCTTGCATTTATTTCTTGCTTGCCTTCCTATAAACAATAAACTGATTCTACTCTCAAGCAGCTGACCTTCAATCATTTCGAAGCAATTTCTCAGCCGGGAGTTTTGAATTCAAGAAGGGAAAGCTCTGCCTCTCAGCAATCCTTAAAGGGAAAGGCTTCTTTTTCCTTTCAACACCTTTATTTAAGCTACTGCTGAAATTATAACCTTGGGCGTACTCGAGCCTGTCGAAGAAATGGAACTGACTTAATAGATATCATTCTTTCTATCTTAAAATCTGATTTTCACTTTTATTTTCAGAATAATTTATTTCTTCAGTGTGCTTTAATTGACTATGTAGGCTGTATTTCATATCATCTGCCTACAGATCCTAGGTTTACTTGCTTAACGATTTCCTCCTTTCCTATTTATCCATTGTTTTCCTTCTCCACTATCGCAAGCTCTTTGCTTTTCTGATGGGGGAGGAACAAGAGGAGTGATTGCTTACAAAGATCCTCATGACGACATCTGGAAAGTTTCCTCTCAATGTTCAGAATTGTCTGTTGTTATCTTAGCTTTCCACATTTTTTCTCAACAGCTTTTTAAACATTTGCTGTCATGGGTCTGCCTTCTACGTTAAAAACAGACAATGGCCTTGCATATTGTAGTCGCTCCTTTGCTGAATTTTGTGGCACATGGCAAATTAAACATCTTTTTGGCATATTTTTAACTCTACAGGACAAGCCATAGTGGAGCACACAAATTTTACATTAAAGTCTGCTTTGGATAAACACAAACAAACAGGAGGGATTCCTATAGGTCTCCCTGGTAAACAGGAATGGTTAAATAAAGTTCTGTTTACTCTGAATCATCTTAATATCACAAATTTATCAACTCCAGTAGATGATCATTTTGGAAGTAGAATAAGTCATCCCCAGCCACAGGTAATGTATAGATTATTGCCTAATCCCGAATGGCATGGACCTGTTCCCTTATTGACATGGGGAAGGGGATATGCTGCTGTGCTTACGCCTACAGGTCCGGTGTGGATCCCTGCTTGGTGTGTGAAACCGTGGAAGGATGGCGTGGCACGAAGGACTGAAAGACCCAATCCCGAACTTCTCACTCAGCCTGCAGAACCCTCAGCAGGATCGGGATCGAGCACTTCGCCAGGCTCATCAAGTGACCTGGGGACAGATTAAAGCTCTTTCTGTTCAATCTACAAAATTGCTACAGGAAAAGAACATGCCGCAGACGCCGGAGAACTTTTTAGTAGCGGCTTTTGCTTGTTTAAATGCTAATTCTGTAACCATTATAATGTGTATTATTTTTATGTGTATTTTCCCTCCTTGTGCGGCTACGATGACTTTGCAATATGGAATTCCAGAACAAGGTCTTTGGGATCAAAATTCCTATATATGGGATGTACAAAATGTCTCTTGATTAGTAAACAGGACAGATTGTTGGATCTGCATGTACGTTCCCCCACATGCCAGAGGAGAACTTTTAATACATGCTATTCGTTTTCATGAAACCGGATGGAATCAACATCCTTGGATCCCTGGAACGCTACGAAATGAAAATGTTAATTATCCTATTTAGTTATGCTTTAGATATTATTTTAGCAGCCAAGGGTGGTGTATGTGCTTTGATTCATTCACATTGTTGTATGTACATTACTGATCATAAAGCAAATATTTCAGCTACAATTGAGCACATGGAAAACATGATTGCAGATAATCCAATTGGCTCCACTATTCCACAATCTCCATGGGAGTGGTTATGGTCTTGGCTCCCAGATTTTGGATGGGTGCGACAAATAGTATCCATCGTTATACTAGTCATCATTGCTTTGATTTGTTGTTGCTGTTGCATACAATGTTTACCTGGGTTATTAGCGATATTTCGTCCAAGAATTCGGCCCTCCAAATCTGAAATTATGTATGCTTGCAAAATATTAAAAAATAAAATAAAAAAGGAGGACATGTGGGGATGGTGTTATCTCAGTAATTGGCAAACCGTGCTGAGTAAACAACGTCAGCACAAAGTCCTAATCTCATCAAAGACAGGATGTCTGGCAGAGACCCTATCTCAGATATGCAAGGCATGGGGACCCAGCACGTAGGCATTGTTTGTCACAGGAAATACATGAGGGAAACACGAGGGGTCCATATGGAATTCATGAGCATTCTTTAGCCAATCAGTATCAGTAAACGTTGATTAATGTTTTGCCATGATAGTTGTAAAATGACAATAAAAGGGAGCCTTTTGAATGGGGTCAGGGTGCCTTGATCAAGGTGCCTTCCCACCGAGGGGCCTTCCCGTGAACCATCTTCCTGCCTACGCGTCTTTCTTCATCGAAACAACACTAACTATTACAGAATTCAAAACTCTCTCACACTTGTTAACTCCCCTTTTAAAAATTATACTTCAACCTTCCTTTTATAAATTTTCTTATCACATTTCACATTTGTAAAAAAAAACTAAAAATCTTATAATCCATAATCTTATTTTAAACATTTTAAAATCTCTTAATACATTAGCAGAACATTCTCCAAAATATAAATTTCAAAACTTTCAAAAAGTTATCCATTAAATTTTAAGTTATCCACCTTTAAACTTCAATACTTTAAAACTACAATAAAATTCAAAAAGTTATCCAACTTTAATTAAATCTTTTAACATCATGAGACAATCTCCAAAATATAACCAGTCTTTCTTTCTTTCTATATTTTTTCCAGTCCTTCTTCAATAATACTTTCTTCTTCGACATTGCTCCTCCCCCGCTTTTATTTTCAAAAATTTTGGGGTTTGAAATTGTAGTTGGTGTGTCTTTGGAATTCGTTCTCTTCTTGGGGTTGTTTCCTTTAATTTGAAGCCCCCATTTTGACTCTTCCTGCATTTGTAGTCCATCAGTTCGTTCCTTAAATATTGATTCTGTCTGTAGGGCCAAAACTTGTCAAAATATTTATCAACCTGCAGTAAAGAGTCCTCTTGCTGTTTCTCAATTAATTGAATGGAAGCCTCTTCCAAAACCTCCATTTTCGGTATAATAACCTCCATTTTAGCCCCAACAGTGTCTCTTTTATCCTCCAAAGTCACATTATCCTGATTAATTTCTTCCTCTTTTCCAGCCAGCAAGTCATTATTATTCCCCAATTTAAAATCTTGAATAGTTTTTAATTATCTGTCTTATCTCAACAGTAAAAGATTTTAAAAATTCTTTTAAGTCCTTCGCAGTCTCCACTTGTAAATTTGCTGACTCATATAATCCATCTTTAATTTCAGCCATTTTTCAATTGCCTCTTTATGTTTGTATTAATTTGGCTATCAGGTCAATAAATCCAATTATTTTCCACGCAAATTAAAGATGTAAGTTAGTTAAAAACAATACCACAGTCTTTTCCATTCCACTTCCACTTTAAATCTTTTTCTTGAATAACCCGATAGCTTTAACAATGTTACTGATGTTAACAAGGACTTTCACTTATAAGTTTCATTTTCACGCCCTAAGGTGCCATCTTTGCCTTTTTAAACGGAGTTAACATACAATACTTGCATTTTCAGTCTCCTGGATTAACTCTGCAAGCATCCAAAGTCCAAAATCCAAATTCTTTATAATCTTTCTAGTTGCTTTGCTGGTGTGGTCGCGACGCTTCGGTCTGCTTATTTTTAAGCAGACTCGTCCCAGCTCCGGAGCTCTAAAGGGCTTTCAGGGAGCTCTCACCCTGCAAACCCCAGGCTTAAAAAAAAAAAGTCTGGGGGTCTAGGGGAGCTCTACCCAGACCCTTCTGCTCTTCTCTCCCCCTTTTTCCCTGGGGGAGAGTTTTTAAGCTGCTAGACAGCTGATTTTCGCTGTTCTAGCGGCTATACGGAGTCACGGGGCTGGAGCTCCTAAAAGGAGCTCCGTTGGCGTTTTGCGGAGCCACCGGAAGTCTTCGGTGCTTCGGCAGCACATATACTAAAATTGGAATGATACAGAGAAGATTAGCATGGCCCCTGCGCAAGGATGACACGCAAATTCGTGAAGCGTTCCATATTTTTTCTTTAACTATCAAAATAAACACGACTCTTAATGCTCAAAAAAAAAAAAAAAGAAAATGGATACTTATTAAGCAATTGGAAATTGTGGATTGCAGAGAGACACCATCTGGAGTAAAAAGGAACATTGCAACTTGGTTCTTTGTTTTGGAAAATTGTGAACTTCACAGATAATAACCATGGGGACTTGTGGAGGAGGATTTTCTTGTCTACAAGAGGCTTGACTTTTGGAGGGAAAAAAAAGAAATAGAAAGGAATACAATGGAACTTTTATAATTGGAGCAATTATTTGATTTGGAGAATGGAAATAAAAGAAATAACTATAATGTTGCACAGAGGACAAAATTTGAGGATATAAAAATTGAAATGGAGTATACATGTGTGGACAAGAAAATGAAGATGGAGAAATAAGACATAGAAGTGGAAAATAAAGAAGATAAAGATATTGTGATTAAATATGAACAAATAATTGAACATGTGAATACTACTAATAAAAAGGAGGTCTCTAGAGATTATATTGAGATTAACAATAGCACAATGATGATTATACTGAGATTAATAATGATATAATGATGATTATATGGAGATTAATACTGAATGATAAAAGAATAAAAGGTTGGAAAATATTAAGAAATTTAAAGAAGTCCAGGACCTGAATTTATAAAATGACCATATTGAGATAAACAAATATGAGAAGAATTATGTTATAGATATTTAGAAATGAAATAGGGACTGAAGCTAAAATATATAGAAAATAGATTACATTAAAAGAAATATAGCAATGGATATAATGAACCAATTTTTTATTAAGATGTTAAAAGATACTACTTGAGGAAATTGATGGTTATAATAATTGGGATATTGTTTAAATACCGATAACAATTGTTATAATTTGAATATTTTTAATAATATAACTACAAAAGTAAAAGATGATTATGTTGGGAGTAACAGTGAGAAAAATAAAGATAATTATACTGGGATTAACAGTAACTAAAATGATTACACTGGGATTAACAGTGAGAAAAATAAAGATGATTACACTGGGATTAACAGTGGAATAGAGATGATTAAACGGATTAACAGTGAGAAAAAATAAAGATGATTACACTGGGATTAACAGTGAATAAAGATGATTACACTGAGATTAGCAGTGAGAAAAATAAAGATGATTACGCTGGGATTAACAGTGGAATAAAGATGTATTTTGTACATTGGGATTAACAGTGGAAGGATAAAAGAAAAAGGTTAAATTAGAAAATTGATAGCTATAATAATTGGGATATTGTTTAGATATGTATAACAATTGTGATAATTTGAACATTTATTACCTAAGTGAAAAAGAAAAGAAAACTGAAACAATATATGATTATGATTTATAAACAAAAATTACTTAATTGGTGTTATATAAATGGTATGGTTTGATAGATAGAATTTAGGATAATTGGGAAATTGTGTTAAAGAGCATTATTTGAATTAAGAACTATGTTTAAATGTTAAATTGCTATATTTCTAAAATTAAAAAGATAAGATTTAAATTTGATAAAGTAATAATGGAATAAAGAGTTAATGAGCATAATGAAACATAAATATGTTTGAATTGTATTGTTAATAGTGAGGATTTAGGGTAAGAATTGTTGTATTATGAGTTATTAATTGAATTAAGAATTAAGGTGGGTTAATAGAAGGGTTATTGTTTTGATTAAGTAAATATGTGTTAATTTTTTTTAAGATGGTATTAGTTGTATATGTGATCTAAGATTTAGAAATAAGTGCTATGGCAAAATAGAATAGATAAAATTTTGTTAAAGATTTTGTTAAAAATTGAACAAAGTGATGACCAGATCAAAGCTCTGTTCCGAAAGGACGTAATTTGTATGTTTGGAAAAAATAAAAAAAACTTTTTGAAAAAAAAAAAGAATTACCAGAACAAATAGAAACCAGAGATTGGCAGACAACTAGGAAAATGGAGAAAGAAACCCAACTACTGTCAATAAATGTGAATGGATTGAATGATTTTGTGAAAAGAAAAAAAATACTCACAAAATTGGTGAAGGAGAATGTAGATATTATATGTCTCCAGGAGGCGCACATCCAAAAACAAGACCAGAAATATTTAGAATATAACAAATTGGGGAAATTGTTTTCAGCACTGGCAGAAAAAAAAAAAGAGGGGTGGTGGTATATATTAGAAAAGAAATAAAAGCTAACTTAGTTTATGTGGACCCTAAGGGAAGGGTATTATTGCTTGAATTAACAATAGGGGAAATTAAAATGTTATTAGCTAACATTTACGCCCCCAGTAAAAATCAGAGGGAGTTTTATAAGAAAACCCATGAAAGGATTATTGGGACAGGTTGTAAAAACATATGTATAGTAGGGGACTACAATGGAATAGTAAATATTAAAAAATATTATGTTAGTGATAAGAAAAAGCAAAAAAAGACGAATGTATTACCGAAAACTTTCTTTGATATGGTCGAGGAGTTAAATTTGATAGATGTGTGGAGAACATTAAACCCCATTGGAAAAAAAAAATACCTTTTATTCTAATCCTCATAAATCTTTCTCAAGAATTGATATGGTATGGGCAAACAGGGAATTAAGCAAGGAGATAGAAAATGTAGAGATCCCACCCCAACATCTGGGCAGATCATAACCCTCTGAAAATAATATGGAGAGGTCAAAAGAGGAAAATTAAAAGATGGACTTTGAATCCACAGATATTACAAGAAAATGAATACCTCCAGAAGATTAAAAAAGAATTAATCCTATTCCTTGATGTAAACAAAAAACAACACGCCTCCCTACAGAATTTATGGGATACAATGAAAGCGTACACAAGAGGGATAACAATAGCTTACATGTCAAAGAGAAATAAGGAGAAACAGAAACAACAGGACACATTACTGAAAGAAATATGTTAGCTAGAAAAAAAGCTCCAAGTAAAGCCAGGCGATGAACAAACTAATGTTAACATTAATCAAACATAAATTAAACTTAATAGAACAAGCAGAGTACACAAAAAACATTACACATACGAAACAATATCTTTTTGAAAACGCAAATAAGCTGGGGAGGTGGTTGGCATACAAATTAAAAAAAGAAAGAGAAAGTAGGATAATACATCAGTTGCAGGATGAGGTAGGAAATTTACAAAACAAGGAAGAAGAAATAAAGATTGCATTAAAATATTTCAAAAATCTATCTAGACAAGAGGAAATTGAGACAGACAAAATAGAGGACTATTTAAAAGAGGAAAGTATGCCCATACTGGAGGAAGAAAAGAGAATCTTGTTAAATAGGGAGATAACAATTACGGACTTAAAAGAAGCAATTCAAAGACAAAAGAACAATAAGACTCCGGGACCAGGTGGTCTGCCAGGGGAATTTTATAAAAACATGGGGGAAATAATATAACCAATACTTTTAGAGTTTTACAATGAGGTTTTGATGGAAGCAAAAATGCCTGTTTCGTGGAGGGAAGCATATATCACGGTGATTATGAAAGAAGGTACTGATTCAAATCAAATCCAAAATTATAGGCCAATTTCACTTTTTAATGCTGATTGTAAGATTTTCATGACTATCATAGCAGGAAGGATAAAAAAAATATTAAATGAGATTATTCACCCAGACCAAAATGGTTTTCTCCCATTGAGACAAATTAGAGATAATATAAGAATGGTATTAAACATATTAGAATATTATGAAGTCCATCCAGAGAAACAAGCAGCGCTTGTTTTTCTGGCTGCTCAGAAAGCATTCGACAATTTAAATTGGCATTACATGATTCGACAAATCAGAGAAATGAAATTTGGAGACAAATTTGAACAAATGATTGAAGCAGTATATTCTTCCCCAAAAGCAAGTATTATAATAAATGGAGATATTACAAGACCATTCGAAAGAATGAAAGGAGTTCACCAAGGATGCCCACTGTCACCTCTGCTCTTCATTTTGACATTAGAGTTGTTATTAATGAAAATCAAAGCAAATTCAGAGATTAAAGGAACCAAAATCAGAAAGGAAGAGTATAAAATACAGGTGTTTGCAGACCTGGTATTTTTTTTATTGAGGACCCAAGGGAGACAGGACCTATCCTAATATGGGAAATAGAGAGATATGGAAAAGTATCGGTCCTTAAAATCAATTTAAAAAAAAAGATAGTTAAAAATGTAGCATCAAAACAGAAAAGAGAATTAGAGGAAGAATTAGGACTACAGAGTACGGAAAAAATTAAATACTTAGGGATATGGCTGACAGCGAGGTGTTCCTCGATTAAAGAAGACAATTATGTGAAATTAATACAACAAATAAAATTGGATTTGGAAAGATGGGGGGCATTACAGCTATCTATACTACGTCGAATTGCAACCATCAAGATGAATATTCTGCCGAAATTACTCTACCTTTTTCAAACTATACCCATAAAATTGGAGAAGAATTTTTTTACGGAGTTGAATAGAATTACAACAAAGTTTATATGGGCAGGTAAAAAAGCAAGGTTAAAATTAATAGATCTCCAGGATAGTAGAATCAAAGGTGGCTTTGGGCTTCCAGATTGGCAACTGTATTATAAAGCGGCAACTTTAGTATGGGTCAGGGAGTGGATTAACTTGAGAAACAGAAGATTACTTACACTGGAAGGCCACAACTTACAAAAAGGATGGCATGCCTTCTTATGGGACAAGGAGAATAAATCTCATTTATATTTTTTTAGACATAAAGTAAGGGAAGTTCTGATGCAAATATGGCAAGCGACTAAAAGAAAACACTATATGAAAGTCCCCACTTGGTTATCGACAATGGAAGCGATGATCCACCCTAACACTCTAGATATAGGTAAAATGGTTAAATACAATGAAATTTTAGACAGCCAAGGGAATCTAAAAAATAGGCAGGAATTGGAAGAACAGGGCATAATTATAGATTGGTGGCCTTATTTGCAACTTCAATCATGGTACAAAAAAGACAAAGATGAAAATGGAATTGAGATGGTGCCGCAACAATTGGACAAATTATTGATTGGCCCAGATGAAAAATTGATAACAAAAATTTATAACTACTTATTAGAATTTGATAGAGCTGAAGATAGAGTGAAGGGAGTTATGATAGCGTAGGCAAAAAATGTCGGGCATAGTATTGAATTGGAGGATTGGGAGAAAATTTGGAATAGAAATTATAAGATAACTAAATCGGCAAAATACAAAGAGAACCAATATAAAATGTTGTATCGCTGGCACTTGGCACCTTCTAGATTAGCGAAGATACATCCAAATTTAAGCCCGAACTGTTGGAAATGTGGTCAAAAACAAGGTACCTTTTATCATACATGGTGGTTGTGCCCTGAAACAAAGAAGTATTGGAAGAAAATACATAGATGGTAACAGGAAATAACAGGACATCAGATAGAATATACCCCGGAACTATTTCTCCTAGGGATAGCTAAAAGGAAATACAATAAAAGAATAATATATATCATTTTACATATAATAACCACAGCAAGGTTAGCTTTCGCGCAATGTTGGAGAAATACAAACATACCTTCCGAAGGTTTAGTAATTAAAAAAGTATTTGACTGTGCTGAAATGGATAAATTAACAATTTATTTATTTATTTATTTTATTGAATTTGTATACCGCCCTACTCCTGAAGGACTCAGGGCGGTGAACAGCCATAGAATAAAACATACAAAATTTAAAATAGAATAAAACGAATTAAATAATTTGGCTGAACAAATTTAAAACCCCAATAATTTAAAACCAAATTTAAAATTTCCATTTAAAAAGGGGAAAAAACTTAGGTCAGGCCAGCTTGATGAAATAAGAAAGTCTTGAGCGCGCAACGGAAGGTATGCAGATCCGGGATCCTCCGTGTCTCCGGGAGGAGCTTGTTCCAGATAGTAGGTGCCCCCACAGAGAAGGCTCTCCCCCTGGGGGCTGCCAGTCGACATTGTTTGGCCGACGGCACCCGGAGGAGCCCCTCTCTATGGGAGCGTACTGGTTGGTGGGAGGCTATTGGTGGTAGCAGGCGGTCCTGTAAATAACCAGGTCCTAAGCCATGGAGCGCTCTAAAGGTGATAACCAAAACCTTGAAGCACACTCGGAAGACCACCGGGAGCCAGTGCAGCTCGCGCAGGAGAGGTGTTACATGGGAGCGCCACATCGCTCCCATCACCACCCGCGCGGCCGCACTCTGCGCCAGTTGGAGCCTCCGAGTGCTCCTCAAGGTGAGCCCCATGTAGAGAGCGTTACAATAGTCCAGACGGGAGGTGACGGGGGCAATTGAACTGAAAGGACAAATAGATTCGGAATACTACGCAATATGGGAGAAGTGGTACAATTGGATTGAGAACAGAAAACAGGAAAAGAAATAGACAAAATAGAAGTAGAATTAAAATGTATAGTAAAAATGTATAGAGTGTATTTGAATTGGAATGGTATGGTATGTAAATGGTCGCAGTTCTGCATAAAATGAGTAAGATTTGTTTACTTGTAAAAATGCAATAAAAATATTAATGAAAAAAAAAAAGAACAGTAGATAATACAGCAGACCTCCAGGTGTTGTTCTTCTCTTATCAAAAGTTCCCAAGGTTGTTTTATTATTCTAGAAGTATGACATAGTATATATCCATTCACCAGTAGATGGCGCCTTCAGCTTAAAGATCAATGTTAAAGATCCACTTTAAAACTATTCTGCCAATTATATATTTTAAATTGATTCAAACAAGAGTATCAAATAAACAGTCAGATGTCCAGCATTTTAAAATGCCTGATCAAAGTCATGCCAGTATGATTTATACATCCAGTCTTTTAGTATTTTATAGCTTTACTTATTTCTTGTTAGGGTGAAATTTCTCTCTGCCTCTCCTTAATCGCCACTTAAAAACATTCCAGAGAGCCTCTTTTCCCAGATTTTCTTTTCGGGTCAAATCCTAAACAAAAATTAAAATTCACCTCACCCAGCTCCAATCACTGTCCACTCACACCTCTCCAGCACAGTCTTAGTTTCTTTGGCAGCCCCTGCTTCACAGCAGCCATGATGGCTGCCTCGACTTCATCTTTGGGAGAGAGGGAAGAAACCCTGGGTCCAGCAGGAGAGCCACCGCTCTCCGCAACCTACAAGGTGCCCCTCCTTGTTAGTCACCCCTACAGGGTGACTTTTGCCCCTTGGGGGGCCCTCCGATGAGGATTTGGCATGGGGGTGCGGAGCCCTGCTCCCCTACGTCGATCTCGCAGCGACCTCACCAGAAGTTCTGTCCAGTCTCCAGCATTGTATGTAGTCTATCATCAGCATATAATCTCAAAATATTAAGACTTGTTTGTTGTTACTCATAGTTTGTAAACCACTATATAGGGTCTGACAACCAAATCTGGCCCTAGGTTCTGCCTCAATTTACCTTCCCAATGAGCAACTGAGTCAGAAGATCATTTAAAAGCAGTTTATTAGGGTACCCTGATAAAGTGGGGTCTCTCTATGAAAAAGGAGAGAAAACCCTGAGCCCCATGTTTTGCTCCTTTTTATAGTTAACACAACAAAGAAAATGCAAGAGGAAAGTTGATTGGACAGAATAAAAGTAACCTCCCCTTTGCATAGGAAATCAGTTACATGTAGTCAAACATGTTACATATTTGCATCCCATAATATTACACATGTTCATTAAAATGAGGTCTGACATCAGAAGGGGCACAATTGTAAGGAAAATGGTTGTTTGGAGTTCACAAAAGAGATAAACCAGACCCCAATTTGTACCAACAAACGTTTTCTTATCTGGAGCTAGTCTCCAGTTTGTTTACCAGTTTAGGAATGTTAAAAGCTAATAAATCTGAACATCATTTTAAAAGAGAGAAAATAAATCAAATTAAAATACAAAGTAACTATGTTCGTTAACAAATTACAAAACCCATGTCATTTGCCCCTCATAATCCCCCCCCCCCCTTTGATGCTAAAGGGCAAATAAAAGATGCCCTTTCAGCATCGCCAAAAAGAAGGAAGTTTGGACCAACAGTATCAGGGACCAAATGCACAGAAGAGTCAATTTGGGGGGGAAAGGAATAGGAGCCTGGTGGAAACCAGCGCACAAAAATCACATTGTACTGGGCAGGCACCCTGAGTAAAAAGAAACAAAGCAAAATGCGTAATATATCAATCAAAATAACAAACACCAAAAATGGTGTCAATTATGTCAAGACAGACAACCAGGAAGGAGTAATTTTTTTAAAAAAAAGTGAAGAAAAAAAATAGGCATCCACACATACTACAATATAAAACATAGCCTACGTTAAAATACATAAAAAACTAACCCTGTGCATAACAATGGGCAGAACAATCAGAAGTAGTGAATGCACATATACCTCATATGTGTACTCATTAAAATCTAGGGTCATGTGGGGTCAAATAGCAATTAGAGACACAGGGAGACTTCAGTAGGTAGTATCTTAATGGCATTGACAATAATATGGACATAGATTACTAGCAATTCAGAAATAAGGAGGAGGGCAATGCCAATTGAAGAGCCTCAAACCAGGCAAATACCATGTATAAGATACTGTAACCCAGTATAAACAGCAGGCCCAAATATCCAAAATTAACCATCCTTTGGAGGTATTGTGGCTTTTCAACACAGCAGAGACATTAAAAGTCCAAATTCAGTATGTCATATTCCCAACAAAAATGACCATTATGTGGAGGGACGTGCAATATATGCAAGAAGTATAGATCTTCCTGTATCAACCTAGTGACTAAGAAATAAGATGCATCCAGAAAAAAATGGGGCCATGAAGAGTTAGGGAACTCCCAACAAAAAGGGATGCCCTCCATAGGTGGTTTACACACTCAGAAATCTGCTAGCTCTAAACGTACAACAAGGTAGAGGACATTTGATGAAAAAAAATTAGCCTTCAAAGTCAATAGGTGACCTAGGTGTAATATTGGCCATCTTGTTTAGCATATTCCATGCTATGCAGTCCCTCTGCGCTATGGAACAAGAAATTCTTTTGTAGAAAGAAAATGTAAACACAAGGTCAGTTATCCCCATAAATTACTATCCTCACAATCTGCTACACCCAATCTTCTGCAAGTATTCCCTGGAGGTTCACTAGATGGGTTTCCCTAAGGTGTAGCTAGGCTATAAATACATTTCAAATGCATGAAACATCAACAAGAAATACACATCATAAATGAAAGGATACAAATAATTACATACATACAAATCAATACCCAAATGTTCCCCATCCCACTGTTCTGTTAAGCTAATATAGCTGTTGTGACTCCGACCCCCGAGCCTGTCCTAACAGAGGGAGAGGACTCAGAAGGTGAAGGAGAGGATTTGGCAAGGCCTCCCTCTCCAGGACCCTCCTCTCTGGCAATGCCTCAGGTTTCCTCCGAAGGCCAAGAGATATGCCAGGAGCAAGGCACTTCGGAGCAGCCACAGATAGAGAGCAAGGGGGATGAGTTTTGGCTGGATCCCAGACAGCATCGGAAGGATAAGCGCGCGCAGCAGAGAAAGAGGCGTGGGCAGGCCAGAGATTGAGCTGAGTCACTGGACCACACCCCACAAGGGATAAAAGGGGGTGTGTCGGCTATTCAGGCCTTGTGACAGACAAATTGAAAAGCTCGGAAGTCATATCGTGTTTCTAGAACCCTGTTAGAATCTCTTTTTGGATTTCTTCGGACTGGACTTAGACAATTCTTTGCTTTGAGGAATTAATTTGGTATATCGGACTGAGGAGAAAAAAACTCCCTTAGTGAGTAAAATCTCTTGGCAGGCAGTTCATGGTTCGCTGCCAAGACTGTTATCTTAAAGGAATTCCTGACTGTTTGATTCATTAACTCCTGGCTGTCTGTTTGTGTGTGTGCGTGCGACAGGGACAGAACAACAGCATCAGTCTAGGACAAAGTCAATCAGTCAACAGGCTCAGACTCAACCCATCCAAGACCGAGTGGCTGTGGTTGCCGGCGTCCCGATATAGTCAGCAGGTGCCATCGCTGACTATTGGGGGTGAATCCCTGCCCCCCACAGAGAGGGCTCGCAATCTGGGTGTCCTCCTGGACGCACGGCTGTCTTTAGAAGAGCATATGACGGCCGTGGCCAGGGGGGCCTTTTATCAGGTTCGCCTGATCCGCCAGTTGCAGCCCTTTCTGGACCGGGATGCCTTGCGCACGGTCACTCATGCCCTTGTCACCTCCCGGCTGGACTATTGTAATGCTCTCTACATGGGGCTCCCCTTGAAGAGCACTCGGAGGCTCCAACTGGTCCAGAATGCGGCCGCGCGGGTGGTTATGGGCGCAACCCGCTGTGCCCGCGTGACACCCCTCCTGCGCGAGCTGCACTGGCTTCCGGTGGTCTTCCGGGTGCGATTCAAGGTGTTGGTTACCACCTTTAAAGCGCTCCATGGCACAGGACCCGGGTACCTTCAAGACCGTCTTCTGCCACCAATAGCCTCCCACCGACCAGTCCATTCCCACAGAGAGGGTCTCCTCAGGGTGCCATCAGCCAAGTTATGTCGGCTGGCGACACCCAGGGGGAGGGCCTTCTCTGTGGGAGCCCCAGCCCTGTGGAATGAACTGCCCCCGGAAATACGCAAGATCTCTGACCTCCGGGTGTTCCGCTGCGCATTGAAGACCTTGTTGTTCCGCCAGGCAGGGCTGTCAATATAATAATTTTAAATTGGGGTATTTTAAATTTTAGAGTTTTTAAAGCAGCCAAATCTATTTAATTATTTTAATTTTTAATTATTGTTGTGTCTTGTGTTTTAAACTGGCTGTACACCGCCCTGAGTCGTTCGGGAGAAGGGCGGTATAGAAATAAAATTATTATTATTATTATTATTATTATTATTATTATTATTATTATTATTATTATATGGCAGTGCAGCGATGCCAATCTTGTTGTAGCTGAAATGGTGATCCATCTGTGCAGCATCTGTAGTGATCAGCAGGAAAAGTGTACCCAAGTTCATTGTTGTGTATAGTGTGGAGAACTCTTCCCAAAGTGGCTGTAGTTTCTCCACACAGGTTCCTATCCAAATCTACTGAATCAAAAGACAATCACTAGTCATTAGTTCCAGGAAGCCAGGGTTCTATTAGCACTCACCACACATCTATTAATATTTCCACTCAGGTTGCATAATGAGATTATCGAGGATTTACTGTTCTGTTGTGATAGCTCTGTGACGTCCACCAGCAGGAAAAGAGGTTCTTCCTTCCACACTTGGGATATGCAAACCTTCTCCCCTGGGGCTTCACTTGGATAGACTAGGTGAGATGCGCAGTTTGAAGGACCCGTGGTCAGACAGGGGACGAATCAGCTGTTAAAAAAACTTTTAAAAAGTCATAAATGCCATAACTGACTTGGGCTGTTTCCAGCCTTGGAATCTGGTAAGACACCTGGACATCAGCCTGTTGCCACAAGTACCAGAGAAGTCAAAGGCACAGTGAGTGCAAGCCACAGCTCAGCAGAACCCGAAATGTCCACCTTCCTTTTGTCACAATTCCACATATTCCTATTATTGTGTTGGTAAAATACCTTTAAATGGTTCAGTGTCAAAGTCCAAACAGATTAATTCACAATGTTAGGGATGAAAAAAAAAATTCCAAACTTAATTGAATTTAACTGGCCATGGTTGGCCCTTAAATCTTGTTAGGCGTAAGTATATACTGTATTTTTCCTTGTATAAGACGCTACTTTTTCTTCAAAATATTTATCTAAAAATGAAGGGGAGTCTTATACACAGGGAGCCAAGAGAAGCCATGGCCCATCCCCGTCCTCCAGCTCCGCCGCACATGCCGGACGAGCCTCCCGCGATGGCTAACCTGACTCTGGGCGAATTGGTTGTTAAATTACCCCCCGTGCTATCAAAGTGGATCCTGGGCACTGCGCTGCAATGGAGAAATAGGAAATGGAGCAGCCGGCACAAGGGAAGGAGGAGCAGGGAGAAGAGGAAAAGCGGCCTCCTTCCCTTGCGCCAGCTGTTCCATTGCCCGTTTCTCCATTGCACCGCAGCACCACTCTGCAGAGCTTGCCCCACCCACCACCTCCCAGATGCCCTCGCTTCCCCCAAGCATTTCTTTGCCTACCTGATTTCCAGGTCCATCACGTTTCTCGCCATCGTGTGCAGGGAAACAAGTTTGTGGGACTAAAAAAAAAAGTTCAATCAATTCCAACTTCACAAGATCTCTTTTTTTTCACAAGAAGTTGGAATTGATTGATTGAACTTTTTTTTTTAGTCCCACAAACTTGTTTCCCTGCACACGATGGCGAGAAACGCAATGGACCTGGAAATCAGGTAGGCAAAGAAATGCTTGGGGGAAGCGAGGGCATCTGGGCAGTGGTGGGTGAAGCAAGCTCCACAGCATGGCGCTGCACTGCAATGGAGAAATGGGCAACGGAGTGGCTGGCGCAAGGGAAGGAGGAGGCCGTTTTCCCTCTTTCTTCTCCCTGCTCCTTCTCAGGTTAGCAAAGAAATGCTTGGGGAAAGTGAGGGCATCTGGGCGCCAGGCACTGAAACGGGGCCGTCTCTCTCCAGCAGATGCCCAGGCCCACCAGAAGGAAGGGTTAGGGTTAGGGTTAGGGTTAGGGTTACCAGCACTTAAACACAGTGGCATTCCAGATTTCTGAATTTTCGGTAAGAAAAGTGGGGGGGGGGGGTCCTATACATGGGGGTGTCTCATAGATGGAAAAATACAGTGATCATGCAATGTAAGAGAAAGCTGCTACGCAGACTTGTCCTCTCTCCTTAGGAAGACAAATCAGGAGAGATAAGCATATCAGCAGAGCATGCTCCCATACTGTGATAGGACTATATGCAGCCACCTATAGCCAAAGACAAGACTAGGACCCACCATTACTTAATATGTAAAATATTAAATATTAAGCAAAAACATTTAATACTTTCCAATTTCTTGATAATACCCAGAATAAGGTCCTACAAAGCTGGGAAGCTACATGAGAATGTATTCATCATTATCTGGATTTGCTTCCACAGCTAAAGGTTGAATAAAGAAAAAAATCATTTGTCCTGTGTTAAATAGACTATACATTATTATTATTATTATTATTATTATTATTATTATTATTATTTGTCAGACTTCCGGTTGAACTTCCAGCGCCTTCAGTGCGAGATCCATGACCTCCGCGGGTCCGTTCCAAGCTCTCCCTGTCGGGGGCTTCGCTAGAAGCCATAGTCACCTTGGAGGGGTGGTGAAGCAAAGCGGGACCACCTTGCAGGTCGAGGGGAGCTGCATCTCCTCTCCCTGACTCGGAAAACCCCCTCATTCGAAGACTAGGAGCAGCGACAGTCAAAAAGGCTACCATGAAGCCGGGGAACAGCCAGAACCATAAGTTTGTGCAGGAGTAGAGAAATGCTGAATTGTGTGTCGTCTGGGTAAGAAAAGATTTACAGCTGAAGTTGGACCCCCCAAAAAAATTTAAGGGGAATACCTTTTAGAACAATTTGCTACAGCGGCGTGCAACTATTGTGAAAAAAAAAACATATTGGAAATTTAAAGAAGTAAATATCTGTTTAAAAAGAAAATTAAGTGGGAAATGGAATCCCCAAAATAAAAGGCATGATATTAAGAAGGCATATTAAGATGCTGGAACTATAAACTTACCTTTTCTTCAAATAACAGAGCTATAAGATAAACTAAGCAAGAGAAATAAACTGGGTGTGTCAAAATAAAAGTAGAACGGCAGCAGAGTCACAATAAAAGCAGAGAGGAAGCAGAGTGAAGTAAAGAGCACCATCTGCTGATGATAGTAAATTTTTGTGACTCGGGAGTAACTATTGAAATGGAGGGAAATAACTGTTGAATGATGTATATTTATTTTCTAACCACTGGAGACTGGAATATTAAAAAAAGAATTGGTGTCTGGACCCCTAAATACTATTGAATATACAAAAACGACTTGAGGAGTGGAGGATCCCTGAAGTAACTAACTGATTTGATTGTATATTGATTTAAACTTGATTTGGAGGTCTGGTTTCTGAACGGATGATTGAGGAGACCTAAACGAAATGGAGTTAATGACTCAAAATAATAAAGACATTAAGGACCTTACCCTGGAACTGCACAAAGACATGGTGGAAATATTGGATCGTATAGATAGAAGTCTGGAAAATTGTATACAAGAGATGAAGAGCAAAGATCAGGACAAGAAGGAAAAAAATGGAATTATCAACTGGAATAGAAGGAGAATTAGAACTGAGTAACCAGCAAACAGAAGATAACAAGGACGAGACACTATTAAAATTAATAAGAATTGAGGAATTAAAACAGGGGGAAAACACTTTAAAAGATTTAAACAAGAAATGGGAGGAACAAGAAGAGGCTTGGAGGGAAATGATGGGATTTAGAACAGAAAGCTCTCAAATTAAACAGTGGGGAAAGACAGGGCAAGGAGGAAAAATTAAATTATGGATTCAGAATATAAACCTCGAAGTAGATGGAATGAAAGCCTTAAGAGGAAAACACAGGAGACAAGTTAAAGGAAAGGTAGGATTAAAGGAAGGGATCTGGATAAGAGATAATGATTAAGGGGAGAAAAAGAGTTATAGATATGTCATGATTATATGGTAATAATTGTATTAATATTAGAATGATATGGTTGAATGATGGTATTATTAAAAGTGTATAAAATATGACTGTTATGTAGGTAAAGTGAAAGTAGATATATTTATGTGTATTAAATAAATTTTAAAATATATAGAAAGTGTCACGTGTAAATGCCTCACCCACACAAGCAGGTACACATAGCCCAGGACTGCAAGGGTTAACTCACACAATCCATACATCCACCTCCCCCCTAGACCACTCCTTACCCCAGACTCCGCCTCCCAGGTACTTAAGGTTGTCCCACGCTGCTCCAGATGTTCTTGCTGATGATTGCTGTAATGAGAAGACCAATGTTAATAAACGGCTACCTGATTAAGTACTAATGAGTCTATGTCTGTTATTGGGTCCGATCCTTGAGATTAGCAACAAGATGGTAGCAGAGGATGGTTTAATGACCCAATAACAAGAAGATATGCCAGAAGGACAAATCGCAACCGAAGAAAAGAAGAAGCCAAACACCCGAGCACGAACCAAAAGGATGGCGGCACAGCTGTCCCCTCATGGCAACCTCCCGGTGGGAATGCCAGAGAGATCCGATGCCAAGGCAGGCCCCGAAACCGCAACGATGGACAACGGAACAGGAACCGGATACCAGATCAGCCAAGAGACCGACGCTCAAGGAAGCAACAAACTCCGACTCGACATACTGGGGCTGCTGAGATTGCCTACGGCCGATGAGGACCTCATCGCAAACCTCCAGAGCCTGATCCAAGACCATGGAGCAGCGAGAGGAGACCACGACCAAAGCCCAGAACCTGATGGCCACGGCTTGGTAAGAGACTCACCCCCAGCCGAGGCCCCAACTGACAACGAAGAACCCGATCTCGCGCCAAATTTTGAATGGTGGCCATCTTTGTGCGAGCAGCCTGCCAAGATGGCCGACCACCGACCAATTGGAGGCTGAGATTCAAAATGGCCGGCACGAAAAGCATGCACCCCCCAAACCAGCGAGGAAGATGAGCCCTATTGTCGAGTCCTGCCGGAGCTCGCCATCGATGGGGGGTGTGGGAGACGAAGGAGTGGAGATAAGCAGCCGCAGCGAACACACAAACAGTTCCTGGATAGCAGCATTCAGGGCGATGATTGATGACGTTGCCGGGCCTCTCCGATTCTGCTGTCCTCGCTGCTCTGGTGCTCGCAGCTGTTACTGTTAAGGGAGTGGGGGGTGCTTGATTGATAATCACCGGATGTATGTTTAAGGGGCTGAGTTTTTGTTAAATAGCGCTGTGGTGTGATTACACCCAGCGCTGACTTTGAACCAAAACACCGACTTGTACTTTACTTTTGACTGCAAGCTTATCATTGCCAAAGTAAACCCTGATTCTCTGTGTGTTACTGGTGATTATTTCCTATCGCAGTTCTGAACGAACAACAAGCCGAGAGAAAGTCAGCGCTTGGTTCCTTTTCGCAAGAGGTGAGGAGTCCCTGTGGCTTTGCAGCAAAGGGGGGTATGGCAGAAGGGACGGCCTTGGAAGAGCAGGAGTGTGGTGGAGATGTGGAGGGGGAGGAACCACTGATAGAGGAGGTGAAGGAGAGTGTGGAACAGTTGGCAGTGAAACCAAAAGTCAAGCAACCCAAGAGCGCCCCGCCCCGACCGGAGGAGGAGAGTTTTCCAGGACAACGGGCTCGGACGGGGGATTGGTGGGACAGCTCTGTTTTCCTTGGGCCACGGATGGCAACGCCCCCTCGCTTGGGAGCGTGTTTCCAGGGCTGGAGGGAAAGACGATGGACTGAGGAGGATGAAGGGGATTGGGGGTATCCTGCCTCATCCGGTCCCAGCACCATGGATACGCTATGTGAGCGTTTTGGGGAATCTGGATTTCGTGACGCCCCATCCTGGCAGCCCTGGGTTGCAGGGCTGGAGCCTCCAGGTTCTTCTTGGCAGGATACAGGGGTGACCGCTTCGGAGACCCAATTCCGGCTCACAAGTCCTAAATTGAGGATGGAGCGGACCTCTAGACGATCCATGGACCAACCCCCTCCAGAACAAGACCAAGGTGCCTCGTCGGGAGACCTTGGAGCCGGTCCTGAGCCCCAACCAACGCAATTGGCAGGGGGCTTACCTGTTGGGGGTCACGGGGCGACGAGGGACCGACCTAGGCAGGACAGGAGAGCGACTGGAGCAGCGAGGACCCCAGGCCCCATGCCTTGGCCTCCGGGGGCCCCGCCGGGGCTGTGGGTCCCGCAGGCCGTTTGGGGACCACCTGCCCTGCAGACTTCCTTTGACGGAAACCCTGAACGAGTGGCTATTTTCTTAAGCCAGGTGATAAGCCATATGGACCAATATGGACAGTGGTATCCCTCCCAGTGGGCTATGGTGGTTGCTGTTACGGGGGTCCTGACGGGAGAAGCGGCTGAGTGGGTGGCAGGCCTCCATGCTAAACATGCAAGGGAACTCGTGGACCTGGGACGATTTCTGGAGGCTCTTCGTGCCAGATTTGAAGACGAAACAAGCGCCCAGGTTGCAGAGGGGGATTTGTTTGCGCTTAAGCAACGGGGCGTACCAGCAAAGGAATATGTACAGGAGTTCCAAAAGATTGCGGCTCGGTTGGTGGGGTGGCCAGAACGTCTTCTGGTGCACCAATTCCATAAAGGACTAGACCGTGATTTACGGCAAGCCTGCGTGTACCGGGGCTTGCCCCCCAAGTTGAGTGTGTGGTACAAGGCAGCCATCGAATTGGACGTCGGTCTCCGAGAATTCCGTATACGGGGTGAAGGGGTTGCAAGTCAAGGAAAACGACCAGCAGAACGCACACAAACACCCAAGGAGACTAAACCGAATGCTGGCTCCGGCTTGGGGGAAAGGATCCAGCGGCCTGCGTTTCGTTGCTTCAGATGTAATCGCCTTGGTCATCGAGCAGCCGATTGTCCTCATCCCATGCCCCGCAACTTGGACCAAAACCCCCCTCCTAGAGCTGTGTTGAGAGGCAGAGGCCGACCAACATCTGAACGGTCCCAAATGACTCGAACATCCTGTATGGAGAGGGATCCCCTGGCTACAGATACTAAGAAAGTGGTGGCGGAAAAGTTCCCGATTGTGGCTGGGGATAGTGATGACGACGATGAGGACCCACACGACCCGATGGTGAGCGACCCCATCCGACCTTTTGTGGTACCAGTCGTACTCCGAAACCCACGGGCCACCACTGGACGCCGATATGAGGCATTGATTGATTCAGGGTGTACTCGTTGTTTAATTCGTAGGGCAATAGTTGACGAACTTGGGCTGCGGGTTGTGCGGTTGAGAACCCCTATTACCTTTGAACAAATGGATGGTTCATTGCTGGGAGGGGCACCAGTGACTCATATAACAGAAAAGGTGCACCTCGATATTGGGGAGCACACCGAAACTATTCGGTTTATTATAGTGGAGAAAATGTTAGAACCAGTGATTTTAGGATTAGCATGGTTGGACAAGTGGGCTCCTACGATATGGTGGGAAGGGGGTTTTCGCAAACTTCGATTACCGTTGGGACCTCCCTCTACCAAGGAGGAAAAGGAGCCAGCAGGGGGAATAGAAGCAGAGAGCCCACCAGCAGACACGACGTATCCTAATGTGTATAGGGATCTCGCCAGAGTCTTTAGTGAGGAGGAATGTGAGACCCTGCCCCCTCACCGGCCTACGGATTGCAGTATTGAGTTAATACCCGGGGCGAAGCTACCCAAGCCCCGGATGTATTCAATGACACAACCCGAACTACAAGAATTACGAAAATATATAGACAAGAACTTGGCCCAGGGTTTTATCACACCTAGTCGATCAAAGATGGCTGCCCCTGTCCTGTTTCGTGGGAAGAAAGACGGGGGGTTACGCTTATGCGTTGACTTCAGAGATCTCAATGCAGTGTGTGTGGAGCCCCTCTATCCACTTCCCTTAATGAAGGACCTGTTAGCTGCCCTAGCCACCGGTCATATCTTTACGAAACTCGACCTACGCGAAGCGTATTATAGGATACGAATCAAACCAGGGGATGAGTGGAAAACAACATTCAATTGTCCCTTGGGAAGCTATCAGTTCCAGGTCATGCCGTTCGGACTACAGGGCGCCCCTGCGGTGTTCATGCAGTTCATCAATGAAGTGCTGCATGAACATCTGTACAGGGGTGTCCTTGTATATTTGGATGACATCTTAATTTACACGCAAACTGAAGAGGAACATATATCTCTGGTCCGACAGGTCTTAGACAAATTATTAGCTGCTAAACTGTACGTGAAACTATCCAAATGTGAGTTTCACAAAAAGAGGATAGATTATCTAGGCTATAGAATATCAGAGAGCGGGGTAGAGATGGATCCCAGAAAAGTCCAGGCAGTGCTTGAATGGCAGGCCCCTAGAACCAGAAAGCAATTACAGAGCTTTCTAGGCTTTGCAAACTTCTATCGGCAGTTCATTCCCAGATTTGCTGAAATAGCCCTACCACTAACGGATCTGTTACGGACCAAACCGGCCACGGCTAAACCAAAGCCGGGACAAGCGTTGACGTGGTCGTCAGCGTGTCAAATGGCTTTTGAGCAGTTAAAAACACTCTTTGCTCAAGAACCAGTACTCAAGCATCCAGACCCAACGCAGGCATTCGTAGTCCAAGCAGATGCTAGCGACGTGGCTGTAGGAGCAGTACTCCTACAAAGAACACAGCAGGGAGGGTTACAACCTTGTGCCTATACGTCTAAAAAGTTAACCACGACAGAGCGGGCATGGGCGATCTGGGAAAAAGAGGCATTCGCGGTCCGTTGGGCGTTGATGACATGGCGACATCTCTTGGAGGGGGCGTCTCATCCTTTTGAGGTATGGACGGACCATAAAAACTTAGAAGCCTTACAAACGCCCAGGCGACTATCTCCCAAACAGATAAGGTGGGCACAATATTTTCAGCGTTTCTCTTTCCGGTTGCGGTATGTTCCTGCTGGGAAAAACTTCCTGGCTGATGCGCTGTCCCGGATGCCACAGTATAATAGCAAGCGAGAGGAAGTGATAGAACCTCTAATTGCACCTTCCCAAACCCTATTAAGACTTACAGAAGTAGATGGTCACTTACGTACCGAGTTTAAAACAGCTTTACAACAGGATCAATGGGTAATCCAAAACCCCTCTATGGTTAGCTATAATGATGGAATAGCTTGGAGGGAGAATAGAATATATGTTCCAGAACATTTACGGAACGTAGTGTTATGCAGGTGCCATGATGCCAAATCAGCAGGCCATTTTGGGTATTTAAAAACTCTACACCTTGTGAGGAGGCAATTCTGGTGGCCACGAATGCGTAAGGACATAGAAACATACGTAAAAGGTTGCACAACCTGTGCAACCGCCAAACCCTGGTCTGGACGACCGTTAGGACTATTACAGACAGTCGCGAATCCTAGCAGGCCTTGGGAAGAGATCGCTATGGATTTCATAGTCGATCTCCCCCCTAGCCATGGCCACACTGTAATTTGGACGGTGGTAGATCTGTTTTCGAAACAGGCCCACTTTGTGCCATGTAAAAGCATACCATCCGCGCTACAATTAACCGAACTCTTTTTGCAACATATCTATCGTCTCCATGGAGCACCTAAGAGGATTATATCTGACTGCGGTGTTCAATTCACCTCTAAGTTTTGGAGACGATTTGTCCGTTTAATTGGGTCCTCTCAAGGGTTAAGTTCAGCATTCCACCCGAGCACTAACGGGGCGGCTGAACGGTCCAATGCCATGGTCGAAAGATATATCAGATGCTACATTTCATACCAGCAGACGAATTGGTCAGGACTCCTGCCTTTCGCCGAAGTGGCATATAACAACATACCCCACCGCAGTACTGGGTTCTCCCCTTTCCAAGTAATATATGGCCGAGAGTTTTCAGCCATTCCAGAGTTAGATCCCCCTATGACAGACGGTGACACGCCACGCAGTTGGGCCGATAAAATTAGTAATGTATGGCCAAGTGTAAAAACAGCATTACAAAAGGCAGCAGACAAGTACAAAAAATATGCAGACAAGAAAAGAGCTGATCCAAAACCATTCCGGATAGGAGACAAAGTATACTTATCTACGAAATACCTTAAACTCCGACTGCCCAGTAAAAAATTAGGACCTAAATATATAGGACCATTTCCCATAACACAAGTCATCAATCCTGTAACCGTAGCTCTTAAACTTCCCCCTCTGTTCAGTAGGATACATCCCATATTCCATAGCAGTTTGGTGAAACCGGTGACGATAGAAAGGCCAGGTACCTCAACCACTCCACCGGGTCCCGTGCATACCAACCAATATGAGATAGACCGAATATTGGACTCCAGGGTTCGTAGGGGGATGTTACAATATCTTGTGCGGTGGAAAGGATACCCTGTAACACAGGCCTCGTGGGTGGCAGCACCCGATGTTCACGCTGCCCGATTGATACAACGGTTCCATCGGAAATACCCAGACAAACCTAATGCAGGATCGTAACAGTGACTAACATCTGTATGCTTTCTATTTATAGGTGAGCTCCTGGTAGGGGGGGCCGCCTGTCGAGTCCTGCCGGAGCTCGCCATCAATGGGGGGTGTGGGAGATGAAGGAGTGGAGATAAGCAGCCGCAGCGAACACACAAACAGTTCCTGGATAGCAGCATTCAGGGCGATGATTGATGACGTTGCCGGGCCTCTCCGATTCTGCTGTCCTCGCTGCTCTGGTGCTCGCAGCTGTTACTGTTAAGGGAGTGGGGGGTGCTTGATTGATAATCACCGGATGTATGTTTAAGGGGCTGAGTTTTTGTTAAATAGCGCTGTGGTGTGATTACACCCAGCGCTGACTTTGAACCAAAACACCGACTTGTACTTTACTTTTGACTGCAAGCTTATCATTGCCAAAGTAAACCCTGATTCTCTGTGTGTTACTGGTGATTATTTCCTATCGCAGTTCTGAACAAACGACAAGCCGAGACCTATGGGGATGAAGGATCTGACCAGGGCCCCGAAACATCCCCAACCGAGCGGCAGATCAAACAGGCCATAAGGACCCTCACTGCCGCCTTCGGCTCAGAACTAAAAATCCCAAAAAACGAACCGAAGGTGCAAAAGGGGACAAGGGGCGAAGGGGAGAAGCGCCGAGCCACCCACGCGAGGGAAGTGGACGCCGATGCCAGCCCACCGACATCGCTGCACCCCCCAAGGATGCGACACCACCCACCACAGAGGCCGCGATCGCCGGAGCGCAGAGGCTGGACCAGATACTCACCACTGATCCAAGACCACCCGAGCGGGCTGGATCTTCATCCGGACGACATCGCAACGACCCGACCACCTTCGACTCACCGCTGGACATACAAAGTTGAAACCGAGGCCTACCCGACCAAGAGAGACCTCTACGCGGGAGCTGCAGCAACAAGAACCTCCGACGATGACTGCAGAGCTGAAATGGACTTCGCGCATGCGCAATTTCGCCTAGAGGAAGAAAGAGAAAAAAAAGTGCAGAGAGGACTCTTTAAACTCCCAGCAAGTATCCCCATGCTGTATTGCAGCTATAGACACATTCAGAACCATGGACAGCCGCCTGCTGTAAGTAACTTAACAAATAATAGAGGGAATTTGCCAAATGATTTCCCAAAGTTAAGAATGGATGGGTCTAACCTCCTGGAGTGGAGCCAACAGCTCCAGGTCGTTTTTTTGAGGGAAAATATATTGTTCTTTATTACTAACCCCCCAGAAAGGCCATGGACCTTTGAACTGGACTGCCTGCACCACAAGGCCTTTTACTTACTAATCTCCAGTATTTCTCCCACCATATACCCCAGTGTCAAACATTACTTAACGGTATCAGAATTAATGCAAAAAATGTTTGGGCTTTTCTATAGTGAGAGCGTGGCAACCACAACCAGAATTTCTAAAGAATTCTATTCTGCCAGAATTAGGCCAGGGGCTTCTATGAGTGAACACCTGCTAGGGTTAAACGCTACCAGGGCTGAGTTACACCTGAGAGGGGAAATTGTGTCAGATCAAACCATGAAGAGCGTGATAGTTAATTCCTTAGACCCCTCCTGGGTTAACTTCATCACACACCTAGATTCACTAAACCTGGGGCACCTATCTATTGACAGCCTAACCAACAGATTGATAGCGGAAGATAATCTGAGGAAGAGCCGCCCCGTGTCACGCAGAGAGCACAGGCCCATAAAGAAAGTAGACTTTCAGGACAGGCAACAGGACACAGCAGAATGCTACAGTTGTGGGTCCAGAAGCCACTACAAAAGGGACTGCCCCAGAAACTTCAGGGAAAGGGACAGTCATGAGCACAGGGCCAGACATCCAGAGAGACAATCAACAGACAATAGATATAGACGTAGGGACTCTCCCAATCCAAGGGATAGACGGGGAAACAGGGACAGATACCTCACAACATTCTAGCTGCTCTGAAACTCAGCAAAGAATCAGGGATAGAGGTAACCTTCAAGAGAGGAAGAGCCCTCGTGAGTAGGAACGGGAAGGACATGGGAGAGGTAGTAGTTAGAGGAGGGCTACCATACCTACATACCGATAGCAACAACGCACATAGTATTATCGCCAACATGGAGACAGAGATAGATGAGACAAACACAGAACCAAAAGAAGACAAAACCAACATCGTAGATGAAGGGGGCCAGGGAAATAGGGTTGCCAGCGCACATGAACTCAACCCACACAGTCAGAGGAAACCCAATATAGGCAAGCCCATCCACAATGATTGTGCCCACCTGTTACACCGAAAGTTGGGGCACGCTAGCTTCCCTATTATCCAAAAAATGACCAAATGTACTGAAGGTATCAAAGTAAAGGACTGCAAAAATTATCTCGAGTGTTCGGTCTGTAAATGCTCAAAGCTAAAAACCAAACCTAGGCCCAAGAAGGCAACATGCACCACCAGTCACATTTTTAACCTAGTACACATGGACTTAGTGGGGCCCCTAAGGCCATCCATAAAATACAGAAAAAGATACTTCCTCACCATCGTGGATGACTACAGTCGCTACGGTTTCGTGTACTCATTAAATCACAAAAGCGAGGTGTATCAGAAATTTAAAGAGTTCTACAAGAGGGTAGAAGTTCAACATAACACTCTGATAAAGCAAATAATGACCGACAGAGTGTCAGAGTTCCTCTCGAGGGATTTCACACACTGGCTCAAGTCTAAGGGGATACTACACTACACGTCATCACCGTTTTCGGCCTTCCAGAATGGGGTGGTAGAATGAAGGAATTCCACCCTACAAACCATGGTTAGGTGCGCATTAGAAGATGCGGGAATTGGCCAACATTTCTGGTCAGAGGCCTTAGTGTATTCTAACTACATGCTCAACAGACTATGGTCTAGCATGATTGATAAAACCCCATACGATTTGATGTACAATAGGAAGCCACAAATAGGAGTAATATTTGGAGTAACGGCTGATGTACACATACCAAAACAATTACGCCACAAGGGGGACAAGGTATCCAGAAGGCTCAGGTTTATGGATTATGAACCAGGCACCAAGGGATTCAGGTTTGTAGATAGCAACAATAGGTTCATTGTGTCCAGGACAGCTGTGTTCCATGAACAAGCGAACTGGTCCAAAATACACCTCAACGAAATACTCCCCAGACAGGAGATAGACCATAATACACAGGACCAGGCCAAACAAAACACAACAGATAGCGAGAGAGAAAGGAGACACAAACCCATTCACCAGGAAGTAAAAATCAGTGAATGGAAGGGAGACCACCCCAAAATAAAGATAGATACACTCACACAGAAGGAGGCAAGATACTTGCACGACACCAAATCGACCCCAAACAGACCGGTTAGGGCAAGCAGGAACCAGTTGCCCAAAAGGCTTGAGGACTATGTACTCCACATACACGCCAACCCAATCACTCCAAATTCGTACGAGGAGGTGCTCAAACTCCCCCAGGAAGAAAAATTAAAATGGGAGTCAGCCATGGAAAAAGAAATGAACAGTCTCAAAGAGCTAGATGTGTTCACACCTGCCAAAGTCCCCGAAGATAAGTCCCCAATAGGAACCAGGTGGATCTTTAAGATCAAAATGCTAGAAGGTGGCAAGACACTGTACAAGGCCCGGCTGGTGGCACAAGGGTTTGCCCAAAAATACCCAGAAGACTATACTGAAACCTACTCACCCACCGTGAGGGCAGAGAGTGTTAAAAGTGCCTTAGTAATTGCGTCCATCCTAGGTCTGGAAGTACATCAGTTCAATGTGCAGACTGCATACCTACATGCCAAACTGGACAAGGAGATCTACGTCAAGGCACCACACAGCAGGGACACATGCAAGGGTGACACATGGCTACTCAATAAGAGCTTGTACGGGTTGAAGCAGTCTGGGAAATGGTGGTACGAGTGCCTGGTCAATGGGCTTCACTGCGACTCCAGCAGACAACTGCTTCTTCGTCAGAAAAGATGGCGGCTCCCTAGAATACGTGCTCATCTACGTGGATGATATACTGTACATCGGCAAATACAAAGAAAGGTGTGACTCCTTCGCTAGCAAGCTAGGTGAACATTTCTCACTAAAGTCCCTAGGGAAGATAAACAAATATCTGGGTGTACAAATCAACAAAACACCCAAGGGGTTTCGCTTGTCTCAAAAAGAAAAGATCATTGAACTCCTCCACAAGTGTAACATGGCAGATGCCAAACAAAGTGAAACCCCCATGCAACCAGACTTTGTAAAAAACATGTACGGTGAAGCACCCGAATTACTAATGAGTCTATGTCTGTTATTGGGTCCGATCCTTGAGATTAGCAACAGAAAGGAAGAGTTAGAGAATGGGAATATGAATGACAAAACAGAGTATCATGTCCTTGAATATAATAATATGGGGGGGGGGGAAGAAAAATATTAGTGGAAGTTTAGAATGGAAGGGTGTAAAGCAATGTATCACAAAGTCAAATAAGTTAAGAAAAGAAATATGAAAAATAGACACAAAGAATGAAAATAGTGGTAAGCTTGAAATGTGAGGATGTAAGAAATTGATATTTAGATGGTATGCTGTTTGATTAATGAACTGAAGTTAGTATTAAAAGAATAATATTGCAGTTGCATATATATATGTGATTAGAATGATGTGTATAAAATTATTAACATGAAGATTAATCAATATTATGATAGTACAATTATGATTATTATTATTAACAATATATGTTTAAGTGATTAAGTCTGTTTCTTTGATTTTTGAATGCAATTTAAAGAAGCTGTATGGTTATAGTTGAAAGAGATATTAATTGGAAAATACACCATATTCTATAGGTATTGGGAATATTATATGCAACAACGAAAAGAGAGAGGGAAATGGAGTGGAGGGGAAGGGAGTAGGAGAGGAGGGGAGAAAGAGTAAGTGTAGAGAGGGGAAAGGAGAGAGGGGAGGGGAGGGGAGGAGAAGAGAAGAGTAGGGAAGGAGATAGAAGTGGAGAAGAAGAGAGAGGGGAAATAGAGAGGGGACAGGAGAAGAAAGGAGGGCAGGAGAGAGGGGAGGGGAGGAGAGAAGAGGGGGAGGAGAAAGGAGAGGGATTCTTGTAAAAATGGGTGAAATATGGTGTACAGGAGAAAAGAAAACAGATGGGCAATTTCATTTTTTTTTCTTGAGGGTTATACTATTGAAACTATAATGGAAGATAATACGGATGCTAAAGCACATCGGTTTAGATGTTATTGCATACTAGTTAATATTTATATGAAAATTAAAATTTTGTGTAAAAGGTAGGAGTAAATAATATGGAATAAGGAAAATGGAATGTAATAATTAAGAATATGTTTATATGTATTGAAATGTATGATACTCAAACATTGCGCCATTCACACAACGATATGTATAAATTTTTTAAAAAATGATTTTTAAAAAAATACTATTTGTCAGGGTATGAAGAGTTAATAGCTGTAAGCTGATGAGAGGTTGTAAGTGGAGGCAACCGGAAGCTGATGCAATGGAATGTGTGATGACCCGGGGGTGTGACACAAAGGCAACACAGCCAGAGAACCAATATGAGTCCCTTTATTATCACCAACTATGCCCCCAATGTCTCTTTCAACTCTTCGGCCTGGAGAGAGCTCTTCCACCAACCTGTAATAGTCTTTGGCTGACAATACTTCAGTCCCAAACGTTGTAAACAGAAAACTTTCAACAAAAAATCCAACAAGGCAAGACAAGGTAATTAATCCGACAGGGCAAGCAAAATAGGGAATTCCAGAAGTGAAGTAGAACGGCAGTAAATCAAACCAGTTGGGAGGATGCCAGGAATTCAGATAAGCACCAGATGAACTCAGCGTTTGTTCCCGACAACTGGCCCTCCCATTTGCCTCTACTTTTAAACTCCATTAGCAGCTGTGCCTTGTAAAGAGGATCGGGTCCCTTTCCTCCCTCATAAGCCACACAACCAACATTGCTCTCTTCTCCATTCCTCCCTGCGCTGCCTAGGATGAGGAGGGGATGGGCCTTGGTCTTCATCTGAACCCCCTCTCCCTTGTTCTACTTTTCCCCTGCTCTGCCCAGCCTGACTTTGCACTTCCCCAGTTTCTTCCACAGCCAACGGATCCACTCTCTCACTCTCTGTCAGCTGTTCTTCTTCCCCTTCGGATTCAGACTCCGACAGGGGCATGACAGAATGAGGCAGCAGGGTTACTGCCACTTTAAGAAGCTGGGTTAGAAGCTGCCTATATAAAGGAAGCCATTAGAGGGCGTTTCCTTCTCCTCATGCCTTCTCCTCATGTTCTCTCTCGTCGTGTTTTTTATTGCTCTCTGTGTGTCAGTAGCTGTAAAGGTATTTAACCACTGTTAGGATATGGTGCATGCCTAACAGGTTGTCCAGGCAATATATAAGCTAACATGATGAATATGTATTCTATGACTTTAAGAAGTACTGCTGAGTCATTGTAACGCTGAGTCATTGTATCCTGATTGGATAAACTCTGTAGTAACTGTATTTAAGGAGAGCTTGAATGTAGTCATTGTGGACATGCCACCATCGTGACCTGTTACCAGCATGAACTTGCTGCTATTTATTACCTACTGCTGTTTTGTAATTTCTACTTGATCTCTTACATGGTCTAATGTGATCATGGTTTATTTATTCTGTTTTTAAGAACTATTTATATTGTTCCTGTTTGATCCTTCTACTACAAACTGGTAAGAAGAATCTTGTATCTCTGGACTGATTATGACTGGCTAAGACTTGGATTGATTAAAGACTATGAGATTGTTTTTCACTACAAAGTAAAAACTTTGATAAACCAGTTTATATGTATTTTATTCATTATTACTCTCAGCACCGTTTCCATGTGCTCTATGCTCTGCTGGTTGTTAACATAACAATATCCTTAACATTGGTTATGGGCCCAGAATAATCAGAATAACCAGGTTAACTGGAACAACTAGAATTGCTCAGAGCTAAATATAGTTGTCTTGTGAACTGAGAGTTAATGTGAATAATACAGAAAACTGTGTTTGTGATATATAATCCAAGTGAAGATGGCACAAGAACAGTCATCGAATATTTCCATGGTAACCCGGTTGGATGGAACAAACTATGTTTCCTGGTCTACGAAATGTAACCTACTTTTGCGTAGAGAAGGACTATGGGACGTAGTTAATAATCCACCGGATGTAACAGCATGGAATCCTGATGACAATAAAGATGCAAAGAAATTAGCCAAGTTTAACCGAGATAATGAACGAGCTCTTTGTGTAATTGGACTGACACTGAGTGACCAGCAGCTTGTCCACATTCGTGGCAAAGATTCTGCTGCTAGGTGTTGGACCAAGTTGAAGAGCTTATATGTTCGTGATAGTGTGGGTGCTCATATATATCTCACATGGAAATTGTTTAAACAACATCTTCTTAAAGGAGGAGATATGATGGTTCATTTGGAATCCATGACCAGAATTTTCCAAGAGCTGCATGAAAAGGAACTTATTTTCTCAGAACTACAACAAGTTTATATAATCCTTTCTTCTTTGGACGATAGTTATGATGACTATGTTTCTTCACTGGAGGTTTTGACCAGAGATGAACTCACATTGACTGGCATAACCGGTAGGTTGTTGGAAGAGTCCAGAAGAAGACAAGAAAGAGATCAATTGAGAGTGAAACAACCAAAAGAAGAAAAAATGTATTCAACTGCCTATTTTGTAAAACGATGTTTTGCTTGTGGGGCTAAAGGGCAGGAGGTTTGCTGGTTTCTTGTCTGAGTGTGACTAATTACCTCTCCTGGAATGTGAAGATGGAGATGTACCTGTGGAGGGAGGCGTTGTGGACGATTGTTACTGATCCACCAGCAGTCCTGGATGATGGGGATCACAGAAAAAACAAAAAAGGATTAGCCTGCATAATCCTTGCCATGGAAGATAGTCAGCTAATACACATGAGGGGTCTCCAGTCTGCGAAAGAGTGCTGGGAGACTTTGCGCAGCATGTATGTGAGGCTCTGTGTGCTGTGTTTTGCTCCTGGATTTATCTCATAATATTAGTTACGCTGCCTAAACTCTGACATTATTATTTATGTTCTGTCCCCGTCTCCACACACACACAAACACAGGCAGCCGAGGGTTAAGAAAGCACTTGGCACGCACACAGGTTGTTATCAGAAACTTGGCAGCAATACGAGCACTGACTGCCAAGTGCTTTTACTTCAATAAACGGAATATCCCTTCACCAGATAAACAGAAATACACACATTTTATAAATAGTCCAGTTCCAAACAAGAAACCTTTCGGCAGCTTTAAGCGTTGTTCAAGTGACTAGCCAGAGTTAGTTTTTGTTCGTCACAGAGTCTTAAATGGCCACCACACTCTCTTATATAGTCTCTGGGGTGTAGTCCAGTGACTCAGTTATAATCCCTGGCACGCCTCCTTAACTGCTGCAACCATTTATCATGCCTTCATTGGCGTGGATCCAGGAACGACAGATCACCTCCCTCACTCTCATCGGAGACACCTGGCTCCTGGCTAATCTCCTCTTCCTCGGCCGGCACTTGAGGCAGTGCCAGAGGGGAGGGGCCTGGAGAGGGAGGCCTGGCGGACTCCTCTTCTTCATGTTCGGAGCCTTCCTCCTCCGATGAGATAGGCTCGGAGGGCGGGGCCACAACACTATCCCCCACCGCAGGGCCCTTCCCCCGGGTCTGACGGTCGGAATGGGGTCGGGACGGGAACTGTTCGTGAAAAGCCCGTACCAGGTCAGGAGCCTGAACGGCAGATGCGTCCACCCAGGTGAAATCCTCGGGCCTGTACCCCTTCCAGGCAATGAGGTATTGGAAGCGCCCCTTCAGCCAACAGGAGTCCCGGATGCTGTCCACCTCGTACGTCGAGGTGTCGTCCTCGTCAGCTGCAGCTGGGGGGGCAGACGACGACAGGCATACCTGCACCTCCAGCGCGGCCATCAGGCTTTTCCAGAAGCGGGCCGTGAATTGGGCCCCGCGGTCCGAAACCACCCGGTCCGGCAGGCCGTGGAGGCGGAAGATGTGTTGCAGGAACAGGCGAGCCATGGTGCGGGCCGAGGGCAGGCCGCGGCACAGGATAAAATGTGCCATCTTCGTGAGCGCATCCACCACCACGAGGACGGTCGTGAGCTACCACCAATAGCCTCCCACCGGCCAGTACGCTCCCATAGAGAGGGGCTCCTCCGGGTGCCATCGGCCAAACAATGTCGACTGGCGGCCCCTAGGGGGAGAGTCTTCTCTGTGGGGGCACCTATGATCTGGAACAAGCTCATCCCGGAGATACGGAGGATCCCGGATCTTCGCACCTTCCGTCGCGCACTTAAAACATTTTTATTTCATCAAGCTGGCCTGGCCTAAATCTTCTCCTTTTTAAATTTAAATTTTAAACATAAATTTTAATTTGTTTAATTATGGGGTATTTTAAAATTCAGCCTAAATTATTTAATTCGTTTTAATTCACTTTAAATTTTGTATTTCTGTGTTTTATTTTCTGGCTGTACACCACCCTGAGTCCTTCGGGGAAGGGTGGTATAGAAATTTAATAAAATAAAATAAAAATAAATAAAATAAACGTAGCAGACAGGGGCAGGTCCGTCAGGAAGTCCATGGAGATGGCTCCCCACGGTCTCTCCGGTGTCGGCAGCGGCTGGAGGAGTCCAGGAGGGGGGCCGGACGCGGCTTTGGCCTGTCACATCACACAGGATGTCATGTACGCGTGCACGTCATGCTGTACCCGAGGCCACCAAAAAGTCCGCGTCACCAGGTTCAAGGTCTTAAAGAAGCTGAAGTGCCCCGCCGCGGGGTTGTCATGGCACTGGTTCATGACAAGGGCTCGGAGAGGATTCGTGGGCATGTACAGCCGACCCCAGTGCCTGAGCAAGCCCTCCTCCATGGTCCATGGGGACACGGGACCGACGTCCGCTTTCCGCTGCTGCGACCAGTCATCCTGTCGCTGCGCTTCCAGCACCTGAGCCCGCAGGTCCACCGGTTCCTGGACCGCGGCCAAGGATTCCGCTGGCAGCACCGTCTGGGGGGTAAGGAAGTCCTTGGGGCAAAAGTATTCCGGCTTACGGGATAGCGCGTCCGCCCTCTGGTTGAGGCTGCTCGGAATGTACGTGACATGGAAGTTGAACCGGGAGAAAAACAATGACCACCGGATCTGCCGCTGGTTCAACTTTCTGGCCATGGTGAGGTGCTCCAGGTTCCGATGGTCCGTCCGCACCTCCACCTGGTGTCGGGCCCCCTCGAGGTGATGTCGCCAAGCCTCGAACGTGGCCTTGATAGCCAGCAACTCCTTTTCCCAGATGGTGTACTTGCGCTCGGAAGGATTGAATTTCCGGGAGTAATAAGTGCAGGGAAAAAGAGTGCCGCCATCCACCATAGCCTGTAGCAGCACCGCCCCAATCGCCACATTGGACGCATCCGTCTCGACCACGAACGGACGGTGTGGATTGGGATGCCTCAGGACTGGCTCCGTGACGAAGGCCTGCTTGAGGACCTCGAAGGCCTGCTGCTGTGGGGGCCCCCACTGGAACGGGATCTTCTTCCGAAGGAGTTGGGTCAACGGCAAGGTCAGGGTGGCGAAGCCCGGGATGAAGGTCCGGTAGTAGTTGGCGAATCCCAACAGACACTGGACGTCCTTCACCCGACGTGGGGGTTCCCAACTGCGCAAGGCCTCCACCTTGCGCGGGTCCATCGCGATGCCCTCGGGGGTGATGATGTGCCCAAGGAACTCTATGGAAGTCTGGAAGAAGTAGCATTTCTCCAACTTCGCATAGAGCTGGTGCTCCCGCAGGCGCTGCAGGACCTGGCGGACATGCTGGAGGTGGCTTTCCTGGGTCCGGGAATAGATCAAAATGTCATCCAGGTAGATCACCACGAACCGGTCCAGCATGTCCTGGAACACGTCGTTCATCAAGTGCTGGAAGACCATGGGGGCGTTGGTCAACCCGAACGGCATGACGGTATACTTGAAGTGTCCATACCGGGTGCCAAACGCCGTCTTCCACTCGTCCCCCTCTTGCATGCGCACCCAGGTTGTAGGCCCCTCGGAGATTGAGTTTAGTGAAGATCGAGGCCTCCCGCAACCTCTCCATCAGCTCCGGGATCAGCGGCAGGGGGTAGCGATTCCGCACTGTGATGGCATTCAAGCACCGGTAGTCGCAACACAGGCGTAAGTCCCTCGTCTTCTTCTTCACGAAGAGGACCGGGGCCAAGAGCAGGGAGGTCGAAGGCCGGATGAACCCACGGGCCAGGTTCTTTTCCAGGAAGTCCCGTAAGGCAGCCAGCTCGGGCTCCGACATGGAGTACAGGCATCCCGAGGGCAGGGGAGCATTAGGCCGCAAGTCCACCGTGCAGTCGTAGGGTCGGTGCAGGGGCAAGCAGTCCGCCTCCTTCTCGCTGAACACGTCGGCGAACGACGTCAGCTCTGGAGGCAAGGAGACGTTCGGGGCGGAGACGTCCTGGCCGGCACAGGTGTGGCGGAGGTGGTTGACACACTGCAGGCTCGGGAACGAGATGGCGTTTCTCGACCATGCCACCTGAGGATTGTGCGCCCGAAGCCAGGTCATCCCCAGGACCAAGGGAAAGTGCAGGTCCGCCGTCACGTAAAACTGGATCGCCTCCTTGTGGTTCCCAATGGCGAGGCGCAAGGGCTGGGTAGTGGATTTGATGGGCCCCGCCACGAGTTCCCGCCCATCGATAGTCTCGACCCGCAACGGAGGGTCCACCGGAACCAAGGGGACTTTGTAATTGGCCACAAAGGCCTGGTCCATGAAGTTCGTGGTGGCCCCCGAGTCCACCAGCGCGTGCACCTGAAGCCCCTCTGACCGGTTGGCCAACAACACCCGGGTGTTCAAAATCAGGTGCCGAGGGGGCTCACAGTCCACAGCCGCCGACTCCGGCGGGGCCTGGTCACGTGCCTGGCCCAGGGTTTCCCCTAGGCCAGGCCTGGCCCGTTTCCCGGCTGGTCACGCCGAGACTCCGGAACAGGCTTGAGCGCTCCACTCCGCTTCCTGGGACACGAGGCGGCAAAATGTCCAGCCTCACTGCAATAGAGGCACAACCCCCCTTGGCATCTCCACATCCGGTCCTGGGCCATCAGTTGAGGTCTGGCTGCTCTGAGCTCCATGGGCTCCTCAGCCATCGCCACAAAGCGCGGTGTGGTCCGGGGCGCTGTCGGTGCGAAACGCGGGGGTGCCGAAGCTGTCGGTGTTTCCGGAAGGGCCCGACGGGGCCGTCGCCGTTGAAGGTGGGCATCGATGCGCAGGCATTGAGTCACCAGCGCATCAAGGGTCTGTGGCGCCTCCACATGAACCAGCTCGTCCTGCATCTCGTCGGAGAGGCCATCCTGGAAGGCATCCATCAGCGCCGCCTCATTCCAAGCCGAATCCTGGCCTAGAAGTCGGAACTCCGCAATATAGTCCTGCAGGGGACGCTTCCCTTGGCAGAGGTCCTTAATGCGACTCGCTGCCGTCTGCACCTGGAGGGGGTCTTCAAACATGGTGCGCAGGTGTTGCAAAAAGCCCTGATAGTCCAGGAGCAAAGGGCTATTTTGCAGCAACAGGGGCGTGGCCCATCGGGCGGCAGAGCCAGAGAGGGAGCTAATCACAAATGCCACCCGAGCCCGATCATCCGGAAAATCCTCCGGCCTCATCGCCATGAAACGTTGGCATTGTCCCATGAAGGCCGGGAACATCTCCTGCTGCCCAGAAAACCTATCTGGCACGTTCACTGGGCATCTCGGATGGGGAGGGGGAGGAGGGGGAGCTGCAGGAGCATTTCCCAAAGCAAGTTGAGCAGTTAGCTGTGCCACTTGCTGCTGCAGAAGCTGATTGGCCTCTAGCATCTGCTGTACCTGCTGCTGCAGCTGTTGGTCCATCATGGGTTAACGATGGTTTGTGGGGTGACGAACAAGATGTTCTGTCCCCTTCTCCACACACACACAAACACAGCCAGCCGAGGGTTAAGAAAGCACTTGGCACGCACACAGGTTGTTATCAGAAACTTGGCAGCAATACGAGCACCGACTGCCAAGTGCTTTTACTTCAATAAACGGAATATCCCTTCACCAGATAAACAGAAATACACACATTTTATAAATAGTCCAGTTCCAAACAAGAAACCTTTCGGCAGCTTTAAGCATTGTTCAAGTGACTAGCCAGAGTTAGTTTTTGTTCGTCACAGAGTCTTAAATGGCCACCACACTCTCTTATATAGTCTCTGGGGTGTGGTCCAGTGACTCAGTTATAATCCCTGGCACACCTCCTTAACTGCTGCAACCGTTTATCACACCTTCGTTGGCGTGGATCCAGGAACGACAGATCACCTCCCTCGCTCTCATCGGAGACACCTGGCTCCTGGCTAATCTCCTCTTCCTCGGCCGGCACTTGAGGCAGTGCCAGAGGGGAGGGGCCTGGAGAGGGAGGCCTGGCCGACTCCTCTTCTTCATGTTCGGAGCTTTCCTCCTCCGATGAGATAGGCTCGGAGGGCGGGGCCACAACAATTTATTTGTCAAGCATGTATAAGATATAAGTATAAACACGATTATGAATACAGGAAATGTATACGAATAAATGGGGGACAGTAGGACAGGGACGGTAGGCACGTTGGTGTGCTTATGCATACCCCTTACAGACCTCTTAGGAATGGGGTGAGGTCAACAGTAGACAGTCTAAGGTTAAAGTTATGGGGGTTTGGGGATGAAACCACAGTCAGGTAGTGCATTCAAGGCATTGACCACTCTGTTGCTGAAGTCGTATTTTCTGCAATCGAGTTTGGAGCGGTTTACCTTAAATTTGTATCTATTGTGTGCTCATGTATTGTTGCGGTTGAAGCTGAAATAGTCATTGACAGGTAGGACGTTGTAGCAGATAATTTTGTGTACTACGTTTAGGTCAGACCGAAGGCAGCTTAGTTCTAAACCCAGAATTTCAAGCCTGGTGGCATAAGGTATTCTGTTGTGAGCAGAGGAGTGGAGGACTCTTCTCATGAAATATCTCTGGACTCGCTCAATTGTATTAATGTCCGATATGTAGTGCGGGTTCCAGACAGATGAGCTGTATTCGAGAATTGGTCTAGCAAAGGTTTTGTATGCAGTACAATATTACTGGAGAAGAAGCTTCGCAAGATTAGGTTAACAACTCTTAATGCCTTTTTGGCAATGCTGTTACAGTGAGTTCTGGCACTTAGATCATTAGAGATGAGTACTCCAAGGTCCTTGACAGAGTGAGGGTCGTCTACGAAGTCATATCTGCCCAGCTTGTATTTTGTGTTCTGATTTTTTTTGCCAATGTGCAAGACAGAGCATTTGTTGGTTGAGATTTGGAGTTGCCAATTGTTTGACCATTCTGACAAATAGTCAAGGTCTGTTTGTAGGGCAGCAGCATTGTCTGTGGTGTGGGCGGCAGACCTGCGATCCCCTTCCTGATTCCAAACATGGGGTGTGCAGAGACAAAAAAAGTGCACCGTGTTTCAGGCGGCAGATCTGGCCAGGAAGAATGAGAAGTTGAGTCTGCTGAGAAGGAGGATGGGGGCATGCAGCTCTGCAATGTGCAGAAAAACACTTTCAGGCGGCAGCACTACAATCTCCTCCCCGAATCCAAAGCACTTCCCAGTTCCCCGCTGCACATTGCAGGGGACCTGGCCACCACCTGAAGTGCGGCTCTTGAGAATTGCATTGGGGAATCCGGGCAGCGATGGCTGGAAAGGAGGAACGTTTCCCTGTAGGGGCTCCCATTCAGCTCGGCTTGGCTCCTGGGCACAGAGAGGGCTTAGGCAGCGGTGGCGGCGGCTCCTCACATTGCTGGGGAGTGAAGTCAGCGTGGCAGTGGGGTGACCAGCCGCAAATCGTGGCACCCGCCTTGTTCCCCGAAGCTGCAGGGCAGATTCCCCCCCCAAGACCATCCCGAAGAGGTTTGTTCCTCAGGCTGTGCTCTGTCCCTCCCCCCAGAGCATGCGAGGGGTCTCTTTGGGGGAAAACGAGTAGTCCCTGCACCTCTCGCTTGCAGGAGGAGGAGGAGGGCGGCGCCACCTTAAATGCTTGTAGGCAGAGGTAAAATACGTTTTTCCTTGTTTTCCTCCCCCCAAATTAAGGTGCGTTTTATACTCCGGTGCGTCTTATACACCAAAAAATACGGTATATTGAGACAAAAGTCAATCATGCTGTGGTCACTGTTGGAAAAGGTTCTTTTATTTGTAGACCATAAATTGAGTTTAAACTGTTGCAGAAGATGAGATCAAGGCAGTTGTTGAGACCCAGATTAGTAACAGCATTGTACAGGTTTGCATGTATGGGTTCAGTTGTACATTCGTTTAGGGTCCAATTAATAAGAGGTAGATTGAGGTCACCAAGAAAGATAAGAGGGTATGGGCAGGAGGCTGCCTACGTTAGTAGTGAAGTTAGCTTATTTGCATGTACGAGGTCATAATCAGGGGCTCTGTGTTGGAAATGATTCAGCACAAAAAAAACCTTGGATCGGTAAGAAGAGAATTTTATTTATCAAATAATAAAATTTAAAAAAGCAGTTTGCAAAGTGCGGTGGGTCTCGGTGGGAAACTTCAACAGGAAATTCCAAGCCAAAAGCCACACCCCTGAATTCAAAAGCAAGACATTTTATACACCCTAACGTGACGCCCCATTCCCTCCCCTTTGGTCCCATTGGATAGGTCCTCTGGGGTTACAGCTAATCCGAGGCGCCTATTAAGAATACATTAATTCCCTTCCTGCCCTTCAATTACAGCCCACTTGGCTTTCCCTCTTACATACAGAAGGTCCCACACTCTAATGGTCCCCCCTTGCTTTATCTGTTCTGTCGGTCACGGCTCGGAGGAGCTAGCAACAAGCAGGGGTGCGGCTAGAGGCCAGAGAAATGAGATCCAGCTGCTGTCCAAGGGTGAAGCCACTCACACATGCACACACACTCTTCCTCCTTCCCTAACAAAAGGTCTTCTGCTCTGGCAAACCCCCCATGCTCTCCAGACTTATTAGTCTTTCTGTGGTTAGGAAATGCACAGAGGAAGCAAGATCCAGCTGTGATTGGGAGAAGGGTCATCTCACTCACACACATGCAGGCATACACACATTTCTCACACTTTTTCATGCTTTAAAATTAAAATTTAGAGGTACTCACCTTCTTTCCAAGCAGCCTTTGAGCTCAAACTCAAAACCCCTTTAAAACCTAGTTCCAAATGGCCAAGGTCCAGGAAAATTTATTCACAGACTCAATGGGTCTGCTGCCAGCAAGGGAAGCTTACTTGGGACAGGTCCATTCGGTTAGGTTAGCTTGGAGTCCGATCTCTGGGGTGCCAAATTGTTGGAAGAAATATCCTTCTGGGTTCAGTTCCAAGTGGGGAAAAAGACACTAGATTCATGGAAGTTGCTTGCAAAGAAGGTTTAGTGATGAACAGGATCACATGGCTTGAGTTCCTTTACAGAAAAAGGGATCACATGCTTCAAGATGTTGGGTGAAGGAGAAAAAAAAGGGAAGAGATGCTGAGAGTCCCTCGGTTTTATACCCTCTGTTGGGCCCCACCTTAGTGTTGTGTAGATGTATAGTTGAGTACTTCTTATTTGCTGGTAATCAATGCCACAGTAAACAATAACACTAACTAATCAATATGATAGATGCTCAATTAATTAATGCTGCACTAATCACAGTAATTAATTAATCAACTAAACAGTAAATCAACAATCAATGTCACTATAATCAATTAAACTAATCTATTAATCTACTAGACAATCAATGATACAGTAATCAATCACTATCAATCAATTACACTAATCTCGCTAATCAATCAATAGGTTAAACAGGACTTCCGGTTGGCGCCGCAGGGAAACAGACTAAACTGCCGCTGATAGGTCTGCGGACCTCCCCTGTCTTATAGGGACAGGGGGACAAGAAGGAACGCCTTGGGCAGCCGAGAGGAACGGGCAGGTTCCTTGGGGCCGGAGGCTTCTCCTTCATGTCGGCGTCAGCGGAACGGCAGCCATGGCGGCTGCCCTGAAACCGCGGCAACCGGGAACAAGGATTGTGCTGGAGGAAGAAGATGAAGAAAGAGCAAAGATCAAGAAGCCAGGTGAGTGACACCAACCCAGGCAATATAACATACCTATTTGGAATTATTGGAAAATAAGACCCCAAATTTAAAAGCGGCTGCTGGACTGCAGGGCTTAAAGATTGAAAAGAAAAAAAAATGGGTAAAAGACCCGAATTGAATTTTGTTGCAGTAAACTTAAATTGGATGATTTGGCATTAATAAATTTCCAAAATTTGACTGTGCCTTTAACTGGAGTGGATAGGAGAAATGGATATTCCTGAGAATTAATGCCTCTAAAAGAAAATGAAGCTAATGAAGCTAATGAAGATAGACAGATGGATGGCTACAAAATAGCCATGGAGTCTGCAGCGACTAAGCAGGGAAGTGGATTGAAGAGATTTCCCTTTCTGGGTGGAAAAGAAACATGTTAATTGGCTTTTTACCTTGGATTACTTGAAATTAATATTGGATATAAGGATTTTGGAGATTCCTACTCTGTCCCAGATGATTTTAAGAAAGAAGAAAGAAAGAACATTTTGGATTTTAACAATGGAGACTGACAAAACTGTAAACAAAAGCTAGGTGTGTCATAGTTAACAAAGACAGGAAGCTGATGCACTACGCTTGGAACTGTTAGGTGTTTTGTGCCAGCGATGGCAGTCTCTTCAAAGGCCACCAGATGGGGGCAAAGAGGCACCTTTGATCCCACTGGTGGATCAAGGGGCTCCAGCCCCTGCAGCCCCATTGGGGAGAGTTAATGGCCCTCCGGCCCCCTCACACACCTTGTAAAGGAGGGGCCAGGGGCCCCTATAAGAACCCCTGCACAGGGGCTGCTCCCTCCCCTTTTGCTTTTCCCTTTTTTCCCTGCTCTTGTTCTAGTCTCCTATGGGACTGGCCCATGGGCTCAATCCAGGCATGGATGCCTCCATGCCTGGGAACTTATTTTACTCTACTCTTACTTCTAAATAAAGACTTAATTTGATTGCATCCTTGCGTGCTGACCTTTTCTTGGAAGCGCCCTCAACGAACCATCGTTCTTCGTGAGATCCCTCACAGGAACAGACATTTAAAAAGTTTTAAAGGGACATACAGAAATTCTTTATTTTGAACTGATTAACCTTGAAATAGAGCACTTTGGACAGAGAGGAAAAAGAAGAAAAGGAAGAATTAAAGTGGATAAATTTAAATGTGACTAACTGAAATGTAAAGTTTAAAAGCCTATGTATATATGATAAAGTTTAAAAGCCTAGGTATATATGATTTTTGGATAAAAACAGGAAGGGTTGTGAAATAATAAAAATAGAAAATCAGAGGTGGCTATTAAAATAGTGGATGATATCAAGGGGATAAAAATAATAAAGAAGAATATATTTTGAGGCAGGAAAATTTTAAGAAAATGTACTGTTTGATGTAATATGTTTTAATTTTAATTTGCAAACAAATGTTAAACGGATGAATAAGGATTGATTGAATAAAATACAAGATACACAGATGCTAGTGATTAGTCTTGAATTAAGGTAATACATGTTGGAAATGATGACTATTATGAAATATACTGAGATTTAAATTGAAAGAGTAGGATGGAAAAATGATATAAAACAGATAATTATATTACAGTTAAAATGTGTGGGATGGATACCAACTAGATAAGAGTTTGAGACTCGGTGGAAATACGTTGGAAATTAATTAGAAGTGCTGGAAATTAGCTAAACAAATAGGAGGAGTGCTGGGGGGAACTATGCTGGACACCAGCCAAACAATGGAGGAAGATTAGAGGAGATTATGCTGGAAATCAGCCAAACAATGGAGGGAGTTAAGGAGGAGACTATGCTGGAAATCAGCCCACAAAATGCTGGAAACAGCCAAACAAATAGGAGGAGAGTTGGAGGAGATTGAGGAACTATTCAGAAATTAACTAAATAGTTGGTGTTTTGGAGGGGATCAAGCTGAGAATTAATCAAATAGAATAAGCTGGAAGATAGTTAAATATTAGAGGGAGATATAGTGGAAAATATATTAGAAATTGGAGTAAATAAAATATGTCTTTGTGAGAAATCTGTGTAATATGTAAACTGGGAGGAAAAAAAACTAAGGTAAACTGATTTGAGGATAAGGGTCAAAGGATTAAAATTAGACAAAATGTTGTTTTATAAAATATAATAAAAATGGAGTGGTATTGAATTGAAATTAAGAATAAATGGTGATAAAATTGTAAACACTTAACAAGAGGTTAGAATATTGTAAAAATTATTTTGATATGACTTGTATAAGATATAAGGTAAAGACTCCAATCTGAGCTCCCTCCACTTGCACAGCAGAGAGAAAAGACTTTTGCAGAATATCATTTCTCATTCTTCTGTCTGTGAAATATATCACCACATCTCTAGGCAGTTGTCTTTGTCTGGTCACCCACGAATTTACTCTGTAAATTTTGTCCATTTTGTAAAAAATCTCTTCAGGGTTAATTTTTAACAACACAGCCAGAGCATCAGCACAAATCTGTCTCAAATCTTGTCTATCGTTCTCTTTTATACCTCTAAGACTTATGGCGAATTCCATGGACCTGAACTGCATCATTGTAATTTCGTTTTCGACTCTCTGCATTTTATTATCAGCATCAGAAATTTTATAGACAGTGTCCTTCATTTTAACATTCATTTCTGATTTAAATTCCTCCAGCTTAGCATCCGTTCTGATAATTGCTTCTGACAGACCAGATACCACAGTCATTAATTTATTAGTCACCCTGTCATATTTCTCTTGCACCACCTCTTTAATTTCATTAATCTCCTGCTTAATTTCCTGTTGTGACTTTTGAAATTTCTCATCCAGAGCCTGAGTAATAAAATCCTTTAAACTTTCAAAATCAAACTCTTTTTTCTGGCTCTGCTGGCTGGGAGGCTGCTGCTCAGATTTGCGTGTGGGGGATCCCCCCCCCCGCCGCCTTCCCTTCCTGTTTAGGTTTGGAAGCCATTCTGCCACGTAGGCTAGCTTTTCTAAAAAAGGAGATCCTTTTTCCTTTTCCACCACCACAAAGTCCTCTAAAAAATTCCCCCAGGTTTAATCAAATTGGGGATAAGATTTAAATTGAAGCAAGCTCAGGCTTATTTTAAAAGAATTTTTCCTCTTTTCTTTTTCCTCCTTGTTACAGACAGCGCAACTTTGTAGCTAGTTAAAGTAACATTACGAATCCACTCTCACTTTCAGCTTGTTAACGCTGAAGCCGGGCGCCATTTTTCAAGCCGCTTTCGCTCACTCACGCTTCTACTTTGAATCACAAAATCACAGAAGTAATAATACTTGCAGTTTCGAGGTTTGGAGGTTCAAGTTATTATCTCCCTCTGGTTATTGGAATTGGTTTTGTTTAAATTGAAAGGTTGCTGCAGCCGACTTGCTCTGTGCTAGGCAGAGTCGTCCCACGCCGTCCGGAGTCTCAGCGAGTTGAAAGGGAGCCGCGCCTGTTTCCTCCCCAGTAACAGCTGTCTGGGGGCTCACAGGGGCTCAACCTGCTCCTCGCCCACTCTCTTCCTCAAATCCTACGGAATTGGGAATTTTCAAGCCGCTTCTTTGGATCGAAGCGGCTCTACAGGCAGCAGGGCTGGCGGTCCAAAAACGGGACCTTCTTTCATTGGCGGCAGGCAAACCGGAAGTCGCTTAACGAGATCTTAAACCAAGAGATTGAATGGCGACCAGAGACATGCTTGCTTGGCTCCAAACCGGAAAATATTTAAAAAGATTCATGGTACCTTGCATTACACATTATCACAGCAGCGAGATTAACATATGCTCAATTCTGGAAAGATAAAATACCCCATCAGAGGAAGCAACTATAAAGAAGATTTTGGATTGTGCGGAAGCAGATAAATTGACTAAAAAACTGAAAGATAGAGACCAAACACAAACATGTTTATCTTGGGAAAAACTATATATTTGGCTATCAAAGAGAAAACTATAACCCAAACCAGATTAGGAGTTGTATTTATTGAAAAATGTATATTATACAAGTAAAGTGAGGTTGGATAGACCTAACTGATTTATAAATGTAAATTAGGTTGTTCTGCCTCCCCCGGAATGTAACATAGATATATTGTACTGAATATTAAGTTATTAAGGTACTACTTATAGGCATGTATGTTATTTGTTTTGTTGTTTTGTTTGTCATTTATCTGGTGTGTTGTCTTCTTTTTTAATGATAAATGTAAATAAAGATTATTTTTTTAAAAAAAGGAAAGAATATGATACAAGCTCTTCATAAAGATTTGAAGGAAAGAATAGGCAAATTAGATAAGAGAATAGAGAAAGTGGAAGGGGAATTAAAAAATGTTCAAGGTATCATGGAGAAAAATGAGCAACGAATACAAAAAGTAGAAGAAAAAGCAGAATCAACAGAAAAAAGAGTGGGAGAGCTGGATTATAGATTTATAGTGGCAGATAGAAATAAAGAAAAAAACAATTATTTCCTTAGAAATGGTTCGGGCAGATTATTATCTGAGATTTCAAAATATGGAAGAAGAGAAAGGGGAAAATCAAGCAGAGATAATGGCAGATTTGTTGGCAGAAGTGATGGAGGAAACTAAGGAAAGAATTTTGAATGAGTTTGATGAGATATTCAGAGTGCATATAAGATACACAATGAGAAATAACCTACCCAGAGAGGTGCATGTTAGATTTACCAAGAAAGCAATAAAAACAGAGATTTTACAGAGAGTAAGAAACAATCCTATGAAGTACAAGGGTAGAGAAATAGTAGTGTTAAAACAAATTTCAAGAAGAGTTAGAGACTTGAGGAGAGAGTATCAGTTCTTGACAAAATGCTTAATTAAAAAAGGAGTGAATTTTAGATGGCTGATACCTGAGGGAGTACTGGTGACTTGGCAGGAGCAAAGACATAGATTAGATTCAATAGAGAAGGCAGAACAATTTTATGATCAATACTTGGGACTGCAAGAGGAGGAGAGACTGAGAGAGGAGAGAGTGAGATGCCAGGAAGAGCTTATGGTAGAGAGAGATAAACAACAGAAAGAGACTGTTAAGGATTGGGAGGAAATAGCAATAAGAGAGGGAGCAAGGGCAAAGGAACCAAGAGAGACAAGAGAGACAAGGATGACCAGAGCAACAAAACCCACATATAAGTAAAATATGGAAGAAGAAATAAAGTTAACATCAATTAATATAAATGGATTGAATTCAGCAATAAAAAGGAAAATAACTTTAAATTGGAAAAATTAAAACAGGATATATTTTGTTTACAGGAAGTTCACATTAGAAAGCAATATAAATTTTTTTGAAGTACCCTAAAATGGGGAAATTATATGCCTCGCTTATGCATCAAAGTAAGAGGGGTGTTGTATTGTATATTAAAGAGACAATAAAATCCAAACAGATTTTTATGGATGAGGAAGGGAGGATTCTAATGGTGGAGGTAACAATGGACTATAAACAAATTCTCTTAGTGGCGATATATACACCAAATGATAACCAAGAAGACTTCTATGCAAAATTACACAGGAAAATAATAGAATTGGAGTATGAAAATATATGTATTGTAGGCAATTTCAATGCAATTGTGGATGTACATGGGCGGACTACAATCCGATGAAAGTTATATGGAGGGGACAAAAAAAGAAGTTAAGATGGACATTGAATCAAACAATTTTAAATGAAAAGGAATTTTTACGATATATTATAAACAATCGGCAAAGGTGATGGTAAATGGAAATATGATGGAAAAGGTTAATATTATGAAAGGCACAAGGCAGGGATGTCCTCTATCCCCACTATTATTTGTATTGACACTGGAGGTATTAAATAGAAATATAAGACAGGATAAGGAGATAAAAGGTATGGAAATAAAAAAGGAAGAATATAAATTACAGGCATTTGCAGATGATTTGGTGTTCATTTTAGAAGATCCACAAGAAACAGGACCAAAATTATTAAAACGAATAGAATATGGTGAGGTAGCAGGATTGAAAATTAACAAAGAGAAAACTAAGATATTAGTGAAAAACATTACAGAGAAGCAGAAAAGGGAGTTAATGAAGTTAGATATTCAGATCACAAACGAGAGTAAAATATTTAGGGATTCAACTAACAGCAAGATGTGTAACGATTAAAGAAGATTATTATAAAATGATAAAAGAAATTGAAACAGATTTGGAGAGATGGAAAAATTTGCAATTATCGTTAATAGGAAGAATAGCAACAATTAAGATGAATATATTACCAAGATTATTGTTTTTATTCCAAACAATCCCGATAAAATTGGAGAAAAAATATTTTGAAAATTTGAATAAAATAATAGTGAAATTTATATGGCAGGGGAAGAAGGTGAGAATCAATTTAAAATTGTTACAAAATGCAAGAACTAGAGGAGGATTTGGACTACCAAATTGGGAATTGTTTTACCAGGCAGCAGTGCTAACATGGATGAAAGAATGGATTGTATTGAGAAATACAAGATTATTAACATTGGAGGGACATGACTTGAAATTGGGCTGGCATACCTTTTTATGGTATGAGAAAAATAAGATACATGGTTATTTTCAAAGACATTATATAAGAAATGGTTTACTATTATTATGGAAGAAAATTAGAGAACAACATTACTTGAAGATACCAGTTTGGCTTTCGACAATGGAAGCACTTATACACCCAAATATTATTAGTATGGGAAACATTGTTAGATATAAGGACATTTTGTCAGAAAAGGGGGAACTTAAAACGAAGCAAGAACTGGAAAAGCAGGGGATTGATATGGTTTGGTATACACAATTGCAAATACAATCTAGATATGAAAAAGATGCTAAATTATATAATTTATATAAACAGAGGGATAGAATCAAGATCACATGAAGTGTTAATACCACTTTATAATGCCTTGGTAAGGCCATACTTGGAATACTGCATTCAGTTTTGGTCGCCACGATGTAAAAAAGATGTTGAGACTCTGGAAAGAGTGCAGAGAAGAGCAACAAAGATGATTAGGGGATTGGAGGCTAAAACATATGAAGAATGGTTGCAGGAACTGAGTATATCTAGTTTAATGAAAAGAAGGACTAGGGGAGACATGATAGCAGTGTTCTAATATCTCAGGGGCTGCCACAAACAAGAGGGAGTGAAGCCATTCTCCAAAGCACCTGAGGGTAGGACAAGAAGCAATGGGTGGAAACTAATCAAGGAGAGAAGCAACTGAGGGCGTGGCCAGCGTCGCAGCAGTACGACGGACTCTTTGGGGGCAGCACGTACCGGTCAACTCAGGGAGATTGCAAACTCCCTGGAAACACCGGAAGAAGCTCCTCAAATCGGACACCGAGGGAAAGCGACCTAGAAGTCACTAAAAAGCTGGGGCGGCCGCAACAAAAGAGAAAGTAAAGAACCAGCCTGTGACATCGAGGTGAGGTCGATTCAATTTTATTGTTTAGAAAGTTTCTCTTTAATCTGCCTGGAAGATCTATAGGGTGGAGAAGATTGGCTGAGAGTGAGGAGTGGGCGCGGGTGTGTACTCGCACCCACATCTGGAAATTTGGGCGGCAAGGAATGCGCGACTGGAAGCCTATTAAACTTTTACTAAATTTTTATTGAAAAAAAAAAAGAAAAGAAGATTTGGGGACTGTAAAAACAATTGGACATTAAGGTTTTGAATGAACTGAATGGAATATACATTTTTTTGAATGGATTGTTACAATGCTGATTGCTTAAACAATACTTTGTTTAAAGAAGTGAAAGTACCATATTTTTTGGAGTATAAAACGCACCTTTTTACCCCCCAAAAGAGGGTGAAAATTTAGGTGCATCTTATACACTGAATGTAGCCCTGGCCCCCACCCTTTGGCCTGTGCCTCGCAGCAGTTACCTCCTTGCAAGCAAACAGCAAGGAAAAATAGCTCCTTTCAGCTTCAGCATAGGCTAATTAGCACAAGTTGATTGAATCGGCCTCCCGACTCTCAGCTGATTTGCTCTCAGCTGTTTTGCGCAGGGCTCTGCTGCTTGCTGCAAAGAGTGCTGGAGCAGATTTTTTTCCCCTTGTGCTAATCAAGCTACAACAAAAAACGAAACTGAAAGTAAAGCAGGCTGTGTCAGCCTTGGAAGCCATATTAGGCCGGAAGCTTCAATGCTGCCACCTCCTCATGTGTGGGAAAGTAGGAGGGGGGATTTAGGAGAGGGGAATTAGTAGACATAATAACATTCTTCCTTTCGGTCAAGGTTAGGGGCTGGGTTGAGGTGGAACGGACGTTGATTGGAGCATGTGATCGAAAGGGGAGAAGTGGGATGGTTTTGGGAGCTTTGACTTACTGAAGGAAAACCTGGGCTTTTCAGATTCGGGATTTCCCAGATGTGCCAGTTTACCTATTCTAGTAAAGAGAACTTTGGAGAATGCCTGCTTCCGCGTCTTTACTGGGAGTTGGGGGTTTTCTGGAACGCTGACAGGCTGTTTGCTGTTTGCTGCAAGGAAAAATTAGGCAGAGGCATTTCTTTTTCTTCTTTTTCCTCACTAAAAAAGGTAGGTGCAAACAATAGGAAATTTAGGGCAAAAGAGGAGAATTCAAGATTTTAAATGAAATGTGCCCACCAGGTTTCTGTGCATTTCATCAGCCAAGGGCCCAGGGGAGGGGTGGGGGAGTGGCGGTGATTATTAGGGAAAGTCTTTGTCTGAGGGAGACCACTGTTCCTCAGATAGCCGGATGTGAGTCCCTTTTTGTGAAGTGGGGCCGTGGGGTACAGATGGGTTTGCTGACTACGTACCTGGCTCCCTGCCACATGGCAGCGACCCTGCCCGAGCTACTCGACGTCATTGCCGGGGTGGTGGTTGATACCCCCAGACTTATTGTCATGGGGGATTTCAACCTTCCGTCTGCAGGTGAGGCGTCAGAGGTGGCTTGGGAGTTCATGGCTTCCATGATGGCCATGGACCTGACCCAGTTAGTTCAAGGCCCAACTCACATGGGGGGACACACCCTGGACCTGATTTTTGTCTCTGGTCAGTGGTTGAATGATCTTGGTAGAGGGGACCTAGACATCAAACCCTTGTCATGGACAGATCATTCGCTCCTTCACTTGGACTTTCTTACCGCTTCCCCCCACCGCAGGGAGACGGAACCAACCAGATGGTTCCGTCCCAGGCACCTGATAGACCCTGAAAGGTTCCTGATGGAGCTTGGGCCGTTTCCTGAGACTCTGGCACACGACTTGACTGAAGAGCTGGTGGCTGCCTGGGAGAGGGCAGCCGCCGGAGCTTTGGACCGCGTCGTGCCTTTGCGGCCTCTGACCCGATGCCGATCTCAATTGGCTCCTTGGTTCTCTGAGGAGCTGAGAGAGATGAAGCATCGGAAAAGACACCTAGAGAGCATTTGGAGGACTAGTCAATCCGATTCCAACCGGACACAGGTGAGGTCTTATATCAAGACCTACCTAGTGGCGATAAAAGCGGCAAAATCTAACCATTTTTCCGCTCTTATCGCATCTGCAGAGAACCGCCCAGCCGCCCTGTTTAGGGTGACCCACTCCCTTCTTTGGCGGGGAGTGAGGGAAGATCCCTTGCAGGGTCGTGCTGAGGATTTTGTGTAATTCCTGCATGATAAAGTCGCTCGGATTCGGGATGGCTTGGACTCCGATTGGATGTGTCTGGGGAGGAGACGAGGGCAGGTCTTGAGAATATTATCTGGGAGGAGTTTGATCCTGTGGCTCCCGAGGATGTGGACAGGGTTCTGGGTAAGATTAGTGCCGCCATGTATTTATTGGACCCGTGTCCCTCCTGGTTGGTACTGGCCTCCCGGGAGGTTACACGAGGCTGGCTCCAGGGAATTATAAGTGCTTCTCTGAGTGAGGGCGCCTTTCCTGCCGCCTTGAAAGAGGCGGTAGTGAGGCCCCTCCTCAAGAAGCCTTCCCTGGACCCGGCTGAATTAGCCAACTACCGTCCAGTCTCCAACCTTCATTTTGTACCGAAGGTTGTTGAGAGCGTGGTGGCACGACAGCTTCCCCGGCACCTGGATGAAGCTATCTATCTGGATCCGTACCAGTCGGGCTTCATGCAGGGGTACAGCACTGAAACGGCGTTGGTCGCGTTGGTGGATGCTCTCTGGAGGGCTCGGGACAGGGGCTGCTATTAGATCTCTCAGCGGCTTTTGATACCATCGACCATGGTATCATGCTGCAGCAGTTGAGGGGGTTAGGAATAGGGGCCACCGTCCTGCGGTGGTTCTCCTCCTTCCTCTCTGACCGCTTGCAGTTTGTGTTGGCAGGGGGGCAGAGGTCTACCTCGAGGCACCTCACATGGGGAGTGCCGCAAGGGTCGGTCCTCTCGCCCCTTCTGTTCAACATTTATGTGAAGCCGCTGGGTGAGATCATCCGTGGTTTTGGGTGAAGTGTCATCTGTACGCTGATGATACTCAGCTGTACATCTCCACCCCAGACCACCCCAACGATGCCCTTGAAGTGATGTCTCGCTGCCTGGAGGCCGTGCGGGTCTGGATGGGGAGGAACAGGCTCAGACTCAACCCTTCCAAGACCGAGTGGCTGTGGCTGCCGGCGTCCCGATATAGTCAGCAGGTGCCATCGCTGACTATTGGGGGTGAATCCTTGCCCCCCACAGAGAGGGCTCGCAATCTGGGTGTCCTCCTGGACGCACGGCTGTCTTTAGAAGAGCATATGACGGCTGTGGCCAGGGGGGCCTTTTATCAGGTTCGCCAGTTGCAGCCCTTTCTGGACCGGGACGCCTTGCGCACGGTCACTCACACCCTTGTCACCTCCCAACTGGACTGTTGTAATGCTCTCTACATGGGGCTCCCCTTGAAGAGCACTCGGAGGCTCCAGCTGGTCCAGAATGCGGCCGCGCGGGTGGTTATGGGTGCAACTCGTTGCGACCACATGACACCCCTCCTGCGTGAGCTGCACTGGCTCCCAGTGGTCTTCCGGGTGCGATTCAAGGTGCTGGTCACCACCTTTAAAGCGCTCCATGGCATAGGACCCGGGTACCTTCGAGACCGACTTCTGCCACCAATAGCCTCCCACCAGCTAGTTCGCTCCCACAGAGAGGGCCTCCTCAGGATGCCATCGGCCAAGTTATGTCAGCTGGCGACACCCAGGGGGAGGGCCTTCTCTGTGGGTGCGCCAGCCCTGTGGAATGAACTGCCCCCGGAAATACGTAAGATCTCCAACCTCCGGGTATTTTGTTGCGCACTCAAGACCCTGTTGTTCCGCCAGGCTGGGCTATCAACATAACAATTTTAAATTGGGTTTTAAATTTCTGGGGTTTTAAAATTTAGCCAAATTTATTTAATAATTTTAAACTATTTTAACTGAAGTTGTTTTGTGTTTTTAATAGGCTGTACACCGCCCTGAGTCCTTTGGGAGAAGGGTGGTATAGAAATAAAATTATTATTATTATTATTATTATTATTATTATTATTATTATTATTATTATTATTATTATTATTATTATTATTATTATTATTATTATTATTCAAAAGAAAAAAGTAGAAAAAAGGCAAAAATAAAAATGGAAAGGGAGAAAAAGAAAAAGAAATGAAAGAGAAAGATGTTATACATATTTAGAATTGAAATATGAATAGTAGTAAGAAATAAATGGGAAATCATTATTGTAAAAATGAAATGAATAATAATTGGAATATTTGTCTTTGTATTTTTGAAATCTAGAAAATGATAAGTTTTTATTTTTTTATTTTTTTTTAGAAATATGAATAAGTATAAACTGTAACAATTGAAATACCTTTAATAGTATATGGTGGTGAAAGTAAAAAGGATTAAGTTGTAGCTTGGATAACAGCTAGATCATTTTTAAATTTAATTAGGGAAATTGTAACGATTGAAATATTTTTAATTATAAAATTGTGATGAAAGTAGAAATGATTAAATTGGGATTTGGAGGATTATATAGGCAAAACTATTTGGGTTATTGGGAGAGTTTAAGATGTGAAAATGAGTAACATAAGGGGAAAGCTCTATTTAACTAGGGAATTGTAATAATTGAGGTACTATTAATTGTATATTGTGTTGAAAGCAGAAATGGTTAAGTTGTGGTTTGGAGGAATATATGGGGAAAATTATTTGGTTTATTATTATTGGTAAATATAATTAATTGATTTGTAAGAAATTGGATTGCATGGAAATAATTGGAATATTCATGTTCATATTGATTAATATACAAAAAAGATCATTATATAACTAATTGATTTATATTAAAATGTTGAATTTGTATTAAACAACTGTAATATTACATAATTAACCAATGTGAGGATGGATATAAAAATAGATGACAATGGGAAGGGGTATAATATAGAATAGAAGGGAAAAATTGAATTTGATTAAGATTAGAGATGAGGATGAAGGGTAATATTGGTTTTATAAAAAAATAGATGAGGAATAAATATGGCAAAAAGGAAATATAGAAATTGTAAATTTAATTGAAATGACTAAACACTCTTTAAATTTGTGAACCGGCCAAATACTCTGTTTAAAGAAAATACATTGTATGTTTGTATGTGTGTTTGTCTAAAAAATAAAAAAAGCTTTTTATAAAAAAAACAAAAAAAAGGTAGGTGTGTCTTATACTCCGGTGCGTCTTATACTCCAAAAAATACGGTACTGAAAGTACTGAAAGTACTGAGCTGAGACGAAAAGTTAGCCTGCAGTGCCATCTAGTGGCAGAAGAAAAAGCAAAAGAAAGACATATATATTTTGAAGAAAACCTAACAAATAACTGACCTTGACATTTTGACTAGAAGATAATAGAACAACTGTGGAGAGTGAAGATTAGATTTTAAACTTGCTTTGAAAAATTTTTTTCTCTTGGCCTTGTGGATTGTAACTTTTTACTTTTTTTCTGGGCTGATTAGTTTTGTTTTGAGAACTAAAAAAAAAGCCTTTAGATTTGCCTTTTTATTTTTTCTCTCTCTTTGGTTAGAGACTTTTTACTGAATTTAATGGAATTGGTTTTTTAAGTATTGTCTCCCTGTGGATTAAGACTTGAAGAGTCAGAATAAATTTTCTTAACCTTTTCATCTTTTTCTTTTTTGCCAAACTGATTTTCCCTTGGACTTTTATTTTTTATTTTTATTTTAAAATTCTTATTTTTTACTTTTTTTTTGAGACAGTTGGATTATATTTTTTTCTTTTTCTCCCCCCTTCTATCTTGTTATTTTTTACTTTTTTTACATTTTTGAAGGGTGGGGATGGTTTGAGACTTTTTTTTATTTTATTTTATTTTATGCTATTTTATTCTATTTTTGCTAATTCAATCATTGGTTGAATTAGATATTTGAACTATAACCAAACCACAAGTGGATTATAAATTATTTGGAAAAGTGGAAATGAAGAAATTTACAGCTCATTTGCATCCAGCATCAAGTCCCTCAGCAGCAGAAATGCAGAAAACTTCAGAGATGATGGAACTACGAAATTTTATGCAATCGCTTCATGATGATATAAAACAGGAATTAAAAGAAATGAAAGAAATGATGGGGAAGAAGGAGGAGAGAATCCAGAAAGTAGAAGAAAAAGCAGAAATGACAGAGAAAAAAGTTGAGGAATTAGAAGAAAAATTGGTTCTAACAGACAAATCACAAGAGAGAACAATTATCCTGTTGGAAATGGAACGTTCTGAATTCTATTTAAGATTACAAAACATAGAAGAAAAAAAAGGAGAAAATTTACCAGAGATAATTGCAGAGATTTTGGCTGAAGCCTTGGAACAATCCAAGGAAAAGATTTTAAATGAGATTGATGAAGTGTTCAGAGTATATACTAGATATGCAATAAGGAATAAATTAGCAAGAGAAGTGCATGTAAGATTCACAAAGAGGGCAATGAAAACAGATACTACAAGCAGCAAGGATCACAGCACTGAAACACAAGGATAAAGAACTTGTGGTTTTACGACAAATACCTAGAAGAGTTAGAGATTTGAGGAGAGAATACCAATTTCTAACGAAATTTTTAATATCCAAAGGAGTGAGTTTTAGATGGTTAATACCTGAAGGAATTATGGTGACATGGCAAGAACAAAGACACAAACTTGATTCGATTGAGAAAGCAAAATTATTCTATCAACAATTTTGTGGACCATTGGAAGAAGATTTGGGAGCTGTAGGTGTTACAAAAGAGAAAGATGAAGAAAAGGATAAAGAGGAAAAAGTTAAAGAGGAAAGGGCCCTAAGAGAAGGGGCGAGATCTAAAGACCCATTGGAACAAAGAGAGACTAGGCCGATGAAACTAAAAACTAGTAACAAGTAAACATGGAAGAAGAAATAAAAGCAATACCCTTAAATGTAAATGGACTGAATGCGGCGATAAAAAGAAATAGAATATTGACTAAATTAAACAGCTTGAAGATGGACATTATATGTCTACAAGAAGTTCATATTAGAAAACAACATTTAAAATTATTACAATACCCAAAACTAGGAGTTCTATTTACATCGCTGATACAACAAAGTAAAAGAGGTGTGGTATTGTATATTAAAGAAAAATTAGAAGCTAAATCAATTTTTGAAGACGAGGAAGGCAGGATCTTGATGGTGGAAATAAAAATGAACTCTAAACAAATACTTTTGATAGCATTATATGCACCAAATGAAAAACAGGAAGAATTCTATCGGCGATTACACAGGAAAATTATAGAACTGGATTATGAAAATGTATGTATAATGGGTGATTTCAATGCTGTAACAGATGCAGACTTGGATTACAAAACTGTGAAGATAAATAAAAAATCTAGAAGAACAGTGCCAAAATCCTTCTTTACAATGATAGAAGAACTAAGTATTCAAGATATTTGGAGACAAAAACACTTGAAAGAGAGTCAATATACTTTTTATTCAAATAGACACTTATCGTGGTCAAGGATAGATACGATATGGATGTCAACTGGACTTATAGAAGTGGTGCAAGAAGTAAATATTGGCTCATATATCTGGGCAGATCATAGCCCAATGACAATAATATGGAAAGGGCAAAAGAAAAAGATGGACTTTGAATGCAACAATATTAAATGAAAAAGAATTCCAGAAATTTGTGGAAAAAGAATTGGAAATTTTCTTCAAAATAAACAAAAAGGAGGACACATCACTTCAAAATGTATGGGATACAATGAAAGCATATATCAGAGGTCTGGCAATAACATACTTGGGAAAAAAGAACAAAAAGAAATGGCAGAAACAAGTAAGATTGGAAAAAGCCACCCTGAGTCTCCGGAGAAAGGCGGCATATAAATTGAACTAATAAATGAATAAATAAGAGTATAAAAGCCTGGAGAAAGAGTTCCAGAAAGATGTTCAAAATAAAAAAAAAAAAGAAATTGATGGAATTGAAGAAGCATGAAATAACTTTAAATGAACAAGAATCACTAGCAAACCAATTGAGAGCATCGAAGCAGAATTTCTTTGAAAATGCAAACAAACCAGGAAGATGGCTAGCATATAAATTAAGAAAAGAGAAGGAGAAAAAAACTATAAAACATTTACAAGATAGAGAAGGGAAATTACAATATAGAACTGAAGGAAAAAAGAAAGTAATTCAAGAATATTATGAAAAACTTTACTCTCAAGAGATCTCCGAGGAGGAGATACAAAGTTACCTGGAAAAATCAGATTTAATTAAAGTATCAGAACAATATAAAGGAATGCTAGAAGAAAAAATAACAATGATGGAACTAACAGAAGCAATAAAAAGACAAAAAAGTGGAAAAGCACCAGGACCAGGACCAGATGGTTTACCATCTGAGTTGTATAAAACACTACAAGAAGTGATTAGTAATGCAATGTTGGACTTACTTAGTGACTTATTATTGAAGGCCAAAATGCCAGATTCATGGAAAGAGGCATATGTGACACTCATACCTAAAGAAGATACAGATCTACAATTGATTAAAAACTATAGACCAATCTCGTTATTAAATGTAGACTATAAGATTTTTGCTTCAATAATGGCAAACAGGTTGAAAAAACCGGTAAATGAATATATTCATACTGATCAAAATGGATTCTTACCAAAAAGACAAATCAGAGACAATATGAGGATGATTTTGAACACTTTGGAATATTATGAGACTCACCCAGAAAAACAAATGGCGTTGATGTTTTTAGATGCACAGAAAGCTTTTGATAACGTGAACTGGCAGTTTATGATAAAACAATTACAGAGAATGGACTTTGGGGAGAGATTTATAAATACTATAAAAACAATATATGACAAACAATTTGCCAAGATAATGATGAATGGAGAAATGACAGGAAAGATTAATATAATGAAAGGTACCAGACAAGGATGTCCTCTATCACTATTGCTGTTTATCCTGACCCTAGAAGTTTTAAATAGAAATATTAGACAAAATGATGAGATAAAAGGGATGAAAATTAAAGAAGAGGAGTACAAATTACAAGCGTTTGCAGATGATTTGGTATTCATTATAGAGGAACCGCAAACAACAGGCCCTAAATTACTAGAACAGATAGAAGGATATAGAAAAGTTTCTGGTTTGAAAATAAAGATAAAACAAAAATTTTGGTGAAAAATACAACAGAAAAACAAAACAGAGAGATAAAAGAAAATTTAGATATACAAGTGGTGAAAAAAGTTAAATATCTGGGAGTATATTTAACCTCAAGATGTGCAACAATAAAAGAAGAAAACTATTACAAATTAAAACAACAAATTGAAAAAGACTTGGAAAAATGGAAGAATCTTCAACTATCACTTATGGGACAGATTGCATTGATAAAGATGAACATATTACCAAGATTGTTATTTCTATTCCAAACGGTGCCAATAAAAATTGAAAAGACTTACTTTCAATATCTTAATAAGATAATGAGGAAATTTATATGGCAAGGGAAAAAAGCAAGAATAAGTATAAAAATGCTGCAAGACACGAGATTACAAGGGGGATTTGGTTTACCAAATTGGGAACTATACTATCAAGCAGCAACATTGACATGGTTAAAGGAATGGATTGAACTAAGAAATACAAGGTTGTTAACATTGGAAGGGCACGATTTACAACTGGGATGGCATGCTTTTTTGTGGTATGGTAGAAATAAGATACATACATATTTTCATAGACATTATATAAGAAATGCATTGTTATTGGTATGGGAGAAGGTTAGAGATGAATATTATGTGAAAATACCAATATGGTTATCAATAACGGAAGCTTTAATACACCCAAAGGTTTTCAACTTAGGAAATATTGTTAGATATAAGGATTTATTAACAGATAGGGGGGAATTGAAAGAGAAACGAGAACTGGAAGAACAGGCGATTGAGACAGATTGGTATATGTATATGCAGATACGAACAAGATATGAAAAAGATGTTAAATTATATGGTTTTTATTTGGAAAAGACTGAGTTGGATAGGATACTCATAGGAACAGAGGAAAATTTAATTTAAAAAAAATATAATTTCTTGCTGTACATTGAATTGGAGGAGAAGGAAGTAAAAGAAACAATGATAGCTTGGGGAAGAAATTTTGGATATTCAATTGATCTTGAAAAATGGCAACAACTATGGGAAAGGAACTATAAATGAACGGTCTACTGCATATAAGGAAAAACAATATAAAATGTTTTATAGATATAGAATGTTTAAAGATAAATCAGCTAAATGTTGGAAATGTCACCAAATACCAGGATCTTATTACCATATGTGGTGGACATGCCCTGAAGCAAAAAATTATTGGAATAAAATTAAAGCTTGGTTGGAAGACATGATACAGCAACGTATTGAACTTAAACCAGAGTTGTTCCTATTGGGTATCCTTCCTGAAAAAATTAGCAAGGAAAATATTTACCTGATTATACATGTAATAACAGCTGCAAGAATTGTTTATGCTCAGAATTAGAAAGCAGAGAAAATACCTTTGGAAGAAGAAGTAAAAAAAAATTTTAGATTGTGCAGAAATGAATAGATTAACTTTGATGATTAAGGATAGGGAAGAGTCAGAATATTATAAGATATGGAATTATTTTTATCGTTGGTTGGAAAAGAGATATAAATGATTAATTTTATAATTATGTATAAAAACTCGATGACTAGAATATTGTTTTAGCAATGAATTGTTAGAATCGTTCGGATGAAGATGAAGATCAAGATAGAAGAAACTTATGGAAGAAGAAGAATTTTGGAAGATAGCACCGAGATGTCACAGGGAAGGGAGGATTGATGTATTAAATGTTTGTTTGTCATAAAAAATAAAAATTTAAAAAAGGAGAGAAGCAACTTAGAACTAAGGAGAAATTTCCTGACAGTTAGAACAATTAATCAGTGGAACAACTTGCCTCCAGAAGTTGTGAATGCTCCAACACTGGAAGTTTTTAAGAAGATGTTGGATAACCATTTGTGGTGTAGGGTTTCCTGCCTAGGCAGGGGGTTGGACTAGAAGACCTCCAAGGTCCCTTCCAACTCTGTTTTCTATTCTATTCTATTCTATTCTATTCTATTCTATTCTATTCTATTCTATTCTATTCTATTCTATTCTATTCTATTCTATTCTATTCTATTCTATTCGGTTTTTATATGGAACTGACAGAATTGGATAAGATATTAACAGGAACAGAAGAGAGGGTGATAAAAAAATGGGGCATTGGTCTTACCTGATACGCCCTTTCTCTATCAGGCGGGCACGGCAGTCAGGCATGGGATTGACACCGTCTGTCTTCCAATAGGGACCGAGTCTGCTGAATCTTTTAGGCTCTGCTGAAACAGAAGGGTCTTATACTATACCTATATTAATCTAAGTATTGTATCATGCACAGTATTATATTGTTTTCTGAGGTACTGACGTTGGAGCAGAAGTTATGTTGCAAACCTCAGGAAAGTACTGACCTATGTTCTATATCATCCCTGTAACAAACTTATATTAAGAAACATATTAGCAGAAGTGTTCACGGAAAGTAACAGACTGTGTAAGATAGTATCCATATATGGAAATAGAGTCAAAAGCGTAACACCTCTGGCGTGGCTAGAATTGCAAAATGTATAAAAGGTACACCTCGGGCATAGCCCGGGGTTCGGAATCTGACATGTGAATGCTCCAAACCTTTGCTAGCAAATAAACCTGTGTTCTCCAACTTTTGTGGTCTTGTCTCCTGCATTTGAGAAAGTGGGTTTTCCCGCTTCATTTCTGGCGACCCAGATGGGACATAACGAGTCATTGGGACTCTCTGGAGGGTCACCCCTCTGCCAGGGGCCTTGTTTAGTTAGAGGGAACTTCCCAGGCGCCATCGGACACTTTGTTCCGAGGGACTTCCCGGTGACGCAGGACCCCTGCAGCGGCGGTTGACGTCTCCAAGAACCACTTGGAAAGGGAATGGAGACCAGGCCAAGTTACAGCTGGCCAGAGGATAGGAGAACAAGCCTGCAGGCAAGTATTGGGGAATAGAATAATCCCTCCCTGTAAAGCAGGGATGGAGGAGAGGACTGATCACCCTCTCTTAAGAGGTAAAGGTACCCTTTTTTAAGAGGTAAAGAGGGGAAGGTTGTCAAGTGCGCTTGATGTGAGTGTCTACTGCGGTTCCCAACGGTGACTGTTGAGTGTCCAGTGCCTTGGGCCAGTAGGAAGTAATTGGCGTTCACAGTTCCCATCAGAGACCGTGATTTTCCGGCTCCCTGGGTCGGACATGAGTGTGTGAAATAACTCCCTCTGTGTTATCCCGAGAGGAAGGACCCCTTACTCTCAGGAATGCCGTGCGAGACGCAATCAAAACACAGCTACAGCCTTATTCAGCTCTTTTGGCATGCTGGTTTATTCGCATCCGCATCCGGCTACACACTGTGATTCGTAAACACGATTGAAATCGGCGCTATGTTACACCAAGAATGGGGCGTTTATATAGCCCATCTTTCCATTAACTCATTAGGACCGCGCCCTTGTTTGTTACCATGCCCCTCGTTTAGGGGCGTAGACCGCGCCCTTGTTTATTACCACGCCCCTCTTTTAGGGGCATAATTGGTCTTCAGCGTGTTCTGGAAGGTGCTGCCGCTGTGTCCTCCGGAACGGCCCTAATCCCGTCGCACCCGATACCACCACCCCACACCCCGCATAAGGCCGCCTTCACCCAGTGCCACCACCACCAAGTATGTATATGTCCCTCGATGCTTTCAGCACGCGTTAGTGATGTCGAGCAGGTTGCTAGGCTCGACAGGCGGCTCCCCTTTCACCACGTGTCCTTCTGTAAGAGATAAGTTACACGTATTAGTAGATAACCATGGTTTGTGAGGATACATTCTATGAAACCGTCGAATCAGTCGGTTTGCTTTTACATTACTATGCGGTATCCAAGAAGCCTCTTCTACTGGATAACCCTTCCATTTAACAAGGTAAGAGAGGACCCCCCTTGTCCATCGAGAATCTAGGACTTCATCAATCTCGTAATGGCCCTCCGTGACCGGACCAGGACGGTCGAATACTTGGATATGTTTGGTGGGTCTGAGAAGACTACTATGAAATACGGGGTGGATCTTCCCCAATAACGAAGTTAACTTTAGTACTACAGTCACAGGATTTATTATTTGTATCACCGGAAACGGGCCCAGATATTTCGGTCCTAGTTTCCTACTAGGAAGCCTTAATTTGATGTATTTGGTAGAGAGAAATACCATGTCCCCTACCTTGAATGGTTGAAACGGTGCTCGTTTCTTATTTGCCTGGCTTTTATATACGAGAGTTGCTTTATCTAATGCCTCTCTGACTTGGAGCCATACCGTATTCATCTTATCGGCCCACTCATGGGGCATTGGCGACGTTGTCGGTGGTTGATCTAACTCGGGTATCGCTATGAAGTCTCGTCCCATTGCCACCCGAAAAGGAGTGAGACCCGTACTGCTATGAACTGCATTGTTATAGGCGACCTCCGCAAACGGTAGCAGTGAAGACCAATCGGTCTGTTGATATGAAACATAGCAACGAAAGTATCGCTCTATCATTGCATTTGCTCTCTCTGCAGCCCCATTGGTACTAGGGTGGAATGCCGAACTGAGGCCTTGCGTTGATCCAATAGCCGAGAGGAAGTTTCTCCAAAATCGGGCTGTAAATTGCACCCCTCTATCAGAAATAATACGACGGGGTACCCCGTGTAACCTATAAATGTGTTGTATAAATAGCTTAGTTAGCTTACGAGCTGAGGGTAATCCTCGGCATGGAATGAAATGAGCTTGTTTAGAAAATAAATCAATAATAGTCCAAATAACCGTGTTCCCATTGCTGCCTGGCAAATCGACTATAAAGTCCATCCCTATCTCCTCCCACGGTTGGGTAGGTGTGGCTACAGTCTGTAGTACTCCCAAAGGTTTTCCAGGGCGGGATTTGGCCTTGGCGCATATGGAACAGTCTTGTGTGTATGTTTCTATATCTTTCCTCATATGTGGCCACCAGGAAACTCCGTCTGTCGATAGGACCAGATCCGGGTAGCTCACAGAAGGTTCCAAAAGAGCAAGGAGTTTCGTTAGGGCTGGATAGCGATATATGTCCCGTTGGAGTACCAGCAGTATATGCAGATCTAGCGGCAGTGTTTGATGAAGGGGAATGTGATACGTTACCACCACACCGCCCCACTGACTGCGCTATTGAACTAATACCTGGGGTAAAGCTGCCAAAACCACGCATGTATGCCATGACCCCACGTGAGGTGGAAGAATTACGTAAATACATTGACAAAAACGTAGCCCGTGGGTTTATACAACCTAGTCAGTCACGTATGGCCGCTCCGGTGTTGTTCCGTGAGAAAAAGGATGGAGGGCTTCGTTTATGTGTTGACTATCGAGGTTTGAACACAGTAAGCGTAGAACCATTATACCCGTTACCCTTAATGAAGGACCTGTTAGCTGCATTAGCGACCGGAAAGTATTTTACAAAATTGGACTTATGGGAGGCCTACTATAGGGTACGTGTAAAACAAGGAGACGAGTGGAAAACCACCTTTAACTGCCCGTTGGGCAGTTATACGTTTTGTGTTATGCCGTTTGGATTGCAGGGCGCTCCCGCAGTCTTTATGCAATTGATTAATGAGGTATTACACGATTATCTATACCAAGGGGTTCTAGTGTATCTAGACGATATCTTAATATACACCGAGTCTATGGAGGAACATATTAGTTTAGTCCGTCAGGTATTGGAACGGTTGTTAAAAGCCCGCCTGTATGTTAAGGTGTCCAAGTGCGAATTCCATCGCACAGAACTAGACTATCTCGGATATAGGATATCCAAGGACGGTATAGCAATGGATCCAACAAAAGTAAATACTGTGTTGGAATGGCTGGCCCCTACAACAAGGAAACAGTTACAAAGCTTCCTTGGGTTCGCTAACTTCTATCGTCAGTTCATCCCAACATTCGCACATATTGCTCTGCCGTTAACAAACCTGCTACGCACAAAAGGGGAGGGGCCTCCGCGACCTGGACAGCACTTGGATTGGACGATGGAGTGCCAGACAGCTTTTGAAACCCTGAAACGTTGTTTTGCTGAGGCACCCGTACTACAACATCCTGATCAATCGAAACCATTCATAGTACAAGTGGATGCAAGTGACGTTGCGGTAGGGGCCGTGTTGTTACAAACCGATGTCCAAGGTCAGTTACACCCGTGTGCGTACACCTCCAAAAAATTCAGTCCCATGTAAAGGGGTTGGGCTATCTGGGAAAAGGAGGCGTTTGCTGTTCGTTGGGCTCTTCTCACCTGGAGGCATCTTTTGGAAGGAGCACAGGTACCATTTGAGGTGTGGACGGATCACCGCAACCTTATAGCATTACAAACTCCCAGACGACTGTCTCCTAAACAAGTCCGGTGGGCACATTATTTTCAGCGTTTCCGGTTCACGCTAAAACACATGCCCGGTGGCAAGAACTTCTTGGCCTATGCTCTCTCTCGGATGCCTCAATTCCAGAGCAAACGGGACGAGATAGTACAAGCTATGGTGCCCAACGGTGGTAGGACTGCAGCAGCCATAACCACAGAGACTACAATAGACTGGAAAGAGCAGGTGCAAAGGGAGTTAAACACTGATAGCTGGTTTAAGGAAAACAAACACCTGCTCACGCATAGGGACGGGTTTTCGTGGAAAGGGGACAAAATGTATGTACCGGAAGGGGTCCGGGGCCTGGTGTTACACCGATGCCATGATAATAAATCGGCTGGGCATTACGGTTTCCTTAAAACCCTGCATTTAACACAGCATCAGTTTTGGTGGCCACATATGAGGAAAGATACCTCTCATCCCTTTTCCTCATTTGTCTTGTCTGGTGCCACAGGAGGAACATGGGAGGGGGAAGAAGTGTGTCCCTCACTCCATTAGAGTGCATGTTGCAGTATTTCAAAATTGCTTATGTCAGTCAAGACTACAGCATGAAGTGGAGCAAACAGAGGTTGAGGGTCTTCTGTGAGCTAGGCTGGCCTGATAAGGGAACATTAGGTCCCTCTATTGCTTTAAAGGTACTCCAGTTAGTGTTCCACCCCACATTAGGACACCCAGACCAAGCCCCCTGCATTGATGTGTGGCTCAGCTTATTTCAAAGACCTCCACTTTGGATCCAGAAATGCAAAGTTGAGCAATGTAGGCTCCTAGTCTCACACACCTTGCCACCCCAAGAGGGAAAAGATTAGGATTGCAGTATCAAAGATAGTGAAGCATCAGCTACCCCAAGGTCTCACTCTTGAAGCATATGTCGAGGAACGCTTCCCTACGAAGGATCCCTTGTGGAGTCCAAATGGCCAATTACGGACAATTCAGGACTATCAACATTTGGTGGTGCAGGCAGTCCGTGCAGCAGGAAAACCAGCCGTTAACCCATCCAAGCCTTCCCTGGTGATGCAAGAAGCCACTGAGAGTCTGGAAGCTTTTTATACTCGGTTGCTGGAGGCATACCAAATGTATACTCCTATTGATCCAACAGCGCCTGAAAATGCTCGAATGCTTGCCATGACCTTTATATCACAAAGTGCCCCAGATATACGTAAAAAGTTACAAAGACTGGAGGGAGCTGTTGTGACTCCGACCCCCGAGCCCGTCTTATCGGAGGGAGAAGACTCCGAAGGTGAAGGAGAGGAGTTGGCCAGGCCTTCCTCTCCAGGACCCTCCTCTCTGGCAATGCCTCAGGTGTCTCCCGAAGGAGAAGAGATTGGCCAGGAGCCAGGTATCTCTGAACAGTCGCAGTCGGACAGTGACGGAGATAAGTCTTGGCTGGATCCACGCCAGCGTCAGAGAGACAAGCGCACGCAGCAGAAAAGGAGGCGTGCCAGAGATTAAGCTGAGTCACTGGACCACACCCCACAGGGGATAAAAGGGGGTGTGGTGGCCATTCAGGCTCTGTGACGGACAAAACTAAACAACTAGCGAGTCTCATTGTATCTCTGAAACTACGTTATCTGCCTGCCTTGGATTTAATACGGACTGGACTTGACAATTCTTTGACTTTGTGTATTTGTTTTGGTTTATCTGATGGAGGAGGAACACCTCCCTCTGTGAGTAAAGTTCTTGGCAAGCAGCTACTGGGTTGCTGCCAATCCTGTTATTGAAGGAATTTATTGTCTGCAATTTTTATTTAACCCCTGGCTGACTGTTTGTGTGCGTGTGTGAGACGGGGACAGAACATCTTGTCCGTCACCTGAAATTTAACCCATCTTTTAACCAAGATGGACCAACAGCTGCAGCAGCAGCTACAGCAGCTGAAAGATGCTAATCAGCTCCTGCAGCAACAAGTAGCTCAGTTAACCGCCCAACTTGCTTTGGGGAATGCTCCTGCAGCTCTCCCTCTCCCTCCTCCTCCCCATCGGAAATGCCCAGTGAACGTGCCAGATAGGTTTTCTGGGCAGCCGGAGATGTTCCCGGCCTTCATGGGACAATGCCAATTATTTTATTTTTTTTAATTGAAAAAGTTTTACAATTACATTTTCTCCCCAATTTCCTCCCCCCAACCCTCCCTAACCTCCCTAACCCTCCCTAACCCCCCCTAGCCCACCCCTCCCCCCCGGACTTCCACAGAATATAATCCAAATCAAAATCCCCTTTTTATAAAATTTGAACCCCTCCACCCCCTGTATATTTTTCACATCTTCACAAAATTCAAATATTCTATCTTTATATAATACTTTCAGTTAAAAGCTATCTGATATTTACTAGTTTGATATTTATTCTGCACATAATCTATCCACTTTTTCCACTCCCATTCATAAGTCTCTTGTGAGCGATCTTTTAAATATGCTGAAATCTTCACCATCTCTGCGAAGCTGGCCATCTTCAAAGTCCATTCCTCAATAGTAGGCATAGCTTCATTTTTCCAATATTGACCTATCAGTAATCTCGCTGCTGTTATCATATACAATATCAACTTTGTTTCACCCAATGTAAAACCCTTAACTATACCCAGTAAAAACAATTGTGGGGAAAACTGAATTTTTTTCTTCAAAACATTCTGCATAACCCACCAAATTTTTATCCAAAAAGCCTTCACTTTCTTACAGGTCCACCACACATGATAATATGTGGCATCTAGGCAATCACATCTCCAGCATTTTGGTTGAACATTAGGGTACATGCACGACAATTTCTTAGGAATTTCTTAGGAATTAAAACATTTTATAAAAATTTTCCCTCAAATTCTGCGACTGTGTAAATTTAACATTCTGAACCCATATTTTTTCCCATGTTTCCAACATCACTGGTTCTGCAAAATTTTGTGCCCACTTTATCATACAATCTTTAACCAGTTCAGTTTCTGAGTCCCTTTCTAGCAAAACATTATAAAGCCTTTTAATATGCATTGGACCTTTCTCTTTTATATGTCTAACCAGTTCTTCCTCATGCATCATTATACCAATTTTTGGTCCTCTTTCCATCTCAATTGAAGTTGATTATACTGTAACCAAGTTAAATTAATCCCTTCTTCCAACAGCGTTTCTAAAGTCTTCAGTTGCCATCTGCCCACATCTGCAAAAAGAACTTCTTTATATAAACCCCCCCCCCCCCCCGAGTGACATTATATTTGTATTCCACATGATATGACCAAGATCCAGCCATAGCGGTATTTTGTAATCCCATTTGAATCGGTGCTTCTTCCAAACTCTCATCAAAGAGTCTCTAAGTATGTGGCTTTTAAATACTTTATCCACTTTGTTCTCATAAAATAAGTAAGCATGCCAACCAAATTCAAGATCAAAACTTTCTATGTTCAATATTCCAGTCTTTTTCCTTCCAAACCAATCACTTGCTTGGGTCAAAGCTGCTGCTTCATAATATAATTGTAGGTTTGGAAGTTTAAGACCTCCCCTTTCTGGAACATCTTGCATAATTTTCAGTTTCACTCTCGGTTTTTTTTCGTTCCAGACAAACTTATTCAGTCCACTTTGCCATTCTTTCAATTGTTTATCACTTTTAAGCACCAGAATCATTTGAAACAAAAAAAGAAATCTTGGCAAAATGTTCATCTTAACTGCTGCTATTCTTCCAAGTAAAGACAGTTGCAGTTTTTTCCAAGTCTCCTATCTTTCTGTACGTCTCGCCACAACACCTCATAATTATTTTGAAACAGTTTCGTATTTGATTCTGCAACCTGAACTCCTAGATATTTAACCTTTGGTACTATCTCAAAACCTGCCTTACTTTCAAGTTCGTGTTTTCGATCTTGTGTCATATTTTTAACTATCATCTTAGTTTTTTTCTGGTTCAATCTAAATCCTGATACTATACCATAATCTTTTATAATGTCTTTCATCTGGATTATTGATTCCATCGGCTGTGATAGGGTAACAACCAGTTCATCTGCAAATGCCCTTATTCTGTAATCCTCTTGCCTTATCACTATTCCTTTCAAGGTACTCGAGTCCCGTATTGTATTCAACAAGACTTCTAATGTTAAAATAAATAACAATGGGGATAACGGACAACCTTGTCTTGTTCCTTTTTCAATATTAAAATCTGTTGTCAAACTTCCATTAATAATAATCTGTGCCTTTTGTTCTTGATAAATTTCTGAAACCGCCTGTATAAATTGATCCCCAAAGTCCATCTTTTTTAAAGTCTTTAATAGAAAATTCCAATCCACTCTATCAAAGGCCTTCTCCGCATCCAAGAAGACCAGCACTGCAGGGATCTGTTTATTCTTCTCAAGATATTCCAATAAATCTATAACTTGCCTTACGTTGTCCTTCATGTACCTGCCTTCTATAAATCCCGCTTGGTCACAATGAATCACCTCTTGAATAACTGGCATCAACCTGTTGGTTAATACTTTTGCAAATATTTTATAGTCATTATTCAGAAGAGATATTGGTCTAAAATTCTCAGGTTTTTTAGGACCTATTTGCTCTTTCGGTATCAATGAAATATAAGCTGTTTTCCATGATGGGGGTATTTTACCCCCTTGTTGTATACTACAAAATAAATCTTTAAGATGCTCAATCATTTCTGCTTGTAAAGTTTTATAGTACACCGCAGTTAAACCATCCGTCCCAGGAGCTTTAGCTGTTTTCAATTGTTTAATTGCGGCAATAATCTCCTCGGCTGTTATAGGATAATTCATTCTCTCCTTTTGTTGATTGGTAATTTTTGTAACTCTTTTGTTTTCTAGATATTTTTTTATAAATCCATTCTGTGTGTCATTTTTGGCATATAATTTAGTGTAATAATCTACAAAAACTTCTTTAATTAATTTTTGTTGAGAAATTTCCTTCCCTCCAATATCAATACTATCAATAATCCGTGTACTCTGCTTCTTCCTTAGTGTATAAGCCAACCATCTGCCCGCTTTGTTAGTGTTACAAAATGTGTTATGTTTCGCAAATTGTAAATTTGTTGCTGTTTGTTCCGCCATAAGCATTTGAAATTGATCTTTCAAAAGTTTTATAGCTCCTCGTATTCTTTCATCTGTTGGATTTTTTATAAGTAACTGTTCTTTATTCTTTATTTCTGCTTCCATTTCAGATCTTTTCTTTTGTCTATTCAGTTTGTGTTTAGAGTTCATGTGAATGAGTACCCCTCTCATATACGCTTTACTCGCATCCCACACGATTTCAAGGGGGGTACCCTTATTCAAATTCATTTCAAAAAATTCTTTCATCTGCTTTTTGAGTTCTATTATATTTTTTTCATATCTAAACAGATTTTCATTTAGTCTCCATGATCTTCTCTCACTCTTTTCCAGCTCAATTTCTATCCATACCGAGCTATGGTCAGTTAAAGTCCTTGGAAAAATCTTTGTTCTTTTTGTTTTTACAAGTAAATCGGTTGATAGTAAAATAAAATCAATCCTAGAGAAAGATCTATGTCTATCTGAAAAGAAAGTAAAGTCCAATTCTTTTGGATTATGTATTCTCCAAATATCTTTTAATTCCAAATCTTCTTTCATATAAAAAAAAGTCTGTGGCAGTTTAATCCTTGACTTCGCCGAACTCTTTTTATCTATTTTTGAATCAATTACTCCATTCCAATCTCCCATGATTAAAATAGATCTATAGTCCCATTGCAATATTTTAGAATGCAAAGTTTTGTAAAAATTATCCTGTTGTTGGTTAGGAGCGTAAATTCCAATCACTAAAATTGGAGCACTTGCTGTGTACAGTTCAATTGCTATAAACCTACCACCTTCATCTGCTTCTATAATTTTAGCTGACAATCTTTTATTTATATAAATAACCACACCATTCTTTTTTTCCAGACTTGAGGCTATAAAGTGTATTCCTAATCTTGAATTTATCAGATATTTTTGATCTTGTGTTCTAACATGAGTTTCTTGTAAACAAATTATATCATTATTAAATTGTCTCAGGTATGTAAATAATTTCTTCCTTTTCTGTGGTGAGTTCAGTCCATTCACATGCCAAGATAAAATCTTAATCGTCATGTACACTTTTTTGAAGCGACGAGCAAAATTGCCGAAGATCTTCCGAGTCGGTAGTCTTCGGCTTTGCTCCCCCCATGGCTTCACCTTCTTGTATATTGCTCTTGGCTCCTTTCTTATATTGTTGTGGCTTGGGCCTTTCCTGTTGTTGTTTTTCTTTGAGTTGCTTAGAAATTGCTCGAGTTACACGCTGATCTTTAGCTTCAGCCATCCAGGCTAGGTCCAAAGCCACATCTCTTGTAGACTTAGGTGGTTCAATCACAATTTTCGAAGGAAAGTCTAGCAGGGGCTCCTCCAGAAAACCTCCTGTAGCTCCCTGCATTTCCATTACCTCTGGTTCCACCTGTTTAAGCTGCTCTTCCATCTCTTGCTGGAGTTGCTTCTCCTTATCACTCTCCTTTATCTCCAACACAGTAGATGTACGTGGGGATGGTGAACTCCTTTTAAAGACATTAGAGTAAAATTCTTCCGCCTTCTCAACAGTATTTAATTGATACCTTTCTCCATTGTACCTCAGGATTATACCAGTTGGGGCATCCCACCGAAATGGAATTTGTTGTTTTTTTAATTCATTCACCAAAAATCCAAAATCCTTTCTAACTTTTAACATCTTAGGCGGTAGTTCTTTATAAACTCCAATCTCCTTTCCCTCCACTTGAACAGTAGAGAGAAAAGACTTTTGCAAGATATCATTTCTCATTCTTCTGTCTGTAAAGTATATTACCACATCTCTAGGCAATTGTCTTTGTCTGGCCACCCACGAATTCACTCTGTAAATTTTATCAATTTTGCAAAAAATCTCTTCAGGGCTAATCTTTAAAAACACAGCAAGAGCATCAGAACAAATCTGTCTCAAATCTTGTCTATCATTCTCTTTTATGCCTCTCAGCCTTATGGCAAATTCCATTGACCTGAACTGCATCATTGTAATTTCATTTTCAAATCTCTGCATTTTATTGTCAGCATCAGAAATTTTATAATCAGTCTCCTTCATTTTGACATCCATTTCTGTTTTAAATTCTTCCACCTTAGCATCCGTTTTAATAATTGCTTCTGATAGTCCAGTCACCACTGTCATTAATTTGTTAGTCACCTTATCATACTTTTCTTGCACTACCTCTTTAATTTCTTTAATCTTTAATCTCCTGCTTAATTTCCTGTTGTGATTCTTTAAATTTTTCATCCAGAACCTGGGTAATAAAATCCTTTAAGCTTTCAAAATCAAACTCTTTTTTCTGGCTCTGCTGGCTGGGAGGCTGCTGTTCAGGCTTATGTGTGGGGGATCCCCCCCCTGCCGCCTTCCCTTCCTGTTTGGTCTGCTTAGAAGCCATCCTGCCACGTAAGCTGGCTTTTCCAAAAAAAGAAATCCTTTTTCCCTTTGCTCCACCACAAAGTCCTCTAAAAAATTCCCCCAGGTTTAATCAGAATAAGGGTGAAGTTGAAGCAAAATCAGACTTATTTTAAAGAGAGTTTTCTTTTCTCTTCCTCCACTTGTTGCAGACAATGAAACTTTGTAACTAGTTGAAATCCACTCTCGCTTTCAGCTCGTTAACGCTGAAGCCGGGCACCATTTTCAAGGGACTTTCACTCACTCACTCACTCTTCCGTTTTTAAAATAAATCACAGGGCTAGTAATACTTGCGGTTTTTAAGGTTCAAGTTGTTCTTCCACCCTGGTAATTTGAATTGCTTTATTTTCAGTAAAAAAAGGTTGCTCCTGCTGCCTTGTTCTGCGCTAGGCAGACTCGTCCCACGCTGTCCAGAGTCTCGGCAAGCTGGAAGGGAGCCACGCCTGTTTCCTCCCCAGAAGCAAACAATAGCTATCTGGGGGCTCACAGGGGCTCAACCTGCTTCTCACCCACTCTCTTCCAAGATTCCTGCAGGATTCTGGAACTTCTGAGCCGCTTCTCTTGATTGAAGCGGCTCTAACAGGCAGCGGGGCTGGCGGTCCAAAAACGGGACCGTCTTTCGGCGTCAGGAAGCAAACCAGAAGTCCCCAATTATTCATGACCATGAGACCAGAGGATTTTTCGGATGACCGGGCTCAGGTGGCATTCGTGATTAGCTTCCTTTCTGGCTCTGCCGCCCGATGGGCCACGCCCCTGTTGCTTCAAAATAGCCCATTGCTCTCGGACTATCAGGGCTTTTTGCAACACCTGTATGTATGTATGAGGACCCCCTTCGGATTCAGACGGCAGCTAGGTGCATTAAGGACCTCCGTCAAGGGAAGCGCCCCCTGCAGGACTATGTTGCTGAATTCTGGCTTTTAGGCCAGGACTCTGCTTGGAATGAGGCGGTGCTGATGGACGCCTTCCAGGATGACCTCTCAGATGAGCTGCAGGACGAACTGGTTCGGGTGGAGGTGCCTCAGACCCTCGACGCTCTGGTGACCCAATGCCTGCGTATCGACGCCCGCCTCCAACGGCGATGGCCTTGTCGGCCCCTTCAGGAACCACCGACAGCTTCTGCACCCCCGCGTCCCGCACCAACAGCGCCCCGGGCCACCCTGCGTTTTGTGGCGATGGCTGAGGAGCCCATGGAGCTAGGAGCGGCCAGACCTCACCTGACGGCCCAGGAGCGGATGCAGAGACGCCAAGGGGGATTGTGCCTCTATTGCGGAGAGGCTGGACATTTTGCTGCCTCGTGTCCCAGGAAGTGAAGTGGGGCGCTCAAGCCTGTTCCTGAATCTCGGCGTGACCAGCCGGGAAACGGGGCAGGCCCGGTCTAGGGGAAACCCTAGGCCAGGCACGTGTCAACGACCCGCCGGACTTAGCGGATGTGGACTGTGAGCCCCCTCGGCACCTGATTCTGGACACCCGGGTTTTGTTGGCCAACCGGTCGGAGGGGCTTCAGGCGCATGCACTGGTGGACTCGGGGGCCACGATGAATTTCATGGACCAGGCCTTTGTGGCCCATTTTAAGGTCCCCTTGGTTCCAGTGGACCCTCTGTTGAGGGTCGAGACTATCAATGGGTGGGAACTCGTGGCGGGGCCCATTAAATTCGCTACCCAGCCTTTGCGCCTCGCCATTGGGGCACACGAGGAGGCAATCCAGTTCTACATTACAGCAGACCTTCATTTTCCATTGGTCCTGGGGATGGCCTGGCTTCGGGCCCACGATCCACAGGTGGCATGGTCAAGAAATGCCATCTCTTTCCCGAGTCTGCAGTGCGTCGACCACCTCCGCCACACCTGTGCCGGCCAGGACGTCTCCACCCCTGCCGTCTCCTTGCCTCCCGAACTGACGCCCTTCGCCGACATGTTCAGCGAAAAGGAGGCAGACCGATTACCCCCGCACCGACCCTACAACTGCCCGGTGGATCTGCTGCCCAACGCGCCACTGCCCGCGGGACGCCTGTATTCCATGTCGGAGCCCGAGTTGACCGCCCTACGGGACTTCTTGGACAAGAACCCGGCCCGAGGGTTCATCTGACCTTCGTCCTCCCCTCTCTCAGCCCCGGTCCTCTTTGTGAAGAAGAAGACGGGGGACTTACGCCTGTGCTGTGATTACCGCCGATTGAATGCTATCACGGTGCGGAATCGCTACCCCCTGCCACTCATCCCAGAGCTGATGGAGAGGTTGCGGGAGGCCTCGATCTTCACCAAGCTCGATCTCCGAGGGGCCTACAACCTGGTGCGCATGTGAGAGGGGGATGAGTGGAAGACGGCGTTTGGCACCTGATACAGCCATTTCGAGTACACCGTCATGCCATTCAGGTTGACCAACACCCCCGCAGTTTTCCAGCATCTGATGAATGACGTGTTCCGGGACATGTTGGACCGGTTTGTGGTGATCTACCTGGATGATATCTTGATTTATTCCCGGTCCCAGGAAAGCCACCTCCAGCATGTCCGCCAGGTCTTGCAGCGCCTGTGGGAGCACCAACTCTATGCGAAGTTGGAGAAATGCCTCTTCTTCCAGACTTCCATAGAGTTCCTTGGGCACATCATCTCCCCCGAAGGCATCGCTATGGACCCGCACAAGGTGGAGGCTTTGTGTAGTTGGGAACCCCCTCGTCGGGTGAAGGACGTCAAGCGTCTGCTGGGGTTCGCCAACTACTACCGGACCTTCATCCCGGGCTTCACCACCCTGACCTTGCCGCTGACGCACCTCCTTTGGAAGATGGTCCTGTTCCAGTGGGGTCCCCCACAGCAGCAGGCATTCGAGGTCCTCAAGCAAGCTTTTGTCACGGAACCTGTCCTGAGGCACCCCAATCCACATCGTCCGCTCGTGGTAGAGACGGATGCTTCCAATGTGGTGATTGGGGCGGTGCTGCTACAGGCCCCGGTGGATGGCGGCACTCTTTTTCCCTGCGCTTATTACTCACGGAAACTCAATCCTTCCAAGCACAACTATACCATCTGGGAAAAGGAGTTGCTGGCTATCAAGGCCGCGTTTGAGTCTTGGTGACATCACCTCGAGGGTGCGGACGGACCATCGGAACCTGGAGCACCTCACGACCACCAGGAAGTTGAACCAGTGGCAGATCCGGTGGTCGTTGTTTTTCGCCCGGTTCAACTTCACGTCACCTACGTCCCGAGTGGCCACAACCAGAGAGCAGATTCTCTATCCCGCAAGCCGGAGTACTTTTGCCCTAAGGATTCCCTTCCCCCACGGACAGTGCTGCCAGCAGAATCCTTGGCTGCGGTCCAGGAACCGACGGACTTGCGGGCTCAAGTGCTGGAAGCACAGCGCCGGGATGACTGGTCGCAGCAGCGGAAAGTGGAAGTCGGCCCCGCGTCCCCATGGAATTTGGAGGAGGGCTTGCTGAAGCACTGGGGCCGGTTGTAGGTGCCCACGAGTCCGCTCCGAGCCCTCGTCATGACAACCCCGCGGCTGGACACTTCAGCTTCTTCAAAACTCTAAACCTGGTGACGCGGACTTATTGGTGGGCTCGGGTATGGCACGACGTGCATGCGTATGTGACGTCCTGTGTGACGTGCCGACAGGCCAAAGCCACGTCCGGCCCACCTCCTGGACTCCTCCAGCTGCTGCTGACACCGGAGAGACCATGGGGAGCCATCTCCATGGACTTCCTGACGGACCTGCCACCGTCCGCTACGTTTACAACCGTCCTCGTGGTGGTGGATATGCTCACGAAAATGGCACATTTTATCCTGTGCCGTGGACTACCATCGGCCCGCACCACAGCCCGTCTGTTCCTGCAACACATCTTCCGCCTCCACGGCCTGCCGGACAGGGTGGTTTCGGACCGCGGGGCCCAATTCACGGCCCGCTTCTGGAAAAGCCTGATGGCCACGTTAGAGGTGCAGGTGTGCCTGTCATCGGCGCATCATCCGGAGACTGATGGGGGAATGGAGAAGGTCATTGGCATCCTAGAACAGTACCTCTGCTGTTTCATCAACCAGCAGCAGGACAACTGGGCCGAGTACCTTCCCCTGGCGGAGTTCGCCTTTAATAACTCCTAACACACCTCCACCCAGATGACCCTGTTCCATGCCAACGTAGGATACCATCCACGGCTTTTCCCTTTGTCGATCTCGGATTCCCCTGTTCCCGAGGCCCAGGACTTCCTCTCGGAACTGCAGGCAGTGCAGCAACTGGTGCGTCAGCAGCTGATCCAGGCGAAAGAGGACTATAAACGGGTCGCCGACTGCTCTCGACGGGCAATGCCACCGCTGGAAGTTGGAGATCGGGTGTGGCTGTCCACGAAACACCTCCCCACGGACCGGCCGGTGAAGAAACTGGACCACCGCTTTATCGGTCCCTTCCCCGTCGAGGCGGTCATTAGCCCGGTGGCCTACCAGTTGACTCTACCATGCTCCATGCGGCTCCACCCTGTTTTCCATCAGTCCCTCCTGGTCCCTGAGGCCCCATCATGCCATCTCCGACGCCCGACGACGCCTGCCCCCCCAACCACAGTTGACGAGGACGACTCCACGACATATGAGGTGGACAGCATCCGGGACTCCCGTTGGCTGAAGGGGCGTTTTCAATATCCGATCAAATGGTTCCGTCCCAGGCGCCTGATGGATCCCGAAAGGTTCCTGACAAAGCTTGGCCCATTTCCTGAGACCCTGGCACACGACTCGACTGAAGACCTGGTGGCCGCCTGGGAGAGTGCGGCCGCCGGGGCTTTGGACCGTGTCGTGCCTTTGCGGCCTCTGACCCGATGCTGACCTCAATTGACTCCTTGGTTCTCTGAGGAGCTGAGAGAGATGAAGCATCGGAAAAGACGCCTAGAGAGCATTTGGAGGACTAGTCAATCCGATTCCGACCGGACACTGGTGAGGTCTTATATCAAGACCTACCTAGTGGCGATAAAAGCGGCAAAATCTAACCATTTTTCTGCTCTTATCACATCTGCAGAGAACCGCCCAGCCGCTCTGTTTAGGGTGACTCACTCCCTTCTTCGGGGGGGAGTGCGGGAAGATCCCTTGCAGGGTCAAGCTGAAGATTTTGTGCAATTCCTGCATGATAAAGTCACTTGGATTCGGGAAGGCTTGGACTCCGACTGGGTGAGTCCGGGGGAGGAGACGAGGGTAGTTCTTGAGAACATTATCTGGGAGGAGTTTGATCCTGTGGCTCCCGAGGATGTGGACAGGGTTCTGGGTAGGATTAGTGCCGCCACATGTTTATTGGACCCGTGTCCCTCCTGGTTGGTACTGGCCTCCAGGGAGGTTACACGAGGCTGGCTCCAGGGGATTATAAGTGCTTCTCTGAGTGAGGGTGCCTTTCCCGCTGCCTTGAAAGAGGCGGTGGTGAGGCCCCTCCTCAAGAAACCTTCCCTGGACCCGGCTGAATTAGCCAACTACCGTCCGGTCTCCAACCTTCGTTTTGTGGCGAAGGTTTTTGAGAGTGTGGTGGCATGACAACTGCCTGGGCACCTGGATGAAGCTATCTATCTGGACCCGTACCAGTCAGGCTTCAGGCAGGGGTACAGCACAGAAACGGCATTGGTCGCGTTGGTGGATGATCTCTGGAGGGCTCGGGACAGGGGTTGTTCCTCTGTCCTGGTCCTGTTAGATCTCTCAGCAGCTTTTGATACCATCGACCATGGTATCATGCTGCAGCGGTTGAAGGGGTTAGGAATAGGGGGCACCATTCTTCAGTGGTTCTCCTCCTTCCTCTCCGACCGCTTGCAGTTTGCGTTGACAGGGGGGCAGAGGTCGACTTCGAGGCGCCTCGCATGGGGAGTGCCACAAGGGTCGGTCCTCTCGCCCCTTCTGTTCAACATTTATGTGAAGCCGCTGGGTGAGATCATCCATGGTTTTGGGGTGAGAGTCCACCTGTACGCTAATGATACTCAGCTGTACATCTCCACCCCAGACCACCCCAATGATGCCCTTGAAGTGATGTCTCGCTGCCTGGAGGCCATGCGGGTCTGGATGGGGAGAAAGAGGCTCAGACTCAACCCCTCCAAGACTGAGTGGCTGTGGTTCCCGGCGTCGCGATATAGTCAGCTGGTGCCATCGCTGACTATTGGGGGTGAGTCTTTGCCCCCCACAGAGAGGGCTTGCAATCTGGGTGTCCTCCTGGATGCATGGCTGTCTTTAGAAGAACATATATCAGGTTCGCCTGATTCGCCAGTTGCAGCCCTTTCTGGATCGTGACGCCTTGCGTACGGTCACTCACGCCCTTGTCACCTCCCAACTGGACTACTGTAATGCTCTCTATATGGGGCTCCCCTTGAAAAGCATCCGGAGGCTCCAACTGGTCCAGAATGCAGCCGCGCGGGTGGTTGTGTGCCCACGTGACACCCCTCCTGCGCAAGCTGCACTGGCTCCCAGTGGTCTTCTGGGTGCGATTCAAGGTGCTGGTTACCACCTTTAAAGCGCTCCATGGCATTGGACCTGGGTACCTTCGAGACCGTCTTCTGCCACCAGTAGCCTCCCACCGGCCAGTCCACTCCCACAGAGAGGGTCTCCTCAGGGTGCCATCGGCCAAATTATGTCAGCTGGCGACACCCAGGGGGAGGGCCTTCTCTGTGGGAGCCCCTGCCCTTTGGAATGAACTGCCCCCAGAAATGCATAAGATCTCCGATCTCCGTGTATTTCGCTGTGCATTCAAAACCTTGTTGTTCCGCCAGGCCAGGCTATCAATGTAAAGATTTTAATTGTTTTTAAATGTGGGATTTTAAATTTGGGGGTTTTATAATTGAGCCAATTATTTAATAATTTTAATTATTTTTAAATTTTGTCTGTCTTTGTGCTTTTAATCAGGCAGTACACCGCCCTGAGTCCTTCAGGAGAAGGGTGGTATAGAAATAAAATAAATAAATAAATAAATAAATAAATAAATAAATAAATAAATAAATAAATAAATAAATAAATAAATAAATAAATAAATAAATAAATAAATAAATAAATATCTCATCGCTTGGAAGGGATATGGGCCCGAGGATTTCTCCTGGGTGGATGCTTCTTCCGTTCAGGCCCCTGACCTGGTACGGGCCTTTCACAACCAGTTCCCGTCCCAACCACATCCCGACCGTCAGACTCGGGGGAAGGGCCCTGCGGTGGGGGATAGTGTTGTGACTCCGACCCCCGAGCCCGTCTTATCGGAGGGAGAAGACTCCGAAGGTGAAGGAGAGGAGTTGGCCAGGCCTCCTTCTCCAGGACCCTCCTCTCTGGCAATGCCTCAGGTGTCTCCCGAAGGAGAAGAGATTGGCCAGGAGCCAGGTATCTCTGAACAGTCGCAGTCGGACAGTGACGGAGATAAGTCTTGGCTGGATCCACGCCAGCGTCAGAGAGACAAGCGCACGCAGCAGAAAAGGAGGCATGCCAGAGATTAAGCTGAGTCACTGGACCACACCCCACAGGGGATAAAAGGGGGTGTGGTGACCATTCAGGCTCTGTGACGGACAAAACTAAACAACTAGCGAGTCTCATTGTATCTCTGAAACTACGTTATCTGCCTGCCTTGGATTTAATACGGACTGGACTTGACAATTCTTTGACTTTGTGTATTTGTTTTGGTTTATCTGATGGAGGAGGAACACCTCCCTCTGTGAGTAAAGTTCTTGGCAAGCAGCTACTGGGTTGCTGCCAATCCTGTTATTGAAGGAATTTATTGTCTGCAATTTTTATTTAACCCCTGGCTGACTGTTTGTGTGTGTGTGTGAGATGGGGACAGAACAGGAGCCCTGGGAAAGCCTATGAGTGAGGGTTTTTTTTTTTAAAAAAAATAATTGATTTATATGCCGCCCTTCTCCGGAGACTCAGGGTGGCTTACAATGCGTTAAGCAATAGCCTTCATACTTTTGTATATTTATACAAAGTCAGCTTATTGCCCCCATAATCTGGGTCCTCATTTTACCTACCTTAGAAAGGATGGAAGGCTGAGTCAACCTTGAGCCTGGTGAGATTTGAACTTGCAGTAATTGCAGGCAGCAGATGTAAGTGGATGTTAATAAGTCTGCTGAGCCATCAGAGCTCCTTGAGTGAGCTATGAGTGAGTTGATGGAAGACTTTTGTCAATTGTGACAAGGTGGAGGAAAGGAAGCAGGACAAAAATAAATAAATAAAAATGCAATGAAAAGTTGAATTGCTGGCCGCTGCTATGATGGGGGAACCAAGAGGAAGGGGAGGTGGCAGAGGTAAAGGGTATGGAATGGGTCTAGGACGTAACCAGTGCACCATATGTAAGAAAGAAGGGCACTGGAAGGGTGAGTGCCCGGAAAAGGATAAGGAGGAAGGACAAGAAGGAAGAAGAGGCAGGTTTGTGAAGAACTACAGAGGTGGCCTAGGGAGAAGCCAGGGAGGGAGAGGACGAAGAGAAGGATTTTCAAAAGCCCCCCTCATAGGCCTGGCAGAAGTGGAGGAATGGGACTGAGACCCACCGGGTTCAGCCCGCCTCCTGGAACCTGTGGTCAGTTTAAAATAGGAGGCAAATCTATCTCCTTCCTTGTGGATACTGGGGCCACTCGTTCAGTCCTAACCCAGCCTCTGAGCCAAGCCTCCCCCTACTCCACCAATATCCAAGGAGTGATGGGGAAGAAAACAACAGTATGCCTGGACACAGTTACCCCAAGGATTCAAGAACTCCCCAACTCTTTTCAGGGCTGCACTGGGAAAAGATTTGACGGCCCTGGAAATCCCCTACCCAGATGTCGTGTTGCAATACATAGATGATTTGTTAGTTACAGGCCAGACGGAAAACGACTGTTGGTGAAACACCCACAACCTGCTCCATCTCTTGCGAGAGCTGGGCTACAAGGCATCCAGGAAAAAGGCATAACTAGTCTTACAAAGGTCAGATATTTGGGATACGACATTGAGCCCGGAAGAGGACTCTGGGACATGAGAGAAAGGAAGCTATTTGTCAACTCCCCATACCCAGAAATAGAAAAGACTTGAGGGGATTTTTGGGTGCTGCAGGCTTCTGTTGCATCTGGACCCCCAATTTCAGTTTAATTGCAAAACCTCTCTACGAAGTTATAAGAGGAAGTAATAAGGAACCTCTGCGATGGGAAAAAGAAGAAAAGTTTCACAACTTTAAAAGACGCTTTAATGCAAGCTCCCAGTTTAGGACTACCTGACTTAGACAAGCCGTTTCAGCTGGTTGTCGACACTAAACAGAACATAGCAATGGGGGTTCTCACCCAAAAAATGGGAACTTGGCATCGCCCCGTTGCTGATCTGTTGAAGCAGCTGAATATTGTAGCAAGAGGGTGGTCTGGCTATCTGATAGCCCTGGCAGGCATGGCGTTGTTAACACAAGAAGCTAGTAAATTAACTTTTGGCTAGGAATTGGATATCTACACCCCCCATGCCCTCAAAGCCATCTTAGAAACCAAAGGACATTTGTGGTTGACCAACCCCCACATGCTGAAATACCAAGGTTTAATTACGCACAACCCCATGATCAAGTTAATACAATTTACTACATTGAATCCAGCCACATTGCTGCCTGAACCAGATTTAAAAGCTACTCACGATTGTATTCAGACTATTGAGGAAACCTATGCCAGCCGTCCAGATATGACTGATGTTCCACTTTCCAACCTCGACTTTACTCCATACACAGATGGCACTAGTTTTGTGCAGGAGGAAATATGGAAAGCTGGGTATGCTGTTGTAACTCTTGAAGATGTATGGGAAGCTGAGCCCCTCCCTCCCGGAAGAAGTGCTCAGCTGGCAGAATTGCATGCTTTGACACGAGCTTTGGAACTTGCAAAAGGCAAATGTGTCAACATTTATACAGACTCTAAATATGCCTTCTGGACAGTGCAAGTGCATGGGGCCATATACAAGGAGAGGGGCCTTATTACGGCTGGGGGAAAAGACATTAAGTACGGGCCTTAGATCCTATGCCAGTTGGACAGCGTCTGCCCCCCCCCAGGAAGTCGCTGTTATGCACTGTAGAGGAAACCAGAAGACAGTGTCAGAGACACAGCAAGGCAATAATAAGGCCACCAGGAGGCTCGTCGAGCCGCGCTGAAGCCTTTAATTATACAGGCTAACTGTTTAACTCTATGGGTCCCGGATGAACAAATTAGACCTAATTATTCTAAGGAGGAATTGCAACAAGCTAAGGAACTTGAGGCGACGTTGGAAGATGGATAGTGGATTCTTCCCGACCAGCATGTTTTGGTCCCGGGACATATGGCATGGGATGCTGTGCGACAAGTCCATAAGCAATTACATTTGGGAAAGACTGCATTGGCCAAGGCCCTGCTACGAGAAGTATACATCAATAAGATACACAGCATTGCTGCCAATGTCTGTATGAGATGTGAAATCTGTGCAGCCAATAATCCCAGACAAGGGCCCCAACCGCCTCAAGGACATCAACCCACAGGAACTTATCCTTTTGATACCCTGATGATTGATTTTACAGATATGCCAAGGTCAGGTCGACATCGTGCAATGTTAGTTCTTATTTGCACATATACTGGATAGCCTGAGTGCATACCGACAAGGACCAAGAAAGGTTTTAGTAGGGATGACACAGGAAAACCAATTTGGCTAAATAAAGGTCCTTAAAAAGAAAAAGTGGAGTTCAAACTTGTCATAAATAAATGCCTTGCCTCTGACCCAGAGCTGGAAGCAGGGGGGCTGGACAAGCCAGCCCCCAAGGTCCACCCTAGCCCAATAACCCCTCCTTACCTTAGCCACGCCCCGGGGGTACTTAAGGGTCAGCCATGCGGTCCTGCTGCAGTTCCAGACTTGTACCTGTAACGATAAGATGTATGATCAATAAACAATAATTGATTTACTAAGAACTTGTCTATGGAATTATTGGGCATGATCCTCGAACACAATTAACAATATGGTAGCAGAGGATGGTTGGATAGCCCAATCCTGATACTCCACAGCATGCAAGGGACCACGACAGACAGGGTGAATACCAGAGCATTCACCAAGAAGATGGCAGAACGACCTGCTCAACCCGAAACCACGCAAGGAGAGGCACCCGAGACGAGCGGCCTACTCCACCACCCATCCACCCCGGCCAGGAGCAACGAGGGGTGGACGAAGCACGAAACCTCAAAGGAAGAGATGCATGACCTAAAAGGAAAACTCCTCGAGCTGATAGATTCGTCGCAAAGCAACAACGACCTCATCGCGGAACTCCGAAGCCTGATCAAAGGCTGCGAAGCAGCGAGTGAGGAAGATGAAGACGAATCCGATTACAGCGAAGGAGACCCGGTAAGGGAAAATTTCCCCCACCAAAAACCTACCGCAAAGGCCGAAGGAGACTTCGCGCCCTTTTCACGGCGGCCATCTTGGAAGACGGCGTCATCAAAAATGGCCGACCATCCACCAATAGACTCCCGGGATTTAAATTCCATGGCGGGAATCGGGGCCTACTCAAAAACTACCGACCAAAAATATCACAAAAAACACAAAAGCCCAAAACCCAAACCTACAGACTCGCCTACCGAGCCCGAGGTCAATAAAGCCATCGAACTAATCGCCGCGGCCCTAGGGGACAAGGTGAAAATACCAACCATACACCCCGGTGCCAGGCCGAAAAGCAAAAGGGACCCCAGCGCGACGTGGGCCGGCGCCGACGCCCACCCCGGGAAGGCAGCCACCATCGCGTGGACCCAGGACCACCCAGAGCCCCTAAGGGACCCACCCGCAAAAACGGGACACCAAGGGCGATGGGACTACTCACCGGACCGACGACCGGGACCAGATCCGTGGACCGCGAGGCCATCCGCTGGCAGGGGACATCCATCGGCGGGCAGGGGGCTCGGCCCGACACCCACAGGCGGCATCCGCACGAGACCGGGCCACCCAGGACCATTCGCGGCCCCAACGGGACTCCCAGCGCCCACCGGCGATCCTCACCGCTTCCCGAGACTCCAGGCGATGATCCGCGACGATCCCGAGCAAACAAGGCCGACCGGAGAAGAACTGAAGGCCCATCCGGAAGATTGGGGCCTTCACCCGGGAGCAGCATGGACGAGCTCCTCACTCCACGGCGACTGGGGAGAAATGAACCTCACGCATGCGCAACACGCCCCTGTAGAAGAAACGGAACAGGACATAGAGCTACACCGACGCAGACACATAGAGACAAGTCAGTTCAGACTTGCCACAGTCGTCCCTCTGCCTTATTGCGAGTATCCTTACGTGAGAAACCATGGACAGCGACATAATGTGAGTAATTTAACTTACAATTCAGGGACTTTGCCCAGTGACTTTCCCAAACTGAGGCTAGATGGGGAGAATTTCCTGGACTGGAATCAACAACTCCAGGCCACCCTGCTTAAGGAAGACCTATTATCTATGGTTACAGACCCCCCAGAAAAACCCTGGACTTTTGAGTTAGATTGCATTCATCACAAAGCTTACTGTATTGTAATTGCAAGCATTACCCCCAGCATTTACCCCAGTATTAGGCACCACCTGACTGCGTTAGAAATAATACAGAGAATGCACAAATTGTTTTACTGCCAAAGCGTTGCCAGCACCACCAGGCTATCCAGGGAATTTTATGCCACCAAACTCAAGGCAGGGACACCCATGAGCGAGCATTTACTATCCCTAAATAATACTAGGGCCCAGCTGACACAAAGGGGGGAGGTCATAAGCGAGAGGACCATGATAAGTATCATAGTAAATTCCCTAGACCCCAGTTGGGACACCTTCATTACGCAGATAGACAACCTAGGGACAGGGAGGCTCTCACTGGACTTACTAACAAGCAAACTAATATCAGAGGACTGCATCAGAAAGGACCGCTCCCTAAGCCGCAGGGAGCAAAGACCTAGCAGAAAGGTTGAACCACAGGGCAGGAGCCACAGCAACACAGAGTGTTATATATGTGGGTCAAGAAACCATTACAAAAGGGACTGCCCTAAAAATACAGGAGACAGAATACATAGAAGAGATAGGCCAGAGCAAAGGGCAAGACACACTAGCGGACGCTCACCAGAGGCCAGACACAGGCGTAGGGATTCCCCTAGCCCCAGGGACAGGAGAGACCACAGGGACAGTTCCAGGGAGAGCCACACTGGATCACTGTATGGCATAGGGGACCAAGTGCGACACATAGGCCAAGACAAGGAGGAGGGCACATGGCTACTGGATTCAGGAGCCACAAACCACACCACACATGATCGCAATCTACTAACCTGCTTTACAGGAGAAAGCTTCGTAGTGAAAGTGGCTAACCAGAATAACGTGCAAGTAACCGGCAAAGGTAACGCGTACGTGCCAGGAATAGGTGAGGTACAGGGAGTACTCCTAGTGCCAAACATACCATATAATATCCTTGCCACCCTAAAACTGAGCAAGGATAACAATGTAGAGGTGACTTTCAAAGAAGGAAAGGCACAGGTAACCAGAGGGGGTAAAAGGATAGGGAAAGTAGTAGTCAGTGGGGAACTACCATTCTTCCACCCAACCAAGGACAAACAGCCAGAAGTAAACAATCACCGAGGGGTTAGACCCAGTAGCACAGACAACGCAAGTAAGGAAGTAGAGGGGGTTAAGCACACACACACCACCGATGAACCCAGTGAACAGGGGGCACCCAGGAAGGAGAAACCAGCAATAGGAAAACCGATGCATGACAACTGTGCCCACCTATTACACAGAAAACTAGGACACATTAGTTTTCCCGTAGTGCAGAAAATGTTGGAATGCTCTGAAGGTGTAAAAATAAAGGATTGTGAGAACTATCTCGAGTGTTCTATTTGTAAGGGCTCCAAATTAAAAACCAAACCAAGACCCAAGAAATCAGTACGCACAACTAATTCGATTTTTCAACTTGTACATATGGACCTAGTGGGACCACTAAGGCCCTCCATCAAGTATAGGAAAAGGTACTTCCTGACCATAGTGGATGACTTCAGCCGCTATGGCTTCGTGTACACCCTGAAACACAAAAATGAGGTATTCCAAAAATTTAAGGAATTCTATGCGAGGGTGGAGACACAGCACAACACCAAAATCAGGCAAATAATGACAGACCGGGGGTCTGAATTCTTATCAAGCGACTTCTCGCGATGGCTGAAAGCACGCGGGATGGTCCATTACACGACTTCTCCGTTTTCCGCCTTTCAAAATGGCGTGGCAGAACGAAAAAACAGAACGCTACAGACCATGATGAGGTGCGCGCTGGATGATGCCGGCCTAGGGCAGCATTTCTGGTCCGAAGCACTCATTTATTCGAATTATACCCTAAATAGACTATGGTCCAGCGTACTGAATAAAACTCCATACGAGTTAATGTACCAAAGGAAACCACAGGTGTCACACTTACACATATTCGGGGTCACAGCAGATGTGCACATCCCCAAGCAACTCAGGCGTAAGGGGGACAGGGTATCCAGGAGGCTGAGGTTCATGGGCTATGAGCCGGGGACGAAGGGATACAGGTTCATAGACAACAGCAACAATTTCGTAATATCACGAACAGCTGTTTTTCACGAAAACACCAACTGGTCCAAAATACACCTCAACGAGGTGTCCCTTAACAAGGACGGACCAGGGGATGATCAAAGGGAGATAAAACACCAAGCAGGAAGGGACACTGAACAGGTAAAGAACAAACCCAAGGGGCAGGAAATACCAGTGAAGGGATGGAAGGAAAACCACCCGCACATTATAGTGGACTCACTCACTGAGAAAGAAGCTAGGTACATGCATGACACAGAGACACCTCCTGACAGACCAGTCAGGGCAAACAGGGGCAAAAGGCCAGAAAGGCTGGGGGACTACATACTATCCCTACACACTAACCAACTAACCCCCAACACATATGAGGACGTACTGGGGTTACCGGATGAGGAGAGAGAGAAATGGGAACAAGCCATGGAAAGGGAAATGGACAGCCTGAGGGAACTAAACGTATACACTCCCTCCAAAGTCCCAACAGGAAAGACAACCATAGGCACTAGGTGGGTCTACAAAGTCAAGACACTAGAGGGAAACAAAGCGCTCTACAAAGCGAGACTGGTGGCACAGGGGTTCGCCCAGAAATACCCTGATGACTACACGGAAACGTACTCCCCCACGGTCAGGGCCGAGAGCGTGAAGTGCGCACTCGTAATCGCATCACTGCTAGGGCTAGAAGTGCACCAGTTCGACGTGCAAACCGCTTACCTGCACGCTGAACTCGACAAAGAGATATACGTGAGAGCGCCACCCAGCCAAAGCACCAAAAAGGGAGAAACCTGGATTTTAAACCGAAGCTTGTATGGACTCAAACAATCAGGGAAACGTTGGTATGAGTGCCTATCCAAGACATTAAAATCCATGGGGTTCTCAGCCACTTCAGCCGACAACTGCTTCTTCACCAAGAAGTCAGACAACTCCCTCGAATATGTTTTGATATACGTAGACGATATATTGTATATCGGTGATCAAGCCAGCAAATGTAATAACTTCGCCAATGAGCTAGGAAAACATTTTACACTAAAAGTATTGGGCAAGGTAGACAAATACTTGGGGGTGCAGATCACGAAAACAAGCAAGGGCTTTCAACTGTCACAGAAGGATAAAATTTTGGAACTAGTTCATAAATGCAACATGGCAAGCGCCAAGGGGTGTGAAACGCCAATGCAACCAGATTTCTTAAAGGACATGTATAATGAGGCTGAGGCGTTCAAGGACAACACATTATACAGATCCACCATAGGCTCCCTACTATACATTGCAAACTGGACCAGGCCAGACATCGCCCTGCCAGTTAACTTGCTGTCAAGACATGTGGGTAAGCCCACTGTGTACCACTGGGAGGCCATCAAAAGGGTATTAAGGTATCTAAAGCAAACCTCCGAGGCTTGCCTGTCATTAGAGCCCGAGAACACCACAACACCCACACTCACGTGCTACGCTGACGCTGACTGGGCTGGGGACGTAAAGTGCAGAAGGAGTACCTCAGGTTACATATTTTTTCTAAACAACAGCCCAGTTCATTGGTATACAGGCAAGCAAGACTTGGTAGCCACATCCACCACGGAGGCCGAATATATCTGCTTGTCCAAAGCCGCCAACAACCTGGTCTGGTTTGATGACCTGCTCGCTGACATATGGGCCGAGCCAAGCTACCCCATCATCATGCACGAGGACAACAAAGCTGCCATGGAAATATCTAAGGCTGAAGCGGTGGGTCAAAGGTCGAGGCATATCGACATAAAGTACAAGCACGTTAGACAGTTCGCGAACATAGGATTTGTGAAGGTTATACACTGTGACACGGAAGAGCAGACAGCAGACATTCTAACAAAGCCATTGCAAAATAAACAGCACATGTATCTCACATCAAAATTAGGCGTCCTACTGAAAAAGACACCTCAGGTACACACCACGCAAAAACATCTCGGCCAGGCATTTAGAGGGGTTTTTGTCATAAATAAATGCCTTGCCTCTGACCCAGAGCTGGAAGCAGGGGGGCTGGACAAGCCAGCCCCCAAGGTCCACCCTAGCCCAATAACCCCTCCTTACCTTAGCCACGCCCCGGGGGTACTTAAGGGTCAGCCATGCGGTCCTGCTGCAGTTCCAGACTTGTACCTGTAACGATAAGATGTATGATCAATAAACAATAATTGATTTACTAAGAACTTGTCTATGGAATTATTGGGCATGATCCTCGAACACAATTAACAAAACTTACTCATGAGAGCTCTGGCAAGGTGCAAATGATGTGTGAACAAAAGTCTCTATACATTTTGGATCTTTAAAAATAGGCCAGCGCCTGCTGGGAGATCTAAAATGGATGGAGAAGAGTTTCGAACTTTAAAAATAGGCCAGTGTCGGCTGGGAGATCCAAACTAGAAAGAGCTAGACAGAGCATCACCAGGCCAGAGACAATCCAGTGCTTGAGGAGATAGAACAATGGATGAAACCTTGAGCAAAAAGTGAGAAGTTCACTAAAACAATTAGAAAGAATCCCAAACTGTAAATAGACCTGACTAGTCCTTAAAGGAAAAATATTTAGAAGTTGAGAAGCCCCACCATACAGTAAAATGATCCAGAAGTTGGGGCTGACGAAGGAAGATATGGTTAGTGTATACTGTTATGTGTGATAGGAGGACCCCAGAATAGGAGAAAAGAAATACTGCAGTGTTATAAAGATTCTGATAATTTACCATTCTTAAAAGACCCAGAGACCTCTGAAAGACCTAAGAATAGAGAAGAAAATTGTTTATTGTTCTTCCCACCCGGGGTTTAGCAGGTAATAAAAAGGTAAAGCCTGTCTAAATGGGAAGACACAGATAATTTGAATTGACTAATTTGATGTGATTTCTGTTAAAAATTATTTGTTGCTGTGCATCGATAATGACTAGTGTATATGTCTAAGTCTGTGTGTACCTTCAAGGTAACTGCAAGTGTTAAATGCCTGATCTCTAGAGATATGAATTTTAAATTGTTAGAAATGAGTTGACACCACTGAGAGGAAGGAAAATTACTTCGCCCAGTCTGGTATGGCCATCTCGACAGGGTGAAGAATGGAGTTCAACTTTTCTTTCCTCTCTGTGCTTTTAAGAAAAAGCCCAAGTTTATGTGGAAACTAACTCTTCAAAGGACTAGAGGGAACCTCTCCCCTTCTGGTGACACTCCGGGAGCTGTCCCTCTACAAACGGGAAAGGAGAAGAAAACCCCTGCAGGAGTTACTCTGGAGGCTAACACCCAACGCACGGGCGACAAAAGGAACTTAACCTGGAAATTGCGATCCCACAACCGAACAACTTGACAGAATCTGTGTAGCTATATGTATTGTAGGCCTTGTAGGAGAGGGCGGAGACTCAGGAGTAGGGGGGAATGAGGGAGTAACCCCTAGACTGGTGTCAAGCTGCACTTGATAGTCAGAATATGGAAAGAGTGCTTGCCCCTACTCCCACTGTAAATTACCCAGAGGTAATGCATGGGGAATATTGGAGCCCAGACACCCCTTCGAGTACACAAGGGGGGATCCATAACATGCAGAATGTGGTGGGCTCCAAGATACCTCTGTGTACTGACTGCTTTGTGGCCTTACCCTCGGGTAGGCATTTTGTTTATTGCAGTATCAAACTCCCTAACTGCTCTTCCAATAATCGCCCCCTTGTGAGCATGAAGGGACTCGATACTGGCATATAATTCCACTATAAGGTGTCACCTCCTATGTACTCCTTGGGTCCCTGTAAACCTCCGTCCTCGGAATTCGGCCAGGGTACCAGTGTATGATGAAGTTGGAAACATCCGGTCCAAGAGGGCAGCCATTGACACTTCCTTGATTGAAAAGGTTAAAATAGGTCATTGGAAGGATGATGAATGGCCACCGGAGAGAATCATTGAGGTGTATGGACCAGCCACCTGGGCAGAGGATGGCACCTACGGGTATCGGATCCCCATCTACCTGTTAAACCGCTTGATTAGGCTACAGGCTGTTGTAGAAAAAATTACTAATGAAACTGTGAAAGGCCTCACCAAATTAGCTGCTGAGAGCGTGAAGTCTCAAACGTATATCATGCAAAACCACTTAGCCTTAGATTACCTCCTAGCCAAGGAAGGATGGGTGTGTGATAAATTTAATTTGTGCCGGGCCTGCAAGCTATCGTGGCATTGATTGGGTTAATAGCTGCTGGATGTGTAATTTTACCCTGCATTCTTCCCATTTTTGTTCATACAATTTCTAACAGTCTCTCTCTACTCGTGGATAAAAAGGCAACAGCTCAGGCGATGGCTTGGTGGGAGTATGAGAAACTTAGCAAATTGGAGGATGACCTCCCTGTTTATGAAACTCCACAGTAATCAGGGGATTTAGGTGGAGTTCCAAAGGGGGGAATGAAACAGAAGCGTCTTATACTATACCTATATTAATCTAAGTATTGTATCATGCACAGTATTATATTGTTTTCTGAGGTACTGACGTTGGAGCAGAAGTTATGTTGCAAACCTCAGGAAAGTACAAGGAACAGAAATAAGGAACTTGTTAAATGTACCGATGAGCTTAATGACCTATGTTCTATATCGTCCCTGTAACGAACTTATATTAAGAAACATATTAGCAGAAGTGTTCACGGAAAGTAACAGACTGTGTAAGATAGTATCCATATATGGAAATAGAGTCAGAAGCGTAACGCCTCTGGTGTGGCTAGAATTGCAAAATGTATAAAAGGTACACCTCGGGCATAGCCCGGGGTTCAGAATCTGACACGTGAATGCTCCAAACCTTTGCTAGCAAATAAACCTGTGTTCTCCAACTTTTGTGGTCTTGTCTCCTGCATTTGGGAAAGTGGGTTTTCCCGCTTCACCGCCTCTTCCTGTATAGCTCAGTTTTGAGGCGAGGATGTCCAGCAGACTGACGTGTCTGAAGAGATAGAAGCAAAGAAATGAGAGACCACCTACCCCGAGACCACCCAGGGATGGCGAAAGCCAGGGTGGGGCTGACTGCCGTGCCCGCCTGATGAGAAAGGGCATATCAGGTAAGACCTGTTGCAATCATCTGGCGGGCTCCCCATGAGAGGTCCAGATTAGAGAAGACACAGGGACAGGTGTTTCTCGGGATGAGAGAGCGCAGAACAAAGCCCCGCAATCTCTTTTATTAGTGATCAAAGTACAGCGTCATCAAAAGGCGTTATTATGGCTACACATCTCATATTACATACATGAAAAAAGGAAAGCATCCATATATTCTCCATATCTGGACATAACTTTCACATCCTACCATATTACAGTAAATCACATGAATTCTAGGAAAGCGATACCTAAGGCAGAAACAAAACTTAACTCTTGCTATGTTATCATATTTGGCTTCGTTCCCAGCATCTTCTTCTGCTAGCCGAGAGGCCCATCTCCCCGTTATCAGAGGTTACCTCAGTCCTCAGGAATGTTCTACAAGGAGATGTCTATGCCTTGCAAACACAGCCTCCATTCTAAATAGAGCCTCTCCAGTGGTCATCTAGCTGAACCCGCTTTTCCTACTCAGATTATTTCGGTGCCAAGCTCCGTATACGTGTCCAACCAGCCAGGCCGATCTACACATATACTATGGCCACCTGATTCCCACAAAGACCAATGTCCCTTCTCCTAACGGTGGTCACGGCAGTCAGGCATGGGACATACCAAAGCTCGATGTCCTATAGGGAGGGAGAAGGCCGGACCCGTGAACTACCATCCACATGGACAGCTTGCAATACCCTCCTGCCGAAAGCCGCATCTGCCGACGCATAGGTATCCAACCGGTAATGCCGGATGAACAGAGTAGGAGAAGCCCAGGTGGCTGCCCGGCAGACTTCCTCCAGGGACGCCCAGGTGGACCAGGCCGCGGAAGTGGCCGCACTCCTGGTGGAGTGGGCTGTGATGTTTCGAGGCACAGGTAGGGCATGAGCAGCATAAGCCAAGGAATGGTGGCTCTGATCCATCGCCCAATGGTGGTAGCCGATAGTCTGGAACCCATGGAGGCCAGCTGGAATGAGACGAAGAGGGCCTCAGTGCGGCGGAAGGAGGACGTGCGGGCAATATAAACCTTGAGAGCCCTACGAACGTCCAAAGTATGCCAGACCTTTTCCAACCTGTGTTGAGGAGAAGGGCAAAAGTTGGGAAGCATGAGCTCTTGCGACCTATGGAATATGGAATTGACCTTTGGAATGAAGGTAGGGTCCAGGCGCAGTACAACTCTATCTGCGTGGAACACACAGAGATCCTGACGGATTGACAGGGCAGCCATCTCCGAGATGTGGCGGGCAGAAGTGATGGCGACAAGAAATGCCACTTTGAATGACAGGAATTTTAGGTCAACCTCGTGTAAAGGTTCAAAGGGAGCCTTGGTGAGGGCTGTTAAGACCTTGTTAAGATCCCACGTGGGGAACTGGTGGATGACCAGAGGTCTAAGGTTGGTAAGGCCCTTCAAAAAACTCCAAATGAGCGGGTCTCTGGAGTTGGAGGTCGAAGAACCACAGGCCAAAATAGAAGAAATATCTGCTACTTGCCGTCGAAGAGTGTTGGGCGTGAGGCCCGAAACGAAGCCATCCTGAAGAAAGTCTAGGAGCTGTACAATGGAAACCATGGTAGCCACAATGTTGCGCCACCTGCACCAGCTGGAGAAAGTCTTCCATGTTGCGTCATAGAAGTGGGTCATGGAGGCCCGGCGAGCAGCTTGTATGGTGTTGACGGCTCCCGGAGAGATGAGGGCCTCGGTCAGGAGGAAGTGCTCAATCTCCAAATGGCCAGCTGGTAGGATTGATTGATCTTTAAAGACTTTGTTTATACTCAACACGGAGTTAGCATCGCCAGAATTCAAAGTGATCGTGGTGCTGAATTCATGTCTCAGCGGTTCCAGGACTGGATGCGTAAGAATGGAATTCTTCATCAGACCTCAGCCCCTTATACACCGGCGCATAATGGGGTGGTAGAAAGACGACAAGGGGTCCTGCAAACCATGATGCGTTGTCTCCTAGAAGACGCCAACCTCAGTATCCCATACTGGGGTGAAGCTATTAAATATGCAAAATACATTGTCAACCATACTTGGAGTAGGGTAATAAATCAGACTCCTTTCTTCATGATGTATGGGTACAAGCCCGATCTCAAAAACCTCCATATTTTTGGTTCATATGCTATCTCGGCTCTGTCTCTCATCCAGTCCGTGGCCGTCAAAAAGAACCAGGAAACAATGTCGATTTGCAACAGTTTAATCAAGGTCTAAGCAGCAGCACAGCAAGAAGAACAGAACAAGCCGGATCATGGGGTTTAAGTCAGCGCTGCACGCAACCACCGTGCAGCGCTATTTATTCCCTCCCCAGCTCTTAAACTACCATTCGGTATGCAATCCCGAACCCCCCCATCAGCTGTTTGGTGGTTTTGACAATCCCACCCGTCAATGTTGTCGGTGCTCCCATAGCATCATAGGTCAGCGCTGGCAACTCAGATTCGGGAAGCTGCGCCGATCTCATCAGGGCTGCATGCTGCTCAATGCTGGACCTGGCCGGCTGCTGCGCGGAGCTTCTCCCACTGTCCCAGGCATCCAGGTGGGCATTACCAATGCTCCGACTTCCCCAGGCCCCCAGTCATGGCGAGTCCCAGCTGGGGCTCTACAGGCGGCTCCGCTCTACCAGGGGTCCACCTGTAGGAAGAAGAGTAGAGACATTAATTACAGCGGACACAGTTCCCGGAGCCCCTGGCTTGTTTGGATACTTGCGGTGATACTTTCATATCAAGCGTGTAGCGTGTACATCTGTTGCCACTACCCAAGATGACTGAGCTAAGGGATACCCTTTCCAGCGCACTAAATACTGAATCCTGCCCCTACGAAGTCTGGAGTCTAATATCTTGTCTATTTCATATTGATCCGTATGTACCGGCCCCGGCGGACCAGAGGAATCACTAGTCCTGTCCACAGTGACGGGTTTCAATAAGCTACTGTGAAACACAGGATGTACTTTACCCAGGAGAGAGGGTAACTTAAGAGCCACAGTCACAGGATTGATTACTTGAGTAATCGGGAAAGGACCCAGATACTTTGGCCCTAATTTCCTACTCAGCAACTTAAGCTTTAAGTATTTGGTTGATAAATAGACTTTATCTCCTACTTGAAACGGTTTTGGATCCACCCTCTTTTTATCTATATACGTCTTATATTTGTCTGCAGCTTTTTGTAAGGCTGTTTTGACATTTGGCCATACACGGCGGATCTTTTCTGCCCAACTGCCTGGGGTGTCCATATCCGTGGATGGAGGTTCTACTTCTGGTATAATTGGGAACTCCCTGCCATATACAATCTGGAAGGGAGAAAGACCCGTACTGCGATGAGTTATATTATTGTAAGCCACCTCCATGAACGGAAGGAGACCAGACCAATCAGATTGTTGGTAAGAGACATAGCAATGGAGGTATCACTCTACAGCGGCGTTGGCCCGTTCCGCTGCTCCATTAGTACTGGGATGGAAGGCAGAACTCAAACCCTGGGTAGATCCTATTCGGCATATAAAATATCTCCAGAACTTGGCGGTGAACTGGACTCCTCAATCTGATATAATCCGCTTAGGGACCCCATGGAGGCGGTAGATGTGTTGAAGAAACATATCAGTCAATCGTCATGCAGATGGTAAACCTCTGCAGGGCACGAAATGGGCCTGCTTCAAGAACAAATCCACCACTGTCCAGATTGCAGTGTACCCGTTACTAGTGGGGAGATCGACTATGAAGTCCATAGCGATCTCCTCCCATGGTTTATTGGGATCGGCTACCGTTTGTAACAATCCAATTGGCTTCCCTGACCACGGTTTAGCCGCTGCACATATTGAACACCCCTTCACGTATCTCTCGATGTCTCCGTACATCTGCGGCCACCAAAACTGTCGTCTGATAAGATGAAGTATTTTCAGAAATCCGAAATGCCCCGCCGGTTTTGAATCATGGCACCGTCATAGGACAGACATCCAGAGGCATACTGGAATATACAGTTTATCCCCTTTCCATGCTAAACCCTCCCAAACATTTACTAAAGCCTGATTCTGTGCCAACCACTGATCACGTTGTACCGCTGTCTTTAGTTCGGCCATGAAGGACGTCTCTGACCTAAGCACTGTTGATATATTATGTGACCCCTGACTAGGTGGTATGAGGGCTTCTACTACCTCCTCCCGTTTGCTGTTGTATTGTGGCATACGGGATAAGGCATCCGCAAGGAAATTCTTCCCAGCCGGGACATATTTCAAATGGAATGAGAACCTGTGGAAGTACTGAGACCACCGTACTTGTTTAGGGGACAATCGTCTCAGCGTTTGTAGTGCTTCCAGGTTCTTATGATCCGTCCACACCTCAAACGGATGTGATGCTCCTTCGAGGAGGTGACACCACGTCATCAAAGCCCATCTCACACCAAAGGCCTCCTTCTCCCATATTGCCCATCCTCGTTCTGTGGGGCTTAACCGTATAAGCACATGGTTGTAAACGATCCTGTCCATCCTTTTGTAAGAGTACCGCCCCCACAGCCACGTCACTAGCATCTGCCTGAACAATAAACGCTTGTGTTGGATCAGGATGCTTGAGGACCGGTTCTCGGGTAAACAAGTATTTTAACTGCTCGAACGCCGTTTGACATGTTGTTGTCCAATTCAATAGTTGGCCCGGCTTTAGTCTCGAAGTGTGGGGTTTAGTGCGCAAAAGGTCTGTTAGGGGTAATGCTATCTTGGCGAATGCAGGAATAAACTGTCGATAAAAATTGGCAAACCCGAGGAAGCTTTGGAGTTGTTTTCTCGTCCCCGTCAATCCACAATCACCTGGACTTTCCGTGGATCCATCTCCACACCATCTCCTGATATCCTGTAGCCCAGGTAATCTATCTTTGCTTTGTGGAACTCACATTTCGATAGTTTCACAAACAGCTTAGCCGCTAACAGCTTCTTTAATACTTGACGTACTAGATTGGTATGTTCCTCCATGGTCCGGGTATATATCAAAATATCATCCAGGTATACTAAGACCCCCCTGTACAGATGTTCATGCAGCACTTCATTAATAAGCTGCATGAACACTGCAGGGGCGCCCTGGAGACCGAACGGCATGACCTGAAACTGATAACTCCCGAGGGGACAGTTGAATGTGGTTTTCCACTCATCCCCCAGTTTGATGCGGACCCGATGGTAAGCCTCACATAAATCGAGTTTCGTAAAGACTTGTCCAGTCGCCAATGTGGCCAAGAGGTCTTTCATTAAAGGAAGCGGGTACAGATGTTCCACACAGAATCTGTTAAGATCCCGGAAATCAACGCATAAGCATAACCCCCCGTCCTTCTTTTCTCTGAAAAGAACAGGGGCTGCCATACGGGATCTACTAGGCTTGATAAACCCTCGAGCTAAATTTTTATCAATATACCGTCTCAACTCGGCTAGTTCCTTTTGCGTCATTGAGTACATTCTTGGCTTCGGCAGTGTAGCCCCAGGAACCAACTCGATGGCACAGTCTGTTGGTCGATGAGGGGGCAACACCTCACACTCCTCTTCACTAAAGACAATGGCGAGATCTTCATAGACGCTAGGGAATCCCTTTTCTGGAGGGGGACTCACCGAAGCACAATCCTTTCCCTTAGCCCCTTCAGTAGCCGGTGCAGGTGGGGTGTTATCTGAATCAGGCGGATCCGGACCAAGTGTCAATCTTAGTTTTCGATATTCCCCTTCCCACCAAATGTTGGGCTGCCACTTGTCAAGCCAAGCTAACTCCAATATTATCGGTTCAATCATCTTTTTGATCACAATAAAGCAAATAGCCTCTCGGTGGTCTCCTATCTCCAGGTATAGTCTCTCCGTCACATGGGTAGCTGGCGCCCCTCCCAACAACGATCCATCCATCTGTTCAAACATAACCGGGGTTTTTAGCTGCAACTCCCGCAGTCCCAGGGCATCTACCACCGCTTGGCGGATAAGACACCGGGTACACCCCGAATTCACCAAAGCCCCATACTGGACTCTGGTGGTAGCACGAGGATTCCTCAATACCACCGGTATCACAAAAGGACAAATGGGGTCGCTCACCATTGGGTCTTCCAGGTCGTCGTCATCACTGTCCCCAGACACTACAGGAAACTTCCCCACCGTCGGAGTCGATACGGGGTCTCTGGCCTGGGTTTCCGTAGCCACCTTGGGGCCTTGTGCCGCTTGGGATCTCTCTGGTGGTTGCCGTGCCCGTCCTCTCGTTGAAGCTCCAGAGGTCGATTTTTGGGGCTGTATTCGTGGTGATGGAATGGGGCATTCAGCCGCTCTGTGGCCAAACTGATTACATCTAAAACAGCAAAACACTGGTCGTCAGGATCTCTCCATTGGTTCCGGGATCACACATGGTCTGGATTCTCTTAAGCCTTGGGGCTTTTCTGTTGGTTTTTCCGTTAGGCTTTTCCTCTGACCTGAGCTCCGCTCGGGTCGCACCCGGAACTCTCTGAGTCCCACGTCCAGCTCTATTGCTGCCTTGAACCAAACAGCCAAACGTGGAGCCAGGCCCCTATACACACAGGCCTGTTGCAGGTCTCGGTCCAACCCCATGCGAAACTGTTGGACTAACATTCGTTCTGGCCAACCCACCAGGCGACTCGTAATCTTCCAGAAGTCTCGTACATAGTCCTTAGCAGGAGCGCCCCTTTGCTTAAGTGCAACCAGGTCACCCTCTGCTACTTGCACGCTGGACTCATTCTCAAAGGTGGACCGAAGAGCTTCCAAAAACTTCCCTACATCGATCAGCTCCCTAGCATGGGTACTGTGCAGGCTGGCCACCCAATCGGCAGCATCTCCCGTCAGGACTGCCGTTATGGCCACAACCATGGCCCACTGGGAAGGATACCAACGCCCATATTGGTCCAAATGGCTTATCACTTTGCTTAGAAATAAAGCCACTCGATCCGGGCTCCCATCAAACGTGACTTGCAATGTAGGAGGGCCCCAGGCAGCTGGAGGGACCCACAGTCCCAGAGCCGGAGCCCACACTTGCAGCAGATCAGGTGTTCTACTCGCACCAGCACGTCTCCGCTCTGCACGTGGTCGGTCCGCCGATGGCCGTTGGGTTCCCCTCGCAGGCCCCCTCTCCTGCCACTGAGGTTGGTGCTCCGAACCACGTACAACCACCTCTCCCAGGGAAGACCCCTGGTCCCAGGACACCGTATGGTCTTCCACCCGACCTGGTGCTTGCTCTTTCCGTAGTTTGGGGCTGGTAAGGCAGAAACGAACCTCCGAACTAGATATCCCAGTGTCCTGCCATGACGGGCCTTGCAAAGGTTCCAAACCAGTAGCCCATGGTTGCCATGAGGGGGCGTCACGGAAGCTGGCTTCCCCGAATTGTTCCCAAAGGGTATCCATGGTGCTAGGGCCAGGGCCTGTAGCATAGCTCCACTCCCCCTCTTCATCATCCATCCAGCGTCTCTCCCTCCAACCCTGGAAAGACGGACTTAAAGGAGGGGGAGTTGGCAACTTTGGTCCAGTAAGAGCAGAGCTGTGCCACCACTCCCCTGTAGCTGACTGTCCGGGACTGCTCCTCTGCACCTGGAGACCCTCCTCCGCCTGACAGCCCTCACCCCGGGTCTGTCGTATCTTCGGTCTCACCACTGGTTGCTCAGTGGTCTCCTCCTGCACCTCCTCCTCTACAAGCACCTCCTCCTCTGCTGCTTCAGCCAACAGCTCTGTCTCAATCCCTTCTGGCACCGTTCCCTCTGCCATTCTCCAAATCTTCAGCAGACGGGACCACCAGCTCAACAGAAATAATCACAGGTGTAGGGTAGTGCTGACTTTCTCTCGGCTCTGTTTCTCATCCAGTCCATGGCCATCAAAAAGAACCAGGAAACGATATCGATTTGCAATAGTTTAATCAAGGTCTAAGCAGCAGCACAGCAAGAAGAACAGAACAAGCCGGATCATGGGGTTTAAGTCAGCGCTGCACGCAACCGCTGTGCAGCGCTATTTATTCCCTCCCCGGCTCTTAAACTATCATCCGGTATGCAATCCCCAACCCCCCCATCAGCTGTTCGGCGGTTTTGACAATCCTGCCCGTCAATGTTGTCGGCGCTCCCATAGCATCATAGGTCAGCGCCGGCAACTCAGATTCGGGAAGCTGCGCCGATCTTGTCAGGGCTGCATGCCGCTCAATGCTGGACCCAGCCGGCTGCTGCGCGGAGCTTCCCCCACTGTCCCAGGCATCCAGGTGGGCATTACCAACGCTCCGACTTCCCCAGGCCCCCAGTGATGGCGACTCCCAGCTGGGGCTCGACACGCTATGGTGAACATTCCCTTAGCTCAAAGAAGGAAAAGAGGTCCAGCAGCAAAGAGGATGAGATTTATGGGTATTGATGATAATTCAAAATGGAGCAAATTTATTGACTCCAAACATGTAATAGTGATTTCCCAATCCGCCAATTTTGAGGAAGATGCTGACTGGTCCAGGATTCATTCCAATGATCCTGGAGTTTATTTTCCTAGAGATGATGTTGCTGTTGCCTCACAACCTGATGACCAAGATTTACAGGCAAATGTTCCAGCCACTAGTTCTTCTCAACCTGATGTTCCGTCTTCGCAAGCCGCCGATGCTGATGCTAGCGACGATGGTGAAGATGAGGACGAAATGGAAGAAGAATGGACGGCTGTTCTGAGGCGTTCCAAGAGGGCCACAAAGGGGATCCCTCCACAGCGATATTCGTGGCAACTGACAAAAGCACCCTTGCCTTTGATTTGTACTGTTACACTTCCTCCTGATAAATTCACACAAATCAAGCATCTTCCTGACTCAGAGCAAGAGAAGTGGTATGAGGCAATGCAGGCTGAAATGGACAGTCTAAAGAAACTTAAGGTGTTTACGCCTGCAAAACCTCCAGCAAACAAAAAAGTCATTGGCACTCAATGGGTCTACAGAATCAAGAAGAAGCCAAATGGTGAGTCATTGTACAAGGCCAGACTTGTAGCTCAGGGTTTCGCTCAACGTTATCCTGAGGACTACCAAATACCTACTCACCGACAGTCCGGACTGAAAGTGTGAAAATTGCTTTAGCCACTGCCACTATTCTTGGTTTAGAAGCTTTCCAGTTCGATGTTGACACGGCTTATCTACATGCTGACCTGGATGAGGAGATCTACGTAAGAGGTCCTCCAGGGTTCCGACAGCAAGAAGGGGATACCTGGTTTCTACACAAAAGTCTTTATGGTCTGAAACAGTCTGGTTTAATGTGGTACTTATGTCTTACTGACAAACTAAATTCAATGGGCTTTATTAAGTCCGAAACTGATGAATGTGTGTTTACAAAAAGATCTGATAATATGTATGAGATAGTTCTTGTTTATGTTGATGATATTGTTTATATTGGTGCAAATAAGCAGATGAGTGAGAATTTTGCTAAAGCTTTGCAGAGATATTTCACATTGAAGTCTTTAGGTTATGTTAACACTTATTTAGGTGTTCAGGTTGTCAAAACGCAGAAGGGGTTTAGTCTTTCACAAGAGGATAAAATTGAACAAATTTTGCATCATTGCAACATGAAAGATGCTAATACAGGACGCATACCCATGCAAACAGATTTTTACAACCTGGCACATGAACCAAGTCCTGAGTTCGAGGATCAAACACTCTATCGTTCAATTATTGGGTCACTGTTGTATATTAGTAGTTGGACTAGACCCAACATTGCACTTAGTGTTAATCTCTTGTCTCGACACGTAGGTAAGGCAAAACAGTTTCATTGGACATGTGTTAAGAAATTATTGAAATACCTAAAACACACTAAAAATATGAGGTTATTGTTAGAACCGACACATACTGATCATTCTTAGAATATATTCGGGTTTTCTTTCTTTGAAAGTATACATGGAAAACAAGATCCATTCACCTCTAATTAATTACAGTTTTCCCGGGGGTGGGGGGGGGAACGAGGCTGATTCACGCTTCGACAAGGAGATCCCCTCGTCTGATAGAAAGCAAAATCGTCTGGAGGGACTGCATTTTGAACCGGCGATAGACAATGTGCCGATTCAAAGATTTAAGATCAAGAATAGCCCTCCAGCCCCCCAAAGACTTCTGCACTAGGAACAACCGGGAATAAAACCCTTGGCCGTGTTGGGCCTGGGGAACTGGTTGGATGGCTTTGATGGATAAAAGGTGTTGAATGGCTAAGTCCACCCGAGCCCGTTTAGTTCTGTCATAAGACACCAGACAGCGCAGGAAAAACTTCGGGGGGTTGGAGTGAAATTCAAGAGAAAGACCAAATCGGATAGTATTCCTGACCCAGGAGTCTGAGATGGTGGAATCCCACTGATCAGCAAAAAACGCTAGCCACCCACCAATCAAGGAGTCGGGAGGGTGACTACCGAGACCTTCGGAAGGGATGACCCCTACCACCCCTAAAGGGCCTCTTGGAGGCAAAACGGGAGCCTTGTCTAACCTGGCCTTCCGGTTGGTGAGACCCCCTGGAATGAAAGGGACGTTGGGAGTGTTGTTGGTAAAATCCACTGTCTGAGCCACAAAAGGAACTAGGCCGAAAATAGCCCTGTTGACGAGCCTCCGACCGTCTAGAAAGAGATGGTAAAATCTTTCGATGGTCCTTTGTTTCGACGAGAAGAGGATCAAGAGGGGCACCAAACAACTTGTCCCCCGAATAAGGAGAAGCAGCAAGGCGCCACTTATTCCTGGCATCGGTTTGCCAATTTCGAAGTCAGAGGAGCCGGCGAGAAGTAACTGAAGTGCCGATAGACTTAGCAGAAAACCTAGCTGCGTTAAGGGTGGCGTCCGCCGAAAATTCCACCACTGCTAGAATATTATTAATGTCCTGATGGGACCTGAGATCCGAGGAGGGAATCCTCTCTTGTAGTTGCTTTAACCAGAGAATTGTAGCACGATTAAAAAATGAAGCTGCGGAGGCTGCCTGGACCGACCAAGCAGAAGCCTGATGCCCTTTAATTAGAGTTCTCTCACCCTTCTTATCTTCCGGATGCAAGGATTCCTCCGGGGGCCCTGTAAGAGGTGATGATGAAGAGCTACAACTGGAACGTCAACAGTGGGAACCTGTAATAGATTGGAGAAGTCAGTCGCCATATTGTAGAAGCGCTTGTCCAGAGTATTGGGAACAGGTCCTGAGCTGGGGAAGGACCACTGTCTCTGAACTACGTCAGAAAATAACTTGGGGGCGGGAACGACCTCCGTGTGGACTGTCGGTTCTTGGAACACAGATGTAGTTGGATCCATCGTTATTGGAGACGGTTCAGTTCGCAAGGCAGGAAACCCCAAGCGAGTGGTGGTTTGAGCTTTAAAAAGCAAGGACCGGAACATCTGGGGCCTAAAAAGGCCAACAAATGAAGGTTGATCAGGTTCTAGACCCCCATCATCAGAGAGATACTGGTCAAGGATCGCCTCTCCCTCCGAAAGGGAGTCTTGGCTAGCAGAGGTTGGGGAATCCGCATGATCGTGGTCTGCCCTGGAATCCTCAGTGGAATGCGGCCTGAGTGAACAGCTGCGTTGGCTGCCATAGTCAGACACTTCTGAAGGGGCCCGTTGTTGGAGCCCTTGTGCAATGCCTTGGCGGATAGCCTCAGATATTAAACCTGCCAAAATGGGTGGAATTTCAGGGACCAGGTATTCGCCCTGACTAAGACCAGCTGCTGCGGTTGAACAAGATTCCTCCGGCCTGTTTTGAGATGAAGCCTGCACGTTAGTGGGGGGAGGAGGAGGCTCAGATGGGGCCGAAGGAAAAACTGAAGTGGCATCCACTGGGTATGATGACTCGCCATGCAAGGACCTGTCTGGTGACAATGAAGGGGTATGAGATATCTGGGTGACAGAGGCAGGAGCACATGCTACTAGAGCGGGTGAGGAAGTGGATGGAATCACAGGCTGACTAGGCCCAGGATCATTGTTTGTTACTAAGCGAACCTTCTGAAAGGCCCTTTCCATCGCCTTATGGCGTCTTTCCTCATCCTTAGAGGTCTTGGAAGTTTTGGAGCTGGATTGGTGAGAGGATTTGGTAGAGCGATGATAACCACCTGAGGTGCCCTTCCCAGGGTCCACCTCCTGATGCCTCTTCCCTCTGGTAGGGGCCCTGCGGGCTGACTTCGCAGTTTTGGCGTCCGCCATTTTAAAACGAGGAAACCGCATGGCCGAATAAGATCTCCTAGGCCCTTGAGGAAGCACTCCAACCCGCTTCTGCCTGGCCACGTTAGAATTAGTTAGGGGCCCCGAATACTTGCGCTCTGCAGCTGACGAACTCCAGGTTAGCGGCCGCCGCCCCAGTTGACGATTGCTAGCTGTCCGGTTTGAGCGTGATCAATTCTGGTGTGGAAAGAAGCATCGCGCCAAATTAGCTGCCAAGCGAAAGCTCTCGATGCAGCAATCCACCACCGCTGCCAATGTGAGTGAGCGGGGATCCAAGGCTAGTGCAGCAGAGCAAGCTCGTGCGCGCTGCCTAACAGATCTGCCAGCTGGCAGTCCGACGCCACCACGCAGCCCTCAGCAGATTCAGGCAAAGCCCTTCACGCTGGCATGAACACTGAAGATGATAAACAGCGTTGATCCAAGTGAGAAGCTTAGAAGCCTTTCTGAGATATACAGACACATCTGTCCAGGACCAGACCGAGTCGAAAAACTGAGCTATACAGGAAGAGGCGGAGCCTAAAAGATTCAGCAGACTCGGTCCCTATTGGAAGACAGATGGTGTCAATCCAATGCCTGACTGCCGTGACCGCCGTTAGGAGAATGTATAGTTATTTACTGCATATTAAACTAGAAGAAGAAGAAGTTAAAGAAACAATGATAGCATGGGTAAAAAATTTTGGACATACAATAAAGTTAGATAAATGGCAGCAATTATGGGATAGAAATTATAAACTAACAATGTCAACTGCATACAAAGAGAATTTGTATAAGATGTTTTATAGCTGGCATACAGTATGTCACCCGAAAGATTGGCAAAAATGTTTAAAGACAAATCAACTAAATGTTGGAAATGTCACCAGACGCTGGGATCGTATTATCATATGTGGTGGACATGTGTGGAAGCCAAAAAATATTGGGCAAGAATTCATATGTGGTTGGAGAAGATGACGCAGCAACATATTGGTTTAAAACCTGAGATATTCCTGTTGGGGATTTTACCAGAAACATATAGTAAAGAAAATGTATATTTGATTATTCATGTAATAACTGCAGCTAGAATTATATTTGCACAGAGTTGGAAAGGTGAAGAGATCCCTACAGAAGAAAATATGATTAAGAAAATATTAGAATGTGCAGAAATGAGTAGATTAACACTTGCAATTAAAGGAAAGGAAGAATCTGACTACTATGATATATGGGATTTATTTTATCAATGGTTAGAGAATAAATATGAAAGCAAGGTATTATAAAGTTAAACAAGTTAAGAAAAGAAATGTTACAATAATAGATATGTTAAGTAGTATGTATTAGTATTAAAATAAGAGTAGCTATAAATAATGAATATGGTGGTAAGCTTAAACTGTTATGACACAAAAAATTTGTACCCGGATGACACACTGTTTAATGAATGATGAAATGTTTGTATTAAAAGAAAATAAAACTTTATTTTAAAAAAAGCATGCAATATTGTGCAATTATCAAGAAAGTTATACACAGCCCGATTGCAACCAGGAGAATCTGTCAAACAGCATTTGGTACAAATGCAAACTTTATTTGTTGAGTTAGAACAGCATGGGATGCAGATTCCTGAATCTCAGAGAGTGCTGTTGGTGTAAAACAGTCTGGATGAACCGTGGGACATAGTTTCTGCAGTATTTCAATGCAAACCAGAGCAGAAATTACGTTTGGAGGCCTTAAAGGCTTGTTTGTTTGCTGAGGAGAACAAGCGTCATTTTAGAAGAAGCCACGAGGAGAAATTCCTGAGGTGGGGGCCCAAGGAGCAGAGAGAGAAATGTAACAGACTGGCTGTCTGCAGAGAGCAGAATAACAGACAAGATGTCTGCAAAGAGAAATGTAGCAGCAGAAGAGACCGGAATACAGCCCAGCAACAGAGGCGGTGCTTCATCAGTGGTGAAAAGACACATTTAAAGAGACTGTTTGCAAAAAAAAAAATTGTTTGCAAGGAAGAAAATCAGCAGATGGACAAGTTGCTGTGGCAAAAGTTAACTATTGCAATAGCAGAGACAAATGGTTGATTGACAGTGGGGCAAGTCAAACAATTGTTAATAATTCTAAATTGTTTTACAGGATGGATCCATCTGCTGGAGATGCAGTAGCCTTGGCAAATGTCCAGAAGGCTAAAGTCATTGGAAGAGGCAGTGTGCAAATTCCACATCTGGAAAAGAGGTTTAATGATGTATTATGTGTGCCTGAAATGCAGCATAATTTACTGAGTGTCTCTAGTTTAGACAAGCAAGGATTTGAGACTACATTTGCAAATGGGAGGTGTCTCATAAAGAGAAATGGGAATGTATGTGCACAGGGCATAAAAGAGGATAACCTTTATGTGTTGCAGGGACAAAAGGTTCAATGTGCACAAACATTTGGAAATGTGGCACAGCATGATTCATGTGTTCATCTCTTGCATAGAAGGCTTGGCAATGCCAGCTTCAGAGTTTTGCAAAAGATGGACCAGTTTGGAGAAGGATTAAATTTAAAGGGATGTAAGGCATACTTGGACTGTGCAGTATGTAAGTCATCAAAGTCCAAAGCATTCCCAGTAAGCAATAGCAGCACAAGGCAGACAACAAGAGCTCTAGAGCTGGTACATGCAGATTTGGTTGGGCCAGTGCAAGCCAGTTTGGGAGGAGCAAAGTACGCGCTGGTCATTGTAGATGACTACAGCAGGTTTGGGTTCTGCTATTTACTAAAGAGTAAAATAGAGGTGCTACAGAAATTTAAGCAATGGGTAATGTCAGGGTATGTAGATTTAATAGCTGTAAGCTGATGGAAGGTTGTAAGCAGAGGCAACTGTAAACTGATGCAATGGGAATGAGACACTGGAGGGAGGGAGAGAGGCAATCTCAGCTGCCTGGATCATTGGAGCAAGCATCCATTTAAGCAAGCGTCCAGCAAGTGTCTGTTAAGTTGGGCGATTGAGGCAACAGAAGCCAGGTCATGAACAACAACAGCTCTTTATTTCACAGTGTGAATCCAGCAAAGGATGCAACAAAACAGCTCCCTTTATATAGTTTTCAGGCTAGGGAGTTAGCCAATCACCAACGTGCATTTTCCCTCCAAAAGTTCCCTCCAAAACTAGATACATTACACCCCTCCCTTCCCAGAAGACACTTGGGGTTAAGTATTTACATATTTACATATATAATCACGCAGGTGACTAGGGCGTGCCCGTACCCTAGTTGACCTGCACAGTTCAGTCTGAGGCGTGGCGTCGAGCTGGTCGGAGGGGCCTTTTGTTCCTCCCAGCTCCGCCAATGGAACCTCCTGGATTACTTTGGGGGCATTGATTTCCTCTGCTGGGGCTGGCTTCTCTAGAAGGTGGCGCTGGACACCAAATTCCTCAGCTAAGTCTTCCAACCACTTCGGGGTTGAGTTAGCTGCCTTTGGAAGTTTTTGAGAGTTAGGGACTGGCATTATTTCTGGGTTTTCTATTTTGGTTGTTATTCGTTTTCTCAGTTGATCTATGTGCCTCCGCCAGATCCTCCCGTCTCCCATGTCTACATTGTATGATTTAGGGCCTGTTATTTCAACAATTGTCCCGGCTAGCCAGAGGGGGCCGTTTGCATAGTTCCGTGCAAACACTGGTGTTCCTACCAAGAACCCTCTTGTTTTCTTAGCGGCATCCCCATACCCATCAGGGGAGTAGTTGGGGTGTAAACGATCTAAGATGCATCTTAACTTTCGGCCCATTAGTAGCTCGGCTGGACTCTGTCCTGTGGCGGTACATGGCGTGACATGTTGGGCAGCCAGAAATGTGTCAACTCTGGCCTGCCAATCCCCCGGCCCTAGCCTAGATAATGCCTCTTTGGCCGTTCTTACGAATCTTTCCACTTGTCCATTACTGGCCGGATGGAAAGGTGCAGTGAGTGTGTGTCTGATTCCCATCTCAGCTAAATACCCCTCGAATTGAGTTGCTGTGAACTGGGGCCCATTGTCTGACACTAGAGTGTCCGGTAGCCCATGAGTGGCAAAGATTTTCCACAGAGTTTTGATTACCGCCTCTGCATTTGTTGACCGCATTAAAACAATCTCTAACCACTTGGAATACGCGTCCACTATTACAAGGAAGGTTTGGCCGTGAAATGGGCCAGCAAAGTCAATGTGGACTCACAACCAGGGGCCCTGGGGACATTCCCACTCCCTGACAGGTGCAGTGTGGGGAGCAGGCCTTGACTCCTGACAGGATTGACACTTGCCTACCCATTCGGCAATATCCTCATCCATTTTTGGCCACCAGACATAGCTCCTAGCCAACCGCTTCATCCTTACGATCCCGGGGTGTCCCCCATGTAATACCTTTAAGACCTTTTCCCTTAGGCATAAGGGCACAACGACACGATCACCCCACAAAAGGCACCCCCTTGCATCGACAGTTCATCACATTTGGTTACAAAAGATTTAAATTCCCCACCTTCAGTTTTTTCCGGCCACCCTTTTGCAACCCAGCTCATTACAGTTTTCAATACATGGTCTTTAACCGAGGCTCTCGCCACTTCCGCAGAAGTGATAGGCCCAGAGTCCAAAATGTCAATTAGCAGGACTGGTACTCCTGGGGTTGGGTTTTCAAGAATGTCCGGTAGCGAGCATCGGCTAAGGGCATCGGCATGCTCGAGAGTCCGGCCGGGTTGGTGAACAAGGCTGTAGGAGTATGCGGCTAGGAAAATAGCCCATTTAGTCATTCGGGGGACAAGGCAACAGGGGTGGGCCGATCCCCTGCCAGGAGGCCCAAGAGCAGCCGATGGTCCATGACCAGTTCGAATGTTCACCCAAATAAATACTCGTGGAACTTTTTCACTCCCGAAACGGCTGCCAGGGCCTCCCTGTCCAGCTGGCTGTAGTTCCGTTCAGTGCTGGACAGGGTGCGGGAATAGTAAGCAATGGGCGCCTCTAGCCCATTCGGTAGTCTGTGGCTCAAGTCGGCCCCTACTCCAAAAGGGGACGCATCACAGACCAACACAAGGGGAAGCGTTGCGTTGTATTGTATCAAGAGGCTGTCTGCAGATAAAAGTTTCTTTACTGCAGCAAAAGCGGCAGCCTCAGTTTTTCCCCAAACCCAAAGTGCTTTCTTTGCAAGTAACTTGTGGAGGGGTTCAGCTACTGTTGCTTTGTCTCGCAGAAATATGGAATAGAAGTTCAAGAGACCCAGGAAGGCTTGCAGTTCCGCCTTGTTTTTGGGGGTTGGTGCATTTCTAATGGCCCTTATCTTGCTTTCGGTGGGGTGAATACCAGTTCCATCCACCTTGTACCCCAGAAATTCTACAGAGGGTACTGCGATCATACATTTGTTTCTTTTTACCCTGAGGCCTGCACTTCTGAACCTTTCAAGCACTTGTCTTAGCCGGTCCCCTAGTTGTCGTTCGTCTGCTGCAGTAACAAGGATATCATCAAAATAGAGTACTACCCCTGGAAATCCTTGCAGCAGACGCTCCATTGTGCTTTGGAATAGGCCGGGGGCTATGCTGACTCCGAATTGCAATCTTGTACACTTGAAGGCACCTCTATGAGTTACGATAGTCTGTGCCTCGGTGATAGCGCCATCTACCGGCAGTTGCTGGTACGCCTGCGCAAGATCGAGTTTTGCAAAGATCTTGCCAGGGCCCAGAGAATGGAGCAAATCAGTGGTGGGTTCCTCCCGGTTCGGCCCGGTTCTGCCGAGCTGGTAGCGGTGACGATATGATGTCACTGAACTGGTTCTGCCCCCTCCCAGCCCCCCCCACCCCCCCCGCTCCCGTGTTATTCTTACCTTTTATTTGGCCCCACCCCCAATCTATTGCTGCCTCCTGAGTCCCAGCTGATGGCTATAGGGAAAAAAACTGTTTAAACTCTTGCCACGGGGCTTCAAAGGGCCGCCCTACAGCTGATCAGTGTTAAAAGAAAACAAATGAGTAGACCAGTGCCTGCAAAAATAAATGGGTAGACCAGTGCCTGAAAAAAATACATGAGTAGATCTGTACAGCTCTGCAAGCAGTTAAAAGCCTGGTAGACCAGGACCTCTGCTAAATCCTAAATAATTGTCACATGACCATCAAGCCATGCCCACAAATTAAGCCACGCCCACAGAATCGGTAGTAAAAAATTTTAGAACCCACCCCTGGAGCAAATGGTGTACAATTGGGACCGGATAGGCGCTTTGTTGGAGGGCCTTATTAATTGTACACTTATAATCTGCGCAGATGCACACTGACCCATCTGGTTTAATGGGCATTACAATTGGGGTTTCCCATTTAGCGTGATCTATGGGAACTAAGACCCCTTGTTTGAATACCTTATCCAGCTCGAGATCGATCTTTAGTTTTAGCGCAAAAGGCACTCTCCTCGCCTTGAGCCGGATTGGGGCTACATTTGGGCCTAGATTAAATGTAATAGGGGTCCCCAAATACTTGCCCAGGTGGTCGTCAAACACGTCCTGGAACTCTTGCATCAGGTTGTCCTTTAGGCTGCCTCGCATGTTGTTGATTCCTGTGACCCCCATTCCCAGAGCCTTAAACCAGTCCAGGCCCAGGAGGCTTTGGAGGTGTCCACAAACCACAGTGAGGGGTAGGTTCTTTCGGTGCTGGCCGAACTTGACCTGGAATGTGCCGACGCCTTCTACAGGGATGCGGTTTCTCTGATAGTCTCGTAGCCATAGTCGCTGAGGCTGTAGTTGTCACTTTCGCAGGCTGGGGATTGCTGCCTTCAGGCTTGCCCAGGACATGATGGATAGAGATGAGCCGGTGTCAATTTCCATCTTGCATGGACTTCCTTCAATCTCTACCATGATGTGTAGCTTCTTTTCAGGAGCCGTGTGCACTTGGCCGACTCTAGTATTGCAGGTCTCTGGACTTTTGAAAGTCGCACCTTTTTTTGGGTGGCCGTATCTGTCGGGTTTCTTGTGCTGCGGTGGTTCGGCTTGACTAGTGACAGCTCTTTGCTTATGGCTGGATGGCTGGCTAGCCCGGCACACCCTTGCCAAGTGTCCTTTTTTGTCGCAGCGTCTGCAGACTGCGTCTCTGAATTTGCAGGTCTGTCGTTGGTGGGACCCACCACAGCTTGCGCAGACCTCTCGACAGTCTTTTGGATCACACTTGTTCTTTTCGATTTTGAAGACGTCTTCGTCAGACTCTTCCTCGCTGTCAGTCTGGGCCACTTCACTGTGCACCGGAGCTGACTTTTGGGCTGCTTGAGGTGGCGCCGGTCGTTGCAGGGTCTCCGCAGCCTTAGTGGAGGATTCGTGCACCCTGGCTTCATCCAGTGTGATGTGTAGAGTTAGATTTGACTTGGCTAGAAGTCGTCTCTGTAGGCGAATAACTCTAACGCCGCAGATTAGTCTCGATACTCGCAGTGCGTAGCGGCCTTGCACAGGGCGGCCATGTAAGCGCTGATCGGCTCCCCTTCTCACTGCAGCCGCTGGCGAAATTCATATCTCTGTACAAATTTTGATGGTACCGGGGCATAGTGAGCCCTCAGCATGGTCTGCAAGACCTGCCACAGTACCGACTGAACCGGGGTTGGCTCAGATAGTGACTCAGCCATGTCGAAAACCTCGGGGCCACAGTGGCTCAGGAATAGGGCCCAATTGTGACTCCAACCCCCGAGCCCATCTTATCAGAGGGAGAAGACTTCGAAAGTGAAGGAGAGGAGTTGGCAAGGCCTCCCTCTCCAGGACCCTCCTCTCTGGCAATGCCTCAGGTGTCCTCCGAAGGCCAAGAGATAGGCCAGGAGCCAGGCACTTCCGAGCAGCCACAGTTAGACAGTGACGGAGATGAGTCTTGGCTGGATCCCCGAGAGCGTCGGAAAGATAAGCGCGCGCAGCAGAGAAAGAGGCATGCCAGAGATTAAGCTGAGTCACTGGACCACACCCCACAGGGGATAAAAGGGGGTGTGGTGGCCATTCAGGCCTTGTGATGGACAAAACTGAAAAGCTAGCAAGTCATACTGCGTTTCTGGAACTTCGTTATATGCCCTCCTTGGATTTATTATGGACTGAACTTGACAATTCTTTGGCTTTGTGGACTTATTTTGGTGTATCGGACAGAGGAGAAAAATCTCCCTTTGTGAGTAAAGTCTTTGGCAGGCAGCTACTGGGTTGCTGCCAATTCTGTTATCTCAAGGGAATTCCTGACTGCTGGTTTTATTAACTCCTGGCTGACTGTTTGTGTGCGTGTGTGAGATGGGGACAGAACAGGCCCACTTTCTGTTATCGGAGAGTCCTTGCAGGTCGTTGGCCTCAAGGAAACACTCAAATCGAGTCATGTACGACCCCCACTTCTCCTTGGATGGGTTGAAAGGCGTTGGCGGTGCGAATGCAGACATCGTGGTTGTTGCGCTTGGCACTTTAGGCTCGTCCACCTGGCTGGATTTGTTGCTGTCAGCTCTTTTTGTTTGCTACCTGTCTACCTCGATCCCATCCTCGTTGCCAGTGTTAAATTGGGAGATTGAGGCAACAGGAGCCAGGTCATGAACAACAACAGCTCTTTATTTCACAGTGTGAATCCAGCAAAGGATGCAACAAAACAGCTCCCTTTATATAGTTTTCAGGCTAGGGAGTTAGCCAATCACCAACGTGCATTTTCCCTCCAAAAGTTCCCTCCAAAACTAGATACATTACAGTGTCCATCGGTGCTGGTGCTTGGATCACCTGCCTCCCCCATGCCTCTGCCTCCACCTGCTGCCGTTGCCACCATGCAAGCCTCCCGTGAGCCTCCCATGAGGAAAAAGAGAGAAAAAGCAAAGCAGCTGGCCGCGGAGCCACCTGCTTCGGGAAGCGACCCAACAAACAGAAGCCCCGCACCCAGAAAGACACGGGTGAAAGTCATTCTCCACTGAGGCAGAGACCGAACAAGCAACAGCACAGGGCATCTGGATCGCCTGCCTGCTGATCTCCGGTGGCGGCGGCGCTGGGTGGGGGGCTTTTGATTGTTGGCTTTGGGGTGGCACTTGGGACTGGCCAGCGAAGGACACCACCCTTCTAGCGCCCCCCGCCCTGGCAAAGGCAAAGCAGAAGCAGATGGGGGCTGCGCAGAGCTCCTCCGATGTCCTCCCCAGCCCCAGCGCTGCTCGGGGGCTATCCGCAGGCGAAGGTCTCAGGGTCTGCTCACCTGGCATGGTTGAAATCTGAAATCTGACTACCATTCCAATCAGCCATTCCTTTGTTTTTACTTTCACACACACACAAACACTAACCTACTTTCTGGCTCCGTTCTCTGCTGCGTGTGCAGGGCAAGAGAAGTAGTCTGTGGGACTATGGTAAAAAAAAATTGTTCAGACCTTCCAACTTCTCATGAAAAAAAAATATATCGCGAAGTTGGAAGGCCTAAACAATTTTTTTTACCGTAGTCCCACAGACTACTTTTTTTGCCCTGCACACGCAGTGGAGAACGGAGCTGGAAAGCAGGTTAGTGAAGGGATGTGGCTGCTGGGGGAGTGCCAGCCCTGGATAACTCTCCAAGGTTGGATCAGATCTCTCTCTCTCTCTCACACACACACACACACACAGAGGTTGGAGCTTTCTTTCTTTTCTCCTGCCCCCCTCCCGCCCCACCTACTGGATACCCCTGGATTCCCTCCCCAAGCCCGCCTGGCCCATGCACCACCCACGCAAGTGACGTAGAGTTGGCCATGCCCACTCAGTCACATGAAAACCACCCAGCCATGCCCACCCAGCCATTAGGAAGAATTATTTGAATCCCACCATTGGGTAAAGGATATTAAAAGGTGTTCTCTTGGTTTTTTGGCACCTAAAGATATTAGAAAAAAGTTTCCTCTGCACTGTTACTTTTGTATTTTGCACTTATTGTATCTGTTGGCCAGATAAGCACCTGAGGGAAAAATTAAGCGACCATGCAACAGGCCACCATTAATCACCTCATGGCTTCGCCTGCCTCACTCCATCCACAACCTTCCGTGCCACTTTTAAAGGCGTTATGAGTCGAATTCAGCCCTACCCCCTGGGCCATTTTCTCTTCCACCTGGCTTTGGAAAACTTGCCTGCTCAGCACCCGTGAAAGAACCAAGTAAGTACATGATGGATGTTTTTTTGGGGGGATGGGGGGAAGGCGCCTGTCACTAAGCCACACCATCCATTACGTCACTCACCCAATCGCTCTCCCGGTCTCCGTGAGGCATTTTGGCCGGCAAGAAATGAAAAGAGTAAGCAAATAGGTTTTTTCCTGGACGGTGCACCTTGCTGACACTTACGCCCCTGGCTCTCCTCTTTCTGGAGGTCCCCTTGCTAGGGTGTGGCATAAGCAATGGGGACAACAAGAGGAATGTGTGGAACAGCCCAAAACCGTGCCGGCACTGCAGCGAAAAGCATGAACAAAAGAGGGTGGAGTTTGCGTCACTGGCTGAGCCTGGCCGCCCCATCTCTCAGACCAGGTTGCTGAAGCACTACCAGCAGCGGCTCCAAGAGGGGGCTGCCTCTGCCGCCTCCTCCACCTTTTTCCACCCCCTCAGATGTTGTTGCTACTTCAGAGCACGCCTGGAGCCAGGAGACTACAGGGGAGCGGACCGGTTGGGCACTATTGAAGTCCATATCATCCTCTCGCTCCTTCAGCTCTTTCCCAATTCAGTGATAAATAGCATAGGAGAGAATTGGTGGGGAACGTGTGTGTGTATCTGACATGCTGAGCTTACATTTTATGTAACTCCTGAGAAATGTTAAGGCGTGGTGTTATTTTGCTCTCCTCCATTTTCCCCCTCGCGGTTCCCTCTCCCGGGCGAATTGAGAAGCTTTAAAAAAGGCTGCGGGGTTTCCCAGAGCACCCTTTCCACTTCTTGACTGCCTCTCCTTGCTCGTCACTTTCCTACTACCGGGATGGTTCAGTAACGATCGGTTGAGCCCCGAAACTGTATTTATTTATTTATTTATTTATTTATTTATTTATTTATTTATTTATTTATTTATTTATTTATTTATTTATTTATTTTCAAATTTATAGACCGCCCTTCTCCCGAAGGACTCAGGACGGTGTACAGCCAAAGTAAAAAACATAGATACAAACATTAAAAACAATTTAAAAAGATATATATAGATTTGGCCCCAAAGTTAAAAAAAATAGTAACAAAACATATTAAAAACATTTAAAAAGCATTAAGCCAGCCCGGCTTGCTGAAAAAGGAAGGTCTTCAGGGCACGGCGGAAGGCACCGAGGTCTTGAATTCTTTGTATCTCTGGGGGCAGTTGATTCCAGAGAGCAGGTGCCCCCACAGAGAAGGCCCTCCCCGTGGGGGCCACCAGTCTACATTGCTTGGCCGATGGCACCCTGAGGAGGCCCTCTCTGTGGGAGAGCACCGGTTGGTGGGAGGTCGTTGGTGGCAGCAGACTGTCTCGAAGGTATCCAGGTCCTATGCCATGGAGCGCTTTAAAGATGATAACCAACACCTTGAAGCGCACCCGGAAGACCACTGGGAGCCAGTGCAGCTCACGCAGGAGAGGTGTTATGTGGGAGCGCCATGCAGCTCCCGTCACTACCCGCGCTGCCGCATATTTTTACCGCTGAAGTACAAACACCTCTGAACCCAATAAAGCATTATTACTAGTGACCGCAGACCTTTTCTCTCCTCAGTCTCCTGCGTGTCAGCAATAAGTACGCAAGGAGCAGGTCCAGGCCGCAGGCAAAGTAGGACTTGGAGGCGTGGATTTAAAGGGATTAACTGCCGAGGCTTTAGCATTTTGAATGGATGGTCTGCTTGCAGATGTGGAGCAATACATGGGATAGCTTTCAGAGTTGTTCGAAGTAGGGTATTTCCAGGGAGAAGGCCCGAACGACAAAGGTGGCTTTGCGTTTTCCACTTCTGATCCAACATTCTGCACTCTTGCTTATGGGATTCTCACCCGGGGTCATTTCTTTCCCACCCACCCCTCTCTCAGGTACTTTGTGTTTAAGGCACCCTTTACAGTAGTCTTGAGTGTTTTACGACAGGCTTTTGTTAATCTCACACCCATTTATTCTAAATGGAAACATCTTCTTCCTCTTTTACTGAAAGATCGATGATGGTAAAGGGTATTAAAGGGTGTTCTCTTCGTTTTTCGGCACCTAAAGATATTAGAAAAAAGTCGCCTCTGCACTGTTATTTTTCTTTTACTGCTTTGGGTGTCGAGGGAGATACAAAGTTCTGATTCTTACTCTTCTTGCAGCCTCAACCATTGTTATTTGATGCTGTTGTAGTGTGTCTTTGATGTCTCTCCATCTTCTTCTGGGTCTGCCTCGTGTTCTTTGACCTCTTTTTGTATATGCCTTGTATGGTATGGAATCCCATGACATCCTCTCCAGGTGAGCAAACCACTTTATTTGCTGTTTTTGTATATAGTTCAGGTTTAGTTCTATGCCTGTTCTTTTATGATCTCATTTCTGATTTTATCTCTTCTGGTTACTCCAGCAGCTTTCCTCAAAGATCTCATTTCCGTAGTGACTAATTTTCATTTGTTGTAAGTGTCCATGTTTGGCACTAGTAACATAGGGAGGGGATGAATGTGTTTTGAGATGCTTCTTTGTGCTGATCGGTACTACCTTATGTTGTAGGAGTGGAGCTAGGTGTCCCAATAGTTGGTTTGCCTTATTGAAGCCTACGTTAATCTCATCATTCATCTTTGGTGACTTGTTCCTAGATATCTGAACTTTGATACTTGTTTAAGGTATGCTTTTTTCTTCTGCTTGCCATTACTTCTGTTTTCTCTTTGCTGATTCTCTAATTATTTGTCTTGCATTCTTGGTTCATGGCCATAAGATGTTGCAGTTTCTCAGGTGTACTTGCTATCAATGCCTGATCATCTGCAGAGTAGTTTGTTGATATTTCCATTCTTGGGTTTGGCTTCTTTGCTTATGCTGTCAATGTAGATGATAGTACACATCCCTGTTTTACTTACTCCAGATGTTACTATGAAGGGTTCCAATGTTTCTTGGTTTGTTCTGACTACACTTCTGTAATTGTGATATAAGCTTTTGCATACACATGTTCACGTACTCCATATTGGGTAATTTGCCATAGCAATACAAGTAGTCCTCGAGGTATGAACCTAATGGAGCCTCTGCCAATCAGCTGTTTCTGGTACAACAGAAGGAGAGAGGAACTAAATTGCCTCCAAGCAGCTCTTGGAGCTCTCAGTTTACAGTTTTTAAAAAATCCCATTTGCTGCTGATCAGCTCAAGCGTCTTCAGACAGCTGCCCAGAGGAGGTTGGGTGGTACTTTACAGAACTCTGATTGCAGTTGCTTTAAAAAAAAACCACCTGCCACTAATTACAGGTAGCTTAAGAGTCTCCAGCCAGGCACAGAGGGAGATTTACAGATCTCTTGGCTTGCAATAGTAACAGAGATTGAAGGGACCTTGAGGTCATCTAGTCCTTCTAGACATACCTAATTCCAGCAAACATTCTTTATATGTTTTAGCCTCCAGTCCCCTAATCATCTTTGTTGCTCTTCTCTGCACTCTTTCTAGACTCCCAACATCTTTTTTACATTGTGACAACCAAAACTGGATTCAGTATGGTCTTATCAAGGCATTATAAAGTGGTATTAACACTTCACATGATCTTGATTCTATCCCTCTGTTAATGCAGCCTACAACTCTGTTGGCTTTTTTGGCAGCTACAGCACACTGCTGCCTCATATTTAAGTGACTGTCCACTAAGACTCCAAGATCCCTCTCACAGTTACTACTATTGAGCCAGGTACCACCCATACTATACTATGCAGTTCCATTGAGGACTACACGTTGAGTGCGGTTGGTCAGCCAGTTATGAATCCATCTGCTGGTGATGCTGTCTAACCCACATTTTTCTATTTTATCAAGTAGTAGCAGGGGTGAAATGCTCCCAGTTCGGACCGGCTCGGGCGAGTAGGTAGCGATGGTGGCGGGCAGTTCGGAGAACCGGTAGCAAAAATCCCTGCCCCTGCCCCCCATGCCCAGCTGAGCCGCGCAATCATCAGAGCCTTTTTTTCTTTTAAATGGCTCTGACGAGCCAAGCTCTGACGATCCCAGCTGAGTTGCCTGCCCCCACCAGCCTCCAGCTTGCTTACCTTAGCTGCTGGTCGCAACGCCTGCCTTGCTTCGCTTGCTGTAATACCTGCAATCCATTGCATCAGCAAGCAACTGAATCTCCCTGCCTGCAATCAAGCTCATCGGTGAGCAGATCTATCTGCCTGCCTGCCTTCCTGCCTGCCTTGTATCTTCTATTGAAGAGGTCTCCAACCTTGGCAACTTTAAGACTTGTGGACTTCAACTCCCAGCAAAGCTGGCTGAGGAATTCTGGGAGTTGAAGTCCACAAGTCTTAAAGTTGCCAAGGTTGGAGACCCCTGTTCTATTGGGTAAGTTTTTTTCCCCTTTGGGAGCTTTAAAAAAACAGTTAATTGGGGTTTTTTTTAGTTGTTCTTTTTTTAGACCTAGCCATTTAAAGTTTAGGAAGTTTTAAATTTAGCTGCTTTTATATAAAAATAAAAATAAATTAAAATAAATTAATATTTGTGCAGCTTTCTGAGATTTAGTGTGTTTCTGTAGTGTTTCACTCTAACTACACAAACACACAAAATCTCACAAAGCTGTATGTGGAATTTTGTGTGTGTAAAGTGTTAAAGTTGGTTTTTTGGGCTTTTTGTGGCTGTGTGAGGTTCCTGCTTGTTGCAGGGGCCATTTTGGGTCTAGCACAGCTGCTTTTACATTGCGGGTGAGCCAGTTGTGTTGTGTTGTGTTGTGTGTGTGTAAAGTGTTAAAGTTGTTTTTTTGGGCTTTTTGGGGCTGTGTGAGGTTCCTGCTTGTTTCAGGGGCCATTTTGGGTCTAGCACAGCTGCTTTTATATTGTGGGTGAGCCAGTTGTGTTGTGTTGTGTTTTGTAGGTTAAAAAAGGGCAAAGAAGTGACATTGACTTGGCCACGCCCACGCCCACCCAGTCACCTTACCACCAAGCCCCGCCCACTAATTAAGCCCCGCCCACAGAACCGGTAGCAAAAAATTTTAGATTTCACCCCTGAGTAGTAGGTCTACTTTATCAAATGCTTTACTGAAGTCCAAGTAAATTATAGCCACAGCATTTCTCTGGTCCACTAATTTTGTCACTTTGTCAAAGAATGCAATAAGTTTAGTCTGGCATGATCTGTTTTTGACAAACCCATGTTGGCTTTTGGTTATTACTTTGTTTGCTTCTAGGTGTTCGGTGAGTCATTGCTTGATTATCTTTTCCAGAATCTTCCCTGGTATTGAGGTCAGGCTGATAGGTCTGTAGTTTCCTGAATCTATTTTTTTCCTTTTTTAAAGATGGGAACTACATCAGCTCTTTTCCAGTCCTTGTTGTGGCCCATCAGCGGCCTATGCAGTTAGTAGCTGATTCCGACAGCGAGGAGGCTGGTGTGGTGCTGCGCCAGCAGCCTGTGCAGCTGGCGCTCAAGTCAGACAATGAGGAGGCTGGAGAAGATGTGGTGCCAGAGGTCGGGATTCAGCCAGGGCCTTCAGAACCTCCAGAAGCTCCCATAAGTGAAGAAGAAGAAGAGGAGGAGCCTCTTCTCAATGCATGAGCGTGCAGAGGTGTTAAAAGGCAGGAGTGGCTCCTCAGGAGGAGGTCTCCTCGAGAGTAAGGCTTGGGGCTAATTGGCCACTCCCTTAGCCTATTTAAGGAAGGACGACTGATGCAATTTGCAGGAAACAACTTTGTTCATATTCCTTCGTGTCTTGATTCCAGAAACATTTGATTCGGCTCTTGTTTCTCTCTTGTCAGTTTTCCTGCAAATTGCTTCTGGGCATTCTGCCAACCACAGTAAGATTACAGTTATCTGAAATACTGTGCTTCAGAATTGAGTTATTATTCTTTGGATTCTTGTCGGCTGTTAATGAAGTTAAATTAACAGCCCTTGTTTAGAAAAGACTGATTTAAATTGTATTTGTGTTCGAACAACTACTAAGAAAGATCATTAGTAGTCCTTAATTAGCAAACTAAGGTTTGTACGGACTTTGTGTGTGCTGCGTTCTTTGGGGTCCATCGCTGGGGCAGAACAGTCCTCTGGCAGTTATCCGGTGCTCCAGGATCCTTGAAAGATATAGTTCAGTGGTTCTGAGATCTCGTCTGCCAGTTCCTTCAGAACCTTGGGGTGTAATCCGTCCAGTCCTGGTGATTTGAACTCATCTAGGGTAGACAGGTACTCACTTACCATTTTCTTCCCTATTTTAACTTGTGTTCCTAATCTGTTTTTTGTGACAGTTGCAAAAAACGAGTTAAGCAGCGGTGAAATGCTCCTGGTTCGGACCGAATTGCCCGATCCGGTAGTGATGGCGGCGAGTGGTTCGGAGAACCAGTAGCAAAAATCCCTGTCCCCATGGGGTCCAGCTGAGCCGCGCGATCATCAGAGGCTTTGTTTTTTACTTTTTACTTTTAAAAGCATTTTTTCTTTGGCCGAAAAAATGCTTTTAAAAGTAAAAAAAAAAAAAAAGCCTCTGATGATCGTGCGGCTCAGCTGGGATTGTCAGAGGCTTTTAAAAGCATTTTTTACAACCTCTTTGGACAAAGAGGTTGTAGAAAAAATGCTTTTAAAAGTAAAATAAAAAAAAAGTTGGCCATGCCCACCCAGTCACATTACCCCTCACCCACCAAGCCACACCCACAGAACCGGTAGTAACAAATTTTACATTTCACCACTGGAGTTAAGTAGTTCTGCTTTCTCCCTGTTGCTTGTCACCTTCTTGCCACTTTCTCCCATCAATGGACCAATTGTTTCCTTGACTTTTTTCTTGCTTTTAACAGGTTGGAAGAAACTTTTTTTGGGTTATTTTTTACTTTTGTTGCAAGCCTTTGTTCATTGTTAGCCTTAGCTTTCCTTACTTCATTTTTACAGGCTCGGGCTATTTGCTGATATTCTGCCTTAGTTATGTGCCCCTCTTTCCACTTTTTATACTTGTCCTTTTTGTCTTTCAATTTGTCAGAGAGTTCTTTATGCAGCCATGCTGGTTTCTTTTGAGAGCTGTTGTTTTTCTTCTTCGTTGGTATTGTGCTAGATTGGGCTTTTATAATCTCACTTTTCAAATTTTCCCAAGCTTCTTGAGTTGTTTTCCCCTTGAGGATTCTCATCCATGGAATCCTTCCCAAGCTCTCTCTAAGTTTATTGAAATTAGCTCTCTTAAAGTCCAAGACTCTGGTTTGACTTGGTTCTATTGCTTGTGCTTGCATAATGTTGAATTCCAATATTGTATGATCACTCCCCCCTAAGGTTCCTGTAGCTTCAACACCTATCATTTCATCTCTGTTAGTGAGAATTAAGTCCAAAATGGCTGATCCCCTTGTTCCCTTCTCTACTTTTTGGGAAACAAAGTTGTCTGCTAGGTGTCAGGGTTCCAAGTAACACCCCCAATGATAGAAGACTCCAAGGCTAGAAATTCCTCAAAGTTCCATTTTATTAGAGATAAATGGCACATTTGGGAAAACCCGAATCTGAAAGCTTCCAGGTTTTCCCCACCCATAGGAAAGTTGAAGTTGGAAGGGTGTGGCCAGCACCACGGCTGGTACGGCAAATTCCGGGGCTCTGGGAAAACGCTGATATCTCAGCCATTTCAGGAGATCCCCAGGGATCATAGCTGTCCCGTAGGGACAGTGAAGAACGGAGGCACAGGCTGGTATGAACAGGGAAGTCGCAAGTTCCCTGAAGTGCTGGCATTAGCCTCCGACCCAGCGGCAAGGGAAGACATCCATTAGGAGCTGTCAAAAGCCGGGTGGCCACACGCAAGAAGAGAAGGAAAAAAGAATGAGGTGATAATCTGGGTGAGAAACTGTTGTCTTGGAAACAAGATTCCTTTATATACTTAACTCCTGAACTTTTGAAACTATTTTACTTGAGAGAATTGGCAAAGAGGAGAGAGGAGGGAGCAGAATAAGGCTACCTCCCCACTTCCGGAATAGCAGAGGAGGAGCGGAAGCCATTAATACAGACTGATTAATGAAAGCTGAAAAATTAAATTAAATGAATTAAAAGCGGATTGGACAAAGAGGTGAATGAACTGTACTTTAAAAATTTGAGTTTTGTGACAGCAAGAGAAAATTGACACGGAATTAAAAAATATGCTACAGACTATATATGAAGATCTCAAGACAAGATTAGACAAGGTAGATGGGAGAATGGAAAAACTGGAAGGAAACATGGAAAAACTGGAAGGAGAATTGAAAGAAGTTAAAGAGATGATAAGGAAAAATGAACACCGATTGCAGCAAATGGAAGAAAAAGCAGAAGCAACGGAGAAAAAGTTGAAGAGATGGACTATAGACTTACAATTATTGATAAAAATCAGGAAAAAAATTATAATTTTGGAAATGGATAAAGCTGATTATTACTTAAGATTCCAAAATATTGAAGAAGAAAAGGGAGAAAATTTAGCAGAGAAAATTGCAGAGATATTAGCAGAAGTAATGGAAGAAAGTAAGGAAAGGATATTAAATAGGATCGATGAGATATATAGAGTGCACACAAGATATGCAATGAGAAATAATCTGCCTAGAGAAATTCATGTCAGATTTACTAAGAAAACATTGAGAACAGAGATATTGCAAATGATGAGAAATGCAATGATAAAGCACAAAGGGAGAGAAGTAGTGGCACTGAAACAAATTCCAAGAAGAGTGAGAGACCTGAGAAAAGAATATCAATTTCTTATGAAATGTTTGATAAAGAGAGGAATAAATTTTAGATGGTTGATTCCAGAAGGAATATTGGTGAACTGGCAAGAACAAAGATACAGATTAGACTCAATAGAGAAAGCAGAGTTATTTTATAAACAACACATAGATGTTCAAGAGGAAGAAAGATTGAGAGATGAAAAAGGGGATGGACAACAGGAGGAGAAGAAAAAACAGCCAAGAGAGACAACGAGAGAACAAGGTGAGAGACCGTTAAGAGAAGGAGCAAGGGCAAAAGAAGTTAAAGAACAAAGAGAGATAAGAACGAGTAGATTGACAAAACAAGTAAATAAATAAGAAATGGAAGAAATTAAAATAATATCTTTGAATATAAATGGACTAAACTTGGCAATAAAAAGAAGAAAAATATTCAACAAATTAGAGAAGTTAAAATTACAAATTATATGCTTACAAGAAGTACATATTAGAAAGCAACATAAAAAGCTTTTGGAGCAAATAAAATTGGGGACATTGTACACAACATTGGCTTCTCAAAGCAAAAGAGGAGTAGTATTTTACATTAAACAGACAATCCAATCCAAACAAATATTTGAGGATGAGGAAGGAAGAGTATTAATGGTAGAAATTGAGAAAGACTTTATACAATATATGGAAAAAGAATTGACTTTTTTCTTTAAAGAAAACAGAAAAGATACATCATTACAAAACGTATGGGATACTAGTAAAGCATATATAAGGGCTTGATAATGACTTATACGGGGGAAAAATAAACAGAATAGACAAACTCAAAAGAAATTGGAAGAGGAGTATAAGAAATTAGAGAAAGAATTGCAAAAAAACTCACAAGACAAAAAAATTAAAAATTTATTATTATTTTTTTTATAGAAACTTTATTGAGGTTTTTTACAAACAAAACAAAAATAAAAAAAAGAGAAAAAAAAGGAACAAAACATTCAGACAAAGACATAAAACATATAAGTATAATAACATTTTCAATTACTATCAGATGTACAGTGTTTTAACTATTTACATAAATAATACTTGGTGATATTTCAGCTCACTTTTAATCAATATTTAGTACACCTTTAGGTCTTTCTTTCATTTTATCATGCAACCACTTATACCACCTTTCCCACACCAAATAATAAACTATCTTCTCATCATTTAATTCATAGGTTAATTTAGTCATCTCTGCGCACTCGAGTATTTTCTTAATTGTAAACTCTTCTGGTGGTTGAGTTTTCTCTTTCCAGTACTATGCATATGCCAATCTGGCGGCTGTAATTATATGGATCATTAAATGTATCATTTCCTTTCTATATGGCTTCTTTATTATTCCCAGGAGGAAAATCTCTGGTATTAATTCAATATCTTCATCTATTATTTCATATAACCACCTCCTAATTTTATTCCAGTATCCTTTCGCTTCCTGGCATGTCCACCACATGTGAAAGAAGGTGCCTTGTCCATTAAAAATTTAATGGACTTGGAAAAACATAAATTGAACTTAATTGAGAATGAAGACTTGGCAAGGAAAATAAAATCAACAAAGCAATTTTTTTTTATTGAAAAAGTTTTCAAATACAAATTTTTCCCCCATTTTTCTCCCCCCCCTCCTCCCTAACCCCCCCTCACCACCCATCCCCCCCTGTGACTTCTTCACAACAAAAACCTAATTCATAACAGATTATATAATATTTTACCATCCCCTTACTCCCTCCTCTAAATACTGACCCTTACTTGCTAATAATATTATTAATATTATTACTTCCCCCTTTTACCATACATTTCAAAAAAACATTCTACTATAACATTGTATGATAACTTCTAATTTAGCATAATATTATTATAACTCCCAATTTAGCAATAATCTGCCCTTTTTCTCCTCCCCCATACTTATATCTGTATATTATTACAACATTTCAAAACAACCTTCCACTTTAAAACTATATAATAAATCCTACTTTAAGATTTAATCTTTTGTGTATATTAATATAACATTTCAAAGCAGCCTTCCCCATAAATCCTAATTTGACATTTATTCAACTCTATCCATTTTCTCCACTCCCCTAAATATATCACTTAAACATCCCTTTTCTTAAACTAAACAATCAGTAAACTAACCTATTTCCACCCACTTTCCTACAAAATTGCCATGCACAACAATTCTTAATATCTTTAATCCACTGCCCGCCCTGCTAAAAAAAATATATTCCGTTATATAGAAAAAATCAATGACTTTAAATTTATAATCCATATAATATCTTCTTTGATATCTTTCCACTGGATTGTTGAGTCCATCATCCATATTAGGGTAACATAGCATCCTGGTGCAACAGTTTGTTCAAAATCCTCCGTCATCATCTGCCCCCATCAGTAATGAATATCCTCATATGTATATAAAAGAAAAAAACAACCACCCGAGTGACATTATAATTATATTCCATATAGTTGTAATTGTGGCTTTCATCAGGATTATTAATTCCCATCATCATATTGGGTAACAACCAGATCTTCTGCATGCCCCAGCATAGCTCTCTTGCCTTATAGCTCAAGATAAATATAATATATTTATCAATAAAAAAAAGAAATCCAAAATAGATAATTTCAATCCAACAATTTAAGGCTCTTTTCACATCCTAAAATTACGGCATTGCAGAGGTCTGTCACTCTCCTCAGGATAATATTAACCAATACTTCGCCTCAACTATCTTTTCATATATTCATTCATTTTTTAAAAAAATAACTGGCTTCACTGTTGCTTAATTTAGAAATTTTTATTTTTGTGAGACCTATTTCTTTTTTTCTTTTCTTTTTGTGGGTTTGATCTCCATCCTAGTTTCCTTTCTACAAGTTGTATATCAACTGATCGGTTTTCATTCTGCTTTATAATTTGATCTTGTTGGTTTTGTTTTTGTGCCTCATATTTCTTTTTTGCTCCATACTTGTCTGTGACTTGATGAATCATCACATTAGAGTCCGATGCCACTTCTCTCATATTTGTAGATAATCCAGTTGAGGTGTCTAAAGAATCCAAAGGCAATTTGTCCACCGCAACCTCTGTAATTCAATGTTTTCCCTTTATTTCCAACTCCTTCTGCTTATCCTGTATTGTGCCTAAAGATGTTAAGTTCATTTTCAAAAATTTTTGATAAAATTCTTCCGCTTTTTCAACAGTATTTAGTTGGTATCTTTCTCCTTGATATCTCAATATTATACCAACTGGGGCATCCCACCTGAATGGAATATTTCTTTTTTTTAGCTCAGTCACCAGAAAACCAAATTTCTTCCTTTCCGATAACATCTTGGGTGGGAGCTCTTTGTAAATCCAAATCTTTCTTCCAAACAATTGCAAAGTAGAGTTAAAGGAATTTTGCACAATATTATTTCTAATTTCTTTATCGGTAAAATAAATCACCACATCTCTAGGCAATTGCCTTTGCTTTGCAATCCAGGAGTTTATTCTATAAACTCTATTGATCCTACAAAATACTTCCTCAGGTTGAACCTTTAAGATCCCAGCCAGAATTTCAGAAGATATTTTCCTTAAATCATCTCTGTTATTTTCCTGCAATCCTCTCAGTCTAATCGCATATTCAGTGAAATTATATTGCATCATTAAAACTTCTCTTTCAATCCGTTGTTGCATGTTTTCTGCATTACAAGTCTTTTGATCAGCCTCCATTTTAGGTTTTTCTTCTGAGCTATTGTCTTGAGTGTTTGTCAAATCATTTTCAATTTTTTGTATTCTATTGTCCAAATTGTCCTCAATTTCTTCCACTTTAGACTCTAATAAGTTAGTATTTGCATCCAACTTGATCATAAATTCTGTAAAGCCATTAGCCATTTTTATAATCTTTTGGTCCAGAGTATCAAACTTTAATTGCACTAATTGTTTAATTTCCTGCTTAAATTTTTCAAAGTTCTGATTCACAATCTCATCCCTTCTTACAATCTCCTCCAAAAGAAATTCAATTATATTAAAATCAGTTTTCTGAGACTGGAGCTTTAAAACTTGTTCACGTAATTTATTAATGGGGGAATCCCCCCCCCACAGTTTGTTTGTCCGGCTTTGCAAGCTTTAATGCCATATTTCCACACAGACAAACTATTTTTTAAAAAAAGAAAAGAGAGGCAAAGAAGAAAAAAAAACTTTTTTCCAACCAAGATCAATATCAGATCTCCAGGAAGAGAAAAACACAAAAATAGAGCTTTATCTTCAAGTGTAGCCAGAAGTATTTATTCCGCTACTTTGTATCTTAATAGGAAACGGAAGGACTCTCCCTTTCAGCCCCTTCTCAAGCCTCGGCAGTCGCCATTTTTAAAAATTCTTTTTTTCCTTTCCTTTTCCTTCTTCAATAACTGTTGTAAAATAAATAAAATACTTGCGATTCAGGGTCACAGGTCCAGCTCATATCCTTTTTAATTGTTCTGTTAATTTTTGTAGGCTTGTTCTTGTCGCCTAGCTCTGCATGGGCAGAGGTCTCCCAAAGCCCGGAGCGGCGGCGGGGGAAATAGGGAGCCTTGTCTGCTTCGTCCCCAAAAGTAAAAAAAAACAAATAAAATCAAGATACCAGAAAGATAAGGATGAATATGGCTTAGAACTAGGAAACAACGGATTAGACAAAATTTTGATGGGACCAGGAAAAAAAGCATTGGCCAAGTTATATAACTACTTATTAGATGAAGACAGAGATGAGGATACAATCAGAAACCAATTGAGAGCATGGGAGAGCAACATTGGGCACAGTTTGAACTTTAACGAATGGGAAGAAGCCTGGAATAAAAACTATAAATTAACTAGAGCAGCCACATACAAGGAAAACCATTATAAAATGCTCCATAGGTGGCATTTAGCACCTGCGAGATTAGCAAAGATGTTCCCCAATGTACACCCAAATTGTTGGAAATGTGGCCATGGTCAGGGCACCTTCTTTCATATGTGGTGGACATGCCCCGAAGCAAAAAGATACTGGAGCAAAATTCGGAGATGGTTGAAAGACATAATTAAAGAAGAAATCGATTTGAATCCAGAAATATTTCTCCTGGGAATGGCAAAGAAAGGGTATGGAAAGGAAAAGGCCCACCTCCTAATACACATAGCTACAGCTGCCAGACTGGCGTATGCTCAATACTGGAAAAAGAAAGACCCACCACCAGATGACCTTATAATTAGCAAAATATTAGAGTGTGCAGAGATAAGTAAATTAACACATGAGATAAATGATGATGAAAATGCAGACTATGATACTGTGTGGGGAAGATGGTACGAATGGATAAATGATAGAATCAAAGAAGGAGAAAAAGGTGTAGAAATCAATCAGATTAAGGAAGGAGTAAAAGGCACAGAAATTAATTAGAAATTAATTAGAAATGTATAGTATAAATGACACCAGATAATTTTTCATGTATATATGTATAAACACTGCGAATCCGATGTCAAACAGAATTGTTATTATATTTTATTTGTGTAAAAAAAAATTCAATAAAGTATTATAAAAAAAAAAAAAACACTTTTGGGGCTATGCAGAGAGCTCTACCTGCCCCCGCCGGCTCTATCTCCATTTCCACATGGAAATGGAGTTTTTTCGAGCCGCCTTTCAGTTGTAAAGGCGGCTCTTTACAGGCAATGGGGCGGCAATCCCAAGGGATCGTCTGGCGGCGGCAAGAGGCAAACCGGAAGTCCCCAACAAAGCAAAATTTTTTTGAAAATGCAAATAAGCCAGGAAGATGGCTGGCATATAAAATGAAAAAGGAAAAAGAAAGGAAACTGATAACTCAATTACAGCATATAATGAGAGCAAATACATTAAAACAAATTCCTTGTGTGTCCAATCACACTTGGCCAATAAAAAAAATCCTATTCTATTCTATCCTATCCTATCCTATCCTATCCTATCCTATCCTATCCTATCCTATCCTATCCTATCCTATCCTATTCTATTCTATTCTATTCCATTCTATTCTATTCTATTCTATTCTATTCTTACTAGATCAAGATGGGAAGATATGTCATCGAAATGAGGAAAAGAAAAAAATAATTGAGGAATATTATAAGAAATTATATCAGAACAGATATCAGAAGAGAAAACAGAACAATATTTGGAAAAAGCAATGACTTCCAAAATACCAGAAAAAAATCAAAAAAGCACTAAAAGATTGAATATCAATGATGGAATTGGTGGAGGGAATTAAAAGGCAGAAAAATGGAAAAAAACCCAGGACCAGATAGACTGCCAGCAGAGCTATATAAAAAAATTGCAAGATGTACTAAGTGATACAATGTTACAAGTATTTAATGACTTATTAATAGAAGCCAAGGTGCCGAACTCATGGATGGAGGCATACATAACTCTTATACCAAAAGAAGAAACAGATTTACAACAAATAAAGAATTATAGACCAATTCCACTATTAAATGCAGACTACAAAATATTTGCATCAATTATGGTAGAAAGATTGAAAAGGTTACTAAATGAACTCATACATTCAGACCAAAATGTTTTTTTGCCTAAAAGGCAAATTAGAGACAATATACGACTTATATTGGATACATTGGAATATTATGAGGTACATTCAGAGGAACAAACGGCATTGTTATTTTTAGATGCGCAGAAAGCATTAGACAATGTGAATTGGCAATTTATGACTATACAATTACAAAAGATGGACTTTGGTGATAGATTCATTAATATGGTTAAGACTATATACAGTACAAAGACCAATTGGCAAAGGTAATAATAAATGGTGAAATGACAGAGAAAGTAGCTATCAGAAAAGGAACTAGACAAGGATGTCCGTTATCTCCATTTTTATTTATTTTGACACTAGAAATTTTAAACAGAAAAATAAGGCAAGATAAAGAAATAAAAGGAATGAAAATTAAAAGAGAAGAATACAAGCTACAAGCATTTGCAGATGATTTAGTATTTATTATGGAGGAACCTATAGAAACAGGCCCAAAGCTAATGAAGCAAATAGAGGAGTATGGAGAAGTAGCTGGATTGAAACTAAATAGAGATAAAACAAAAAATTATAGTTAAAAATATGAGAGAAAAACAAAAAAAGCAATTAATGGAGAAATTAGATATTCAAATAGTGAAGAAAGTGAAATACCTGAGCATCCAATTGACCTCAAGATGTATCACAGTGGGGGGAGGGGCGTGGCCAAAGCAGTGGCACGATGGACTCTTTAGGGGCTCCTAAAGAGTAGTCGATATCCCCGATGTCCGAGGGTCCTTTGTGACCTAAGTTGTCCTGTAGAGACAACCAACAAGAAGAGCACATACTGGTCGTTCCAGGGGGGCTGCAAACCCCCTAGGAAGACTAGAAGAAGCTCCTCAAATTGGACACGGTGGGAAAGCGACCAGGAAGTCGCTAAAAAGCTGTGGAAGCCAGAAGAGAAAGTAAAGAAACAGCCTGTGACATCGAGGTGAGACTGATTTGATTTTAATCACTTGAAAATTTCTCTTTAACTAACTGGATGATCAAAGGGTGGAGAAGAGAGGCTGAGAGTGAGGAGTGGGTGCAGGTGTGTGCTCGCAACCACATCTGGAAACTGGAGCGGCAAAGAAAGCGTGACTGAGAGCCCATTAATTTTTTCTACTAAACTTTTGCTGGGAAAAAAAAAAGACTTGGAGACTTTAAAAACAATTGGATACTTGGACATTTGGATATTTTTTTTTCTATACCGCCCTTCTCCCGAAGGACTCAGGGCGGTGAACAGCCACAAGATAAAACACATAAATACAAAAATTTAAAATAGATTAAAAACAAATTAAATAATTTGGCTGAATTTAAAATACCCCATAATTTAAAACAAATTAAAATTTATATTTAAAAGGGGAGAAGATTTAGGCCAGGCCAGCTTGATGAAATAAAAAAGTCTTAAGTGCGTGACGGAAGGTGCGCAGATCCGGGATCCTCCGTATCTCCAGGGGGAGCTCGTTCCAGATCGTAGGTGCCCCCACAGAGAAGGCTCTCCCCCTAGGTGCCGCCAGTCGACATTGTTTGGCCGACGGCACCCGGAGGACCCCCTCTCTATGGGAGCATACTGGCCGGTGGGAGGCTATTGGTGGTAGCAGGTGGTCCCGTAGATAACCAGGTCCTAAGCCATGGAGCGCTTTAAAGATGATAACGAGAACCTTGAAGCGCACTCGGAAGACCACCGGGAGCCAGTGCAGCTCGCGCAGGAGAGGTGTTACATGGGAACTCCACGTTGCTCCCATAACCACCCGCGCGGCCGCACTCTGCGCCAGTTGGAGCCTCCGAGTGCACCTCAAGGGGAGCCCCATGTAGAGAGCGTTACAATAGTCCAGACGAGAGGTGACAAGGGCATGAGTGACTGTGTGTAGGGAGTCCCGATCTAGAAAGGGACGCAACTGGTGGATCAGGCGAACCTGATGAAAAATCCTCCCGGTCACGGCCGTCAAGTGCTCTTCTAAAGACAGCCGTGAATCCAGGAGGACGCCCAAGTTGTGAGCCCTTTCCGTGGGGGCCAATGATTCGCCCCCAATAGTCAGCGATGGCGCCAGCTGACTATATCGGGACGTCGGAAACCACAGCCACTCGGTCTTGGATGGGTTGAGCCTGAGCCTGTTCCTCCCCATCCAGATCCGTACAGCCTCCAGGCACCGGGACATCACTTCAAGGGCATCGTTGGGGTGGTCCGGGGTGGAGATGTACAGCTGGGTGTCGTCAGCGTACTGATGGTACTTCACCCCGAAACCACAGATGATCTCGCCCAGCGGCTTTACATAAATGTTGAACAAAAGGGGCGAGAGGACCGATCCCTGCGGCACCCCACATATGAGGGGCCTCGGGGTCGACCTCTGCCCCCCTGCCAACACTCAAACTTGTCCCAGATAACATTCTCAAGACCTGCCTCCGTCACCCTCGCTGGACCTACCCAGTCGGAGTCCAGACCTTCCCGAATCTGAGTGATTTTGTCATGCAGATATTGAACAAAATCCTCGGCTCTTCCCTCCAAGGGGTCCTCCCGCGCTTCCTGGTGGAGCAGGGAGCGGGTCACCTTAAACAGGGTGGCCGGGTGATTATCTGATGACGCAATAAGAGCAGCAAAATGAGTACATTTTGCTGCTTTTATCGCCACTAGGTAATTCTTAATATGAGATCTTACCAGTGTCCGGTCCGATTCAGAAAGAGTAGCCCTCCAACTACTCTCTAGGTGTCTTTTCTGGTGCTTCATCTCCCTCAGCTCCTCGGTGAACCAAGGAGTCAGGTGAGATCGGCGCCGGGTCAGAGGCCGCAAAGGCACGACTCGATCCAGAGCTCCAGCGGCCGCCCTATCCCAGGCGGCCACTAGGTCTCCAGTCGAGGCGTGTGCAAGATCCTTAGGGATTGGCCCAAGCTCCATCTGGAACCTATCAGGTTCCATCAGGCGCCTGGGGCGGTACCATCTTACTGGTTCCGCCTCCCTGCGGCAGGGTACCACGGTTCGAAGGTCAAGGCGAAGGAGAGAGTGATCCGACCATGACAAGGGCTCAATGACTATGTCCCCTATCTCAAGATCACTCAACCACTGTCCAGAGACAAAAACCAGGTCCGGTGTGTTTCCCCCCATGTGCGTAGGGCCATGAATTAGCTGGGTCAGGTCCATGGCCATCATGGAAGCCATGAACTCCCAAGCCACCTCATACGCCTCACCCACGGACGGCAGGTTAAAGTCCCCCATGACCATAAGTCTGGGGGTATCAACCGGCACCGCGGCGATAACGTTGAGTAGCTCGGGCAGGGCTGCAGCCACGTGGCAGGGAGCCAGGTACGTGATCAGCAAACCCATCTGAACCCCATGGCCCCACTTCACAAGGAGGGACTCACAGCCGGCCATCTGAGGAACAGTGGTCTCCCTTGGCCTATGGCCTTCTCTAATAATAACCACTACTCCCCCGCCCCTCCCCTGTGGCCTCGGCTGATGGAATGCGTGGAAGCCTGGTGGGCACATTTCTACCAGAGGGACCCCTCCCTCTGGGCCCAACCAGGTCTCCGTAATACCCGCCAGGTCCGCTCCCCCCTCCTGAACAAGATCACAAATGAGGGGGGCTTTATTTACTACAGACCTGGCATTGCACAACATCAGTCGGAGGCCCAGGCCCTGAGGGTCTGTGCAACCTGGAAAATGAGTAGAGCTTTGGGGGCCGGAGCGCCCTACCGCTTGAAGACAGCGGGTGCATGCTCCCTTAACATGATATGGCCCCCTGCTCCCGCCATATCTACCCCTCCCACTCACAGTACCAATGGTGGAAACACAGTCTGGACAAGCTTGACCCCCCCATTACCCCCGGATCCCCCCCACCTCCCGCCGCGCATCCTGGCCCAGCCCGACCCTCCCCTAGGTGGGTTATCCCCCAAACCCACAGCCCTAGTTCCTATCCAACCCCCCTCCCCCCTCCCCAGACCCCTTAAAAGTTTAGACAGAGACAATTTTAAAAAACCCCGCAGCCCCCTCTTTGTGGCATGCCACCTCTCGGGGTTCCAAATCCCGTCATCGAGGTAGGCCCTCGATAGAGTGGAGGGCCAAGCCTGCGAGAGGGGGGAGTCTCGCAGACCAAGAAGCTCCACTGCTGAGTACATCTTAACCAAACGGGTAAGCACGACCATATCCTAAGGGTCTATAAAAAAGGACCAGGGGAGAAGACAAAGAAATGGGGGATCTCAAAAACATATTTACAGGACCAAGTCCACTGTCCCCTCACAACAGGGGACAAAGTCCGGAACCAAGACAACCACAATCCAAGGGGGGCAATAGATCCTACCACCCTCTCACAGTGGTTAGGTCAGCTGGTCAGCCCCCTCTTGTGGTGAGATGGCAGCGATGAACCAATGCAAACAGACAGCGTCTATTAAAGCTTTGAGTGACTGAACGGATTACCTATTATTGTTTCTTTTTTGAATGGACTGTTACAATGTTGATTGTTTAAAGTTACTTTGTTTTAGAGAAGCGAAGGTATTGGGAGCGTTGTTTAAGACGGAAAGTTAACCTGCAGTGCCACCTAGTGGCAGAAGAAAATAATAAAAAAGACACATATATTTTAAAGAAAGTTTAACCTTGACATTTTAACCAAGAAGATAATAGAACAGCTGTGGAAAGCTGAGAGATTAGACTTTAAACGTGTTTTGGAACTTTTTTTTTTTTTACATTGGCTTTGTGGATTGTAACTCTTTATTTTATTTCACCTTTTTTTGGGGGGGGCTATTTAGTTCTGCTTTGAGAACAAAAAAAAGTCTTTAAGTTTGTTTTTTTACCTTTTACTTTTGTCTCTTTTTTGGATGGAGATTTTCTTTATGGAATTTAATATAATTGGTTTCCTCTTTTTAAATATTACCTTTTTGTGGATTGAGAATTGAAGAGTCAGAAGAAACTTTTGCCTTTTTTAATTTTCACTTTTCTTTTTCCTTTTTCTTCCGTATGGACACTTGTTTTTGACTTCGATTTTAAAATTTTAAAATTTTATTTTTTTGTATTCCTTTTCCTTTTAAAACAGTTGGATTACAATCTTTTGTTAATTTTTTTTCTCCCTCTCTCCCGGCTTGTTTTCTTTTTCTTTTTCTTTTTTTTTTTCTTATCTTTTCCTTATATTTTTTGAAGGGAAGAGATGATTTGAGAATTTTTACTTTTTTCTATTTTTCTATTTTCTATTTCTCCTTTTTTAAAATTTCTTTGCCTACTAATTCAGATATTGAATTAGACATTTGGATTATAATTAAACTATATGTGGATTATCAATTATTTACATTAAGCCTTTGGAGAAGTGGAAATGAAGAAATGAAGAAATATACACAGCCAGCACCAAGTCCCTCAGCAGCAGAAATGCAGAAAACTTCCGAGATGATGGAGCTGCGCAAATTTATGCAATCACTCCACGATGATATTAAACAGGAACTGCAAGAAATGAAAGAAATAATGGGGAAGAATGAGGAGAGAATTAAGAAAGTAGAAGAAAAAGTGGAAATAACAGAGAAAAAAGTTGAAAATCTGGTTTCTGTAGAAAAAATCCACAAAAGGACAATTATTTTGTTAGAGTTCAAACGTTCTGAATTCTACTTAAGATTCCAGAATATAGAAGAAGAAAAAGGAGAAAATCTACCAGAAATAATTGCAGAGATTTTGGTTGAAGCCTTGGAACAACCCAAAGAAAAGATTTTGAATGAGATTGATGAAGCCTTTAGAATCTATACTTACTATACTAGTAAGGAATAAACTACCAAGGGAAGTACAGTTGCAAGAAAAAGTATGTGAACCCCTTGGGATTACGTGGAGTTTTGCATGAATTGGTCATAAAATGTGCTCTGAACTTCATCTAAATCACAACAATAGAAAAACACAGTCTGCTTAAAATAATACTACACAAACATTAGATGTTGCCATGGTTTAATGGAACATAACATGTAAACATTCACAGTGCAGGGAGGAAAAAGTATGTGAGCCCCTAGCCTAATGACTTCTCCAAGAGCTAATTGGAGCCAGGAGTGAGCCAACCTTGACTCCAATCAGTGTGATGATATTGGATGTGTTGCTGACAGCTGTCCTGCCCTTTAAAAACACACACCTGTTTTGGGTTTACTGGTTTCAAGAAGCACTGTCTGATGTGAACCATGCCTCGCAGAAAAGAGCTCTCAGAAGACCTACGATCAAGAATTGTTGACTTGCATGAAGCTGGAAAGGGTTACAAAAGTATCTCCAAAAGCCTTGATGTTCATGTGTCCACGGTAAGGAAGACTGTCTACAAATGGAGAAAGTTTAACACTGTTGCTACTCTCCCTAGGCGTGGTCGTCCTGTAAAAATGACTGCAAGAGCACAGTGCAGAATGCTTCATGAGGTAAAGAAGAATCCTAGAGTGTCAGCTACAGACCTACAGAAATCTCTGGCACATGCTAACATTTTTGTTGACACATCTACAATAAGAAAAACATTAAACAAGAATGGAGTACATGGGAGGACACCACGGAGGAAGCCATTGCTGTCCAAAAAAAATATTGCAGCACGTTTGAAGTTTGCAAAAGAGCACCTGGATGTTCCACAGCACTACTGGCAAAATATACTGTGGACAGATGAAACCAAAATTGAGTTGTTTGGGAAGAACACACAACACTATGTGTGGAGAAAAAAAGGCACAGCACACCAACATCAAAACCTCATCCCCACTGTAAAACATGGCAGAGGGAGCATCATGGTTTGGGGCTGCTTTGCTGCCTCAGGGCCTGGACGGATTGTTGTCATTGATGGAAAAATGAATTCCAGAGTTTATCAAGACATTTTGCAGGAAAACGTACGACCATCTGTCCGCCAACTGAAGCTCCGCAGAGGATGGGTGATGCAACAGGACAATGACCCAAAGCATACAAGTAATTCAACAAAAAATGGCTTCAACAGCACAGAATACGCCTTCTGGAGTGGCCCAGTCAGAGTCCTGACCTCAACCCGATTGAAATGCTGTGGCATGACCTTAAGAGAGCGATTCACACCAGACATCCCAAGAATATTGCTACACTGAAACAGTTTTGTGAAGAGGAGTGGTCCAAAATTCATTTTGCATGAATTGGTCATAAAATGTGTTCTGAACTTCATCTAAATCACAACAATAGAAAAACACAGTCTGCTTAAAATAATACTACACAAAAATTAGATGTTGCCAAGGTTTAATGGAACATAACATGTAAACATTCACAGTGCAGGGAGGAAAAAGTATGTGAACCTTTGGACTTAATAACTGGTTGACCCTCCTTTGGCAGCAATAACCTCAACCAAACGTTTCCTGTAGTTGCAGATCAGACCTGCACAACGATCTGGAGTAATTTTGGACCACTCCACTGGTCCAAAATTGGACCACTGTATGAAAATGTATGTATAATGGGTGATTTTAATGCAGTTATAGACCCAGACATGGATTATAAAACTTTGAAGACAAATAAAAAAAACTAGAAGAACAGTACCAAAATCCTTTTTTATAATGGCAGAAGAATTAAGTATCCAAGATATCTGGAGACAAAAACATTTGTCTCCAGATATCTGGAGAGTTAATGTACTTTTTATTCAAATAGACATTTATCATGGTCAAGGATATTTATTTATTTATTTATTTATTTATTTATTTATTTATTTATTTATTTATTTCAATTTGTATACTGCCCTTCTCCTAGTGGACTCAGGGCGGTGAACAGCCAGAACTAAAACACATGCAGATACAAAATTTAAAATTATTAAAAGAATTATATAACTGGCCCAATTTAAAACAGTTCAATTTAAAACCCCATGACAATTTAAAACTAAAAAACTAAAAAGACTAAAAAAGGGGGAGGGGGTTCACGCCAGCCCTGCTTGATGGAAAAGAAAAGTTTTCAGGGCACGGCGAAAGACCCGGAGATCCGATATCCTTCGTATCTCCGGGGGCAAATCGTTCCAGAGGGCAGGAGCTGCCACAGAGAAGGCCCTCCCCCTGGGGGTCGCCAGCCGACATTGCCTGGCTGACGGCACCCTGAGGAGTCCCTCTCTGTGGGCGCGTACTGGTCGGTGGGAGGCTATCAGCGGCAGAAGGCGGTCCTGCAAATACCCAGCTCCTATGCCATGGAGCGCTTTAAAGGTGGTAACCAACACCTTGAAGCGCACCCGGAAGACAACTGGAAGCCAATGCGGCTCACGCAGGAGAGGTGTCACATGGGAGATATGGTATGGATGTCAACTGGACTTATAGAAGAGGTGCAAGAAGCGAATATTGGATCAAATATTTGGGCTGACCATAGTCCGATGACAATAGTATGGAAAGGGAAAAAGAAAAAGATAAGATGGACTTTGAATACAACAATACTAAATGAAAAAGGATTCCAGGAATTTGTGGGAAAGGAACTGGACATTTTTAAAAAATTAAATAAAAGGGAAGATACATCACTCCAAAATGTATGGGACACAATGAAAGCATATATTAGAGGTCTGGCAATAACATAACATAACACAACACAACATAACATAACATAATTTTATAATTTTTTGTTGTATATTGAATTGGAGGAGGAGCAAGTAAAAGAAACGATGATAGCCTGGGGTAGAAATTTTGGTTATCCAATTGAATTTGAAAAATGGCAACAACTATGGGAAAGGAACTATAAATTAACAATGTCCATAGCATATAAGGAAAATCAATATAAGATGTTTTATAGATGGCATATGCCACCGGAGAAGTTAGCAAAAATGTTTAAAGATAAATCAGCTTGTTACATGTAAATGCCCAACATTGTGTGCCCATGGCAGGGCAAGGGTTAATACCACCCAACCTACCCAGCACTTCCCTTGACCCCTCCTTCCCTTGACCCCGCCTTCCAGGTATATAAGGTTTTGTCCAGGAGTCCATGTTGTATTCCAGAAGAGTATCTACAAGAGATAAGTAACATGTATTAATAAACAACTTTTGATTCAAACTTAACCTTGTGCTGGAGTTATTGGGCTAGATCTTTAGAAACACTTAACAAATTGGTAGCAGAGGATCGTTTGCCCATAACTCTGAAAAATGAATGGATCAACTGCTTGCTCTGGAAAGAAGAACAGGGAAAACGCAAGGCCTTTCACCAGACAGAGGGCTGCACAACTAACACCCAGGGGTGCTGCAGCGAGAGATACAACGGCAGAGAGTGAGCAGGGCATCAGCCTGAACTCACTACCCAACGACGAGAGGCTACAAGAGAGAACAACCAAACCCGAAAAAGAAACGCTACAAGAGAGGAGCGAGCTCAGACTGTCCATCCTGAAGCTGATGGAGTCGTACAGCAATGTAGGAAACCTCATCACGGACCTCCAGAGCCTTCTTGAGAAACATGGAGCAGCAATCGAGGCCCCAGAGATGACCCAAGGAAACACAGCACCGGTAAGAGACAGGCCAGCCCAGTCAGACGACTCCGAGCTAGCCGAATCCATTTTCGCGCCCTTTTCCCGGTGGCCATCTTGGAATGGCCAGCAACCAATGGGAAGCCAGGATTCAAACCTAATGCCGCAAAACCACCAAGACCCCAAAACAAATGGGGAGCATCCAGAAAACAACTATAATGGACAAACCCAAGAAAATCAGAACTCGCCTAGCGAGCTCGAGATAGAAAAAGCAATGGAGACTCTAGCGGCAGCCTTTGGCTCCGCATTCAAGCCTGCCGCACCAACCGCAAGCCGCAAAGAAAACCTCGAGGGCCAAAAGAGCACCAGAGTGACCACCGGCTACGAGACACCAACCCTATCACTACCAAAGGGGGCAACGTGCTTCCACGACGACCAAGAAACCCTGACCGCCTACGGAGCAGAACAAAGGCAGGACTCAAACTCACCACCCGCCTCACTAAATACGAGAGACCCAAGGGAAGAAAGACACGCCAGCTACTTACCTGCTCCACAACCTCCGCCAGGCTTCTCCAACTGACCAGGGACCAGCACGTCCGGATCAGGACCAGCCATCGCTGCCGCCACCGCGGCGCCACCGATCCTCGAGAGTCCTTGATTTATGACTGCTTCAATCCCGAGCCTCCAGCCATTCTTCGCCGGGGACTACACAGCCCAGCAGCGACTTCCAGGGTACCACGATGCATCCAGACCCACCAGGGGTGAGTCAAGCGCTCCACCAGCAGGCGTAGGCCTAGGCCTGAGAACTGCAGCCATGAGCTCCTCTCCGGATGGCCTCCAGCGCGAAATGAGCTTTGTGCATGCCCAGTCGCCATCTGTAAGAAGAGAAGAGAGGAACATAGAGATAAGTCAGTACAGAATAGCATCTACCATTCCCATGCCATATTGCGAGTTCCCTCATCTGCAAAACCATGGACAGCACCAGACTGTGAGTAACTTACCACACAACTCAATGACTTTGCCAGCTGATTTCCACAAACTAAAGCTAGATGGGACTAATCTTTTAGAGTGGAATCATCAGCTCCAGATTGTTTTCTTAAGGGAAAATTTATTGTTCTTAATCAATGACCCACCAAGAAAACCTTGGACTTTTGATACAGATTGCTTGCACCACAGGGCTTATTACATACTGATTGCAAGCATCTCACCTAGCATCTACCCTAGCCTGGGTCACCACTTGACTGTAGCAGAAATACTGCAAAAAATATTCAATCTGTTTTATAGCAAGAGCGTAGCCACAACCACCAGGATATCTAGGGAGTTCCATTCAGCCAAGCACAAAACAGGGACCCCCATGGGTGAGCATATCCTAAGTTTAAACGCTACCAGGGCTGAACTAATACAGAGAGGAGAAGTAATCTCCAAAGAAAGCATGAAAAGCATAATCATTAAATCCCTAGATTCTAGTTGGGACAACTTTATAGTGCAACTAGATAGCCTCAACATCGAACATCTCACACTAGAAACACTTACAAACAGGTTGATAGCTGAAGAAAGCTTAAGGAGGGACAGCGCCATGAGTCGCAGAGAGAGCAGACCAGTAAAGAGAGTTGAATTTCAAACCAGGGGTCACAACACCCCCGAGTGCTTTACCTGTGGCTCCAGAAGCCATTATAAGAGGGACTGCCCTAGAAATTCAAGGGATAGGGACTATACTCAGCGCAGGGACAGACAAGGCCGAAGACAAGGGTTCTCAGACAGGCACTCACCCGACAACCGAAACAGACGTAGGGACTCCCCCAATCCAAGGGACAGGAGGGGACACAGAGACAGCTCCAGGGATAGCCAACCTGGATCGCTGTATGGCCTTAGGGAACATCAGAACACACACATGCAATCAGGAGAAGGGAATGCATGGCTCCTAGATTCTGGAGCCACCAACCACACTACTCATGACAGGAAAATCCTCACTTCATTCACAAAAAGGAACCACCACATCAAGGTAGCTAATCAGAATGAAGTGCTAGTGACAGGAGAGGGAAACACGCACATAAAAGGGATAGGCAAAGTAGAGGGGGTATTACTCATACCTGAAATACCACACAATATATTAGCTACAATCAAGCTTAGCAAAGACATGGGCATAGAGACTACCTTCAGAGGGGGAAAGGCCTATATGACTAAAGATGGGAAAGACATTGGTAAGATAGTCATTGATGGAGGACTAACATACCTCCAACCCGAAGGGGATTGTCAGCCAAACACAAACACTAACATAGGAAATAAGGGGAACAAGGTAGATACTCATGAGGAGATAGAGGGGGACGAGACAGATGACACCACCAAAGACAAACACCCTCACGATGCAACACACAAGGAGAAATTGTTCATTGGAAAGCCCATTCACGATAACTGTGCCCACTTGCTCCACAGGAAGTTGGGTCATGCCAGCTTTCCAGTCATCCAGAAAATGACCAATTGTTCAAATGGTTTAAAAGTAAAGAGCTGTAAAAATTACCTAGAGTGTTCTGTGTGTAAATGTTCCAAGCTTAAGACCAAACCTAGACCTAAAAAAGCCACACGCACCACCAATTCAGTTTTCCAATTAGTACATATGGATTTAGTGGGCCCCATGAAGCCCTCTATAAAATACAAAAAGAGATTCTTTTTAACAATAGTGGACGACTTCAGTTGTTATGGGTATGTATACACACTCAACCACAAAAGTGAAGCATTTCAAAAGTTTAAGGAATTTTATAAAAGGGTAGAAACACAACACAACACAAAGATAAAACAGATAATGATGGACAGGGGGTCTGAGTTCTTGTCAAGGGATTTTTTGAATTGAAGAAACAGGGGATATTACATTTTACATCTTTGCCATTCTCTGCGTTCCAGAACAGAGTAACAGAACGGAAAAACGGTGTTCTGCAGACCATGGTGAGGTGCGTGCTAGAAGACGCAGGGCTAGGGCAATCTTTCTGGGCAGAGGCACTCACATACTCCAACTACACCCTGAACAGACTGTGGTCTAGTGTAGTGGGCAAAACACCTTACGAGGTCATGTACAACAGGAAACCTCAGATAGCACACCTACACATATTTGGGGTTACTGCAGATGTGCATATTCCGAAACAATTGAGACGTAAAGGAGACAAGGTGTCAAGGAGATTAAGGTTCATGGGGTATGAATCTGGAACAAAAGGGTACAGATTCATTGACAAAGACAATAGATTTGTCATATCTAGAACAGCAGTATTCCATGAAAACACAAACTGGTCCAAAATACACCTCAATGAAGTACTCCCCAGGCAGGAAATTACAAATGACATAAGGGATGAGGGTAAACAAGACACAGCAGAAACCAAGGCACACGAAAAACACAAACCCAAGCTCCAAGGGATAACTACCAAAGAATGGAAAGAAGACCACCCAATCATAAAAGTAGACTCACTCACGCAAAAGGAAGCCAGGTACATGCATGACACAGAAACACAACCCAGTAGACCCATAAGGCAAAACAGAAATAAGATCCCAAAAAGACTTGAAGATTACGTACTATCCATACACACAACCAAGACAACACCCAACTCATACAAAGAGGTGCTCAGGTTGCCACAGGAAGAGAGGATTAGGTGGGAACAAGCCATGGAGAAAGAGATGGCCAGCTTGAGAGAACTAAATGTATACACCCCATCTAAGGCCCCAGCAGACAAAACACCCATTGGAACAAAGTGGGTCTTCAAAATTAAAGAACTTGAAGACAACAAGACCCTATATAAGGCTAGACTCGTAGCACAGTGGTTTGCACAGAAATATCCTGAGAACTATACAGATACATACTCACCCACTGTTAGGGCTGAAAGCGTCAAGAGCGCCCTGGTAATAGCATCCATACTAGGCCTTGAAGTTTACTAATTTGACGTGCAGACAGCCTATCTACATGCAGAACTAGACAAGGAAATCTTTGTCAAAGCACCCCCTGGGAAAAATACGCAAAAGGGAGATACTTGGCTATTAAAAAAAAGTTTGTATGGACTGAAGCAGTCTGGAAAGAGGTGGTACGAATGTCTAGCAAAAATCCTCAAGGATATGGGCTACGCAGCCACTTCTGCTGACCTCTGCTTCTTCACCAAGAGAGAAGGCACTTCCATTGAATATGTGCTCGTTTACGTAGATGATATTTTATACTTTGGCCAACACAAACGGAAATGCGACGAATTCGCAGAGAAACTTGGGAAACATTTCGCACTGAAAACACTAGGGAAAGTGAACAAGTACCTAGGGGTCCAAATCAACAAAACACAAAAAGGATTCAGAATCTCCCAGAAAGAAAAAATATTAGAACTCTTACACAAATGCAACATGAAGGATGCCAAACCTTGTGAGACACCCATGCAGACTGACTTCCTGAAACACATGAACGAAGAAGGCGAACCATTCAACGACAACACACTATATAGGTCAGTCATCGGATCCCTACTATACATAGCCAACTGGACAAGGCCTGATATCCTTCTAGCAGTCAACCTCCTGTCCAGGCACGTCAGCGAACCAAGGAAATATCACTGGGAGGGGGCGAAGCATATACTCAGATACCTTAAATACAGCATAGATGCCTGCCTGTGTTTAGAGCCGGTGAACTCCAAGGAACCACTATTAACATGCTACGCGGATGCTGACTGGGCAGGCGACACGAAGAGCAGAAAAAGCACCTCAGGCTACGTATTCTTCATTAACAACTGCCCGGTACACTGGTACACCGGAAAACAAAATCTGGTGGCCACATCCACAGCAGAAGCAGAGTACATCTGCCTGTCAAAGGCAGCCAATAATTTGACGTGGTTTGATGACCTGCTTTCTAACATCTGGACTAAACCAACTTATCTGATTATTGTGCATGAAGACAATAAAGCAGCCATAGACATTTCTATGACAGACGCTGTGGGCCAAAGGTCAAGGCACATAGATATCAAACATAAACATGTCAGGCAATTAACAAACATTGGGTTCATCAAAGCTGTACACTGTGAGACTGTCGAGCAGATTGCTGACATCTTAACAAAACCCCCTACAAAATAAACAGCACACTTACCTAACTTCGAAATTGGGTGTACATATACAACACGCGCACACTACCCCAACCATTAGGCATTTAGAGGGGGATTTGTTACATGTAAATGCCCAACATTGTGTGCCCATGGCAGGGCAAGGGTTAATACCACCCAACCTACCCAGCACTTCCCTTGACCCCTCCTTACCTTGACCCCACCTTCCAGGTATATAAGGTTTTGTCCAGGAGTCCATGTTGTATTCCAGAAGAGTATCTACAAGAGATAAGTAACATGTATTAATAAACAACTTTTGATTCAAACTTAACCTTGTGCTGGAGTTATTGGGCTAAATCCTTAGAAACACTTAACACAGCTAAATGCTGGAAATGTCATCAAACACCAGGATCTTATTACCATATGTGGTGGACTTGTCCTGAAGCAAAAAATTATTGGTACAAGATTAAAATCTGGCTGGAAGAAATGATACAACAACGTATTGAATTTAAACCAGAGTTGTTCCTACTGGGTATCTTTCCAGAAAAAATTAGTAAGGGAAATGTATATTTGATTATACAAGTAATAACAGCTGCAAGAATTGTATATACTCAAAATTGGAAATCAGAGAAAATACCCTTGGAAGAAGAAGTAATAAAAAAAATTTTAGACTGTGCAGAAATGAATAGACTAACTTTGATGATTAAAGATAAGGAGGAATCAGAATATTTTAAAACATGGAATTATTTTTATAGTTGGTTGGAAAAGAGATATAAATGATTGATACTATAATTGTGTACAAATGACTATAATGTTGATTTAGAAATGAAATGTTAGAATAGTTTGGATGAATGTGAACATAGAAGAAACTCATGGAAAATGGAAAAGAAGCCTAGAAGATAACACCGAGGTGTCACAGGGAAGGGAGGATTGATGTATTAAATGTTTGTCTGTCTTAAAAAAATAAAAAAAATATTATAAAAAAAAAGATGTATCACAGTGAAGGAAGATAACTACTATAAACTGAGAAATCAAATTGAAATAGATTTGGAAAAATGGAAAAATCTACAACTATCGTTAATGGGAAGAATAGCACTAATCAAAATGAATGTACTACCAAGAATTTTGTTCTTTTTTCAAACAATTCCGATAAAGCTGGAGAAAAAATATTTTGAAAGTTTGAATAAAATGATGTGGAAATATATATGGCAAGGAAAGAAAGAAAGAATTAATTAATATTAAACTGCTTCAAGTTGCTAGGACTAGAGGAGGTTTTGGTCTACCAAATTGGGAACTTTATCATCAAGCGGCGATGTTAACTTGGGTTAAAGAATGGTTTCTATTGAGAAATACAAGACTATTGACTTTGGAAGGACATAATTTGCAACTAGGCTGGCATGCTTTCTTATGGTATGGAAAAAATAGGATACATGGATACTTCCAGAGACACTGTGTAAGAAACGGCTTGTTAACAGTATGGGAGAGAGTGAAAGAGAAACATTATATGGAAATACCAATGTGGCTTTCAACAATAGAAGCGTTGACACATCCAAATATGATAAACATGGACAATATTGTTAGATATAAGGACATTTTAACAGAGAAGGGAGAACTAAAACAGAAACAAGATTTAGAAAAACAAGGGATTGAGATTGATTGGTATGTACGAGTGCAGATACAATCAAGATAGAAAGATCTGAAGCAAAATGGTTTTAATTTGGGGGAATCAGACTTGGATCAGATAATGACTGGAAAGGATGAAAAAATGATTAAAAGGTTGTATAATTATCTACTGCAGATTAGATTAGAAGATAAAGAAGTAAAAGAGACAATGATAACATGGGCGAAAAACTTTGGTTATGCAATAGAATTAGAGAAATGGCAACAACTATGGGAAAGGAATTATAAATTGACTATGGCAACTGCATATAAAGAAAATTTGTATAAAATGTTTTATAGATGGCATATACCACCAGAAAGACTAGCAAAAATGTTTAAAGATAAATCAGCTAAATGCTGGAAATGTTTGTATTTGCCGGGATCATATTATCATATGTGGTGGTCATGTACGGAAGCAAAAAACTATTGGTCTAGAATACAGACATGGTTGGAAGAAATATTACATAAACCTATAGAATTAAAACCAGAGATTTTTCTATTGGGTATTTTGCCAGAAAGATATAGCAAAGGAGTACTATACTTAATTATACATATAATAACAGCAGCAAGAATTGTATTTGCACAAAATTGGAAGACAGAGAAAATTCCGTCAGAAGGTGAAGTAATAAAAAAGATTTTAGATTGTATGGAAATGAACAGATTGATGCTAAGAATAAGAGATAAAGAGGAATCAGTGTATTTCAAGACATGGGAAAGATTCTACGTATGGATATAAAAGAAATATGAATAAAAGTTGATAGATAAATGATATAGATAATAGAAAGTTAAATGAGGGATAAGATAAAAAAGAAATAGAAACTCAGCCTCTCACCGACCAGTACGCTCCCATAGAGAGGGGCTCCTCAGGGTGCCGTCGGCCAAACAGTGTCGACTGGCGGCCCCCAGGGGGAGAGCCTTCTCTGTGGGGGCACCTACCATCTGGAACAAGCTCCCCCCAGAGATACGGAGGATCCCAGACCTGCGCACGTTTTGCCGTGCTCTCAAAACTTTTCTATTTCAGCAGGCTGGCCTGGCCTAACTCTCCTCTTTTAAATTTTTTAATTCGTGATTTTATAAATTGGGTGTTTTAATCTGTGTTTCGGCCAAAATATTTAATAATTTTAAGGGATTTTTAATATTTGTATTATCTGTATTTTATCTTGGCTGTTCACCACCCTGAGTCCTTCGGGAGTAGGGCGGTATAGAAATTTGATTATTATTATTATTATTATTAATAATAATAATAATAATAATAATAATAATAATAATAATAATAATAATAATAATGATGATGATGGCACCAGAGTAAATGGAAAAGGGGGATGGGGAGGGAAGAAAGAAGATTATAAATATAAATGTACAATTATGAAATGATAGATTGGGTAAAATGGGAAAGAAATTGAAAAGAAAGTATATATTATTAGAAAATTGGAGTTGCTTGGATACCAAATAAGGGAAATATTGCACAACAAAGGAGAAAGAAAGGAAAGAGGAGGAGAGGGAGAGAGGAGGAGAGGGAGAGAGAGGAATGGAAGAAAGGGGAAGGAGAGGTAGAAAGGATAGGGGATGAGCAGGAGAGAAGGTGAGAAAGGGAAAAGAGGGGAGGAGTGGGGGAAAGGAAGGGGAAATAGGGGAGGAGAGGAGGAGGAAGAAAGAAGAAGAGAGGAGGGAGGGAGGGAGGGGAAAGAAGGAAAAGGTTTGTTGTGAAAAGAGGGAAAAAGAGCAACCCCAAATGTAATTAAAATGTCTTATTTTTATGCTTTCATTAGGAAAAAATATGTATATATATGATCAATTATGGATAAGAGAATGTACATTTACAATATGTGTATAAGAAATAAAAATAAAAAACTTTATATATAAAAAAAGGAAAGTTGAAGTCCCTGCCCAGCACCCACATGTCCATCACATGGCCCAATCAATGCATCGTTCCAACTGGAGATGCCTCCCAATCACACCACCCCAGGTGCGGGGCAAGATGTTCATGACTCTCTGAGAAAGGAATGTTATGACTATATATCTCCCCTGCTCCATACAGCACTAAATGTGGCAGGCCTGAAGATCCAATGCAAAAGGTGACTTGTAGGCCTGACAGGCCACCCACCCCCCTCATCCAATTATCATGTCCTGCAACAAGAGGAACAGGGGGTTAAACCAATAACCAACTCTTTCCCCCCCCCAGGGGGACCCTTTGGCTTATCAGAATACTTATCATGGAATTGCTTCACTAACCTATCTGCTTTTAAATCCCAGCTTTTGACCCAAGTAGCTTCAGACAAAGGGTACCCTTTCCAATGAACTAAATATTGCAATCGGCCTCTATACAATCTAGAGCGGGGGTCGGCAACCTGCGGCTCTAGAGCCACATGCAGCTCTTTGGGCCCTCTCCTGCGGCTCCCTGTCAGATGATCCCACCACTGGGTGGCCTTTCCTCTCCCACTCACTCCTCGCCTCCCCTGAGAAGAGAAGGGTGACTGCGGCGGATGGAGACTTCCTCCGTATGCTCCCAGTCGCTCCAGAACCAACCATTTCCTGCACACAATGATGGGATACAGGTTGTCTTCAGGTGAATGTTTAATCCTAAATGATACACTCAAGATCACTATGATTTTTGCATCCATAGAATTCGCTTACACTATAGGTATAAATATTACTTTTTTTAACCTAACCCAGTAGAATTAATTCCTGTTCTTCCATAATATAGGGGCAACACTTGCTGCTGCTTCTGCCTTAATGATCCAGAGGAACAAGAAGTAAGCAAACTAAGCTTTTTCATCTATAGGGATCTCTTTGCTTTTCCAATTTTGTGCAAATACAATTCTAGCTGTGGTTATTATGTGGATAATCAAATATACAGTTTCTTTACTATAAATTCCCGGAAAAATCTCCAACAGGAACAATTCCGGTTTTAAATCAATATGTTGTTGCATCATCTTCTCCAGCCACATACAAATTTTTGCCCAGTATCGTTTTGCTTCCCTACATGTCCACCACATATGATAATATGACCCCGGTGTCTGTTGGCATTTCCAACATTTAGTTGATTTATCTTTAAACATTTTGGCCAGTCTTTCTGGTGCTAAGTGCCATCTGTAAAACATCTTACTGTATATAAGTTTTCCTTTTATGCAGTTGACAATGTTAATTTGTAATTCCTATCCCATAGTTGCTGCTGTTTGTCTAGCTCTATCGTGTGACCAAAGTTTTTTGCCCATGCTATAATTGTTTCTTTGACTTGTTCTTTTTCTAATTTAACACTCAATAAGTAGCTGTACAATTTTTTTTATCATTCACTCTTCTATTCCTGTAAATATCTTATCCAATTATGTCAGTTCCATATAAAAACCATAAAGTTTAGCATCCTTTTCATATCTAGATTGTATTTGCAACTGTGTGTACCAATCCATATCAATCCCCTGCTTTTCCAATTCACATTTCATTTTAAGTTCCCCCTTATCTGACAAAATATCTGTCAGCATTCCAATGCTGACATATGAAAGGAGAGGAGAAGCTTGAACTTTTGCCTACCTAATTCCTTTGAAGATTCTGTTTCCTCGGAGATGGGAGGAGGGGGGACATTCCTGTGATCTGACGGAGATGGGATGAGAAGAGTGGCTTGGAAGATAGCCAATGAGACGCAGAGAATTGGGGATCGGAAAGGGAGGGATTGGGGGGCAAAGGTCAGTGCTGACCGTGAAAGAGCCAGGGACAGATCACTATGCTCAATAAAGAGAAAATTTCCTCAAAGATCGGCAGTTTGGAAATTCATTTATTTTGAGATAGCATCGAAACCTGACAGACGGTCAGCACTCACAACTTTCCAAGCCAAACTGGCAAACCTCCAACTCTCCAGCTCCCTGCCAGATGTTTGGATGGAGTGGCGCCAGGGTTCCGAAGCCATGGCAGAAAGCCAACTCTGTCATTTTGTAAGCCGCCTTGAGTCCCTAGGGAGAAAGGCGGCATATAAATCGCAATAAATAAATAAATAAATAAATAACTCTCTACTGAAAGCTTACTTCAAGTGGCTGCGAACCAGCCCCCCCTCCCTACTCCAGCCAGCTTGGATGTAACGGGGCCTCAACTCCCCCCCTCCTCCAGCAAAGCTGCAACCCCCCCTTCCTCCACCACTGCCGCAGAATTACCAAGGTCAGACGATCGTGCTCCAAGCCAAGAGAAGAAAAAATGATGAACCTTGGTGGACTTTGCCAAAATCTGCAGAAGTTGAGTTCCCCTTTCCGGATGCAAAAGGTAAGGGGAAGCCTCTGAGTGAATTGGGAAGGGCGGACTGGTTATGGGACTGGCAACAAGCCAGACAGCAAAAAGCTTCAAAGCTGCCACTCGAGAGCCCCATGGAGAAATTGAAGGAAGATTTTGACCGTGCCGTCCAACTGGGGGAGGGACCACCCTGCAGGCCCAAGGAGAGGGGGAGGCCAGCTGAGCCTATTGAACTGAGTCACCATAGACGGGAGCGCAGCCCTCCCCCCTCCCACACCAGAAGGAACGAAAGTCCCAGTGTACATCCATGGGTTCCCCCTCTGCCCAGCAAGCACACCAGCCTAAGCAGGACATCGCCCCCAGCCCCTGAATGAGAGATGAGGAAGAAGTCCAATGGCACCCTAGGCAGGCTCACAGAGCCCCGCAATGGGAGGAGGGGCCACCGAGAGCAGAGCCACCCCGGTTCAGAGGGAAGTTCGATGGGGATCCAGACCAGGTAGCGCAGTTCCTCAACGCAGCTGAGATCTACATCGAGCGCTATGGACACCTCTATCCATTCCCCAGAGCCCTAGTCAGTGCCATTGCAGAAGGGCTGGAGGGAGAAGCAAGGAGCTGGTCAGCAGCCCTCTACAAGAATAGGGCCCCCCAACTGCAAGACACAGATGGTTTCTTGCAACTACTACGGGCTAGGTTCGAGGAGGCAGGGGAGGACCCCTATGTGGAAGACGAACTCCGAAACCTAATGCAGAAAGGGAGGCCCATCAAGGAGCATATTCGTGAATTCAGAAGAGTCGTTGGCACCTTACCTCCCCTACCAGAGCGACTACTGGTGTATTTCTTCAGAACAAGCCTAGATAAGCGAATCGCCCAAGTGACCACTTATCGGGACATCCCGAACTGACTTTCCGAATGGTTCCGGGTGGTGATGCAAATTGAGAGGGGGCTGTGTGCCAACGACATGCTAAAGCAACCAGAGGCCAGGGAGAGATACCAATCGGACCCGAGACCACATACCAGACGAGGAACCACGGCACTACGGCCTACCCAAAGGCCCTTCATTCCATGGAGCCCAATGAGGTGCTACAGATGTGGGGGAATGGGCCATCTGGCAGCAGCATGTGGAACCCCGGGGCCGAGGCCAAACCCACCGCCAAAGGCACGACCAGAACGGGGCCCCAAGCGCGCCACCGATGCGCCACGAAATCTCCCCCCAGGCACAGAGGTCTTTGCCCACCTGACCGAAGCAAGGAGAGTCCCAGATGATGGAGATCAATCCCCCGACTTGTATGACAGCGAGGACGATGGTGAAGACGACCCAATGGTGAGTGGACCCGTCCACCCTTTCCTTTTCCCCATACGCCTAACAGCCCCAAAAACAGGGACCCAAGGGACTTTCCAAGCCCTGATAGATTCGGGCTGCACTAGGTGCCTGATTAATCTACCCACAGTCCTAAAATTGGGGATCCGAGCTAAGAAGCTCAACCACCCAATTCGATTTGAGCAAGTTGATGGGACCCTAGTAGGCGGGGTTTAAGCCACACACCTGACTGAGTCAGTGAAGCTGGAGCTAGGGGATCACTGGGAGATGATTTGGTTCATAATATCCCCCAAGATGACCGATCCAGTCATACTGGGACTTTCCTGGCTAGACAAGTGGGGCCCAATCATCTGGTGGCAAGACGGAACCCGCAGATTGAGGATAGCAAAGGGACCCCAACCTCTGCCGCTCCAACCAGGAGAGACGCCCCCCCCACACAAGCCCCAACTTTTCCCGCCTGAACAAAAGAAGATGACGCCGACACAAGGGCCCCTCCCGAAGGGTACTGTGAAGCAGCTGGGGGCCACATCCAACAGCTCCCATGAAGCAGAACAGATCCCAAAAGAGTACCAAGACCTTGCAGCGGTATTTAGTGAGGCCGAGTGTGACGTCCTACCCCCCCCACCGCGATGCCGACTGCACCATCGAAATCTTCCCTGGGGCGAAACTACCTAAACCTAAATTGTAGCCATGACGCCCCGTGAAATGCAAAAAATGCGAAACTACATAGACAAGAACCTACAAAGGGGTTTCATTGAGCCAGCCAAACTGCGAGTCGCAGCACCAGTCCTTTTCAAAGAGAAGAAAGACGGCTCTATGCGCCTAGTAGTTGACTTTCGCCATATCAACACTGTCTGCGTACACAACTTAGATCCCCTCCCCCTCATGAAAGACATGCTAGCCCACCTGGCCAAAGGGAAAGTTTTCACCAAACTAGACCTTCACGAAGCCTACTACCGAATACGCAGATGAGATGAGTGGAAAACAGCATTCAACTGCCCACTAGGGAGTTTCCAATTTAAGGTGATGCCATTTGGGCTACAGGGAGCCCCAGTGGTGTTCATGCAATTGATAAATGAGGTTCTACACGACCACTTCTATAAGGGAGTCCTCGTCTACCTAGATGACATTCTCATTTACACAGAAACCATAGACGAACACATACCCCTCGTCCGCAAAGTGCTGGAAAAACTGCTGAAGGCGAACCTCTATGTCAAACTATCAAAATGCGAGTTCCACCAGTCACGGCTAGACTACTTAGGTTACCGGGTGTCAAACGAGGGGATAGAAATGGACCCGGCCAAAGTACAATCAGTCCTAGACTGGCGACCCCCTCGCACCTGCAGACAACTGCAAAGCTTCCTGGGGTTCGCGAACTTCTACAGACAATTCATCCCCTCCTTTGCAAGAATTGCCAAACCTCTGACGGACCTCCTAAAAACAGGGAGTCCAGCAACAAAATCCCGCCCAGGACAACCTCTACAGTGGGACCCAGCCTGCCAACAGGCATTCGAGACACTAAAACAAATGTTTGCAAAAGAACCGGTCCTGAAGCACCCTGACCCCGAGCAACCCTTCGTCATCCAAGCAGATGCCAGCGACGTGGCAGTGGGGGCTGTCCTACTCCAAAAGAATAGCCAAGGGGACCTACAACCCTGTGCCTACACATCCCATAAACTCACCGACACAGAGAGATGATGGGCGGCATGAGAAAAGGAAGCATTCGCAGTGAGGTGGGCGCTGTTGACCTGGCGACATCTGCTAGAAGGAGGCCAGACACCGTTTGAGATTTGGACTGACCATAAAAAGCTGGAGGCCCTTAGGACCCCACGGAAGTTATCGCCCAGGCAAGTCCGGTGGGCCCAATACTTCAATCGTTTCAACTTTGAGCTGAAGCACATCCCAGGGAGGAAGAACTTTCTGGCCGATGCCCTCTCCTGAATGCCCCAATACAACAGTGAACGGGAGCAGGTGGTGAATGCCATCATTCCCTCTCCTCAAAGAGTGGGTCAGGTAACCACCAGATGGCAGCATCGCGACCAGCAGAGCCAACCAGCAAGTGACCTGACGACAAGGCTCAAAGCAGAAACATTGGCAGACCCCTGGTTCCGAGACAATCAACATCTCTTGACAAAAAGGGATGACCTAGCATGGAAAGGGATGAAGCTTTATGCCCCAGAGACTCTACGCACCCTGGTCCTAAAGAGGAGTCACGACGTTAAACCAGCGGGGCATTTCAGTTTCCTAAAGACTCTGCATTTAGCACGGAGACAGTTTTGGTGGCCCCACATGAGAAAAGACGTAGACAGCTATGTAAAAAGTTGTACCATCTGTGCCACAATGAAAACCCAACCAGGAAGACCTCCCGGGCTGCTGCAGCCAGTAGCTGAACCGTTAAGGCCATGGGAGGAGATTGCTATGGACTTCATAGTAGAGCTGCCAAGGAGCGGCGGAAACACAGTGATCTGGACTGTAATAGACTCCAAACAGGTGCATTTCATACCCTGCAGCGGACTACCCTTAGCCCGCCAGTTGGCCAAACAGTTCATGAAACACATCTACCGCCTGCACGGAGTACCCAGAAGAATCATCTCCGATCAAGGTGTCCAGTTTACAGCGAAATTCTGGGGGGAATTCCTCCCATCCATAGGATCATCCCAAGGCCTCAGCTCAGCGTTTCACCCGAGCACCAATGTGGGGGCAGAGAGATTGAATGCCATGATAGAGCGGTACCTGAGGTGCTACGTTGACTACCAACAATCGAACTGGACGGACCTCCTATCCTTTGCGGAGGTTGCATATAACAATGCTGTCCACAGTAGCACAGGACTAACCCCATTTAAGATAGTGAGCAGTATGGATTTCGTCCCTATGCCAGAGTACCCAAGGGAACCCCCTTCTTCAGTTAGCTTGACCGATTGGATGGCAACGCTGAGAGAAACCTGGGAGAACATCAAGAAGGCATTAGGCAAGGCGGCACAGTCTTATAAGAAACAAGCAGATAAGCACCGAGCCCCCCAAAGACCGTTCCAAGTAGGAGAGAAAGTCTACCTCTCCACCAAGTATTTAAGACTCAGGCTCCCAACCAGGAAGCTGGGCCCGAAATTTATAGGACCATTTCCTATAGTAAAAATAATCAACCTGGTCACAGTACAATTGCAGTTGCCCCAGTTACTAGGAAAAATACGCCCCATTTTTCACAGTAGTCTCCTGAAGCCTGTGGTGGGGTCAACTTTAAGGCCGGTGCCACGTGATCCCCCAGGGCCCTTGATCATTGGGGGCCACACTCACTATGAAGTACAGCGAATTCTTGATTCGAGGTGGCACAGAGGGCACCTCCAATACTTAATTAAGTGGAAAGGTTACCCCTTGTCAGAAGCTTCCTGGGTGAAGAGCATGAACATCCAAGCGGACCGCCTTATAGCTAAATTCCATGCAGATCACCCGAACAAGGCAGGAGGGGGTGGGACACACCCTCAGATGGGGTAATGGTACTGTTCTGTCCCCGTACCACGCACACACCCAACCAGCCAGCCGAGGGTTAAATAAACTCTTCAAACACTCAACGTCAGTGATAAGGAACTTGGCAGCAACTCCGTGGCTGCCTGCCAAGAACTTTTACTCTGATAACACAGACAAAAATACACACAGTTTGAATAGTCCAGTTTGTAATTAAATCCACAGCAAATAGGTGTTGTGTCCGAAGGTGCAAAGTGCCTCGCCAGAGATTAGCTTTGTCTGTCACAGAGTCCGAATGGCCACCACACTCCCTTTTATAGCCTGTGGGGTGTGGTCCAGAGACTCAGCTTAATCTCTGGCACGCCTCCTTTTCTGCTGCGCCCGCTTGTCTCTCCGACGCTGGCGTGGGTCCAACCACAATGTTTCTTCGTCACTATCCGACGGCTCAGAAACACCTGGCTCCTGGCCAATCTCTTCTCCTTCGGGAGACACCTGAGGCATTGCCAGAGAGGAGGGTCCTGGAGAGGGAGGCCTGTCCGTCTCCTCTCCTTCATGTTCGGAGCCTTCTTCCTCCGATAAGATAGGCTCGGAGGACGGAGCCACAACAGGTACTAAACTTGTTGTTTGTCTCGTGCAGGCCTCACTGGGAGAATGAATGGAGAGGGGCCGGATGTCAGCGTTCCAGCACTGACATATGAAAGGAGAGGAGAAGCTTGAACTTTTGCCTACTTAATTCCTTTGAAGATTCTGTTTCCTCGGAGGTGGGAGGAGGGGGGACATTCCTGTGATCTGATGGAGATGGGATGAGGAGAGTGGCTTGGAAGATAGCCAATGAGACGCAGAGAATTGGGGATCGGAAAGGGAGGGATTGGGGGGCAAAGGTCAGTGCTGACCGCGAAAGAGCCAGGGACAGATCACTATGCTCAATAAAGAGAAAATTTCCTCAAAGATCGGCAGTTTGGAAATTCATTTATTTTGAGATAGCATCGAAACTTGACAATATCTTTGTATCTAACAATATTTCCCATATTAATAATATTTGGATGTATAAGTGCTTCCATTGTCAAAAACCAGACTGGTATCTTCAAGTAATGTTGCTCTCTAATTTTTTTCCCATACTAATAACACAGCATTTCTTATATAGTGTCTTTGGAAGTAACTATGTATCTTATTTTTCCCATACCATAATATCAATCTCTCTGGATATCAATCTCTCCGTCAAGTCCCTTTTCTGCTTCTCTGTAATATTTTTCACTAATATTTTCGTTTTGTCCTTGTTGATTTTCAGTCCTGCCACCTCAACACATACTTCTATTCTTTTTAATAGCTTTGGTCCTGTTTCTTGAGGATCTTCTAAAATAAATACCAAATCATCTGTGAATGTCTGCAACTTATATTTCTCCTTTTTTATTTCCATACCCTTTATCTCCTTATCCTGTCTTATATTTCTGCTTAATACCTCCAGTGTCAATACAAATAGCAATGGGGATAAAGGACATCCCTGTCTTGTACCCTTCATAATATTAACTTATTACATATTACATAACATATTATTTTCAGTCATATCTCCATTTACCATCACCCTTGCTGATTGCTTATGGTATATTGTCTTAATCATATTAATAAATTTTTCTCCAAAATCCATAATTTTTAGTTGCATCAACATAAATTGCCAGTTCACGTTGTCAAAGGCCTTTTGAGCATCAAGAAACATCAAGGCCATTTGTTTCCCTGGATGCACTTCATAATATTCCAGTGTGTTCAAGATTATTCTCATATTGTCTTTAATTTGTCTCTTAGGTAAGAATCCATTTTGATCTGTATGTATAAACTCATTTAAGAATCTCTTTAGTCTTTCTGCTATGATTGAAGCAAATATTTTATAATCCGCATTCAACAGAGAAATTGGCCTGTACTTTTTTATCTGTTGTAAGTCTGTGTCTTCTTTTGGTATAAGAGTAAAGTACGCCTCCATCCACAAAGTCGGTATTTTCACCTCTATCAGCAGGTCGTTGAATACTTCCAACATCATATTACTTATAACATTTTGAAGTGTTTTATACAATTCTGCTGGTAGCCCATCTTTTGCCATTCTTTGGTCTTTTGATAGCTTCTGTAAATTCCATCATTGTTATTCTTTCCTCTAGTGCCTTTTTAAATGCCTCTGGTATTGTAGGTAATTCAGCTTTTTCCAAATATTGTTTTGTTTTTTCTTCTGAGATTGTCTCTTGCTTATATAATTTTTCATAGTAATCATGGATCATTCCCTTTTTTTCTTCATTTCTATAATGTAAAGTCCCTTTCTCATCCATTAATTAGTAAATTAGCTTTTTCTCCTGCTCTATTTTCAATCTATATGCCAACCATCTTCCCAGTTTATTTGCATTTTCAAAAAAGTTTTGTTTAGCTCTCTTAATCTTTTGTGCTAAGTCTTCTTTTTCTATTAAGTTTAGTTTATGTTTATTCAAGTCCATTTGATTTTTGATGTTCTTTTTTCGTGGGTCTTTTTGTAATTCCATCTCTAGCTTCTTATATTCCTCTTCTGATTGTTTTTGAGCTTGTCTTTTCTGTTTATTCCTCTTTCCCACATATGTTATTGCCAGTCCTCTAATATATGCTTTTGCTGTATCCCATACATTTTGTAAGGATGTTTCTTCTTTTCTATTCTCTTTGAAGAAGAAGGCCAGCTCTCTTTCCATAAATTGTATAAAGTCTTTTTCTTTTAAAATTGTTTGGTTCATTGTCCATCTTAACTTCTTTTTTTGTCCTCTCCATATAATTTTCATCGGATTATGATCCGCCCATGTGCTTGCTTCTGTTAAGGAATTTGCAGAGTAACCCTTGAGTAGCAAGGGTGTGCACATGAAAGCGATTGAGAGTAGTTACGAATAAACACAGTCAACACACAGATACATTAAGTTGTATTTACTTTCAGGAAATAGTAAGGCACAGTCCAATAAACAGTCCAGGTCATACACATATAAAGCAGGAGATAGCAAAATGATAGTCCAGGGATAATCCAATAACAAAGTCTTCTTACCAGTCATCGTAGTCATTCACAATAAACAGTTCTTCTGGATTTGCAAACAGTAGCATACAGAGATATCAGAGAGCAAGAACAGCAAAGAGAAACAAACCATGTTTCTAGCTCCCTCTTAAGGACATTGGCTACAGAGCTAACCAATCAGGACACAGTATGATGCAATACAGCATACTTAAAGTGATATTGATGGTTTATATATTGCCAACCCAACAAGGTAGGTAATAATCATTTCCTAACATTCTTCCCTTTGGGTAGGACAATATATAACTTTGTGCTTAACTGCACCCGGAGCCTTTGTGAAATGATCTGCAATATTGTGTTCAGTCATGCAGTACTCCAACTGAATCAATTTACTTTGTATACACTGACTAACATGTAAATATCGCAAATCAGTATGCTTAGACCGTGTTCTTACAGCTAAATTAGTAGCCATATTGATTGCAGATCGATTGTCCCCGTAAACAACAAACGGATCATTCACATTTACTCCCATATCCATTAACAAATGTTTATAACATACTAATTCAGTACACATCAAGGATAAACATGAAAACTCGGCTTCCATAGTTGACAAACTAATGTGCTTTTGCCTAATAGATTTCCATCCTATCAAAGCATTACCCAACATTACCACAATACCTGATGTTGATTTACAAGTAGGTAGATCAGTTGCAAAACTTGCATCAGCATACACCGTTAAAACTAGGTCACTACTAGGCTCCAAATATAACGAATAATAAATCGTTTGGTTCAGATACCTAAGTATTCGCTTAGCAGCTTGCCAGTGCCTTTCAGTAGGTTCAGCATTATATCTAGCCAGTTGGTTTACACTGTAAGATATATCTGGCCTAGACCAATTACTCAAATATGATAGACTGCCTATTAAGGATTGATATATTTCCTTATCGAATACAGGACTTTGAATATTACTATGTTTAAAATCCTGACTCATTGGTGTTTTAGCAGGCTTACAGAGTTCCATGTTGCAACGTTTCAGCAATTGGCTAATTTTCTTGGCTTGTGAAATTTTGTAATCTTTATTAGTTTTAACTATGTCAAGACCCAGATAATGCTTAATTTCTCCCAAATTCCTAATTCTGAACTTCTTTTGCAACACAGAAACAATTTCGGTTGCTTCGTTTTCAGATTTAGTAATAAGTGCTATATCATCAGTGAATAGCAATAATAGAGAAACTAAACCATCTCTCTCTTTCTTAAACAAACATGGATCAGCTATACCAGCTACAAAACCCATAGCAACTAACTCACTAACAATGCATTTATTCCACTGGTAACCTGACTGCTTTAAGCCATAAAGACTTTTCTTCAGTCTCCAGCAATCAGTCTTCAAACCTAGTGGCTTCTTCATATAGATCGTATGTTTTAATGGTGCATGCAGATATGCAGTTTCAACATCTATATGGTTTATCCTGTATCTATTCTTAGCTGCCCATACTAATGCTGCTCGCAACGTAGTCGCCCTCTGACTTGGTGCAAACACTTCATCATAGTCCTTATTTGACTGAGCAAATCCTTGAGCAACTAATCTTGCCTTATGGGTAACAGTCCCATCCACACCAGTTTTCAGTTTGTAAACCCACTTGCAACCAATTGCATGCAAACCTGGTGGTAGCCTAATGTTCTCCTAAACATCTAACTCCTTCAATGATGTCAGCTCTTTGTCCATCACTTTCTTCCAAGCTACCTGATCCTTTTCAGGATACAGTATAATTTCATTGAAGTTAGAAGGCTCTATGTTCACCTGACATACTACACTGGCTTGATACCTATCAGGTGGACGTTTATCTCATCTAGGTAACTCAGGACTCGTTATTGGTATTTCCTCTTCTATCTCCCGTATAACCTCCTCCTCCTTTACAGTAATAGAAAGTTCTTCCTCAACTGTCTAATTATCAGGGGTATCAGTAAACACTTGAGTATCCACAACAATACTATCATTTACCTTGTTGGATTCCTGCTCAAGCTTACTCCAACCAACATGCTCCAGGGACTTGGCACTAGCACTGCAGTACACACTAGTGGTACCTGGCGCCCAAAATCTATATGACCTGTGGTTGGATTCATAACCAACAAAAAACAGCTTCTTTGCTCTATGTTGCCCCTTTTGCCTCAATTGCGAGGGAATATGAACCCATGCTGGGGCTCCAAATGAGTGCAAATAACTTAATTCTTGTCTTCTTCCATGCCAACGTGTGAATGGTAATTCACCAGTTGTTGTATTGACTACATTGTTTAAAACATGGTTAGCACACATTATTGCCTCACCCCAAAGTGCCTCTGTCAGCGTTCCAAATTAGGCTCTCTTCCAGCGCTGACATAACAAGATGAACTTTTACCTAGTTTTGTATGTACAGATAGTGTTTCCTGGGAGACGAGGGTGGGGGCTACATTCCTGTGAAAAGAACGTGCCGGGAGGTAGAGATGGATCTGCATGATGGCCAATGGGACATTGGGGTTGGAGAGCGGAAGAGGAGGGGGTTGGAAGGAGGGGCCAGTTTGGCTGCAAAAATGAAATCAGGATTGTCGGCTTTTTATGTTCTTAAATAAAAATGTTTCATTAGAGAGATTGCGCTTGAAAATGAAACTCATTTAAGATAGCACCGAAACCTGACACCTCAGGCAAACCAGAATCAGATATCATGGTTTGAGCCATAGCCTGCAACGTTTGCCCTCTGCGTTCAATATATGCATTATGTTGTGGTCTATAAGGGGCAGAATGCTTGTGTTCAATGCCAGCTTTCTCTAACATAGTTTCAAACCTGTTATTGGTAAACTCAGTACCATTGTCAGTTACCAGGCAAAGAACCTTGTGTTTCTTTTTCCTCTCAGCAAACCTCAGCCAGTTTGAAAAATGCTGGAATGTTTCTGCTTTGGTTTTCATAAGGTAACAGAAACCATAACGGGAAAAATGGTCTATTATGCTCAATATATAACAGGCTCCTCCTAAACTAGGTGTCAGCGTCCCAGCACTGACATATATAAAGAGAGGAGAAGCTTGTACTTTTGCCTACTAAATCCCTTTGAAGATTCTGTCTCCTCGGAGATGGGAGGGGGGAGACATTCCTGTGATCTGACGAAGAAGTGATGAGGAAAGTGGCTTGGAAGATAGCCAATGAGAAGCAGAGAATTGGGGATCGGAAAGGGAGGGATTGGGGGGGTAAAGGTCAGTATTGACCGCGAAAGAGCCAGGATCAGATCGCTGTGCTCAATAAAGAGAAAATTTCCTCAAAGATCGGCAGTTTGGAAATTCATTTATTTTGAGATAGCATCGAAACCTGACACTAGGTTTTTTAGGACCAATAATATCTGCAAACACTACCTCCAAAGGTTCATTGGTTGTAAACCCATTAACTCTGTTTGCAGGAGTTACCTTACTCTTTTCTTGGCTACAAGCATTGCAGTTTAAATATTTTCTACAAGGTTTTAGTTTTATCCCATCAGATAATTCCACAGTTTTCTTTAACATCTTAAAGTTTACATGTCCCAAACGCCTATGAAGCAAATGCATGCATTCATCATGTGGCTTCGTGTTATCATAAACTGAGTTAGCATTAGCCATGATTAATGGATCATCATTCAGAACAAACAAATCATTCTCTAACTTTGCAGTAACACTTGTACCATCTTTTTCTGTCAGACATTTATCTCCCCTAAATGTTACTACAAACCCAGCTTTTAACAATGCTTTCACAGATAGCAGGTTAAATTTTAGTTTCGGTACATACAACATAGGTAAATGCTCATTTATACATGAACAATATGCAGTACCTTCTCCAAATACTTTCATTTTCCATCCATCTGCTAATGAGACATGTGGTTTACTCTTGGTCATTTTAACAAACCTCTCTTTACACCTAGTTATAGACTGCGATGCTCCACTGTCAGCTATCCACAAATCATGGTTTACAGTTGTAGTTGAGCTGGATATAGCTAAACTAACATCCTTTTTAGCTCTCTGTTGACTACCAGTATTCAGTTTCTTGCCCTTTTTACAGAATCTAGCTATATGACCCTTAGCCCCACAAGAAAAACATTTTCTAACAATATAGGCAGTTGAAGACAGGTTTTCTTCCTGTGGTTGTCTCTTTCTCAGTTGGTTTTTATCTTGCCTTCTTCTGGACTCTTCTAACAATCTCCCGGTTATGCCAGTCAATGTCAGTTCATCTCTGGTCAGGACTTCCAGTGAAGATACATAATCATCATAACTTCCATCCAAAGAAGAAAGAATGATATAAACCTGATGCAGCTCTGAAAAAATCAGCTCCTTTTCATGTAGTTCTTGTAAAGTTCCTTTCATAAACTCCAAATGAGCTAACATATCTCCCCCTTTCAGAAGATGAGCTCTAAATAGTTTACGTGTAAGGTGTATGTGTGCACCCACACTATCACGAACATAAATCCTCTTCAGAGTGTCCCAACACTTGGCAGCAGATTCCTCACCACGAATATGGATTAGCTGCTGGTCACTCAGTGTCAGTCCGATTATACAAAGAGCCCTTTCATTATCCCGGTTAAATTTGGCTATTTTCTTTGCATCTTCATCGTCTGCTGGATCCCAAGCAGTTACATCTGATGGATCATGAACTACAGCCCATAGTCCTTCCTTACGCAGAAGTAGACTGCACTTCATAGACCAGGAAACATAATTTGTTCCATCCAACCGGGTTATCAGAGATATGCTGGTTGACTGTTCTTGTGCCATCTTCACTTGGACAATAAACCACAAAAACAGCTGTCTGAATATGGTACTGTGTATTCACACTAACTCTCAGTATCCTGGGCCCATAACCAATGTTAAGGAATCTGCAGAGTAACCCTTGAATAGCAAGGGTGTGCACATGAAAGCGATTGAGAGTAGTTATGAATAAACACAGTCAACACACAGATACACTGATTTGTATTTACTTTCAGGAAATAGTAATAAGGCACAGTCCAATAAACAGTCCAGGTCATACACATATAAAGCAGGAGATAGCAAAATGATAGTCCAGGGATAATCCAATAACAAAGTCTTCTTACCAGTCATCGTAGTCATTCACAATAAACAGTTCTTCTGGATTTGCAAACAGTAGCATACAGAGATATCAGAGAGCAAGAACAGCAAAGAGAAACAAACCATGTTTCTAGCTCCCTCTTAAGGACATTGGCTACAGAGCTAACCAATCAGGACACAGTATGATGCAATACAGCATTCTTAAAGTGATATTGATGGTTTATATATTGCCAACCCAACAAGGTAGGTAATAATCATTTCCTAACAGCTTCTATACTTATTTCTTGTATATTGGGTAGTAACTCAGTTGACATCAACATCATGTCTATTCTAGACCAAGACATATGTCTATTAGAGTAAAATGTATATTGATTTTTGTCCAGATGCATCCCTCGCCAAGCATCTTGCATACCTAATTCTTCCGCCGTTTTAAAAAAGATTTTTGAAAGTGTCTTCCTAGCTCTTTTATTTCTTTTTTCAGTTTTATAGTCCAATTCTGCATCCACAATTGCATTGAAGTCACCTACAATACATATATTCTCATATTCCAGTTCTATTATTTTTCTATATAATTTACTATAGAAGTCTTCTTGGTTCTCATTTGGTGCATATATCGCCACTAATAATATTTGTTTGTTATTCAATGTTATCTCCACCATCAAAATTCTTTCTTCCTCATCCAGAGATATTTGTTTAGCTTTAATTGTCTCTTTTATATATAGTACTACCCCTCTCTTACTTTGCTGTGCAAGTGAGACATATAATTTCTCCATTTTTGGGTATTCTAAAATTTTCCCATGTTGTTTTCTAATGTGGACTTCTTGTAAGCAAATTATGTCCTGTTTTAGTCTCTCTAATTTGTTAAAAACTCTTTTCCTTTTTATTGCCAAATTCAATCCATTTATGTTGATTGACATTAACTTTAGAATAGAATAGAATAGAATAGAATAGAATAGAATAGAATAGAATAGAATAGAATAGAATAGAATAGAATAGAATAGAATAGAATAGAATAGAATAGAATAGAATTCTTTATTGGCCAAGTGTGATTGGACACACAAGGAATTTGTCTTGGTGCATACGCTCTTAGTGTACATAAAAGAAAAGATACATTTGTCAAGAATCATAAGGTACAACACTTAATGATAGTCATAGGGAACAAATAAGCAATCAAATCATATTAGGAAACAGTCAATATAAATCGTAAGGATACCAGCAACAAGGTTACAGTCATACAGTCATAAGTGGGAGATGGGTGATAGGAACGATGAGAAGTTTAATAGTAATGCAGACTTATTAACTAGTTTGACATTGTTGAGGGAATTATTTGTTTAGCAGAGTGATGGCGTTCAGGAAAAACTGTTCTTGTGTCTAGTTGTTTTGGTGTGCAGTGCTCTATAGCATTGTTTTGAGGGTAGGAGTTGAAACAGTTTATGTCCAGGATGCAAGGGGTCTGTAAATATTTTCACAGCCCTCTTTTTGACTTGTACAGTATACAGGTCCTCAATGGAAGGCAGGTTGGTAGTAATTGTTTTTTCTGCAGTTCTAATTATCCTCTGAAATCTGTGTCTGTCTTGTTGGGTTGCAGAACCAAACCAGACAGTTATAGAGGTGCAGATGACAGACTCAATAATTCCTCTGTAGAACTGTATCAGCAGCTACTTGGGCAGTTTGAGCTTTCTGAGTTGGCGCAGAAAGAACATTCTTTGTTGTGCTTTTTTGATGATGTTTTTGATGTTAGGTGTCCATTTTAGGTCTTGAGATATGGTAGAACCTAGAAATTTGAAGGTCTCTACTGTTGATACTGTGTTGTTTAGTATTGTAAGAGGTGGTAGTATGGGAGGGTTTCTCCTAAAGTCCACCACCATTTCTACGGTTTTGAGTGTTTTATTTCTCCTTCCATAGTTTTACTTGTATATAGGATTTGCTGCTCTAGTCATTCTTGTTTCTCTTGGTTCTTTCACCCTTGCTCCTTCTCTTATTGCTATCTCCTCCTTGTCTCTTGCATCTTTTTTCTGTTGTTTGTCCCTGTTTTCCACAAATTCTTCTTGGCGTCTAATCTCTCTCTCTTCTCTTATTCTCTCTTCTTCTTGCGGGCCCAAGTATTCGTCATAAAATTGTTCTGCCTTCTCTACTGAATCTAACCTATGTCTTTGCTCCTGCCAAGTCACCAGTACTCCCTCTGGTATCAACCATCTAAAATTCACTCCTTTTGACCAAACACTTCGTCAGAAATTGGTATTCTCTTCTTAAATCTCTAACTTTCCTCAGGATTTGTTTTAACACAACTATTTCTCTACCTTTATACTTAATTGGATTATCTCTTACTTTCTGTAGAATCTCATTTTTTATTGCTTTCTTGGTGAACCTAACATGAACCTCTCTAGTTAATTTATTTCTCATTGCGTACCTAGTATGCACTCTAAATATCTCATCAATCTCATTCAAGATTTTTTCCTTATTTTCCTCCATCGCTTCCGCCAGCAAGTCAGACATTATCTCTGCTAGGTTTTCTCTTTTCTCTTCTTCCTTGTTCTGAAATCTCAAGTAATAATCTGCCCTGTCCATTTCTAAAGAGATAATTGCTTTATCTTTATTTCTATCTGCCGCTGTTAGTCTATAATCCAGCTCTCCCACTATTTTTTCTGTTGCTTCAGTTTTTTCTTCTACTTTTTGTACTCTTTGTTCATGTTTTTCCATTATCTCTTGAACGTTTTCTAGTTTGCCTTCTACTTTCTCCATTCTCTCATCTATCTTGCCTATTCTTTCCTTCAAATCCTCATGAAGAGCTTGTATCATGGTTTTCAATTCTAGTTGCATGGCATTCATTTTTTCTAATTTTTCTTGTTGTATCATGGCCTCCAATGTTCTCTGACTCGCAGGGCTAGAAGTTGCAGATGAACTTGCTGAAGCTGGTGCTGATTGTGTTTTCATTTTATGATGTCTTATATTTTGTAATCCACCAATCCGTTCTTCTGGGGGTGGAATAGGTAAAACACCCAATTCCCCCTCCTCCTTTGCGGTCACACTCTCCTCTGCTATTCCAAGGAGGTTCTTCTTTAATCCAGTTTAATAGGTAGTAAAAAATATTCAAAATATCTCACCCAGACAGATCACACCTTCCTTTTGCTTCCACGCTCTGCAGTGGCTGCCCCAGCTTTGTAGTGACTCACAATGGTCACTTTCCCAGCTTCTCCGGCTCTATCAGGGAATTTGCGAGTTCCCTGAGATCCACAGAGTGTGCTCCCCTTGCTCGTTGTCCCTACAAGACAACTCAGGTCCAAAAGGACCACCTAACAGCTGGGATATCGATGGTCCCTCAGGAGCCCCCAAAAGATCTGCCATTCCGCTGTGATGCTAGCCACGCCCTCCCTTTTCTTAAGTGATTAAGAAAATATTAGAATGTGCAGAAATGAATAGATTAACACTTACAATTCAAGAAAAAGAAGAATCAGATTATTATAATATATGGGAGTTATTTTATCAATGGTTAGAGAATAAATATGAAAGCAATGTATTGTAAAAATAGATAAGTAAAGAAGAGAAATGTTAGGTTTATGTTATTTTATCAGTATTATTATTATTTAGTGTTAATATAAGAATGAATGTAAGAAATGAATATGGTGGTAAGTTTAATTGCTAAGACACGAAGAATTTTATACTCAGATGACACACTGTTTAACATAAGATGGAATGTTCGTATTAAAAGAAAAATTTAAAAAATTATATATATATATATATATATATATATATAAAGTAAACAAACTAAGCAACCCAAGTACAGGTAGTTGAGTTATGACAGTTCACTTAGCGACAGTTCAAAGTTACAACACCTCCTCCAAAGTACTTACAACACAGTCCCGAAGTTATGATTGTTGCAGCACCATGGCAGTTGTTCACCTTTACAACTGACCGCAGAGATGCTGCAACATTCCCCCTGCCTATTCCCACACCTCACAGGGACCTAACATGAACTGGCCCTGCTATGCTAGCCCACCGGTTCTTCCCCATCCCATTACCGATCGATTGCTCGCTTACCTTTTGAAGATCCAGAGTTCCAGAACAGGCTGACCACTTCTTCTCTCTCCTCAAATGACCTCTCTCCTCTCCAGCCTCTCTGCTGCGGGGTTTATGTGGCAGCACGGTTTCTTTGCCTGCTCCCAGTGCTCCAAAAGCGGAGTGGTGAGAGCAGACGCAGAGTGGGATGAGTGCACCCTGCTCAGCTTGGCTGACTCACCGAGGCTGCACAGGATGCCCAATCCACTTTTGGAGTGCCAGGAAGTCTCGGTGAGTCTGAAGGAGCACGAGACCACACCCTGAAGCCTTCCATCCCTTTGCAAAAGCTTTTGGCACAGAGAAGGGAAGACTTTGGGGGCACAGTCTTGCGCTCCTTCAGGCTTCTCTTCACGCCAAAAGTTTTTGCAAAAAGACAGAAGGCTTCAAGCAGCGTGAGATCGCTCCCCTGAAGCCTTTTGTTCCTGTGCAAAAGCTTTTGGCATGGAGAAGGGTGCAGTCTAGCGCTCCTTCAAACTCACTGAGGCTGCCCAGAGCTCCAAAAACAGATCGGGTGTCCTGTGCAGGCAGCCTCAGTGAGTCAGCCAAGCTGAGCAGGGTGGACTCCTCCCTCTCTGCCTCTGCTCTCACCACTCTGCTTTTGGAGCACTGGGAGCAGGCAAAGAAACTGTAGCAGAGAGGCTGGAGAGGAGACAGCTCGCTTGATTATCGAGATCTTCGAAAGGTAAGTGACCTGGTGAGGCAGGATGGGGGGGGGAAGAATGGGGTATCTCAATGGGTCGGGGAAGGCCTTGGATAGTCAGAAGCACTAGGCCCCCCCATGGTCTTCCCTACCCTGAGATACCTCATGTGTACTTAATGAGCTGTGCATTCGATTAACAAATACATTGGGTAAAGCAAGGAGGGATCACGTTCATTTAACGTGATCCTATTAACGAATCCTTGGGTTACAAATGTAATTGGCAGGCTCTATTACATTTGTAACTTGAGGATTACCTGTATTGCACATTCAGGTTGGAGTTATTGCTGGGATGAATGATATTGTTCCTAATAATTATTGAAATTAATCTTCTCAGGCCTAACAGTTTATGGGATAAATGACAACACATAATAATAGAAGATGCCAAATCATAATTTGGGGTAGTCCTAAAAGCTAGCTGTCATCTGTAAATTGGAGAAAAGAGAATCTAGATTTGCTGTGCATCTTTATTCTTCCTTTCTGATAGGATAACCCTTTACTTATTACTATTTTGGATATTTATTCTGCTCCCAAGAAATATGATAACACTTTTAAAAAAGACAAAATGTAAAATAGAGCTTCACACATTACATCAAAAGAATGAGTTTTATGTTTATATGAGAAGGTTGTCTTTTTAACCAATGTGTAGTAATTATGCCCCTGACAGTCTTGAGCCATCTAGGACTCTTATACCACATGTTCAGAAAAGTCTATGCCTTTCAGTTATTGTATAAATACATTCAATGGTAGAAGCTGACTTTCTTCCTTCTCGTTTCATGATAACAGGGAGTCTATTTAGTTCTGACAGAAAATGAAATATTCCCATGAGTTTCAAATAGTTCTCTGGGAATTCATAGATCTTTTCACTTTTAATAGTGTCCCACCACATGAAAGCAATAGACCACACAAGGTAACTGAACCTGTAATTTACTAGCTAGCCCAGATGAGCTCAGTTCAGCAACTGTATCATTTCTGTTTATTAACGGATCCAAGAATCTTTAATCGACCAGATACAATATGCTTCCTAAGGAAAAAAAAGTCAGAAATCTGTCCTCGTTGGAAACAGTCTAATAAACCCCATAACCTAACAACGGCTTTTGGAATTGTTCTAATGGTTGTCACAAGAAATTCCCTTTATAATATTTTTCAAGCAAGTTCAAGTACCTTAAAGTCTCCTCTGACTGTTCACTTCCATGTGGTTTTCCTGACAATACCACAGTGTTTTCATGTTGTTTTCTCCCAGGTTCTTTCTCCTCCTCCCCGCTCCCCCCCCCGCCCCCCAGCCTTTGGATTCCCTGTGGTCTCTGTCAGGAATGAAGCTGGTGGGACTGGTACAAATCATTCCTGGGCTCAAGAGAACCATGATGAAAATACCACCCACTTTGAGGAAAATGGCAAAATGTCCATTCACTCAAAAAGAAGGGACAAAGAAGGCTAGGATTCAAACATTGGTGCTGTGAACTGCAATGGACAGACTTTTTGTTGTGTGGTTATTAGCTGATTAGCAACCAAGCATTTAATCAACTAAGTTTGTTCTCAGTCCTTCAAATAATGAAATGTCTGCAAGAAAACAACCAAGCTCAGAGAGCACCAAGGACTCCATACCTCTGTAGTCTGTTTTTTCCATCTCAAAATGTTTCCCTAATTTCCTTTTTATATATTTTCAAATAACCCAATCAACAATATTTTTACATCTAGTATTTGCCTGAAGCACCACAGAGAACAACTGCATTGAAAGAAACGTGCTTGACTTCCGGCGGTGATGTGGGGTCGAGGCGGCATGGGAAAAATCACTCCGTTCCCAGTGCCAATTTTCTAGCGTTTTGGTAACCCTTAGGGGTGAGGATCGGTCCTGGTGGGACCAGCAGAAAAGAGGGGAATCTTCAGAGGAGGTGCAGAGAGGTGCGGTCTCCTGCCACATCAAGAAGGACCCTCAATCCAGATGTAGAAGAAGACAGCCAGTATGGCTGACACAGAGGCCTGACGTTCTGATTGAGAGCAGTAGGAAGCGGAGAGTGAGTACGGTGCGAGATTCAGCGGTGAGAGCAGGGAAATAAAAACTCTAATTTTTGGATTATCGGAGAAGAAGAAAAAGAGTTCGGAGGGGCAGCGGATAGAAAAGAAGACTCAGAGTGCGAACGGGCGGCAAACAACGAGGAGAGCAAAACATGAAGAGGGTGAATCTCAGACCAGCAGAAGAACGCCAAGGGAGCGGAAAGGGAGAAGATTGGAAGGAAAGTGAGTGATCCAGGGAGCTGGGAAAGAGAAGTGAACTGAATACAAGGTTCTATTTCTACCCCTATTTTTGGCTGCTCTAACGGAAGAAGAAATGTGGATTGGCAAAAAGTAAAGGACGCACAAGAGTGACAGTGCAGATCAGAGATCGCCATTTTGATTACATTCGCGTGAAAACTAAAAGTGCAAAAGAAAGACTATAATTGAACTATATTTGAACTATTAAAACACACAAGGACTGAAAATACTGTGAATATATATATATATACAATTTATATATTGATATATTTACTTATAGAGGAATTTTTATATTTATAATTAATTAATAGTAAATTATTATTAACTACTTACTGTCTTTTTACCTTCTCTCTTTCTCTTTTTACTTTATTTTTTTTCTCTCTCATTTCTTTATCTCTCTCTTTTCATTGGTTTATTGATTACTTAAAGCAAATATTCAAAGTTAATATTAGATCTTATTTGATTAATTAGTAATTATACAAGGATTTTAGCAATCAGATTATTAATTAAGGTACTCATGAATTTTCCTTCGTAATAAAATTGTATTAATCAAGTTAGTATTATATTATATAAAGAGGATAAAGAAAGGAGGGAAGAAAAAGAAGTTGAATAGTAAAGTGGATGGTGATTTGGGAAAAGATAGATAGGGTTTTAGGGGAACAGTACAGAATATTAAAGGAAATGACTAGTACCACTACAACCACTGTGAAAATGGGAAAGAAAACTACCTCGACATTGATAGGACCATCGGCTTCCCCTGCAGCACAGAGAACAATAGAAGGAATGTTCCCATCAGAAAAACAACCCCCTACTTCAAGTATGCAAACCATGCAGGCCACACTGGCAACAATTCAAGAGACCATGATAAAAATGCAGGAATGTATAACAAAGAATCATGAAGAAACGAGGAAGGATATGGATGAGATCAAAAGAGAAGCAAAAAGTGACATTCAAAAAATAGATGAAAAGATGGATTCAATACAAGAAATTATACAAAAAAATGATCAACGAATAACAACTATAGAGAAGAGAACAGAACAGACAGAAGAAAAATTAGATTCATTGGACCAGAAAATAGTGGGACTAAATAAAGAACTGGAAAACACAGTGGCACATCTGGAGATGGAGAGAGCAGCATTCTATTTAAGATTTCAGAATGTGGTTGAAAATAGAGAGGAGGATCTAACATTTGTGATGGCAGAAGTGATTGCGGAGGCCCTCCAACGGGATAAAGATGAAATAATAAATGAGTTGAACGAGGTCTACATGGTCCATACGAACTATGCCAGACAATATAAATTACCTAGAGAGGTTCATGTAAGATTTGTGTGAAGAAAAGTAAGAGAGATTGTTTATAAAATAACAAAAAACAAACCCATGCTTGGAATGGGAGAAAACTTAAGAGAGAATAGGAGATAAGATATTTATTGAAATATACTTTTATCTTAAATTGGTAAGAGATATGAAGGAGAATAGATTGGAAAACAATATTGGTAACATATTCTGAAACAATTTGGAGCTAAACAACTGAATAAGAGATAAATGTTATGAATTAGTTAAATAAATGAATTTAGGAGTGGAGGAAAGCATGACTCTGGAGATCAGTGAAAGCAAAGCTGTGACCCAGTTTTACAAATAAGGTAGGAGTGGAGGAAAGCATCATACTGGAGAACAGTTAAAATAAACTGGGAACCAGTTAAAAATAAAAATAAGAGTTGGGAGTGGAGGAAAGCATGGGCTGGAAAACAGCTAAAGCAAAGCTGTGAACCAGCCAAAATATTGAGTTAGAAGTGGAGGAAAGCATACGCTGGTCAATAGTTAAAGCAAAACTGTGAACTAGCCAAAAATAAAAAGGTAGGAGTGGCGGAGACTATACCTGGGGATCAATTGAAATAAAGTTGTGAACCAGTTAAAAATAGGGGTAGGAGTGGAGGAAAGCATTGCTGGAAGGCAACTACTTGAGTTGTGAACCAGTTTTATAATAGATTTAGGAGGAGTTAAGGAGAAGGTTGGTGTGCAGTTAAAATTATACTGTGAACCAGCTAAAATAATTAAGGTAAGGAGTGGAGGAAAGCATTGCTGGAAAGCAGCTGATTAAGATGCGAACCAGCTAAAAAATAAATTTAGGAGGAAGTGGAAGAGATTTTACCAGAGAATAGTAGCTAAACTGTGAACCAGTTTAAAAAATACAGATAGGAGTATTGGAAAATACAGCTGGGAAATAGATATTTAAACTATGAACCAGTTAAAAATTAGATTTAATAAAATATGAGAATAAACTTGAAATAAATAAAATAAAGTATTCTGGAAGTAACAAACTATAGAAGGAAATGTTGATTGTTTATGAAATGACTTTAAGAGAGGAGGAAAATACTTTTTGTCAAGATTATGGATATTAGATGTCATTTAAGAGAAGTAAAATATAGATTTGAGGTAATGAGTTTTAGGATTGAGGAATATATATGAAATATTGATTGTTAAAATGATAAAGATTTAGAACAGTGTTTATTGTTTAGAATTTTGGGTGTAATAGTAGAATGATAAATGTTTAGAATAAGATTTAAAAAAAAAAAAAGATGTAAATGGATAAAATTTGGAACAAAATTGATTGAGGGAATGTGAATAATTGTACTCATTTTATGCCGGACCAAACCCTTGCTCTAAAACGATGTATTTTATGTTTTATGTTTAAAAGAATAAAAAAAATTGGGGGGAAAAAAACGAACTCATGCTTTACAGAGGTAAAGAAATAATTACGTTAAAGCAAGTCCCTAAGAGAATAAGAGAATTGAGAAAGGAATATTGGTTCCTAGCCACATTACTAAATAAACAGCATATACCATTTAGATGGATAACACCAGAAGGAATGTTGGTGACGTGGCAAGGGAAAAAAATTAAAGTGGACTCACAGCACAAAGCACAGAACCTACACGATCAAGTGATGGGCATAGAAAGATCAAATAGCGGAAGGGAGGAGCCGGAAGAGAGGACCAAAGAGACCCAGAGAGAGGAAGAACGAGAAAAAGTACAAGAGGAGGGAGATAAAGAGGAAGAAGGGGCACTTCAAGAGGAAGAAGGAGTGAAAACAAGAGCTAAGAGAAGGGACAGGAAGTAATAGGAAACATCGCATAATAGAACCACAAAGGAATGGAACAAAATTTAAAAATTCTATCACTAAATGTAAAGGGACTTAACTCTCCGGCCAAACGACATCAAATTTTTATAAAAGCAATAAAGCAAAAAATGGATATTGTGTGCCTCCAAGAGGTACGCATAAGAAAACAGGATGAAAAATATTTACAATGTAAAAAATTAGGGAAATCATTTATAACATTAGTGGAAGAAGAGAGGAATAGCGGTGTACATTAGAGAAGGAATAGAGAGTAAGTTGAGATATGCAGATTTAACAGGAAGAATATTGATGATAGAGATAAAATTTAAATATAAAAGTATTTTGTTGGTGATTATCTATGCGCCGAATAGTGGACAATCAGAATTTTACAAAAAAATACATGAAAAGATAATAGAAGAAAAATTAGAGAATATATGTTTGATTGGCAATTTCAACGCAATAGTAGATGTAAAAAAGGATTATAGCAGTGATCAGAGTAATAAAAAAAAGAAAAATGTACTTCCTGGAACTTTTAAGGATTTAGTAGAAGAGCTGAATTTAATAGATAGTTGGAGATTTTATAATCCCAAGGAAAAAAAAATTACATATTACTCCAATCCTCATAAATCCTGGTCCAGAATAGACATGGCTTGGGTAACCAAAACATTTATACAAGAAGTAGAAACAGTAGAAATAATGTCAAATAACTGGGCCAACCATAACCCTATAATGTTGATATGGAAAGGACATCAAAGGAAAAAGAGTAGATGGATGTTGAACCCAGAGATACTGAAGGAAAAGTAATATACAGAGCTAATGAAAAAGGAATTAGAGTTGTTTTTTAGAGATAACACAAAAGACCATACCTCCCTTCAGAACCTGTGGGACACAATGAAAGCATATGCAAGAGGACTAACAATAGCCTACAATGTAAAACGAAAAAAGGAAAGGAAAAAAGAATATAATAATGTGCAGGAAGAGATCAAAAATTGGGAAGAAAAATTACAAGATAAACCTGGAGATCAAGGTGTTGGTTACTACCTTTAAAGCGCTCCATGGCTTAGGGCCTGGATATTTACAGGACCGCCTGCTGCCACTGACTGCCTCCCACTGACCGATACGCTCCCACAGAGAGGGCCTCCTCAGGGTGCCGTCGGCCAAACAATGTCGACTGGCGACTCCCAGGGGGAGAGCCTTCTCTGTGGGGGCTCCTGCCCTATGGAATGAATTGCCCCCGGATATACGAAGGATACCCGACCTCCGTGCCTTCCGTCGTGCGCTGAAGACCCTGTTATTCCAGCAAGCTGGTCTGATGGGACAATAATTTTAATCGGGTTTTAAATATGGGTTTTTAACATGGTTTTATAAGGGTTGTAGAATGGGAATTTTAAATTCGGCCAAAAATTGAATTATTTTAATATGGTTTTTAAATTTGTCTTGTATATTGTTTTATTATGGCTGTTCACTGCCCTGAGTCCTTTAGGGAGAAGGGCGGTATAAAAATATAATAAAATCAAATCAAAATCAAATCAAACGAGCAAATTAGAGGTAAATGGATAACAGCTAAACATAAATTGAATATATTGGAACAGGAAAATTATGTAAAGGCATTGAAATTTATAAAACAGAATTATTTTGAACATGTGAATAAACCAGGGAGGTGGCTTGCTTATAGATTGAGAAAAGAAAGGGAGAAAAAAATAATTCAGCAACTACAGGATAAAAGGGGTAAAATGCAATATAGCTTAGAAATGAAAAAAGAAATAGCATATCAGTTTTTTCAAAAACTCTATGAACAAGACAGAGTGACAGAAGAAGAAATAAATAAATACTTAAGTGGAGAGGGAATGTCGACCTTATGTCGAGTGTCAAGTCAACTCGACATAAAATGGGGAGGGGGAGTCTTCGCAGATCCTACAATGAAGGACGGGATCCTACCAGATAACAATGTTCACAATGACTGTACCATGGTGGTGGTGGGGTGTCTACGCTGTCCGCAGCTTTGCACATTGGTGATGGGGAGGGGTTAGGTCCGGAATCAGAGGCGGTCGGTCACCCCGCGGCCGGGATAGGGCAAGACGACTGGAGAGGGAGGCGTTCCTAGCTGCTGCAAAAAGAAGGGCTGAACCAGGAAGTAACGCCAATTGGCTATGGCCACTCCCGGGCTAATTGAAACAGGGATAAAGGGGCGCAGGGAGGAGCCCAACCCCAACGCTGACTTTGTGTTTTCTTTAACATTCGTGTGTGACTGCACCGAGAAATGAGAATTAAACCTGCTTACAACCTCGTGTTTTGCCTGCAAGTCGTGTTTTCAGCAGTTCAAGCCAACTTGGTGAGCAGCATACGACAGAAAGTCGGCGTTTCCCTTTGCCTTCTCTTCTCTTTGAGGCTTTTGAGTGCCGGTAGGTGGGATGGCAGAAGGTGTGGATGCTGGATGCCCGGCGCTGGCCAATGTGGGAGAGGAACCAGGCACGGAGTTGGCTCCAGACGCAGCGGCCGGCACCAACCTCCCAGTAGTGCAGCCAAAGGAGCGGATGACCCAACAGGGGGTGGAGGTGCTTGATGCATCAGTGGGACCAACCAGCTCTGACAGAAAGAAGACCACCTCAGGAGAGTGGTGGCATAGCCCCGCTCTGACAGGCACTACGTCCAAGCCTTTGAAACCCCGCCCAGGCGATTCGGCCTTTCAGGGATGGCAAGAACATCACTGGGTGGAGGAAGATGACGGGGAGTGGAGTTACTCCACGGGACTGGGGTCCACCACCCTGGACATTCTGCGGGAGAGGTTTGGAGAAGCAAGTTTCTGGGACGCCCCTTCCTGGCAACCCTGGGTGACCGGATTGGAGGCTCCAGTGTCCTGGCAGGGAGGAGGACTGTCCAGGAACACAGACACACGCTTCCAATTAGTCAGCCCTAAATTGCGACTAGCGAGAAGTCAACCGCGGCCGGGGGAGCTACTGGCAACAACACCCACAACCCCATTGGGGGGGGACGCCCTCAGAGGGGTGGAGCAAGATGGCCCTGTGTGGCAAGGGCTGGTTGCTACCAGTTATGATGCTGCCAGGCGGCAAGAGGCTTCACGGAGAGGGAATGGGAGGGATATGCAGGAACCCCGGCCACCGCCTGGAGCTGTTCCCCTATGGGTACCAGGGAATTGGCCACAACGGCAGGTGTGGGGGGCCCCTCCCATTCAGACCACCTTTGATGGCAGTGCGGATCAAGTTTCTATTTTTTTGAGCCAGGTGCTCAGTTATCTCGATCTTTACGGACACCTGTATCCCTCCCAGTGGTCCATGGTGGTAGCTATAACTAATGTACTAACGGGGGAGGCTGCTAACTGGGTCGCTGACCTCCATAGCAACCATGCACGGGAGCTGGTTGATGTAGGGTTATTTCTGGAAGACTTAAGAAGCCGGTTTGAGGATGACACTCACACCCAAGTGGTGGAGGGAGACTTGGACTCATTAAAGCAAAAAGGCCGGCCTGTTAAAGACTATATTAAGGAGTTTCGGGCTCTTGCTGGATGGCTACGAACCTGGCCAGAGCGGCTGTTGGTGCACCATTTCTGGTTGGGATTGGATAAGGACATTAGACAAGCTTGTGTCTATAGGGACCTACCGCCCCGGCTAACTGAATGGTTTAGAGCTGCAGTAGACCTCGATGTGGGTTTGCGGGAGTTCCGGCCTTGGGGGGCGGATGTTACACAACCTCGACGACAGGTAGAGAGATCGAATCCCGTCAGGGGTTCAGGGTGGCCCAGCTCCTTTCCTCTTCGCTCCACAGAGTCTGCGGCCAGAGGCGTGTTCCGCTGCTTTCGATGTGACCAACCAGGCCATCGGGCTCTTGATTGTCCTTTACCTCCTGTCCAGGCCAAGGCACAGACACCAGGAATGGGTCGCACACCCAGGGGCCGGGCTCGACCAGGAGCGGACCAATCCTGTTTGGCCGCCCAAACTCCACGCAGCAGCCCATGTTCGCCTCCGAAGGAGGCTACTGGTCCGAGTGTGCCAGAAGGAGGCTCCGTCACCGTGAAAGATGATGAGGAAAGCGACCCGAATGACCCCATAGTAAGTGCACCAATTCATCCCTTTGTTATATCAGTAGTTGTATGGAATCCACGTACCTCTCAAGCGAGTCATCGGGGAGTGTTAATAGACTCTGGCTGCACCAGGTGCTTGATGAGCAGAGCAATTGTTGATGACCTGGGGTTACGCACAGTGAACTTAAGGACTCCGATAAAGTTCAAACAAATGGATGGCTCTGTCTTGGGGGGGGAGGCGTCTAAATTCATCATCGAAGTAGTGGAATTGCAAATAGGGGAGCATAAAGAGACCTTACGCTTCATTGTAATAGAACATATGATTGAGCCCCTAATTCTGGGACTGGCGTGGCTGGACAAATGGAAGCCCCACATATGGTGGGAAGGGGGGTATTGAAAACTACGGCTTATAATAGGCCCAGAGTCAGAACCCGAGGAACAGACGGAGCGAGCTGGGGGACAGGGGGAGAAGCCTTGCGGATTCCCAAGCGTGTATAGTGATTTAGGGCAGGTTTTTGACGAGAAGGAGAGTGAGGTTCTCCCACCCCATCGAACAACAGATTGCGCAATTGAGCTGGTCCCAGGGGCTAAACTACCGAAACCCCAGATGTACGCTATGACCCAACCCGAAATGGAGGAGTTGCGCCGGTATATCAACAAAAATCTCGCAAGAGGGTTCATTGAGCCCAGCAGGTCGCGGGTGGCGGCACCTGTGCTGTTTAGGAAGAAGAAGGATGGGGGGGTTATGTCTTTGCGTAGACTTTTAAGGATTGAACACGGTGTGCATTGAGTATCTATACCCTCTCCCCCTAATTAAAGACCTCCTGGCCGTATTGTCCACCGGATGGATTTTTACAAAACTCGACCTGCGTGAGGCCTACTACCATGTGCGCATCAAACATGGTGATGAATGGAAAACCACCTTTAATTGTCCGTTAGGCAGTTATAAGTTCAAAGTAATGCTGTTTGGCCTACAGGGCGCTTCTGCCGTCTTCGTGCAGGTCATCAATGAGGTGTTGCACGAGCATCTTTATAGAGGAGTGCTAGTGTATCTTGATGACATCTTAATATACACAAAAACGATGGAAGAGCACATCCAGTTGGTCCAACAGGTATTGAGCAAATTGTTAACAGCACACCTCTTCGTTAAATTATCGAAATGTGAGTTTCATCGTACACAGTTGGATTATTTAGGGTACCGTATTTGGGAAGCCGGGGTGGAAATGGACCCTGGTAAGGTGAAAACAGTCTTAGAATGGCAAGTGCCTGTGACAAGGAAACAACTACAGAGCTTCCTTGGCTTCGCCAACTTTTATAGACAGTTTATTCCAGAGTTTGCACAGGTGGCCTTACCTTTGACAGACCTCTTGCACACCAAGCATACTGGGGGAAAGGCGAGACCCGGCCAGAAGTTGCAGTGGACGATTGAGTGTCAGCAAGCATTTGAACAACTAAAGGCGCTGTTCTCTTGGAGCCCTATTTTGAAACACCCTGACCCGAACCTCTTGTTCATCATTAAAGCAGATGCCAGCGACGTAGCTGTGGGTGCTGTGTTGCTACAAAAGGCGGAAAATGGAACATTGCACCCTTGTGCTTATACTTCCCGGAAGCTAACCCCAGCCGAGAGAGGCTGGGCGATCTGGGAAAAAGAGGCCTTCGCAGTCCGGTGGGCCTTACTTACATGGCGACACCTCTTGGAGGGGATTGGTACCAAATTTGAGGTGTGGACTGATCATAAGAACTTACAAGCCCTCCAAATGCCGAAAAGGTTGACCCCAAAACAGGTACGCTGGGCTCAATATTTCCAACGCTTCAAATTTGACCTGAAGTATGTACCGGGGGGGGAAGAACTTTCTGGCGGATGCTTTGTCACGAATGCCTCAGTTTCAAAGCAAAAGAGAGGAGGTTGTCCAAGCGATGATACCAAAAGGCCTAAGCGAAGACTGCTTAAATACTAGAGAACACTGGTGGCAAATGGACCTATGTCGCGAGACGGGCAAAGACCCTTGGGTTCATGCCCATAAATCAATATTAATGCACCGGGATGGGATCGCATGGATGGGGTCTCGCATCTATGTACCCGTGGCTTTACGACGAGCAGTGTTATAGCGATGTCACGACTCAAAACTGGCCGGTCATTTTGGTTTCCTCAAGACATTACATTTAACCAGATGTCAATTCTGGTGGCCACAACTACGGAAAGATGTAAAACAATATGTAAAAGAATGTTCAACATGCGCAACGACGAAACCCTGGTCTGGATGGCCCTTGGGACTCTTGCAATCAGTAGCTAACCCTAGGGAACCTTGGGAGGAGATTGCTATGGACTTTGTGGTAGACCTTCCTAATAGTAATGGAAATACTGTCATCTGGACCATAATCAACCTCTTTTCTAAGCAGGCCCATTTCGTTCCGTGTAACGGTTTGCCATCGGCTAGGAAGCTGTCAAGGATGTTCATCCAACACATCTCCCATCTCCATGGTGTCCCATGGCGAATCATCTCGGATAGGGGCGTTCAGTTCACCGGCCGCTTTTGGCGCAACTTTCTAACAACCATCGGCTCCTCTCAAGGACTAAGTACCGCCTATCATCCAAGTACTAATGGGGCCTCAGAACGGGCTAACGCCATGGTGGAATGCTATTTACGTTGCTACGTGTCGTATCAGCAAAACAACTGGGCAGACCTTCTGCCTTTTACGGAAATAGCCTATAATAATACTGTCCACCATAGTATAGGTACCACACCTTTCAAAGTCGTCTCCAGCAAAGAATTTAGGGCCATTCCCGAGTTAGACGATCAGAACAAAGAACAAGTGTCCCCTGATGAATGGAGTAGTCGTATCAGCAAAGTGTGGCCACAAGTAAAAGCCGCACTAGCCAAAGCGATGGACGAATATAAAGCCTATGCCGATAAGAGACGGGCTACCCATAAACCATTTCAAGTAGGGGATCAGGTGTACCTCTCGACCAAATATACATGGTTAAAAACCCCAGGCAGGAAACTAAGTCCTCAGTACCTAGGCCCATTCCAGGTTCGTAAGGTAGTCAACCCTGTTACAGTGGTCCTGCAATTGCCACCATATCTGGGAAAGGTCCACCCCGTTTTCCATTGTAGTTTATTAAAACTGGTGGACGAACCAGTAAATGTCCCTGTCGAGCCTCGGTTGGGTCTCGCCATCAATGGGGAGGACGATGAGGAGGGGGCGAGCTGCTGGACTCTCCAGGGGCGTGTCATCAGCTGTTTGAGAAGTCTTTACCACTCGCGCACAAAACAAAGCAAACGCTTTCATCGGAGATTGGGGGGCATGGAGTATGCAGATGATGCTGCCTTGTGATGTAACAGAGGCGCGCTCCTCCTACAGGCCAGCTAGGGGAAGGAGGGATGATGTTGACTGTTTGATTGCAAATTGATTTATTGCGCTCCTCCTACAGGCCAGCTAGGGGAAGGAGGGGTGATGTTAACTGTTTGATTGCCAATTGATTTTTTGCTCCGTATATAAAAGGCGCTACACTGCGATTGCGTGTAGCGCTAACTTTAAACCTTGTTTCTGGCTTGTGCCTTTCTCCTGCCTGTGTTTGCTGTGCCGAACCTAATTAAAGAGATTGCAACCTCTTTATTCCGTTCTGGTGGTGGCTTGTTTCCAGTGCAGTTGGGTGGACTGGTCGAGAGAAAGTTAGCACTCCCCCCACCCACCAATTTCAACTGCCTACGTTCCCTAGCTGTGGTCCAGCGAGACAGGCTGTCAGAGATGGCAGAAGGGACGGCGCTAGGTGATTCGGAGTTGGAGGTCCCTCTAGAGGCTGACGTGGAGGAGGTGGCTGTGGAAGAGGAGAAGCTACAAACCGCAACCCCTCACCAACCGGTGGTCAGACCCAAGCTGCGCCAGCCACGTGAGGAGGACTGTGTGGAGACGGCTGGTGTGCAGAGTCAAGGGCTAGACCCTTCGGGACAGGTTTCTGGTGGGGGCTGGTGGCCGAGTTCTACTCATACCGGGTCCCAATGGCCACCTACCCCCCCGTTGGGTCCGTCATTTAGAGGTTGGCGGGAGAGACATTGGACAGACGACGAAGAGGCGGACTGGGACTATGATACTACAGGTCCTGAACCCAGTGCTATGGATGCCATAAGAGATCGGTTTGGAGAAGGGAGTTTCTGGGATGCCCCGTCTTGGCAACCCTGGGCCACTGGGGCGGAGCCGTTACAGGGCATGTCTTGGCAGGATGAGGGCCTTTCCAGGTCAGAGGTTCGGTTTCGCATTGCTAGCCCCAAACTCCGAAAGGAACAGGCAACAGGAAAAGGAAAGGGCCAGATCGACGACCGGGACTACCACCTGCCTAAGAGGGAGGATAGCACCAGGGGTTCCGAACAACCACCGAACAGAAGAGAGGTAGGAGCTGGAAGGAGGGCACAACGTCCTGTGGGGGAACGGAGGCCCGTTGGAGACCTGAGGAGAGATGGGGAGAACAGATCGTCTGTACCACCCCCAGCATGGATCCCCGTTCCTGGGATGTGGGCACCACCTCCAATCTGGGGCCCTCCTGCACTGCAAGCCACCTTTGACGGGAGCCCAGACCATGTGGCGTTGTTCTTAAGCCAGGTGGTCAGTCATCTAGACCAGTATGGTCGCTGGTATCCATCACAATGGGCCATGGGGGTAGCCATTACGGCTGTGTTAACTGGCGATGCAGCAGATTGGGTGGCGGGATTACATCACAACCATGCTAGAGAACTGGTGGATGTGGGTAGGTTCTTAGAAGCTCTCCAGTCTGCTTTTGAGGATGACTCCAGTGTACAAATCGCGGAAGGAGATCTTGTATCCCTCAAACAGCGGGGTGTTCCTGCAAAAGACTATGTACGTGATTTCCGGAAAATTGCTAGTCGCTTAAGGGACTGGCCCGAATGGATGCTAGTCCAGCAATTTCGGATGGGGTTGGACCGTGAGTTACGTCAAGCCTGTGCGTACCGAGGCCTGGCTCCGCGCCTGGCTGTTTGGTTTAAAGCCGCTATTGAACTGGACATTACCCTCCGGGAGTTTAGGCCTCGGTCAGAAGTTAATGTGGGACAGAGACGGGTTCCCACGGAGAGGGCCTCAGAAAAGCCGCCAACCACGCGGGTTCAAGTACCTCTGCCCAGCATCGTCCCACCTGAAAGGTCTCAGCGACCGGCGTTTTGTTGTTTTCGCTGCAATCAGGTAGGACACAGAGTGGCTGAATGCCCTGTACCTCCGTTACGAGTACAGACCCAAAAGCCAGCTATGGGGGTAGCGACCAGAGGCCAACAACGGCAGCCACAAGAACGTACACAAGCACTTCAAGGACCAAAGTCCGTCGTAGACCATCAGGCTCGTGATATTACACCAACCACTGTGGCGGGGAAATTCCCAGTGGTATCGGGCGACAGTGATGACGATGAGCCGGAGGACCCTATGGTGAGCAAAACTGTGTTCCCTTTTGTCATACCTGTGGTGCTGAGGAATCTCCGAAGCACAACGGGTTTTCAGTATGGTGCTTTAATAGACACTGGATGTACCCGTTGTCTGGTGCGGAGAAGTGTGGTGGATGCTCTGGGCTTACAGATAAAAAAGCTAAAAGTTCCTGTGAAGTTCGAACAGATGGATGGGTCGTTATTTGGGGGGGCGTCTGCTAACCACGTAACCGAACATTTGTTGTTGGCGATAGGTGAACATCAAGAGTCCATCCAGTTTATTGTGGTTGAAAAAATGATAGAACCAGTTATTCTGGGTCTCACATGGTTAGATAAATGGCAACCTCACATCTGGTGGGAGGGGGGTTATCGTAAGCTTAGAATCCCTTTGGGACCTGCTGTCCCATCCCCTGCTTCTTCAGTGGGACAGTCGAGTGAGGGACAGGACAATAGCTGTGCCTCCACAGAGGTGCTGCATACACCGGACTTTCCTATTGTTTACCAAGACCTGTCAGCCATATTTAGTGAAGAGGAATGCGAAGTACTACCCCCCCATCAGACTACGGATTGCGCTATCGAGTTGGTGCCTGGGGCTAAGTTACCGAAACCTCGAATGTATTCCATGACCCAACAAGAATTAACCAAGTTACGACAATATATCGACAAAAATTTAGCTAGAGGTTTCATTGTCCCTAGTAGATCTAGGATGGCCGCCCCAGTTTTCTTCAGGGAGAAGAAGGACGGCGGGGTTCGGTTATGTGTTGACTTCCGAGATTTGAATGGAGTATGTATAGAACATCTATACCCCCTTCCGCTTATGAAGGATTTGTTAGCTGCGCTATCTACAGGACGGGTCTTTACAAAACTCGATTTAAGGGAAGCGTACTACCAAGTACATATCAAACAGGGCAATGAATGGAAGACCACTTTCAACTGCCCTCTTGGTAGCTACCAATATAGAGTTATGCCGTTTGGACTTCAAGGCGCTCCAGCGGTGTTCATGCAGCTTATCAATGAAGTTTTGCATGAACATTTGTATAGAGGAGTTCTTGTTTATTTAGATGACATTCTAATATATACGCGCACCTTGGAAGAACACATTTTGTTAGTCCATCAGGACTTAGAGAAGTTGTTAGCTGCTAAACTGTTTATAAAACTCTCGAAATGTGAGTTCCATAAATCAAAAATAGATTACCTCGGGTATAGGATCTCAAGCGACGGGATAGAAATGGATCCACGTAAAGTCCAAGCTATAGTTGAGTGGCAAGCGCCTAAAACCAGGAAACAACTCCAAAGTTTCCTTGGTTTCGCAAATTTCTATCGCCAATTCGTCCCCGCATTTGCCGCTATAGCACTACCATTAACAGACCTGTTACGCACTAAATCCCCTGTGATAAAACCAAGACCAAACCAGTTATTGCAATGGACAGCTCAATGTCAAAGTGCGTTTGAACAGTTGAAATATCTTTTCACCAGAGAACCGGTACTTAAACACCCTGATCTGTCTCGTGAATTCATCGTTCAAGCCAATGCTAGTGACGTTGCTGTGGGAGCTGTGTTGCTGCAAAAAGATGAACAGGATAGGATACGCCCTTGTGCTTATACCTCACGCAAATTAAGCACCACAGAGTGAGGGTGGGCGATCTGGGAAAAGGAGGCCTTCGCTGTCCATTGGGCTCTACTTACGTGGCATCACATCCTGGAAGGGGCTACTATCCTGTTTGAGGTATGGACAGACCATAAAAATTTAGAGGCATTACAAACGCCTAGACGTCTGTCTCCAAAGCAACTACGCTGGGCACAATATTTCCGAAGATTCAATTTCAGGCTCAAATATGTGCCAGCAGGAAAGAACTTCCTCACCGACGTACTTTCTCATATGCCACAATATAACAGTAAGTGCGAGGAAGTAGTGGAATCTCTTATACCACCCATTGAGAGTGGGCATGCAGTTGCAGCAGTGTTACGGAAAGAAGAGTCCTTCTTAACGAATCTTCGGATAGCTATCAGCCAGGATACATGGTTAAATCAAAACCAAACGTCAATAGTCCTACGAGATGGATTAGGGTGGAATAGGGATCGTTTATACATTCCAGAACCGCTTCGGGCTACAGTCTTACGACGGTGCCATGATGCCAAACGAGCAGGTCACTATGGTTTCCTTAAAACACTTCACCTGATTAGACGTCAATTTTGGTGGCCATGAATGCATGGTGAAATTGAACGTTACGTAAAAACCTGCCCAACATGCGCGGCAGCAAAACCATGGTCAGGGAAACCACTAGGTCGATTACAATCGGTGGCTGATCCTAGTCGTCCGTGGAAGGAGGTGGCGATGGATTTTATAGTGGACCTTCCGCCCAGCAATGGACATACTGTTATTTGGACACTTGTAGACTTATTTTCAAAGCAGGCGCATTTTATACCCTGTCAGAGTTTACCATCTGCCCGACGATTGACAGACATGTTTATACAACATATCTACCGCCTTTACGGGGTCCCGAAGCGTATTATATCAGATTGGGGTGTCCAGTTCACCGCCAAGTTTTGGAGGTCTTTCATTCATAGGATAGGGTCTACTCAAGGATTAAGTTCAGCCTTCCATCCCAGTACAAATGGAGCAGCCGAATGGGCTGTGGAACGATATCTACGTTGCTACGTTTCGTATCAGCAAACTGATTGGTCCACCTTACTCCCGTTCGCTGAAGTCGCGTACAATAACATCAGCCACTGTAGCACAGGATTTTCTCCTTTCCAAATCATCTATGGAAGAGAATTCCCTGCCATACCTGAAGTAGAACCTCCAGCTACAGGTGTATCTATGCATTCTGGTTGGGCCAACAAGATCCGACAAACGTGGCCAGCGGTAAAAACGGCGCTTCAAACAGCAGCAAATGAATACAAACTTTATGTCGACAAAAAAAGAGCCGACCCAAAACCGTTTTCTGTAGGGGATCACGTGTATCTATCAACCAAATACTTGAAATTACGATTACCTAGTAGGAAACTAGGTCCCAAATACATAGGTCCTTTTCCTATAACACGTGTGATCAACCCTGTCACTGTCATGCTTAAGCTACCTTCACTGTTAGGAAAAATAAATCCTGTTTTTCATAGCAGCCTCCTTAAACCTGTCAAGGAGGAAAGACCCACACATCAGCCTGTTTCCCCGGGACCGAGTCATTCAGATCAATATGAGATAGATAAAGTGTTGGATTCACGTCTACGTAGAGGCAGGTTACAGTACTTAGTACGGTGGAAGGGTTATCCACTTGCACAAGCATCTTGGGTGGCAGCTCCAGACATTCATGCCGACCAGTTGCTCCGTCGGTATCATCGTAAATATCCAAATAAACCAGGTCCCAGTGGGTAGAACGGTTGCTATACTAACATCTTTATTTTGTTTCCTGCAGGTGGACTCCTGGTAGAGAGGAGCCGCCTGTCGAGCCTCGGTTGGGTCTCGCCATCAATGGGGAGGACGATGAGGAGGGGGCGAGCTGCTGGACTCTCCAGGGGCGTGTCATCAGCTGTTTGAGAAGTCTTTACCACTCGCGCACAAAACGAAGCAAACGCTTTCATCGGAGATCGGGGGGGCATGGAGTATGCAGATGACGCTGCCTTGTGATGTAACAGAGGCACGCTCCTCCTACAGGCCAGCTAGGGGAAGGAGGGGTGATGTTAACTGTTTGATTGCCAATTGATTTTTTGCTCCGTATATAAAAGGCGCTACACTGCAATTGCGTGTAGCGCTAACTTTAAACCTTGTTTCCGGCTTGTGCCTTTCTCCTGCCTGTGTTTGCTGTGCCGAACCTAATTAAAGAGATTGCAACCGCTTTATTCCGTTCTGGTGGTGGCTTGTTTCCAGTGCAGTTGGGTGGACTGGCCAAGAGTCCCACCTCCCGGCCCTGTAAGGGATGATCATTATGAGGTAGACGGGATTCTCGATTCCCGGGTCCGTCATGGCGGACTACAATACCTGGTCAAATGGAAGGGGTATCCCTTAGCGGACGCATCCTGGGTGGGGGCAGCAGACCTAAACACCACGAAACTTTTAAAAAAATATCATAAAACCCACCCAACGAAACCCAGTCCTATAACCTAACCCTCTCTCTTTCATATTTTGCAGGTGGACTCCTGGTAGAGGGGGCCGCGTGTCGAGTGTCTACGCTGTCTGCAGCTTTGCACATTGGTGATGGGGAGGGGTTAGGTCTGGAATCAGAGGCGGTCGGTCACCCCGCAGCCGGGATAGGGCAAGACGACTGGAGAGGGAGGCATTCCCAGCCGCTGTAAAAAGAAGGGCTGAACCAGGAAGTAACACCAATTGGCTATGGCCACTCCTGGGCTAACTGAAACAGGGATAAAGGGGCACGGGGAGGAGCCCAACCCCAACGCCGACTTTGTGTTTTCTTTAACGTTCGTGTGTGACTGCACCGAGAAATGAGAATTAAACCTGCTTACAACCTCGTGCTTTGTCTGCGAGTCGTGTTTTCAGCAGTTCAAGCCAACTTGGTGAGCAGCATACGACACCTTAATAGAAGAAGAAAAGGAGATATTTGTCACTGCGTTATTTTATTTACCAGCTGAGCTCATTATTTCTGGACTGTCAGACTCTCCGTAGCTTTGCCAACTTCTTATCAGTAAGCTACGTGTTTCCGTATCCACCCACATTCCTTCACTTGCTCTCCACACACTCTTTCCTTTGTTCTCTTGCCAAGGTCCGGCTGACATAGCCGGCAAGAATTATTTTCAAAAATGTAACAATTAACTTTTATTAGTTAGTGAGGTGTTTTATTTTCTTTATAACAAATAAATGAGTTTTATTAGAAACCTTTCCTCGCGTTTCTTTTCAGATTATTGCAACAAGGAATAAGCCTCGATTCATCTCCTCCTCTAAACCAGGGTAATTAGTCCCAGAGCCAAACATGGGATTAATAAACCCCCTGACAATATTAAATAGGGATATCACTATAGAAGAGCTAAGAGAAGTGATCAAGAAACAAAAAAATAATAAAACACCAGGGACCGATGGAATACCAAGTGAATTTTATAAAGGACTAGGAGAAACATTAGATTGGATATTATTAGAAACATGCAATGAGGCATTAATAGAGGCAAAGCTACCAGATTCATGGAGAGAAGCATACATTTCGTTGATACCGAAGGAAGGAGCAGATATAACACAAATAAAAAATTACAGACCAATCTCTTTATTAAACACTGATTACAAAATTTTTATGAATATAATGGCAAATAGGATGAAAAAAATATTGAATTGTAGGATACACCCAGACCAGAATGGGTTTTTACCAACGAGACAAATTAAAAATAATAAAAGAACAGTAATTAATGTATTAGAATATTACGAGGTGCATCCAGAGAGGCAGGAAGCCCTGGTCTTTCTGGATGCACAAAAAGCTTTTGATCAGGTCAATTGGCAATTTATGCTCCAACATATAAAAAACATGAAATTTGGGGAGAGATTTGAAAACATAATAGCCTCCATATATACAAAGCAAAAAGCAAGTATAATGGTAAATGGAGACTTTACTAATTTTTTTGAAATAAAGAAAGGAGTACGGCAGGGTTGTCCACTCTCACCCTTACTTTTTATTTTGACATTGGAAAATCTATTGATAAAAATTAGAGCAAATAAAAAGATAAAAGGGTTAAAAGTAAAACGAGAGGAATACAAGGCCCAAGCATTTGCGGATGACCTTGTATTCTTCATAGAAGAACCATTAAAAACAGGACAAATATTGATAAAAGAAATAGAGGAATTTGGGAAGGTAGCTGGTTTAAAAATTAATAAAGATAAGACCAACATGTTAACGAAAAATATGACAGGAAAACAAAAAGAGGAATTAATCAAAGAATCAGGATTACAGGTAGTAAAAAAGGTGAAATATTTAGGTATAAATTTGACAGCCAGATGCGCAACAATAAAGGAGAATAATTATGTAATCTTAGTCCAACAAATAAAAGATTTAGAAAAATGGGGGAAACTGAAATTATCATTATTAGGGAGAATAGCAGCGATAAAAATGAACGTTCTGCCGAGGCTACTTTATTTATTTCAGACAATCCCAGTAAAATTGGACAAATTTTTTTTTGTAAATTTGAACAAAATAACTACAAAATTTGTATGGGAAGGAAAAAAGGCAAGAATTAAATTAAGCATATTGCAGGATGACAGAGCCAGAGGTGGATTCGGATTACCAGCATGGGAAAAATATTATAAAGCAAGTTTGACACGGATTAGGGAATGGGTAACTTTGAAAAATCAAAATTGTTAACATTGGAGGGACACAATTTGATGATGGGGGTGGCACGCCTTCTTATGGAACACCAGGAACAAAACACATAGGTATTTTTGTAATCATATATTAAGAGACTCATTAATTTGTACATGGCAAGAAATTAAAAGCAAACACTATATGAAAGTTCCTGGATGGCTATCCACAATGGAGGCGATGATACACCCCAATACTTTGACAATTCAAAAAATGGTAAAATATCATGAAATATTAAATCCCCAGGGAATATTAAAAACACAAGAGGAACTTAGAGAGCAAGGAATACAGATAGACTGGTGGCCCTATTTACAGATAAAAACAAGATACAAAAAAGACCAAGAGGAAGGAGGAATTGAATTAAAACCAAATTGGTTGGATAAACTCTTAGAAGCCACAGACGAAAAATTGATTTCAAAAACTTACAAATATTTATTAGAATTTGATTTAGCAGAAGAATTAGTAAAGGGACAAATGATAGCATGGGCAAGAAACATTGGACATAACATAGAATTGGAGGACTGGGAAAGAGTGTGGGAAAATAATTATATTATAACGAAATCAGTGGATAATAATAATGATAATAATAATAATAATAATAATAATAATAATAATAATAATAATAATAATAATAATAATAATAATAATAATAATAATTTTATTTCTATACCGCCCTTCTCCCGAAGGACTCAGGGCGGTGTACAGCCAATTTAAAAACACAAGACACAACAATGATTAAAAATTAAAATAATTAAATAGATTTGGCCGATTTAAAACCCCAAAAATTTAAAATTCCCAATTTAAAATTATTATGTTGATAGCCCGGCCTGGCGGAACAACAGGGTCTTCAATGCGCAGCGAAACACCCGGAGGTCGGAGATCTTACGTATTTCCGGGGGCAGTTCATTCCACAGGGCTGGGGCTCCCACAGAGAAGGCCCTCCCCCTGGGTGTCGCCAGCCGACATAACTTGGCCGATGGCACCCTGAAGAGACCCTCCCTGTGGGAGCAGACTGGTTGGTGGGAGGCTATTGGTGGCAGAAGTCGGTCTCGAAGGTACCCGGGTCCTATGCCATGGAGCGCTTTAAAGGTGGTAACCAACACTTTGAATCGCATCCGGAAGACCACTGGGAGCCAGTGCAGCTCACGCAGGAGGGGTGTCACGCGGGCACAACGAGTTGTGCCCATAACCACCCGCGCGGCCGCATTCTGGACCAGTTGGAGCCTCCGAGTGCTCTTCAAGGGGAGCCCCATGTAGAGAGCATTACAATAGTCCAGCAGGGAGGTGACAAGGGCATGAGTGACCGTGCGCAAGGCATCCCGGTCCAGAAAGGGCTGCAACTGGTGAATCAGGCGAACCTGATAAAAGGCCCCCCTGGCCACGGCCGTCATATGCTCTTCTAAAGACAGCCGTGCGTCCAGGAGGACACCCAGATTGTGAGCCCTCTCTGTGGGGGGCAAAGATTCCCCCCCCAATAGTCAGCAATGGCACCTGCTGACTATATCGGGACACCGGCAGCCACAGCCACTCGGTCTTGGAAGGGTTGAGTCTGAGCCTGTTCCTCCCCATCCAGACCCATACGGCCTCCAGGCAGCGAGACATCACATCAAGGGCATCGTTGGGGTGGTCTGGGGTGGAGATGTACAGCTGAGTATCATCAGCGTACAGATGACACTTCACCCCAAAACCACGGATGATCTCACCCAGCGGCTTCACATAAATGTTGAACAGAAGGGGCGAGAGGACTGACCCTTGTGGCACTCCCCATGCGAGACGCCTCAAGGTCGACCTCTGCCCCCCTGCCAACACAAACTGCGAGCGGTCGGAGAGGAAGGAGGAGAACCACCGCAGAACGGTGCCCCCTATTCCTAACCCTCTCAACCGCCGCAGCATGATACCATGGTCGATGGTATCAAAAGCTGCTGAGAGATCTAATAGGACTAGGACAGAGGAGCAACCCCTGTCCCGAGCCCTCCAGAGATCATCCACCAACGCAACCAATGCCGTTTCTGTGCTGTGCCCCTGCCTGAAGCCCGACTGGCACGGGTCTAGATAGATAGCTTCATCCAGGTGCCCGGGCAGTTGTCGTGCCACCACACTCTCAACAACCTTTACCACAAAACGAAGGTTGGAGACCGGACGGTAGTTAGCTAATTCAGCCGGGTCCAGGGAAGGCTTCTTGAGGAGGGGCCTCACCACCGCCTCTTTCAAGGTGGCGGGAAAGGCACCCTCACTCAGAGAAGCAGTTATAATCCCCTGGAGCCAGCCTCGTGTAACCTCCCGGGAGGCCAGTACCAACCAGGAGGGACACGGGTCCAATAAACATGTGGCGGCACTAATCCTACCCAGAACCCTGTCCACATCCTCGGGAGCCACAGGATCAAACTCCTCCCAGATAATATTCTCAAGACCTGCCCCTGTCTCCAAAAGAACCAGTACAAAATGTGGTATAGATGGTATCTATACTGGGTAGATTCAGGGGGGATGGTGGAGGCAGGTCTTGAGAATGTTATCTGGGAAGAGTTTGACCCTGTGACTCCCGATGACGTGGACAGGATTCTGGGTAGACTGAACACGACCACATGTTTGTTGGACCCGTGTCCCTCCTGGTTGGTGCTGGCTTCTCGGGAGGTGACACGAGGCTGGCTCCAGGGGATTATAAATGCTTCATTGGGTGAGGGTGACTTTCCCGCCGCCTTGAAAGAGGCGGTGGTGAGGCCTCTCCTCAAGAAGCCTTCCCTGGACCCGGCAATGTTAGCAAATTATCGTCCAGTCTCTAACCTTCACTTTGTGATGAAGGTTGTTGAGAGTGTGGTTGCACGACAGCTTCCCCAGCACCTGCATGAAACGGTTTATCTGGATCCATTCCAGTCGGGCTTCAGGCCTGGGTACAGCACTGAAACAGCATTGGTCGCATTGGTTGATGATCTCTGGAGGGCTCGGGACAGGGGTTATTCCTCTGTCCTGGTCCTGTTAGATCTCTCAGCGGCTTTTGATACCATCGACCATGGTATCATGCTGCACCGGTTGGAAAAGTTAGGGGTGGGGGGCACTGTGTTGCGGTGGTTCTCCTTTCTCTCCAACCGGGACCAAAAGTAATGGGACAATTGGCTTCTCAGCTGTTCCATGGCCAGGTGTGTGATATTCCCTCATTACCCCAATTACAATGTGCAGATAAAAGGCCGAGAGTTCATTTCAAGTGTGCTATTTGCATTTGGAATCTGTTGCTGTCAACTCTCAAGATGAGATCCAAAGAGCTGTCACTATCAGTGAAGCAAGCCATCATTAGGGTGAAGAAACAAAACAAACCCATCAGAGAGATAGCAAGAACATTAGGCATGGCCAAAACAACTGTTTGAAACATTCTCAAAAAGAAGGAATGCACCGGTGAGCTCAGCAACACCAAAAGACCTGGGAGACCATGGAAAACAAGAATTCTTTCCCTGGTGAAGAAAACACCCTTCACAACAGTTGGCCAGATCAAGAACACTCTCCAGGAGGTAGGTGTATGTGTGTAAAAGTCAACAATCAAGAGAAGACTTCACCAGAGTGAATACAGAGGGTTCACCACAAAGTGTAAACCATTGGTGAGCCTCAAAAACAGGAAGGCCAGATTAGAGTTTGCCAAACAACATCTAACAAAGCCTTCACAGTTCTGGAACAAGATCCTATGGACAGATGAGACTAAGATCAACTTGTACTAGAGTGATGGGAAGAGAAGAGTATGGAGAAGGAAAGGAACTGTTCATGATCCTAAGCATACCACCTCATCAGTGAAGCATGGTGGTGGTAGTGTCATGGTGTGGGCATGTATGGCTGCCAATGGAACTGGTTCTCTTGTATTTATTGATGATGTGACTGCTGACAAAAGCAGCAGGATGAATTCTGAAGTGTTTTGGGCAATATTATCTGCTCACATTCAGCCAAATGCTGCAGAACTCATTGGACAGCACTTCACAGTGCAGATGGACAATGACCCAAAGCATACTGCAAAAGCAACCAAAGAGTTTTTGAAGGGACAGAAGTGGAATGTTATGCAATGGCCAAGTCAATTACCTGACCTGAATCCCATTGAGCATGCATTTCACTTGCTGAAGACAAAACTGAAGGGAAAATGCCCCAAGAACAAGCAGGAACTGAAGACAGTTGCAGTAGAGGCCTGGCAGAGCATCACCAGGGATGAAACCCAGTGTCTGGTGATGTTTATGCGTTCCAGACTTCAGGCTGTGATTGATTGCAAAGGATTTGCAACCAAGTATTAAGAAGGGAAAGTTTGATTTATGATTATTATTCTGTCCCATTACTTTTGGTCCCTTAACAAGTGGGAGGCACATATGCAAACTGCTGTAAGTCCTACACCGTTCACCTGAGTTGGATGTACATACCCTCAAATTAAAGCTGACAGTCTGCAGTTAACGCACATTGTGTTTGTTTCATTCCAACTCCATTGTGGTGGTGTATAGAGCCAAAGATGTTAGAATTGTGTCGATGTCCCAATATTTCTGGACCTGACTGTATGTGGGGTGCCACAAGGGTCGGTCCTCTCGCCCCTTGTTGTGGCTCCGTTACCTGAGCCTGTGTCATCGGCAGGAGAGGACTCCGAGAGTGAAGGAGAGGAGTTGGCAAGGCCTCCCTCTCCAGGACCCTCCTCTCTGGCAATGCCTTCGGTGTCCGCCAAAGGGCAAGAGATAGGGCCGAGGCCAAGCATTTCCACGCAGCCACAGATGGACAGTGATGAGGGTAATGAGTCTTGGCTGGATCCACGCCACCGTCACAGACATAAGCACGCGCAACAGAAGAAAAGGTGTGCCCGAGATTAGGCTGAGCCACTGGACCACACCCCACAGGATATAAAAGGGAGCGTGGTGGCCAGTCAAACCTTGTGACGAACAAAGCTGAAAGCTTCCACGCCATTCTACATTGCCGGACTTTTGCTGGATTATCTCTGGACTTGATTGACTCCGTAATTATTGAGCTGTTTCTTTTGATGTACCAGGAGTGGGGAGAAGTTATCTCTCCTCTTCGTAAATAATAAACTCTTGGCAGGCAGCCACTAGGTTGTTGCCAAGTTCCGTTATCATAAGGAAAAGGATTTTGCCGGCTGGTTTGGTCTTTAACTCTTGAACGTCTGTTGGTGTGGTTGGGGACAGAACATCTTGTTCGTCACCCCAAACGTTAACCCATCTCTAACCGAGATGGACCCACAACTGCAGCAAATAATACAACAACTACAAGCTGATAATCAGCTCCTGCAGCAGCAAGTCGGCCAGCTAACTGTGCAGCTGGCTTTGGGAAATGCTCCTGCAGCTGTCCCTCCACCTCCTCCTCCTCCCCGTCGGAAATGCCCTATCAATGTGCCAGATAAGTTCTCTGGGCAGCAGGAGATGTTCCCGGCCTTCATGGGACAATGCCAACTGTTTATGGCTATGAGGCCGGAGGACTTTCCAGATGACCGGGCTCGGGTGGCATTCGTAATTAACCTCCTCTCTGGCAATGCCGCCCGATGGGCCACACCCCTATTGTTGCAGAATAGCCCCTTGTTGGCAGATTATCAGGGCTTTTGGCAACATCTGAGGGTGATGTACGAGGACCCCCTGAAGACTCAGACAGCAGCCAGGCGCCTCAAGGACCTCCGTCAAGGGAAGCGCCCCCTGCAGGAATATGTGGCTGAATTTCGGCTTCTGGGCCAGGACTCTGACTGGAACGATGCAGTGTTAAGGGACGCTTTCCAGGATGGCCTCTCCGACGACCTGCAGGACGAGCTGGTTCAGGTGGAGGTGCCTCAGACCCTCGATGCCCTCGTAACGCAGTGTCTGCGCATCGACGCCTGCTTCCAACGGCGCAAGACTCGCCGGCCCGTCCAGGAACCCCCGACCGTTTCTGCACCCCCACGTCCCGCACCAACAGCGTCCCCGGTCACCCCAGGTTTTGTGGCAACTGCGGAGGAGCCCATGGAGCTGGGAGCGGCCCAATCTCGCCTGACAGCCCAGTAGCGAATGCGGAGATGCCAAGGGGGATTGTGCCTCTATTGCGGGGAGGCTGGACATTTTGCCACCTCCTGCCCCAGGAAGCGCAGTGGGGCGCTCACGCCTGTTCTGGAATCTCAGTGGAACCAGCCGGGAAATGGGGCAGGCCCGGCCTGCGGGAAACCTTAGCCCGGGCACGTATTAATGCCCCGCCTGATTCAGCGGACGTGGACTCTGGGCCCCGTCGACACCTGATCCTGTACACCCAGATGTTGTTGGCCAACCGGTCGGAGGGGCTTCAGGCACATGCGCTGGTGGACTCGAGGGCCACCACGAACTTTATGGACCAGGCCTTTGTGGCCCACTTTGCAGTCCCCTTGGTTCCAGTGGACCCTCCGTTGAGAGTCGAGACTATTGATGGGCGGGAACTTGTAGCGGGGCCCATTAAGTTCGCGACTCAGCCTTTGCGCCTCGCCATTGGGGCCCACGAGGAAGTGATCCAATTTTATGTGACGGCAGACCTGCATTTCCCGCTGGTCTTGGGAATGGCCTGGCTTCGGGCCCACGATCCACAGGTGGCCTGGTCGAGGAATGCCATCTCCTTCCCGAGTCTGCAGTGCGTCGACCACATCCGCCACACCTGTGCCGGCCAGGACGTCTCCAACCCTGCTGTCTCCTTGCCTCCTGAGCTAACGCCCTTCGCCGACGTGTTCAGCAAAAAGGAGGCGGACCGCTTACCCCCGCATCGACCCTATGACTGCCCAGTGGGCCTGATCCCCAACGCACCACTGCCCGCAGGACGCCTGTATGCCATGTCGGAGCCCGAGTTGGCCGCCCTACGGGACTTTCTAAACAAAAACTTGGCCCGAGGGTTCATCCGGCCTTCGTCCTCCCCTCTCTCGGCCCCGGTCCTCTTTGAGAAGAAGAAGACGGGGGACTTACGCCTGTGCTGCGGTTACTGGCGCTTGAATGCCATCATGGTGCAATCGCTACCCCCTGCTGCTCATCCCGGAGCTGATGGAGAGGTTGCGGGAGGCCTCAATCTTCACTAAGCTCGATCTCCGAGAGGCCTACAATCTGGTGCGCATGCGAGAGGGTGATGAGTGGAAGACGGCGTTTGGCACCCAATACGGCCACTTCGAGTACACCGTCATGCTGTTCGGGCTGACCAACGCCCCCGCAGTCTTCCAGCACCTAATGAATGACATTTTCTGGCACATGTTGGACCGGTTTGTGGTTATATACCTGGATGACATTTTGATCTATTCCCGGACCCAGGAAAGCCACCTCCAGCATGTCCGCCAGGTCCTACAGTGCCTGCGGGAGCACCAACTCTATGCGAAGTTGGAGAAATGTTTCTTCTTCCAGACTTCCATAGAGTTCCTTGGGCACATCATCTCCCCCGAAGGCATCGCCATGGACCTGCGCAAGGTAGAGGCCTTGCATAGTTGGGAACCCCCTCGTCGGGTGAAGGACATCCAGCATCTGTTGGGGTTCGCCAACTACTACCGAACCTTCATTCCGGGCTTCGCCACCCTGACCTTGCCGCTGACCCAGCTCCTTCGGAAGAACCTGTCCTGAGGCACCCCAATCCACATCGTCCGTTCGTGGTCGAGATGGATGCGTCCAATGTGGCAATTGGGACGGTGCTGCTACAGGCCCCGGTGGATGGCGGCACTCTATTTCCCTGCGCGTACCACTCGCGGAAACTCAATCCTTCCGAGCGCAACTACACCATCTAGAAAAAGGAGCTGCTGGCTATCAAGGCCGCGTTCGAGGCTTGGCGGCATCACCTCGAGGGGGCCCAACACCAGGTGGAGGTGCGGACGGACCATCGGAACCTGGAGCACCTCACGATGGCCAGGAAGTTGAACCAGCAGCAGATCCGGTGGTCGTTGTTTTTCGCCCGGTTCAACTTCCACGTGACTTATATCCCGAGCGGCCACAACCAGAGAGCAGATGCTCTATCCCGCAAGCCAGAGTACTTTTGCCCTAAGGACTCCCTTCCCCCATGGACGGTGCTGCCAGCAGAATCCTTGGCTGCGGTCCAGGAACCGACGGACTTGCGGGCTCAGGTGCTGGAAGCGCAGCGTCGGGATGACTGGTCGCAGCAGTGGAAAGCGGAAGTCAGCCCTGCGTCCCCATGGACTTTGGAGGAGGGCTTGTTGAAACACCAGGGCCAGTTGTAGGTGCCCATGAGTCCACTCCGAGCCCTCGTCATGAACCAGTGCCATGACAACCCTGCGGCGGGACATTTCGGGTTCTTTAAGATGCTGAATCTGGTGACACAGACTTTTTGGTGGCCTCGGGTACGGCACAATGTGCATGCGTACGTGACGTCCTGTGTGATGTGCCGACAGGCCAAAGCTGCGTCCGGCCCACCTCCTGGACTCCTCCAGCCGCTGCCGACATCGGAGAGACCGTGGGGAGCCATCTCCATGGACTTTCTGACCGACCTGCTACCGTCCGCTATGTTCACGACCGTCCTCATGGTGGTGGATGCGCTCACGAAGATGGCACATTTTATCCCGTGCCGTGGACTGCCATCGGCCCGCACCACAGCCCGCCTGTTCCTGCAACACATCTTCCGCCTCCACGGCCTGCCGGACAGGGTGGTTTCGGACCGCGGGGCCCAATTCACGGCCCGCTTCTGGAAAAGCCTGATGGCCGCGTTGGAGGTACAGGTGTGCCTGTCGTCATCGCACCATCCGGAGACTGACGGGGGAATGGAGAAGGTCATCGGCATCCTAGAACAGTACCTCCGCTGTTTTGTCAATCAGCAGCAGGACAACTGGGCCGAGTACCTTCCCCTGGCGGAGTTCGCCTTTAACAACTCCCAACACACCTCCATCCAGATGACCCCGTTCCATGCCAACGCGGGATACCACCCATGGCTTTTCCCGCTGTCCATCTCGGACTCCCCTGTTCCCGAGACCCAGGACTTCCTCTCGGAACTGCAAGAGAGTGCAGCAGCTGGTGTGGCGGCAGCTGATCCGGGCGAAGGAGGACTACAAGCGGGTCGCCAACCGTTCTCGACGGGCGACACCACCACTGGAAGTGGGAGACCGGGTATGGCTGTCCACGAAACACCTCCCCACGGACCGGCCGGTAAAGAAACTCGACCACCGTTTTATTGGTCCCTTCCCGGTCGAGGCGGTCATCAATCCGGTGGCCTACCGGTTGACTCTGCCACGCTCCATGCGACTCCACCCTGTTTTCCATCGGTCCCTTTTGGTCCCTGAAGCCCAAGTGTGCCACCTCCGGCGTCCGACGACTCCTGCCCCCCCAGCCCCAGTCGACGAGGACGACTCCTCGACATACGAGGTAGACAGCATCCGGGACTCCCGTTGGCTGAAGGGATGTTTCCAGTACATGATTGCCTGGAAGGAGTATGGGCCCGCGGATTTCACTTGGGAGGACGCTTCCTCCATCCATGCCCCTGACCTGGTACGGGCCTTCCATGACCAGTTCCCGTCCCGACCGCATCCCGACCGTCAGCCACGGGGAAAGGGCCCTGCGGTGGGGGATAGTGTTGTGGCTCCATTACCTGAGCCTGTGTCATCGGCAGGAGAGGACTCCGAGAGTGAAGGAGAGGAGTTGGCAAGGCCTCCCTCTCCAGGACCCTCCTCTCTGGCAATGCCTTCGGTGTCCGCCAAAGGGCAAGAGATAGGGCCGGGGCCAAGCACATCCACGCAGCCACAGATGGACAGTGATGAGGGTAATGAGTCTTGGCTGGATCCACGCCAGCGTCACAGAGATAAGCACGCGCAACAGAAGAAAAGGTGTGCCCGAGATTAGGCTGAGCCACTGGACCACACCCCACAGGATATAAAAGGGAGCGTGGTGGCCAGTCAAACCTTGTGACGAACAAAGCTGAAAGCTTCCACGCCATTCTACATTGCCGGACTTTTGCTGGATTATCTCTGGACTTGATTGACTCCGTAATTATTGAGCTGTTTCTTTTGATGTACCAGGAGTGGGGAGAAGTTATCTCTCCTCTTCGTAAATAATAAACTCTTGGCAGGCAGCCACTAGGTTGTTGCCAAGTTCCGTTATCATAAGGAAAAGGATTTTGCCGGCTGGTTTGGTCTTTAACTCTTGAACGTCTGTTGGTGTGTGTGCGTGTGGTTGGGGACAGAACACCCCTTCTGTTCAACATTTATGTGAAGCCACTGGGTGAGATCATCCGTGGTTTTGGGTCAGTACGCTGATGACACTCAGCTTTACATCTCCACCCCGGACCACCCCAATGATGCCCTTGAAGTGATGTCCCGGTGCCTGGAGGCCATGCGGATCTGGATGGGCAGAAACAGACTCAGGCTCAACCCATCCAAGACCGAGTGGCTGTGGTTTCCGGCGTCCTGATATAGTCAGTTGGTGCCATCACTGACTATTGGGGGCAAGTCATTACCCCCCCACGGAGATGGCTCGCAACTTGGGTGTCCTCCTGGATTCATGGCTGTCTTTAGAAGAGCACTTGATGGCTGTGACCGGGAGGACTTTTCATCAGGTTCGCCTGATCCGCCAGTTGCGTCCCTTTCTAGATCAGGACTCCTTACGCATGGTCACTCATGCCCTCATCACTTCCCGCCTGGACTACTGCAATGCTCTCTACATGGGGCTCCCCTTGAGGAGCACCTGGAGGCTCCAACTGGTGCAGAGTGCGGCCGCGCGGGTGGTTATGGGAGCGACGTGGCGGTCACATGTAACACCTCTCCTGCGCGAGCTGCACTGGCTCCCGGTGGTCTTCCGTGTGCGCTTCAAGGTTTTGGTTACCACCTTTAGAGCGCTCCATGGCTTAGGACCTGGATATTTACGGGACTGCCTGCTGCCACCAGTAGCCTCTCACCGGCCAGTATGCTCCCACAGAGAGGGGCTCCTCCGGGTGCCGTCGGCCAGTGTCGACTGGCGGCCCCCAGGGGGAGAGCCTTCTCTGTGGGGGCACCTGCTATCTGGAATGAGCTCCCCCCGGAGATACGGAGGATCCCGGATCTATGCACCTTCCGCCGCACCCTCAAGACTTTTTTATTTCAACAGGCCGGCCTGGCCTAACTTTTTCCTTTTTAACTTTTTAAATTGTAAATTTTAAATTTGTCTTAAGTATTGGGGGTGTTTTAATTTGTTCCGGGCCAAATTATCTAATGTGGTTTTATACTGTCTTTTAAATTTTGTAATCTATGTGTTTTATTTTTTGGCTGTTCACCGCCCTGAGTCCTTCGGGAGTAGGGCGGTATATAAATTTAATAAAATAAAAATAAATAAATAAAAATCTGGCCCCTTCGAGATTAGCAAAAATGTATTCAAATGTAAGTCCAACTTGCTGGAAGTGCAAACAGGCACAGGGTACCTTTTTCCATGTCTGGTGGCTTTGCCGAAAAATTAGGAAGTATTGGGAAAAAAGAAGGATTTGGCTAATGGAAATAACGTCAGAAAAAATAGAACTCAAATCAGAATTTTTTTTACTAGGGATTATTAAAGAAAATTATAAAAAAGAAATAAAGTATTTAATACTACATATAATCACTGCGGCCAGATTGGCATTAGCTCAATTTTGGAAAACCGATCAATTGCCAACAGAAAAACTGATAATCCAAAAAGTTATAATTGTGTGGAAATGGATAAATTAACATTCGAATTGAAAGATAAGGCAGACTCAAAATATTACACAGCATGGAATAGATGGTACGATTGGATAAATCGGAGAAATGAAGGCAAATGTAAAATTCTGGATAACAAAAATTTTAAAAAAAAGCACCGTCAATAAGACAATGGATAGGTGACAAAAGTCACCTTTTTTTATGAAGTGTTGTTTATATGGATATATATGTGTTTAGTGTATATATGGTGTAGCATTTCGCTTTTAAATGTTTAATAAAGTATGTTTTTAAAACCAAAAAAAGAAAGAAAAGAAACGTGCTTGCCACATTTGTAATGTTTAACATACATTTTTTATTTATTTATTTATTTATTTATTTATTTATTTATTTATTTATTTATTTATTTTATGCAATTTATATGCCGCCCTATCTCCGAGGACTCAGGGCGGCTCACAACGGTAAAATGCATAATTCCTTATTAAAACGATATAAAATTAAAATCCAATTTAAAACAGTTTAAAATTCATTAAAAAACCCCCATCAGTCCAGGCTACGGAACAGCCAGGTCTTCAACTCGCGGTGGAACGAGCGAAGGTCAGGGGCCATCCGGAGCTCCAACGGAAGTTGGTTCCAGAGGGTGGGTGCACCCACAGAGAAAGCTCTCCCCCTGGGGGTTGCCAGCTGACACTGTCTGGCTGACGGCACCCTGAAGAGGCCCTGTCTGTGGGAATGCACCGAGCGATTGGGGATTGTCGCTGGCTACAGGGGGTCTGACAGATATCCCGGGCCTAGGCCATGAAGGGCTTTATAGGTCGTAAACAGCACCTTGAACCTCACCCGAAGGGCAACCGGTAACCAATGCAAGCTGCGCCGGAGGGGTGTAACATGGGAGTGTCAGGACGCTCCCATCAAAACCCGCGTGGCTGCATTCTGCACCAGCTGAAGCCTTCAAGTGGTTTTCAAGGGCAGCCCTAGGTAGAGAGCATTGCAGTAGTCAAAATGGGAGGTGACCAGCGCATGAGTAATGGTGCGTAGGGCATCTTGGTCCAAGTAAGGGCGCAACTGTCACACAAGGCAAACCTGGGCAAATGCCCCCCTGGTCACGGTCATCACATGGTCTTCCAGAGACAACCATGAATCCAGGAGGACACCCAAGTTGCGGGCCCTATCCACAGGGGGTAACACCTCACCCCGATGGTCAACGATGAAACATCTCGATCGGAACAAGATGCCGGTACCCACAGCCACTCGGTCTTGGCAGGGTTGAGTCGAAGCCTGTTCCTCCCCATCCAGGTCCATACCGCTTCCAGGCAACAGGACATCATGTCGAGGGCATCACTGGGCTGGTTTGGGGTGGATATAAAAAGCTGGGTATCATCAGCATACTGATGATACCGCACCCCAAAACCACAGATGATCTTCCCAAGCGGCTTCATATAGATGTTGAACAGGAGATTTTGCTTATATGTGAATATATCTGAGATGCTTGTCTAATTTGTTAAGTCTCTCATGTACCTTGCCACTTTTTTGGTAACTCATTTTAAAATACCAATCTAAAAATATTCAGGCTATCAGCAGAAATGTGAAAAAACCAGAGTCCTTTTGTATGGTTATATATCTTTGATCATTGGTGATGCACTAATGGATTTTAATTTCTTCTGAGTCATATTTCTAAGGCTGTAGAACAGACCCCACACAGCCAATTCTGTCCAGCTACAATAAGGCTGAATGCCACATACTCCATAGAACACCAATGAGCTTGAGGCCAATGCCTTATCATTATTTCTTATTTCAACCACTTCTATTTTCTTAAAGGATCTATAAACAGGGTTTTCAATTAAAGTGCTTCATTAAATCACTCAAATGATGCAGTTGGGAAAGAATAGAGATAAGTGTGACCAAAGTTCAAGAAATAATTTCACAAGCATGTTAGTCAGAATGCCATGTAAACTTATAGATGCCACCCCATAGCAGAGGCTGAGTAAATAATAAAACATAGCACCAAGAATTCAGAAGAAAATATTTGGTAGCCAACCAGCAGGAAACCTTAAAAAGTAGTAGAAAACAAAAGCTACTATGGTAACTTGCAAAATTTCTATAAAAGCTGTCAGTCAAGAGTCTGATTAGATTAAGCCTTTGTATAAGTTTCATAATTATATAAACTTAGATTAATAGGATTGGAAGGAGGTATTTAGGCACTTGAGCCCAATGACCTGCTCCATGCAGGAATCCAAGTTAAAGCATCCCCAATATATGGCTGTCCTCCATTCGATCAAATCTAGTAAAGGGGAGTCCACCATCTCTCCAAGTACAGGTAGTCCTTGACTTACAACCACAATTGGGACCAGAATTCCCATTGCTAAGCAAGGTGGTTGTAAAGTGAGTTATGCCCAATTTTATGACCTTTTTGCCAGTTGTTAACCATTGTTAAGCAAATCTCTGCAGTTGTTAAGCAAATCAGGCTTCCCTATTGACTTTGCTTGTTGGAAGCCAGCTGGGAAGATTGCAAATAACAATCACATGATGCTGGGTTGCTGCAGCCATGGTAAAATACAGGCCAGTTGCCAAGTGCCCAAATTTTGATCACATGACCATGGGGAATGCCTCAACAGTTGTAAGTGCGAGGACTGGTTGTAAGCCACTTTTTTCAGTGCCATTGTAACTTTGAATGTTTGTAAGTCAAGGACTACCTATAACTGGTTCTACTTAGTACAGGATGACTGGACGTTAGGCACTTGGCAACCAGGCTACAATTATGGCTGTTTGCAGCATCCCACAGTGACATGACAGCATTTTATGATGGCTTTGCCGAAAACAGGCATTTACTTCTGGTTTTCGGCAAAACCACACCCATAGCAAACCATTGGATTCCTTAACAACCATGGTGGCTGCTTTACAACTACCTGTCAAGGCTCCGACTAATGAACTCAAGCAAATCAAAACCCTGAGACTTGGCTCCTTCTCAAAGGTCTTCTTTAATGAGTACATCATATCGGCATCATTTCAATGGAAAGCCAAATCTAAATCTTTCTCGCGGTTTCAGTATAATTAAACTAGGAAATAACTCCCATCCCCAAGTGTCACAGGTCACATTGGCCAATTAAGTTAATTGGCAGGCTCTTCAGGCACTCCTTTCCCAACCTTATCTGTTGCCAGTGGAGATGACCTCAGTTCTCATGAGAAAGCTCTTTGTTGTGTCTAGTAATGCATTCCAACCTCCTTCCCCCATGTGTGGCAACTGAGGAACAGAGAGATGGCTGCGGCCAGGTTCAGTTTGAAGTTGACACTGAACTGAGCTTGAGTTAGCTCTTCCCCCAGCTCACTCAATCGCCCCCGAGTCTGTTGCCTCGTAGTGACTTGTGCTGCCTTCTGGGGGATGGGAATGATGGCATTGACCACCTCTTCATGCTTACTCTTGTACTGGGGCATTTGGGACAAGGCATCCGCTAGGAAGTTTTTCCCTCCTGGGATGTATTTCAGCATGAAGTCGAATTGGTTAAAATACTGCGCCCACCAAACTTGTCTGGGAGAGAGCTTCCGAGGGGTCCTAAGGGCCTCCAGATTGTTGTGATGTGTCTAGACTTCAAACAGCACTTGGAAGTGCCACCAGGTTAATAGTGCCCAACAAACCACGAAAGTCTCTTTCTCCTACACCGCCCACCTTCGTTCAGTGTTGGTGAGTTTTCTGGAGGTGTAGGCGCATGGTTGGAGGTTCCCCTCCTTGTTCTTCTGGAGGAGGACTGCCCCTACAGCTACATCGCTGGCATCTGCCTGAATGATGTATGGCTCCTTGGGGTTTGGGTGACTTAGGACCAGTTCCTCCGTGAATAGCCGTTTGAGTTCCTCAAATGCTCCCTGGCACTCCACAGTCCACTCTAGCGGCTGGATGGGTTGTGGTTTGGCCCTCCCCTTTCCCTGTTTGGTGATGGACAGGGCTGTTTTGGCAAAAGAGGGGATGAACTGCCGGTAGAAGTTTGCAAACCTCAAAAAGCTCTGCAGTTGCTTGGGGGTTCGAGAGGGTTGCTACTCCAGGATGGCTTTGACTTTTATTGGGTCCATTTCTACCCCCTCGCTTAACACTCAATAGCCTAGGTAGTTGAGGCGGGTCTTATGGAACTCACATTTGGATAGCTTGGTGTATAGGTTTGCAGCTAGGAGTTTCTTTAGTACCAGGTGGACCAGTTTGATATGCTCCTCCATTGTTTTGGTGAAGATGAGGATGTCATCTAAGTACACTAGGACCCCCTTGTATAGGTGCTCATGCAGCACTTCATTTATGAGTCGCATGAAGACCGCAGGGGCCCCTTGGAGCCCGAATAGCATTACTTTGAATTGGAAGCTACCCAGTGGGCAATTAAAAGCAGTCTTCCACGCATCCCCCTCTTTGATCTTCACCCTGTAGTATGCCTCCCTCAAGTCTAGCTTGGTGAAGTTCTTTCCTTTTGCTAGATGGGTCAACATGTCTTTTATTAGGGGGAGAGGGTACATGTTTTCCACACACATTCCATTTATCCCCCTAAAGTCCATGCATGGTCTCATTGTCCCATCTTTTTTCTCTTTGAACAGCACATGAGCGGCCACCCGGGATTTTTCTGGCTGTATGAAGCCTTTGGCTAGGTTTTTATCGATGTACCCCTTAGCTCCTTCATTTCCTTTGGGGTCATGGAGTACATTTTGGGTTTAGGGAGCTTTGCGCCTGGTAGGATCTCAATGGCACAGTCGGTGGGGCAATGGGGTGGGGTAGCATGTCACATTCTTTCTCGCTGAACACCCTTGCTAGGTCTTGGTATTCTTTGGGGATTAGCTGGGTTCCTGGTGGTTGTTCTGAAGCGGCTTTAATTAGCTCATTTCCTTCAGTTCCTGCCCAGTGCTGGACAGCTTCTCCCTTTTGGCTGCCTTGGGGAGGGAGAGGGCCTATTCCTATCCTCATTTTTCTCTCTTGATTTTGATTTGATTTGATTTGATTATATTTTTATATCACCCTTCTCCCGAAGGACTCAGGGCGGTGAACAGCCATAATAAAATAATATACAAGACAAATTTAAAAACCATATTAAAATAATTCAATTTTTGGCCGAATTTAAAATTCCCATTCTACAACCCTTATAAAACCATGTTAAAAACCCATATTTAAAACCCAATTAAAATTATTGTCCCATCAGACCAGCTTTCTGGACCCCTTTCTCTACCCCTTCCCACCAGATTGTCAGACCCCACTTGTCTAGCCAGGACAGTCCCAGAATCACTGCCTCTGTCACCTTCGGGACTATTATGAACCAGATGATCTCCCAATGTCGGCCCATCTTTAGCTGCACCGGTTCAGTGAGGTGCATTGCAGGGGCGCCTCCTATCAGTGATCCATTGACTTGCCCGAACCTCATGGCTTGGAGCAGTCTCCTTGCTCTGATCCCTAGCTTCAGCACTGTCGGTAGGCTATTTACTACCAAAGTGGGATCTTCTAGTGACTGAGATCATTGAGCAACTTTATAGGAATAAAGCTAGGTCTACCAGATTTGGACTGCAATTTACGGATAGTTGCTAGATTGGTTCATGCATTATGGTAAGTTATGGTATATTAAATGATGAAAGCATTTATTTACAAATTACAGTGGATGGGATCACAGAACATGCTAAGCCAAACTGAAACCACATTAGCTTTAGTATATCTGAGCTTTAATAATATGGAGGGCCATTCAAGGACAACAAAGAGTTTTGCTTTCTTGTGGTCCATTTTTTAAAGCTCAGACTAGCATGGTTGTAACCTATCAGCTAGAACTGAACTGAAGAAGCAAAACTGAAGAAGCTTCTTGGATGAGAAGCAAAACGTTTTCAAGGAAAAAAAACAAGAAAGTTCAGTTGCCTTTTGAAACGCATCTTTGGGACAACCATGACATGGATGATTGAGAATCTCCATAGACAACTATCATCTAGAAGGGTTCAGACAAGTACATGTGCATTGAACTAAATAAATGACTTATATAGCTATGAATATGAATGCAGGAATTTGTCTTTTGTTGAGTCACACAAGTGATCCAACTACCGTAGTACAGAACCATTAATGCATACTGGCACTACTTATCTCTAGAGATGCTGAACAAAAAAGTTGATTTGTTTCTGACATTGTTCCTTCAACACTGTGTGGAGCAATCCTGAGCATGTTTTTCAGAAATAAAACTATTGTATTCAGGTGAACTTACCAAAGACAGAAAGGTTGGAGTGTCTATATTTTATTGGTAAAAAAATTAGCCAAGAGATAAAAAATTCCAGGGGCTCAGTAATACAAGGTTTAGTTCTCTTTGAATGACTAAAACTACGGTAGAACAGAGTTTCTCAACTGAGGAATTCTGCAAGTTGAAATCCATACATCTTAAAGTTGTTGAGGTTGAGAAACACTGCACTGAAGTCCATAGCAATCTCCTCCCATGGCCTTGTCAGTTCAGCTACTGGCTGCAGCAGCCCGGGAGGTCTTCCTGGTCGTTTTTTCATCGTGGCACAGATGGTACAACTTTTCACATAACTGTCTACGTCTTTTCTCATGTGGGGCCACCAAAACTGTCTTTGTACTATGTGCAGAGTCTTTAGGAAGCCAAAATGTCCCACTGGTTTAACGTCGTGGCTTCTCTTGAGGAACAGGGTGTGTAGAGTCTCTGGGACATAGAGTTTTGTTCCCTTCCATGCTAGGTCATCCCTTTTTGTTAAGAGATGTTGGTTGTCTCGGAACCAGGGTGTTAGGGTGTGTGTAAAAAGTATTTGTTGCTTGTGCAACGAGCAGAGCAGAAACACACAGGGAAGGAGATAAACGTACAGCTCGTGTGAGAAAAATACTTTATAGATAACAAGCAGTCTCGGTGTAAGTAAAACAGTCCAAGGTCATAAACAGTAATATCAGTCCAGTAAGTATCTTCCCTTACCAAAGCAAACAGACTTTAGTAACTCTTGGTATACAGTACCATATAACAGACGCAGTAAGCAACAGGATACAATCAGGTATCAATCCGGAAGAAGCAGGAAGAAGGAACGCTTCTCTGTGCTGCTTATTTATGCACTGTAGCCTAATTACAGGGTTCAGCAAACCCTGATTACGTGGCTCAGTTGTTTCTTAAAGAAACAGATATATTGCCTGACCAACAAGTTAGGAGTAAGCTGCAAGCTGAACCTAACATTCTCCCCATTGGGCAGGATAATATACACAATAGATACAGAAATAAAAATACACATCCAAATCATACATTGTACAGTGGTATCAGTTACATTTCAGATTCTTAATCCAAATCTTTCACAACAATTGGTGTGTTTAATGGCACCTTGCGCTTTAGTAAAATTATCGGCAATATTGTCCTCTGATGCGCAATATTCCAATGTAATCATGTTATCCTTAACACATTGCCGAACATTCAGATAACGTATATCAGTGTATTTAGTCCTTGTCTTTACAGCAAGATTTGTTGCCATTTTAATGGCTGCCTGGTTATCTTCATAAACCGTAATAGGATAATCCATTTTGAATCCAATATCTTCCATCAACTGTTTATAATAAATCAGTTCAGTACATGTAAGTGATAGACAAGAAAACTCCGCTTCCATGGTAGACAAACTGATGTGTTTCTGGCGAATTGATTTCCATCCAATCAGGCAGTTATCCAACATGATTGCTATTCCAGACGTAGATTTTCTGGCAAAACTGGCATCAGCATATGCCTTTAATATCATATTGGCATTTGGTTCTAAATACATAGCAAAATGCAATGTTAATTTAAGATACCTAAGAACACGTTTTGCAGCCTGCCAATGCCTATCAGTAGGCTCTGAACTATATTGTGCTAGTTGATTAACACTAAAAGCTATATCAGGCCGTGTCCAGTTGCTCAAATACGACAAACTGCCTATTAATGATTGATACAGTTCTTTACTGAACTGTGGACTCTGCAAACTATCCTGTTGGAATTCCTGTGCCATAGGAGTCTTGGCAGGTTTACATAATTCCATCCCATATTTTTTCAACAATTTGCAGATCTTATTAGATTGTGATATTTTAAATCCTCTAGATGTTTTCAGGATATCCAGCCCTAGATAATGCCGTATATGTCCTAGATTTCTAAGTTTAAATTTTGTTTGCAACTGACCGATAATCTCTTTGGCCTCAGCGTCAGTTCTGGTAATTATGGCAATGTCGTCTGTAAAGAGTAACAAGAATGAAACACATCCATCCTGTTCTTTTTTAAACAGACATTTATCTGCTACGCCCTCATAGAACCCAATGTTATGTAATTCCTGCACTATACATTGGTTCCACTCGTAACCTGATTGCCTTAAACCATATAGGCTTTTTTGTAGCCTCCAACACTCAGTTCTATCCTGTGTATCATAACCAGGAGGTTTCTTCATATATATTGTATGCCTCAACGGAGCGTTCAAGTAAGCTGTCTCGACATCTATATGAGTAATTGAGCATTTATTTCTGGCTGCCCAAACCAGCATCGTTCTCAAAGTGCTTGCTCGTAAACTTGGAGCAAAAACCTCATCATAGTCTCTATCTGTCTGTGAGAACCCTTGTGCAACAAGCCGAGCTTTATGGGTTACTACCCCATCTACACTTTTCTTTATCTTGTAGACCCACCTACAGCCTATAAGTTTCTCATTTGGTGGTATTCTTACAACTTCATAGACACCAAGCCTCTTCAATGAATCAATTTCTCTATCCATTGCCTCTTGCCAGGCTTTTTGCTCCTTTTCTGGATATAATTTTATATCATGATAACTGGATGGTTCGATATCTACGTGGCAAACCACTGTGGCTTTATAGCGATCTGGTGGATGCCGGTCCCTGGAAGATCGTCTAGGCATAACAGGACTAACATCAGGTATATTGGGTTCATCCTCCCCTAACCCTGATTCCTGTTCCTGTTCTTCCACCTTAATAGATGGTTTACCATCCATCTCAGATGAACTATCATAAGGAATATGGTCCATCTTAACATCAATATCTGTAAAACCATAGTCTGCTTTTTCTAACCTGTCCCAGCCTTCATGTTCTAGGAATTTAGCACTAGTGCTACACAAAACTTTTGTTGTTCCTTTTTCCCAGAACCTATAGGACCTATGGTTAGCCTCATAGCCAACAAAAATCATTTTCTTTGCTCTCTGTTGGTCCTTCCTTCTCTGACTAACTGGTATATGCACCCAGGCTGGTGCACCAAAAGTATGTATATAACTTAAATCAGGCTTCCTGCCGTGCCATAAAGTAAAAGGTATTTTTCCTGTAGAGGAGTGCACCACATTATTTAAAATATGATTGGCACATAGTATTGCTTCTCCCCACAATTTATCAGGTAAACAAGCATCAGCCAGCATAGTCCTAGTCATAGCTTGTAGGGTCTGGCCTCTTCGTTCAATATATGCATTATGTTCCGGCCGAAAAGGGGCAGAACGTTTATGCTGTATCCCAGCATCCTTCAAAAACTTAGCCAACTGATGGTTAGTAAACTCAGTTCCATTGTCAGTAACAATGCATTTCACCTTAAACCTCTGCTTCCTTTCAACAAAACGAAGCCAATTTGTGATACATTGAAACGTATCACTTTTGGACTTCATAAGGTAGCAAAAACCATATCTGGTAAAGTGATCAACTATACTTAAAATATAGCATGCTCCCCCTAAACTGGGTTTCTTTGGCCCTATTAAGTCTGAAAAGACTACCTCCAAAGGTTTAGTTGTTTTAAACCCATTGCAGCGGTTTGCAGGTGTAACTTTACTTTTATGCTGGTTACAAGTATTACAATTCAGGTATTTGCTGCAAGCCCTTAACTTAATGCCTTTAGACTGCTTAACAGTCGATTGCAACAACCTGAAATTCAGATGACCAAGCCTTCTATGTAATAAATGTACGCATTCATCATGAGGCTTTACATTTCCAAATTTAGCTTTTGACTGAACTAACAGTAATGACTTATCCCTAATGACAAATAAGTCGTTTTCTAATTCTGCAGTAACTACAGTGCCTTCACGTTCCAGCAAACATTTGTTGTTTTTAAAAGTTACTGTAAACCCTGAATGTAGTAATGACTTTACAGATAAAAGGTTATATTTCAAACTAGGGATATAAAGCATGGGTAAAGGGTGCTTACTAATAGAACATTGAACAAGTCCCTCCCCAGCTACAGTCACATTCCAGCCATTAGCTAATTTGACCTTTTTAGTACTTTTCTTCATGTTTAGAAACAGTTTTCTGTTTTTTGTTATGGATTGAGAGGCACCACTATCAATCACCCACCAATCATCTCTTATATTAATAGATGAACTGGTTGCTAAATTACACCCTTTCCTGGGTTTAGCAGAGTTTCTAGCAGACACTTCCTTATTTTTACAATATTTTGCAATGTGCCCCTTAGCCCCACATGCATAACAGTGTTTAACAATATTGACATTCTCATATACAGCTTCCACTTTTGGTTGCTGTTGCATCCTTAACTGGTCTCGTTCTTGACTACGTTTGGCCTCATCCAGTAACCTACCAGTTATACTGGCCAATGTTAGTTCATCTCTAGACAATACTTCTAATGATGAAACAAAAGAGTCATAACTGTCATCCAACGATGAAAGAATAATATAAACTTGCTGCAGTTCAGTAAACACAAGGTCATTCTCATGTAGCTCCTGGAAAAGCCCTGTCATGGAGTCCAGGTGAGCCATCATGTCTCCTCCTTTCTGAAGATGTAAGCGAAATAATTTCCGTGTCAGGTAGATATGGACACCCACAGAGTCACGAACGTAGAGCTTCTTTAGCTTTGTCCAGCACCTCGCAGCAGACTCTTCACCCCGAAAATGGACAAGTTGCTGGTCTCCCAGTGTCAGGCCAATGATGCATAAAGCACGCTCGTTGTCCCTGTGAAACTTCGCTATCTTTTTGGCATCTTCTTCGTCAGCAGCATTCAATACAGTTATGTCCGGTGGATTATTAACCATGTCCCACAGTCCTTCTTTTCGCAAAAGTAGACAGCATTTTGTGGACCAGGTAACATAGTTTGTTCCATCCAACCGGGTTATAGTAGAATAACTTGTACCTTGCTCAAAAGCCATCATCTTGACTACTACACCCACTGCCTGCACTTCTCACTTCCACAAAAACAAATTAAAGAGCCCTGGAACGTTCTGGGCCCATAACCAATGTTAGGGTGTGTGTAAAAAGTATTTGTTGCTTGTGCAACGAGCAGAGCAGAAACACACAGGGAAGGAGATAAACGTACAGCTCGTGTGAGAAAAATACTTTATAGATAACAAGCAGTCTCGGTGTAAGTAAAACAGTCCAAGGTCATAAACAGTAATATCAGTCCAGTAAGTATCTTCCCTTACCAAAGCAAACAGACTTTAGTAACTCTTGGTATACAGTACCATATAACAGATGCAGTAAGCAACAGGATACAATCAGGTATCAATCCGGAAGAAGCAGGAAGAAGGAACGCTTCTCTGTGCTGCTTATTTATGCACTGTAGCCTAATTACAGGGTTCAGCAAACCCTGATTACGTGGCTCAGTTGTTTCTTAAAGAAACAGATATATTGCCTGACCAACAAGTTAGGAGTAAGCTGCAAGCCGATGTTTCAGTTTTGAGTCTTGTCATTAAGTCACTTGCAGGTTGGCCTTGCCAGTCGCAACGTTGCTGTCTGGTGATTACTTGACCTACTCCTTAGACAGAGGGGATGATGGCATTCACTACCTGCTCCCACTCACTGTTGTATTGAGGCATTCGGGAGAGGGCATCGGCCAGAAAGTTTTTCCCCCCTGGGATGTGTTTCAGCTCGAAGTTGAAACGATTGAAGTATTGGGCCCACCGTACTTGCCTGGGCGACAACTTCTGTGGGGTCCTGAGGCCCTCCAGATTCTTATGGTCAGTCCAAACTTTGAACGGTTTCTGGCCTCCTTCTAGCAAGTGTCGCCAGGTCAACAGCGCCCATCTCACCGTGAACGCTTCCTTTTCCCATGCCGCCTATCGTCTTTCTGTGTCGGTGAGTTTGCGGGATGTGTAGGCACAAGGTTGTAGATTCCCTTGGCTGTTCTTTTGGAGTAGCACAGCCCCCACTGTCACATCGCTGGCATCTGCTTGGATGACGAAAGGTTGTTCGGGGTCAGGATGCTTTAAGACTGGTTCTTTTGCAAACATTTCTTTTAGTGTTTCGAATGCTTGTTGGCAGGCCAGGTCCCACTGTAGAGGTTGTCCTGGGCGGGGTTTTGTTGCTGGACTCCCTGTTTTTAGGAGGTCCGTCAGAGGTTTAGCAATTCTTGCAAAAGAGGGAATGAATTGTCTGTAGAAGTTCGCGAACCCCAGGAAGCTTTGCAGTTGTCTGCGGGTGTGAGGGGGTTGCCAGTTTAGGACTGATTGTACTTTGGCTGGGTCCATTTCTATCCCCTCGTTTGACACTCGGTAGCCTAAGTAGTCTAGCCGTGACTGGTGGAACTCGCATTTTGATAGCTTGACATATAGGTTCGCCCCCAGCAGTTTTTCCAGCACTTGGCGGACGAGGGGTATGTGTTCGTCTATGGTTTCCGTGTAAATGAGAATGTCATCTAGGTAGACGAGGACCCCCCTTATAGAGGTGCTCATGCAGAACCTCATTTATCAATTGCATGAACACCGTCGGGGCTTCCTGCAGTCCAAATGATATCACTTTAAATTGGAAACTCCCTAGGGGGCAGTTGAATGCTGTTTTCCACTCATCTCCTTCCCTGATGCGTATCCGGTAGTAGGCTTCACAGAGGTCTAGTTTGGTGAAAACTTTCCCTTTGGCCAGGTGGGCTAGCATGTCTTTCATGAGGGGAAGGGGATCTAAGTTGTGTACACAGACAGTGTTGATAACTCTAAAATCAACCACCAGGCGCATAGAGCCATCTTTCTTCTCTTTGAAGAGGACCAGTGCCACGACCCGTGGTTTGGCTGGCTCAATGAAACCCCTTTGTAGGTTCTTGTCTATGTAGTTCCACATTTCTTGCATTTCATGGGGCGTCATGGCATACAATTTGGGTTTAGGTAGTTTCGCCCCAGGGATGATTTCGATGGCGCAATCTGCCTCATGGTGGGGAGGCAGGACGTTGCACTCGGCCTCGCTGAATACTTCTGCAAGGTCCTGATATTCCATTGGGATCTGTTCAGTCTCTGGGGTTTTGTCGGATGTGGCTGCCAGTTGTTCTGGTGTGCTCTTTTGGAGGGTTCCCTGCATGGGCGGTATTTCTGCTCGCTGGTGCGGGAGGGGTTGGGGCCCCTTTGCTATTCTCAGTCTGCGGGTACCCCCTTGCCACCAGATGGTCGGTCCCCACTTGTCTAGCCACGAGAGTCCCAGTATGACTGGATCTGTCATTTTGGGGGCTATTATGAATCAAATTACTTCCCAGTGATCCGCTAGCTCTAGCCTCACTGGTTCAGTCAGGTGAGTGGCATAGGCTCCCCCATTAGGGACCCATCAACCTGTTCGAACCAGATTGGGTGGGTCAGTCTTTTTGCTCTGATCCCCAGTTTCAGGACTGTGGTTAGGTTGATCAAGCATCTAGTGCAGCCTGAGTCTATCAGGGCTTAAAAGGCCCCCTGGGTCCCTGTTTTTGGGGCTGTGAGGCGTATTGGGAAAATGAAAGGGTGGACTGGTCCCCTCACCATTGGGTCATTTTCGCCCTCGTCCTAGCTATCATAGGGTTCTGGCAGCTGGTCATCGTTGCCTGGTGTCCCCCCCCCCTTTGGCTGGGTGGGAAGGGACCTCTTCAGCCTGGAGGGCCCTCCGGGACCTGTTGGTGGCTCATTTGGGGCCTCGTTCCAGCTGTGCCCTGGGTGGTGGCTCTGGCCTAGGCCTTGGGGCTGGGGTCGTGCACACAGATACCATGTGGCCGTTCCCCCCACATCTGTAGCACTTCAGCAGGCTTCGAGGGAGGGCTGGTTTCAGGTTGGGTTGCTCCCTCTCTTTCGTGTCTGGTTGCTCTCTCATGTTGTTGGCGTGCAATCCACTGTCGACTTTTATTGTTACTCGGAACCACTCAGAGAGCTGGTTTGGAATGTCCAAGTAAGCGGTTACCTGGGCAATTTGATTGTCCAGGCTTGTTCTGAAAAAGTGCACTAGCAACCTCTCTGGCAAAGGGGGTAGCCTCCCAACAACTCTCCTAAATTCGTGGATGTACTCTTTAATGGGACAGCCCCTCTGCTTTAGATAGCTGAGCTCATCCTCTGCATACAGGTCTTCCTCTGCCTCCTCGAATCTGGCCTCTAGCAGTTGTAAGAAGTCATCTACATCTTGCAGTTGGGGGGCTCTCCTCTTGTGGAGGGCTGCTAGCCATTCCCTTGCTTCCCCCTCTAGCCCCTCTGCGATGGTATTCACCATAGCTCTGGGGGATGGGTAGAGGTGTCCATGACATTCTAGGTGGATCTCAGCTGAGTCAAGGAATAGAACTAGCTGGTCTGAGTCCCCATCAAACTTTCCTCTGAACTGGGGCAGTTCACTCAGCACTGCTCCTCTCTCCCCCTGTTGGCCTCTGTATGCTTGCATTTGATGTAACTGGCCCTCTTCCTCAGCTCTAGTTTGGAGGGAGAGAGGGGTTTGTCTGCCCTGGGCAGCCTGCCTGCTGCGTGGGAAAGACACTGGTTGCGGCTTCTTTCTGATGGGTGAAGAAGGGGGGCTGTGCTCCTGTCTGCTTCTCCTCACTTCAAAGGGATCCACTGCTCCTCCCCTCTCCTTTGGCCTGCATGACGGCCCCTCATCGGGAAGGGTGGCTTGGTCAAATTCCTTCCTCGGCTGCTCTCTGGAACTCCCCAGGGGCTTTGGAAGCCTGGCTTGTTTCCAGTCCAACCTCCACTCCACTCTTCCCAACTCGCTCAGGGGCTTCCCCTTTTTCAGGGCATTGGGGTGGGGAAACTCGACTTCAACTGCCTTAGAGATTAATTCCCCCCAATACTCATCTTTTCTTGCTTCCGTCGCTGAAGCAGGCATCTCAGCTTTGATGTCTGAGGGAAGCTGCACTCTGGCTGCAATTAGGCTCTCTTCAGATAGCTCGTCTCCAGCCATGGTTGCCTGATTTTCCCTCCCAGCACCCAAGACATTGGGGAGCTGTTGGAGAGTCCAGGATTCAGGAAACCTGGTAATCTTTACAGATTTTTAAAAGCAGTCCTAACTGTCTGTCAAGTTTCCGAAAGATGCCCTAATTAATTCATGAGCCATGATCCAAACTTCAAAGGAAATATAGTCATTTATTAGGAGCACCATTCCGGCAATACTCGGATGCAGTTAGGACTGATCCTATGTAGATTTACGTTCCCCTATGACCCTGTCTCTCCCCTCCTCTCTGGCCATGTCATAAATCACATTCTCCAATTAACCACTTTGGCTGGCTGTGAAACCTAACACCCTTCTTTTGATTGCGGTCAGAAAGAATGTATGGAATTCACTTCAGTTCTCCCTCCCTCCTGCTCATGGCAACTTGAAAGCCTTGCAAGTTGACATTTGTCTTCCAAAACTGACACAGTTCTCACTGTTGCTTCTTGACCCGCATATAGGTTTCTCAAAAGACAAATAAGATGGTCTGGTATTCCCATCTCTTTAAGAACTTGCCACAATTTGTTGTGATCCACACAATCAAAGGCTTTAGCATGGTCAATGAAGCAGAAGTAGATGTTTTTCTGGAACTCCCTAGCTTTCTCCATGATCCAGCGTATGTTGGCAATTTGATCTCTAGTTCCTCTGCCTCTTCGAAACCCTAGCTTGTAGGATTTTAAGCATAACCTTACTAGCATGTGAAATGAATGCAATGGTGCAATAGTTTGAACATTCTTTGGCATTGCCTTTCTTTGGAATTGGAATGTAAACTGACCTTTTCCAATCCTGTGACCACTGTTGAGTTTTCCAAATTTGCTGGCAAATTGAGTGCAGCACTTTTACTGCATCGTCTTTTAAGATTTTGAATAGCTCAGCTGGAATACTGTCACCTCCACTAGCTTTGTTGTTGCTCAGATTTCCTAAGGCCTATTTGACTTCACATTCTAGGATGTCTGGCTCGAGGTCAGTGACTACCCCATTGTGGTTATCAGGGATGTTAAGCTTGTTCTTGTATAGTTCTTCTGTGTAATTTTGCCACCTCTTCTTAATCTCTTCTGCCTCTGTTAGGTCCCTGTCATTTTGGTGCTTTATCATGCCCATCTTTGCATGAAACCTTCCTTTCATATCTCCAATTTTCTTGAAGAGATTTCTGGTCCTCCCTATTCTATTTTTTCTTCTATTTCTTTGCACTGTTCATTTAAGAAGGCATTTTTATCTCTTCTAGCTATTCTCTGGAATTCTGCATTCAACTGGGTGTATCTTTCTCTTTCTCCCTTGCCTTTCGCTTCCCTTCTTTCCTCAGCTATTTGCAAAGCTTCCTCAGACAACCATTTTGCTTTCTTGCCTTTCTTTTTCTTTGGGATGGTTTTAGTTGCTACCTCTTGTACAATGCTGCGAACCTCCATCCATAGTTCTTCAGGCACTCTGTCTATCAGATCTAATTCCTTAAATCTATTTGTCACCTCTACTGTATATTCATCAGGGATATGATTTAGTTCATACCTGAGTGGCCTAGGGCTTTTCCCTACTTTCTTCAATTTAAGCCTAAATTTTGCCACGAGAAGCTCATGATCTGGGCCACAGTGAGCTCCTGGTCTTGTTTTTACTGACTGTATAGAGCTTCTCCATCTTTGGCTGCAGAGCACATAGTCAATCTGATTTCTGTGTTGACCGTCTGGTGATGTCCATGTGTAGAGTCGTCTCTTGGGTTGTTGGAAAAGAGTGTTTGCTATGACCATCATATTCTCTTGACAAAATTCTATCAGCCTGTGCCCTGCTTCATTTTGTACTCCAAGGCCAAACTTGCCTGTTATTCCAGTTATCTTTTGGCTTCCTACTTTAGTGTTCCAATCCCCCATGATGATAAGGATTTTATAAGGTGCTGTAGGGCTTCATAGAACCAGTCAATTTCATCCTCTTCAGCACCAGTGGTTGGGGCATAGACTTGGACTACTATGATATTGAATGGTTTGCCTTGGATTCGAACTGAGATCATTCTGTCATTTTGGGGATTGTATCCCAGTATTGCTTTTCCTACTCTTTTATTTATTTATTTATTTATTTATTTATTTATTTATTTATTTGTCGCATTTCTATGCCGCCCAATGCCCTAGGGACTCTGGGCGGCTTACAGCAAAAATAAACAATGCGAACAATATCCTGTACAAAATATTTAAAAGAGAACATTAAAAACCCATACACTCCATTTCATGGCCGGGTCTCGCAAGATCGCCGTAGCGAGATCAACGGCCCCAGGCCTGCTGGAAAAGCCAGGTCTTTATTTTATTGACTATGAAGGCTACTCCATTTCTTCTGAGGGATTCTTGCCCGCAGTAGTATACCTGATGGTCATCTGAATTAAATTCACCCATTCCTGTTCATTTTACTTCGCTGATTCCTAAGATGTCGATGTTCAGTCTTGTCATTTCTTGTTTGACCATGTCCAGCTTGCCTTGATTCATGGATCTTACATTCCAGGTTCCTATGGAGAATAGATCTTTACAGCATCGGACTTTCCTTTCACCACCAGATACATCCATAGCTGAGCGTCCTTTCTGCTTTGGCCCAGTCGCTTCACTCTTTCTGGCGCTACTAGTAGTAGCCCTCTGCTCTTCCCCAGTAGCATATTGGACACCTTCCGACCAGTGGTGAAATCCAACTTTTTTTACTACCGGTTCTGTGGGCGTGGCTCGGTGGGCGTGGTGTGGCTCGGTGGGCGTGGCTTGGTGGGCATGGCAGGGGAAGGATACTGCAAAATCTCCATTCCCACCCTACTCCAGGGGAAAGATACTGCAAAATCTCCATTCCCATCCCACTCCAGGGGAAGGATACTTCAAAACCCCCATTCCCTCCCCACTCCTGGGGGAAGGATATTGCAAAATCTCCATTCCCACCCCACTCTGGGGCCAGCCAGAGGTGGTATTTGCTGGTTCTCTGAACTACTCAAAATTTCCGTTACTGGTTCTCCAAACTACTCAAAATTTCCACTACCGGTTCTCCAGAACCTGTCAGAACCTGCTGGATTTCACTCCTGCTTCCGACCTGAGGGGCTCATCTTCCAGTGTCATATCTTTTTGCCTTTTGAAACTGTCCATGGGGTTTTCATGGCAAAGATACTGGAGTGGGTTGCCATTTCCTTCTCCAGTGGATCACTTTTTTTGCAATCATAGTAGCAGCAATATCCTTGCCTGTGAATCCCTTTTTGTGCAAAGCAATGATGACTGCACGTTTCCTTGCAGGTAACCATGGTGAACAGAGGAAGAACAATGATTTCAAGCACCACCCTCCTTTTAAAGCTTCCAGTCTGTTATTCTAACGCAATTAACATGACAGAGTGGTCTCCAACCTTGTCCTGGTCAACACCGACACCTGTGTTAACGAGGACATCACTGACATGATGTCAGCTGCTCCTGTTGTGGCAGGGCTGAAATGCAGTGGAAATGTTTTTTGGGGATTAAGTTCATTTTCATGGCACAGAGGGACTTTGCAATTAATTGCAATTGATCTTATCACTCTTCATAACATCCTGGAGTATACAGGTAGTCCTCAAGTTACGAATGTAATGGAGCTTGCCCATTCCAATTGTAACCCAAGGATTAACAGATTAACAGAGTTGGAAGGGACCTTATAGGTCATCTAGTCCAACCCCCTGCTCAAGCAGGAGACCCTACACCATTTCTGACAAATGGCAGTCCAATCTCTTCTTGAAAGTCTCAAGTGATGAAGCTCCCACAACTTCCAAAGGCAAGCTGTTCCAGTGGTTGATTATTCTCACTGTCAGAAAGTTCCTCCTCATTTCTAGGTTGAAGCTCTCCTTGGTCAGTTTCCATCCATTATTCCTTGTCTGGCCTTCAGGTGCTTTGGAAAATAGCTTGACTCCCTCCTCTCTGTGGCAGCCCCTCAAATATTGGAAGACTGCTATCCTGTCTCCCCTGGTCCTTCTCTTCACTAGACTAGCCATGCCCAGTTCCTGTAACCGTTCTTCATATGTTTTAGTCTCCAGTCCCCTAGTCATCCTGGTTGCTCTTCTCTGCACTTTTTCTAGAGTCTCAACATCTTTTTTTATAGTATGGTGACCAAAACTGGATGCAGTACTCTAGGTATGGTCTTACTAGGGCTTTATAGAGTGGTATTAGTACTTCACTTTATCTTGATTGTGTGAGATATAAGACCCAAATATTTTAATCCTCACAATTCATAAACAAGTCTTGTTATGTATGTATCTATTTTGTGCAGGAAATTCAAATGTACAGTGAATTCTGATTGGTTCTTGGTTGCCCCTGAAAAGTATATAAAGAGGGCTGTTGCCTGTGTTCCTTTGCTGAAGTCTCACCCTGAATTAAAGAGCTGTTGTTACTAGCCTGCTTGTGCCTCTCGTTATTCCCGCGCTACAACATTGGCGACGAGGATGGGATAGAGGCCACAAGAGGCAAATCAAAAAGAGCTTGGAGTTTCAGCCAGGGTGATTAGCGAACACGGAGACACGGCATGACTGCCTACGTTCCGCCAAAACCCTTCGACCCGACCCGAGAGAAGTGGGGATTGTATTTGACCAGGTTCGAGTGCTCCCTGGAAGCGAGCGAAATGCAAGGGCTCTCTGCGAACAGAAAAAGGGCCCTGTTCTTAAGCCACTGTGGGCCAGACGTATTCGAGATGGCCGAATCCCTCTGCGAGCCAACCCCAGTCCAGACGGTTCCCTGGGACGTCCTCCAGGCCAACCTGAGAGCCCACTATGCTCCAGTTCCGTCTAAATTCGTTCAGCGCTACGAACTCCGGCAACGAGTTCAAAAAGAAGGAGAACCAGTCAGTGCTTATGTGGCCGCGCTTCGAAAAGCCGCAACGCATTGTGACTACAGAGACTTAGACGACGCGTTGCTTGAACAACTGATTTGCGGGGTTCGAGATACCTGGTTACAAAGGCATCTTCTAGCCAAGCCAGACCTAACGCTAGCGGGCGCGCTAGACGAAGCCCGAGCACACGAGGCATCAACGAAAGCTTCGGAAGCACTGCAGTGACCCAGTTCAAGCAAAGACGGGCCGAAAACAGCTCCCGTCCACAGAGAAGAGGTGCGAACCAGCACAGAGGAAGAGTCGGACAAGGACGTCTTCCATACAGAAAATAATAATAATAATAATAATAATAATAATAATAATAATAATAATAATAATAATAATAATAATAATAATAATAATAATAATAATTTTATTTCTATACCGCCCTTCTCCCGAAGGACTCAGGGCGGTGTACAGCCAATTTAAAAACACAGGACACAACAATGATTAAAAATTAAAATAATTAAATAAATTTGGCCAATTTAAAACCCCAAAAATTAAAATACCCCAATTTAAAATTATTATGTTGATAGCCCTGCCTGGTGGAACAACAGGGTCTTCAGTGCGCAGCGAAACACCCGGAGGTCGGAGATCTTACGTATTTCCGGGGGCAGTTCATTCCACAGGGCTGGGGCTCCCACAGAGAAGGCCCTCCCCCTGGGTGTCGCCAGCCGACATAACTTGGCTGATGGCACCCTGAGGAGACCCTCTCTGTGGGAACGGACTGGTCGGTGGGAGGCTATTGGTGGCAGAAGACGGTCTCGAAGGTACCCGGGTCCTATGCCATGGAGCACTTTAAAGGTGGTAACCAACACCTTGAATCGCACCCGGAAGACCACTGGGAGCCAGTGCAGCTCGCGCAGGAGGGGTGTCACGCGGGCACAACGGGTTGCGCCCATAACCACCCGCGCGGCCGCATTCTGGACCAGTTGGAGCCTCCGAGTGCTCTTCAAGGGGAGCCCCATGTAGAGAGCATTACAATAGTCCAGCCGGGAGGTGACAAGGGCATGAGTGACCGTGCGCAAGGCATCCCGGTCCAGAAAGGGCTGCAACTGGCGAATCAGGCGAACCTGATAAAAGGCCCCCCTGGCCACGGCCGTCATATGCTCTTCTAAAGACAGCCGTGCGTCCAGGAGGACACCCAGACTGCGAGCCCTCTCTGTGGGGGGCAAAGATTCACCCCCAATAGTCAGCTATGGCACCTGCTGACTATATCGGGACGACGGCAGCCACAGCCACTCGGTCTTGGAAGGGTTGAGTCTGAGCCTGTTCCTCCCCATCCAGACCCGCACGGCCTCCAGGCAGCGAGACATCACATCAAGGGCATCGTTGGGGTGGTCTGGGGTGGAGATGTACAGCTGAGTATCATCAGCGTACAGATGACACTTCACCCCAAAACCACGGATGATCTCACCCAGCGGCTTCACATAAATGTTGAACAGAAGAGGCGAGAGGACCGACCCTTGTGGCACTCCCCATGCGAGACGCCTCGAGGTCGACCTCTGCCCCCCTGCCAACACGAACTGCGAGCGGTCGGAGAGGAAGGAGGAGAACCACCGCAGAACGGTGCCCCCTATTCCTAACCCTCTCAACTGCCGCAGCATGATACCATGGTCAATGGTATCAAAAGCCGCTGAGAGATCTAATAGGACTAGGACAGAGGAGCAACCCCTGTCCCGAGCCCTCCAGAGATCATCCACCAATGCGACCAATGCCGTTTCTGTGCTGTGCCCCTGCCTGAAGCCCGACTGGTATGGGTCTAGATAGATAGCTTCATCCAGGTGCCTGGGCAGTTGTCGTGCCACCACACTCTCAACAACCTTCGCCACAAAACAAAGGTTGGAGACCGGACGGTAGTTGGCTAATTCAGCTGGGTCCAGGGAAGGCTTCTTGAGGAGGGGCCTCACCACCGCCTCTTTCAAGGTGGCGGGAAAGGCACCCTCACTCAGAGAAGCAGTTATAAACCCCTGGAGCCAGCCTCGTGTAACCTCCCGGGAGGCCAGTACCAACCAGGAGGGACACGGGTCCAATAAACACGTGGCGGCACTAATCCTACCCAGAACCCTGTCCACATCCTCGGGAGCCACAGGATCAAACTTCTCCCAGGTAATATTCTCAAGACCTACCCTCGTCTCCTCCCCCGGACTCACCCACTCGGAGTCCAAGCCTTCCCGAATCCGAGCGACTTTATCGTGCAGGAATTGCACAAAATCCTCAGCTCGACCCTGCAAGGGATCTTCCCGCACTCCCCCCCCCGAAGAAGGCAGTGGGTCACCCTAAACAGGGCGGCTGGGCGGTTCTCTGCAGATGCGATAAGAGCGGAAAAATGGTTAGATTTCGCTGCTTTTATCGCCACTAGGTAGGTCTTGATATAAGACCTCACCAGTGTCCGGTCAGAATCGGATTGACTAGTCCTCCAAATACTCTCTAGGTGTCTTTTCCGACGCTTCATCTCTCTCAGCTCCTCGGAGAACCAAGGAGCTAATTGAGATTGGCATCGGGTCAGAGGCCGCAAAGGCACGACACGATCCAAAGCTCCGGCGGCCGCACTCTCCCAGGCGGCCACCAGCTCTTCAGTCGAGTCGTGTGTCAGAGTCTCAGGAAACGGCCCAAGCTCTGTCAGGAACCTTTCGGGATCCATCAGGCACCTGGGACGGAACCATTTGGTCGGTTCCGTCTCCCTGCGGCAGGGGGAAGCGGTAGGAAAGTCCAAGTGAAGGAGCGAATGATCTGTCCATGACAAGGGTTTAATGTCTAAGTCCCCTCTACCAAGATCATTCAACCACTGACCAGAGATGAAAATCAAGTCCAGAGTGTGTCCCCCTATGTGAGAGAGGCCTTGAACTAACTGGATCAGGTCCATGGCTGTCATGGAAGCCATTAACTCCTGAACCACCTCTGACGCCTCACCCATGGATGGAAGGTTGAAATCCCCCATGACAATAAGTCTGGGGGTATCCACCGCCACCCCGGCGATGACGTCGAGTAGCTCGGGTAGGGTCGCTGCCACATGGCAGGGAGCCAGGTACGCAGTCAGCAAACCCATCTGCACCCCATGGCCCCACTTCACAAAGAGGGACTCACATCCGGCTATCTGAGGAACAGTGGTCTCCCTCGGACAAAGACTCTCCCTAATAATCACCGCCACTCCCCCACCCCTCCCCTGGGCCCTTGGCTGATGAAATGCACGGAAACCTGGTGGGCACATTTCAACGAGGGGGACCCCCCCCTCTTGGCCCAACCAGGTCTCCGTAATACCTGCCAGGTCCGCACCCCCCTCCAATATAAGATCACAGATGAGGGGGGCTTTATTAACAACCGACCTGGCATTACACAACATCAGCCGTGGACCCTGGGCCTGAGACTCTGCACAACCCAGGCCACGAGTTGCGCATTGGGGGCCGGAGTGCGCAATTGCTCGTAAACAGCGTATGCGCACCCCTGACACATGATATGGTCCCCTGCGCCCGTCATACCTGCCCCTCCCAGTCATTATTTCAATTGCATTACCCTTCTTGTTATCCCCCTGCTCCCCGGATAAATTTTCTTTCCTGACCCCTCTGCTGCAGCCAATCAGCCTGTCACCCCGCTCAGTAGCTATCTGGACCCCCCCAGGTCCACTTTCACAGCCCCCTCCCTTCCTCCCGGGTCCCCTTAAAATTTTCTTTAAAAATTTAAATTTATTTTATTTTATTTTATTTTTGAATTTGTATACCGCCCTTCTCCCTGAGGACTCAGGGCGGTGAACAGCCAGATAAAAACATCAGATACAAATATTAAAACACATTTAAAAATATATATAGATTTGGCCCGATTAATTAAAACGATAAGCAAAACAGAACAATTAAAAAACCCTTAAAAAGAAATTAAGCCAGCCCGGCTTGTTGAAAAAAGAAAGTTTTAAGGGCACGGCGGAAGGCACTGAGGTCATGGATTCTCCTTATCTCAGGGGGCAACTGATTCCAGAGGGTAGGTGCCCCCACAGAGAAGGCCCTCCCCCTGGGGGTCACCAGCCTGCATTGTTTGGCTGATGGCACCCCGAGGAGGCCCTCTCTGTGGGAGCGCACGGGTCGGTGGGAGGTCGTCGGTGGCAGTAGGCGGTCTCGAAAATAGCTAGGCCCTATGCCATGGAGCGCTTTAAAGGTGATAACCAACACCTTGAAGCGCACCTGGAAGACCACCGGAAGCCAGTGCAGTTCACGCAGGAGCGGTGTTACATGGGAGCGCCACGCTGCTCCCGTCACTACCCGCGCTGCTGCGTTCTGGACCAGTTGGAGCCTCCGGGTGCTCCTCAAGGGGAGCCCCATGTAGAGAGCATTGCAGTAATCAAGGCGAGAGGTTACGAGGGCATGAGTGACTGTGCACAAGGAATCCCGATCAAGAAAGGGCCGCAACTGGCGAATCAGGCGAACCTGATAAAAGGTCCCCCTGGTTACAGCCGTCAGATGTTCCTCCAAGGACAGCTGCGTATCCAGGAGGACTCCCAGATTGCGAGCCCTCTCTGTGGGGGCCAAAGACTCGCCCCCAATAGTCAGTGATGGAGTCAACTGACTATATCGGGATGCCGGGAACCACAGCCACTCAGTCTTGGAAGGGTTGAGCTTGAGCCTGTTCCTCCCCATCCAGATCCGTACAGCCTCCAGGCACTGGGACATCACTTCAAGGGCATCGTTGGGGTGGCCTGGGGTGGAGATGTACAGCTGAGTATCATCAGCGTACTGATGGTATCTCACCCCAAAGCCACGGATGATCTCGCCCAGCGGCTTCACATAAATGTTGAACAGGAGGGGCGAGAGGACCGACCCCTGAGGCACTCCACATATGAGAGGCCTCGAGGTCGACCTCTGCCCCCCTGCCAACACGAACTGCGACCGGTCGGAGAGAAAGGAGGAGAACCACCGTAACACGGTGCCCCCCATCCCCAACTCTTCCAACCGGTGCAGCATGATACCATGGTCGATGGTATCAAAAGCCGCTGAGAGGTCTAACAGGACCAGAACAGAGGAGCAACCCCTGTCCCGAGCCCTCCAGAGATCATCAACCAACACGACCAATGCCGTTTCCGTGCTGTGCCCAGGCCTGAAACCAGACTGGAACGGATCCAGATAGGATGTTTCCTCCAGGAATTGCGGGAACTGTCGCGCGACCACACTCTCAACAACCTTCGCCAGGAAGCGAAGGTTGGAGACAGGACGGTAGTTGGCCAATATTGCTGGATCCAGGGACGGCTTCTTGAGGAGAGGCCTCACCACCGCCTCCTTCAAGGCCGCGGGGAAGTAACCCTCACTCAACGAAGCGTTGATAACACCCTGGAGCCAGCCTCGTGTAACCTCCCGGGAGGCCAGTACCAACCAGGAGGGACACGGGTCCAGTAAACATGTGGCCGCACTAAGTCTCCCCAAGATCCTGTCCACATCATCGGGAGTCACAGCATCAAACTCCTCCCAGATAACATTCTCAAGACTATTCCTCGTCACCCTGCCCCGATCTACCCAGTCAGAGTCCAAGTCCCCCTGGATCTGAGCGATTTTGTCATGCAGGTATTGTCCGAAATCCTCCGCCCTGCCTTCCAAGGGATCCTCCCGCGCTCCCAGATGGAGCAGGGAGCGGGTTACCCTGAACAGGGCGGCCGGACGATTCCCTGATGACGCAATAGAGGCGGAAAAGTAATTAAACTTTGCCGTCTTTATCGCCACTAGGTAGGTCTTAATATGCGACCTTACCAGTGTTCGGTCAGATTCAGCGCGACTGGCCCTCCAACCGCTCTCTAGGCGTCTTTTCCGGCGTTTCATCTCCCTCAGTTCCTCGGTGAACCAAGGAGCCGCGAGGGATCGACACCGGGTCAGAGGCCGCAAAGGCACGACTCGATCCAAGGCCCCACCAGCCGCCAGGTCCCAGGCAGCTACTAGGTCCTCGGCCGAGTCGTGTGCCAGATCATCAGGAATTGGCCCAAGCTCCGTCTGGAACCTATCAGGATCCATCAGGCGCCTGGGGCGGACCCATCTAGTTGGGTCCGCCTCCCTGCGGCAGGGTGTAGCGGTACGAAGCCTCAACCCCCTCTTCGCTGCATGCCATCTCTCGGGATTCCAAAATCCGTCATCAAGGTAGGCCCTCGATAACATGGAGGGCCAGGCCTGTGAGAGGGGGGAGTCTCGCAGCGCAAGGAGTTCGGTGGCCGAGTGCATCCAAGAACCGGGAAAGGGTGAAACATCATCTGGCTGAGGTTCCATAGAATAGTCTAATCGTCCTAGGGCATGGAGAGACAGCAACTCAAGACATGGAAAAACTGGGCTCCACTGTCCTCTCACGACAGTGGAAGAAGTCTCGTCCCATTTCAACAAAAACTCAGAAGGTGCTCTCTCCAGGCCATCCTCTCACAATGGCTAGCCAAGATGGAATTGGCTATGGAGAGATTCGATAGTCTATCCACTCTGGTAGGGAAACGGCAGTTGAACCGGACTCCCTCAGAATCCACATCAGAATTGTCCATTCTCCACACCATGAAGGGCATAGATGGAATAGAGCCAGTCTAGAAGGCAGAATAGTAAACCCGGGGAATAGATGACACACGGAAGGCGATGAAGGGAGAAGGCTTGCAAGGCAGAAAGCAGCTGGGGTGGTGACCGTGATAAGGCCTATACAGGCCAACAAAAAGGGGGGGAGGGGGGAATGGCCCGAGGCAGCCCAAGGCCAACCCTCGGCCGTCCTCCAACCTCTCCCACTCCCCAGGTCTTCCAGGTCTCCCAGCATTTGGTCCTTTTATACCCCCAGTCTACAGCCCCAGTCTCCAAATGGGGGCTCCGTATTCCTGCAGGAAAATGGGCCAGCAGAAATAAGCCGCCCCCTAGGAGGTCCAGGATTCCAAGATAGAAGCCAGCAGCCTCTCACCATACCGTCCTCTTCGGTAGCAGCCAGCTGCCGCCCCCTCGCCTCCGCCATCGTCCAGTGGCCGCCGACCGCCCCGCGCCCACTGCCAGCGCCGGCGCCGCTTCCACCATGGCTCCCACCATACTCCAGAGTCCGCAGGAGCCTCAAAAAAGCCCCGGAGAGGCCAGGAATCCAGGGGAGCCATCGCATTGCCGCCGCCGCCGCCACCACCGCAGAGCTGCCACCGCTGTCGGTCCATGCCGGAGGCCGAGAAAAGCGCCGCCAGTCAAATCGCTACCGCCGTCACCCCGCGGAGCCTTCAGCGGCCATTTTTTTTTCCTCGACCCGATGTTCCGGAGGGCAAAAAACCCCTCAATGGGTCGGGGAAAGATTCCTTTTTCTAGGACTGGGGGCCATGGTGGATAATTGCCCCAGGAACCTCCCGAAATTGCCAGAAATCACCCCATCTACCGGGAGCGTCTCAGGCTAGATCCGCCATCTTGGACATGCGCAGAAGAAGAAGTCGAGCAAACAAACCCGCCGCCACGAGAACTGCTCTAGCTGTGGCGGGGATCACGAGAGACATTCGTGTAAATACAGAGAAGCCATTTGCAGGCGTTGCGATAGAAAAGGCCACCTAGCACGAGTTTGCAGGGCGCAATTTCCGCGTAGTCAAAAGCCACGTGACTACCGCGACCAACCAGAACCGGCTCGTTCAAAACAGCCAATCAAAGATGACGGCGCGAGAAAACGGTGCAAACCTCAAAAGCGAGAGACCTACAGCACGAGAATCGGCCAAGCCAGCACAACCGACGAGGAAAAAGTCTACATGAAAGTAGAAATCGATGGCAAATAGTGCGAAATGGAAATCGACACCGGGTCTATGTTATCGATCATGTCCTGGTCAACACTCAAGGCACTCCTGCCCAAGCTTCAGAAGAACCAGCTGTCCCATCAGAAAATCCGCCTACTCGACTACCAGGGAAACCGAGTTCCCGTTGAAGGCGTGGGCACGTTCCGGGTCACCTACAGCGAGTTCCAGAAAGAGCTGCCCCTGACCCTCATTAGCAAGCCCCTACCAAGTCTACTGGGCATGAAATGGTTCTGGGCCCTCGGCATGGGCTTCACGGGCGTTCACAGCATCAGCGGATCATCACTTAAAGAAACCCTGCTCCACGAGTTTCGGGATGTTTTCGAAGAGACTCTAGGCAAGTACGTGGGGACCCCTATATCCTTTAATTTAGACCCCAACATAGCGCCAATCAGACTGAAAGCAAGATGAGTTCCATTTGCTTTAAAGCCAAAAATTGATGCAGAGCTCGACAAGCTCATTAAGCAAGGGGTGCTAGTTCCCGTAGATCACGCTAAGTGGGAAACCCCAATAGTCACGCCCGTAAAATCTGATGGCTCAATTAGAATTTGCGCCGACTATAAATGTTCGATTAACAAGGCGTTGCAGCAGAGCGCCTATCCGGTTCCGATAGTCCACCATCTACTACATTCCCTGGGGCCTGGCAAGCTATTCGCAAAACTAGACCTTGCGCAGGTGCACCAGCAACTGCCAGTAGATGACGCTACGGCAGAATCACAGACAATAGTAACTCACAGAGGTGCCTTTAAATGCACCAGGCTTCAGTTTGGGGTCAGCATCGCCCCAGGACTCTTTCGAAGCACAATGGAGCGCCTTCTACAGGGCCTCCCAGGTGTCATCCCGTATTTCGACGACGTTTTGATTAGTGACCAAGACGAGATTCAGTTAGGTCAGAGGGTTAGACAAGTCCTAACGAGGTTCAGAGAAGCGGGACTTAAACTCAAGCGAACAAAATGCAAGATAGCGGTTCTATCAGTGGAATTCTTAGGCTACAGAATCGACGGCACGGGCATTCACCCCACAGAAAGCAAAGTTAGGGCCATCCAAGGCGCGCCCACCCCCAAGTCGAAATCCGAACTGCAGGCTTTCCTGGGCCTTCTCAATTTCTATACGATGTTTCTGAAACACAAAGCCACCGTTGCGGAGCCTCTGCACAGGCTCCTTGGAAAAAACATTCCGTGGGTTTGGGGCAAGCGAGAAGCGGCCGCATTCAGCACTGTAAAAAGACTTTTGTTTGAGGACAGTTTCCTCATCCAATACAATTCCGAACTACCTCTAGTATTGGTCTGTGACGCTTCCCCCTTTGGTGTAGGCGCGGTTTTAAGCCATAGACTGCCGAACGGGTTAGAGGCTCCCATCGCCTATTACTCTCGCACTTTGTCTAGTGCTGAAAGAAACTATAGCCAACTAGATAGGGAGGCACTAGCGGCTGTAGCTGGGGTCAAGAAGTTTCACGAGTATTTGTTTGGCCGCACTTTTGAACTTATTACGGACCACCAGCCTCTTTTGGGACTTTTGGCTGGAGATAAACCGACCCTGGCTGCTCTTTCCCCCCGGATGACCAGATGGTCCATTTTCTTAGCCGCGTACTCGTACAGACTGCTCCACCGGCCGGGCAAAACCTTGGGCCATGCTGACGCCCTCAGCCGATGCCCTTTGTCTGAATTGTTGGACAATCCGACCCCGGAAGCCCCAATTTTACTGCTTGACATTGTTTCCCCAGGCCCCATTTCTTCAAACGAGGTGGCGAGGGTTTCTGCCAGAGACTCTGTTTTGCGCACTGTAATGGGCTGGGTTACGAGGGGTTGGCCTACCAAGGTGGACGGTGGTGACTTTCAATTGTACTTTAACAAAAAAAAATGAACTGTCAATGTTGGGGGGTTGCTTGTTGTGGGGAGACAGGGTGGTCATTCCTTCGTGGTTAAGGCACAGAGTTCTGGAAATGTTGCATGAGGGACACCCCGGAATTGTTCGCATGAAAGGCCTAGCTCGTAGTTATGTTTGGTGGCCACATCTCGACAAAGATGTCACTGAGTGGGTGGGGAAGTGCAGGCCCTGCCAGGAGTCCCGCCCAGATCTGCCCATAGCTCCCATTCGGGAATGGGGAAAACCAAAAGGGCCATGGGGGAGGATTCACATTGATTTCGCTGGCCTGTTCCACGGCCAGAACTTTCTTATTATTGTAGATGCATATTCGAAGTGGCTCGAAATTGCCCTAATGCCATCTACCACTTCTGAGGCCGTAATCAAAGTACTCAGAAAACTATTCGCAACACATGGGTTGCCGGACACCCTGGTATCCGACAATGGGCCCCAATTCACGGCAACTCAATTTGAAGGCTACCTAGCCAAATTAGGCATTAGACATGCATTATCCGCTCCTTTTCATCCAGCTTCTAATGGCCTTGTAGAGAGATTTGTAAGAACGGCCAAAGAAGCTCTTTCCCGGCTTGATGCAGGGGACTGGCAGGCTAGAATAGATGAGTTCTTAGCGGTACAGCACGCCACCCCGTGCCCCACCTCGGGCCGAAGCCCAGCCGAGCTCTTAATGGGCCGAAAGCTAAGATGCGTTCTCGACCGACTGCATCCCAATTACTCCCCCGATAGCTTCAAGGGGGAAGGGGGAGGACTAAGACAGTTCCAAGAAGGAACACCAGTTTTTGCTAGAAGTTACACCAATGGGCCCTTATGGGTAGAGGGAACCATCGTAGGAATTACCGGCCCAAAGTCATATACAGTCGATATAGGGCATGGTAAAATCTGGAGGAGGCATATAGATCAATTGCGTAAACGTTTGCAAAACGAAAACTCATGTCCTAACTTTCAAGGTCTTCCTGACACAGCTACCTCAAGCCCGAGTAAGCCGGAATACTTATCTGGCAACCCTGAGTTCCAGCGCCGCCCCAGCGAGCCGACACTCCCAGCCGGAGATAGCCACACCTCCGGAGAAATCCAGGAGGTTCCATTGGCGGAGACGGGAGAGACGGGAGGTCCCTCCGACCGGCTCGACGCCTCGCCAACAACTGAACTGTGCAGGTCAACCAGGATTAAGACACGCCCTGGTCACCTGTGTGATTTTGTATGTAAATATGTAAATAGATAGAATAAGTGCCTTCTGGGAGTGGAGGGGTGTTATGTATGTATCTATTTTGTGCGGGAAATTCAAATGTACAGTGAATTCTGATTGGTTCTTGGTTGCCCCTGAAAAGTATATAAAGAGGGCTGTTGCCTGTGTTCCTTTGCTGAAGTCTCACCCTGAATTAAAGAGCTGTTGTTACTAGCCTGCTTGTGCCTCTCGTTATTCCCGCGCTACAACAAGTCTGGTTCACAAAATCAAAAGTTTATTGGAGATAAAATGAAGAAAAATAAAAAGCAGTTGCAAGCGCAGCCTCTTAGACCCTTTCCAAATGGATTGAGTTCAAAGAGCGCAAAAAGCAGTTTTCAAGCTACACATTTTATACTCCTACACAATGCATGCCACGCCTAAGAAGCCCTCCCAACTCCTCTTTATTCTCCTAAGTCATTCTCCAAGTTGTTTTACACTTTAAAGGGTCATCTTGACATTTCCTGCCTAACAACAACTATCTTATCATGTTTACTTTTACTGATAGTGGTCTTGCCCAAGGCGTAGGTTCCTGTCTCCAAGGGAGCTTTTAGCAAGTCATAACACATTGTCTCTACTAATTACAATTTGTGGTCAGTTTCCGACAGTAAGAACATCATAGCTTTTTAATACATTAAACACTTTTATAAAAGAGTAACTTATTATTCATTTCCTTCAATCCTCCCTTTTTCTTTTCTACCTGACTTACTCTTTTATACTTACAACAATTCATAATTTCATACTTTCCCTCTAGGTTCTTGTGGAAGTATACTGTTAGTCCCAGCAGTTGTTTCTGTTCAATGGGGAGGAGGAAAAAGCTTGGCTTTATTATTCCTAATATGCAAGATCCATACCACCCCTTAAGTAGATATCCATAGGTATACTTTCCACATATTCAATACATACCTTCTGGAGCTACCCAGTCCAGGGTGTCACTTTCAGGATTCTGTAAATAAGCCACCTCAGTTATTTCGCTTAATGCCTCTTCCTTTGAAGTTCCACTTCCTCCCCACCAACTGCTGTTGTTTCATACAGTCTGTTGTGGCCCGCCAGCGGCCTGTGCAGCTGGTAGCTGATTCCGACAGCGAGGAGGCTGGTGTGGTGATTCGCCAGCAGCCTGTGCAGCTGGCACCCGAGTCAGACAATGAGGAGGCTGGAGAAGATTTGGTGCCAGAGGTGGGGATTCAGCCAGGGCCTTCAGAACCTCCAGAAGCTCCCATAAGTGAAGAGGAAGAAGAGGAGGAGCCTCTTCTCAATGCACGGGCGCGCAGAGCTGCCAAAAGGCAGGAATGGCTCCTCAGGAGGAGGTCTCCTCGAGAGTAAGGCTTGGGGCTAATTGGCCACTCCCCTAGCCTATTTAAGGAAGGACGACTGATGCAATTTGCAGAAAACAACTTTGTTCATATTCCTTCGCGTATTGATTCCAGAAACGTTTGATTCGGCTCTTGTTTCTCTCTTGTCATTTTTCCTGCAAATTGCTTCTGGGCATTCTGCCAACCACAGTAAGCTTACAGTTATCTGAAAGACTGTGCCTCAGAATTGAGTTATTATTCCTTGGACTCTTGTCCAAGTTAAATTAACAGCCCTTGTTCACTGATTTAAACTATATTTGTGTTTGAACAACTACTAAGAAAGCTCATTAGTAGTCCTTAATTAGTAAACTAAGGTTTGTACGGACTTTGTGTGTGCTGCGTTCTTTGTGGTCCGTAGCTGGGGCAGAACACAGTCAAACAAATCATATTTCCACTGCTACCCTTCTAGTACCCTTCTTTTTCATCTTTCTCTCACATCACACTTCCCTTACCAAATTCGTTGTCAGGGCCCATGTCCCTTCCTTTCCTTTTGTGAATTTTAGAGTTTTATTTTTTTTCACATATCATCTACTATACTGTGACTTAATTCTTGAGCTTCCCAAGGCCATTGTTCTCCCATATTTGTTCCCACACACACAAAACAGTTCTTTACTGTAAGGGTCTTGGCAATTTCTTCAGCCAATTGCACAAACATGTTTACTGCTTTCTTAGGGAATTCAGGGAATTCTAATTGTTCAAACTCTATCTTACACCCAATACAAATTATACAATCAATGCAATGAGAACAACAACATCCACAAGCACAATTACAAAACCAACACATCTGGGAGGGCGCGCAATGGAATCTGCTCAATTGTAGTCCTCTTCAGTTGGGGAAACAGCATAGGCAATCATTCAGTCCTAAAAAGGAAAAATACAAAAATAGTCCAGATAATGAAGAAAGCTATTCCCACTGGTAACGTTACTGCCCACCAGTCCATTGGGTTCTTCGGATTGTCAACAGTGGAGCCGCCCTGGGTCTTCGGAGAGGGGCGGCATATAAATTGAATAAATAAATAAATAAATAAATCTCCTTGGTGAGATTCCACCTTCCACTCCTTTGGGGCTGGCACGGGCCCTTTCACTCGAGAGTAATGAGTCCAACCTTTTTCAGCGGTCCGAATTGCAGTCTCAGTGGTCAACAAGATGATGAAAGGTCCTTCCCAAATTGGAGTCAGTTTCTTGTCCTTCCAGGCCTTTATCAGTACCCACTATCCTGCTTTATATTGGTGTACAGCAAAGTCCAAAGGTGGTGTTTGCGAAGGAATGCCTTTCTGTTGCAAAAGAGAAAAACATCTGGACAGTTCCTGTACATATTTTCTAACCATTTTGTCCTTTCATTCAATTCTTGGTAAATCTTCCCTCCCCATATTGTAATTTCTAACCCATCTCTGTAACAATTCCTAAAAGGGCAACAACTTGTGCTGCTAATAAACAAACAATGCCATAGGATGGGGCATCTTGACTCCTAAGCACACAGATATTGAGACATGGAAAAATGGAGGTAAGAAGAACAGCTTCAAGAATAAAACAAACTATCTAAATAAGGTATTTTTGGTCAATGCTCTTGTAGGAAGTTAGCACCCACCCCTTTCCTGGAAGAGTGATATATTTTAGGAAATATGAAAAAGGCAGAATATTATATTTCCCTGGGATAAGCATGTTTGGAAGCAGTTCCCATCTTCCTGCCCCCACCCTTTGTCAATGGGCCATTAAGGCTTGGGCCAGTCTACTCTACATAACAAAGATCTACCTCCTTCAGGCAGAGCCATAGTAGGAATTGCCAAAGATAGGATTAGCCCTCTACACAATAGCAGCAGAAACTCACCACATGTGACCTTGGAAACACATGTGACCATCAGCCAGCAAGGCCCCCACCCCCTGGGAGTCTGACAACCAATCAGGATACTCTTTCAGGGCCCCAAGTAATGCAGAGCCAGAGAGAGCATAAAAACCCGAGGATTTTCTGTATCTGCCCTTTTCTGTTCAGGAACTCAAGCCATGTGATCCTGTCCACCATTAAACCATCTTTCCAAGCAGTCTCCATGTTTCCAGTGTCTTTTTCCCCACTTGGAGCAGAACCTAGAAGGATGTTTCTTCCAACACTCTGAAATATATATTGGGTTAAACTTTAGTGTCAATTCTCTGATTTTAGTAGAATGTGAGTCTGATTCAGATTCCATTCAGATGGAAGCAAATTCTCATTGAGTAGGTTAAAACATTTACAAATATAAGCAAAGTCTTTCAAACTAATTTCTTTTATATAGGTTTAATTAAGCATAAATCATAATTAATGAAACTACCAAAAATTTCCAGAAAAAATAAAATCAAAATTGTATTCAGAGCAGAAAAGAAAATATATCTGCATAGCTTTTATATGCAGATGAAAGAGACCAAAACAGTGAAAGGCAAAGCTGCACAAGCAGGTCACCCATTTGCCCTGCCTTTCTCAGACAGGCTCAGCAGAAAGGGGGGGGGGGGTAAGAGAAAGGAAAAAAATGGTTAAAACGAGCAGAAAAACTTCACTCCCCCCCTCTTATCTGCTGCTGTTGCTTTTCCAAGGCAAAAAGTCCTTGAGTTAACAACCAGCGAGGACAAGGGGAAAAAATTTAAAAGACTACACAGAAATCTCACCCCTTTTCTCCACTCAGAATTCTCTCAACAAAATAATTTTCTCCGTTTCTCCCTCTCTCTCTAGCTTTAGTAAATCACACACATTTCCCACATTCTCCATGGGAACTTTCTTATTTCTTTTCCTTGCAACTTACTATTTCACACCAACTTTTACCCTCAACATACTCACATTTAGACTGCAATCAAACTGCTTGTGTACACCAATTTCACATGCAAAAATCCTATTTCATGCAAACCAATCATTACAATTATTTCAGGGAGCTTTTTCACAAGCCAATGAGCTCCATTTTCTAAATAATTTTGTGTACTATTATTAGAGGATTTCATCCTCCATCCAGGTCTGGAAATGATTACACATAGATAAGGTGACCAGACGTCCCTCTTTTGGCGGGACAGTCCCGCTTTTGAACAATTTGTCCTGCGTCCCACGGTGTTTTAAAAAAGTCCCGATTTTTGGAAAGAATGCACAGCGCAGTGGTGGGTTGCTCCCGGCTGCCTCCTGAGTCCCAGCTGATGGCTAGAGGGAAAAAAACTGTTTAAACTCTTGCCGCGGGGCTTCAAAGGGCCGCCCTACAGCTGATCAGTGTTAAAAGAAAACAAATGAGTAGACCGATGCCTGCAAAAATAGAAAAAACAGCCCCTTAAAGCTTCAGCATAGGTTAATTAGCACAAGTTGATTAGATCGGCTTCCCGACTCTCAGCTGATTTGCTCTCAGCTGTTTTGCTCAGGGCTCTGTAGTTGCTAGCTGCAGAGTGCTGGAGATTTTTTTCCCCTAACTATGCTTTAAAAGCGAAACTGAAAGTAAAGCAGGGTCTTTGCTGCAACGTGGCAAAATGAGGCAGAGAGAGATTTCTTTTTCTTTTTCTTTTTCCTCACCAAAAAAGGTAGGTGCAAAACTACAAACAATGGGAAATTTAGGGCAAAAGAGGAGAGTTCAAGATTTTAAAACACAAAAGAAAAAAAGCTCTATTTAACTAGGGAATTGTAATAATTGAGATACTATTAATTGTATATTGTGTTGAAAGCAGAAATGGTTAAGTTGTGGTTTGGAGGAATATATGGGGGAAATTATTTGGTTTATTATTATTGGTAAATATAATTAATTGATTTGTAAGAAATTGGATTGCATGGAAATAATTGGAATATTCATGTTCATATTGATTAATATACAAAAAAGATAGTTATATAACTAATTGATTTATATTAAAATGTTGAATTTGTATTAAACAACTGTATTACATAATTACATAATTAACCAATGTGAGGATGGATATAAAAATAGATGACAATGGGAAGGGGTATAATATAGAAGGGAAAAATTGAATTTGATTAAGATTAGAGATGAGGATGAAGGGTAATATTGTTTTTTTAAAAAAATAGATGAGGAATAAATATGGCAAAAAGGAAATATATAAATTGTAAATTTAATTGAAGTGACTAAACACTGTTTAAATTTGTGAACCGGCCAAATATTCTGTTCAAAGAAAATACATTGTATGTTTGTATGTGTGTTTCTAATTATTGCTATTTTTTCATATTTGTTCTCTTTTATTCTTTAAAGTTTAACAATTCATTCTTTATCTTAATATCTTTATATTTGTTTGGGGTTGGCTTTCTTCCCTTTCATCTTTTTGTTTGTACAGCAATCTTTCTCCTCAAACCTACCACCTCTCTCTTTTCTTTCCTGCTTACTTTCTCTTCCCCCCCTTCTTCTCCTCCCTACTTCCTCTTCCTTTCTCCTTCTCCTCCTCTCTTCCTCCCTCTCTTACCCTCACTCCTACTCTAATTTCCCTTCCCTTCCTTCATCCCTCTCTATTGCTGTATCCTTTTATGCATATGGACTACTCAGAGGGCTGAAAAAGTTATTTTTGACTGGTCTGGTCCGGTCCTCACACTTTTGACCAGTCCTCGAACTTACGACTGTCCTCACATTTTACATTTTTGCCCTATCTTGTCATCATGGTGAAGAGAAGCAGTTGTGAAATGAGTGACATGGTTGTTAAGAATGCTGCACGGGCATAAATGTGAGGATGGTCATAAGTATGAGGACCAGTCAAAAGTGCGAGAACCTGTCAGAAATGACTTTTTTCTATACACATAGCCATGGCCACCTGGTCACATGACCAGCTAGCCACGCCCACCCAGTCACATGACCTCCAAGCCACGCCCACAAAATGGTGGGTGTCCTGCTTTACCAATGTTAAAATCTGGTCACCTTACACATAGACAAGTACACACACGTATACCATTAAACAACATTTCCAGACCTGTGGGGGGGGGGTTAAATCTCCACTTTTTCTTTCCTTGGTCAATCTGTAGCTCATTCTTCAAGCAGTGGGAAAACTCAGGAAGTAGTTTTAATAAAAAAAATGTGATTTTGGGCCCTAACCACTGCCTGTTTCCCACAGCTCTAAGCCCAAGTGTCAGACTGCGGTGCTATCTCAAAATTAAATGAATTTCCAAACTGCCAATCTTTAAGGAAATCTTTCTTTAATTGAGCTCAGCCACCGGATCATTACTCTGCGCGGACAAGACTGACCTTTTGCCTCCCAATCCCTCCCTTTCCGATCCCCAAATCTCTGCTTCTCATTGACTGTCTTCCAAGTCATTCTTCAGACTTCTTTTTCTCGTCATTTCCCAGGAATGTGCCCCCTCCCTTCATTTCCACGACAACCGGGCTTCAAAGGGATTTAGCAGGCAAAAGTTTCAGAGCTTATCTCTCACTCTCCTCTGCTCCCTCTATGCCAGTGTTGCAACGCTGACATCCGGCCCCTCTCCCTTCACTCTCCCAGTGGGGCCTGCGTGAAATAAATAACAAGTTTAGTACCTCACCCCCTCCGATGGGTTACCCCACCCCCTCCTGGCTTGTTCGGGTGATCTGCATGGAATTTAGCTATAAGGCGGTCAGCTTGGATGTTTGTGCTCTTCACCCAGGAAGCTTCTGACAAGGGGTAGCCCTTCCACTTAATTAAGTACTGGAGGCGCCCCCTGTGCCACCTCGAATCGAGAACCCGCTGTACTTCATAGTGCCCCCCCATTGGTACTCGGGTGAAACGCTGAGCTGAGGCCTTGGGATGATCCTATGGATGGGAGGAATTCCCCCCAGAATTTCGCTGTAAACTGGACCCCTCAATCAGAGATGATTCTTCTGGGTACTCCATGCAGGCGGTAGATGTGTTGTACGAACAGTTTAGCCAATTGGCAGGCTGAGGGTAGTCCGCTGCAGGGTATGAAATGCGCCTGTTTGGAGAACAGGTCTATTACAGTCCAGATCACTGTGCTTCCGCTGCTCCTCGGCAGTTCGACTAGGAAGTCCATAGCAATTTCCTCCCATGGCCTTGACGGTTCAGCTACTGGCTGCAGCAGCCCTGGGGGCCTTCCTGGTCGGGTTTTCATCGTGGCACAGATGGTACAACTTTTTACATAGCTGTCCACGTCTTTTCTCATGTGGGGCCACCAAAATTGTCTCTGAGCTAAGTGTAGAGTCTTTAGGAAGCCGAAATGTCCCGCCGGTTTGACGTCGTGACTTCTCTTGAGGATTAAGGTGCGCAAGGTGGCTGGGACATAAAGTTTCGTCCCTCTCCATGCTAGGCCATCTCTCTTTGTCAAGAGATGTTGATTGTCTTGGAACCAGGGGTCCGCCAATGTTTCTGCCTTGAGCCTCGTCATTAGGTCACTCGCGGGCTGGCCCTGCTGGTCTCGATGCTGCCATCTGGTGGTTACTTGGCCCACTCCTTGGGCAGAAGGGATGATGGGATTCACTATTTGCTCACGTTCACTGTTGTATTGAGGCATTCGGGAGAGGGCATCGGCCAGAAAGTTCTTCCCCCCTGGGATGTGCTTCAGCTCGAAGTTGAAACGATTGAAGTATTGGGCCCACCGGACTTGCCTGGGCGATAACTTCCGTGGGGTCTTGAGGGCCTGTAGGTTTTTGTGGTCGGTGCAGAACTCGAACGGTGTCTGGCCTCCTTCTATCAGGTGTCGCCAGGTTAATAGCGCCCATCTCACCGCGAATGCTTCCTTCTCCCATGCCGCCCATCATCTTTCTGTGTCGGTGAGTTTGCGGGATGTGTAGGCACAAGGTTGCAGGTCCCCTTGGCTGTTCTTTTGGAGTAGGACTGCCCCTACTGCTACATCGCTGGCATCTGCTTGGATGACGAAGGGTTGTTCGGGTTCAGGGTGCTTCAAGACCGGTTCTTTTGCAAACATTTGTTTTAGTGTCTCGAATGCCTGTTGGCAGGCCAAGTCCCATTGTAGAGGCTGTCCCAGGCGGGGTTTTGTTGTTGGACTTCCTGTCTTTAGGAGGTCTGTCAGAGGTTTGGCAATTCTTGCAAAGGAGGGGATAAATTGCCTGTAGAAGTTCGCGAACCCCAGGAAGCTTTGTAGTTGCCTGCAGGTGCATGGGGGTCGCCAGTCTAGGACTGATTGTACTTTAGCCGGGTCCATCTCTATCCCCTCATTTGACACTCGGTAACCTAAATAGTCCAGACGCGATCGGTGGAACTCGCATTTTGACAGTTTGACGTAGAGGTTCGCTTTCAGCAGTTTTTCCAGCACTTTGCGTACGAGGGGTATGTGTTCGTCCATGGTCTCCGTGTAAATGAGAATGTCATCTAGGTAGATGAGGACCCCTTTGTACAGGTGGTCATGCAGAACTTTATTTATCAATTGCATGAACACGGCTGGGGCTCCCTGTAGCCCAAATGGCATCACCTTGAATTGGTAACTTCCCAGGGGGCAGTTGAACGCTGTCTTCCACTCGTCTCCTTCCCTGATGCACACTCGGTAGTAGGCTTCGCGGAGGTCTAGTTTGGTGAAAATCGTCCCCTTGGCCAGGTGGGCTAGCATGTCCTTCATGAGGGGGAGGGGTTATAGGTTGTGTACGCAGACTGCATTGATCCCCGAAAGTCAACTACCAGACGCATAGAGCCGTCTTCTCTTTGAAGAGGACCAGTGCCACGACCCGCGATTTGACTGGCTCGATGAAACCCCTTCGTAGGTTTTTGTCTATGTAGTTCCGCATTTCTTGCATTTCACGGGGCGTCATGGCATACAATTTTGGTTTAGGAAGTTTCGCCCCAGGGATGATTTCGATGGCACAGTCGAAATAGCAGTGGGGAGGTAGGACGTCGCACTCGGTCTCGCTAAATACCTGTGCTAGGTCTTGGTAGTCTTTTGGGATCTGCTCTGTGTCATGGGTGCTGTTGGATGTGGGCCCCAGCTGCTTCGCGGTGCCCTTCGGGAGGGGCCCTTGTGTCGGTGCCATTTTCTTTTGTTCAGGAGGGAGACCTTGGGGTCCGAGTGTGGGGGGGTGTTTGTTCTGGTTGGAACGGCAGAGGTTGGGGCCCTTTGGCTATCCTCAATCTGCGGGTCCCCTCTTGCCACCAGATAATTGGACCCCACTTGTCTAGCCAGGAAAGTCCCAGTATGACTGGATCGGCCATCTTGGGGGCTATTATGAACCATATCGTCTCCCAGTGATCCCCTAGTTCTAGCTTCACTGGTTCGGTCAGGTGTGTGGTGCACGTTCCACCTACTAGGGTCCCATCAACTTGCTCAAATCGAATTGGGTGGTTGAGCTTCTTAGCTCGGATTCCCAACTTTAGGACTGTGGGTAGATTAATCAGGCACCTAGTGCAGCCCGAGTCTATCAGGGCTTGGAAAGTCTCTTGGGTACCTGTCTTTGGGGCTGTTAGGCGTATGGGGAAAAGGAAAGGGTGGATGGGACTGTTGAGGGTAAACTGCCCTCTGCAGAGTAGAGCAACGGACCAGACAGCGTTGCAACACAGATACTCTCAGACTCTGAACATTGTTAGAAAAATAAATATAGTCTTTACTTGTTGTAAAACAAACAAACTTGGCTTCTCATAAACAAAGATAACACTTTCAATACAAACAAAGTTTGCTTACAGTTCTAGTTCCATAACACCGACACAGTATCTTTAGCAGTAATATCCCGAGCAGGAGTGAGAAGGAGTGAATGAACTTCCTGCCTTCCTTTAATTTCTGTTTTAACCACTTAATCAATTAGTCATCTTGTAGCAGTTAAAGTAACAGTACATATTATCTACCCAACTGTAGGATAAGGATCCAACATTCTCCCCTTTGGGTAGACTAATATATTTACAATCTTAAACCATACTGTTCACATGTATCTATATGTTTCCTACTTCCCTGTGCTTTTGTGAAATGATCGGCTGCATTGTCCTCTGATGCACAATATACAAGTTCTATCATTTTGTTCATTATACATTCTCTTACATTGAGATATTGAAGATCTGTATGTTTTGTTCTAGTCTTTACAGCTATATTTGTCGCCATTTTTATCGCTGCCTGATTATCTTCGTATACTATTATAGGATCTTGTATATCTATTCCTAAATCTAGCATCAGCTGCTTAATACTGATCAAATCCGTACATAACAAAGATAAACAAGAAAACTCTGCTTCCATTGTAGACATACTTAAATGCTTCTGTCTTATTGAACGCCACCATATCAAAGATTTTCCCAGAAATACAGCGATTCCTGAGGTTGATTTTCTTGTATTCACATCTGTTGCGAAACTAGCATCTGCATAAGCAGTTACATGCAATTCTTCTGATGGTTGTAGATACAATGCATGATGCATGGTATATTTCAGATATCTAAGAATACGTTTTGCTCCTTGTCAGTGTCTTTCTGTAGGTTCCGTGTTGAATCTAGCTAATTGGTTCACACTATAAGAAATATCGGGTCTAGACCAATTGCTAATGTATGATAAACTGCCAATCAACGATTGGTATATCTCTTTATCAAACAACGGACTTTGCACATCAGTGTTGCAATAATCTTGAACCATAGGTGTCTTTGATGGTTTACACAATTCCATTCTGAACTGTTTTAATAGATTATTAATTTTATCAGTTTGGGATAATTTAAATCCTCCCCTAGTTTTTTTCGATCCTTACACCTAGGTATTGTTGTATCTCCCTAGATTTTTAATCCTGACATGAGCTTTTAATTCATCAACAATCCTGTTGGCCTCTTGCTCATTCTTTGTGATCAGAGCTATATCATCTGTAAAAAGAAGTACTAATGATACTATACCATCCCTTTCCATTTTAAATAAACATGGATCTGCTAATCCTGCTTTAAATCCAATATTCTTCAATGTTTTTACAATACACTGGTTCCATTCACAACCTGACTGCTTTAACCCATACAGACTTTTCTTTAATAACCAACAGTCAGCCTTGCCATTTTCCTCAAATCCTGAGGGTTTCTTTAAATAAATTTCATGCTGTAATGGTGCATGCAGATATGCGGTCTCTACATCTAAATGGTTAACTCTATATTTATTTCTAGCTGCCCATACCAACGCTGCTCTTAATGTAATGGCTTTTAAGCTTGGAGCGAATACTTCATCGTAATCATTAGGAGACTGATTAAATCCTTGAGCTACCAGCCTAGCTTTATATATTGGTATCCCATCTATCCCAGTCTTTAATTTATATATCCACTTACTACCGAGTATAGTTTTCCCTTTTGGAATTGTTACAGACTCATACACTTTCAAATTCTGCAAAGATTGTAGTTCTTTAGTCATTGCACATCTCCACACTTTCTGGTCTTCAGGTGGAAACGTGGTCAACTCATTAAATGTAGTAGGGACTTTATTTACTTGATAGACTGTAGTTGCCTGATACCTATCAGGTGGTCTTGTTACTCTACTCGACCTTCTTGGGAGTTCAGGACTTACAGATTGCCTCTCCACCTTAACCTCTTCCTGTACTATGTCTTTCTCTACCTCTTCGCTCTGGCTCTCTGGCATTTCATTGGTAGCTTCAGTCTGGGTTTCAATGATAACCTCATTTTCAGTACCTAATTTATTCCACCCTACATGCTCCATAAACCTGGCATTTGCACTGTTAACTACCATTGCTGTTCCTTTTACCCAAAATCTGTAGGACCTGTGGTTTGAATTATAACCAACAAATATTAATTGTTGTGCCCTACTCTGGCCCTTACGCCTTAACTGCGCTGGAGTATGTACCCATGCAGGTGATCCAAATGTGTGTATGTAGCTCAAATCCGGCTTCCTTCCATGCCATACGGTATATGGAATTTTGTTAGTGGTTGTATTTATGGTGTTGTTTAAGAGTGTATTTGCACACATAATGGCTTCTCTCCATAAATTAGCCGGTAAACCTGCATCAGCTAACATTGATCTCATCATTGCTTGTAGAGTTTGTCCTCTCCTTTCAACATACGAGTTATGCTGTGGTCGATATGGAGCTGAACATTTGTGCTTTATACCAGCATTAGCTAACATTGATTTAAACCTTGTGTTGACAAACTCAGTACCATTGTCAGTTACAATGGTAACTATTTTTTGATTTGTTTTCCTCTCCACAAACTTAATCCATTGAACAAAATACCGAAAAGTATCTACCTTAGACTTCAATAGGTAGCAAAAACCATACCTAGAATAATGGTCAACTATACTGAGAACATAGCAAGCACCCCCTAAACTAGCCTTCATTGGCCCTATTAAATCAGCAAATACCACTTCCAGTGGTCTCTTCGTTTTAAACCCATCAAACCTATTAGCAGGGATTGTTCTACTTTTCTGCTGATTACAAATATTGCAATTTAAATACTGGTTACATGGTTTCAGCTTCAACCCATCAACTAATTTTACAGTTTTCTGTAACATCTTAAAACTGATATGCCCCATACGCCTGTGAAGCAAGTGAACACATTCATCATGTGGTTTGACATTTGAGTATACAGCATTTTTAACATGGTTACTAGATAATACATATAAACCATCTTTCAGTTTTCCAATAATCTTGGTTTCACCTTTTTCAATTAAGCAATCATTGGTTCTAAACGTTACTGTATATCCTAGCTTAACCAATACTCTAACCGAAATCAAATTAAAGTTTAGATTTGGAACATATAACATATGCATTTTTTCTTTTACATATGGACATATTGCCATTCCCTCACCACATGCCTTTAGCTTCCATCCATTTGCTAAAGAAACCTTATTATTACTAGACAACATTTTCACAAAATAGTTTTGTGTTCTGACAATGCATAGCGACGCCCTGCTATCAATAACCCACGAATCGTGGTTAACTGGTTTCTTAGCAGACATAGCTACATTACATTGTTTTTTATCATTAACCATGGTTTTTGGTTTCAGCCTTCTGCAAAACTTGGCTATATGACCCTTCTTGCCACAATTAAAACAATGTTTTACAGCATATACATGGTTATTTGCCTTTACATTTACATTAATCAACTCAGGTTCTTCCCTTAGTTGTTTTCTTTCTTCTCTCCTTCTGGCCTCTTCTAGTAGTTGTGAGGTTACATTGGCCAAAGTTAGTTCCTGCTGTGTGAGAACTTCAAATGATGTTACTACGTCGTCGTAGCTTTCATCTAGCGATGATAACAGTATATAAACTTGTTGCTGCTCAGAAAAAACCACCTCCTTCTGTTGTAGCTCTAGAAAAATGCTTTTTATGCAATTCAGGTGTGTTAACATGTCACCACCCTTAAGGAGTCGTGTGCGAAACAACCTTCGTGTAATGTTAATTTGCGCCCCTACAGTGTCACGAACATAAAGACGTTTCAAATTTCCCCAGCATTTTGCAGCAGACTGTTCACCCTCGATATGAACAAGCTGGGTATCGTCTAGAGACAAACCAATAATACACAATGCACTCTCATTCTTCCTTTGGAACTCGGCTATCTTCCTGGCATCCTCAGCATCATCAGCATTCCAGGAGGTCACATCTGGTGGATTCTGCACTACATCCCATAGCCCTTCTTTGTGCAACAGGAGACTGCACTTGGTGGACCAGGATTTGTAGTTGGTGCCATCCAGCCGGGTAACCAGCGATAAGTTGGGAGCTTGACCTTGTGCCATCCTCACCAGGATATTAAATACGTATCAGAATGTCTGGAGCAATAATGTGTGCTGCAACTCTCTTATTGCTGTAACTGGTACACACACTCTGGCAATGGGCCCATAACCAGTGTTTAGGGTAAACTGCCCTCTGCAGAGTAGAGCGACGGACCAGACAGCGTTGCAACACAGATACTCTCAGACTCTGAACGTTGTTAGAAAAATAAATATAGTCTTGTTGTAAAACAAACAAACTTGGCTTCTCATAAACAAAGATAACACTTTCAATACAAACAAAGTTTGCTTACAGTTCTAGTTCCATAACACCCACATAGTATCTTTAGCAGTAATATCCCGAGCAGGAGTGAGAAGGAGTGAATGAACTTCCTGCCTTCCTTTTATTTCTGTTTTAACCACTTAATCAATTAGTCATCTTGTAGCAGTTAAAGTAACAGTACATATTATCTACCCAACCGTAGGATAAGGATCCAACAGGGTCCACTCACCATTGGGTCGTCTTCACCCTCGTCCTCGCTGTCATACGAGTCGGGGAATTGGTCTCCATCATCCGGGACTCCCTTTGTCTCGGTCAGGTGGGCGAAGACCTCTGTGCCGGGGAGGAGACTTCGTGGCGCATCAGCGGCTCGCTTGGGGCCCCGTTCTCATCGTGCCTTTGGCTGAGGGTTTGGCCTCGGGCCCGGGGTTGCACAGGCTGCTGCTAGATGGCCCATTCCTCCACATCTGTAGCATCTCATTGGGTTCTGCGGAACGAAAGGCCTTTGGGTAGGCCGTGGTGCCATGGTTCCTCATCTGGTTTGTGGCCTCGGGTCCAATTGGTATCTCTCCCTGGCCTCTGGTTGCTTTAGCATGTCATTGGCGCGCAGTCCCCTTTCAACTTGCATCGCCACACGGAACCATTCAGAGAGTCAGTTCAGGATGTCCCGATAAGCGGTCACTTGAGCGATCCGCTTAATTAGGCTGGTTCTGAAAAAATACACTAGCAGTCGCTCAGGTAGGGGAGGCAAGGTGCCCACGATTCTTCGGAATTCACGAATGTGTTCCTTGATGGGCTTCCCTCTCTGGACTAGGCTTCTGAGTTCGTCTTCCACATATGGGTCCTCCCCTACTTCCTCGTACCTCGCCCGCAATAGTTGCAAGAAATCATCTGCGTCTTGCAGTTGGGGGGCTCTATTATTGTGGAGGGCTGATGACCAAGTCTTTGCTTCTCCCTCCAGCCCTTCTGAAATGGCATTGACCAGGGCTCTGGGGAATGGGTAAAGGTGCCCATAGCTCTCGATATAGACCTCAGCTGCGTCGAGGAACTGCGCCACCTGGTCTGGATCCCCATCAAATTTCCCTCTGAACCGGGGTGGCTCTGCCCTCGGTGGCCCGTCCTCCCATGGCCGGGCTCTGTGCGCCTGTCTGGGGTATCGTTGGGCTTCTTCCTCATCTCTCATTCGGGGGCGGGGGGGTGATGCCTTGCGTAGGCTGGTATGTTTACTGGGTAGAGGAGGAACCCATGGATGCAAACTGGGACTTTCCTTCCTTCTGGTGTGGGAGGGGGAAGGGCTGGGCCCCCTTCTATGGTGGCTTGGTTCAACAGGGTCAGCTGGCCTCCTTCTATCTTTGGGCCTGCAGGATGGACCATCTTCCAGGCTGACAGCACATTCAAATTTTTACTTTAACTCCTTCATGGGGCTTTCGAGTGGCAGGGTTGAAATTTCTTTCTGTCTGGCCTTCTGCCAATCCCATAACCAATCCGCCCTTCCCAGTTCACTCAGGGGCTTCCCCTTACCTTTAGCATCTGGAAAGGGGAATTCAGCTTCTGCAGATTTTGGCAAAGTCCACCAAGGTTCATCATTTTTTCTTCTCTTGGGCTGGAGCACGATCGTCTGTCCTTGGTAATCCTGTGGCAGTGAGGGGGGAAGGGGGAGTTGCAGCTTTGCTGGGGAGGGGGTGGCCCCGTTGCATCCAAGCTGGCTGGAGTAGGGAGGGGTGGCTGGTTCACAGCCGTTTGAAGCAGACTTTCAGTAGAGAGCTGGCTTGCTGCCATGGCTTCAGACCCTTCCCTCCAATCTGTCCAAACATCTGGTAAGGAGCTGGAGGGCTGGAGGTTTGCCAGTTTGGCTTGGAAAGTTGAGTCTTGTCCGTCTGTCAGACTGCGGTGCTATCTCAAAATTAAATGAATTTCCAAACTGCCAATCTTTAAGGAAATCTTTCTTTAATTGAGCTCAGCCACCGGATCATGACTCCGCGCGGACAAGACTGACCTTTTGCCTCCCAATCCCTCCCTTTCCGATCCCCAAATCTCTGCTTCTCATTGGCTGTCTTCCAAGTCATTCTTCAGACTTCTTTTCCTCGTTATTTCCCAGGAATGTGCCCCCTCCCTTCATTTCCACGACAACCGGGCTTCAAAGGGATTTAGCAGGCAAAAGTTTCAGAGCTTATCTCTCACTCTCCTCTGCTCCCTCTATGCCAGCATTGCAACGCTGACACCAAGCTTACTTACTGTAATTTGCCGGCCGGCCAAACATATCACAATCAATTCAATCCCATTCAATTCTACACACTATCATTATAGATGCACATCGAAGAATTTTTAACAGAAATCACATCAAATTGATCAAGTCAAATTATCTGAGTCTTCCCATTTAGACAGGCTTTACCTTTTTATTACCTGCTAAACCCCAGGTAGGAAGAACAATCCTGGTTTTACTGGTTTCAACATTTCGCCTGGTTTTACACTGGTTTCAACATTAAATGCTTAAAGGGAAAATACTTTTATAGCAGCATAACATATATATTACAATATAACAAATGTAGAATAATAAGTTTCCATTCCTTTACTACTATTCCATTCTTTACTATTTTATTTTTGAATTCCCTTATTTCTTACAATCTTCAGGACCTGGCCTTCTAAAGAGCAGTCAGGGTTTATCTCCTCTAAGACTGACCTAGAGGGACTCGCAGGAGTCTTCTCCAGCACCATAGTTCAAAGGTCACAATTCTTTGGCGCTCAGCCTTTCTTATGGTCCAACTTTCACAGCCATACATTGCAACTGGGAAAACCATAGCCTTGACTATACGCACTTTTGTTGGCAGGGTGATGTCTCTGCTTTTTAGTATGCTGTCTAGATTTGCCATAGCTTTGCAACAGTTAAAGAAGATAATTACATAAAATTAATGCAACAAATTAAGCAGGATTTGGAGAAATGGAAGAACCTGCAACTATCGATGGTAGGAAGAATAGCTAGTATAAAAATGAATATCTTGCCAAAATTACTTTTTTTGTTTCAAACAATTCCTATAAAACTAGACAAAAAGTATTTTGAGGAACTGAACAAATTAATGTTAAAATATATTTGGCAAGGGAAAAGATCAAGAATAAGATTGAAAATGTTGCAAGAATCTAAAAACAACGGGCTTTTTGGGTTGCCAGATTGGGAGCTTTACTATCAGGCATCTGTACTTACCTGGGTGAAAGCGTGGGTAAATTTGAGGCATAGAAGACTATTACTACATGATCTTCAATTGGGGTGGCATGCCTTTTTGTGGTATGACAAGAATAAAGTACATAGATATTTCCAAAGACATTATGTAAGAAACACACTACTTTTAGTATGGGAAAAAGTCAAAACAAAAAACTATATGAAAATACCAGTCTGGCTTTCTACGATGGAAGCACTGATACATCCAAATGTTATTAATTTGGAAAGAATTCTAACATATAAAGACATCTTAAATGAAGACAGGGAACTTAAAATGACACAGGAATTGCAGAATCAAGGGGTAGATTTGTATGATTTGTATGGTGGCCATGCTTGCAAATACAATCAAGATATGTGAAAGATGCAAAGACATATGGATTTTATAAAGAGCCAACAGCACTTGATCAGATACTTTTAGGGACAGATGAAAAACTAATAAAGAAAATATATAATGATCTGTTAAGTATTAAAATGGAAGACAATCAGGTGAAAGAAACTATGATAGTTTGGGCAAAATTTTTTGGATATACCATAGAATTAGATAAGTGGCAAAAACTCTGGGATAGAAATTACAATTGACAATGACAACTACTTATAAGGAAAACCTGTATAAAATGTTCTATAGGTGGCATTTGCCACCAGCAAGACTAGCAAAGATGTTTAAAAATATGTCCGCTAAATGTTGGAAATGTAATCAGATACCGGGTTCTTATTATCACATGTGGTGGACATGTTCAAAGGCAAAAAAAATTTGGACGAAAATACATGCATGGTTAGAGAAAATGATAAAGCAACACATAGACTTAAAACCAGAAATATTTTTGTTAGGTATATTACCAGAAAATTATAATAAAGTGATTACATATTTAATAATACATGTGCTGACAGCAGCAAGAATTGTATTTGCACAATATTGGAAAAATGAGGATACACCTACAGATGAAAGTATAATTAGAAAAATATTAGACTGTGCGGAGATGGATAGAGTGACAATAATAAAAGATAAGGAAGAAACAGAATATTTTTTAACATGGGATTTGTTTTATCACTGGTTAGATAAAAGAAGTAGAAATTAGAGGATGAAAGATTACTGATATGTATCAGTAAATGAGGCAAGAATTTCATTATATATAAATGAATATTAATATTACTTGTAATACTTTGTATAAGCAAATTGATCCAGACAATACACTGTTTATTAAGCATTTATGTATTTCAAAGAAAAAATGTATAAATAAAATTAAATAAAATAAAATAGTAAAAACAGAGATACTGCTTTAATGTATGGCAAAATCCAGTACTCTAGCATCTTTTTTGATCAAGCAAAACATGGGTGGAATCCAGCTAGCTGAAAGCCATTCTGAACTGAGGTTTAGGGCAGGTGTGACTTTAATTGTTGTTGTTGCTGCTACAATGAATGAGTTTTTGTGTTTTTTCTCCAGCCCAAGAGTAGCAGTGAGGGTGGGACCGTGGTTTATGATTTTTTCTTGATTTCTTGATTTTTAAAGCAGTTCTAGAGCTTAGAACAATGTTTCCCAAACTTGGCAACTTCTAGTTGTGGTGGATTTTGGCTCCCGGTATTCTCATCAGTGGCCATGCCTGGGATTTCTGGGATTTGAAGTCTACACATACAGTATCTGGAAATTGCTAAAGTTGGGGAACAGTGGCTTAGAATAATAAAATAGTTCTTAAAATGGCAGCCAACCATATTGTGTCTCCTAGTATTTCAACTACAGGTAGTCCTTGACTTACAACAGTTCATTTAGTGACTGTTCAAAGTTACAGCGGCACAGAAAAAAGTGACTTATGACTGTTTTTCATACTTATGGCCATTGTACCCTTCCCAATGGTCACATGATCAAAATTCAGCTACTTGGTAACTGGTTCATATTTATGACAATTGCAATGTCCTGGGGTCATGTGATTTACCATACCAAGCTAAACGTTGTGCAATTGCAAAAATAACAGCAGATTTGAATTCTTGGTTTAGAAACAATATTTTTTAGAACCCCTCACTGAAAAAAATTGCAAAAATTAATTTTCACCCCATTAACTGACATGCCCTACATGCTCCATATCTTTTTTTTTATTATTTACACTTTATTGGTTTTTTTTTACACAAATAAAATATAATAACAATTCTGTTTGACATCGGATTCGCAGTGTTTATACATATATACATGAAAAAATATCTGGTGTCATTTATACTATACATTTCTAATTAATTTCTAATTAATTTCTGTACCTTTTACTCCTTCCTTAATTCTAATTGATTTCTACACCTTTTACTCCTTCTTTGATTCTATCATTTATCCATTCGTACCATCTTCCCCACACAGTATCATAATCTGAATTTTCATCATCGTTTATCTCATGTGTTAATTTACTTATCTCTGCACACTCTAGTATTTTGCTGATTATAAGGTCGTCTGGTGGTAGGTCTTTCTTTTTCCAGTATTGAGCGTACGCCAGTCTGGCAGCTGTAGTTATGTGTATTAGGAGGTGGACCTTTTCCTTTCCATACCCTTTCTTTACCATTCCCAGGAGAAATATTTCTGGATTCAAATCGATTTCTTCTTTAATTATGTCTTTCAACCATCTCCGAATTTTGCTCCAGTATCTTTTTGCTTCGGGGCATGTCCACCACATATGAAAGAAGGTGCCCTGACCATGGCCACATTTCCAACAATTTGGGTGCACATTGGGGAACATCTTTGCTAATCTTGCAGGTGCTAAATGCCACCTATGAAGCATTTTATAATGATTTTCCTTGTATGTGGCTGCTCTAGTTAATTTATAGTTTTTATTCCAGGCCTCTTCCCATTCATTAAAGTTCAAACTGTGCCCAATGTTACTCTCCCATGCTCTCAATTGGTTTCTGATTGTATCCTCATCTCTGTCTTCATCTAATAAGTAATTATATAGCTTGGCCAACGCTTTTTTTCCTGGTCCCATCAAAATTTTGTCTAATCCGTTGTTTCCTAATTCTAAGCCATACTCATCCTTATCTTTCTGGTATCTTGATTTTATTTAATAATAATAATAATAATAATAATTTTATTTCTATACCGCCCTTCTCCCGAAGGACTCAGGGCGGTGTACAGCCTATTTAAAAACACAAACAAAACAATGATATAAAATTTAAAATAATTAAATAAATGGCTCAAATTTAAAACCCCAATAAATTTAAATACCCCAATTTAAAACTATTGTATTGATAGTCCGGCCTGGCGGAACAACAGGGTCTTCAATGCGCAGCGAAACACCCGGAGGTCAGATATCTTACGAATTTCCGGGGGCAGTTCATTCCACAGGGCTGGGGCTCCCACAGAGAAGGCCCTCCCCCTGGGCGTCGCCAGCCGACATAACTTGGCTGACGGCACCCTGAGGAGACCCTCTCTGTGGGAACGAACTGGTCGGTGGGAGGCTATTGGTGGCAGAAGACGGTCTCGGAGGTACCCGGGTCCTATGCCATGGAGCGCTTTAAAGGTGGTAACCAACACCTTGAATCGCACCCGGAAGACCACCGGGAGCCAGTGCAGCTCGCGCAGGAGGGGTGTCACATGGGCATAACGGGTTGCGCCCATAACCACCCGCGCGGCCGCATTCTGGACCAGCTGGAGCCTCCGAGTGCTCTTCAAGGGGAGCCCCATGTAGAGAGCATTACAATAGTCCAACCGGGAAGTAACAAGGGCATGAGTGACCGTGCGCAGGGCGTCCCGATCCAGAAAGGGCTGCAACTGGCGAATCAGGCGAACCTGATAAAAGGCCCCCCTGGCCACGGCCGTCATATGCTCTTCTAAAGACAGCCGTGCATCCAGGAGGACACCCAGATTGCGAGCCCTCTCCGTGGGGGGCAAAGATTCACCCCCAATAGTCAGCGATGGCACCTGCTGACTATATCGGGGCGCCGGGAGCCACAGCCACTCGGTCTTGGAGGGGTTGAGTCTGAGCCTGTTCCTCCCCATCCAGGCCCGCACGGCCTCCAGGCAGCGGGACATCACATCAAGGGCATCGTTGGGGTGGTCTGGGGTGGAGATGTACAGCTGGGTATCGTCAGCGTACAGATGACACTTCACTCCAAAACCACGGATGATCTCACCCAGCGGCTTCACATAAATGTTGAACAGGAGGGGCGAGAGGACCGACCCTTGCGGCACTCCCCATGCGAGACGCCTCGAGGTCGACCTCTGCCCCCCTGCCAACACGAACTGCGAGCGGTCGGAGAGGAAGGAGGAGAACCACCGCAAAACGGTGCCCCCTATTCCTAACCCCCTCAACCGCTGCAGCATGATACCATGGTCGATGGTATCAAAAGCCGCTGAGAGATCTAATAGGACTAGGACAGAGGAACAACCCCTGTCCCGAGCCCTCCAGAGATCATCCACCAACGCGACCAATGCCGTTTCTGTGCTGTACCCCTGCCTGAAGCCCGACTGGTACGGGTCTAGATAGATAGCTTCATCCAGGTGCCGGGGAAGTTGTCGTGCCACCACGCTCTCAACAACCTTCGCCACAAAACGAAGGTTGGAGACTGGACGATAGTTGGCTAATTCAGCCGGGTCCAGGGAAGGCTTCTTGAGGAGGGGCCTCACTACCGCCTCTTTCAAGGCAGCAGGAAAGGCACCCTCACCCAAAGAAGCACCTATAATCCCCTGGAGCCAGCCTCGTGTAACCTCCCGGGAGGCCAGTACCAACCAGGAGGGACACGGGTCCAATAAACACGTGGCGGCACTAATCTTACCCAGAACCCTGTCCACATCCTCGGGAGTCACAGGATCAAACTCCTCCCAGATAACATTCTCAAGGCCTGCCCCGGTCTCCTCCCGTGGACTCATCCAATCGGAGTCCAAGCCATCCCGAATCCGAGCGACTTTATCGTGCAGGAATTGCACAAAATCCTCAGCACGACCCTGCAAGGGATCTTCCCGCACTCCCCCCCGAAGAAGGGAGTGGGTCACCCTAAACAGGGCGGCTGGGCGGTTCTCTGCAGATGCGATAAGAGCGGAAAAATGGTTAGATTTTGCCGCTTTTATCGCCACTAGGTAGGTCTTGATATAGGACCTCACCTGTGTCCGGTCGGAATCGGATTGACTAGTCCTCCAAATGCTCTCTAGGCGTCTTTTCCGACGCTTCATCTCTCTCAGCTCCTCAGAGAACCAAGGAGCTAATTGAGATCGGCATCGGGTCAGAGGCCGCAAAGGCACGACGCGATCCAAAGCTCCGGCGGCCGCCCTTTCCCAGGCGGCCACCAGCTCTTCAGTCGAGTCGTGTGTTAGAGTCTCAGGAAACGGCCCAAGCTCCGTCAGGAACCTTTCGGGATCCATCAGGCGCCTGGGACGGAACCATCTGGTCGGTTCCGTCTCCCTGCGGTGGGGGCAGGCGGTAGGAAAGTCTAGTTGAAGGAGTGAATGATCTGTCCATGACAAGGGTTTAATATCTAGTTCCCCTCTACCAAGATCATTCAACCACTGACCAGAGATAAAAATCAGGTCCAGAGTGTGTCCCCCTATGTGAGTGGGGCCTTGAACTAACTGGGTCAGGTCCAAGGCCGTCATGGAAGCCATGAACTCCCGAGCCACCTCTGACGCCTCACCTGCGGATGGGAGGTTGAAATCCCCCATGACAATAAGTCTGGGGGTATCGACCGCCACCCCGGCAATGACATCGAGTAGCTCGGGCAGGGTCGCTGCCACGTGGCAGGGAGCCAGGTACGTAGTCAGCAAACCCATCTGCACCGCACGGCCCCACTTCACACAAAGGGACTCACATCCGGCTATCTGAGGAACAGTGGTCTCCCTCGGACAAAGACTCTCCCTAATGATCACCGCCACTCCCCCACCCCTCCCCTGGGCCCTTGGCTGATGAAATGCACGGAAACCTGGCGGGCACATCTCTACAAGGGGGACCCCCCCCCTCTTGGCCCAACCAGGTCTCCGTAATACCTGCCAGGTCTGCACCCCCCTCCGAAATAAGATCACAGATGAGGGGGGCCTTATTAACCACCGACCTGGCATTACATAACATCAGCCGCGGACCCTGGGCCTGAGGCTCTACACAACCCAGGACACGAGTCACGCATTGGGGGCCGGAGTGCGCAATCGCTCGGAGACAGCGCGTGCGCACCCCCGACACTTGATATGACCCCCTGCGCCCGTCGTACCTGCCCCTCCCACTCATGATTTCAATTACACAGCCCTTTCTATCGTCCCCCTGCCCCCCAGTTAAATTTCCTGTCACGACCCCTCTGCTGCAGCTAATCAACCCCTCATCCCGCACAGTCGCTATCTGGACCCCCCCAGGTCCACTTTTACAACTCCCACCCATCCTCCCGGGTCCCCTTAAAATTTTCCTTAAAAATTTAGCTAAAAAACCCCTCAGCCCCCTCTTTGCTGCATGCCATCTCTCGGGGTCCCAAAGCCCGTCATCAAGATAGGCCCTCGATAACGTGGAGGGCCAGGCCTGTGAGAGGGGGGAGTCTCGCAGCGCAAGAAGGTCGGTTTTTTGGAGCATCAACCGAGCCAAAGATGGGAGAAGAAAAGCCAGTCCGGGAATCTATCATAGTCCAAGGGATAACTGAGCATAAAGGTCACAAAATATCCATTTATAGGGCTGGACTCCACTGTCCTCTCACGACAGGGAGAGGGTCCAATGTTCTTTTTCTCCAACAGAGGTTAATGACCAACCATCCTCTCACGATGGCTGGTCCCGTTACAAAGTTGACGGGAGCAGTGTTCTATCCTCTCCGTTGGGATGTGGAAAATCCCTCAGCTCTCTCAAATGGTGCACAGTCTCTCCAACCAGCGAGGGTATGAGTGGAGCATAATAAAGGTCCAAAGTGTCCAAAGTGTAGATGTTAATAACGATGGTAATAATAAAGATATTAATAAGATGATAATAGACCCACGGGCACAAGATCTTCCTTAAGGTGAGAGTAGGAGTAGCGAGACAGGAAAGCCCAATCCAGGGGTGGTTGGCCATTAAGGTCAACACCCACCCTTACCTGGGGGGAAAGGGGGGGGGAGGAGAGGCCACCCGAGGCGACCAAGCAACCAAACCATGGTCAGCCTCCTGTCTCTCCAACCCAATTTCCACAACCCCCCAGTCACAGCTTAGTTCTAAAAACACCCCATCACAGTAATCACAGTCATCACAGTAATCACAGATGGTAGTCTTAGGGGTGAGGCTGTTAGCTTCTCCTCCATCAACCTGCTGCCAGGCTGTTTCTCTGGCCGGCCGGTCCATGTCAGCCACTGCCACCGCCGCCGTCGCCGCCGTCGTCGCCAGCTCGCAACCAAGCACCCCAAGCTCCCAAGGCGCACCGGGGCCCCCGAAAACGCCGGAAAAGGGCACCCCAGGGATCCAGAGGGCTATAGGGAGCGAGGGGGGGGGCACTTCCAAGCCGCCGCCGCACGAACGCCGCCCGCCGCCGGATGCCTTGGCCTCCGCTTCCCTCCGACACCGGAAACAGCTGCCGCGGCCAGGCCCATCGCCCCATCTCTCGCGGTGTCGTCCAGCCCTGCCCAGACGTTCCGGAGGGCGAAAAAGCCCTCAACAGGCAGGGCGGATGCTCCCCTCACTGGGACTGGAGCCGGAGATGGACAGGAAGGCTCCTGAAGACCCTGGCGACCGGCAACTCTCCCATCCCCGAAACGGAGCTCACTTGGTCGCCGCCATCTTGGAGCATGCGCAGAAATTAAGAAGGTAAGTCCACCAGTCTAAAGTTATACCTTGGTCTCTCAGGGTATCATTTGATTTGAGGTTTCCCCCTCCGTCGACAATGTCTTTGTATCTGCACAGTTTCTCCATTCCCCACCTGTTGGGGTAAATCAATGCCTCTACCGTAGAGAGCCAATTTGGGACTTTTGAGTAATATCTCTGCCTAATCCCCGCCCACGTTTGTATTAAGGAGTCCCTGATTTTATGCCTGTGGAAGTAGGTTTTCTTTTTCTTGTCTTTGTCCCATAGATACGCATGCCACCCTCTCTGTAAGTCATGGCCTTCTAACGTTAGGATTCTCTTGTTCTCCAAAGTGATCCATTCCCTTATCCATATCAGTTTTGCTGCTCTGTAATACGTTTCCCAATTCGGGAGTCCAAATCCTCCCACATTCCTTTTTTCCTGTAAGATTTTGAGTGAGATCCTCGATTTTTTTCCCTCCCAAACAAATTCCCTGATATTCTTATTTAATTCTAAAAAAAAAATTTTCTCTAAAGTCACTGGTAAATTTTGATATAGAAATAGAATCTTGGGGAGGATGTTCATCTTAATTGCCGCAATTTTGCCTATAAGTGACAATTTAATCTTTTTCCATCTATCCAAATCTTGTTTTAGTTTATTAATTAATGGGGTATAATTATCTTCTTTTAGAGATGAACACCTTTTGGTTAGCCAGATTCCTAAGTATTTTATTTTTGGGACAACCTGTAGGCCCAAAGCTCCTTCTATCTCTTTCTTCTGCGTCTCAGTTACATTCTTAGTTAGTATTTTGGTTTTAGATTTGTTCAGTTTAAAGCCTGCCACCTCTCCATATTTACCCAATTCCTCTAATACTTTTTGTCCGGATATTAATGGGTCTTCAAGTATTAGCGCCACATCATCCGCAAAGGCTTGCGTTTTGTAAATCTCTTTTCTAATCTTTAGGCCTTTGATTTCCTCGTTATTTCTAATCTTTCGTAGCAACACTTCTAGGGCCAGGATGAATAATAACGGTGACAGGGGGCAGCCCTGTCTTACTCCCTTCTTGATTTGGAATGTTCTTGTCCTATCTCCATTTACCAAAATGCTCGCCCTCTGATTGTCATAGATATTCTTTATCATCTTTTCGAAGTTTTGCCCAAATCCCATTATTTTAATTTGCTTGGTCATAAAATTCCAATTTAAATTGTCAAATGCCTTTTGGGCATCCAAAAAAACTAAGGCCAACTGCTTTTCTGGGTGTTCTTCATAATATTCTAGAGTATTTAACACAATTCTCAAATTATCCCTAATTTGTCGCCCCGGGAGAAATCCATTTTGATCTTTATGAATCCAGTTGTTTAATATTTTTTTGGTTCTTTCTGCCATTATACCCATGAATAGTTTGTAATCAGTGTTTAGAAGCGAGATCAGTCTGTAATTTTGGATTTTTTTTGGGTCGGCACCTTCTTTCGGCAGCAGTGTAACATGTGCTTCCCTCCACGAGTCGGGGATTTTTGAGCCCATCAAAACCTCATTGAAAATTTCCATTAATTTGGGTTGTAGAATTTCTTCCAATTTTTTGTATATTTCTCCTGGGAATCCATCTGGGCCTGGCGATTTGTTGTTTTTGAGTTTGGAGAGGGCTTTTTTGAATTCTTCAGTTGTTATCATAGCGTTTAACATCTCCTTCTCTTCCTCCGTTATTTGTGAGAGCTCCGCATTTGCCAGATATTGGTCTATTTTTCCTTCCAAGGCCTCCTCTTCTTTGTATAGGGATTCATAATACTCTCTCGCTCTTTCTAATTTTTCTTCTTCTTTATTTAAAAGATTTCCCTCAGCGTCTTCTAGTGTCTGAATTGTCCCTTTTTCATTTTCCTTTTTTACCTTCGGCCCTACATGCTCCATATCTGTGTACTGCAAATTCCTTGTACCTTTGTGGAGAGGCTAGCATTCTTTCTGAAAAAAACAAGCTTAGCCCAGATCATATACCGAGACATATCACAAACTGAACAAGAGTGACTGAACAGAGCAAAATGGCTTTTCTGTCTCCAGTCATTTTTAAATTGGGCATTAGCTGGAATGTATTTTATTAGCCTGACCTTCCCTGACAGTCAAAAAGCACTTTACACTATTTATCCTCCCATCAGGAATTAAGACCATCTGAATAAGTGGCACTCTCTGGTTTTAGCCTCACTCTCTTGATTGCAGATGTGAAAAGCATCTCCCAGGTAATTTTTCAGGTCCTCTAGATATCTGATGCCAAAGAGGTTTTAGAGGGTTTATTACTTCCCTGTGTTTTCTGCCGTAACACTCCAGTACACTTTTCATTCAAAGACATGTCAGTAAAATAGTCTTGTTAGATTGCCCCCCCTCCAGATTCTTCCAAGAGCTCAATAATATATTTGAGAGCAGAAATTGGACATTGGTTGATAAATGTTCCTGTATGAAACTGAAATGAATTGGAAGACAAGAAAAATGATTAAATTGCCTAAGATAATGTACAACAAAATGTGTGTAGCTCAACCGAAAATCACCACCAACAAATTATTTAACTGAAGACTTAACACATTCAGATATCCTCCATCATCCCCAAATTTAATGAGAGAAGTTTGGTATCTTGAAGACGAAGATCACAATGCATTTTTTTTACAACTTCTGGAGGCAAGTTGTTCCACTGATTGTTCTGTCAGGAAATTTCTCCTTAGTTCTAGGTTGCTTCTCTTATTGATTAGTTTCCACCCATTCCTTCTTGTCCTACCCTCAGGTGCTTTGGCGAATAGCTTGACTCCCTCTTCTTTGTGGCAGCCCCTGAGAAATTGGAACACTGCTATCATGTCACCCCTAGTCCTTCTTTTCATCAAACTAGACATACCCAATTCCAGCAACCGTTCTTCATGTTTTAGTCTCCAGTCCCCTAATCATCTTGGTTGCTCTTCTCTTCACTCTTTCTAGAGTCTCAACATCTTTTTTACATTGTGGCGACCAAAACTGGATGCAGTATTCCAAATGTGGCCTTACCAAGCAGAGGTGGTATTCAGCCGGTTCACACTAGTTCGCGTGAACCATTGACAGAAATTTGGCCAAGGTCACTGAACCGGTAGCGATGGCCGGCTGGCCATAAATGTTGCCATTTATCTAGATCTATTGAATGTCCAAAATTCTTTGCCCAGGCTATCATTGTTTCCTTTACTTGCTCCTCCTCCAGTTCAATGCCTAGTAAAAAATTATAGATCTTTTTAATTAATTTATCCACTGTTCCCATGAGTATCCCATCCAACTCTGTTTTTTCTAACTGAAAACCATATAATTTAGCATATTTTTCATATCTTGTTTGTATCTGCATGTACATATACCAATCCATCTCAATCCCATTCTTCCAGCTCTCATTTCCCTTTCAAATCCCCCTTATCTGTTAGTAAGTCCTTATATCTAACAATATTTCCAACATTAAAAACATTTGGGTGTATCAAAGCTTCCATTGTTGATAACCATATTGGTATTTTCAGATAATATTTATCTCTGACCTTCTCCCATACCAATAGCAATGCATTCCTTATATAATGTCTATGAAAGTACGTATGTATCTTATTTCTACCATACAATAAAAATGCATGCCATCCCAATTGTAGATCATGAACTTCCAGTGTTAATAATCTTGTATTTCTTAATTCAACCCATTCCTTCATCCAAGTCAATTCTCCCCAATGGTTGGATTAGGTAAAAAGAATAATAATAATAAAAATGAATGTCAGCCTCCAATCTTTCAATGCTTGCTTGTCGGCTGCCATAGTAAAGGGGGGAGGGGGAGTTAGGAAATTGCTAGACGGGGAAGCGTGCTGGAGAAGGAGTATGGAGAAACAAAACCGAATCTTAGCTGCAGTCCTTTGGAGCTGCTATCTGCTGACATTCCAGATTTTTTTTTTATTGAAAAGTTTTACAAAAAGAAAAAAAAAATTCCCCCAATATTCCCCCCACCCTTTCCCTCCCCTCAACCCACCCTCCCCCCCAGACTTCCCAGAGCAAAATACAAGGTATTTCAATTAACAATCATAAGCTAAATTAAACTATCTATCCTTAGACTACTAGTTCCCCCCCTGAAGCCTTAACTCCACTATAGATAACATAATACTTCTAGTACTTAGCATTCATTCATAAGCTATTTGATATTTTCTTGTCTGATACTTATTTTGAATATAATCAATCCATCTTCTCCATTCTGATACGTATCTTTCTTGTGTATAGTCCTTCAAATACGCTGAAATTTTCGCCATTTCTGCCAAATTCGTTACTTTCAGTATCCACTCTTCAATAGTAGGCAAAGAGTCCTTCTTCCAGTATTGCGCTACCAACAGTCTGGCTGCTGATATGAAGTTCAAAATTAATTTAGTCTCTAATACTGTACAATCCGTCGTTATGCCCAATAAGAACAATTGAGGAGTAAATTTCAACCTTTTTTTCAGAATGTTCTGCATCACCCACCAAATTTTTATCCAAAATGCCTTGATTTTCTTACAAGTCCACCATATATGATAATAAGTTGCATCATCACATTCACATCTCCAACATTTAGCTTGCAAATTCGAATACATACATGATAATTTCTTAGGATCTAAATGCCATCTATAAAACATTTTATAAAAATTTTCTCTCAAATTTTGTGCTTGTGTAAATTTAACATTTCTAACCCAAATCTTTTCCCATGTTTCCATCATCACTGGTTCCTGAAAATTTTGTGCCCATTTTATCATACAATCCTTAACCAATTCCGTTTCTGAATCTATTTCCAATAAAGCATTATATAACCTTTTAATATGCATCTGACTTTGAACTCTAATCTTTTTCACAAGATTTTCCTCATTTTGCATAACACAAATTTTTTGGTCTTCCCTCCATCTAGCTTGAAGCTGACCGTACTGAAATCAAGTATAAATTATCCCTTCTTCTTTTAATACATCTAAAGATTTCAATTGCAGTTTACCCCTTTCCAAAAAAAGAAGCTCTTTATAAGTAATCACCTCTGTTTTTTGCTCTATACTTATATTTTCTATTGCATGTCTGGGATTTGCCCATATGGGTATTTTATAATTTAGCTTATATTGATACTTTTTCCAAACCCTCAGCAACGCATTTCTAAGTATATGACCCTTAAACACTTTATCCACTTTTTTTCATATAACAGATAAGCATGCCATCCATATAACAAATCATAACCTTCTATATTTAACATTCTTTCTTCAGTTAAGTTAAACCAATCGCTAATTTGAGATAAAACGGCTGCTTCACAGTACAATCTTAAATTAAGCATTTTAAGACCTCCTCTCTCACATACATCCTGTATAGTTTTCAGTTTCACTCTTGGTTTCTTCCCACCCCAGATAAAGGTATTAACCCCTTTCTGCCATTCCATCAAGTTTGCATCTTTCTTAAGCACTGGTATCATTTGAAACAAAAATAAAAACCTAGGTAATACATTCATTTTTATTACTGCAATCCTTCCCAGTAATGATAGTTGTAGCTTTTTCCAGTTTTCCATTTCTTTCTGCACTTTTTGCCAAAGAACTTCATAATTGTTTTTAAACAATTTCGTGTTTGAGGCTGCAATATATACTCCTAAATACTTAACCTTTTTAACTATTTCAAACCCCGTTATTCTCCCTAAATCTTCTCTTTGAGATATGGACATATTTTTAATTATCATCTTTGTCTTGTGTTGATTTACTTTAAATCCAGATACTTTACCATATTGACCTATTATGTCCAACATATATGGAGCCGCTTCTATAGGTTGAGATAAAGTAACAACCAGGTCATCTGCAAACACTCTTAGTCTATAATCCTGCTGTCTAATTACAATTCCTTTTATTTTATCAGAGTCACGTAGCTTGTTCAACAAAACTTCTAAAGTTAAAATAAAGAACAATGGCGACAAGGGACAACCCTGCCTTGTGCCTTTCTCAATTTTAAAAACATCTGTTAGGCCTCCATTAACTATTATTTGAGCTGTTTGTTCCTGATATATTGCTCTAATTGAGTGTGTAAAATACTCTCCAAAATGCATTTTTTCTATTATCTTAAACAAAAATTGCCAATTCAATCGATCAAATGCTTTCTCTGCATCCAAAAATATGAACGCTGCAGGGACCTGGTTGTTTTTTTCCAAATATTCCAATAAGTTTATAATTTGTCTAACATTATATTTCATTTGCCTCCCTTTTATAAAACCTGATTGATCATTATGAATTGTTTGCTGCATAACTGGCATTAGTCTATTTGCTAATATCTTAGCAAAAACTTTATAATCAGTGTTCAAAAGTGAAATTGGCCTAACATTTTCAGGTTTGGTACAATTTTGATCTTCCTTTGGGATCAGTGAAACAAAAGCTGTTCTCCAAGAGGGTGGAACTCCTCCCCCAATTGAATTTTACAAAATAGAGCTCTAAGCAGTTCTACCATTTCAGACTGTAGATTCTTATAATAAACAGCTGTTAATCCATCTGTTCCCAGAGCTTTCCCTGTTTTTAACTGCTTAATTGCAGCAATAATTTCCTCAGAAGTTATTGGCTGATTCAATCCTTCTCTCTGTTCTAATGTTAATTCAGGAAAATTCTCTTCCTTTAAGTATCTATCTATATCTGTACCTTGTATTGAGTCACTAGCATATAACTTTGTATAAAATTCTAAAAAAGCCTTTTTGATCATATCCTGTTGGTAAACTTCCTTACCTCTAAAGTCTATCTTACCAATGACTCGTGATTTCTGTTTTTTCCTCAGCATATAGGCCAATCACCTACCTGGTTTATTGGCATTACAAAATGTATTATGTTTAGCATATTGTAAACTAGTTGCCACCTGATCAGCCATTAACATATTAAATTGCCCTCGTAGTATATTTATTGTTTCTTTCACTTTCTTATCTCCTGGATTGAGTATAAGTAATTGTTCTTTCTTTTTTATTTCTTCCTCTATATCTTTCCGCTTCTTTTGTTGTTTTAATCTATGTTTATTATTCATATGTATTAACGTACCCCTCATATAAGCCTTACTAGCATCCCAAACCATTTCCATAGAAATACCCTTATGCATATTAATAGCAAAAATTTATTTCATTTGTTTTTTAAGCTCTTTCACATTATCTTCATATCTAAATAAGTTTTCATTTAGCCTCCAGGACCTCCTTTCTCCCCTCTCCTGTTCTAATTCCACCCAAACCGGACTGTGAACAGTTAAAGTTCTTGGACATATCTTCGTCTTCTTCACCCTGGAAATAAAATCATTTGTGGTTAGTATAAAATCAATCCTGGAGAAGGATTGATGTCTATCAGAAAAAAAAGTAAAGTCTCTTTCCTCCACGTTGCGTTCTCTCCAAATATCTCTCAATTCTATATCTTCCATCATATCAAAAAAGGATTTAGGTAATTTTGCACGTGTTGAGATCTTTGATAAACTTTTTTTATCTTTCTGTGTGTCTATTACTCCATTCCAGTCACCCATTAATATAAAAGATTTATAATCCCATTGTATTATTTTAGTATGTAAAAATTTATAAAACTTGTCTTGTTGCTGATTAGGGGCATATATTCCAATTAAAAGCATTTTTCCAGTCTGTGTTAATAGTTCAATTGCAATATATCTCCCTTGATCATCTGCCTCAATTAAATTAGCTGATAATCCTTTCCTTACATATATAACTAACCCATTTTTCTTCTCTGATGCTGATGCCACAAAGTGTGTGCCTAATCTTGAATTTATCAAATATTTTTGATCTAATAGTCTAATATGTGTTTCTTGCAGGCAAATAACATCATTGTTAAATTGTTTTAAATAATGAAATACTTTCTTTTTTGTGGTGAATTTAGGCCATTAACATTCCAAGATAGGAATTTAGTTGCCATCTTTAGCCTTATGAAGCCTCATGAGCATCAGCTGAACCTCCTCCTCCACCTTACTCTTCAGCCTACCCCCCCCCCCCACGGCTTGTTTTTTGAACTTCTTGAGATAGATCTTGAGATTGTTGCATTTTTTGTTGTTCTTGAAGTTTATAAGTTGATCGGGTCAGTCGTTCTTTTGGCTCTCCCTTCTTAGGTTGTTCCAGAGTTGGGGGTGGGCCCCCAAGATCCAGGTCTTCTTCCATGGTGATTCCTCCAGCTGCAACTTCAGCGTAAGTTTGTATCTGCTTTCCATCTTTTTCTTGTAGTATCTCCATTTTCTTTCTACCCCCCCCCCCCCCGGTGAGGGTGGGTATCCAGCCTTTAAAACATTGACATAAAAATCTTTTGCCTTCCAAACTGTGTTTAACCGGTATCTTTCTCCACTATAAGTCACTATTAGACCAATTGGAACGTCCCATCTGTACGCCACTTGTTGGTTTCTCAGCTCATTTACCAAAAAAACAAAGTCCTTTCTACTTCTCAACATTTTTGGAGGGATCTCTTTCAAAACCACCACTTCTTGCCCAGCCACCTGAACCTTATTCTTGTAAGAAGCTTGTAAAATATCATTTCTGATCCTCCTGGTTGTAAAATAAATCACCACATCACTTGGCAGCTGTCTTTGTCTTGCCAGCCAGGAATTAACCCTATAGATTTTATCAATTCGGCTTGCCACATCTTCTGGTCTTTCTTTAATTATCTCTGCAATAGCTTCAGCACAAATATCCTTTAGATTTTCTTTGCTGTTTTCTTTCAGGCCTCACAGTCTCAAGGCAAATTCCATAGATCTGTATTGTAGCATTACCAATTCATCATCCACTCTCTCTGTTTTAGTCATGATATCTTCCATTTTGCTTTCCAAATTTAAATTGGCTTTGTTAATTTCTTCCACTCTCTCGTCCACCTGAATAACAAGTTTTGACAATCCTGATACTGCAAAAACAATATCATCTCTTATTTCATCATGCTTTTTTGCAACAACTTCTTTAATTGACTTTATATTCTCCTCAACTTTCTTTAATTTCCCTTCCAGAATTACTGTTAGGTTATTCATTGCTGCAGCTTGATTATTCATGGCTTCTTTCATAAATTCTTTAAGATCATTAAGAGCAGCCTCCTGACTCTGTGAATCAGCCGGAAGTTGTGTTTCTGTGTCACCACTGACACAACTGGAGAACCTCCCCCTCCTTTAATAACTCCTTGCTTAACTTGTTTAGAAGCCATCTTTTTTTTTCCTTTTAAAAAGATCTTTTTTTTCCTTTCAAAGCCACAAAGTCCCTTGAACAACTTTAAAAAGCTTGTAATTTATAGTCTCTAATTTATCAGGCAAAATAGTCTTTTCTCCACAAGCTCTCAATTCCCAGCAGCTTAAATCCACTCTCACGGAAAGTTCTCAATAAGCACTTTCATTTCTGACTTTCACTTTCAAAACCATAACAAAGACGCCATCTTCAGCCTCCAGCTCAAAGAAATTCAATTTGAAACAAAGTAAGTCCGGAGTTAAGCTCTGTTACTTTTAAGGCTTGTTCTCCTATTTCCGCTCTGCCTGCACTTGTAATCAATCAGACTCACTTTTGACAGCAGGATCGGTCGCGGCTTCTAGCTCTGTTTACACAGAGTTGTCCCGGATTCGGAGCTTCTTGGTGGGCTGACTGGGGAACTCTCACCCTCCAAGCCTCTGGAATTATTCCAGAGGACTTTTGGGGAGCTCTACTCTCACCCACCAGCTCTCTCCTTCTTTTCCCAAAGGGGAGGTTTTTCAGCCGCCAGACAGCCGATTTGCGCTGTCAAAGCGGCTTTTACGAAGTCACGGGGCTGGCGGTCTGAGGAGACCGTCCACGAAGCCTGCAGTGCCAACCGGAAGTCCCTGACATTCCAGATTGATGACACTGCCAGACGTGTAATTCCACCTGACCTCTGGAGGACCTTTGGATTGGATGATTTACGCTGGACAGTTGGGAGGGGATGCTTTCTATATGTGATTTTCGCGCCTATTGCCTCAGATCTTGCTTTCCTTGGCTGCACTAAGTTCTATTTTAGTAAAAGTACCTTTATCCATGAAAATGGAGTCGGGGTCATTCTTTCCTGAAATCTGAAAGGAGGCACGCCTGACATTAAGCAAGATCTCACTTTTACCGCCATCCTGGATAACTACCGAGGGGGCTGAAAACTAAACTATGTCAGATCAAGACAGTGATCAGGACCAGATGGGGGCTGCAGGCTCTACAATTCCTTCCCTCCACCCGGAGGGGGAAACTTCAGAATGGATGGAAAAATTACGACTGAAAGAGGAATCAGTGCGAGCCAGATGGTCGACTGGAGTGGGGAGGCTACCGGACTGGGGAAGGACCCCCCAAGGAGTAACAAATGCCAGACCCCGGAGGGGAGAATCGGCATGGATGCAAGAGCAGAAATAAAGCCTCATGTTCGCCCAAGCTATGCAACTTCTCAGGGATGCCGAAGACAGCCGCCAGGCCCGGGAGAGGTATGTTTACCCAACCGGGAAGGGAGGAGACCACCCCGGGGAAGACCCAGAGATGGCTGCTTGTGGGGGAGAGGAAGAGCAAGCCGGACTATCTGTCGGATGCAGCCCGCGTGAGGAGCGTTACAAATGCCCTAGAGGGGGTGGCAGCCGAATGGATGGTGAGCCTTCACAATAACAACTCCCTCCTGCTGAGAAATTACAACCTCTTTATGGGAGCCCTCAGAACGTGCTTTGAGGACCCCCTAGCCGAGCGGAAAGCAAGAATCAGAATGAAGGGCATTCACCAGGGCCGGAGATCGGTGACAGAGTACACTCAAGAGTTCCGCGAGCTGGCCCCTTTCATGAGAGGGTGGTCAGAGGTAGCCCTATTAGAAAATTATAAAGATGGATTGAATGAGGACATTTACAAGGATTGCAGAGCACGTGGGGTCCCCAAAGATCTGCAGAGCTGGTACGTGGTAGCAGCGGATGTAGAGATCGACCTGGCCCAAAGCCAGATCCATGGTGGCTGTGCCTGGGATCAGTCATCCTCCTCTTTCCGTAAGGGGGCGCCAAAGACAGCAGTGGGGAAGACAGAGCCCAAACCCAAGCCAAAATCCTTCGTGTGTTTCAAATGTGGAAAGGAAGGACACTGAGCGGCTGAGTGTGTCGAGTCCTACCGGAGCTCGCCATCGATGGGGGGTGTGGGAGACGAAGGAGTGGAGATAAGCAGCCGCAGCGAACACACAAACAGTTCCTGGATAGCAGCATTCAGGGCGATGATTGATGACGTTGCCGGGCCTCTCCGATTCTGCTGTCCTCGCTGCTCTGGTGATCGCAGCTGTTACTGTTAAGGGAGTGGGGGGTGCTTGATTGATAATCACCAGATGTATGTTTAAGGGGCTGAGTTTTTGTTAAATAGCGCTGTGGTGTGGTTACACCCAGCGCTGACTTTGAACCAAAACACCGACTTGTACTTTACTTTTGACTGCAAGCTTATCATTGCCAAAGTAAACCCTGATTCTCTGTGCATTACTGTTGATTATTTCCTATCGCAGTTCTGAACGAACGACAAGCCGAGAGAGTGTTTCTCCAAGCCAGCACCAAAATCAACCGGCCCCAGAGGGAAGAAGGCTGACAAAGCTCCTGCAAAAACCCACGAGCCCGCCCTGAAAGAAGTCGTTGAGTTCGCTCCCCGAAAACAGGGTGAGTTGGGAACTCCAACCATCGCGGACGACAGCAAGACTGACACCGAGTCCGACGACGATGACCTGGTGAGTCACAATGGGGGCCCCATGATCCCTGTAGAATTAAGGGTGCCATCCACCGGGGCTCACGGGCAGATTCCAGCCCTCCTAGACTCTGGATGCACTAGGTGCATAATCAGCCCAAAAGTGGTGGAAAAGATGGGCCTAAGACTAAGAACATTGGGAAGGCCCATCGCTTTCTGTCAGCTAGACGGATCAGTGGCAGGAGGGGGCCCAGCCAGTTTTGTGATTGAACCCATCGAGATGTAGCTGGGGGATCATCTAGAGACTCTTAGTTTCATTGTGGCCCCTGGCATGGAGCGACCCCTCATACTTGGGTTACCATGGCTCCATAAATGGAACCCGTGTGTAAATTGGAGGATGGGAGTTTTGTGCATTCGCTCCGAGAAACCAGGAAAAGACAGGAAAGAACCCCTTCCGGAGGAGGGAGGGGAATACGAGGAGGCGGAAACAGCAATAGACCACATAGAGGGGAGGAGAAGATTCCAAAGGAATACTGGGACCTCCGGGAGGTTTTCAGCGAAAAGGCCTCAGATGTGTTGCTTCCCCATAGACCGACAGACTGTACCATTGAAATACTTCCTGGAGTGAAGCTCCCTAAGCCAAAAATTTACCCCATGATCCCTCGGGAGCTGGAGGAACTGCGGAACTTTATTGACAAAAACCTAGAACGGGATTTTATCCAACCAGCCCGGCCGAGGGTGGCAGCACCAGTAATGTTCCGGGAGAAGAAAGATGGGTCCTTTCGTCTAGTCGTTGACTACAAAAATTTAAACACCATTTGCGTAGAAAATGTCTACCCCCTGCCGCTTATGAAGGACATGTTGGCTCACCTAGGCAAGGGGAAAATCTTCACCAAGCTGGACTTACGAGAGGCTTACTACAGAGTTCGAATTAAGGAAGGGGATGAGTGGAAAACGGCTTTTAACTGCCCACTGGGATGTTTCCAGTTTAGGGTGCTCCCTTTCGGACTACAGGGAGCCCCTGCTGTGTTCATGCAATTAATCAATGAAGTACTGCATGAACACTTATACAAGGGGGTGCTGGTCTACTTGGATGACATTCTTATCTATACCGAGAACATGGATGACCATGTGAAATTGGTGAGGACTGTCCTGAAAAAACTCAGGGCTGCTGAACTATACGCCAAACTCTCAAAGTGCAAATTCCACCAAGACAAAATTGACTATCTCGGATACCGCATCTCGCATGAAGGAATAGAGATGGATCCGGAAAAGGTTCGGGCGGTGCTGGAATGGGCCCCACCCCGCACCCGCAAACAACTACAGAGCTTCCTGGGATTTGCTAACTTTTTTTTTTATTGAAAAAGTTTTATTAGTGAAACAAATACAGTTTTCCCACAACCTTCCCACCCAACCCCCCCTCCCCGACTTCCCAGAGCAGAACACAAGGTATTTCTATTAACTTTTAACAATAAACTAAATTGCTTAACCAACCATTAAACACCCCCTAAAAAAAAATTCTTAACCCCCCATAGATAAAATCCTACTTCTTAGACATAATACTTCTAATATCACTTATATAACGCTTATACAATTAAAAGAAATCATTCATAAGCTATTTGATATTTTTTAGTCTGATACTTATTTTGAATATAATCAATCCATCTTCTCCAGTCCTGTATATACCTTTCTTGTGTGTGATCCTTCAAATATGCTGAATTTTTAGCCATTTCAGCTAAATTAGTTACTTTCAATATCCAGTCATCAATAGTAGGCAAAAAGTCCTTCTTCCAATGTTGTGCTATCAACAATCTTGCTGCTGTTATCAAGTTCAAAATCAGTTTAGTCTCTGCAACTGTACAGTCCGTAGTTATACCCAGTAAAAACAACTGCGGAGTAAATTTCAGTCTTTTTTAAAAAATATTCTGCATCACCCACCGGATTTGCTAACTTCTATAGACAGTTTATCCCCTCGTTTGCCAAAATTGCTCTGCCGATTACCAATCTTTTGAAGACAAAAGGAGAAGTAAAACCAAAGCCCTCCCGACCCCTCGAATGGACTATGGACTGTCAGGCGGCATTTGAGAAACTAAAACGCCTGTTTGCGGCTGAACCAGTCCTTAAGCATCCCGACATGGAAAAACCGTTTGTTGTACAGGCTGATGCCAGCGATGTAGCAGTAGCAGTACTTCTGCAAACGAATGCAGATGGAAAGCTGCAACCCTGTGCTTATACTTCCCGTAAACTAACAGAAACTGAGAGGAGATGGGCCATATAGGAGGAGGAGGCTTTCGCAGTGCGTTGGGCCCTGTTAATGTGGAGGCAATTCCTTGAAGGGGCTAAGTACTCCTTTGAGGTGTGGACTGACCACAAGAACTTGGAAGCTTTGAAAACGCCATGTAAACTATCCCCAAAACAAGTCCGTTGGGCTCAGCATTTCAAACGTTTTAAATTTTCCCTGCGCTATTTCCTGGTGGGAAGAACTTTATGGCAGATGCACTTTCCAGATTGCCGCAATACAACAGTGCTAGAGAGGAAGTGATTTGGCCAATCATCCCCTCAACACAGCTGGCGGTACCAGTAACTACTCGAGCGCAGGCTAAAGCAGATCCAGCTGTGTCGGGCGACTTGTCTAAGCGAATACAAGAAGCTCTAAAGACTGACGAGTGGTTTCAAGCCCACTCAAATGAGTGTACACTGCGTGATGGTCTGGCTTGGGTGGGAGCTAAGTTATATCTTCCCGCCAGTCTGAGAGCAACGATCAGCACGCTCATGATGCCAAAGTTGCTGGGCATTTCGGATTTGTCAAAACTCTACATTTAGTCAAACGACAGTTCTGGTGGCCCACACTCAAGAAAGACATAGAGGCATACGTGGCTAGCTGCCCCGTGTGTGCCTCAGCCAAGAAACCTCCAGGGAAGCCGCCTGGATTACTTCAGAGCGTTGCCAGGCCAGATGCCCCTTGGAGAGAGATCTCCATGGATTTTATTGTGGAATTACCCGAAAGTGGGGGGAGCACAGTTATTTGGGTGGTCACCGATTTGTTTTCCAAACAAGTGCATTTTATCTCATGTCCCAAGAGTCCTTCCACTAAAACACTTGCGAAAATGTTTGTCCAACATGTGTACAGGTTACACGGTGCCCCTAAGTGTATAATCTCTGATAGGGGTGTCCAATTTACCTCCCATTTCTGGAAAGAGTTCCTAGCGCTAATAGGCTCCGCCCAGGGATTAAGCTCTGCCCACCATCCTCAGACAAATGGGGCTTATGAAAGAACCAATTCCGTATTAGAACAGTATTTGAGGTGTTATGTCAATTATCAGCAAGATAACTGGGCAGTTATTGCCATTCGCAGAGGTGGCCTATAATAACTCCATACATAGCACCACTGGGTTCACCCCTTTCAAGGTGGCCTCCGGCCAAGACTATGTGCCAATTCCAGAATTGCCCCAAGAGAATCCAAAACACCCCTCTCTGATTGATTGGATCGAACAGCTACGAGGCACATGGGCAGTAACTCGTAAGGCACTTGATGAAGCGCATCGAGCTCATAAAGCCCAAGCCGATAAAAAACGGGGTCAGGGACAAGATTATAGGGTTGGGGACATGGTTTACCTTTCCACTAAATACTTGCAAACTACCCAAAAGTCGAAAAAGCTTGGACCCAAATATGTGGGCCCTTTCCTGATAGTGCGGGTCATTAATCCAGTCACGGTTCAATTGGAGTTGCCAAAAAATTTACGTCGAATTCATCTGGTATTCCATGTAAGTTTGCTCAAACCGGAACACTCCTCCCCTTTGCGCCCAGGCCAAGAACCTCCTCCTGTCCCCATTCTGATTGAAGGTGAACAGCACTTTGAGGTCAAGGAAATCTTGGATTCTAGGAAGCATCGTGGTAAGGTGCAGTATTTATTTATTTATTTATTTATTTATTTATTTATTTATTTATTTATTTATTTATTTTTATTTTTATTTTTATTTCTATACCGCCCTTCTCCCGCAGGACTCAGTGCGGTGCACAGCCAAAATAAAACATTGTATACAAAATTTTAAAACAATTTTAAAACAATTAAATAATTTTGGCCCAAATAATTTAAAACAACCCAAATTAAAACCGAATCAATTAAAACTGAGAGGACGGGATCAAGCCAGCCCAGCTAGATGGAATAAGTGTGTTTTTAGGGCCCGACGAAAAGTCCGGAGGTCTGATATCGTGCGTATCTCAGGGGGTAGGTCGTTCCAGAGGGCTGGTGCCGCCACAGAGAAGGCTCTCCCCCTGGGGGTCGCCAGCCGGCACTGTCTGGCCGACAACACCCTGAGTGAGCAAACCGGCCGGTGGGAGGCTATTGGCGGCAGAAGGCGGTCTCGCATATACCCCGGCCCTAAGCCATGGAGCGCTTTAAAGGTGATCACCAACAGTCCCGATCCAGAAAGGGACGCAACTGGCGTATCAGGCGAACCTGATAGAAAGCCGCCCTGGCCACGGCCGTCATATGCTCTTCTAAAGACAGCCGTGCATCCAGGAGGACGCCTAAGTTGCGAGCCCTCTCCATGGGGGCCAATGATTCGCCCCCAATAGTCAGCGATGGCACCAGCTGACTATATCGGGACGCCGGAAGCCACAGCCACTCGGTCTTGGAAGGGTTGAGTCGGAGCCTGTTTCTCCCCATCCAGGCCCGCACGGCCTCCAGGCACTGGGATATCACTTCAAGGGCATCGTTGGGGTAGCCTGGGGTGGAGATGTACAGCTGAGTGTCGTCAGCGTACTGATGGAACTCCACCCCAAAGCCACGGATGATCTCACCCAGCGGCTTCACATAAATGTTGAACAGAAGGGGCGAGAGGACCGACCCTTGTGGCACCCCACAAGCAAGGTGCCTCGGGGTTGACCGCTGCCCCCGTCAACACAGATTGCGACCGGTCAGAGAGGTAGGAGAACCACCGCAGAACGGTGCCCCCCACCCCCAGCCCCTTCAACCGGTGCAACATGATACCATGGTCGATGGTATCAAAAGCCGCTGAGAGATCTAACAGGACCAGGATAGAGGAGCAACCCCTATCCCGAGCCCTCCAGAGATCATCCACCAACGCGACCAATGCCGTTTCCGTGCTGTGCCCAGGCCGGAAGCCGGACTGGAGCGGGTCCAGATAGACAGCTTCATCCAGGTACTGGGGAAACTGCCGCGCCACCACACTCTCAACAACCTTCGCAACAAAGCGAAGGTTGGAGACTGGACGATAGTTAGCCAAAACAGCCGGATCCAGAGAGGGCTTCTTGAGGAGGGGCCTCACCACCGCTTCTTTCAAAGCGGCCGGCAAGACACCCTCATCCAGAGAGGCGTTAACAATCCTCTGGAGCCAGCCTCGTGTAACCTCCCGGGAAGCCAGCACCAACCAGGAGGGACACGGGTCCAATAAACATGTGGTCGCGTTCAGCCGTCCCAGGATCCTGTCCACGTCCTCGGGAGCCACAGGATCAAACTCCTCCCAGATAACATTCTCAAGACCTGCCTCAGTCATCCCGTCTGGACTTACCCAGTCAGAGGCCAGGCCTTCCCGAATCTGAGCGATCTTGTCATGCAGATACTGCACAAAGTCCTCAGCTTGACCCTGCAAGGGATCATCCCGCGCTTCCAGATGGAGGAGGGAGCGGGTTACCCTAAACAGGGCGGCTGGGCAATTATCTGATGACGCGATAAGAGCGGCAAAATAGCTAGATTTCGCCGCTTTTATCGCCACTAGGTAGGTCTTAATATGAGACCTCACCAGTGTTCGGTCGGATTCGGAGCGGCTGGTCCTCCAACTACTCTCCAGGCGTCTTTTCCAGCGCTTCATCTCCCTCAGCTCCTCGGAGAACCAAGGAGCTAGGTGAGTTCGGTGCCGGGTCAGAGGCCGCAAAGGCACGACGCGGTCCAAAGCCCCGGCGGCCGCACTGTCCCAGGCGGCCACTAGGTCTTCAGCCGAGTCATGAGCCAGAGGCTCAGGAAATGGCCCAAGCTCCATCTGGAACCTATCAGGATCCATCAGGCGCCTGGGGCAGAACCACCTAGTCGGTCCCGCCTCCCTGCAGCGGGGTGCAGCGGTTAGAAAGTCTAGTTGAAGGAGCGAGTGGTCAGACCATGACAAGGGTTCGATGACTATATCCCCTGTATTAAGGCCACTCGACCACTGACCAGAGACAAAAACTAAATCCAGAGTGTGTCCACCCGTGTGAGTAGGGTCATGAATTAACTGAGTAAGGTCCATGGCCGTCATGGAAGCCATGAACTCTCGAGCCACCTCAGACGTTTCGCCGACGGATGGCAGGTTGAAATCCCCCATGACTAGAAGTCTGGGGGTACCAACCGCCACCTCAGCTATGACGTTGAGCAGCTCGAGCAGGGCCGTTGCCATGCGGCAGGGAGCCAGGTACATGATCAACAAGCCCATCTGTACTCCACGGCCCCACTTCACAAAAAGGGACTCACATCCGGCTATCTGTGGCACAGTGGTCTCCCTCGGATCAAGACCTTCCTTTATAATAACCGCCACCCCCCCCGCCCCTGCCCTGAGCTCTCGGCTGATGGAATGCACGGAAGCCTGGTGGGCACATATCTACGAGAGGCACTCCCCCCTCCTGGCCCAACCAGGTCTCCATGATACCTGCCAGGTCCGCTCCCCCCTCCTGAATAAGATCGCAGATGAGGGGGGGCTTTATTTACCACGGACCTGGCATTACATAACAACAGCCAAAGGCTCGGGCCCTGAGAGTCTGAACAGCCTGGGGTGCGAGAAGGGCTTTGGGGACCGGGGTGCGCCACCGCTCGAAGATAGCGAGTGCGTACCCCCACCACATGATACGGCCCCCTGCTCCCGCCATATCTGCCCCTCCCACTCAGCACATTGATAGAAAGGCCCTCGACAGAACAGACTCTAATGTCCGGAATCCGCACCCTCCGTGGCCCCACTAACAGCTGGACCGGATCCCTCCCCCCGTGGGTTAACCCTCCCTCCCCTTAAAATCCCTTAAAAACCTATCAAAAAGTTTCCCTAAAAAACCCCTCAATCCCCTTTTTGCGACATGCCACCTCTCGGGGTGCCAACGCCCGTCATAAAGGTAGGCCCTTGATAAAGTGGAGGGCCACACCTGCGAGAGGGGGGAGTCTCGCAGAATAAGAAGTTCTGTTAGCGAATACATCTAATCAATTAATCAATCAATCAGGGGGAAAATCCATGGCCTGGGGGTTAATCAAGATAGTCCAAATCTGGAAAGGGACATTCAATCAATTCCAAGTTGGTGGCTTGGAAACATTTCCCATTGTCAAAAGCTGAATGGGTAAATAAAAAGGATGTTCAAGCCCCGAAGATAGTTCAACAGTTTCATACCAAATATCCTGATAAACCTTAATCGTTTGCTCCCTGTACATATTGTATGTTTATCTCCCTTTTATCTTTTCCAGGAATAATATCTCTTTTGAAGGGGGGCCGAATGTCAGCCTCCGATCTTTCAATGCTTGCTTGTCGGCTGCCATAGTAAAGGGGGGGAGGGGGAGTTAGGAAATTGCTAGACGGGGAAGCGTGCTGGAGAAGGAGTATGGAGAAATGAAACCGAATCTTAGCTGCAGTCCTTTGGAGCTGCTATCTGCTGACATTCCAGATTGATGACACTGCCAGACGTGTGATTCCACCTGACCTCTGGAGGACCTTTGGATTGGATGATTTACGCTGGACAGTTGGGAGGGGATGCTGAGGCCTATTGCTTCAGATCTTGCTTTCCTTCGCTGCATTCAGTTCTATTTTAGTAAAAGTACCTTTATCCATGAAAATGGAGTCGGGGTCATTCTTTCCTGAAATCTGAAAGGAGGCACGCCTGACAATGAAAATGAAAGATAAGATACAAAAATTAAAAAACAAAAATTCCAATCAACCACCTCCTTCAAAAATCAAATTTCCAAATACTCCAACAGAGAGGGGGAAAAAAAGAGAGCGAAAAAATTCAACTGCTAAAAGTAAAAGATAAAAATACAAATCCAAACAACTAAAAAGGAAAAATTTTCTTCTGACTCTTCCAGTCTTAATCCAATTTCTTGTCAATCTAGTTTTTTTTTAAAAAAAGGCATTAAAAAAAGGTCCCTAAAAAAGATAAGTAAAAATAAAAGACACAAAACACAAAATAGAGTGCCTTTCATCCACCAGCAAAAATCAAAACACGGAACTTCTAAGCAATCATCAGTCAGTGAGTAATAATAAAAGATTAAAAGCCAAAAGGAAGGTTCAAAATCCAGTCTTCTCTCTTGTACATCTGTTTTATCTATCAGTCTACCGAAATATCAAGGTCAACTATAGTCAGTTTCTTCCAAGTCAAAATCTTTTCCCTTCTGCCACTAGATGGCACTGCAGACTAGCTTTCAAGAACACAGCGAACTTTTTAAAGCAATCTTCAGTTTCGTTTTATCTTTTAAGAACACGGTTTTTTTTTAAAAAAAAAAATTTCAAAGTTTCGTTTTCTGAGTTATCATCATTCCACCATTTCAATAGAAATGGGATTTAATCATTAATTCATTTAGTCCCAATTTCTTATTGTTAAGAAATTACTTTTCTTTTCTCAATCACAAAGAAAAATATAAGAAAGAAAAAAAAAGAGGCTTTTGTCTTTTCTCCGCAGCCAGATTCCCGGATGTGAAAGCAGATACACACCCACTCTCACTCCTCACTCTCAGCCTATCTATTCTTATTTAAATTCCAGTTGGATTCAAAGGGAAAAGTCTTTTGTAAAAATCAGTCTCTCACCTCGATGTCTCATGTTGCTTTCCTGTCATCTTCTTTCATTACTGCTGCCACAGCTTCCTAGCGACTTCTAAGGCCGCTTTCTCAGCAGTCCGGTTTGAGGAGCTTCTTCTGGTTCAGCCAGGGAATTTGCGATCCCCCTATGCTGACCAGTCTGTGCTCCCCTTGTTTATCATCCCTTCAGGATGACTTAGTCCACTTCGGACCCCCGGACTGGAGAGATATCGATGGGTTTTCAAGAGATCTTAAAGAACCCAACTTGCCGCTGCGACATTGGCCACACCTCCTCTCCTGTCTCGCACTGATGTTACCTAGCATGGTAATGTGACGTCGGCAAGAAAACCACCAAGCTCAGAAAGCATAAAAGAACCCCAAAATTTTTAAGAGGAGACTGGACAGATCTGTCTGAAATGGTATAGGGCAGTGGTTCTCAACCTTCCTAATGCCGCGACCCTTTAATACAGTTCCTCATGTTGTGGTGACCCCCCAACTAGGGGTGGGTTCTAAATTTTTTTACTACCGGTTCTGTGGGCGTGGCTTATTTTGTGGGCGTGGCTTGGAGGTCATGTGACTGGGTAGGAGTGGCTAGCTGGTCATGTGACCGGATGGCCATGGCTATGTGTATAGGGACTACTCAGAGGGCTGAAAAAAGTCATTTCTGACAGGTCCTCGCACTTTTGACTGGTCCTTACACTTATGACCATCCTCACATTTATGCCCATGCAGCTTTCTTAAAAACCGTGTCACTCATTTCACAACTGCTTCTCTTCACCATGGTGACAAGATAGGGCAAAAACGTAAAATGTGAGGACAGTCGTAAATTCGAGGACTGGTCAAAAGTGCGAGGACCAGTCAGAAATAACTTTTTCAGCCCTCTGAGTAGTCCATATGCATAAAAGGATACAGCAATAGAGAGGGATGAAGGAAGGGAAAGGAAATTAGAGTAGGAGGGACGGTAAGAGAGGGAGGAAGAGAGGAGAAGGAGAAAGGAAGAGGAAGTAGGGAGGAGAAGAAGAGGGGGAGGAAGAGAAAGTAAGAAGGAAAGAAAAGAGAGAGGTGGTAGGTTTGAGGAGAAAGATTGCTGTACAATAAAAAAGATGAAAGGGAAGAAAGCCAACCCCAAACAAATATAAAGATATTAAGATAAAGAATGAATTGTTAAACTTTAAAGAATAAAAGAGAACAAATATGAATAAATAATAATTAGAAACACACATACAAACATACAATGTATTTTCTTTGAACAGAGTATTTGGCCGGTTCACAAATTTAAACAGTGTTTAGTCATTTCAATTAAATTTACAATTTCTATATTTCCTTTTTGCCATATTTATTCATCTATTTTTGTAAAAAACCAATATTACCCTTCATCCTCATCTCTAATCTTAATCAAATTCAATTTTTCCCTTCTATTCTATATTATACCCCTTCCCATTGTCATATATTTTTATATCCATCCTCACATTGGTTAATTATGCATTACAGTTGTTTAATATAAATTCAACATTTTAATATAAATCAATTAGTTGAACATGAATATTCCAATTATTTCCATGCAATCCAATTTCTTACAAATCAATTAATTATATTTACCAATAATAATAAACCAAATAATTTCCCCCATATATTCCTCCAAACCACAACTTAACCATTTCTGCTTTCAGAAATATACAACTAATAGTATCTCAATTATTACAATTCCCTAGTTAAATAGAGCTTTTTTTCTTTTGTGTTTTAAAATCTTGAACTCTCTTTTTCCCTAAATTTCCCATTGTTTGCACCTACCTTTTTTGGTGAGGAAAAAGAAATCTGCCTGCCTAATTTTCCAACCTTGCAGCAACAGCAAAGCAGTTTCAGTTTCGTTTTTCAGCATAGCTAGGGGGAAAAAAATTGCTCCAGCACTCTTTGCAAACAAGCAGCAGAGCCCTGAGCAAAACAGCTGAGAGAAAATCAGCTGAGAGTCAGGAGCCGATCTAATCAAGGGCTAATTAACCTATGCTGAAGCTCCGTGGGCCAATAAAATTACAAAAAAACACCGAACCATTTGTTAAATTGCTGACTCGCCCGCCCCTCGCCCACCACTATTTATTGGCAATAAATAGTGGTGCGGAGGGGCGGGGCACCGGCAGAATCCCACCACTGGCTATAGGGCGGCCCTTTGAAGCCCCGCGGCAAGAATTTGAACAGTTTTTTTTTCCTCTAGCCATCAGCTGGGACTCAGGAGGCAGCAATAGATTGGGAGTGGGCAGGGTAAGCGAACGGCCGGCGATCCAACAGAGCAGAGAGTGAGGGTGAGTGAAGGCATGGGGGGGTGAGAGAGAAAGGGGTTGCGACCCCCAGGTTGAGAACCGCTGGTATAGGGTCTTCTTGAGCAGGGGGTTGGAATAGATGACCTCTAAGGTTCCTTTCAACTGTTATTCTGTAAGCGTCTCCTGCTCAAGCAGGGGGTTGGACTAGATGACCTCCGACGTCACTATCGACTGCAATTCTGACGTTCTATAAGGGTCTCCTGCTCGAGCAGGGGGTTTGACTAGAAGACCTCCGAGGTCCTTTTCCCATTATTCTTCCATTTGTTATGGCTGTGTCTGCTCCCTGCAAAGGGGCAGGCTGGACCCTTTTCTTGCACCCCAGTTTTCAAGAACGACATCTGACACCCCTTTGAAAGTGGATCTGGGATCAACCAGCCTCGGGGAATGCACCACACAATTCTCCCAGGCAGCCATCAACAGATTTGGGCGCTCGACTTGTCCTTTTGTTTCAGGGTGCATCTTATCTTTCTTTCTTCTTCTTCTTCCTCCTCCTGTTTGCAACCCCCCCCCACTCCCTTCTAGCATTGATGATGTTCCCTAGTTGGGTCATGAAAGGTCTTCAAGAACACTACCAAGCTCAGAGAGCACCGATGACCCCACAGTTGTCATCACAGTCCTCCTCCTCCTCCTGTTTGCAAACCCCACTACCTTCTAGCACTGATGACATTACCTAGTTGGGTCACGAAACATCTACAAGAAAACCACCCAGTTCAGAGAGCACCAGGGACCCCACAATCCTCTGTTGTGACCCAGGCCCAAGTAAGTAGTAGGAAAATCAGTCAGTGAAAAAACAAACAAACTTTATTCGAACAGCTGAGAATTACTTCATTCCCAGCGTTGTTCAACTAAATTAAAGCAAATTCCTCCCAACACAAATTCCTCAGTCCTATCGCGAACCTTAGTCCAATTAGGCAAACTGCCAAAGGCCTTTCTTGGCAAATGTTCAGAAGTCACAGATACAAAAATAAATACAAAACGTAGACAAAGACGATGACGAAGCTACCGTTGTTTTCTGGCAAAGCCCAAATGCCGTTGCTGGTCTGTTTTAAGCCTTATGGGAGGGGCCAATCATCTCTTGGCCCTACTCCCAAGTTGTCCTCTTTGCTTGAGCTGCTCTTGCCTTCTGCCAGCTCTTCTCATGCGTGCATTAGGAACAGGCTCCTCCTGTACCTCTGCCTCACTCCTATCAGTCTCTGGAGGCTCTGGATGTCGAGTGTCAAGTCATCCCTCGACACACCGCCATCCCAGGCGAGGGGCCTCCAACACAAATGCATCAACAACTCACGGTGGAGGGGGTGTATTGCGTTTAGGCATATTTACAAGGTGCTATCAGGTGGCGGGCGGTATGTGGAAGGAGGGGGGATCGCGGTTGGTATTTTAAGGATTACATTACAAGCGGAGAGGCGTAGATGGCATCCCACCCCAACGCCAGATGCTGCCTTCTCGAGCCCACCGACGGAGCTGCAGATGACGTCATTATCCTGCGCAGATCAGAGTACCAGGAGAAGCGGCAAATTCAAAGCTGCGCAGCTGTGAGGATAGAGGGTGGAGCCGCTCTATAAAACTCCGTGAACAGACTAAGCGAGCGTCTCCGACTTTGTCCTGTATGGGCTTCAGCGCCTGCTGTAAACCGCTGCGTAAGCTACAATTAAACCAAGCTTTGGAGAAACTTTCTTGTACATCTGTGGTGTTTGCCTGGTGGAGCACAGGCGGTTCCAGAGGAGCTGACAGAAAGTCGGAGACGCTCATTTCAATTGTTTGTTTCTCCCGTATACAAGAAACGGTGAGTTGAACGGTGATGGCAGAAGGGACGGCGGAAGGGGTTGCCGCGCTGGATTTGGAGGTTGCGGATAGGACTGAGGCGGCGGCAGAGGCAAAAGAAGTGTGGCGAGCAGCCTGTGGTACGCCTGAAACAGAGGGAGGTTCGGAAAGAAGATAAACCGGATAGTCAGGAGCTGTTGGGAAGGGAAACCAATCAAGCCTCGTCAGGGAATTGGTGGCACAGTTCAGCTTTATGGGGGAAGCTGGGGTTTCAGGCACCGACCCCTCCCCCCTTGGGCCCTCAATATCAAGGCTGGCAGGAGAGACAATGTGGTGAAGAGGAAGGAGGAGACTGGAATTATTCTACTGGTCCCAGAGCGACTACAATGGATATGTTGCGGGAAAAATTTGAGGAGGCCAGTTTTAGGGATGCTCCCTCCTGGCAGCCATGGGCTCCTGGGGTGGATCCGTCAACTACGTGGCAAAGTGGAAGTGGACCATCTTTGGTCGGAACCTCGGAGAGCCGGTTTCGCCTAGCCAGTCCTAAGTTGAGAGTAGACCAAACCTGGTATCGAGCAAGGACGGAGGAACCCACTAAACCTGAGGAAACATCATCTTTGGGCGAGGCGCTTCGTGGAACAGTACATTCTCATGGGCATATCCAACGTGAGGAAAGAGGAGGAGAGATGGTTACCAGACAAAGGCAGCCAAGGGAGTGTAGGGGCCCTCGAGGTGGGGAGGGTTCTGATCGTGTTAGAGATCCCGTACCCCCATGGGTCGCAGGTGCCTGGCCACCGCAAGTCCCGTGGGGACCACCTCCCTTGCAAGCCATGTTTGATGGTAACCCAGATCGTGTGGCTCTGTTTTTGAGCCAGGTAATCAGCTATATGGATGCATATGGACATTTTTATGCTTCCCAATGGGTGAGAGTGGTAGCAGTCACCACAGTGTTGACGTGTGATGCAGCTGACTGGGTGGCAAGTTTACACACAATGCACGCCTGAGAACTAGCGGATTTAGGTCTTTTCTTAGAAGCTATGCATAGTCAATTCGAGGACGATGCCATTGCTCAGGCAGCTGCTGAAGGTGACTTAGTTTCATTGAAGCAACGGGGTTGTGCAGCTAGAGAATATGTTAAGGAGTTTCGTAAGCTGGCTGGACGACTGAAAGGATGGCCCGAACGTTTACTTGTCCACCAGTTCCATATGGGTCTGGACCAAGACTTGCGACAAGCGTGCGTTTACGGAGGCCTTGGTCCGTATATAACAGAGTGGTATAAAGCGGCTTGAAAGAATTTCGTCCACGAAGTGAGGGGATAGGCCAGCCACGGAGGATGTTGGAGACCCCCAGCGAGGCGAGGAGTGGTACGTCCAGACACCCCTGTGGGAACTAGGGGTGCCACCTCCTCACGACATCCGTTCCGATGTTATCGTTGTGATCAGGAAGGTCATCGGGCACTTGATTGTCCACTCCCACCTCTCTGCGGATCAATCTCACAAAGGTCAGGTTCTAACGAAAGGGCAAAACCACATTCCCGGGTGGCGTCGGAGCGCTCCCGTATTGCCAACCAGTCGAGAGGTGACCTTTGTGTCCAGGATGAAAGCGGAGGTTGCCCCGAATCGAACCGGGGCCCGGACGTGAGGATCCATGAGGAAGAGTCGGAACAACAAGACCCCATGGTATGTGATCCTATTCGCCCGTTCATAATTCAGGTAATATTGAAACATCCACAAAGGGGTAGGACAACCCACCAAGGGGCTTTAATAGATACGGGTTGTACCCGTTGTCTAATACGGAGGTCAGTGGCAGACAAATTAGGCCTCCATATTATAGTGATGCAGAAACCTATTATATTCGAACAAATGGATGGCTCGACTCTGGGTGGACAACCAGCTACCCATGTGACAGAATTGGTAAAACTCAAAATAGTTCAACATTGGGAGCTGGTGCGTTTTGTGGTGGTGGAAAAAATGATTGAATCTGTAATTTTGGGGCTATCATGGCTAGACAAATGGAAACCCACGATTTGGTGGGAGGGGGGGTTCCGCAAACTATGTATAGCGATGGGTCCAAATCCACCTGAGGATAACCTCACTACAGGAGCGATTGGGAGAGAGGTGCCGTGTTTAGAGGGTGTTCCAGATACATACAGGGATTTGTGGCAAGTGTTTAGTGAGAAAGTGTGAGAGACCCTTCCACCCCATCGTGCAACCGATTGTGCGATAAGAACTAAAACCTGGCAGTACGCTGCCCAAACCTTGTATTTGATGACACCCCTCGAATTAAGTGAACTACGGCGCTACATCGACCAGAACTTGGCGAGGGGGTTTATAAAACCCAGTCGATCGCATATGGCAGTGCCAGTGCTGTTTAAAGAAAAGACGGGGGTTTACGGTTATGTGTTGATTTTAGAGGATTGAATGATGTGTGTGTGGAACCCCTGTATCCTTTACCTCTCATGACGGACTTACTCTCGACTTTGACTACTGGCAAGATCTTTACCAAGCTTGATCTACGGGAAGCTTATTATAGGGTCCATATTCGTGAAGGTGATGAGTGGAAGACGACATTTAACTGCCCTTTGGGCAGTTATAAATTCCAGGTTATGCCATTTGGCCTGCAGGGGGCTCCCGCAGTTTTCATGCAGCTTATAAACAGCATGCTCTACTATCATCTGTATCGAGGTGTCCTAGTGCATTTAGATGACATACTGATTTATTCCACCAACATGGAAGAGCATATTCGTCTGGTATGGCAAGTCCTAACCAAATTATTGAAGGCCCACCTATTCGTAAAACTATCGAAATGTGAGTTTCATAAATCAGAAATAGACTATTTGGGGTTCAGGATTACGGGAAACGGCATAGAGATGGATCCCAATAAAGTTAAAACTCCATAGTGTGATAAACGCTTTATCACGTTTGCCCCAATACGAAAGTCAGCGAGATGACATAACCCAGGCCTTAATGCCTTCTCAACAAACGGGACACCAAGTGAGAGATATAGTACCAGTGCCTTCTGCTTGGATAGCAGACTTAAAAAAGGAGTTAACATCAGACCCTTGGTTAGTAACGAACCATCAATTAGTGACACAAAGGGGAGGGTTTACATGGAAGGGACGAAAATTATACATCCCCGCCACATTGAGAGATGAAGTTTTACGACGATGTCACGATGTCAAGACAGCAGGGCATTTCGGATTTCTCAAGACGTTACACCTAGTTCGACAGCAATTTTGGTGGCCACAACTACGAAAGCAGGTAGAATAATACGTACAAAGTTGTCCAGTCTGTATAATGGCCAAACCATTGTCAGGTAAGCCGCTCGGCACATTACAGACCGTAGCCGAACCACATAGACCATGGGATGAAATAGCCATGGACTTTGTGGTTGAATTACCCAGTAGCAAAGCACATACTGTAATATGGACCATCATCGATCTGTTTTCTAAACAGGCGCATTTTATTCCCTGCAAAGGATTGCCGTCTGCACGGCGTTTGGCAAAACTATTCGTACAACACATATACCGTCTCCATGGTGCACCTAAAAGAATTATATCTGATAGAGGTCCCCAATTTACTGCCCGGTTCTGGAGGGCTTTCCTGAAACAGATAGGAACTGAACAAGGTCTCAGTTCTGCATTTCATCCAAGCACCAATGGGGCAGCCGAACGAGCAAACGCCATGATAGATACCTAAGGTTCTATGTATCGTACCAACAGACCAATTGGTACGAGCTATTACCTTTTGCAGAGTCAGCATATAGTAATACTGTACATAGCAATACAGGGTATACACCTTTCCAGGTAGTATCAGGGAGAGTGTTTCCGGCCATCCCAGAACTAGACTTACCGATGGCGGGTTCGAACAACCCAACTGAATGGACCGAGAAAATCAAGCAAAGCTGGCCATATATAAAGAATGCCTTAAATAAAGCTTCCCAAGAATATAAGAAACAAGCTAATAAAAAGAGAAGAGTCTTCCCACTGTTCAGGGTAGGAGAAAAAGTATACCTCTCCACGAAATATATAAAACTACGCATACCTAGTAAAAAACTGGGCCCCAAATACATAGGTCCTTTCACTATCACCAAAGTAATAAATCCTGTTACGGTGTCCCTGAAACTTCCATCATTACTGAAAAGAATACATCCAGTATTCCACAGTAGTCTGCTAAAACCCACAACTAGTATAAGGGACTCAGGTACACGGCCAGGACCCATAACAGGAAACATATATGAAGTCGAAAAAATACTCGATTCTAAAATACATCACAGAACACTCAAATATCTAGTACGCTGGAAAGGATACCCTAGTACAGATGCATCATGGGTGAAAGCAACAGATCTAAATGCCCCACGATTACTGAAATGGTTCTACAAATCGTATCCACACAAACCGGGTGGTCATATTCCATGATTGGGTGATGATCATATACTGTTATTTTGTATCTACAGGAAGAGACCTGGTAGGGGAGGCCGCATGTCGAGTGTCATCCCTTGACACACTGCCATCCCAGGCGAGGGGCCTCCGACACGAATGCATCAACAACTCACGGTGGAGAGGGTGTATTGCGTTTAGGCATATTTACAAGGTGCTATCAGGTGGCGGGCGGTATGTGGAAGGAGGGGGGATCGCGGTTGGTATTTTAAGGATTACATTACAAGCGGAGAGGCGTAGATGGCATCCCACCCCAACGCCAGATGCTGCCTTCTCGAGCCCACCGACGGAGCTGCAGATGACGTCATTATCCTGCGCAGATCAGAGTACCAGGAGAAGCGGCAAATTCAAAGCTGCGCAGCTGTGAGGATAGAGGGTGGAGCCGCTCTATAAAACTCCGTGAACAGACTAAGCGAGCGTCTCCGACTTTGTCCTGTATGGGCTTCAGCGCCTGCTGTAAACCGCTGCGTAAGCTACAATTAAACCAAGCTTTGGAGAAACTTTCTTGGGCGTCTGTGGTGTTTGCCTGGTGGAGCACAGGCGGTTCCAGAGGAGCTGACACTGGAGTCCACACCTCACTCCCCGATGGCCCTGGCCCCATCTCTGCCTCTGACACAGAGCCCTCATCCAGGCCTTCCCCAGCCTCCAGGACTGGCCCATGTTCTTCCTCAGCCTCATCACTGTCCAACTCTGCTGCCAGCTCCGCAGGCTGCTGGCGGACCACAACTCTCCTCCTCCTCCTTCTCCATATTCTGGTTTATTGCAGCGGATTCGAAATGTTCTTTGGTCAGAATCCAGCCTGCTGGACCCAGAAGAAGCCTACACCCCGACACGCAAGTTCCTGTATTGGGGTAAATTTGCAGCAATTTCTCATGAAGCAAAAGTCTCAGCGTCCCGAAAGCCTTCCAGGGTGCGAGGAACGGCCAAGCTACATCAGAGGGCATTTGCAGGAATAAGGGACCCTTTGGCATACAGGTAGTCCTCGACTTATGACCACAACAGAGCCCCGAATTTGTTGTTAAGCGAAATATTGGTTAAGTGTGTGCGACCACCTTTTTTGCCACCATTATTAACTGAATCACTGTGGTTGTTTAGTTAATAACATGATTGTTAGGTGAATCTGGCTTCACCCTTGACTTTGTGGGTCAGGCCACAAAAAGGGATCACATGACCTTGGGACACAGCAACAGTTATAAATATGAAGCCGTTGTCAAGAGTCTGAATTTTGATCACGCAAACCTGGGGTTGTAAGTGTGACAAATGTGCCTACATCCCATTTTTCAGTGCCATTGTAACTTTGAACAGTCACTAAACCAACTGTTGTATGCCGAGGATTACCTGTATTTAGGGATAAACACCACTTGGACAGCCATTAAATGTTTCACAGATCAAGTGGGAAAATGTTCCCCTTTGGATTTAGGGGTCTTTCGGGCTAAGCGTTACGCCTTTCTGAAGGCTCGAGAAACTATGATCGCCCATTCCAGGCTTGTCTTGATGGTCCTGGTGGCTCAGGGCTGAAATCCACAGAAGTGTCAGTCTGCTCTCAAGACCCCAAAGGGTAGGAGTAAAAGCTGGAGGATTTCAGTCCTAGAGAAGGGATGGGGCTTACTTTCTGAGCAGTGCCGCAGCTGAAACAGTTCCACTGTCTGCAATAGACTTTTCTCACAGCGCTGAGTCTACACAGTTCTGGTCCCAAACTGGCACCTCCTCCATAGCGGCTGTCATGCAAAAGGTTTTTCTCAGGTGATTCCTGTGCTGCGCACTATCCGAGGGTCTTTGCCAAAGATGAGATTCCAACGGGAAGTGGCGTCTCCTCACCTGTGGCTCCTCTGATGCAGTGTCAGGTACTTCTTCTGTGTGAACCGCCTCCCGCAGTCGGTGCAGCTAATGGGAACCATCTTGGATGAGACGGACGCCGTCCCCGAGGTGAGCCCCGCATCCTTCCTTTTCCTCCCTGCCACTTGGCCTGCCCTGGGGGCCTTTCTATCTGCCACAACTGGATCCCACTTTCTCTGCAGTGGGGCAGTTCGCGGCAACGGTTCCTCTTTGTGGGTCTTCTGGTGTACCAGCATGATCTTCTTGTTCCGGAAGCGCTTCTGACACTGCGGACACTCATACGGCTTCTCCTTGGCGTGGGCCCTTTGCAAGGTGACCCCAGTGGTGTCCCCCGGGGGCAGCTTCTCCCTGCGGTGGATCTTCAGGTGACTGTTGAGGTGTTGCTTCTGCCGGCAGGTCTTGCTGCAGAATGGGCAATGGTATGGCCGCTCGCCGGTGTGCATGCGGTAGTGGATGTTCAGTGTGGTCTTGTCTCGGAAGGTCTTCCTGCACTCGGGGCAGCTGTAGGGCCGCTCACCAGTGTGGAAGCGCAGGTGCTTGACCAAGTGCTGCTTGTAGCCGAAGCGCTTCCCGCACGCCATGCACAGGAAGGGTTTCTCGCCAGTGTGCACCCTCTGGTGGCTGCGCACGTTGCGTTCCTGGGCAAAGCACTTCCCGCACTGATCGCAAGCGAAGGGGCGCTCCTTGATGTGCGAGGCCATGTGTGCCACCAGGATCTGCTTGAGCCGGAAGCTGTGCCCGCACTCCAGGCAGGCGAAGGGCCGTTCCGTGGAGTGCGTCCCCTGGTGCTTGCGCAGGCTCTGTTTCTTGTTGAAGCTCTTCCCGCACTGCACACAGTTGTACGGTTTCTTCGGATCCGGCGGGCAGCGCAGGTGACACTGCAGCTGCATCTTGGCTGCCAAGTTCTTTTTCGAGGAGCCGCTGCGGGCCGTCACCGGCAGGGGTGGCTTCTTGCACAGGTGGGTTTTGATGTGCCTCTTGAGATCCCCCCAGGAGGGGAAGGCTTTGGGGCAGAGGTGGCATTTGAATGGGCGTTCCCCAGTGTGCGTCCGGATGTGGATGGTCATGGCCACGTTGCTGAGGAAGCTTTTACCGCACTCAGGACACTTTGGCGGGTTCATCTTCAGCGTCACCCGGGGGGGAGCTTTGCTTTCGGGTTTGGGGACTGGGTTGGCAGTCCGGGGGCGGCCTTTCTTCCTCTTCACGGTGGGTATCGCAGGGGGCCCGGTCTCCCCTCTGCCCTTACCGTCTTCCACCATCCGGATGCCATCTTCTGCTGGAGGAAAGAGAACACCTCATCACCGAGGGCCAGGCAGAGAATCATAATTAGATTTCTCCCCCATTTCTTCTCAATGCCCCCTCCCCACCCAAAAATGGTTACCTAGCAACCTACTCCCAATTTCAGCTCGGGGACAGTGGCGTTGATACCACAACCTCCTTTCTGCTTGCCTCTCTTTTAGTAGCATCCGCAGGGTGTCGACGACCATCACAAATCAAGATGGCTCCCACGCCGCGAAAGCCCCTTTGCATGTGCATCGGGCACCTGCGGGCGCCATCTTGACTTCTCAGATTGCCTCTCACCGATCTCCAAACCAAACATTGTCACTGGGATCTCATTCTCAGCAGACTGACTGTGATTCCAGAGAATTTTTTGCGAGATTCCAAGCAGGCTTGGGGCCTCAATTCGTCACGGACCACCAATGACACCCGTGTCAAAATTGACGTGTTTTGAGTCATACACCAGTGTTCACCAATCCACGACAGCAATTATTCTCAAAAACACCACTCCAAAATTGAGTTTGTTTCACAATTTTTTTTATTGTCGCATTTCGTTCTATAAGACCCAGCCTCACATGATTGGACTGCACTTTAAAAAAAAAATCAATTCAGGTAGTCCTCGACTTACGACTGCAATTGAGCCAATCATTTCATTTAATAAATAATTAATCAATTAGTAATTTAAGAGCCGCGGCAGCACGGTGGTTAGAATGCAGAATTGCAGGCTAATTCTGCCGACTGCAGACTGCCAGCAGTTCAACGGTTCGAGTCTCAAGGTTGACTCGGCCTGCCGTCCCCCCGTGGTCGCTAAAATGAGGGGCCAGATTGTTGGGGGAAATAGGCTGACTCTGAACCACTTAGAGAGGGCTGTAAAGCACTGTGAAGCTTTATATAACTCTAAGTGCTATTACTAATAATTTCTGTTGCTAAGCGAGACATTCATTAAGTGAGTGTTGCCCCATTTTACGACCCTTCTTGCCACTGTGGTTAAGTGAATCACTTTCCGTTCCGTGAGGAACACGGCTGTGAAATGACTCTGGCTTCCCTGTTGATTTGGCTTGTCAGAAGGTCGCAAAAGGGGATCACAGGAGTGGGACATGGCAAACCATCATAAATGTGAGTCAGTTGCCAAGCGTCCGAAATATTGATCTCGTGACCACGGGGATGCGGCAACGGTCGTAAGGGTGAAAAACGGTTCTTAAGTCACATTTTTTCAGTGCTGTTGTAACTTGGAATGGTCACTAAATGAAGCGTTGTAAGTCGAGGACTACCTGAACTCTACGAATGACAAGTTTTTCTTATTGGTAAAAAAATGGTAAGAAATTCTGACCCAGCCATTGGCCTTGGGCATCTGTCCATTCACACGGCTTCCACAATTCTCCCATGACAACGGCCTCCTTCTGTTCAATTTGGTTGATAATCCGCGGCTTGATGGGCAGGGGTCCTGTTGGAAACAGAGAAAAGCAAAGGGGTCTCAACCCGTTCCATGTCTATTTTGGTCCCCAGAGGGAGGGGAAGTACTGACCTTGCTGCTCTCTGAGTTTGGTGGTTTTCTGGTAGATGTTTCATTACCAAACTAGGTAATGTCATCAGTGCTAGAAGGGAATGGGATCTGTTCTTTAACCTCACTCCCTTCTAGTACTGATGTTACATAATTGGGCTATGAAACATCTGCAAGAAAATGATCAAGTTCAGAGAGCACCAAGGACCCCACAGTCCTTCCTCCTCCTCCTCCTTTCCACAACCCCCCTTCTCTTCTAGCATTGATTATGTTTCCTAGTTGGGTCATGAAATGTCTGCAAGAAAACCCCCAAGCTCAGGGAGCACCAAGGACCCCTCATTCCTCCTCCTCCTCCTCCACTCCACAAGCCCCACTCCCTTCTAGCCATGATGATGTTCCCTAGTTGGGTCACGAGACATCTGCGAGAAAACCCCCAAGCTCAGAGAGCACCAAGGACCCCACAGATCGTCCTCCTTCTCCTAGCCTTGATGATGTTCCCTAGTTGGGTCACGAGACATCTGCGAGAAAACCTCCAAGCTCAGAGAACACCAAGGACCACCACAGTTCACCCCTGAGCTACAAATATTCTCTTTTATTAATGGACTTCATAGAGAGGTCGGTAGGCTCCGAATGAACATCAGACAAAACGTCCTTACCAAATGCCACCAGTGATGAGCTCCTTGTCCCCGGAGGTATTCAAGCAGAGGCTGGCCCACCATCTTGATGGATATTTTTTTATCTGCTTCCCTGGCTTTGAGATTCAAGGACATTCACGGCCCTTTCCGTAGGCTCTTAACCCACTCTTCATTTCAGAGTGGTTGGACTAAGAATCGCATCGTCCAAAACCCGGGGTGGGATTTGGAAGACAGGCTTGATCTCACGAGGAACCCCCCCGCGACTCCCTCTTTCGGAGACCAGAGGTGGGGGCGTCTGCCAACCAAATGTTCTCCAGCCAGGAGACTTCTAGCTTCCGGCATGGATGGTACCAAAGAGGCTGTGGAGATCGTCGCCACAGCCTTGGCTAGGGCAATGGAAGCTCCACCATCAAAGACTCTGTCAGAGTATGAATATTCATAGACTGGAATAGGCATAGCAACAGGTCAGCCAATGGGGACTGTTTGGATAGACATGGTAACAGGTCAGCCAACGGGGACTGTTTGGAAACTGAAACATAGCATTTGTTTGTATGGGGCCATAAGAGACAGTTTGGAGTCTGGGCGTGGCTTAGACTTGCTGAACTGTATATAAGAGTTGGTTTGGCCTGGGATAAAATCTACTTACCTTCCCTACTGGTTTGGAAGTGCATGTGCTGCGCGCATGCATCACGTACACGCACGGACCCTCTGTGCATGCGCAAACCCTTCTGCGTATACCCAGGGAGTAAAAAACAGGTTACTTCCTGGTTAAAACCAGGAAGTAACGATGACCGGGCGGGTGGGCGGAGCCTCGCGCTGCCGTCGCTACCGGTTCTCCGAACCACCAGCCGCCATCGCTACCAGTTCAGCCAAACCGGTAGCATTTCACCCCTGGTTTGACCTCTGTAAATGATGCCTCTGTACAATATATTAGCCTCTGTATCTCTCTACTTTGTAACGACTCACTTCTATGAATATTGCTTCTGTGTTCCTGATATTATATGCTGATTTCTGCTGTATGGTATTGTATATAAAGAAGTTTCTTATATATAATTGAAATCCTGCTGAAGTTGATTTACTTGTGTGCTGGTCGGATGTGCTGCAACAAACTCTGACAGAGACTGAGTGGTCTGCGACCTTCAGATCTTGCTGCTTGAAGCTTTCCCCCACCCCAAAGCATCCAGCTGACCACTGTTGGAGACACAAAGCTGGGGCCAAGGAGGACCCTGGGAAGTCACTTACCCTCTTCCCTCCAGGATCTGAGCAATGAAGTTGTTCTTACCCAAGGACAGAACCGCCTCGTAATTCTCCATCATCACCGCTTGGTAGAGCTCCCGTTGCCATTCACTTAACTCTTCCCATTCTTCCCGGGAGAAATAGATCGCCACGTCCTCAAAGGTCACCTGCGCCAGCAAAGAAACCATCCCTGGATTTGAATCCGGGCCCCAAAGGATCCCTCTTATCCCTACGGATACTCAAGAACTTTGGGCTCTGGTACCTGGCTCCATAGTCGTAACTTGCGAGAGGGGATAGAGAGAGACAGAGATGATAGATATAGATCGATAGAAAGCTAGCTAGCTAGAGAAAGAAAGAAGAAAAAAAGAATGAAAGAGAAAGAGAGAAAGCTAGTTAGCTAAAGAAGAAAGAAAGAGAAAGAAAAAGAAAAAGAAAGAAAAAAAGAGAAAAACAGCTAGATAGCTAAATAGATAAAGAAGGATGGATGGATGGATGGATGGATGGATATATATATATAAATGGATAGATGATAAATTATTGAAATGATAGATATGATACTGTTGTGGCTCCGATCACCGAGCCTGTGTTATCAGCAGGAGAGGACTCTGAGCGTGAAGGAGAGGAGTTGGCAAGGCCTCACTCTCCAGGACCCTCCTCTCTGGCAATGCCTCCGGTGTCCTCCGAAGGCCAAGAGATAGGCCCGGGGCCAAGCACTTCCATGCAGCCACAGGTGGACAGTAATGATGATGATGATGAGTCTTGGCTGGACCCTCGACAGCGTCGCAGAGATAAGCACGCGCAGCAGAGGAAGAGGCATGCCAGGGATTAGGCTGAGTCACTGGACCACCCCCCACAGGGTATAAAAGGGGGTGTGGTGGCCGTTCAAGCTCTGTGACGAGCAAAAACTGATACTGAACAAACCTCTCTGCATTGCTGGACTTTTTGAATATTCTCTTATCTGTTGTGTGTTGGCTTTGAAAAACACTCCCTTCGTAAGTAAAAGACTCTTGGCAGCCAGCCACTGGGTTGCTGCCAATTCTGCTCTTAGAGAAACCTTTGTCGGCTGGTTTATTTCACTATTGACTGTCTGTGGGGGTGCGTGTGTGAGATGGGGACAGAACAGATACAGATAGAGACAGAAAGAGAAAGAAAGAAAAAGAAAAAGAGCTAGATAGCTAAATAGAGATAGATATAGATAGAAATAGAAAGAAAAAGATAGCTTGCTAGCTAGAGAAAGAAAAGAAAAGAAAGAAAAAGGGCTAGATAGCTAAATAGAGATACCGAGAGAGAGAGAGAGAGAGAGAAAAGAGCTAGATAGCTAGACAGTGAGAGAAAGATAGATAGATAGATAGATAGATAGATAGATAGATAGATAGATAGATAGATAGATAAGAGACAGGGAGAGAAAAATAGCTAGACAGACAGACAGGCAGAAAGACAGACATGGATGCATGGATGTATGTATATATATAAATGGATAGATGATAAATTATTGAAAGATGATAGAGAGAGAGAGAGAGAGAGATGCAGATAGAAAGAGATAGAGATGGATGGACAGATGGATAAATATAAACCGATAGATATAACAGAATAACAGAGTTGGACCTTGGAAGTCTTCCAGTCTAACCCCTGCAGGAAACCTATCCCATTTCAGAGAAATGACTGGCCAATCCCTTCTTAAAAGAGTGATGGAGCACCCTGAACTTCTGGTGGCAAGCTGTTCCACTGATTAATTGTCCTCACTCTCCAGAAATGTCTCCTTAATTCCAGGTTGCTTCTCTCCTTGGTTAGTTTCCATCCGTTTATTTCTTGTCCTGCCTTCTGGTGCTTTCAGTATATCATACGGTAGATGATAAATTATTGAAGATAGAGAGAGATTATAGATTAAGACAGGTAGATAGATAGGTATATAGGTGATATAATGGAGAGAGATAGAGATGGATGGATAGATGGATAGATATATCATAGATGATAAATTATGAGAGAGAGAGGTGGGGGAGAGAGAAAGAGACAGAGGGAAATAGAGAGAGCGAGGCCTTCGATAGTTACATAATTTGCCTGTTCTTTTTGACTATAAGCCTAGCTTTTGGGCCCTATGAGGATGGGGTCTTGGGGAGAGGGGGGGACATTAACCAAAATAATTATGTCACCCCCCTCAAAGGAAAATTTCACAGCTTATTCACAGCAGCAATTGCCCCCCACCCCACCGCACGAACTACCCCCCCCAAATCTCTGCGGCCCCCTGCAACAGCATCAAAGGGAAATCAATAACATTTGAAAGCGACTTCAAAGCGAAAGACCACCCCCCCCGCCCCATGCAATGTATTTCCCACTGCCCCCACTTTCTTTGAAGCCTGAACCCCGCTTCTCCCTTCCCCCCCATCGAGGGGATGTGGGGAGGGCCCTCTAGGGCAGAGCGTGGCTCTCAGGGTCGGGGGTGGCAATTCTGACTTTTTTGGCGGGACCCCCCCTCCTCTCTCCTGCCCACACCTGGGAAGAAACGCCCCATCCCACCCCATCCCTCCTCCCGGGGCGGTGTAGAAATCGCGAAGCAGTGAAAGAAAGGATGTGCAGCCGCGATCTTTCTTTCTTCCCAGGCCGGCCAATAGGGCGGAGGGACCTGAAGACCCCCGGGGGCTTTTCAATTGGGGGGGGGAACCCTTGATATACCCACCCACCCCCCACCAAAACGGGTGGGTGGGGGGAGGGGTTAAAAAATCGCTAAAATAAAAAATCTTCCTTTCTTCCCAGGCGGCCAGGAGGGGTGGGGATGGAAGCCCAGCGGGGGACGGAGACCCCCGAGGCTCTTCTGGGGGGGGAAAGGAAAGACCCCCCTTGATATACCTTTCCACCCCCACCAAGGCCGGGGGAGAGGGGCTTAGAAATGGCGAAGCCACTTTCACTGATGAAGCCGCGTAAATAGGGAGGAGGGACCACCACCACCCCCCGGAGACCCCCGCCCCAGGGCTGTTCGAGGGGGTGGGGGAAGGAAAGACCCCCTTGATGTACCCACCCACCCCCACCACCACCAAGGCCGACGGGGGCCCCTTGGATAGGAGCAAAGCCTTTGGAGTTTTTTCCGGGATGGGGAGTGGGAGTGGAGGGGAGTCTCTTTACCTGCCCGGGCCAGGGTCTCGGCGCCTCCATGACTGGGGTGGCAGCGCCTCTCGACGAGAACAAAGGCAGGGGTTTGGGGGAAAGAGGGGGGGGGGAGGGCGACTCGGCGACGCCGCCCCGGCTCCGCCCGCTGGAAGGAGGGTCGGAGAGGAGGAGCGGAGGGCGGGCTCTGGCGCTGGCGCTGGCGCCCGCGGGCGACGCAAGGGCCGGGCGGGGCTCCTTTCGGGGAGGGGCGGGGCTCACACACACACACACACATACACACACATATACAGAGTCTCTCTTTCTCTCCCGCCCGGCTGCGGAGCATGGGACTTGCGGGAAGAGAGGCTGCTCTGTCTGTCTATCTCTATCTGTCTGTCTGTCTGCCTATCAGTTTTCATCAATCACTCTCTCTCTCTCTTTCTTTGTCTATCTCTATCATTTTTCATCAGTCTCTCTTTTTCTTTCTTTCTCTCTGTCTGTCTATCTCTATCTTTTTTCATCTCTCTTTCTCTCTCTCTATCATTTATCATCTATCACTCTCTTTCTCACTCTATCTCTATCTGTCTATCTTTATTTATCTTTCTATCTCTCTATAGCTATCTCTTTATATCTGTTGCATAATTTTAAGGATCAGACTCAATAAATGATTTAAGAATAAAGTATTCAAACATAACACTGTTTATTTACAGTAGGCATTCTATATTCTCTAAGTACTCATAGATAGAAGCAAGGAGGAGGTGCATACAACCCCTTTTATGTTCACAAGGTGGAGTAAAAGGATGGGAGTGGTTACATATGAATATATTAGGAGAGGAAGAATAAATTAACCCCTAATACCCCGAGTATATACAGTTTCCCTATTAGAGAATAAGGCATTTACTTGTGACAAATCCCCTTCTAAATGCCGATTCGATATACAACAATAATTACATTCAGAGTCAGAACAATACAAAACTTGTAATTTGGAAGTTAAATATTTGTGTTGTTTAGATGGCAAAGGCTTAGTCAATATGTCAGCTATTTGTTCTGATGTTTCACAGTGAACTGCTTTAATAAATCCATCTTGAGATAATTGTCTCACGTGCTTGAATTTTATATCTATATGTCTGGATCTTTGACCAATAGCATCAGACCTAGATATCTCAATAGCAGCTTTGTTATCTTCGTGTATGATAAATGGTAATGAGGGTTTCTTCCAAGTATTTGACAATAAATCATTAAACCATACAAGATTGTTGGAGGCTTTGGACAAACAAACATATTCTGCCTCAGTTGTTGATGTGGCTACTAAATCCTGTTTTCCAGTATACCAGTAAACTGGACAATCGTTAAGAAAAAATATATAACCTGATGTGCTTTTTCTACATATGGTATCACCTGCCCAATCCGCATCAGCGTAACAGGTGAGGATGGGCTCTTTGATATTATTAGGTTCCAGTAGTAAACAGAAATCTAAGCTGTGCTTTAAGTACCTTAATATTCTTTTAACGGCTTCCCAATGATACATTAAGGGTTTGCTAACGTATCTGGATAACAGATTGAGGGGTAATGCAATATCAGGTCTAGTCCAATTGGAAATATATAAGAGGGAACCAATAACTGATCTGTAGAGTGTATTATCCTTAAATTCAGGGGATGATTCATCTATGTTCCTTAAGAAGTCTGTTTGCATAGGAGTGTCACAAGGTTTAGCATCATTTAAATTACACTTGTTTAGTAGTTCTATAATCTTATCTTTCTGAGAAAGTTTGAATCCTTTTTTGGTTTTACTGATTTGAACTCCAAGATATTTATTTACCTTTCCTAATGATTTTAAAGAAAAATGTTCATTTAGTTTTGTTACAAATGCATCTCTTTTTTCTTTATGTTTACCTATATACAAAATATCATCCACATAAATTAACACAAATTCTAAGGAGTCATCCTCTTTTTTAACAAAGAAACAGTTGTCTGCAGTAGTGGCATTGAAATTCATAGTTTTGAGTACTTTGACTAAACATTCATACCAGCGTTTGCCAGATTGTTTTAACCCGTACAAACTTTTATTTAATAACCACGTTTCATTTTTGTTTGTGTATTGACTATGAGGTGCTCTTACATATATCTCTTTGTCAAGTTTTGCATGTAGATACGCAGTCTGTATGTCATATTGGAATACATTAAGGTTAAGTGCAGATGCTATAACTAAAGCTGTTTTGACACTCAGTTCTTACTGTGGGAGAATATGTGTCTGTGTAATCCTCAGGATATTTTTGAGCATAACCTTGTGCAACTAATCTAGCTTTATATAATGTGTTGCCTTCTTCCAGATTTTTAATTTTGTATATCCACCTGGTGCCTATAATAGTTTTATCCTTAGGTGCAGGTGTAGGTGTGAATACATTTAATCCTCGTAAACTGTCCATCTCCTTGGTCATGGCTAATTCCCATTTTCTTCTTTCTTCAGTGGGAAGCTTTAATACTTCCTCGTATGTGTTTGGCGTTGATGTTTAACTATCCATGTACATTACGTAATCTTTGTATTTGCTTGGCACTTGATTTCTGTTACATCTGATTATTTTTTCTGGTTTACTATCGTTATCGTGTAAGTATCTTGCCTGCTTTTTTGTTAATGAATCTGTCTTTATTCTGTGTTGACTATTTATCCATGTTTTATTTTTGCTTTTATGTGTGTTGTGATTGCATCCTTCTCTATCTATTTTATCTTGATGTTCAGTGTCTGAGCTTGTGATTGGGAATATTTCATTAAGATGTATTTTAGACCAATTGGCCTGTTCATGAAATACAGCTGTTCTAGAAATTATAAATTTGTTGTTATTATCAATAAATCTGTACCCTTTTGTGCCTGTTTCGTATCCCATGAATCTAAGTCTTCTGGACACGTTCTCTCCTTTACGCCTCAATTGTTTTGGTATGTGTACATCCGCTGTGACTCCAAATATGTGCATGTGTGCTATTTTGGGTTTTCTATTGTACATTAATTCATATGGTGTCTTGTTTATAATACTGGACCAAGTTCTATTTTGTGTATAATTGGAATATTGTAATGCTTCTGACCAGAATTGTTTTCCTAAACCAGCATCTTCTAATGTGCATCTAATCATGGTTTGTAATGTCGAGTTCTTTCTCTCTACTACTCCATTTTGAAATGCAGAGAAAGGGCTAGACGTGAAATGTAGCATCCCTTTTTTTTTTAGCCATTGGGAGAATTCTTTTGACATGAATTCAGATCCCCTATCTGTCATGATTTGTTTTATTTTAATATTATGTTGTGTTTCTACACGTTTGTAAAACTCTTTGAATTTCTGAAATGTTTCATCTTTGTGTTTTAAAGTATAGACAAATCCATAACGGCTATAGTCATCTACAATAGTCAGAAAGTATCGTTTTCTATATGTGATTGATGGTGTTAATGGACCAACCAAATCCATGTGTACCAAATCAAAAATTTGATTAGTTGATCTTGTTGCCTTTCTTGGTTTGGGGCTAGTTCTGAGTTTTGTGGACTTACATACTGAGCATTCCAAATAGTTTTTACAATTTTTTATTTTAACACCTTCAGCATGTTCAATCATTTTTTGTACTACAGGAAAACTAGCATGTCCTAATTTCCTATGTAAAACATGCGCACATTCATCGTGGATTGGTTTTCCAATTGTAGGTTTTTTGTTATTGGATGTGTCATTAGTAGATGTGTCTTTGTGGCTATGAATTGTTTCATGTTCCTCATTATCACTATTGCTATTGTCTCCATTATCTATGTTATTGTCATCCTCCATGTTGGAATCAATGTTGTGTAACCATCTTTCTTTTGTGATTAAATATGGTAGACCTCCTTTGATAATCACACTACCTAAGCTTGTTTTGTTTTTCTCTAGTGTTGCTTTTCCCTTTGAGAAAACTATATTTATGTCAGAATCTCTACTTAGTTTTATTGCACTAAGTATGTTATGAGGTATTTCTGGTATTAGTAATACCCCCTCTATTTTTCCTAGACCGGGTAAGTTTACATTTCCTCTACCAATAACTTGAACTTTTTCTTGATTGGCTACTTTGATTACAAATTTATCTTCTATAAATGAAGATAATATACTTTTGTTGTGTGTTGTGTGATTAGTTGCCCCAGAGTCAATGAGCCAATCATTGTCCCCTGAATGTTGTATGTTAGTTGTATTATGTTTGTTTAATCCATTTAGTGAACCAGATCTTCTATCTCTTGAATTATCCCTGCCCCCTCTATGTTCTCTATAATTGGGTGAGCTTCTATATCTATGTCTATCAATGGATGATTGTCTGTTATGGTATCTACCTCTATAGTCAAGTTTTTGCCTTTCTCTAAGGAATTTAGGACAATCTCTTCTACAATGTTCTTTAGATCCACAGTTGTGACATTCAATTGATTCTCGATATTTTTCTTGGAATGCTACTTTCTTATATTGTCTATGTTCTATGTGATTATTACATCGACTCCTTCTTGAATTATCTTCAGCTATTAGCTTATTTGATAAATTCTCTATGGACAAGTATCCTAAATTAATTGTGTCTAAATGTGATATATAGTTATCCCATGATGGGTCTAATGAATTAATGATAACACTCTTCATTGTTTGATCTGAAATTACCTCTCCCCTTAAATGCAGCTCTGCTCTGATTTTGTTTAGAGATATTAAATGTTCACTTATAGTAACCCCTGGCTTTATCCTAGCTGAGAAGAAATCTTTGGACATTCTTGTAGTAGTCGCTACACTTTCACTATGAAACAATTTAAACATGCATTGAATAATTTCTGAGACAGTCAAATTATGCTTAATACTATGGTACATAGCAGGAGATATACTGGATATTAATAGGTAAAATGCTCTGTGGTGTAGGCAGTCCAATTTTAGAGTCCAAGGTCTTTTGGGGGGGTTAGTAATAAAGAATAATAAGTTTTCTTTTAGAAAAACAACCTGAAGTTGTTGACACCATTCCTGCAAATTAATACCATCTATTCTCAGTTTTGGGAAATCATTGGGCAAATTCCCAATATTGTTAGCTCCATTACTTACAACTGGAGGTAGTTCGTGATCTTGCAAGTGTTGATAGTTGCAGAATGGTGTAGGTATGCTTGCAACGAGTCTGAATGGCTCTCTCTGCTCTTCATGTCCTCCGTAGTTGTCTGCGTATGTTCGCGCATGCGCGTTGCTCATTTCGCTTCTGGAGCTGTCGGGGGAGGTTCTCGCTGCTGCAGCTCCCTCGTAGCGTCCTTCTTCCGACGAATCGGTCTCTGGTTCGATCTTGGGTGTCCAGGTGACAGCAGGCGCTCGTTTCTTTTCGTTGAGATGATTCTTGTTGAGATCGCTGGTTCCTGGGATCGTCTGTGGCGTGGGGTGGTATTTGCAGGGCTCTCTGGGTTCAGGCGTCGGTGCTCTCGTCGTTTGGATAGAAGCGGGTAGATTCTGAGATGTTTGCTTGCTTGCTTGTCTTTTCTTTATTTCTCGATTACTAGCTTTTGTTGATTCTTTTGTAATTCTTAATTTTGGACCGAATGTTGCAAAAAGCGTTTTCATTGCTGATTCTATTTGCATTTCAATTGAAGTTTCTTCGATGTCTGTGTCTGATTCTTCTGAAGAGTAAATTTTCTCCTTTTTGCTTTTTGCATCATGTAAGGCTTTTCGTGCCAGACATTTTGAATTCTGCTTTCTGATTGGCTCTGCTTCGCTCATCTTAGTGGTCTGTTGGAACCAAGATGGCTGCCATTCAAAATTTTGTGTGGGACCGTTAGTCTTCTTCTTTGTTATATTCTTATCCACAGGCGATTCGCTCACCATTTTTGATTCTTTAGATTCATCTGTTACGATGTGTTTCTCTCTCACTGCTCCGCTGTTTTTTATTATGTCTTGGAGGTTCGCGATGAGATTTTCGTCATCCTTTTGACTTTTCAAAAGTCTCAGTATCTCTGACCTGAGTTCGTTGTTTTCTATCTCGTTCTCTTCTTGGTCATCAGTTTCATCCATTATCTCTTCGTTGTCTGTAGTGCAGTCTTCAGATTCTCTTGATATTACAGTTGTGGATTCATCTATCATTTCTTGATCCGCTTCCATTTCTTTACTGTGTGCCCTGGTGTTGGGTCTTTCTCTTTTGTTTCTGGAGTTTTCTCTTTTAGGCATATCTAAAGTTTTATTGAGTCAATTCAACCATCCTCTGCTACCAGATTGTTGCGTAATTTTAAGGATCAGACTCAATAAATGATTTAAGAATAAAGTATTCAAACATAACACTGTTTATTTACAGTAGGCATTCTATATTCTCTAAGTACTCATAGATAGAAGCAAGGAGGAGGTGCATACAACCCCTTTTATGTTCACAAGGCGGAGTAAAAGGATGGGAGTGGTTACATATGAATATATTAGGAGAGGAAGAATAAATTAACCCCTAATACCCCGAGTATATACAGTTTCCCTATTAGAGAATAAGGCATTTACTTGTGACAATATCTATGTATCATTTATCATCTCTTTCTTTCTTTGTCTATCATTTATCATCTATCACTCTCTTTCTTTCTCACTATCTCTCTCTCTCTCTATCTCGCTATAGCTATCTATCTCTTTATATCTCTCTTATCATTTATCATCTCTTTATTTCTATCTCTCTCTCATTTATCATCTCTCTCTCTCTTTCTCATCAATTATTTTATATGTTTTTCTCTCTGTCTCCCTCGTTCTCTCTCATTCTCTCATTTTTCATACTGCAGCATTGAAACCAAACCATGGTTTAATGCGACACGAGAGATCGGCCAAGATTAAGCCCTGACTTATTGATTTACAGGCAGTCCTCCCCTTGCGACCACAATTCAGACCCCCCAAAATTTACATCGCTAAGCGAGACAGGTGTCAAGTGAGTTTTGCCCCCTTTTTACGACCTCTCGGGCCACGGTTGCTAAGTGAATCGCTGCAATATGGTCGGTAAGCAAATCTTGTTTCCTTCCCCATTTGCCGGTCGGACGGTCTCAAAAAGGGATCAGGTGACCCTGGGACACCGGCACCATCATAAAGGCGAGTTGACAAGCCTCCGAATGTTGATGCTGCAATGGTCGTAAGTGTGAGACACAGTCCTAAGTCCCTTTTTTTTCCCCAGGGCCGTTGTCACTTTGAATGGTTGCTCAATGAACCTGTCATAACTTGAGGACCAGCCATATTTGGCTTCTTCGTGGTAAAGTTCTCTCAGGGACAAAGGCGAAGAGGCAAATAAACAGATTGGGAGCCAAGAAATATATCGGTTTTATTTAATGGCAGAAAATCCAGAACTCACCGCTTTCATTGGGAATTCCAGATACAATTTGTCCCCCCAAAATTGAAGAGAAATATGAATGGAGTGGCCATCTTGATTCTTGATGCTCTGAGGATACGATGAGGAAGGATTTAATGCCCTGTTTCTCAACCTTGGTCATTTTAAAAGGGCTGGATTTCAGCTCCCAGAATTCTTCAGCCAGCATGCAGGCTTTGAAGTCCATCCTTCTTAAAGCATGCGGGCTGGGGGATTCTGGGAGTTGAAGTTCTGCCCTCTTAAAGCAAACTGGCTGGTGGGATTCTGGGAGTTGAAGCCCATCCTCTTAAAGCATGCTGGCTGGGGAATTCTGGGAGTTGAAGTCCATCCTCTTAAAGCATGCTGGCTGGGGGATTCTGGGACTCAAAATCTACTAAAGCATGCCGCTTGGGGAATTCTGGGAATTGAAGTCCGTCTCTCTTAAAGTGATCAAACAGTGATTTAATAAAATATTTCCACCATGGAAGAAATCTCCCATCATGCTGTGGGTTGAAAAGTCCGGCGGATTCCCCAAAAATCCACCTTTGGTGGACAGAGACCCCCAAACCCAGCAGGAAAACACACCCACTCCCACAATTACGTTGCAGGGTCCGCCACTCGATTCTCTCTTCTTAACTCTGGTACAGAGAAGATTCCAGAGGCTGTCAGAAAAAAGAAGTCAAAATAACACAGGATATGTAGGCAGTCCTCGACATACGACCAAAACCAATCCCCAAAGTTTTGTTGCTAAACTTGCAGCTATGATGATCCACAGGAAGTCCTCGGCCTTACGACCACAATCGAGCCCACAATTTATGTCACTAAGCGAGACGGCTGTTAAGTGAGTTTTGCCCCATTTTACAACCTATTTCACCACCATCATTAAGCGAATTGCCGCAGTTATTAAAGTTAGGCACATGGTCATTAAGTGAATCTGGCTTCCCTGTTGACTTTGCTCGTCGGAAGGTCGCAAAATGGGATCGTGTGACCCCAGAACACTGCGACTGTCATAAATGCGAGTCAGTTGCCAAGCATCTCAGTTTTGATCATGTGGCCATGGGGAAGCTGCAATGGTCATAAGTGTGAAAAACTGTCATAAGTCACTTTTTTCAGGGCCGTTGTAACTTTGAACAGTCACTAAGCTGTTGTTTAGCAAATTGCTGGCCCCCACGGAGAGGGCTCGCAACTTGGGCATCCTCCTGGATTCACGGCTGTCTTTAGAAGAGCACTTGATGGCCGTGACCGGGAGGATTTTTCATCAGGTTCGCCTGATTCGACAGTTGTGTCCCTTTCTGGATCAGGTCTCCTTACGCACGGTCACTCATGCCCTTGTCACTTCCCGTCTGGATTACTGCAACGCTTTCTACATGGGGCTCCCCTTGAGGAGCACCCGGAGGCTCCAACTGGCGCAGAGTGCGGCCGTGCGGGTGGTTATGGGAGCGACATGGCGTTCCCATGTAACACCTCTCCTGCGCGAGCTGCACTGGCGCCCGGTGGTCTTCCATGTGCGCTTCAAGGTCTTGGTTACCACATTTAGAGCGCTCCATTGCTTAGGACATGGTTATCTACGGGACCGCCTGCTGCCACCAGTAGCCTCCCACCAGCCGGTACGCTCTCATAGAGAGGGGCTCCTCCGGGTGCCGTCGGCCAAATAATGTCGACTGGCGGCCCCCAGGGGAAGAGCCTTCTGTCGAGATCCCCTCGACACTCCGAGCTATAGTAGCGACCGTGGATCCTGTAGCGACTTTGGATCCTGACGTTATACACAATACCTGAATCAGCGGCAAGGGGGGGTTGGTTTGGGTATACTGTTCACACTGGTGGTGGGGGTGCTTAGCGTAACGATAGGCGGCCGGTCACGCTGCGGTCGGGGTGGAGGGTTTCGTTGTGCCGCCCTTCCGTTCTACTAGGATGATGAAATTGCTGAGTCGCGCATGGGCAGAAGCCACGATAACCCGGAAGGGCGAGCAATCAGCTGTAATTGAAGGTGCGAGTATTTAAACGGCGTTGGAAGGCAGCCGCTCCCAACGCCGACTTTGTGTATCGCAGCATCAAATGTCAGGCTTGCTGCTGACGCTGCTGGTAATCAGTTGAAGTAAAAGCGTTTCCAACAACCGAGATCTGTTCGTAGCGTTTTCTTTCTTCACCGGACCGGACACGCAGCTGACGACCTGACGACCTGATAGAAAGTAGGCATTGTTTTCTCTTCGTTGGTTTGACCTGCTGGTTCCATGTTTGATATGGCGGAAGGCACGGCGGCCGGTTCACCGGTGACTGAGGAGACAGCGGAGGATACTGTGGTGGAGACGATACCGGGTATCCAGGTAACGGAGGAGGTGGTGCTGCTGATGGTGTGCCCCAAGGAGAGACCGTCGCAGCAGGGGGAGGGCGTTCCCCTCGATGTCAAAGACTGTGGTCCCAGCAGACTGAAAACTGATTTGGGTGAGTGGTGGCAGAGCTCTGCTATTACCGGCCCAAAACAGCTGTCACCCCAGCTGGGAGAGACATCCTTCCAAGGGTGGAGGGAGAGAAGATGGATGGAGGATGAAGAATGTGACTGGAGTTACTCCACGGGATTGGGAGCCTCCACCCTAAACATTTTGCGGGAAAAGTTTGGAGAGGCTAGTTTCCGGGATGCTCCCTCCTGGCAGCCATGGGCGACGGGCCAGGATGCTTGGCACGGTCAAGGGGAAACCCGGAGCAGCACTGGAACCCGCTTCCATTTGGCGAGCCCGAAGCTTCGTATCGACAAGGGAGTGTATAGACCCGGCAGGCGCGACCCCTCCCCAGCCTCTGGCCCTACTCCTTCCTTGCTGGGGGATGTGGGGGGGCCCAGGACCAGGAGGCCCCAAGGCGACATGGCTGTCACTGCGTTTTTGTATTTACCAGCTGAGCTCATTATTTCTGGACTATCAGACTTTCCGTAGCTTGCCAAGAATCCTTTTTTTTTTTTATTGAAAAGTTTTACAAAACAGAAATACAGAAATTTTCCCCCCCATGTTCCCCCGACCCTTTCCCCCCCTTCATCCCACCCTCCCCCCCGACTTCCCAGAGCAAAATACAAGGTATTTCATTTAATCAAACATAAACTAGATTAATCTACTTATCCTCAAAGTACTGCCTCCCCCACTGAAACCTTAACTCCACTACAAATAACCAAATACTTCTAATACTAACATTCATTCATAAGCTATTTGATATTTTCTTGTCTGATACTTATTTTGAATATAATCAATCCATCTTCTCCATTCCAATACGTATCTTTCTTGCGTGTGGTCCTTCAAATACGCTGAGATTTTTGCCATTTCTGCTAGGTTTGTTACTTTCAATATTCACTCTTCAATAGTAGGCAAAGAGTCCTTCTTCCAATATTGAGCTACCAGCAGCCTAGCTGCTGATATTAAGTTCAAAATCAATTTAGTCTCTGAAACTGTACAGTCCGTAATTATACCCAATAGAAACAATTGAGGAGTAAATTTCAACCTTCTTTTCAAAATGTTCTGCATCACCCACCAAATTTTTATCCAAAATGCCTTGATTTTTTTACAGGTCCACCATATATGATAATAAGTTGCATCAAAACATTTTATAAAAATTCTCTCTCAAATTTTGTGCTTGTGTAAATTTAACATTTCTGACCCAAATCTTTTCCCACGTTTCCATCATCACTGGTTCCTGAAAGTTTTGTGCCCATTTTATCATACAATCCTTAACCAATTCTGTTTCTGAGTCTATTTCCAGTAATGCATTATACAACCTTTTAATATGCATCTGACTTTGATCTCTAATATTATTCATATGTATTAAGATACCCCTCACATAGGCCTTACTAGCATCCCAGACCATTTCCATAGGAGTACCCTTGTTCATGTTAATAACAAAAAATTCTCTCATTTGTTTTTTAAGCTCCTTTACATTTTCTTCATATCTAAATAAATTTTCATTCAACCTCCAAGACCTCCTTTCTCCCCTCTCCTGTTCAAATTCAATCCAGACCGGACTATGATCAGTTAAAGTTCTTGGACATATCTTCACCCTGGAAATAAAATCATTTGTGATTAGTATAAAATCAATACTGGAGAAGGATTGGTGTCTATCAGAAAAAAAAGTAAAATCTTTTTCCTCCAGGTTACGTTCTCTCCAGATATCTCTCAGTTCTATATCTTCCATCATATCAAAAAAAGATTTAGGTAGTTTTGCACGTGCTGAAGTCTTTGATAAGCTTCTTTTATCTTTCTGCGTATCAATTACTCCATTCCAATCATCCATTAATATAAAAGATTTATAGTCCCACTGTATTATTTTAGTATGTAAAAATTTATAAAACTTGTCTTGTTGCTGGTTAGGGGCATATATTCCAATAAGAAGCATTTTTCCAGACTGTGTCAATAATTCAATTGCAATATATCTTCCTTGATCATCTGCCTCAATTAGATTAGCTGATAGTCCTTTCCTTACATATATGACTAGTCCATTTTTCTTCTCTGGCGCTGATGCCACAAAATTTGTACCTAATCTTGAATTTATCAAATATTTTTGGTCTGATAATCTAATATGTGTTTCTTGTAAGCAAATAACATCGTTGTTAAATTGTTTCAAGTAGTGAAATACTTTCTTTCTTTTTTGTGGTGAATTTAGGCCATTAACATTCCAAGATAGGAATTTAGTTGCCACCTTTAGCCTTTCGAAGCCTTGTGAGCATCAGCTGAAGCTCCTCCTCCACCTTACTCTTCGGCCTAGCTCCCCCCACTGCTTCTGTTTTTTGGACTTCTTGAGATGGATCTTGAGATTGTTGCCCTTTTGATTGTTGTTGTTGCAATTTATAAGTTGATCAGGTCAGTCATTGTGCTTTCAGCTCTCCCTTCTTAGGTGGTTCCAAAGTTGGGGGTAAGCCCCCAAAATAATAATTCCTCCAGCTGCAGCTTCAGTGTAGGTTTGTATCTGTTTTCCATCTTTTTCTTGTTGTCTTTCCTGCTTCTCAACATCTTTGGAGGAATCTCTTTCAGAACCACCACCTCCTGCCCAGCCACCTGAACTTTATTCTTGTAAGAAGCTTGTAGAATTTCATTTCTGATCCTCCTAGTTGTAAAGTAGATCACCACATCTCTTGGCAGCTGTCTTTGTTTTGCCAACCAGGAATTAACCCTGTAAATTTTATCAATTTGGATTGCCACATCTTCTGGTCTTTCTTTAATTATCTCTGCAATAGCATCAGCACAAATGTCTTTTAAATTTTCTTTGCTATTTTCCTTCAGGCCTCTCAATCTCAGAGCAAACTCCATAGATCTGTATTGTAACATTACCAATTCATCATCCACTTTCTCTGTTCTAGTCATGACATCACCCATTTTGCTTTCCAAATTTAAGTTGGCTTCATTAATTTCTTCAACTTTCCCATCAAGCTGAATAACAAGGTTTGAGAGTCCTGATACAGCAAAAACAATATCATCTCTTATTTTATCGTGCTCCTTTGCAACTGCTCCCTTGATCGAGCTTATGTCTTCCTCAATTTTCTTAAATCTCCCTTCAACAAGTAATGTTAAATTGTTCATTGCTTCTCTCATTGCTGTTGCTTGATTATTCATGGCTTCTTTCATAGCTTCCTTAAAATCATTAAGTGCTGCATCTTGACTCTGGGTCTGGCTCTGTGTATCAGCCGGAAGTTGTGCTTTCTGTGTCACCACTGACACAACTGGAGAGCCTCCCCCTCCTTTAACAAATCCTGGTTTCACTTGTCTAGAAGCCATTTTTTTTTCTTTCCCCCCTCTTTTCTTTAAAAGCAACAAAGTCCTTAAAGATGTTAATTTATAGTCTCTAATTTGCCAGACAGAGTAGTTTTTTTTTCCCTCTTCCCTCCGCACTCTCAGTTCCCAGCAGTTAATAGGCAGCTAATCCACTCTCCCAGCACAAAGTTCTCAAGCACTTTTGTTTTTGGCTTTCACTTTCAAAGCCCTAACAAAGACGCCATCTTCTGCCTCCTGCTCAAGATTCAAATTGAAACGGACTTCCGGTGGCTCCGTGGACCGACGAGGACGGTCTTTATAGACCGCCAGCCACCCGATCTGTTAAAACCGCCCTGACAGCGCTAAACAGCTGTCCGGCGGTTTGAAAAAACTCTCCTTCGGGCAAAGAAGGAGAGGAGAGTCGGAGGGGGTGGGTAGAGCTCCCCGTAAGTCACTGGATTAATTCCAGGGACTCGGAGGGTGAGAGCTCCCCAGTTCACCCCTCCCAGTGCTCCGGATCGCTGGTGCCTCTGTTTATCAGAGCAAGTCGTCTGCGTCCAATTCTGCCGGCAAACAGTGAGTTCTAATGATTTCTATCAAGGCAGACAGAGCGGAAGCAAGAGTGCAAGCTTTTTAAAAGAAACAGAACTTAACTCCGTGATTACATTGTTGCAAACGGAGCTCTCCTGAGCTGGAGGCTGGAGAGGAAGCCTTTGTGATGGGCGGAAGGGAAAGTGAAAGTTAAAGTGAAATTGTTTGTTAAGAGCCCTCTGTCTGAAGAGTAAACTGCTGGGGATTGAGCATAGCTTGAAGAGTGGATTGTTTTTTTTTTGGAAAAACTTTGAAATATACTTTCTAAGACTGTTTATAAGATTCTGTGGCTGCAAAAGGGAAAAAACTATTTTTAAAATAAAATGGCTGCTAAACAACTAAAGCCACCAACTTCTAAAGGGGGAGGAGGTTCCCCTGTAGTGACTCAAAAACAACTTCCGGCTGATACACAGTCACAAGACCTTAAAGAATTTATAATGGGTGCCCTGAATAATCAGACAGAAATGATGAAAGAATTTTCAGAGGAGTTAAAGAAACTTACAAGTGTGGTGGAGGAAAAACATAATGAAATAAGAGATGATATTGTTTTTGCAGTTTCAGGACTGGCTACTCATATGTTAAAGATTGAGGAGAGAGTACGGGAAATTGATGATGCTAACTTGGAGATTGCAACTAAATTAGGAGAGGTTATGATACAAACAGAGAAAGTGGATGATGAAATGGTTATGTTACAATACAGAACAATGGAATTTGCCCTGAGGCTGAGAGGTTTGAAAGAAAAGAGTGGTGAAAATTTAAAAGATGTTTGCTCCAATGCTTTAGCAGAGCTGATCTCAGAAAGGCCAGAAGATGTGGCAATTCAAATGGACAAAATTTACAGGGTTAATTCCTGGCTGGCAAAACAAAAGCAGCTACCAAGAGATGTGGTGATTTACTTTACAACAAGGAGAATCAGAAATGATATTTTGCAAGCTTCTTACAGAAACAAGATTAAAGTGGAGGGACAAGAGCTGGTGGTTCTGAAAGAGCTTCCTTCTAAAATGTTAAGAGACAGAAAGCAGTTTGGCTTTTTGGTGAATGAATTAAGAAACCAGCAGCTCCAGTACAGATGGGATGTCCCATTTGGGATAATAGTGACATACGCTGGGCAAAGATATCGTCTAAACACAGTTGGAAAGGCAAAAGATTTTTATGCTAATGTTTTAAAGGCTGGAAGGCCACCCTCACCAGGGGGTACTAGTAAGCAATTGGAAATTATACAACAAGAGAAAGATGGAGGCCAACCACAAACTTATGCCCAAGCACTAACTGGAGGAGCCAAGTTGGATGAAGATCCACTATTGAGTGGAGGTCCACCACCAACTCTTGAGTCATTAACGATGGTACAGCTGCCAAAAGATCAACGATTGACAAGAGCTACTTACAAACAACATCTGGCACAACAGCCTCAAGATTCAACCCAACAAGCCCAAAAAACACAAGCAGTGGGAGGAGCTAGGCCGAAGTCTAAAATGGCGGAGGAGGTTCAGCTGATGCTCTCAAAGCTTGGAACGCCTAGAGATGGCAAATAAATTTTTATCTTGGAATGTTAACGGTTTAAATTCTCCACAAAAAAGAAAGAAAATATTTCACTACTTGAAGCAATTTCAGAACGATGTTATTTGTTTGCAAGAAACGCATATTAAATCTTCAGATCAAAAGTACTTGATAAATTCGAAATTAGGTACACATTTTGTGGCATCAGCACCAGAAAAGAAAAATGGCCTAGTTATATATGTTAAAAGAGGCTTAGTGGCCAATTTAATTGAGGCTGACACTCAAGGTAGATATATTGCAATTGAATTAACAACACAGAATGGGAAGCTGCTTGTAATTGGAGTATACGCACCTAATCAACAACAAGATAAATTTTACAAACTTTTACATACTAAAATATTACAATGGGATTATAGATCTTTATTTCTAATGGGTGATTGGAATGGGGTATTAAATACTCAGAAAGATAAAAAAAGTCTTTCCAAGATTTCCACGCGTGCCAAGTTGCCTAAATCTTTTTTTGATATCTTGGAGGATATGGAGCTCAGAGACATCTGGAGAGAAAGGAATGTATTGGAGAGTGATTTTACCTTTTTTTCGGATAGGCATCAATCTTTTTCTAGGATTGATTTTATATTAACTACAAATGATCTTTTTTCTAGGGTGAAGAGTACGAAGATATGTCCAAGAACTTTAACTGATCATAGCCCGGTTTGGGTGGAACTAGAGCAGGAAAGAGGGGAAAGGAGGTCTTGGAGGTTAAATGAGAATTTATTTAGATATGAAGATAACTTGTGTGAGCTTAAAAAACAAATGAAAGAATTTTTTATTAACAATATGAATAAAGGAACTTCGATGGAGATGGTATGGGATGCGTGTAAGGCATATATGAGAGGAACATTAATTTTTTTGAATAATAAATATAGATTAAAACAACAAAATAGACGGAAAGAGATAGAGGAGGAAATTAAAAAGAAAGAACAATTGCTTATAATTAACCCGGGAGATAAAAAGGCAAAAGATATGATTAATATTTTAAGAGAGCAATTCAATATGTTAATGGCTGGGCAAGTAGCAACCAGCATACAATATGCCAGACATAATACATTTTGTAATGCTAATAAACCGGGGAGATGGTTAGCTTACATGATGAGGAAAAAACAGAAATCACGTGCTATAGACAAGATAGAATTTAGGGGTAAAGAGATTTATCAGCAGAACTTAATAAAAAAGGCTTTTTTGGAGTTTTATACAAAGTTATATGCTAAAGATGCAATCCAAGATGTTGATATTGATAGATATTTAAAGATGGAGATTCCTGAATTAACGCTGGAACAGAGAGAGAGATTGAATCAACCAATAACTTCCGAGGAAATAGTTGGGGCAATTAAACAATTAAAAATAGGTAAGGCTCCGGGAACAGATGGACTAACAGCTGTTTATTATAAACATTTACAATCTGAAATGCTAGAACCACTCAAAATTTTATTTAACAAAATACAAGTAGGAGGAGGGGTACCACCCTCTTGGAAAACAGCCTTTGTTTCACTAATTCCAAAGGAGGATCATAATTCCATTAAACCTGAGAATTTCAGGCCAATTTCACTTTTGAATACTGATTATAAGATTTTTGCTAAAATATTAGCTAATAGATTAATGCCAGTCATGCAACAAATAATTCACAGTGATCAAGCAGGGTTTATAAAAGGGAGACAAATGAGATATAATGTTAGACAAATTGTAAACTTACTGGAATATTTGGAAAAAAATAATCAAGTCCCTGCAGCGTTTATATTTTTGGATGCAGAGAAGGCATTTGATCGTTTGAACTGGCAATTTTTGTTTAAAATAATGGAGAAAATGCACTTTGGGGAATATTTTACACAATCAATTTCAGCGATATACCAGCAGCAAACAGCACAAATTATAGTTAATGGAGGTTTAACAGAGGCTTTTAAAATAGAGAAAGGAACAAGGCAGGGGTGTCCTCTGTCCCCATTATTATTTATTTTGACTTTGGAGGTACTATTGAATAAGATACGTGATTCAGAAAAATTGAAGGGTATTGTAATTAGACAACAAGATTATAGATTAAGAGCATTTGCAGATGACTTGGTTATTACTTTATCCCAACCTATAGAATCGGCTCCATACATATTGGATATAATTGATCAATATGGGAAAGTATCAGGATTTAAAGTTAATTCACATAAGACAAAGATGATAGTTAAAAATATGACTATACTTGAAAGAGATAAACTAGCAAGATTAACAGATTTTGAAATAGTTAAAAAGGTTAAATATCTAGGGGTATACATAGCAGCTTCAAATACAAAATTATACAAAAACAATTATGAGGTACTTTGGCAGAAGGTACAGAAGGATATGGAAAATTGGAAAAAATTACAGTTGTCTTTATTGGGAAGAATTGCAGCAATTAAAATGAATGTTTTACCTAGATTTTTATTTCTGTTCCAAATGATACCTGTGCTTAAGAAAGATGAAAATCTGAGAGAATGGCAGAAAGGTGTTAATACTTTTATTTGGGCTGGAAAAAAACCCAGAATAAAAATGAAAATTATACAAGATACACGTGAAAGAGGGGGTCTTAAAATGCCTAATTTAAGATTATATTATGAAGCAGCGGTTTTATCACAAATCAGTGATTGGTTTAATTTAACTGAGGGGAGAATTTTGAATTTAGAAGGTTATGATTTGTTATATGGATGGCATGCCTATTTGTTATATGACAAAAAAGTGGATAAAGTATTTAAGGTTCATATATTAAGAAATGCTTTGTTAAGGGTTTGGAAAAAATATCAATATAAGTTAAATTATAAGATACCTTTATGGGCAAATCCTAGACATGCAATAGAAAATATAAGTATAGAACAAAAACAGGAGGTGATTACCTATAAAGAGCTTCTTATTATGGAAAGGGGGGTAATGTATTTGAAATCTTTAGATATACTGAGAGAAGAAGGTATAATTTATACATGGTTTCAGTATGGTCAACTTCAAGCTAGATGGAAGGAAGATCAAAAAACTGGCTTTGTGCAAAATGAGGAGAATTTGGTAAAACAAATTAGAGATCAAAAACAAATGCATATTAAAAGGTTGTATAATGCTTTATTGGAAATAGATTCTGAGACGGAATTGGTTAAAGACTGTATGATTAAATGGGCACAAAACTTTCAAGAGCCAGTAATGATGGAAACTTGGGAAAAGATTTGGATTAGAAATGTGAAATTTACACAAGCACAAAATTTAAGAGAAAATTTTTATAAAATGTTTTATAGATGGCATTTAGATCCTAAAAAATTATCATGTATGTATTCTAATGTGCAAGCTAAATGTTGGAGATGTGACTGTGATGATGCAACTTATTATCATATATGGTGGACTTGTAGAAAAATCAAAGCATTTTGGATAAAGATTTGGTGGGTGATGCAGAATATTCTTAAAAAGAGACTGAAATTTACTCCACAGTTGTTCTTACTGGGTATAACTACGGACTGTACAGTTGCAGAGACTAAATTGATTTTGAACTTGATAACAGCAGCAAGATTGTTGGTAGCACAATACTGGAAGAAGGACTTTTTGCCTACTATTGATGACTGGATATTGAAAGTAACTAATTTAGCTGAAATGGCTAAAATTTCAGCATATCTGAAGGATCACACACAAGAAAGGTACATACAGGACTGGAGAAGATGGATTGATTATATACAAAATAAGTATCAGACCAAAAAATATCAAATAGCTTATGAATGATTTCTTTTATTTGTATAAGCGTTATATAAGTGATATTAGAAGTATTATGTTTAAGAAATAGGATTTTATATATGGGGGGTTAAGAATTTTTTTTATAGGGATGTTAGTTTAATGATTGGTTATGCAATTTAGATTATTGTTAAAGATTAATAGAAATACCTTGTGTTCTGCTCTGGGAAGTCGGGGAGGGGGAGGGGGGGGTTGGGAGGGGGGGTTGTGGGGAAAATGTGTTTGTTTTAAAACTTTTTCAATAAAAAAAAAAAAAGATTCAAATTGAAACAAAGTAACTTCGGAGTTAAGCTCTGTACTTTTAAGGCTTGTTCTCCTGTTTTCCGCTCTGCCTGCGCTTGGGATCAATCAAACTCACTTTTAAAAGCAGGATCGGATCGCGGCTTCTTGCCCTGCTTTTGCAGGGTCGTCCTGGCTCCGGAGCTTCTTGGCGGGCTGACTGAGGAGCTCTCACCCTCCAAGCCTCTGGGAATGATCCAGAGGACTTTCGGGGGGCTCTACTCTCGCCCACCGGCTCTCCTCTCCTTCTTTTCCCGAAGGAGAGTTTTTCAGCCGCTAGACAGCCGATTTGCGCTATCAAAGCGGCTTTAATGGAGACGCAGGGCTGGCGGTCATAAATGACCGTCCACGGAGCCTGCGGTGCCAACCGGAAGTCGCTTGCCAAGAATCCTTATCAGTAAGCTAAACTGCGCATGTCCACCCCACATTCCTTCACACACTTTCCTTTGTTCTCTTGCCAGAAAGGTCCGGCTGCTGAGAAGCAGCTGGCACGAACTTTATTTCAAAATGTAACCAATTAGATCAGTTAGTTGTTCTATTTTCTTTATAACAAATAAATGAGTTTTCTTAGAAAATATCTTCGGGTTTTGTTTTCTTAAAGTATACTTGCAAGGAAAGGTCTCGATCCGCCCCTCGTAATCAGGTGTGATTATCCGAAAAGCAGAATGGGATTAATCAGCGCCCTGACATCTGGTAGCAGAGGATGGTTGAAATTATGGCTTTTTCCTTGCTTTGTTACTTTGATAAAACCTCTAGGCTAATTAGTCAGATATTTTTTTTGCGACCGAGGAACGCTAATTAAATTATCTGCTAAGATGCCAAAAAAGAAGTAAAACAAATACAGAATGCATTTTGCCGAAGATATAGATATCTCTGCTCTCACTAATGAAGAAGCGAAAAGAATTCTACAAAGGCTTCAGGAGGAAAATAACAGAAGAGCTACTTTTGAAGATAAAGGCGAAACACTACGACTGAGGTCAGTAACGCCCCCTTCTAATTATGCAAGCTCTCAAACTGTCTCCCCAGAGCCTTCTGATTTTGTAACGCTTGGTGCAGAGCCAGATTCTCCACAAACGGCAAAGCATTTTTCCTCCTACGCAGAGAGAGAACCAATTTATTATCCCTCTCAAACCTTCAGGGTCACTCCTAAAGAGCAAGCTATAAGAAACTATCATAACCAGATAGAAATTTTTGAACAGAAGCTATCCCAGGCAAAAATGGCTTTGTTTATGCTTGAGCAAGATAAGAGAGAGTCTAGTGCTTTCAAAATCTCTAAAAGCACCATTTTGGCTTCTTCTTCGGAGCCAAAGAAGTGTCAGGCCAATCAGAACAGAGAGCTGTGCACACGTCAAATGAAATTCTTTCTGATCAGATTACAAATGCCACGAAAGCAGAAAGAGCTGAGCTGCCCGAAACTAAAGGTGCAGCACCATCTGCTGGCGAAAGTAATTTACTAGAGAAAGCTGCAATGCCACAAGTGTCTCCACAGGCTCAATCTCCAGCACCCCCTGGTGGTGCTGGTGTCCTTTTAGATGGAACACAACAAAGCTTAATGCAGCAAAGGCAAATGACTGGGTCTCCAGCAGGCCATGTCAATATTGCAGCTCAAGCACAAATGGCAGCTGGAACACAGCAGATTCCAGTACAACAACCAGGGCCAGCTCCTGGTCCACCTCCAGCGCAACAAGTGCCTTTACTTCCACAGCCAGCACCTCAAATGCACATTCCTCAACAGGCATTTTCTGTTGCTCCACTGGCTGGTGAGTCCAAATTAAAGATGTCAGGACAGAATTATAAGGCCTGGGTCAGTGAGATTGGATTGTTACTTCGTAGAGAAGGCACTCACTGTATGATTTTTAATCCGCCTGCTCAGCCATGGTCTCCTGCAATAAGAGATTTAGAAATTAAAGCTTGCACAACATTATTGATGTCCATGGATACTGAACTGCAGGTTACATTTTCGCCTGATGCAACAGCCCAACAAATTTGGGCCCAATTGGAAAATTGCTACAGGCCTGTCTCAATTGAATCTTCATGTTTGCTCATGTCTCAATTCCATGGTTCGAGATTGAAACCTGGTGAACAAATTGGAGGACATTTGACCAAACTGAAAGGACTGAGAAGAGAATTGAGAGAAAGAGGCTATAATATTGATGATATTCAAATGATCAGCATTATCATTAATTCTTTGAACTATGAATGGAAAGATGCCATTACAAAGATTAACCAAGTCCCTATTGCTCAACGCACAGTGGACAATGTATGCAGACTTTTAATTGAAGAAGAAGCACTCATGTTAGCCATGCCACACTTGAAAGGACCACCCGCATCAAGAGCTCCAGCTAGGCGCCCCTTCCGAGGAAGGACCTATGCTCCAAGGATGCCAAGATGCTACATCTGTGATCGTGTGGGACATGCCACCCGGGATTGTCCCCAACGAGTTCCAGCTCCCGTCACGTACCAGCCCAGAGGAACAGACTCCAGAGGCAGAGGCAGAGGTGGAAGACAAGGTCGTCGTGGTCCCCGGCGTGATCCACAAGGTCCACTCGCCACATTGGCTTTAACCAATGATCCACAACCTCAACCAGAGTACGACAGACGACTCCTGTGGACTTTGGACAGTGGTGCAGCTTTGCATGTTACCTACAGAAAGGAACTTTTTACAGAGATGCACGAGCCTGAACCTGAACTACGTGAACTTTATTCTTTTTCCAATCATCTTTGTCAGGACAAAGGAAAAGGAACTGTTTATGTTGAAGAGCTCGATGCATTCCAGCAGCTCAACACGAGTATCTGCGTAAGAAGATGTGCCTTATTTGATGATGTACCTGATATTCGCTCAACTGGCAAAAGAAGGGGATTGTCACTGCGTTTTTGTATTTACCAGCTGAGCTCATTATTTCTGGACTATCAGACTTTCCGTAGCTTGCCAAGAATCCTTATCAGTAAGCTAAACTGCGCATGTCCACCCCACATTCCTTCACACACTTTCCTTTGTTCTCTTGCCAGAAAGGTCCGGCTGCTGAGAAGCAGCTGGCACGAACTTTATTTCAAAATGTAACTAATTAGATCAGTTAGTTGTTTTATTTTCTTTATAACAAATAAATGAGTTTTCTTAGAAAATATCTTCGGGTTTTGTTTTCTTAAAGTATACTTGCAAGGAAAGGTCTCGATCCGCCCCTCGTAATCAGGTGCGATTATCCCAAAAACAGAATGGGATTAATCAGCGCCCTGACAATGGCTCCCAACAAGTGAGCCAGGTGGGTGCACGTGGTCATACTAGTCAACAACGAGGAGGTGTTGGAGTCGCTCAGGACGCTCGGCCGGTGGGCCCGGCTCCTGTGTGGGTGCCTGGTATAGGCCAACACCAACAACAAGTTTGGGGCCCTCCCCCTATACAGGCCACATTTGATGGGAGTGCAGACAGGGTGTCTTTGTTTCTGAGTCAGATACTCAGTTATATGGACCTTTACGGTTGTCTTTACCCGTTGCAGTGGGCCATGGTGGTCGCTATCATCACTGTCTTAACGGGTGAAGCAGCTGATTGGGTCGCTGATTTGCATAGTGACCATGCGAAGGAATTAGCAAACGTGGGACTGTTCCTGGAGGCATTGCGCTGCCACTTTGAAGACCAGTCAAGAATATAGCTGCTTGAAGGCGAGTTGGTAGCTCTTAAACAGGGGGGCCGACCCGCTAGACAGTATGTCAAAGAATTCCGTACAGTGGCTGGTCGCCTACGTACGTGGCCCGAACGTCTGTTAGTACATCAATTCCGACTGGGGTTAGATAGAGAACTACAGCAAGCGTGTGTGTACCGAGGGCTGTCGCCTAAGCTATCGGAGTGGTTCAGCGCGGCGGTGGACTTAGACGTCGGCTTACGAGAGTTCCGTACATGGGGAGTGAGTAGTATTCCTTTCCCACCTCGGCAGAGTGTAGAGAAACCACCGAGCCCCCCGGGGGGTGACCTCCTCCCCGCCTCGCTCTCTTGTTCCCATGGGGAGGGGTTCGATCCACTGTTTCCGGTGCAACCAACTGGGCCACCGGGCCACTGACTGCCCCATGCCTCCTATTCCAGCCGCCACTGCCCGGGTTCCACCATCGACTGGGAGAGGTCGTGAGCGGGCCCGGTCTTCATCCGAATGGTCCAGAGCAACCACACCTACGCCGTCAAGGGGTATTCGAGGGACGAAAGTGGAGTCGGAAGCTCCTCTTGGCCAAGGGAGTGGTCCGGTAGCATCGGACAGCAGCGATGATGAAGCACCAGCTGATCCTATGGTAAGTGACCCAGTACATCCTTTCGTTATCCCAGTTACCCTGAGGCATCTTCAGACTGCAAAAGCAATCCAGCAGGATGCCCTAATAGATTCGGGATGTACCCGGTGTCTCATCCGGGAGGCTGTTGCTGTTAAGCTGGGTTTACAGACAGCGAGGCTACAAGCCCCTATTCGTTTCGAACAGATGGATGGCTATCTGTTGGGTGGGAAGCCCGCGACGCGGGTTACCGAATTGTTGCGGTTGGAAATTGGGGAGCATTGGGAAAGAATCCACTTTGTAGTTGTTGAGAATATGGTCGAACCTGTCATACTGGGGTTGCCCTGGTTGGACAAGTGGAGGCCCAATATCTGGTGGGAGGGCGGTTTCCGGAAGCTGCAGTTAAGTGTGGGCCCAGAGCCAGAACCGGAGGATCGAACTGGGCAGGTGCGGGCACAGGGGGGGACTCTGGCCGACCTGCCGCAGACGGGTTACCCTGACGTATATAAAGACCTAGCGGCTGTGTTTAAAGAAGAGGAGTGTGAGGTACTGCCCCCTCATAGGGCAACCGACTGTGCTATAGAACTGAAACCAGGTGTCAAGTTGCCAAAGCCACGCATGTACGCCATGACTAAACCAGAATTGGAAGAACTTAGACGCTATATTGATAAGAACCTGGCTAGGGGCTTCATCCAACCCAGCAGATCACACATGGCCGCTCCTGTTTTGTTCCGGGAAAAGAAGGATGGCGGGTTAAGGTTATGTGTGGATTTCAGGGGTTTAATGCTGTGTGTGTTGAACATTTATACCCCCTTCCTTTAATGAAAGATCTCCTGGCCACATTGTCAACCGGGAGAATATTCACTAAATTGGATTTACGGGAGGCTTATTATAGGGTACGTATAAAACCAGGCAACTAGTGGAAGACCACGTTCAACTGCCCCTTAGGCAGTTACAAATTCCGGGTGATGCCATTTGGCTTGCAGGGTGCTCCGGCTGTTTTCATGCAAGTAATAAACGAGGTATTGCATGAACACCTATATCGAGGTGTCCTGGTTTATCTGGACGATAGTCTAATCTACACCAGGACAATGAAAGAACATATGGAACTGGTGCGACAGGTGTTATCGAAACTATTGCAAGCAAAACTATTTGTTAAACTGTCAAAGTGCGAATTTCACTGCACGAGGCTGGACTATTTGGGATACCGCATCTCAGGGGATGGGGTGGAAATGGATCCTTAAAAAGTGAGTACAGTGCTGGAGTGGCAGGCACCTACAACACGGAAACAGTTACAAAGCTTCCTTGGTTTTGCGAACTTTTATTGGCAATTCATTCCAACATTTGCCCAGATAGCCCTCCCTTTAACTGATTTGCTCCGCACAAAAGGTTCAGGGGTGAAAGCGCGGCTGGGACAAGTGTTACTATGGACTCCGGACTGCCAAAGAGCCTTTGAACAGTTGAAAGGCCTGTTTTCACAAGCACCAATACTGTGGCATCCTGATCCAGCGTTACCATTTGTTGTACAAGCAGACGCGAGCGATGTCGCTGTCGCTGCTGTGTTATTGCAGAGAACTGAAGGGGGGGAGTTACAACCATGCGCATATACCTCCCGCAAGTTAACAATCATGGAAAGACGTTGGGCCATATGGGAAAAGGAAGCCTTCGCAGTGCGGTGGGCTTTGCTTACCTGGCGGCACTTGTTAGAGGGAAGTGGCACTAAGTTCAAAGTATGGACAGACCACAAAAACTTGGAAGCACTCCAGAATCCCAGACGGTTATCGCCTAAACAAGTCCGTTGGGCGCAATATTTTCAGAGGTTCAACTTTGACTTGAAATACGTTCCAGGAGGGAAGAATTTTCTGGCAGATGCCCTATCACGACTACTGCAATTTGATGGCAAGAGGGAGGACGTTGTACAAGCGATGATACCCGAAAACCAACAAGTGGCTCGAACATCGCACACTGAGTCATCATCATGGGATAGCGACTTGCGCCGTGCATTAGCTGTGGACACCTGGTTCAAGGAACATGTGGCTGACGTAACCCACCGGGACGGACTTGCCTGGGTGGGAACCAAATTGTATATCCCTAAATCACTGCGACATTCAGTGCTCCATAGATGTCACGATACTAAGGCAGCGGGCCATTTCAGCTTCCTAAAAACGTTACACCTGGTAAGACGCCAATTCTGGTGGCCACGCATGAGGAAAGAGATAGAGCATTATGTGAAAAGCTGTAAGGTGTGTGCAATGGCTAAACCCCGGCCGGGGAAACCCCTCGGCCTTTTGCAATCTGTGGCGGAACTGAGCAGACCTTGGGAGGAGATTGCCATGGACTTTATTGTGGACCTCCCAGAGAGCAACGGTAATACCGTAATACGGACTGTGATTGATCTTTTTTCCAAGCAAGCCCATTTCATCCCATGCCATGGTTTACCGTCTGCCCGGAAATTATCAAAATTGTTCATATGGCACATATATCGATCACATGGTGCGCCTTAACGTATCATATCGGACAGAGGTGTTCAGTTTACTTCAAAGTTCTGGCGCAGTTTCGTTAAAATGATAGGGTCGTCACAGGGGTTAAGTTCAGGCTTCCATCCTAGTACCAATGGGGCAGTAGAAAGGACAAATGCTATGATAGAAAGATACTTACATTGCTATGTATCATATCAGCAATCGGATTGGTCAGAATTACTCCCTTTTGCAGAAATAGCATATAATAATGCTGTCCACGGAAGTACAGGAGTCACACCTTTCCAAGTCGTCTCAGGTAAAGAATTTACCGCAATCCCTGAATTGGAATCTCAAAACCAAGAAAATATGTCCCCTGACGCGTGGGCTACACGTATTGGGAGGATATGGCCCCAAATAAAAGAGGCGTTGGATAAAGCAACCAAAACATATAAGTTTCAAGCAAACAAGAAAAGAGCAGACCACAAACCATTAGTGGTTGGAGATCAGGTTTATTTGTCTACGAAATACCTAAAATTACGAACGCCTAGTCGTAAACTGGGCCCCAAATACCTTGGACCCTTCTCTATTGTGAAAGTGATTAATCCAGTTATGGTGGAACTGAAATTACCACCGTTACTGGGTAAGGTTCACCCTGTGTTCCATAGTAGCCTATTAAAACCAGTAGAGTCTGTTCGGGAACAACTAGATAAACCAGGGCCGGTGGACGGGGACCACTATGAGATAGAGGAAGTGTTAGATTCCAGAATCAGTAGGGGGAAACTAAGGTATTTGGTCAGGTGGAAAGGGTACCCGTTTGAAGAAGCTTCCTGGGTTACCGCCACAAACCTAAAAGCCAACCAACTGCTTAAACGATTCCATAAAAAATATCCACAAAAACCTGGGCCTTGGGGTGTATGTATAGAACCATAATGTGGTGTTAACATGTACGTTTCTGTCTTCCAGGAAAATCCCTGGTAGGGGGAGCCACCTGTCGAGATCCCCTCGACACTCCGAGCTATAGTAGCGACCGTGGATCCTGTAGCGACTTTGGATCCTGACGTTATACACAATACCTGAATCAGCGGCAAGGGGGGGTTGGTTTGGGTATACTGTTCACACTGGTGGTGGGGGTGCTTAGCGTAACGATAGGCGGCCGGTCACACTGCGGTCGGGGTGGAGGGTTTCGTTGTGCTGCCCTTCTGTTCTACTAGGATGATGAAATTCCTGAGTCGCGCATGGGCAGAAGCCACGATAACCCGGAAGGGCGAGCAATCAGCTGTAATTGAAGGCGCGTGTATTTAAACGGTGTTGGAAGGCAGCCGCTCCCAACACCGACTTTGTGTATCGCAGCATCAAATGTCAGGCTTGCTGCTGATGCTGCTGGTAATCAGTTGAAGTAAAAGCATTTCCAACAACCGAGATCTGTTCATAGCGTTTTCTTTCTTCACCGGACTGGACACGCAGCTGAAGACCTGATACCTTCTCTGTGGGGGCACCTACTATCTGGAATGAGCTCTCCCCGGAGGTACGGAGGATCCCGGCTCTACGCACCTTCCGCCGCGCTCTCAAGACCTTTTTATTCCATCAGGCTGGCCTGGCCTAATTTTTTCCCTCTTTTCCCTTTTTAAAATGCAAATTTTAATCTGTTCTTAATTATTGGGGTGTTTTAAATCTGTCTTCGGCCAAATTGTTTAATTCGGTTTTATTCTGCTTTTAAATTTTGTATTTATGTGTTTTATCTTGTGGCTGTTCACCGCCCTGAGTCCTTCGGGAGTAGGGCGGTATATAAATCAAATAAAACTAAAACTAAACTAAACTAAGCGAACCATTGTAAGTCGAGGACTGCCTGTATGAGGATCACAGGTAGTCCTTCTCTTATGACCACAATCAAGCCCAAAATTTCTGTCATTAAACCTGCAGCTGTGAGGACCACAGGCAGTCCTCGACTTACAACCACAATCGACCCACAATTTCTGTGGCTAAGTGAGATGGTTGTTAAGTGAGTTTTGCCCTGTTTTACGACCTTTCTTGCAATGGTTTAATGCAACACCAGTGCTCAGCCAAGATTAAGCCCAGCATTACTGATTCATTTAGTGACCGTCCGAAGTTACAACATCCTTGAAAAAAGGGACTTAGGACCAATTTTCACACTTACGATCATTGCAGCAGTGAAAGCAAACCATGATTTAAGGCAACATGAGAGCTCGGCCAAAATTAAGCCCTGCATTATTGATTGACAGTTGGTCCTCGACTTATAACGGTTCATTTAATGACCATTGGAAATTGCAACGGCACTGAAAAAAGTCTCTTATGACCGTTTTTCACACTTACAAACGTTGCGAAAATCCCCCCTGGTCAGGTGATCAAAATTTGGACTCTTGCCAACTGACTCATATTTATGATGGTCGCAGGATCCCCAGGTGAACGCGATCCCCTTTGGCGACCGTCCAACGAGCAAAGTCCACGGGGAAGCCTGATTCGCTTAACAATGGTGCAGCTGATTTAACCGCGGTGGTGGTTCACTTAACAACATCAGTCCAGTGGGACAAAAGTCACTTCACAAGTGTCTCGCTTAGCAACAGGAATTTTGGGTTTGATTGTGGTCGTAAGTCGAGGACTAGCTGTATATATATGTGCACTTGCACCCCGTCTCAAAATACCACCTCGCTTCTGACCAGAAGCTCCAAAAACTCTCACCTCTTTGCCCACTATGGAGTGGGGCACCAGAGTCCCAGAATGCACCAGGAAGGGGGGGTCCATTGGCACCGGCTTCTCTCACCTGGCAGGGGGTGCCGCCTTCTCTCTTCTCCGGCAGAGGACTCTGGGAGGACCAAAGGAAGAGGGAGGAGATGCTCACAGGGTCCTACCAGGATTTGAGAGCTGGAGAGCCACCATTCCCAAACCACACTGAGAGGATCCAGGTGCAGGTATATGAAAATAGGAGCAAACCCCTCACCCTTCTAGCATTGAGGAGGTTAGCTAGTTGGGTCATGAGACATCTGTAGGAAAAGCAAGCTCAGAGAGCACCAAGGAGCCCACAGTCCTCCTTGTCTCCTTCCCCCCCCTCCTCCTCTTCCTCCTCCTTCCATCTCCTCCTCCTCCTCCTCTCCACAAACCTCCATCCCTCCTAGCACTGATGATGTTACCTAGTTTGGTCATGAGATGTCTGCAAGAAAACCACCAAGAACCCAACAGTCCTTTCCTCCTCCTCCTCCTCCTCTTCCTCCTCCTTGCCGCAAACTTCCATCCCTCCTAGTACTGATGGTGATACCTAGTTGGGTCATGAGATGTCTGCAGGAAAACTACCAAGCTCAGAGAGCCCCAAGGACCCCACAGTCCTTCCTCCTCCTCCTCACGAACCTCCATGCATCCTAAACCTGATGCTGTTCCCTAGTTGGGTCATGAAATGTCTGCAAGAAAACCATCCAGCTCAGAGAGCCCCAAGGACCCCACAGTCCTTCCTCCTCCTCCTCTTCCTCTTCCTCTTCCTCCTCTTCCTCTCGGCAAACCCCACTCCCTTCTAGCCCTGATGACATTCCCTAGTTGGATCATGAAACGTCTGCAAGAAAACCACCCAACTCAGAGAGCACCGAGGACCCCTCCAGTCCAAGAACTGCCAACTTTGGAGTCCAGCTATCCATCCCTGATGCCCCCTCCCACCCCAAAACCCGTGCCCTGCCGTGCTGAAGACCAGTTCCCTGGGTCGCCACCCTCTCAAGACCCATGGGTGGAGCAGCGTGCCCCCCAAAGCCCCACTCATCGTGGTCTTCATCAGCCCTCGGCTCAGAGCCGAGAAGCTGCCTAACCGGTAAGGTCTCCATCGTTTCCGTTGGTACTGGGTAGTCCGGATTATCTGGATGGTTGCCGTGCTCCCCTCGCCGTGGCTGCCCTGTGGGATGGAGAGGTCATAGAGAAGACCTGGCTGTTTTACAACAGCCCCCTCCCCTCTCACCTCCCCCCCGGGGTCAAATTCTGCCCTTTGGCTCACCCTATCTGGCCCACTTGAGAAAAATCAATGTTGTATGGCAGGCACAGGGTACACTTCAAGCTGGAAGGGACCTCAGAGGTCTTCTAGTCCAACCCTCACTCAAGCAGGAGACCCTTACAGAATTACAGATTTGGAAGGGACCTTGGAGGTCTTCTAGTCCAACCCTCTGCTCGAACAGGAGACCTTATACCATCTCAGATAAATAGTTGCCCAGTCTCTTCTTGAAAATCTCCAGTGATGGAGCACCCATAACCTCTGGTGGCAAGCAGTTCCACTGGTGAATTGTCCTCCCTGTCCAGAAATTCCTCCTTAATTCCAGGTTGCTTCTCTCCTTGATGAGTTTCAATCCATTGCTTCTTGTCCTGCCTGATGCCTGAGAAGTCCACCAACCAACTGAGATAAGGCCTAGATTCCTACCCCCAGATTGTACCAACCTGTGTCTCCCCAGGTTCCTCTGCTCCCTCTTCTCCATCCGACAGGTCAGTGAAAATCACAACAACGAAGGTGGCAACCAAGACCCACAACAGCCGGGAATCCATTCTGGAGAACCACCAGAAGATCTCTCCCAGATCTTCTCTCCAGTCTGGACATCTCCTGGGAAAAGCAGAGAGGAGGAGTCTGGGCGCCTTGGACAACTGTTAAAGATTAACCGATGTCCTACAAGAAGGATTAACTTGGATGGAAGAGGAATTCAGGGGTGGGACCATGGAAATTTTCCATTTGACCTCCAGAAGTGAAAGGCCACTCAGTGGAAAAAACGTGGCCTTTGGAGCAGGAGATAATGGAGGAGGTGAACCAAGGAAGTCTGGACTTCAGAAGGAGAAAGGAAGAAGCTGACTCAGATGTTGGGCACCTGTTCTCCTTGAATGGTGACTGGCCAATTCATTGTCTGAAGAAGAGAAAGATTGGGGTGACATGGTAGCCAGTCTTCCAATCTTTGAGGGTCTCCTACAAAGACCAGGGGAGGTCACCTGTTCTCCAGAGTCCCTGAAAGCAGCACAAGAAGCAACAGATGGAAACTCATCAAGGAGAGAACCTGGAATTAGAGAAACTTCCTGACAGGACAATTAACCAGTGGAACATCTCCAGAGGTTCTGGGTGCTCCATCACTGGAGTTTTCTAAGAAAAGACTGGACAAGCATTTGTCAAGGATGCTATGGTCTCCATCAGAAGATCTCCAAGGTCCCTTCCTACCTTATGATTCTATGTTAATCTATGTTAATGGTCTGGAGAAGAACGGGCAAAGGGCCATCTCTGGATATCAAGATGGCCAGGAAAGACCACCTGGAGCTCACTGCTCAGTGGGATCAGGAGAAATGGAGGAAGCTCCCATCACAATCTCCATCTTGCCTGCCTCCACTTGTCCACCCATCTCAGGGGCTCTAGTGGTGGACCTCCAAAGAGAAGATGAGTGGTGGACCTCAAAAGACCAGAGAGATGTTTTCCTTCGAAAGAGAGAATGTAGCCAATGGCACGAGCAGAGCAGCCATGATACCTGTCCTACCTCAGCTGGCCTAAGACTCCATAATACTTGGATGAGACCTCACCAGGAGATCCCAGAGCTGGAGGCGAGACTGGGAGGTTGAAGGAACATCCTTGAAGGTAACGAGATAATCCTGGATGGAAACTAACCAAGGAGAGAAGCAACTTTCTCTTAATTAAGGAGAAACTTCCTAAAGGTTGGAAGATACTAGTCAAGATCTGGAGAAACAAAATCCTGAAAGCATCCAGATCCAGGCATAGTCTATCTGTTTGGGGGTTCTTCCTCATCCAGACCACTCACAACCCACAACCTGTCGCTTCCTTAAAGGATCTAGGTTTAGTGCCTGACTGTTTTTATGATTAGTCTTTCACACAATCATGGTTATTGTGGTCTGTAGAGCACACGAGAAAGAGACTGGACAGCCACTGTGGCCTGTTTTGGCCAGCAGAGGCATCCTTTGATATTTGCAGGTCGGGCCCACAAGACAGATTTAAGCACCCCATGGGCCATGGTCTAGGGCAGTGACGGCTAACCTTTTCAGCACCAAGTGCCAAAACTGGAGCATGCACTGGAGCACCGGAACCTGGAAGAGAGCAGCTGGCCAGTGTGCATGCGTGCAGTGGCCAGCTGCTCTTCCAGGTTCCATCATGTGCATAGACACCGGACAGCTGGTCTTCACGCGAAAACCAGCTGGCCAGCGTGCATGCACGCGATGGAACCCGGAAGAGCAGCTGGCAACAGCGTGCATGCCCACAGAGAGGGCTCTGCGTGCCACCTCTGGCATGTGTGCCATAGGTTCGCCATCATGGGTCTAGGGTCGCCTACTTGAGCAGGGGGTTGGACTAGATGGCATCCGAGGTCCCTTTCAACTCTGTTATTCTGTAAAATTACACTTCTAGATGATAGATAGATAGATAGATAGATAGATAGATAGATAGATAGATAGATAGATGAAGGTAGGTAGGTAGGTAGGTAGGTAGGTAGGTAGGTAGGTAGGTAGATGATAGATGGCTGGATGGCTGGATGGCTCGATGGAGATAGATAGAGATAAATAGATAGATAGATAGATAGATAGATAGATAGATAGATAGATAGAAGGTAAGTAGATAGGTAGGTAGATAGGTAGATAGGTAGGTACGTAGGTAGGTACGTAGGTAGGTAGAATTTTGTTATACCATATTTTTCGGAGTATAAGATGCACCGGAGTATAAGACACAGCTTAGTTTTTGGGGAGGAAAATAGGAAAAAAAATATCTGCCTACCAGGTATTCATCTGGCTAGCGTCCTTAGTCTGGTCAGCTTCAGCACATTAGTATGCTGGTTTTGAGCGCGCGCGCCAGAGGTAGATTTCAGCCGGTTCCGACCGGTTCTTGCAAACCAGTAGTGGAAATTTTGAGTAGTTCGGAGAACCGGTAAATATTACCTCTGCCTGGTCTCGCCTCCAATCTATTCGCTGCCTCCCAGTCTCCCAGCTGATCGGCTAGAAGGAAAAAATCAGGGCTCGCTTTTCAGCGGGGAGATCGCTTGACAAAGAAGAGGGGAAAAAATAAGACACCTTCGCTTTAAATTGACAAGCCAAGAAGCAGCTGCTGGAAGGAGGTTTTTACTTGCAGAAGGGAAGTAACATTCAGCACTTCGTTTCTGGGTCAGCTGAACAACAAAATGGATAAGAGGAGGGATTCTTATATGGTTCTATGTTTTTGAAGTTTTGGGGTTTGTGCAACATGGCTTTGTGTTTCTAAAAAGGTTTGGGGAATTTCCATTGTGAAATATCCTGTCTTTTTTTTTTTTTTAATTGAAAAGTTTTACAGAAAAGAAAAAGATTTCCCCCCCCACCCTTTCCCTCCCCTCATCCCACCCTCCCCCCCCGACTTCCCAGAGCAAAATACAAGGTATTTCAATTGACAATCATAAGCTAAATTAACCTATCTATCCTTAGACTACTAAATCCCCCCCTGAAACCTTAACTCCACTATAGATAACATAATACTTCTAATACTTAACATTCATTCATAAGCTATTTGATATTTTCTTGTCTGATACTTATTTTGAATGTAATCAATCCATCTTCTCCATTCCGATACGTATCTTTCTTGTGTATAGTCCTTCAAATACGCTGAGATTTTCGCCATTTCTGCTAAATTCGTTACTTTCAATATCCACTCTTCAATAGTAGGCAAAGAATCCTTCTTCCAATATTGCGCTACCAACAGCCTAGCTGCTGATATTAAGTTCAAGATCAATTTAGTCTCTAATACTGTACAATCCGTCGTTATACCCAGTAGAAACAATTGAGGAGTAAATTTCAACCTTTTTTTCAGAATGTTCTGCATCACCCACCAAATTTTTATCCAAAATGCCTTGATTTTCTTACAAGTCCACCATATATGATAATAAGTTGCATCATCACATTCACATCTCCAACATTTAGCTTGCAAATTCGGGTACATACATGATAGTTTTTTAGGATCTAAATGCCATCTATAAAACATTTTATAAAAATTCTCTCTCAAATTTTGTGCTTGCGTAAATTTAACATTTCTAACCCAAATCTTTTCCCATGTGTCCATCATCACTGGTTCCTGAAAGTTTTGTGCCCATTTTATCATACAATCCTTAACCAATTCCGTTTCTGAATCTATTTCCAATAATGAATTATACAACCTTTTAATATGCATTTGACTTTGATCTCTGATCTGTTTTACCAAGTTTTCCTCATTTTGCATGACACCAATTTTCTGATCTTCCCTCCATCTAGCTTGAAGCTGACCATACTGAAACCAAGTATAAATTATCCCTTCTTCTTTTAATACATTTAAGGGTTTCAATTGCAATTTACCCCTTTCCATAAAAAGAAGCTCTTTATAAGTAATCACCTCTGGTTTTTGTTCTATACTTATATTTTCTATTGCATGTCTAGGATTTGCCCATATGGGTATCTTATAATTTAGCTTATATTGATACTTTTTCCAAACCCTCAACAACGCATTTCTAAGTATATGACCCTTAAACACTTTATCCACTTTTTTTTCATATAACAGATAAGCATGCCATCCATATAACAAATCATAACCCTCTATATTTAACATTCTCTCTTCAGTTAAATTAAACCAATTGCTAATTTGTGATAAAACAGCTGCTTCATAGTACAATCTTAAATTAGGCATTTTAAGACCTCCTCTCTCACGTACATCCTGTATAATTTTCAGTTTCACTCTTGGTTTCTAAGATGTCATTTCTAATCCTCCTGGTTGTAAAATAAATCACCACATCTCTTGGCAGCTGTCTTTGTCTTGCCAGCCAGGAGTTAACCCTGTAGATTTTATCAATTCGACTTGCCACATCTTCTGGTCTATCTTTAATTATCTCTGCAATAGCTTCAGCACAAATGTCCTTTAGATTTTCCTTACTATTTTCTTTCAGGCTTCTCAATCTCAAGGCAAATTCCATGGATCTGTATTGTAACATTACCAATTCATCATCCACCCTCTCTGTTTTAGTCAATATCTCCCACTTTGCTTTCCAAATTCAAATTGGCTTCATTGATTTCTTCCACTCTCTCTTCCACCTGAATAACAAGTTTTGACAATCCTGATACTGCAAAAACAATATCATCTCTTATTTCATCATGCTTTATTGCAACAACTTCTTTAATTGACTTTATATCCTCCTCAACTTTCTTTAATTTCCCTTCCACAATTACTGTTAAGTTATTCATTGCTGCAGCTTGATTATTCATGGCTTATTTCATAAATTCTTTAAGATCATTAAGAGCAGCCTCCTGAGTCTGTGAATCAGCCGGAAGTTGTGCTTTCTGTGTCACCACTGACACTGGGGAGCTCTCACCCTCCAAGCCTCTGGAGTTATTCCAGAGGAGTTTTGGGGAGCTCTACTCACCCTCACCGGCTCTCCTCTCCTTCTTCTCCCGATGGAGAGGTTTTTCAGCCACCAGACAGCCGATTAGCGCTGTCAAAGCGGCTTTTACAAAATCACGGGGCTGGCGGTCTAAGGAGACCATCCACGAAGCCTGCGGTGGCAACCAGAAGTCCCTGAAATATCCTGTCTTGAATGAGTTTTCTTTTTTTTTTTAATTGAAAAAGTTTTTCAAATACAAATTTTTCCCCCTTTCCCCCCCCTCCTCCCTAACCCCCCTCCCCCTCCCCTCCCCCTGTGGCTTCTTCAAAGTAAAACCCAAATTCATAACAGATTATATAATACTTTACCATCCCCTTGCTCCATCCCCCATATGCTGACCCTTTCTTTCTAATAATATTATTATATCCCCCTTATACTATACATTTCAAAATAACATTCTACTATAACATTATATAATAACTCCTAATTTAGCATAGTAATATTATTATATCCCCCAATTTAACAATTTCTACTCATAATCTACTCTTTTTCTCCTCCCCCATACATATATCTCTTAAATCAAATCTTTTTTGTATATTAATATGACATTTCAAAGCAACCTTCCACTATAAAACTATATAATAAATCCTAATTTAACATTTATTCAACTCATAGTCTTCCCATTTCCTCCACCCCCATAGATATATCTCTTAACTCAAATCTTTTACATATATTCATATCTAAACATAATATCCCTTTTCTTCAACTAACCAATCAATAAGCTAACCTATCTCCACCCACTTTCCTACAGGACTACCATACATAATAGTTCTTAATATCTTTATTCTTCTGCCCACACCACTAAGAAGTATTCCCTTATATAAATAAAATCCTCAAATGACTTTAAGCTTGTAATCCATATAATATCTTCTGTAGTGTCTTTCAGCTGGATTGTTAACTCCATCACCCATATTAGGGTAACATCACATCCTAATTCCAACAGTATGTTCGGTATCTTCAATTACCATCTGCCCCCATCAACAATAGATGTCTTTTTTTTTTTAAAAAAAAATAGTTTTTATTGAATATAAATATTAAAAAAGACATACGTAACATATACACAACGAACATTTATACAACATATACACAAAAAGAATATAATTTCTTCTTAAGCATTTTTTCAGAGTGACGTTCTACAATTCTACTTATAATATATTCCTTCACCTTTCTGTAATCTAATAATATTTTTATTACATATATATGTATCAATCGGTAATATATCCCCTATATTTTTTGTATATTTCTAATTTTTAACCAATTATACCAACTATTCCATATTTTATAATAGTCTGATTCTTCTTTTTCTTGTAGTTCTTTGGTTAACCTATCCATTTCAGCGCATTCTAAAATTTTCCCTATTACTTCTGTTTCACTTGGTATTTTTTCTTGTTTCCAATTTCTTGCGTAGATTATTCTTGCAGCAGTTAATATGTGAATTGTAAGATATTTAATATCCTTAGGGTATGATTTGTTAAATATTCCCAATAAAAATGTTTCTGGTTCTTTTTCAATCTGTGTTTTTGTTATTTGTTCCAACCATTTTTTGATGTTAGACCAAAATTTTTTTGCTGCCGGGCATGTCCACCATAAATGATAGAAAGTCCCTTGTGCCTTTTTGCACTTCCAACAAATTGGGCTATTTTTAGGTTGTATTTTTGCCAATCTGGTTGGAGACATATGCCACCGATAAAACATTTTCAGTTGGTTTTCCTTGTACGCCGTTGCTTTCGTTAACTTTAGGTTTTCCTGCCAAAACTTTTCCCATTTTTCCAAAGGTATTGTGTGTTTGATATTTTGAGCCCACTTAATCATCGTTTCTTTGACTGTCTCTTCTTCCAATTTATAGCGTAGGAGAAATTTATAAATTCTACTAATTAATTTATTTTCTGAATCTAATATAATTTTATCTATTTCTTGTTTTTGATTGTAAATTTCATATGTTTTTATATGCTCTCTATATTTAGATTGTATTTGAGTGTAAGTCCACCAGTCTATTCCTCTGTGTAAATCTGTCTCCAATTGTTGTTTTGTCTTTAGTTTGCCTTGATAGTCAATTATATCTTTATATCTAATTATTTTTGTCTTATCTGTTAAATTTGGGTGTCTAATTGATTCCGCCGGTGCTAGCCAATTTGGTATCTTCATATAATGTTGTTTTTTAATTTTAAGCCAAATTTGTAATAGTGAGTTCCTTATTGTATGTGTTTTAAAATATGAATGTGTTTTGTATTTCTCATCCCACATAAAGGAGTGCCAGCCAGTTTGAAGTTCGTGTCCCTCAATTGTTAAAGTTCTAGAGTCCTTTAATTCTATCCAATCTTTGACCCACGATAGTACTGCTGCTTGGTAGTATATCTCCCAGTCAGGGAGTGCAGCTCCTCCTCTATCTTTTGTATCCTGAAGCAGTTTAAATTTTATTCGTGGCCTTTTCCCTTGCCAAATAAATTTAGATGTTATTTTATTCAGCTTTTCAAAAAACGGTTTATCTATTTTAATTGGGGTGACCTGAAACAAATATAGAAATTTAGGTAATATAATCATTTTAATAGCCGAAATTCTTCCTAGGAATGAAATGTGTAAATTTTCCCATTTTTCTAAATCTTTCTTTGTTTGTTCTAGTAATTTATCATAATTATTTTCTTTAATTGCTGATGTTCTTGTGGATAAGCAGATTCCTAGATATTTTATTTTTTTTGTTGTTTGAATTTGTATATTATCTATCAAATCTTTTGTTTGGATTTCCGTAAGGTTTTTAACAATTAGCTTCGATTTATTTTTATTAATTTTTAGTCCAGCCACTTCTCCAAATTCTTCTATTTTTTGAAACAAATTAGGTATAGATTCCATAGGATTTTCTGTCAAAAACACTAAGTCATCAGCAAAGGCTTGAACTTTGTATTCTTCTCTATTAATCCTTAAACCTTCAATTCCTTGATCTTCTCTAATTTTTTTCAACAGGGTTTCCAATGATAGAATATATAGTAAGGGGGAAAGTGGACAGCCTTGTCTAACTCCTTTTGTTATATTAAATTTGTCTGTTATATCATCATTCATAATTATCCTTGCTGATTGCTTGGTATAGATTTCTGCTATAATTTTCCCAAATTTTTCCCCAATTTGCATATTTTGTAGTTGTTCAATCATAAATTTCCAATTTTGGTTATCGAAGGCCTTTTGGGCGTCAAGAAAAACCAACACTGCCTGCTTCTCCGGGTGTGATTCATAGTATTCTAAAGCATTAAGTATTATTCTCATGTTGTTCTTTATTTGGCGTCCCGGCAGAAATCCATTTTGGTCTGGGTGTATATATGTATTTAATACTAATTTAATTCTTTCTGCCAAGATTGCTGCAAATATTTTGTAATCGGCATTCAATAATGAAATAGGTCTATAGTTTTGTATTAACTGGAGATCTGTGTCTTCTTTTGGAATGATTGTTATTATGGCTTCTGTCCATGAATTTGGTATCTTGGCTTTCTCCATAGCTTCATTATATAATCGCAACATATTCTCTCCCAATACTTCTTGCATTGTTTTATATATTTCTACCGGTAGCCCGTCAGGACCCGGTGTTTTATTGTTTTTTTGCTTTTTCAGTACTTCATCTAGTTCTAATTTGGTTATTGGCCTATTGAGAGTAATTCTTTGTTCTTCTGTGATTTTTGGCATTCCTGATTTCTCTATGTACTGTTTTATTTTATCTTCCTCTATTTTCCCCTGATTATATAGATTCGCATAAAATTTCTTAATAATATCTTTTTTGGCCTCTTTACTATGTTGAATTTCTCCTTTATCATCTTTCAATTGGTATATCATTCTTTTTTTCTGTTCTTTTTTCAGTTTATAGGCTAGCCATCTGCCCGTTTTATTTGCGTGCTCAAAATAGTTTTGTTTCGCCATTTTTATTTTTTGGGCTAGTTCTATTTGGTTTATCAAATTCAATTTATGCTTAATCATTTCCCATTCTTCTTTTATTGTTTTGTTCTGGGGCTTTTCCTGGAGTTTTTGTTCTATTTGTTTTAGGTCTTTCTCTAATTTATCTAATTGTTTTTTCTTCTCTTTATTCTTTTTCCTCGTATATGCTATTACTAGGCCCCTTATATATGCTTTTAAAGTATCCCATGTGTTTTGTAAAGAGGTTTCCTCTATTTTATTTATCTGAAAGAATATTTTTACTTCCTTTTCTAACATCAAATTAAATTCTTTTTCTTTACATAATCTTTGGTTCATTGTCCATCTCTTACGTCTTCTTTCCCCTTTCCAGTTTATGAATAGTGGATTGTGGTCTGCCCATTGGTTTGTGCCTATCTCAATTTTTTCTACTTCTGTTTTGATACTTGGGGTCATCCATGCCATGTCCAATCTTGACCAGGAGTTATGCGGATGGGAGTAAAAGGTGTATTGGGCCTCTTCTTCATGTGTTTCCCTCCATACGTCTGCCAAGTTTAGTTCTTCAGCCATAGTAAAGAATTCTTTTGGAAGTATTTCTTTTTTCTTTTGTTTTTTTTCCCCAGTTTTATAGTCTTTCTTTGCATTTACTATTGCATTATAATCCCCTATTACACAAATATCATCATATTCTAATTCTGCTAATTTTATATGTAGGTCTTTAAAAAAAACCTGTAGTTTTTGGTTAGGTGCATAAATCCCTACAATTAACATTTTCCTTTTTCCTATTTCTAATTCAACCATCACCACTCTACCTTGCTCATCGGTATAAACTAGTTTAGATTGTATTTTTTCTTTTACGTAAATCACTACTCCTTTTTTCTTTTTTGGGGCCAGAGATAAATATAATTTTCCTAATTTGGGGTTTTCTAGGATTTTTTGATAATCTTTTTGAATGTGTACTTCTTGCAGACATATTACATCTGCTTCTAATTTTCGTAATTTTGTGAAAATTTGATTCCTTTTCTTTGGGGCATTTAAGCCATTAATGTTTACCGAAAAGAGTTTGATCTGTTCATCCATTGCCTATTATATCTGTTTTTTGGTGTTTCTTGTTTCCATCCGTTCTCTAGGTTTTGCACCTTCTCTCTGTTCTCTCTCTTTTTCTTGCCTCTGTCTTATTTCTTTTTCTTCCTTTGTTTCTGTTGGTTCTTCTTCTTGACTTTTACTATCTGTTTCCTCCTTACTTTCCTGTTCTACTTCTAGTCTAAAATGTGTGTTATGAAATTCTCTTGCCTTTTCTAGAGTATCTATTTTATATCTTTTGTCTTCCCACGTAATTAAGATCCCCTCTATTGGCAACCATCTATACATTATCTTGTATTTGATCAGTAGTTGTGTTAAAAACTGATATTGTTGTCGTAGATTTCTTACTCTTCGGGGTATCTGTTTTAAAATTATAATTTCTTTTCCATTATAGATCACCGTTTCTTCTCTAGATTTCTTATAGGCTTCATCTCGGATTGATTTTTTTAAAAATTTAACATGGACTTCTCTCGCCAATCTGTGTCTTCTTATATAATTTGTTTGTACACGATAAGTTTCTTCCAATTGTCCTTTTATTTCTTCTGGCTCTTTTTGTATCATTCCTGCAATAATCTCCACCATCTTTCCTTCTAAGTCCTCATTTTTTTCTTCTGGGACATTTTGAAAACGCAAGAAGTATGAGGCCTTTTCCATTTCGAGCATGGCCAAGGAATCTGACATTTCTTTGTTTAGTTGTAGGGTTTTTTGTTCCATTGCTTCTACTTTTAATTCCACATGATCTATTTTTGTTTCCGTTTTCCTAATTCTCTGTTCATTTTCTGCTATAGAATTTTGAATGCCCCCAATTTTATCTTTCATGGTCTTAATATCTTCCTTAACTTCTCCTAATTCATTTCTGATCTCTGCATGGAACGTTCTCATTTCTTCCTGATTTTCAGCTATTTTTTCTTGTGTTTGAAGCAGTGTTTCCTGGATCTTTTGAAACATATCTTGTATTACATTAGGTGCCATTTCCAGTTTTTCTTTTTCTTTTTCTTTCCCCATCATGCTATCTATTGTTTTTTGTTGTGAGGGGGAAGGGGTCATTACTAACGTACTAGTTGTAGGTTTTTTCCCTGTCTTTGTTATGGTGGATGTTGTAGACATTTTTAATATTCGTGTAAAGCTTTCCAACCTTAACATCAATTATTAAGTTATTCCTTAATATCTCTTTTCCCCTCCAAATACTACTTATACACCACACAACTTATATATAGTTATATTATATTATATTGCCAGTTATCCCAATTAAGCAATTAATTCTTGTTCACAGTATAAATCTATTTACTTATCAATCAGGATTTTAATTTAGTTTTCTTAATTTTCTAATTAGCAATCTTTTCAGTTACCCCCTTTTTCATCAGTCTATCTCAGAGATATATAAAAATCAGTCTTTCGCTTTAACAATAATTCCTTGTCTAACTACAATTCCACAATACAATTTATAGCTATAAAAATATTGTCAACTTATATATTTCTTTCAAATATTAAACTTTTTAACTAATTAAACATTTCAAAATTAATAATTCACTTAATTTTTATTTTCTTTAGTCCTTATTGTCTTCTTGCTTTACCTCTCTCAGTCTGTTCTTTCACAATCATGAAAAACGCAATCTGTGTCGTCTCAGTCTTTTTTTTTTAATTTCTTCTCCCAGTCATCGGATCTCTGCATTCAATTTTCAAATCTTTTTTTTTTTAAACTTGAGTTCTTATTATCCAAAGTTATTTGTAAATCCAGAGTTCGAAATCCCGACAGATCTTCTGTATCCGTGAAATTCACCACTTAGTCCGGTATTTCAGTCTCTGTATTCGGTTTCCAATGTTTGGGGTTTGAATCAGTTATAATTCCCAAGATCAAACAGCTTGTCTCTATATCCACAAAGTCCACAGGCTGCTCCCTTTGATCAGCTGTAAAGGTCCGCAGTCAGACCGCTTCGAGCGCTATTTCTCCTTTTCTTATATTTGCTTAGTCATTCTATGGGATTCTCTCTTCCGCGCTATAATTATTCCCCCTTTTTTCCTTCTCCTCTTGTATCGCCGCTGTTGTAACTCACTTGTCTTTCTCTGATTCGCTCGCGCGTCCCATTTGCCGTCTCTGTTGTAGGTGATCTATCTGACAGTCACTCGGATTTGCTTCCACTTTTTGCTTCGATCTAGGCGGGCGCCATCCCTCCTGTCCGCCGATAAGGCCGACTTCTTCTCCACCAATTTAAGAGGTTGATCGCTCGACCTCCCTGATGACAGCGCAACACCAGGGGGCTTCGCGAATTCCTCTTTCGTTTCCCGATCCCTCCAAGTTCGGGAATGCCCCTAAAGAGCAATTAATGAGGAAATTTGGGTTTCAGAGACGGAGCCTCCGTTTCCTCACCCATTCGTGATGACGTCACCGCCGGAAGTCTCAACAATAGATGTCTTGATATATAAAAAACAGCCACCCGAGTGACTTTATATTTGTATTCCATATATTGTCTATAGTAGTGTCTTTCATCTAAATTATTAATTCCAACCACCGTAATAGGGTAACAACCAGATCTTCTGCGTGCCCCAATCCCATAACTCTCTTGCCTTGTAGCTCAGCATAAACATAATACATTTATCAAAGAATCCAAAATAGATAATTCCAATCCATTCAGTTTAAGGCCCTTTTCACATCCCAAAAGTACAGCACTGCAGAGGTCTGTCACTCTCCTCAGGATAATATAAATCAATACTTTGCCTCAGCTATCTTTTCATATATTCAATCATCTCTTAAATAACTGGCATTACACTGTTGTTTAGTTTAAAAGTTTTTGTTTTTGTAAGACCTGCTTCTTCTTTTCTTGACTTTTTGTGGGTTAGATCTCCATCCTGATTTCCTTTCTATAAATTGTGTATCAACTGTTTGGTTTTCATGCTGATCTATAACTTGATCTTGTTGGTTTTGCTTTTGTGGCTTAAATCTCCATTCTGGTTCTATGAGTTGTATATCAACTGATTGATTTCCATGCTGGTCTGTAACTTGATAAGTCATCACATTAGAATCCAGAGCCGCCTCTCTTGTATTTATAAATAGTCCAGCTGTAACCTCTGAAGGAGAATCCAGAAGCGGCTCATCTACAAAGTCCTCTGTAACTTGTTGTTTTTCCATTACTTCCATCTCCTTCTGCTTATCCTGAATTTCTATCTCTTGTTGATTTTGTTTTTCTTTATTCCACTCATGTATTATACATGAAGATGTTGAACCCATTTTAAGAACCTTATAGTAAAATTCTTCCGCTTTTTCAACAGTATTTAGTTGGTATCTTTCTCCTTGATATCTCAATATTATGCCAACTGGGACATCCCACCTGAATGAGATGTTTTGTTTCTTTAGCTCAGTCACCAAAAATCCGAATTTCTTTCTATCTTTTAATATCTTGGGCGGCAACTCTTTATATATCCAGATCTTTCTTCCATACAATTGTAGAGTGGAATTAAAAGATTTTTGCACAATATCATTTCTTATTTCTTTATCTGTAAAATAAATCACCACATCTCTAGGCAATTGCCTTTGCTTTGCAATCCAAGAATTTACTCTATAGGCCTTGTCGATCTTACAAGATACCTCCTCTGGATGAACCTTTAAAATCCCAGCCAGAACTTCAGCAGATATTTTTCTTAAATCATCTCTATTATTTTCCTGTAACCCTCTCATTCTAACCGCAAATTCTGTGAGCCTGTATTGCATCATTGTAACTTCTTTTTCAATCCCTTGTTTTATATTTTCTGCATTGTAAGTCTTGTGATCAGCTTCCTTTTTAGGCTTTACTTCAGAGCTATTGTCTTGAATATTTATCAAATCATTTTCCATTCTTTGTATTTTATTGTTCAAATTATAAATCTTATCATCAACTTCCTCCATTTTAGACTCTAATAACTTGATATTTGTATCCATCTTTATAACTATTTCTGAAAAAGCATTAGTCACTGTTACAATCTTTCGTTGTAAGTTATCATACTTTAATTGTATGAATTCTTTAATTTCCTGCCTAAATTTTTCAAAATTCTGGTTCACAATCTCGTCATGTCTTGCCATTTCCTTCAAAACAAATTCTTTTAAATTAAAACCATTCTTCTGAGTCTGTAAACTTGAAACTTGTTCACATAATTGTAAATGGGGGAACCCCCCCCCCCGCTGCTTGTTTGTCCGGCTTTGTTAATTTTAACGCCATCCTGCCACACAGACAAACTCTTTTTAAAGAAAGAGGACTTCTCTCCAAACAAGATCAATATCAAATCTCCAAGAAAAAAAGAAACTTAGAATAGAAATTTTTCTTTTCTGTATTCTAGCCAGCACTGTTTGTTCCGCTACTTTGTAACTTGTTACGGAAGGACTTTCACTTTCGGCTACTTCTCAAGCCTCAGCGGTCGCCATTTTAAGCTTTTTTTTTTCTTCACTAAAAACGCTTATAAAATCGTTATAAAATCCTCTTTAATTAAACAATCTGTTGTTTTTCATTGAAAGGTTTGATCTCGACGCCTGGCTCTGCAAAAGGCAGAGGTCTCCCGAAGCCCGGAGCAGCAGCGAAGGAAATAGGGAGCCTCATCCTGCTTCGTCCCCAAGAGTAAAAAAAAAACTCTGGGGACTTCGCAGAGGGCTCTACCTGCCCTCGCCTGCTCTATCTCACATTTCCTTATGGAAATGGAGTTTTTCGAGCCGCCTTTCAGCTGTAAAGGCGGCTCTTTAAGGGCGACGGGGCTGGCGGTCCCAAGGGACCGTCTGACAGTGACGGAAGTCAAACCAGAAGCCAAATGAGTTTTCTGCCTGCTTGTAAATGGAGCCGAACTTCCGGCTTACACTTTCAATTATCACTAAGCACCTGTTTTCTTCTTACAAAGTTTCCTTTATGCAGCTGGCAGGAATGTGGAATGAGCCTCAGGCAGGTTCCTTTGTTAGCAGCTTGATTTTTCCTTGCTTTTCTGGGAGCCTTTTCTTATGAGTAATCTTTTATTTGGGGAAATGAAGAGGGGGGAGTTTGATTCCTTCCCAGAGCAGGTTAGTGGGGTGGGGAGGGAATGGGGATTTTGAAGTAACCTTCCCCAGAAGTGGGGAGGGAATGGGGATTTTGCAGTATCCTTCCCCTGTCAGGCCCACCAAGCCACGCCATGCCCACTAAACCACACCCACAGAACCGGTAGTAAAAATTTTTGAAACTCACCACTGGCATGCGCATGCTTTTTATCCCCTGCTTGGGGATAAAAAACAGCTTTTAAAGCACAGTTGAGAGGGAGCAGCAATGAGAAAAGCAGGCAAAGCACAGAGATCACTTCACTCACCTCCTTAGGGCTGGAAAAAAGCTTCTAAAGCAAAGCTGAGATTCGGAGGGAGCAGGCAAAGCTCGGAAGATCGCTTCACTTGCTAGCACCTCCTTAGGGCTGAAAAATGCTTCAAAAAAGCTACATTTGGAGTATAAGACACACCCAAATTTTCAGCCCCTTTTGGGGGGGGAAGTGTGTCTTATACTCCAAAAAATACAGTATATTTCTTTTCATTTTTCCTTACTATCTTCAGTTTTTATTACTGTAAGCTGCCCAGGCTTATCCTGAGGTAAAAAGGTCAGCCAATGCATTTTATAAATAAATCTGTCGAGTCCTACCGGAGCTCGCCATCGATGGGGGGTATGGGAGATGAGGAGCGGAGATAGGCAGCTGCAGCAGACACACAAGCAGTTCCTGAATAGCGGTGTTCATGGTGACGAATGATGACGTCGTTGGGATCTCCGATTCTGCTGTCTCCGCTGCTCCGGCGCTCACAGCTGTTGCTGTTAAGGGGGAGGGGGGTGCTTGATTGATAATCACCGGATGTTTGTTTAGGGGGCTAAGTTTTTGTTAAATAGCGCTGTGGTGTGGTTACACCCAGCGCTGACTTGGAACCAAAACACCGACTTGTACTTTACTTCTGACTGCGAGCTTACCTTTGCCAAAGTAAACCCTGATTCTCTGTGCGTTACTGGTGGTAATTGAGTATCGCGGTTCTGAACGAACAACAGGCCGAGAGAAAGTCAGCGCTGTGTTCCTATTCGCAAGTAAGTGAGGATTCCCTGTTGCCTTGCAGCAAAGGGGGATATGGCAGAAGGGACGGCTTTGGAAGAGCAGGAGTGCGGTGGAGATGTGGAGGGGGAGGAACTGCTGATAGAGGAGGCGAAGGAGAGTGTGAAACAATTGGCAGTGAAACCAAAAGTCAAGCAACCTAAGAGCGCCCCACCCCGAAGGGAGGAGGAGAGTCTTCCAGGACAACGGGGTCGGACGGGGGACTGGTGGCACAGCTCTGTTCTCCTCGGGCCGCGGATGCCAACGCCCCCTCGGTTGGGAGTGTCTTTCCAGGGCTGGAGGGAAAGACGATGGATGGACGAGGATGAAGGGGATTGGTGGTATCCTGCCTCATCCGGTCCTAGTACTATGGATATGCTGCGTGAGCGTTTCGGGGAATCTGGATTCCGTGACGCCCCATCCTGGCAGCCCTGGGTTGCTGGGCTGGAGCCTCCAGTTCCTTCTTGGCAGGATACAGGGGTGACCGCTTCGGAGACCCAATTCCGGCTCACAAGTCCTAAATTGAGGATGGATCGAACCTCTATACGATCCATGGACCAACCCCCTCCAGAACAAGACCAAGGAGCCTCGTCAGGAGACCTTGGAGCCGGTTCTGAGCCCCAACCAACGCAGCTGATGGGTGGCTTACCTGTTGGGGGTCGCGGGGCAATGAGGGACTGACCTAGGCAGGACAGGAGAGCCGCCGGTGCAGCGAGGACCCCAGGCCCCATGCCTTGGCCTCCGGGAGCCCCGCCGGGATTGTGGGTCCCTCAGGCTGTTTGGGGACCACCTGCTCTGCAGGCCTCCTTTGACGGAAGCCCTGAACGAGTGGCTCTTTTTTTAAGCCAGGTGATAAGCCATATGGACCAATATGGACAGTGGTACCCATCCCAGTGGGCTATGGTGGTTGCTGTTATGGGGGTCCTGACAGGAGAAGCGGCTGATTGGGTGGCAGGCCTCCATGCTAAACATGCAAGAGAACTGGTGGACATGGGACGATTCCTGGAGGCTCTTCGTGCCAGATTTGAAGACGAAACAAGCACCCAGGTTGCAGAGGGGGATTTGTTTGCGCTTAAGCAACAAGGCGTACCAGCCAAGGAATATGTACAGGAGTTCCGAAAGATTGCAGCTCGTTTGGTGGGGTGGCCAGAACGTCTTTTGGTGCACCAATTCCATAAAGGACTAGACCGCGATTTACGGCAAGCCTGTGTGTACAGGGGCTTGCCTCCCAAGTTGAGCGTGTGGTACAAGGCAGCCATCGAATTGGACGTTGGTCTTCGAGAATTCCGTATACGGGGTGAAGGGGTTGCAGGTCAAGTAAAACGACCAGCAGAACGTACACAAACTCCCAAGGAGACTAAACCGAATGTTGGCCCCGGCTTGGGAGAAAGGATCCAGCGGCCTGTGTTTCGTTGCTTTAGATGTAATTGACTCGGTCACCGGGCAGCCGACTGTCCTAATCCTATGCCCCATAGCTCAGACCAGAACCCCCCTCCTAGAGCTGTGTTGAGAGGTAGAGGTCGGCCAACATCCGAACGGTCGCAAATAACTCGAACATCCTGTACGGAGAGGGTTCCCCCAGCTACAGATGCTAAGAAAGTGATGGCGGAAAAATTCCTGGTTGTGGCTGGGGATAGTGATGACGACGAGGAGGACCCGCACGACCCGATGGTGAGCGACCCCATCCGACCTTTTGTGGTACCAGTCGTCCTCCGAAACCCACGGTCACCTACTGGACGCCGATATGAGGCATTGATTGATTCAGGGTGTACTCGTTGCTTAATTCGTAGGGCAATAGTTGACGAACTTGGGCTGCGGGTTGTGCGATTGAGAACCCCTATAACCTTTGAACAAATGGATGGTTCATTGCTGGGAGGGGCACCAGTGACCCACATAACAGAAAGGGTGCACCTCGATATTGGGGAGCACACCGAAACTATTCGGTTTATTATAGTGGAGAAAATGTTAGAACCAGTGATTTTAGGGTTGGCATGGCTGGACAAGTGGGCCCCTACGATATGGTGTGAAGGGGGTTTCCGCAAACTCCGATTACCATTGGGGCCTCCTCCTTCTAATGAGGGAAAGGAACCAGCAGGGGGAACAGAAGCAGGGGTTCCACCTTCAGACACAACGTATCCTAATGTGTATAGGGATCTCGCCAGGGTCTTTAGTGAGGAGGAATGTGAGACCCTGCCCCCTCACCGGCCCACGGATTGCAGTATTGAGTTAATACCTGGGGCTAAGCTACCAAAACCCCGGATGTATTCAATGACACAACCCGAACTAAAAGAATTAAGAAAATACATAGACAAGAACTTGGCCCGAGGTTTTATCACACCTAGTCGATCAAGGATGGCTGCCCCTGTCCTGTTTCGTGGGAAGAAAGACGGGGGTTTACGCTTATGCGTTGACTTCAGGGGTCTCAATGCAGTATGTGTGGAGCACCTCTATCCACTTCCCTTAATGAAGGACCTGTTAGCTGCCCTAGCTACCGGTCATATCTTTACGAAACTCGACCTACGTGAAGCGTATTATAGGATACGGATCAAACCAGGGGATGAGTGGAAAACAACATTCAATTGTCCCTTAGGAAGCTATCAGTTCCAGGTCATGCCGTTTGGACTACAGGGCGCCCCTGCGGTGTTCATGCAGCTCATCAATGAGGTACTGCATGAACATCTGTACAGGGGTGTCCTTGTATATTTAGACGACATCTTGATATACACTCAAACCGAAGAGGAACACATATCTCTGGTCCGCCAAGTCTTAGGCAAATTATTAGCTGCTAAATTGTACGTGAAACTATCAAAATGTGAGTTTCACAAAAAGAGGATAGACTATCTAGGCTATAGAATATCAGAAACTGGGATAGAGATGGATCCCAGAAAAGTCCAGGCAGTGCTTGAATGGCAGGCCCCTAGAACTAGAAAGCAGTTGCAGAGCTTTCTGGGCTTTGCCAATTTCTATCGACAATTTATTCCCAACTTTGCTGAAATAGCACTACCACTAACGGATTTATTGCGGACCAAACCAGTCACGACTAAACCGAAGCCGGGACAAGCGTTGACGTGGCCGTCAGCATGTCAAACGGCTTTCGAGCAGTTGAAAAAACTCTTTGCTCAAGAACCGGTGCTCAAGCATCCAGACCCAACGCAGGCATTCGTAGTCTAGGTAGATGCTAGCGACGTGGCTGTAGGAGCAGTCCTCCTACAAAGAACACGGCAGGGAGGGTTACAACCTTGTGCCTACACGTCTAAAAAGTTAACCACGACAGAACGTGCATGGGCGATCTGGGAAAAAGAGGCATTTGCGGTCCGTTGGGCGTTGATGACATGGCGACATCTCCTGGAGGGGGCATCCCATCCTTTTGAGGTATGGATGGACCACAAAAACTTAGAAGCCTTACAAACGCCCAGGCAACTATCTCCCAAACAGATAAGGTGGGCACAATATTTCCAGCGCTTCTCTTTCCGGTTGCGGTATGTTCCTGCTGGGAAAAACTTCCTAGCCGATGCGCTGTCCCGGATGCCACAGTATAATAGTAAACAAGAGGAAGTGATAGAACCTCTTATTGCACCTTCCCAAAACCTACTAAGACTTACGGAAGTAGATGGTCACTTACGTACTGAGTTCAAAACAGCTTTACAACAGGATCAATGGGTAATTCAAAACCCCTCTATGGTCAGTTATAATGACGGAATAGCGTGGAGGGAGAGTAGGATATATGTTACGGAACGTTTACGGAACGTGGTGTTACGTAGGTGCCATGATGCCAAATCAGCAGGCCATTTTGGGTATTTAAAAACCCTACATCTTGTGAGGAGGCAGTTCTGGTGCCAAGAATGCGCAAGGACATAGAAACATACGTAAAGGGTTGCACAACCTGTGCAACCGCCAAACCTTGGTCTGGACGACCGTTAGGATTGTTACAAACAGTAGCGAACCCTAACAAGCCTTGGGAGGAGATCGCTATGGATTTCATAGTCGATCTCCCCCCTAGCCATGGCCACACTGTGATTTGGACGGTAGTAGATCTGTTTTCAAAACAGGCCCACTTTGTGCCATGTAAAGGCATACCATCCGCTCGACAGTTAACTGACCTCTTTTTGCAACATATCTATCGTCTCCATGGATCCCCCTATGACAGATGGTAACACGCCACGCGGTTGGGCCGAGAAAATTAGCCACGTATGGCCAAAAATCATTAAAATCATTAAATATATAAATAAATAAATAAATCAGCAAATTAAGAAAACAATAAATAAAATAAATCAGTAAACCAGAAAATCAATAAATAAGTAAATCGGAAATCAATCAATCAGCAAATCAATAAATCTGTAAATCAACAAATCAATAAATCAGGCTGACGCGAGCGACGTGGCAGTAGGAGCAGTACTCCTGCAAAAGAATGCAGAAGGGAAATTACAACCCTGTGCCTATACATCCTGTAAATTGTCGGAGACCAAAAGGAGATGGGCCATATGGGAGAAGGAAGCTTTTGCAGTACGCTGGGCATTGTTAACGTGGAGACAATTTCTTGAAGGAGCTAAGCATCCTTTTGAAGTTTGGACTGACCATAAAAACCTGGAGGCATTGAAAACACCGCGTAAGCTGTCACCAAAGCAAGTTTGCTGGGCTCAGGACTTCAACCGTTTTAATTTCACTCTACGTTACCTTCCTGGTGGAAAGAACTTCATGCCTGATGCACTTTCCAGATTACCTCAATACAACAGTACCAAGGAGGAAGTGGTTCACCCGATCATCCCTTCGACCCAACTGGCGGCACCAGTGACTACCAGAGCGCAAGCGATCCGGAGGTAATGGGGGGGGTCGAGCTTGTCCAGATTGTGTTTCTATCATCGGTACTGTGAGTGGGAGGGGTAGATATGGCGGGAGCAGGGGGCCATATCATGTTAAGGGAGCGCGCACCCGCTGTCTTCGAGCGGTAGCATGCTCCGGCCCCCAAGGCTCCACTCGCTCTCCAGGTTGTACAGACCCTCAGGGCCCGGGCCTTCGACTGATGTTGTGCAACGCCAGGTCCATAATAAATAAAGCCCCCCTCATTTGTGATCTGGTTCAGGAGGGGGGAGCGGACCTGGCGGGTATTACGGAGAGCTGGTTGGGCCCGGAGGGAGGGGTCCCTCTGGTAGAAATGTGCCCACCAGGCTTCCTGGCATTCCATCAGCCGAGGTCACAGGGGAGGGGCGGGGGAGTAGTGGTTATTATTAGAGAAGGCCTTAGGCCGAGGGAGGCCACTGTTCCTCAGACGGCCGGTTGTGAGACCCTCCTTGTGAAGTGGGGTCATGGGGTCCAGAGGGGTTTGCTGATCATGTACCTGGCTCATTGCCGCATGGCAGCAGCCCTGCCCAAGCTACTCAACGTTATCGCCGCGGTGGCGGTTGATACCCCCAGACTTATGGTCATGGGGGATTTCAACCTGCCATCCATGGGTGAGACGTCTGAGGTGGCTCGGGAGTTCATGGCTTCCATGACGGCTATAGATCTGACCCAGCTAATTCATGGCCCTACGCACATGGGGGGAAACACACTGGACTTGATTTTTGTCTCTGGACAGTGGCTGAGTGATCTCGAGATAGGGGACATAGTCATCGAGCCCTTGTCATGGTCGGATCACTCTCTCCTTCGCCTTGACCTTCGAATAGCTGCACCCCGCCGCAGGGAGGCGGAACCGATGAGATGGTACCGCCCCAGGCGCCTGATGGAACCTGATAGGTTCCAGATGGAGCTTGGGCCAATTCCTGAGGTTCTGGCTCACGCCTCGACTGGAGACCTAGTGGCCGCTTGGGATAGGGCGGCCGCTGGAGCTCTGGATCGAGTCGTGCCTTTGCGGCCTCTGACCCGGCGCCGATGTCACCTGGCTCCTTGGTTTACTGAGGAGCTGAGGGAGATGAAGCGCCGGAAAAGACGCCTAGAGAGTAGTTGGAGGGCCAGTCGTACTGAATCTGACCGGACACTGGTAAGATCTCATATTAAGAATTACCTAGTGGCAATAAAAGCAGCGAAATGCACTTATCTTGCTGCTCTTATTGCATCATCAGATAACCGCCCGGCCGCCCTGTTTAGGGTGACCCGCTCCCTGCTCCACCAGGAAGCGAGGGAGGACCCCTTGGAGGGAAGAGCTGAGGATTTTGTTCAGTATCTGTATGACAAAATCACTCAGATTCGGGAAGATCTGGACTCCGACTGGGTAGATCCAGCGGGGATGACGGAGGCAGGTCCTGAGAATGTTATCTGGGATGAGTTTGATTCTGTGACCCCTGAGGACGTGGACAGGATTCTGGGTAGACTGAATGCGACCACATGTTTGTTGGACCCGTGCCCCTCCTGGTTAGTGCTGGCTTCCCGGGAGGTGACACGAGGCTGGCTCCAGGGGATTATAAATGCTTCATTGGGCGAGGGTGTCTTTCCCGCCGCCTTGAAAGAGGTGGTGGTGAGACCTCTCCTCAAGAAGCCTTCCCTGGACCCGGCAATATTGGCTAACTATCGTCTAGTCTCCAACCTTCGCTTTGTGGCGAAGGTTGTTGAGAGTGTGGTTGCACGACAGCTTCCCCAGTACCTGGATGAAACGACGTATCTAGATCCGTTCCAGTCGGGTTTCAGGCCTGGGTACAGCACGGAAACGGCATTGGTCGCATTGGTGGATGATCTCTGGAGGGCTCGGGACAGAGGTTGTTCCTCTGTCCTGGTCCTATTAGATCTCTCAGCGGCTTTTGATACCATCGACCATGGTATCATGCTGCACCGGTTAGAAGAGTTGGGGGTGGGAGGCACCGTATTACGGTGGTTCTCCTCCTTTCTCTCCGACCGGTCGCAGTCTGTGTTGACAGGGGGGCAGAGGTCGACCCCGAGGCCCCTTATATGTGGGGTGCCACAAGGATCGGTCCTCTCGACCCTTTTGTTCAACATTTATGTGAAGCCGCTGGGCGAGATCATCCGTGGTTTCGGGGTGGAGTACCATCAGTACGCTGACGACACCCAGCTGTACATCTCCATCCCAGACCACCCCAACGATGCCCTTGAAGTGATGTCCCGGTGCCTGGAGGCCCTACGGATCTGGATGGGGAGGAACAGGCTCAGGCTCAACCCATCCAAGACCGAGTGGCTGTGGTTTCCGACGTCCCGATATAGTCAGCTGGTGCCATCGCTGACTATTGGGGGCGAAGCATTGGCCCCCACGGAAAGGGCTCGCAACTTGGGTGTCCTCCTGGATTCACGGCTGTCTTTAGAAGAGCACTTGGCGGCCGTGACCGGGAGGATTTTTCATCAGGTCCGCCTGATCCGCCAGTTGCGTCCCTTTCTGGATCGGGACTCGTTACGCACGGTCACTCATGCCCTCGTCACCTCCCGTTTGGACTATTGTAACGCTCTCTACATGGGGCTCCCCTTGAGGAGCACTCGGAGGCTCCAACTGGCGCAGAGTGCGGCCGCGCGGGTGGTGATGGGAGCGACGTGGCGCTCCCATGTAACGCCTCTCCTGCGCGAGCTGCACTGGCTCCCGGTGGTCTTCTGAGTGCGCTTCAAGGTTTTGGTCATCACCTTCAGAGCGCTCCATGGCTTAGGACCTGGCTATTTACGGGACCGCCTGCTGCCACCAATAGCCTCCCACCGACCAGTACGCTCCCATAGAGAGGGGCTCCTCCGGGTGCCGTTGGCCAAACAATGTCGACTGGCATTGAGGGGGAAAGCCTTCTCTGTGGGGGCACCTACGATCTGGAACGAGCTCCCCCCGGAGATACGGAGGATTCCGGATCTGCGTACCTTCCGTCGCGCGCTTAAGACGTTCCTATTTCATCAAGCTGGCCTGACCTAAATTTTTCCTCTTTTTAAATGGAAATTTTAAATTTGGTTTTAATTTATTGGGGTTTTAAAATCGGTTCAGCCAAATTTATTTAATTAGTTTTATCTCTATTTTAAATTTTGTATCTATATGTTTTATTTTATGGCTGTTCACCGCCCTGAGTCCTTTGGGAGTAGGGCGGTATACAAATCTAATAAAATGAAATGAAAATGAAAAGCATACCTGACAGCAGGTGGGGTGGGGGAGAAGCGAGATGCATGGAGCGAGACAAGGCTTGCTCCTCTTGCCTTCTCTTCTCCCCCTCTCAGCAGGCTTGGCAGGGCTTCCTGCCCCTGCCCAAATTGGATGTAATTTGGGGGTGGCAGGTGGGGAGGGGTGGGGCTGGGGAGACGTGAGATGTATTTTACCTGCCTTGTAGCTCCGTCGTGTGTCTCACCATTGTCTGCAGGCAAACATGTTGTAGGGTAAAAAAAACTTGTGAGTTCAATCAAACTTCTTGAACTTGCGAGAAGTTTGGTTTTACCCTACAACGTGTTTGCCTGCAGACAATGACGAGACACACGACAGAGCTGCAAGGCAGTTAAGACGTGCGTCTCGTGTCTCCCCAGCCCCACCACTTCCCACCTGCCACCCCCAAATTGCATCCAATTTGGGCAGGGGCAGGAAGCCCTGCCATGCCCAGCAAGAGGGGGAGAAGAAACGGCAAGAGAAGCCCCATCACACTCCACGCGTCTTGCTTCTCCCCCACCCTACCTGCCACCCCCCTCGACAAAGAGACGGTGGGGAAGGGCAGCAGCCAAGCTGCTGTTATGGTACCATTGAGGTGTATGGAGCCGTCTTACTTGCCTTGCAGCTCCATCGCATGTCTCGCCATTGTTTGCAGGCAAACACGTATGGTAAAAAAAGAACTTGTGAGTTCAATCAAACTTCTCGAACTCGCGAGAAGTTTGGTTTTACCCTACAATGTGTTTGCCTGCAGACAACGGCAAGACACGTGACAGAGCTGCAAGGCAGGTAAGACGCACGTCTCACGTCTCCCCGGCCCTGACGAGGGGGAGAGAAGAGATGGCAAGAGGAGCGAGCCCCGTCTTGCTCCATGCATCTTTCTTCTCCCCTGCCCCACATGCCACCCCCCTTGATAAAGAGCCGAGTGCTGTGGAAAAGGGAGCTGGGTGGATGCAGGCTTTGGGCATCTGGGGCAGCCAGGGGCTGCCCAGCGGAGAGGCAGGAGCTGGGAGGGAGTTTGCAGGCGAGGGGGATGGATGGATGGGAGGCGGGCGAGTGCCAAGAATGCCGGGGAGATTCCCACCTTTGGTTACCCCAGCAAACAGCTGACGAGCGGCTGTGTTATGCTGCCACAGCAGTGCAACACAGCAGCAGCCATGAGGTGGCCACACTCGCCGCCTCCTGCACCCCCAAAATAATAAGACCAAGCCCTTATTTCGGGGTTCAAAAAAATATAAGACAGGGTCTTATTTTGGGGGAAACACAGTGAATCAGTAAATCAATAAATCAGAAAATCAATAAGTCAGAAAATCAGTAAATCAATAAATCAGCACATTAATAAATCAATAAATCAGCAAATCACTAAATCACTAAATTAATAGTCTTGTTTCTTTCTTTTCTATTTTTCTTCCTTCCTTCCTGTCTTTCTTTTTCTATTTGTTCTTTGCTCTTCTCCGCACCTTCTTTTTTTCTTTGTATTCTTTTCATATTTTTAAAAATTTGCATTAGCTTTTACCTTTTCCATTTTAACGTTGAATAAAATTACTATTTATTTTTTTAAAGAAACTCCTTTGAATCCCCGCAAGCCCAACCCGAGACCCTTCTACACCTATTTGGCTCTTTGATGTACTTGTGCGCCGGAATTGACATGCATCAAATCATCTTGTGGTCTTTGTCATCTTCGGGCGTGTTCGCAGTAGCGGAAAGCTCAAGCTGCAAAAGGGAAGATCAAAACACTGGGTGTGGGGTTAGCAGGGAGCGGAATGGGAGGATTCACAGTGGCCAGGTGGGCATGAATGGGTGGACATCAGTGGTGGGTTTCTACCGGTTCACCCCGGTTCAGGTGAACCGGTAGCAGCGGCGGCGGAAGGCTCTGCCCACCCATCCAGACGTCTTCAAAAATGCTCTGCGCATGCAAAATGAGCATGTGCGCCAGCACGTTATCGATAGAGAACCAGTAGTGCCAGGATTTGAATCCCATCTCTGGTGGATATGGTTGGGTGGTCTCAGCCGGGTCGGTGTGACTGGGTGGGTGTGACCAGCTCAGCGCATCTGGCTCAGTGCTGCTGACTCATCATGGCTGACTCGGCACAACCAGGTGGGCATCGTCCGGTGGGCGCATCATCCGGTGGGCACAACTGGTTTGGACCTGCTGACTTGGCGTGGTGGGGTCAGTGAGGAACAAATCGTACCGGCTAACTCGACATGGAAATGACTCGGCACCCCACCAAACTATCGTCAGCCAAGCACATGCAAACACCCACACACCCCATTCCGAGTTTGGGGACTTTTCTGCACAGAGGAAGGAGAGATCCTTCTCTGGCAGCTCGGATGTGGATAAAAGTCCTCAAGCTTGGAATGGTCCGTGTGCATGTATATGTGTTTGTGTGCACAGCCCGCCAAAGGAGACCTCCTTCTCCTCAACCCATATATCTGAGCACTGGTGTTTCCCTGTCCGGTACCACCATCACCCACCAGAGGCAAAGCAGGAGGCAAGGATCTGGTAGGGTGCTGAGTTGTCCCCATGTCGAGTTAACCTGCGCGACTTGTTTTGCGTCGAGTCTCCCCACTCAACCCGGACTCTCTTCATTCCCAAACGTACCTTGAAACCGCTAAGTAGTTCCTGAAGGTATGTCATATCCTTCTTGAATTCTTCTAGACTTGGATTCTGTGGAAGGACACTAAGGAAGTCTTCCAACCGAGAAAAAGACTGCTGTTTCACCAGATTGGAGAAAAGAAGGACTGGGGGGACATGATAGCAGCATTCCAGTATTTGGGGTGGCTGCCCCAAAGAGGAGGGGGGGAGTCAACTGATTGTCCAAAACACCAGAAGGCAAGATGAGAAGCAGCAGGTGGAAACCAGAAGGCAAGGAGAGAAGCAACCTGGAATAGAGGAGAAACTTCCTACTGGGAGGACAATTAACTGGTGGAACGGCTTGCCACCAGAAGTTGTGGGTGCTCCATCACTGGAGGTTTTTAAGAAGAGACTGGACAGTCGCTTGCCTGCAATGGTATCAGGTCTCCTGCTTGAGCAGGGGGCTGGATTAGAAGACATCCAAGATCCCTTCCAGCTCTATCCTGATGGATGGATTGAGAAGGCAGATGCCATGTTAATTAAGAACTGCTCTCCTGGAGAACGGAGGGGCACCTGAGCAGCCCCTGATCTTTTGTCTGTCAGCTGTCACTTTAGGCTTACTATGCTACGCTGTTAGGCAATGACAGACTGCCATGAACAATCTGTCTTTGGTCCATAGCCCAGAGGCCAGGATTATGGAGGAGGGATGAGGAGAGGCATGCTTGGGTAATCGAAAGTAGAGACTTCACCTTCTCGCAATGCTGCCCCAAGGTCATCCAGCTGGGAGAAGAAAGAGGGAGCTGCATACCAAGCTGCGCCTGGACTGACCATTAGGAAAACTTCCCACATGGACTTTCGATCAGAATAGAGCTGGAAGGGACCTCGGAGGTCATCTAGTCTGACCCCCTGCTCAAGCAGGAGACCCTGACAGAATTACAGAATCATAGAGTTGGAAGGGACCTCAAAGGTTTTCTAATCCAACCCTCTGCTCGAGCAGGAAACCCTTACAGAGTCACAGAGTTGGAAGGGACCTTGGAGGTCTTCTAGTCCCACCCCCTGCTAAAGCAGGAGACCCTTACAGAATTACGGAATAAGGGAAGGGATCTTGGAGGTCTTCTAATCCAACCCATTGCTCATGCAGGTGACCCTTACAAATGGTTGTCCAGTCTTTTCTTAAAAGCCTCTGGTGATGGAGGATCCACAAGTTCTGGTGGCAAGCAGTTCCACTGGTTAATTGTTCTCCCAGTCAGAAAATATCTCCTTAATTCTAGGTTGCTTCTTTCCTGGATTAGTTTCCATCCGTTGTTTCTTGTGCTGCTTTGTAACTTGACTCTGTCGTCTTTATGGGTCTCCTCCCCTTACGTAACTACACATAGTTAAAAGCTTTCCCATCCATATTTTACAAAAATGCTATACAAAATAAACAAATATTCCAAATGTGGAAATCTATTTATCTAAATAATCAAATTGAACCAATAAAATAATCATAATATATATGTAAAAGAAAAAAAAACAGTCAACAGATTAGCTCAAACATTACACTAATCTTCAAATCCCTCTGTTGTCATTTAATGACCCCGTAATCGTTTGCGGGGTGGAGTCGGGGCAACTAAATGGAGCAGAGTGTTTACTGGCCGGATGCTCTTCCTGTTGCCAATGCAGAGTTTTTGCAGCAGATATATTCTCATTGTGCTGAGAGAGAGAAATATCTGCCTCTACCTAGGATTGAACTCACAGCCTCCTGATTGTGAGGCGAGAGCTCCACCTCTAGGCCACTGCACCACTCCTTCAAATCCCTCTGTTAACCATCTGTAATTGTATGTAATGCGCAGAAAGCCCACAAATGGTTTCCAGTCTCTTATCAAAGTTGTCTAATCCAGGGGTCCCCAATCCCTGGTCTGCAGACCGGTACCAGCCCATGGCCTGCCAGAAACCAGTCCGCACAAGCAAGCGAAGCCCCATCTGTGCATACGTGGCACATAGACAGCATTCAAAACCATGTTTCCTTGGTCCATGGAAAACCCTCTGTCCACAGAACCGTTTGGCGGCTCCCAAAAGGTTGAGAGCGGCTGGTCTCATCCATTGTCTCTAATCAAGGCACTTAGGGTAATGCTTGTTTTAGCTGAGCAAGATGGCCAGGACTATGGACCCAAGATAAATTAGGAAAACGGGAGCAGAAAAGCATGGGAATGCACTGGCTCCTTGATGAGTGTCCCCTGACTTTTTAGACATACTGTCAAGTTCGAAGCATACTTATGCTGTTGCAACCACTTTCGCTTCTTAACTTGCCAACGAACTTGGGGGGGAGGGAAGAGGGAAATGGAACGTAGGCTCCACACATCAAGAAAATGGGTCGTGAGAACCAAGAACACTTCTGCAGGTCTTTGCCAAACCCCAAAGGCATTTTCTCATAACAATACCCTGACCTTAATTGGACAGTGTGACCTGCGCTAATAGTGGGAGGGGGAATGCTATACTTGAAGTATGTGGATTGTGCGGGAATTAGCCAGAGCTGGTTTGACTTCTGCTGTGCTGAAATGATGTACTCAATAAAATTTTGCGTTCGGAGTTTGGATCATCTCGAGCGGACTTGCTTGGTTGGGTTCGTCAGTTAGAACCTTGACACATACCTGTAGTGCAGGTGCAAGAGTCTGGAAGTCAGCCAAGTCAAGTATCGGTGAGAGCTCCAGCTGGAAAAAAAATGGGTGTCAGATGGCAGAACCTGGGGCCAGGCCCCCCAAAAGGTGCAAAATGTGTTTGCTTAGCATAAGAAATGCTTGGTGTGGGAGATAACCCAGAGTGTTGTGGCCCGCCGGCGGCCAGTGAGGAGGTTGGGGAGGAATGTGGGCCAGTCTTGGGGCTGGGGAAAGCTTGGACGAGGGCTCTGCATCGGAGGCAGAAAGGGAGCTAGACAGCAGTGAGGCAGAGGAACAGCTGGAGCCTGTTCCCAGTGTGCGCATGTGCAGAGCTGCCAAAAGACAAGAACAACTAAGACAGCAGGGTCGACTTGGGAGTAAAGCCACACCTTGGAGGTGGCCCCTCCCATAGGAAAGAAAGAGGAGCAAATGGAGAGTGGGCTTTTCCGGGATGAACAATTCATTCATTCGGTCATTTCCAGAGTGGAAAGTTCTGTTTGTGACTTTAAGAGACTCTGTACCAAGTTTTGCCTTGCTCTGCATTTGGAAACTAGTTATCTGGCAGCTCTCCAAGCAAGATGAGGTTTGTGTTGATAAACATTCCTCTGAAAGACTGTTTGCCAAGCCTTGCTGACTGTGAATGAAAGGAATTCACAGTTGTGTAAATAAAAGGGGTTTTGTCGGGACCAAGACTCTGCTTCCTGCTTTTTAAGGAAGCCTAGTTCAGAACACAGAGTTCCCCAACCTTTCTGGCTAAGCGGGGTGGGGGGAGAGGATGGTTCCACATGAGTGGTGGGCAAACACGTGCAGATTCATTTGCACGAATGATGGGCACGCACGCACGCCACTCGCACATCCATGCACCCGTGTTTGCCCCCACTGTTTGCAGAAATGGAGCATGTGCGCCCATGCTTGCTTGCTGCTCGCACAATTGAGGATTGCACACATGCTCACTGCCACTTTTGCGGCCCAGTTCCACAGAGCTCAGGGCCCGGTAGTGGGCTGCAGCCTGGGGATTGGGGACGCCTGGGTTAAACAAAGGAGAGTTAAGGACCATGTAAAATGGAAACCAGGGGTCTCCCGGGGTTCACACGGAAGACACAGACTGCCTTTTTCTCATCTGCAATCCACCACAAGGAGATGTGACCTCAGAAGCTGAGGGATTCCATTAGAATTTGAATTTTGTCCCAGACAAAAGGCTTTCCTAGGTCAAAAAAGTCAAGCTGTCAGCCACCGTTATTTTTTTTAACTGCGCTGCTGAGCTTTGCTTGTGTCAAGCACCGGGGAAATCGGAAGATTCAGGCAGTTCAAATGAGTATCAAGATTTACTGCAAGGTTAAGCTCTTTACAAGAATCTGACCTACTAACGGTCAAGGGAAATGAGCGGGAGATAAGAAAGGCATTCATGGTGGGCTGGATTGAGATCGCTTGTGGGCATGCAGGGATTCATGACTGATGACGCCTTTGACCTCACCCTCGGGCTCAGCCTGGTCATCTCCCACAATAGATGGAAGAATGGATGATAGATAGATAGATAGATAGATAGATAGATAGATAGATAGATAGAAAGATAGATAGAAAGATAGATAGAAAGATAGATAGATGATAGGTAGGTAGAGAGAAAGAGATAGGATAGAGAGAGAGATGGATGGATAGATGATAGGTAGGTAGGTAGAGAGAGAGATAGGATAGAGAGAGAGATGGATGGATAGATGGATGGATGGATGGATAAATATAGATAGATATTAAATGTTCAATGATAAATTATTGAAGATAGAGAGAGAGAGATAATAGATAGAGAGAGAGAGAGATGTATGGATAGTGGATAGCTAGCTAGATATGTCAAGTGCCAGGAAAATGAGATTCAGGCAGTTCAAATGAGTACCAAGATTTATTGTAAACTTAACCTCTCTACAAGAATCTGACCTACTAACAGTCAAGGAAAATGAGCGGTAGATAAGAATAGAAGGAATTCAAGGCAGGCTGGACTTATCTGTGCCGTGCAGGGACTCATAACTGATGACACGTTTGACCTCTCCCTTGGGTTCAGCCGGGTCATCTCCTACAGGTTGCACCACCTTTGTGACTTTCTTTTTTTTAACCAATCCCTGCAGACATCCTTGCCCAAAATCACAGGGCTATGGGGAGGAGGGAGTGATTTTGTAAGGCAAAGTCATCCTTTCAGAATTGGGGTACCAGCTGAATTTGATGGTGTTCATCCCGCAGATTCAATCTGCATTCAATACCTGTGCGCTGGACTCGATCCCAGGGATATGGATCCTATGCTCCCAAGGCAAACCCCAGCCTCATTGGCGGGATCCAGAATGGTTCTGCACCATAATCTACCTGGTCAAACACCTCTTTATTCGAGATGATGGAGTAACATCCAAGAGGATTACGGCAGGGATTACGGGGTGATCTCCTGGCTCGTTCTCATACCAGCAAAGAGGAAAAACCGTCTCCTTAGCAGCCGGCTGGAGAAACTGAGTCACCTTTTCAGGTTAAAGCAGCCTTTTCCAATGTGGCTGTCTGACTACAATTCCCATCATCTCTTCAGGCTGATGTTAGTAGAGCCAAGTAAACCCATTCCAGATCAGTCCAGGAAGGAAACAACCTCCCTCTCTTCTAGCCCTGATGTTGTTACATAGTTGGGTCATGAAATGTCTGCAACCCGGCTGAGAGAGCACCAAGGACCCTCAGTCGTCTTCCTCCTCCTCCTCCTCCTCCTCCTCCTCCTCCTCCTCCTCCTCCTCCTCCTCCTCCTCCTCCTCCTCCTCCTCTCAGCAAACCTCACTCCTTTGTAGCACTGATGATGTTCCCTAGATAGGTCATGAAATGTCTGCAAGGAAACCACCAAGCTAAAGAGAGCACCAAGGACCACCCAGTCCTTCCTTCCTTCCTTCCTTCCTTCCTTCCTTCCTTCCTTCCTTCCTTCCTTCCTTCCTTCTCTTCTCTTCTCTTCTCTTCTCTTCTCTTCTCTTCTCTTCTCTTCTCTTCTCTTCTCTTCTCTTCTCTTCTCTTCTTTTTCCTTCCCTCTTCATTCTCCTTTCTTCTTCCTTCCCCTTTCCTTATTTTTCTTTCCTTGCTCCTTTCCTCCCTCCCTCCCTCCCTCCCTCCCTCCTTCCTTCTCTTCTTTTCTCTTCTCTTTCCTTCCCTCTTCCTTCCCCTTTCCTTATTTTTCCTTCCTTGCTCCCTCCCTCTCTCCTCCCTCCCTGTGGAAATTGGGATCGTAGAATCACCCAGGAGCATAGAAGAGTCCAAAGGCAGATGCATGAATAAATGTGATAAATGTATTTATTCATACAACAAAACATATTAACTATATACAAAGGCTGTCTTAATATCCATTAGGATAGGGGGCACACAGCGTGTGTGACTACCCCTATCAAAGATCATGTCTCATGGAGAACAAACGTAAAAGAGAGCTTGGTGGAAAGGTTAGAGGGGGTTTTATACTCAGTGTAAGCCCCTCCTCTCCACATAGGGGTGGGGGCACTTTCTGCCTCCACTAGTGTCTGTATGATATATGTGCCAATGGCTTGCAAATACTTGACAGTTCCCCTCCTTGCGAGCCAATGGCATGCAAACATACAAATGCAATGCACAACAGATTTTACTCTGTGAGACATAACTTTTTACACAGATCTTTGCGCCTATCTGCTGGTAGAGGTTTTGTGAAAATATCAGCTGTTTGATATTTGGTCTGACAATGTGATAAAGATATAAACCCCATCTCTACTAGTTGCCTAACATTTTGATAGCGGATATCAATATGTCTGGACCTTTTTCCCACCGCATAGGCTTTGGCAATGCCTATGGCCCCGGTGTTGTCTTCTATAATTTGGATGGGCAAAGTCGGTGGTGTCCAGATGCTAGAAATTAAGGCATCAAACCATATCAGATCGTTCCCTGCCTCTGATAAGCATGCATATTCGGCCTCAGCGGTGGAGCACGAAACAAATTTCTGTTGCCCCACATGCCAATGGATGGGTGCCTCATTTAATAGTACCAAGAAGCCCGAAGTACTCCTACGTGTCTTGGTATCTCCGGCCCAGTCCGCATCCGCGAAGCATTTTAATTGGGCCTTGTCTCTATTCTCAGGTTCCAAGCGAAGCACGTAATCTGCTGTGGTCTTGAGATACCTTAATAGCTTTTTAATGGCCAACCAGTGGAACTGGGTAGGATGTTCCACTTGTCTAGATAGCAGGTTTACGGCCAGGGCAATATCTGGACGGCTCCAGTTACTTATATATAGTAATGAGCCGATCACTGACCTAAATAGAGTATTATTTTGGAACTCTGAGCTATCCTTGTGTGCCAATCCATAATAGTCGGTCTGCATTGGGATAGCCGTTGGCTTGCTATCTTCCATTTTACATTTCACCAAGAGTTCCTCTATCTTTTCCTTTTGGGAGAGAGCAAAACCTTTTGGTGTAGTGATGATTTGTACGCCTAGGTACTTGTCCACATATCCTAAAGACTTTAGAGTGAACTTTTTTTTGTAGGGTCCTGGCAAATATAATACTTCCCCCCTTGTCAGGCCCTATATATAAAAGATCATCGACATACACTAGGACTTTCTCCAGCCCCCCTTTGGTATCCCTTGTGAAGGTACATTTATCAGCTGGAGATGGATGGAAACCCAGTGATTTGAGAGTTTTAGTTAGGCATTTGTACCACAGTCTGCCTGATTGTTTGAGGCCGTACAAACTTTTCTTCAGAAGCCAGGTGTGGCCTTCCTGCCGTTGAAATCCGGGGGCACCTCTGACGTAAATTTCTTGTTTTAGATGTGCGTGTAAATAAGCAGTTTGCACATCAAATTGAAAAATGTGTTCCCCATGTGCTGCTGCAGTGACCAAAGCAGCCCTCACACTTTCCGCTCTCACGGTGGGGGAGTATGTTTCATCAAAGTCCTGCAAGTAGCGCTGTGCGTAGCCTTGTGCTACCAGCCGGGCCTTATAGAGGAGTTTGTTGTTGGGCATTGGCTTGACCTTGTAGACCCAACGGGTGCCAATTGTTTTCCTCTTTTTTGGGGACTTCCATGGGGATGAAGACTTTCAATTTTTTGAGACTGTCCATTTCCCGCTCCATTGCCACCCTCCACCTGCGCTGTTCTTCCTCGGGAAGCTGGAGGACATCTGAGTACGTTTTAGGGGCCATGGTAACGCTGTTGACCGAGGCAACACAGCCAATGTCCAACCTTTTGGGTGGCACCCCTTTATTGGAGCGTTTTGACAAAGCGTGTGTGACTACCCCTATCAAAGATCATGTCTCATGGAGAACAAACGTAAAAGAGAGCTTGGTGGAAAGGTTAGAGGGGGTTTTATACTCAGTGTAAGCCCCTCCTCTCCACATAGGGGTGGGGGCACTTTCTGCCTCCACTAGTGTCTGTATGATATATGTGCCAATGGCTTGCAAATACTTGACACTCCCTCTCAGTCCTTCCTTCCTTCCTTCCTTCCTTCCTTCCTTCCTTCCTTCCTTCCTTCCTTCCTTCTTTCTCTTCTCTTCTCTTCTCTTCTCTTCTCTTCTCTTCTCTTCTCTTCTCTTCTCTTCTCTTTCCTTTCTTCTTCCTTCCCCTTTCCTTATTTTTCCTTCCTTGCTCCCTCCCTTCCTTCCTCTCAGTCCTTCCTTCCTTCTTTCCTTCCTTCCTTCTCTTCTCTTCTCTTCTCTTCTCTTCTCTTCTCTTCTCTTCTCTTCTCTTCTCTTCTCTTCTCTTCTCTTCTCTTCTCTTCTCTTCTCTTCTATTTCCTTTCTTCTTCCTTCCCCTTTCCTTATTTTTCCTTCCTTGCTCCCTCCCTTCCTTCCTCTCAGTCCTTCCTTCCTTCCTTCCTTCTTTCTCTTCTCTTCTCTTCTCTTCTCTTCTCTTCTCTTCTCTTCTCTTCTCTTCTCTTCTCTTCTCTTCTCTTCTCTTCTTTTTCCTTCCCTCTTCATTCTCCTTTCTTCTTCCTTCCCCTTTCCTTATTTTTCTTTCCTTGCTCCCTCCCTCCTTCCTTCCTTCATACCTTCCTCCCAGTCCTTCCTTCCTTCCTTCTCTTCTCTTCTCTTCTCTTCTCTTCTCTTCTCTTCTCTTCTCTTCTCTTCTCTTCTCTTCTCTTCTCTTCTCTTCTCTTCTCTTCTCTTCTCTTTCCTTTCTTCTTCCTTCCCCTTTCCTTATTTTTTCTTCCTTGCTCCCTCCCTCCTTCCTTCATACCTTCCTCCCAGTCCTTCCTTCCTTCCTTCCTTCCTTCCTTCCTTCCTTCCTTCCTTCCTTCCTTCCTTCCTTCCTTCCTTCCTTCCTCCCTTCCCTTCCCTTCCCTTCCCTTCCCTTCCCTTCCCTTCCCTTCCCTTCCCTTCCCTCTTCATTCTCCTTTCCTTTTCCTTCCCCTTTCCTTATTTTTCCTTCCTTGCTCTTTCCCTCCTTCCTTCCTTCCTCAGTCCTTCTTTCCTTCCTTCCTTCCTCCCTTCCCTTCCCTTCCCTCTTCATTCTCTCTCTTTTTTTTTAAAAAAAATAATCTTTATTTACATTTATCATTAAAAAAGAAAACAACACACCAGATAAATGACAAACAAAACAACAAAACAAATAACATACATGCCTATAAGTAGTACCTTAATAACTTACTTTTCGGTACAATATATCTATGTTACATTCCAGGGGAGGCAGAACAACCTAATTTACATTTGTAAATCAATTAGGTCTATCCGACCTCACTTTACTTGTATAATATACATTTTTCAATAAATACAACTCCTAATCTGGTTTGGGTTATAGTTTTCTCTTTGATAGCCAAATATATAGTTTTTCCCAAGATAAACATGTTTGTGTTTGGTCTCTATCTTTCAGTTTTTTAGTTAATTTATCTGCTTCCGCACAATCCAAAATCTTCTTTATAATTGCTTCCTCTGATGGGGTATTTTTATCTTTCCAGAATTGAGCATATGTTAATCTCGCTGCTGTGATAATGTGTAATGCAAGGTACCATGAATCTTTTTTAATATTTTCTGGTTTGGAGCTGAGCAAGCATGTCTCTGGTCGCCATTCAATCTCTTGGTTTAAGATCTCGTTAAGCCACTTTTTTATTTTTCCCCAAAATTTTACTGCTTCTGGGCACGTCCACCATTGGTGATAATAAGTGCCACGCTCAAACCCACACTTCCAGCATTCAGCAGACTGTCCAGTAAACATTTTGGCCAATCTATCGGGGGAGAGATGCCATCTATATAACATCTTGTAAATATTTTCTTTATATGCCGTAGAAACTACTAGCTTCATATTCCCCCACCAAATCTCTTGCCATTTTTCCAGATGAATTGAGTAACCAAAATTTTTCCCCCAGGCAATCATTGTATCCTTTATTATCTCGTTGCCAATCTCTAACCTCATCAACAGTTTATAGCTTTTAGAAATCATGCCTTTTTCCTGGCCCATCAAGATTTTGTCTAACTCCTGCAAGTCAACATTTATACCTTTCCTATCTCTGTCTTTTTTATATTTTGATTGGATCTGTAGATAGGTCCACCAATCCAATTGTAGTCCCTGGGAATTCAACTCCTGTTTTGGCTTTAGCTCTCCTCGTGCATTCAGCAAGTCTTTGTACATTAATTTTTTCACAGGGTTATATAATTTTGGATATATCAACGCTTCTAGATGTGATACCCAGCATGGTGTTTTAATATAGTATTTTTTACTGATCTTCTCCCAATTTCGAATTAAGATATTCCTTATATAATGCCGGGTAAACCATTTGCTTTGTGGAGTGTTATCCCACCAGAGTGCCATATGCCAGCCCTGTTGTAAATCATTTATTTTATTTATTTATTTATTTATTAGATTTCTATACCGCCCTACTCCCGAAGGACTCAGGGCGGTGCACAGCCAGACAATAAAAACACAAATCATGGCCTTCTATCTTGAGAAGACGGCTATTGCCTAAGGTGATCCATTCTTTTACCCAGACTAACAGAGCGGCTAAATAGTAGTTCTCCCAACATGGTAAACCCAGGCCTCCCCTTTCTTTTATCTCCTGCATCATTTTTTTTTTAATCCGGGGTTTTTTCCCCTGCCAAATAAATTTGGTTATTGCTTGATTTAGATCCATAAAGAATTTTTTTTGATAGATTCGCTGGGGCAGTTTGAAACAAAAAATTAAACTTCGGTAAAACGTAAGATTTTATTGTTGTTACCCATCCCAAAATTGATAGTTGAATTTTACCCCACTTGTCAAGGTCTTTTCTTATTTGGGTTAATAATTTATTATAATTGTCCTCTTTTATGCTCGAGCATCTGCCGGTTAACCAGATTCCCAAATATTTAATTTTATTGACTACTCTTAATCCAATCGCTTCCTGTAAACCCTTATCTTCCTCTGAAACATTCTTGGTTAATATATTTGTTTTCTTTTTGTTAATTAATAGGCCTGCTACCGCCCCAAATTCTTCAATTGTCTCTAACAGGGATAAACAAGATTTTATGGGATCTTAAAAAATAAAAGCCATGTCATCTGCAAAGGCCTGAGTTTTATATACCTGGTGTCCAATTTCAAGACCTTTTATTTTTTCCTCGTTTCTTATTTTACGCAGTAGTGTTTCTAACGATAATATAAAAAGTAAGGGGGATAGAGGGCAACCCTGTCTTGTGCCTTTGCCAATAGAAAATTCTTCCATCAAGTCCCCATTTATCAGTAATCTAGCTGTTTGTTTGGAATAAATAGCTTTAACTGCATTTATAAATCTTTGTCTAAAGCCCATGTATTCTAACTGTAATAATATAAACTCCCAATTGACCCTATCAAATGCCTTCTGCGTGTCTATAAAAACTAATGCAACCTGTTTACCTGGGTGATCTTCATAATATTCAAGTACATTTAACATGACTTATCAAATTATCTCGTATTTGTCGTGACGGCAAAAACCCATTTTGATCGGTATGTATAAATTCATTTAGAAAACCTTTTAATCTATTTGCTAAGATTGCTGTAAAAATTTTATAATCTGAATTCAGAAGAGATATTGGTCTATAGTTTTTTATGTCTACCGGAGGAGGATCTTCTTTAGGTATTAAACTGATATTAGCCTCCCTCCATGAGTGGGGAATTTCTGCTTTTCCAAGAACTTCATTAAATAAATCTTTCATAAGTTCTCCCATTACCTCAAACAATGTTTTATATAACTCAGCTGGGAGTCCATCTGTGCCCGGTGTTTTTAAATTTTCCTGTTTCTTTACTGCTTTTTCAATCTCTGTTAGGGTAATTTCCTCGTCCAAAATTTCTTTTGTTAAATTGGGTATCTTAGGTAGATCCGAATTCTCTATATAATTTTTCATCACACCTACTAAAATCTCCTCTCTTTTATATAATTCCTTGTAAAAATCCACTGCAATTCTTTCTTTCCCTCCCTTATCTTTTATTAGGTTTCCATTCTTATCTTCTAATTGTTCAATTCGTCTACTCTGTTTCTCCTTTTTTAACCTAAATGTAAGCCATCTTCCTAGTTTATTAGCTGACTCAAAGTGTTTTTCCTTCCTTCCTTCCTCTCAGTCCTTCCTTCCTTCCTCTCAGTCCTTCCTTCCTTCCTTCCTTCCTTTCTCCTCTCCTCTCCTCTCCTCTCCTCTCCTCTCCTCTCCTCTCCTCTCCTCTCCTCTCCTCTCCTCTCCTCTCCTCTCCTCTCTTCTCTTCTCTTCTTTTTCCTTCCCTCTTCATTCTCCTTTCCTCTTCATTCTCCTTTCCTTATTTTTCCTTCCTTCCTTCCTCCCACCCTCCCTCCCTCCTTCCTCTCAGTCCTTCCTTCCTTCCTTCCTTCCTTCCTTCCTTCCTTCCTTCCTTCCTTCCTTCCTTCCCTTCCTTCCTTCCTTCCTTCCCTTCCTTCCTTCCTTCCTTCCTTCCTTCCTTCCCTTCCTTCCTTCCTTCCTTCCCTTCCTTCCTTCCTTCCTTCCTTCCTTCCTTCCTTCCTTCCTTCTCTTCTCTTCTCTTCTCTTCTCTTCTCTTCTCTTCTCTTCTCTTCTTTTTCCTTCCCTCTTCATTCTCCTTTCCTCTTCCTTCCTCTTTCCTTATTTTTCCTTCCTTCCTCCCTCCCTCCCTCCTTCCTTCCTTCCTTCTTTCTCTTCTTTTTCCTTCCCTCTTCATTCTCCTTTCCTCTTCCTTCCTTCCTTCCTTCCTTCCTTCCTTCCTTCCTTCCTTCCTTCCTTCCCTTCCCTTCCCTCTTCATTATCCTTTCCTCTTCCTTCCCCTTTCCTTATTTTTCCTTCCTTGCTCTTTCCCTCCCTCCCTCCCTCCTTCTCTTCTCTTCTCTTCTCTTCTCTTCTCTTCTCTTCTCTTCTCTTCTTTTTCCTGCCCTCTTCATTCTCCTTTCTTCTTCCTTCTCCTTTCCTTATTTTTCTTTCCTTCCTCCCTCCCTCCCTCCTTCCTTCCTTCCTTCTTTCTCTTCTTTTTCCTTCCCTCTTCATTCTCCTTTCCTCTTCCTTCCTCTTTCCTTATTTTTCCTTCCTTGCTCCCTTTCTCCCTCCCTCCTTCATACCTTCCTCCCAGTCCTTCCTTCCTTTTCTTCCTTCCTTCCTTCCTTCCTTCCTTCCTTCCTTCCTTCCTTTCTTCTTTCCTTCCTTCCTTCCTTCCTTCCTTCTCTTCTCTTCTTTTTCCTTCCCTCTTCAGTCTCCTTTCTTCTTCCTTGCTCCCTCCCTCCCTCCTCCCTTTATACCTTCCTCCCAATCCTTCCTCACAGTCCTTCCTTCCTTCCTTCCTTCCTTCCTTCCTTCCTTCCTTCCTTCCTTCCTTCCTTCCTTCCTTCTCTTCCCTTCCCTTCCCTTCCCTTCCCTTCCCTTCCCTTCTCTTCCTTTCCTCTTCCTTCCCCTTTCCTTATTTTTCCCTATTGCCCATCCTGTCGAGGCAGGAAGAGGGTCCCTTCAAATTCCACCCTCCCCTTCCAGCTTCTCCACTGCTCAACGTACCAACTTGCTGAATTCCAGGATTGGCAGGAGGAAAACATCCATTTGGTTCAAAATGGCATCCTCTGGATCTCTATGCTGCAGAAAGCAAAAGGAACCTGAGAGGACTAGGAGGCATCATGAAAATCAATTCTATTCTATTCTATTTTGTATTCTATTCTATTCTGTTCTGTTCTGTTCTGTCCTGTCCTGTCCTGTCCTGTCCTGTCCTGTCCTGTCCTGTCCTGTCCTGTCCTGTCCTGTCCTGTCATATTCTGTTCTATTATCTCACCTATCTATCATCTATCCCTCCCTCTCTCCATCTAATCATCATTCCCTCCATCTTGCAAAATCTCCAGTCCCACCCAGGGGTGGGTTCTAAATTTTTTTACTACTGGTTCTGTGGGCGTGGCTTGGTGGGGGGGTAATGTGACTGGGTGGGCGTGGCCAACTTTTTTTTTTACTTTTAAAAGCATTTTTTCTACAACCTTAAGAGGTTGTAGAAAAAATGCTTTTAAAAGACTCTGAAATCCCAGCTGACCCGCACGATCATCAGATGGACAGAAAGAATCCCACCCATTAGGAAACCTTGGAAAGTGTAATTGTTACCAACAGTGCAGGGTGCAAGGAAAAAGAAGAGAAGAAAGGAAGAAGGAAGGAAGGAAGGAAGGAAGGAAGGAAGGAAGGAAGGAAGGAAGGAAGGAAGGAAGGAAGGACTGAGAGGAAGGAAGGAGGGAAAGAGCAAGGAAGGAAAAATAAGGAAAGGATAATGAAGAGGGAAGGAAAAAAGAGAAGAGAAGAGAAGAGAAGAGAAAAGAGAAGAGAAGAGAAGAGAAGAGAAGAGAAGAGAAGAGAAGAGAAGAGAAGAGAAGAGAAGAGAGGAAGGAAGGAAGGAAGGAAGGACTGAGAGGAAGGAGGGAGGGAGGGAGGGAGGAAGCAAGGAAGGAAAACTAAGGAAAGGAGAAGGAAGAGGAAAGGAGAATGAAGAGGGAAGGAAAAAGAAGAGAAGAGAAGATAAGGAAGGAAGGAAGGAAGGAAGGAAGGAAGGAAGGAAGGAAGGAAGGAAGGAAGGAAGGACTGAGAGGAAGGAAGGAAGGAAGGAAGGAGTGAAAGAGCAAGGAAGGAAAATAAGGAAAGGAGAATGAAGAAGGAAGGAAAAAGAAGAGAAGGGAAGAGAAGAGAAGAGAAGAGAAGAGAAGGAAGGAAGGAAGGAAGGAAGGAAGGAAGGAAGGAAGGTAGGAAGGAAGGAAGGACTGAGAGGAAGGAAGGAAGGAGGGAGGGAGGGAGCAAGGAAGGAAGGACTGAAAGGAAGTCCTTCCTCTTCCTCTTCCTCTTCCTCTTCCTCTTCCTCTTCCTCTGCTCCATAAACCCTCCTTCCCTTCTAGCACTGATGATTTTACCTAGCTGGGTCACGAAACGTCTGCAAGAAAACCAGCCAGCTCAGAGTACACCAAGGACCCCACATTTCAACCCCGAGTTACAGATTTTTCTCCTTTAATCATATCATCATCAAACTTGGGTTTAGTGAAGGAAGCGTTTGAAATATGAATGGAGATGTTCTGCTGCGGAACGTTGGTGGATGATGGTTTCCCTCAACTTACAGGAACTGGGGATCATCCGTTCCAGATTCAGAGTCGAGTTCAGATTTTCTGCTCTCCCTCTCCACTTATCACTCGAATCTTCTCATTCCCCCTTTTGATCACCCCGAGAGAGCTCACCTTTTTCACTTGTGGGGCGGTTGCCACCAAAGCCAGGAGGACAGCCAAGATCAGCCAAACGTTCTTCATTCTCAGTGTTTGTTTCTCTGGTCTTTGTCCTCTGAAGCAAGAGAGGTGGGGCAGGGAGGACCCGTGACTTTGTCCCTCCCCTGGTTTGGCTCCAATCTCTTCCTCCCATTGGTGGGAGTCTGGCTGGAATAAGAGCTGCTTACCTTCAGGATTGTCACCAGAGAGCAAACCGAGGGACCGGTGCCCACTTGGTCAAAGCAAACTGACTCAAATTTAGCCAAAACGGACCTTGCATGGTGTAGAACCTGGAATTAAGGAGAAACTTCCTAACAGGGAGGGACAATTTAAGGTTGACTCAGCCTTCCATCCTTTCTAAGGTGGGTGAAATGAGGACCCAGTTTGTGGGGGCAATAAGCTGACTTTGTGTAAAAATATACAAAAGTATGAAGGCTATTGCTTAACGCATTATAAGCCGCCCTGAGTCTCCGGAGAAGGGCGGCATATAAATCAAATTAAAAAAAAAAAAAAAATTAACCAGTGGAACTGCTTGCCACCAGACATTGTGGGTGCCCCATCAATGGAAGTTTTTAAGAAGAGACTGGACAGCCACTTGTCTGAAATGGCACAGGGTCTCCTGCTTGAGCAGGGGGCTGGACTAGAAGACCTCCAAGATCCCATCCAGCTTCTCTTCTCCTTCCTTCATCACTTCTCTGCTCTTCTTCTCTTCTTTTTCTGTTCTTCTCTTCTCTTCTCCTTCCCTCATCACTTCTCTGCTCCTCTTCTTTTTCGGTTCTTCTCTTCTCTCCTCTCCTCTTCTCATTATACAGCCAGAGCTCAGAATTCTCCTTGTTGGAAACACCAGAGTTGGGGAAAGTGAAACCGGAAGCACAGTCTTGGGATGAGAATGTTTTTTGTGCAATACAAAACCCCAGATAGTAGAAGTTGCCAAAGGGAGAAGATGCTGCGGAAGGGCAGGAAGATTGTGGTGGTTGAAACTTGCATGTAAACAGAGAGCACACCTTACCCGTTCTGGCACTGATGATGTTACGTAGTTGGGTCATGAAACATCTGCAAGAAAACAACCATGCCCAGAGAGCACCAAGGACCCCAAAATCATCCTCTTCCCCCTCCTCCTCTTCCTCCTTTCCCCCTTCCGCCCTTCTAACACCCATGCTGCTCCCTAGTTGGGTCATGAAACATCTGCAGGGAAATAATCATGCCCAGAGAGCACCAAGGACTCCACAATCCTCTTCCTCCTCCTCCTCTCTGCAAGCCCCCCTTCCTTCTAGCACTGATGATATTACCTAGTTTTGTAATGAAACGTCTGCAAGAAAATAGCCAAACTCAGAGTACAATTAGTACCCAACAATCCTCCTCCTCCTCATCTCTGCAAACCCCCCTCCCTTCTAGCACTGATGACATTCCCTAGTTGGGTCACGAAAGTCTGCAAGAAAACAACAAATCTCAGATAGCACCAAGGAACCCTCTTTTCAACCCCGAGCCACTGTTGCAGTGGTGGGTTGCCCCCGGTTCGGACCGGTTAGCAAGAATCGGTAGTAAAACAAGTGGGAGGCCCCACCCACCACCCCGGATGTCGTGGTGAAGCGAGCGCACGCGTGAGATCCCGTTGCGAACCGGTAGTAAAGGTAAGTAGAACCCACCCCTGCATTGTTGGTAACAATTACACTTTCCAAGGTTTCCTAATGGGTGGGATTCTTTCTGTCCATCTTTCAAAAAAAATAATAAAATAAAAGCAATATATTTTATATAAGGGATTGGCATGGTGAGCTCACCTCTGATTCCTGGCCTCACACGATGCCTATATTCTGCGCTTGGGAAGAAACATTATCTCTGCTTCAAGCAACCACCTCGGTTCAGTGTCCGTTTGCTTAACCGGATCTCCTTCCAAGAGTGCCTAAGAGAGAACTCAAACTCACAGCCTCCCAGTTTCTAGCCTGAGACCCTTAACTAGTGCACCCAATTGGCCTCTATCCTGGCTGGGGAATGCTGGGAGTTGGAGTCCGCCCAGCGTCTGTTTCCCAAGGCTGAGAAACACGGCCGTAAATGAATTTAGCTAGTTTAAAGGTAAAGGTTCCCCTTCGCACATATGTGCTAGTCGTTCCCGACTCTAAAAAAAAGCTTCCTGCTTTTTAAGGAAGCCTAGGTCAGAACACAGAGTTCCCCAACCTTTCCGGCTAGGTGGGGTGGGAGGAGAGGATGGTTCCACACGAGTGGTGGGCAAACACGTACAGATTCATTTGCACGAGTGATGGGCACGCATGCCCACCACTCGCACATCCTTTTTTGGGGGGGTAAAGTTTTTTATTTATTTTTTAAACACACAAACAAACATACATCTTTTCTGAACAGAATATTGGCCTGGTCTTAAATTTGTACAGATTTTTGTTCATCTTTAACACAATTTTATATGTTCAATTTTTCTCATAGCATGGAGGGGGGGCGGGGCTGCTGCTGCTGCTGGAGCATGTTTGCAGTAGCTCCTCTTGGTTTTTATTTTATTTTATCAATTTTTAGTATATCCATTGGACCCTTTTTGTTTAAATAATATTTTTCGGAGATGATAACAGAGTAGACCACAACACAGACAAAGTTTTGGCTGATAAGGACTAATAAGGCATGGGGAAAAGTAAGAAGTGCCATGGCACCAGCCCGGGATCTCTCCCACCATTGAAGAATGCAAAACAACCAAAAATTGACGAGCACTTTGCAGACAAGAGATTTGTAAGTAAAAATATCCCTCCTTTCATTTCCAACAATCTGGAGAGGTTAGAACGGGACCGGCAAAGAGATTTGACAAAACAGCAGATACTAGACTTTCCCAATCTGGGGGGAGGGGAGCAAAATGACAGCCAGCTGTTTTTACAAATGAGTCCAGCTACAACCTATATGGAGACTGAGATAAAGTCTAAAAAGTTTAACAACAAGCTAATCCAGAGTGTGGAGAGTTTACCGTGGGAGAATACAACAGAGTTTATGGCAAAGCAATGCCTTCTTACAGCACAAACAGTGGTTTCAATATTTGAGCAACTAATAACCATTCAACATGATGTAGAGACATTGAAAAAAGATATAGCTGTTTTTCTGCAAGAACATCGGGCTACAGGCACCTCCACTAAAGTCCGTACAGCAGACTTGGGTAAATCCCATACTCATGGTAAGGAAGAGGAAAAAGAGCAAAGACCCAGGGAAACAGTTAAAGAGCCTGCCAAAAAGTGTCAGCCCACTCAGAAAAACAGTCCTTCTCCACATAAAGCATCAAGAGGAGGAGGTATTAATAGAGGAATTAATAGAGAAGTTTCATTGGAAGATAGTAAAGCACCTCCCCTACAATTACAGCAGTCACATCGCTCACTACAAACACATCAGGTTGTGCTTAGAATCCATATGAACAGAATTAATCATGGACGCTGGATTACCAAGAGTGCTATACTAAATTCCCTAAACCAGCTTCTTCACTGTCACTGGGGACAGATTGATCTCTGTGCTGCGGAATGGCTTCCTGAGGCCCCAAATTGGAAGCGAATTCTTCTGTCTTTCAAACAGCCGACCATACCATTGATGCTATTCAAGATGAACGCACATCTAGCCTCCTTTCAAATCTTTCCCGTCAGAGTTTTCTGTGAGGAAAGGGTTAAACCCTTAATTGTTAACATGCAAGCTCCCAAAGTTGCTGTCTCTTCCGCATTCTCAACCTTGGAAAAGAGAGAGGAAGAAAGTGGGAGTAAGCCAGCCTTGTCCAGCGAAGATGTACTTAACAGCACAGAAACCGGTCTCATTAATGCATTTGGCGCTCTCCCAAGGAAAGAACAAGATAACATTCTATTCAAACTAGAAAATTTAAAGAAATCCTTACTGGACATAATCGACACAGCTGAACCGCTTATTGATCTGGTTTCCCCTATAATTGAGCCTCTTACTTCTCTGTTGCAATCATCCTAGCTGGCTCCTCATGAGTAGTCCAGATTAGAGAAAACACAAGGACAGGTGTTTCTCGGGATGAGATAGCAAAGAACAAAACCCTGCCATCTCTTTTATTAGTTATCAAAATACAGCATCATCAGAAGGCGTTATTATGGCTACATATCTCATATTACATACATGAAAAAAGGAAAGCATCCATATAGGTTTCACATTTTACAAGTTACAGTAAATCACGTGAATTCTAGGAAAGCAAAAGTTAAGGAAAAACGAAACTCAATTCTCCCAGCATCTTCTTTTACTAGCTGAGAGGCTCACCTCTCCGTTATCAAAGATTACCTCAATCCTCAGGAATGTTATACAAGGAGATGTCTCTGCCTTGCAAGTCTCTGCCTTGCAAACACAGCCTATGTTATGAACAAAGAGAGAACGAATAGGGCCCTTCAGAGATAATTTAGCTGAACCCCGCTTTTCATAGTAACCTGATTCCCACACTTCCCCCCCAGGGGGCAAGGATTTGCATGAATATGAGAGCATGGAAAACAGAAGCCAAGATACACAGGGGCCATTAGAGGCCCCACTAGAGAAGGAGATGTTAGCATCCTTATGTGATCATCCTATGAGACCTTTAGCACCACATCAAGAAATTGAGAGAGGACCTGCGTCAGTGTCATCAGCTCAAAGCTGAATGGAGCACGACCGAATAACCCCCTGCTCTACACCTAGAGAAGAGGCATCGGAATGGCAAGCCTTGTTAGCTGGTGCTAAATCCTCTTACCCTGAACAATTTTACCAGGAGTCGACACAGAATTTAGATGGGGCACCTCTCCTTTCAGAGAAGGCCAATTTCGTGTGTGACGACATCTCAAGCCATTGCAACAACCAAACAACTTCCCTTTGTATTAACCAAGTTTCCTGATGAGCTGCAAAAGAGAATCCCCTCTCCATCATAACCTGGAATATAGCGGGTTGGACTGTTCCATCAAAAGACCAATTGTTTTTTGACTATATATCACAATTTGACATTCTCTTTTTACAGGAAACCTGGGCCTCCACAGAGATACAATTAGATGGTTATTGGGTTAACTCTATCCCAGCTGTCCCAAGTAAGGTGGGGGGGAGAGCTAAAGGGGGTATTGTAACATTAGTGAATACGTCCTTGCAATTTAAATGTGTATCACTGCCATCTTTGCAGCCATGGGTTGTGACTACCTTACTCTTATTTAAACAGGTGGAGATTTTGCTCTTTAATATCTACATTCCCCCAATCAATAAGAATAATTTGATCAACAAGATTTGGGACGGCATAGAAGATTTTATCCTGGGCTGCTTAGATAAATACCCTACAGCAGCAATAATTATTGGGGGGGACTTAAACGCTAGGATGGGCCCAAACGATCAAGCATTATGTTATGTCCTTATAAGGACATCCGCCCGGATTGGCTGCCAGCCATCGGGCGGGAAAGTTTGAATCGCTGTCAGGGGCGGTGCGACTGCCGGAGCGAATATAAGGAGAGCTCCGGCAGCGCGCAGCCAGTCTTGTTTTGCTGTTCTAAATAAAGTTACTAATGTAACGAGCTGGTCGCGTCTTCCATTTCCTGCGCCGATCTAACACTGGCGACGAAGGACTAGAACCAAGCAACGAACCTCGTGGCGCCAAAGCCAACAAGACCAAGACTCCGGCACCTGAAACCACAGTAGGCATTTCCGAAGGCATGGCATCCGCTGAAGTCACTTTGCCAGCCCTTGCTCCATTCCGCCCAGGGAAGGACAAGTGGAAATCCTACGTGGTCAAATTTCGGCAATACCTGAGAGGCAACAACATCAGGGATGCCGATGATGACCGCAAGAAGGGCATCTTCCTGGCCAACTGCGGCTCCGAAGTCCTCGACATGGCAATCGATCTCGTAGCACCACGAGACATCGAAGAAGTGCCATGGACGGACCTGCTGCAGATCCTGGAGGACCACTATGCCCCAACTGGAACACCAGTGGTGAACCGTTTCACCTTCCATCAGAGGGACCAGAAGGAAGGTGAGACCATCAAAGAATTCGTGGCCGCCCTGCTCCTAATCGCAGCCAGCTGTGAGTTTGACCACGTGGACAACGCCATCGCTGACCACGTGGTTTTCGGCATGAGGGACAGAGGCCTGCAAAAGAAATTCCTGAGCAGGAAGAAACTCGTGCTCAAGGATGTGGTAGAGGAAGCCACCGCATCCGAAATCTCGGAGAAAGCAGCAGCCGCAGTAAGCAGAGCAAAGGGAATCCACAAGATTCGCTCCACAAAACAATCATCAACTGAGGACTCCACAGCTGGATCAGAGTCGGAGGAGGAGTCCACCGTCAACAAGGTATCCAGACCCCCAAAGCGGGAAACCGCACAAAGAAGCTACAAGGGGGAGCGCTGTGCCAGCTGCAGAGGGGACCATGCCAGGGCAACCTGCAAGTGGATAGATGCGACCTGCAGACGCTGCAACAGAAGGGGTCACATCGCCGAAGCTTGCAGAGCCGAGGAACCAGCCCCAGAGCCCTCCAGCTACCGTCCCCGCAAGAATCGAAAAGATTACCAGAGATCATCCAAACGGTCCTCTGGCCCATCCAGACGCAGAGACGATGATTTTCCCCGGAGCGGAGCGGTCCACCAGACGACCATCGCCCACACAAACTCAGACAATGCCACCAAGTTCCACGTGACCATCCACGTGGAGGGAGCACCCTGCTCAATGGAGGTAGACTCGGGCTCGGTCTACTCCATTATGGATTGGCACCAGCTGAAGCGCCTGCAACCCAGCATCACCAAGCGAGGCCTGAAGCCACTACACTCCAAGCTTGTCGATTTTGGGGGAAACCCCATCGGAGTCTTAGGAAGAGCCAACATCCAAGTCTCCTACAACGAGTTCCAAGGCAAGCTTCCCATCACAGTCGTGGAGAACAGCCGACCGAACCTGCTAGGAGTGGAGTGGTTTAAGCCGCTGGGGCTATCAATTGGAGGGATCCACCAAATCCGCAGGGACGAACTCGACAACCTCATCAAAGAGTTCAAGGAAGTCTTTGATGGTAAGCTGGGGAAATTTGTGGGGAGGCCAATCTCTTTTAATCTGGACAAGGGAATCACCCCAATTAGGCTGAAGCCCCGCCGGGTTCCATTTGCCCTGCGGCCAAAAGTAGACGAGCAGCTGGATAAGCTGATCACCCAGGGCGTCCTGGAACCGATCGATCATGCCTCATGGGAGACCCCCATTGTGACCCCACTGAAGCATGATGGGTCTGTGCGCATCTGCACCAACTATCATTGTACCATCAACAAGGCGTTGGCACAGAGCGCATACCCAGTCTCAGTGGTGCAGCATCTGTTGCATTCCCTGGGAACTGGCACAATTTTTGCAAAACTGGACCTGGCCCAGGCTTACCAGCAACTGCCAGTGGACGAAAAAACGGCGGAGGCACAAACAATAGTCACTCACAGGGGGGCATTCAAATGCAACCGTCTCCAGTTTGGAGTCAGCGCTGCCCCCGGCATCTTCCAATCAATGATGGAGCGCCTTCTCCAAGGCGTTCCAGGGGTGGTGCCATACTTTGACGATGTACTAATCTCCGGAGATTCACAGGCACAACTCCTTGAAAGGCTCAGGCTTGTCCTGCAGCGCTTCAGGGCCAAGAGCTTGAGAGTCAGGAGAGATAAATGCATCCTAGGAGTACAGGAAGTCGAGTTCCTGGGCTATCTCATAGATAGCACTGGCATCCACCCCACCAAATTAAAAGTGAGGGCAATCCATGAAGCTCCGAGCCCCAAAAACAAAACGGAACTTCAGGCATTCCTTGGATTGCTCAACTTCTATGCAATGTTTCTTAAACAGAAAGCCACAGTTGCTGAGCCACTCCACCGCCTGCTGGGGAAAGCGGCTTCCTGGAAGTGGGGCCAAGAAGAGGAAGCAGCATTCCGGGCCGTGAAAGGACTTCTAACTTCCAAAAGCATCCTCATCCAGTACAACGAGACGCTCCCCATTAAGCTAACCTGCGATGCGTCGCCCTACGGGGTGGGGGCAGTCCTCAGCCACGAACTGCCCAACGGTTCCGAAGCCCCAATAGCATATTTTTCTAAAACCATGTCCGGCGTGGAACTCAACTACAGCCAGGACAAAGAAGCCCTGGCCATCGTGGCAGGAGTGAAACGATTCCATGAGTATCTCTACAGGAGGAGCTTCACCATAGTCACCGACCACAAGCCACTCCTGGGGCTCCTCGCAGGCGACCAACCCACCCCGACCTTCATGTCCCCGTGGATGACGAGATGGGCCATCTTCCTAGCCGGCTACTCCTACAGGCTCGTGCACCAGCCAGGCACAGCCATAGGAAACGCCGACGCGCTGAGTAGATGCCCATTGAAGGATCCAGTAGAAGACCCAGCCCCCACGCTCCACCTCTTCCACATAGACGACGACGCCAGCTGTCCAGTCTCGTCCGCAGATGTGGCCGTCCACACCCAAAAGGACTCCACACTCCGCCAAGTGAAGTCCTGGGTTCTCAGAGGGTGGCCATCTGAGAAGACGGAGGAAAAGTTCAGCCCATTCGTCAGGAAGCAGAAGGAGCTGTCCACAATGAAGGGCTGTTTGCTATGGAGAGACAGGGTGCTGATTCCAAGCACTCTGCAACGGCGGGCGCTAGAGACATTACACAAAGGGCACCCAGGCATCGTCCGCATGAAGGCCCTGGCACGGAGTTACGTCTGGTGGCCCTCACTGGACAGAGACATCGAAGAATGGGTCTCCAGATGTGACCCGTGCCAAGAAGTACACCCAGCGCCACCACAAGCCGAAACAGCGAAGTGGGAGACCCCCAGCAACCCCTGGTCGAGGATCCATATCGACTTCGCGGGTCCGATGCAAGGGCGCCACCTACTCATCGTCGTCGATGCCTTCTCCAAGTGGCTCGAGGTGGTACCCATGGCATCTACCACAACGGAAGCGACGATCCGGGCCCTGCGCCGCCTTTTCGCCACCCATGGACTGCCGGATGTGCTGGTCTCCGACAATGGCCCCCAACTCACATCCCTGGCCATGGAGGCATTCCTGGCAGGACTGGGCATCCGCCATGCCCTGTCCGCCCCATACAGGCCGGCTGGGAACGGACAAGCGGAACGAATGGTGAGACTCACCAAGGAGGCACTCACCAAGATGGGCACGGGCGACTGGCAGGAAAGAATAGACAACTTCCTCCTCACCCAGCACATCACGCCGCATGCCACCACCCACAAGAGCCCGGCCGAATTGTTGATGGGCAGAAGGTTGAGGTCACCATTGGACTGGCTGCACCCCCAATACAGCCCAGAAGGGACCGCAACGGCCAGCCGCCCGCTTCGCGCCTTCAGCAAGGGAGATTCGGTTTTCGTGCTAAACTTCCACGGCTCTCCTAAGTGGCTGAAGGGGAAGATAGACAGCACAACCGGCCCGAAGTCCTACACCATGGAGCTGGAAGATGGACAGGTCTGTAGACGTCACATCGACCAGCTCCGGAAAAGGTGGGGGGGAGCACAAGAAAACCAGCCTGACGAGGGAGGCCTGCAACACCCCGACGAGGTAGGCCTGCAACACCCCGACGAGGTAGGCCTACAACACCCCGACAAGGTAGGCCTACAACACCCCGGTGAGGTAGGCTTACAACACCCCGACGAGGTAGGCCTACCACACCACGGTGAGGCAGACCACCGCCACCCCGACGAGGCCGGCCAAGCACACTACCAGGCGCTAACCCATCGACAGTCCAGAGTGGTAGACCGGGGCCAGCCGCATGGGGGATGGCAACACCAACCCAGCGAGGTGGGCACCGGGCACGACAGGGCGAGGGACCACCAAAACAGCACCCATCCGGCAAAGGCAATCAGCGACAGCCCTGCCAGGGAGACCTCCACTACAGGCGAGTAGACCGGGGACCATCCGAGGTGGGCACACCACAGCCCAGGGGTGAGGGTGGCACACAACTCCCCGGCGAGAGGGACCCCCGCCCAGCACAGAAGACAACCCGGCAACAACAACCCAGCCCAGATGACCCCAGCCACCAACCTGCGGTAGACCAGGGACTAGGGCGAAGGGAAAGCCAACAACAACCTGGCCAGGGAGGCCTGCGCCACCCCGGCAGGGGAGACCTCCACCAACCCGCGGAGGTAGCCCCACAACGACATCCCGACCAGGTCGACCACCGCCAACCCGACGGGGTAGGCCAACACCAGCCCGACCAAGGGGACCTGCGCCACCCCTGCGAGGTCGGACAGCATGACACGACCCAACACCATCCACCGCTGGCAGACCAGACCCGAGGGCACCGATCCGAACCACCCCCCAGACGACAACGAGCCAAACCGCAGCCGAACCGCAGCGCCCGGGAGACCGGGGAGGAGCAAGTGACAGCCTGGGACTTACCGAGACTCAGACGCTCTTCCCGGGTCGGAACTGAGCAGCCTCGGCGAGGCGATAGATCCACAGGCCAGGAGGAAGACCACCAGAACCAGCCATCCAAGGTCTGCGGTCCGGCCGGAGGCGCTGAGGGTGACCCCGCACACTCGCCAGCCGAACCGAGCCCGGTTCCGGAGAGGGAACCAGGAGACACAGGAGCCCCGTCTGTCCGGGTCGGGGACGAGGAAGAAGTGAGACTGCGCAGGTCAACTAGGGTGCCGAGGCGTCCTACGTACCTGCGTGATTACGTGACTTTTATTGATGAACATTGACGTTCTCGGACTAAGAGGGGAGGAGTGTTATGTCCTTATAAGGACATCCGCCCGGATTGGCTGCCAGCCATCGGGCGGGAAAGTTTGAATCGCTGTCAGGGGCGGTGCGACTGCCGGAGCGAATATAAGGAGAGCTCCGGCAGCGCGCAGCCAGTCTTGTTTTGCTGTTCTAAATAAAGTTACTAATGTAACGAGCTGGTCGCGTCTTCCATTTCCTGCGCCGATCTAACACATTATTTAATCAATTTAAGATCCATTATGATGAGAATGTACCAGGAGAACCCCTGCATCCCAGACAATTTAAAGACACTAAGGCAAATCGGGCAGGACTGTGTGTAAGACAGAAGACTGTACGCTTGGACCTTTGTATCCTGAACGGTTCCACTTGGGGTGACTACCCAGCAGACTATACTTATCGGGGAGCAGGAAGAAAATCCACAGTTGATTACTGGATAATATTTATTTATTTTATTTTATTTATTTATTAGATTTTTATACCGCCCCCTCTTCCGAAGGACTCGGGGCGGTGAACAGCCAAAGTTAAAAACATACAATATAAACAATTAAAATACGTTTAAAACAGAATTAAATCTAAAATGGCTCCCCAATTTAAAATGCCTTACCCATACCCCTATAAAAAGACGAATTTAAAATTTAAAAATTTAAAATTTCCACATTTAAAAAGGGGGAAGATTTAGGCCAGGCCAGCTTGATAAAATAGAAAAGTCTTAAGCGCGCGGCGGAAGGTGCGCAGATCCGGGATCCTACGTATCTCCGGGGGGAGCTCGTTCCAAATCGTAGGTGCCCCCACAGAGAAGGCTCTCCCCCTAGGGGCCGACAGCCGACATTGTTTGGCCGACGGCACCCGGAGGAGCCCCTCTCTATGGGAGCGTACTGGCCGGTGGGAGGCTATTGGTGGTAGCAGGCGGTCCCGTAAATAATATCATACGAAGGTTGTGGCGAAAGTTGTTGAGAGTGTGGTTGCGCAACAGCTCCCCCAGCACCTCGATGAAAAGACGTATCTGGATCCGTTCCAGTCGGGCTTCAGGCCCGGGTACAGCACGGAAACGGCATTGGTCGCGTTGGTAGATGATCTCTGGAGGGCTCGGGACAGGGGTGCTCCTCTGTCCTGGTCCTGTTAGATCTCTCAGCGGCTTTTGATACCATCGACCATGGTATCATGCTGCACCGGTTGGAAGAGTGGGAGGCACTGTGTTGCAGTGGTTCTCCTCCTTTCTCTCTGACCGGTCGCAGTTTGTGTTGACAGGGGGGCAGAGGTCGACCCCGAGGCCCCTCATATGCGGGGTGCCGCAAGGGTCGGTCCTCTCGCCCCTCCTGTTCAACATTTATGTGAAGCCGCTGGGCGAGATCATCCGTGGTTTCGGGGTGAAGTACCACCAGTACGCTGATGACACCCAGCTGTACATCTCCACCCCGGATCACCCCAACGATGCCCTTGAAGTGATGTCCCGGTGCCTGGAGGCCGTGCGGATATGGATGGGGAGGAATAGGCACAGGCTCAACCCATCCAAGACCGAGTGGCTGTGGTTTCCGACATCCCGATATAGTCAGTTGGTGCCATCACTGACTATTGGGGGCGAATCATTGGCCCCCACGGAGAGGGTGCGCAACTTGGGCGTCCTCCTGGATTCACGGCTGTCTTTAGAAGAGCACTTGACGGCCGTGACCGGGAGGATTTTTCATCAGGTTCACCTGATCCGCCAGTTGCGTCCCTTTCTGGATCGGGACTCCTTACGCACGGTCACTCATGCCCTCGTCACCTCCCGCCTGGACTATTGTAACACTCTCTACATGGGGCTCCCCTTGAGGAGCACCCGGAGGCTCCAACTGGCGCAGAGTGCCGCCGCGTGGGTGGTGATGGGAGCGACATGGCATTCCCATGTAACACCCCTCCTGCGCGAGCTGCACTGGCTCCCGGTGGTCTTCCGGGTGCGCTTCAAAGTTTTGGTTACCACCTTTAAAGCGCTCCATGGCTCAGGACCTGGGTACTTGCGGGACCGCCTACTACCACCAATAGCCTCCCACCGGCCGGTACGCTCCCATAGAGAGGGGCTCCTCCGGGTGCCGTCGGCCAAACAATGCTGACTGACAGCCCCCAGGGGGAGAGCCTTCTCTGTGGGGGCACCTACTATCTGGAACGGGCTCCCCCCGGAGATACGGAGGATCCCGGATCTGTGCACCTTCCACCGCGCTCTAAAGACCTTTTTATTTCACCAGGCGGGCCTGGCCTAATTTTATCCCTCTTTTATAAAAGATTTTTAATTTTTAATATTTTTTAGTATTTTATATATTCAAATTTTAAAATTGGTTTTAAATTGATTGGGGTTTTAATTTGTCTGGGCCAAAACTATTTAATTTGATTTTAATTCCACTTTTTAAATTTTGTATATGTATTTTATTTTTTGGCTGTGCACCGCCCTGAGTCCTTCGGGAGTAGGGCAGTATAGAAATCAAATAAAATCAAATAAAAAAAATATACAAATCATACAACCTCCTGAAGTTCTTGCAGAAGATGGAGGTAGACTCGCATCTGGAAAGTGATCATGATTCACTTATCCTTACTCTTACATTACAGCAGAAATTACTAAGGGTTGGCTCAATCTACTTACCCAGATTAGAGAGCCAAAATACCCAGGTAAAAATTAAATGGACTGAGAAAAATGCAAAGGAAGTTACTAAATGGATGTTAGGTCCAGAAACCATAGAATTACATACATCTCTACTAAGAAATAAGTTTGAAGGACCATACTTAGAGGTAAGGCAGAACGTAAAGTGAAATTGGATATAAGAGTGAAATAATACGGGGTCAGCCTAGATGACCTCTGAAGGGCCCCTTTAACTAGTAAATATAAGAGACAAATGCTGGGTTCAAAAAGTTAAACCACAGAGTTTCTACAGTTGGAGAGTTCAAGAAGTCAAACCACAAGAAATTAACTAATCTTCCTGTTCAGGCAATAATGGGAGGAGGGAGAGAGCCTAACACGTAGGAGATTTATTTCACATTTCCTGTTTTGTTACTAACTGAAAAGTATAAAGATACGTGTCTTAAACAAGGTATTTGGTTCAGAATGTAAAACAGAATGCATGTCTGAACCTTTTGGCCAAAATAAAGCTTTTTCTGATTTCAAAATTCATCTCTTTTATTTTTCTGTGACATTTTGGCGAGCCAGCCAGGAGATGAAGCGAGATTTTGCTAAGGGACGGAACGGACCAGTCAGTGCTGGGTGAGACCGTCTTGCCAAACTTCAGGCGCCACTGAGAGTTTTTCTCTGGAAGGAGGCAGACGGCCCCTCTGGGTACTCGATGGCTCCAACCGACCCAAGAACCTTACAAAATCAGAACAAGCTAATAGATAAACGTCGGCTGAGAAAGAAAAAAAAAGAAGAAGACTCCTGCAGGCAAGTATTGTGGAAATTGTAGGCCCACTCCTTGAGAGTGGAAGAGGGAGCCTGATCACCTCCCTGGGTCCAGGAAACGTCCCTTCCTAACGGAACCGGCATGTCCTAATGAGACTCTAGAACTGTGTGGGTGGTTAAGCCATTGCAGTTCCTGTTGGTGGCTGTTGGAACTCCAACACCGCAGGTCAATGGCAGTGTCTTAGAAAATGGGTGGCAAATAGTAGTGAAACAGAACCCTGACTGACTTCACAAATGCCAAGTAGAAGTCATGCAAGTCTGTGTGGCTCGAGTGAGAGGAAATCCCAAATGTCAGGTCAGAAAGAGACACCCTGAAAAGAAACCTATCTTAAAGACTGCAATCTATGAAGAAGAGAGACCACCCTGAAATGCCAGCTTGTGAAGCATTGCAAATGCCAAGGGGACTGAGCCCCAGATACTCTAATGCAGAAGCACTTCAGTGCATAGCTTACATCAATAGCCTCCACTCACTATGTGCCCATGCAAGTGAAAAAAAAGAAAAGAAAATTTGTTGTTCCTTTTTTCCTGTGAAAATCCCAAAAGCAAACCCCAGGATTTTTAGGAAATTGTGAAGCTGTGAAGTGTAAAAGGTGTCCGTAGCCTGTGTTGGGGGGCAGCAGGTCCTCCCAGATTTCTGTTTATAAGAGGGGTCTGAGAATCAGTGGCAGAACTGATGTTGTTTAGCCCGGCTGAACCAAAGTGTAAAACCCTACATAGAAAGGGGAAACATAGGAAGTTACAGCTCAAGGGTCGTAGATACCCCTTCAGGAAATTTGTTTGAGGCATGGGACAAGAGGCAGATGCCTCTCCTGGCCAGCCTAAAGAAGAGAAAGGAAACAGATGTAGGAAAAGGGCCTTGCTGAGGGATGACACAGGAAAACCAATTTGGCAAAATAAAGGTCCTTAAAAGAAAAGTGGGGTTCAAACTTGCTCATGAGAGCCCTGACTAAGTGCAATGATGTGTGAACAAAGGTCTCTATACATTTTGCAACCAGCATCGACCTCCCATCGCCTGGTGCGTTCTCACAGAGAGGGCCTACTCAGGGTGCCGTCGGCTAGACAATGTCGGCTGGCAACCCCCAGGGGTAGAGCCTTCTCTGTGGGCGCGCCCACCCTCTGGAATCAACTTCCCTTGGGTCTTCGATTGGCCCCAGACCTTCGTACCTTCCGCCGTGAGCTTAAGACATGGCTGTTTAAACGCCCTAGCCTGGACTGATGGGGTCTACTGTTTTAAATTGGTTTTAAATTGGTTTTAGTCTGTTTTAGTATGTTTTAATGTGTATTTATTGGGATTGTTTCGCTGATGTGAGCCGCCCTGAGTCCTTTGGAGAGAGGGCGGCATATAAGTCCAATAAATAATAATAATAATAATAACTTTAAAATTAAGCCAGTGCCTGCTGGGAGATCCAAGCTAGAAAGAGCTAGATAGAACATCCCAGGGCACAGAAAAAGTGAGAAGTTCACTAAAACAATTAGAAAGAATCCCAACTGCAAATAAACCTGACTAGTCCTTAAAGAAAAAAATATTTAGAAGTTGGTGCTGACCAAAGAAGATATGGTTAGTTTATGCTGTCATGTGTGGTAGGAGAAAAGAAATACTGCAGTGTTATAAAGATTCTGATAATTTACCATTCTTAAAAGAGCCAGAGAACTCTGAAAGAACTATGAATAGAGAATAGAGGGTCTACTGTTTTAAATTGGTTTTTAGTCTGTTTTAGTCTGTCTGTATTTATTGGGATTGTTTCGTTGATGTGAGCCGCCCTGAGTCCTTCGGAGAGAGGGCGGCATATAAATCCAATAAATAATAATAATAAATAACAAGACATCAAACAAAAAGCTCCAGAAGCTTCAAGGCGCCAAGAATGGCAACTAATTTTTTGATCTGGAATGTCAATGGTTTAAATTCACCGCAAAAGAGAAATAAAATATTTCACTATTTGAAACAGTTTAAAAATGGGATTGTGTCCGAGGAGGTGCGGAGCGGGGAGTGGAGGGGGTTAGTGTTGGTATGGAGGAGGGCGATTCCATCAGGACTGTCGGTGGGAGGGGCAGATATGGTGGGAGCAGGGGGCCACATCGTGTTGTGGGGGCACGTGCCCACTGTCTTCAAGCGGTGACGTGCTCCGGTCCCCAATGCTCATCTCGTTCCCTGGGTTGTCCAGAGTCTCAGAGCCCTGGTCTTAGGCTGATGTTGTGCAATGCCAGGTCCGTGGTTAACAAAGCCCCCCTCATTTGTGAGCTAATTCAGGAGGGGGGAGCGGACCTGGCAGGTATTACAGAGACCTGGTTGGGCCAGGAGGGGGGAGTCCCCCTCGTTGAGATGTGCCCACCGGGTTTCCGCGCATTTCATCAGCCGAGGGCTCAGGGTAGGGGTGGAGGAGTGGCGGTTATTGTAAAGGAAGGTCTCGATCCTAGGGAGGCCACTGTACCTCAGATTGCCGGATGTAAGTCTCTCCTTGTGAAGTGGGGCCATGGGATGCAGGTGGGCTTGCTGATTGCGTACCTGGCTCCCTGCTGCATGGCAGTGGCCCTGCCCGAGCTCCTCAGCATCATAGCCGGGGTGGCGGTTGAGACCCCCAGGCTTATGGTCATGGGGGATTTCAACCTGCCGTCCATCGGTGAGACGTCTGAGGTGGCTCGGGAGTTCATGGCTTCCATGACAGCCATGGACCTGACCCAGTTAATTCATGGCCCTACTCATATAGGAGGACACACTCTGGACTTGGTTTTTATCTCTGGTCAGTGGTCGAATGGTCTAGATATAGGGGATATAGTCATTGAACCCCTGTCATGGTCAGACCATTCTCTCCTTAGACTTGACTTTCTGACCGCCACACCCTGCCGCAGGGAGGCGGAACCGACTAGGTGGTTCCGCCCCAGGCGCCTGATGGATCCTGATAGGTTCCAAATGGAGCTTGGGCCATTTCCTGAGACTCTGGCTCACGACTCGACGGAAGACCTGGTGGCCGCCTGGGATAGGGCGGCCACTGGTGCTTTAGATCGGGTCGTGCCTTTGCGGCCTCTGACCCGGCGCCGAATCAGCCCAGCTCCTTGCTTCTCCGAGGAGCTGAGGGAGATGAAGCACCTGAAAAGACGCCTAGAGAGTAGTTGGAGGGCTAGTCATTCTGGATCTGACCGAGCACTAGTGAGGTCTTATATCAAGACCTACTTAGTGGCGATAAAAGCGGCGAAGTGTAACTACTTCTCCGCTCTTATTGCGTCGGCAGATAATCGCCCAGCCACCTTGTTTAGGGTGACCCGCTCCCTTCTCCATCTGGGAGCGCGGGAAGACCCCTTGCAAGGGCGTGCTGAGGATTTTGCGTATTATCTGCACGATAAAATCGCTCAGATTTGGGATGGCTTGGACTCTGACTGGGTGGGTTCAGGCGATGTGTCTGAGGCGGGTCTTGAGAATGTCATCTGGGAGGAGTTTGATCCTGTGACTCCCGAGGACGTGGACAGGATGCTGGGGAGATTGAACGCAACCACATGTTTATTGGACCCGTGTCCCTCCTGGCTGGTGCTGGCTACCCGGGAGGTTATACAAGGCTGGCTCCAGAGGATTATTAACGCTTCTCTGAGTGAGGGTGTCTTACCTCCCGCCTTGAAAGAGGCGGTGGTGAGGCCCCTCCTCAAGAAGCCCTCTCTGGATCCGGCTGTTTTGGCAAACTACCGTCCTGTCTCCAATCTTCGCTTCATGGCGAAGGTTGTCGAGAGTGTGGTTGCGCGACAGCTCCCACAGTACCTGGATGAAGCTGTCTATCTGGATCCGTTCCAGTCCGGCTTCAGGACACGTATACTGAAAAGTATAAAGATACGTGTCTTAAACAAGGTCTTTGGTTCAGAATGTAAAACGGAATACATGTCTGAACCTTTTGGCCAAAATAAAGCTTTTTCTGATTTTGAAATTCATCTCTTTTATTTTTCTGCGACAGAGGGGTTTGAAACTTTAATTTCAAATTTGAAATCGGTTCTCACTAAGAGAATACTCGCTCACTCCAAAAAGCCAGTTTTAAAGAACAAAAAATGGTTTGAGAGAGATTGCGTGCAATTAAAAAGGATATATAATAAGGAATACAGAATAAGTAAAAATGACCCTTCTGAGGATCACACTCACTTCTTAAAACAGTTGAAAAGACAATATAAGACCCTCCTAAAAGAAAAGAAAAGTGCAGCTTTGAAGGAGTCTTGGCAGAGATTAATTACATCAGTCTGGACAAAAAATACATCCCTCTTTTGGTACATTACCAGAGGATTGGGGAAATCCCCCCTACCCCCAACTAATCAGGTACCGATTCAGGCCTGGGAAGAATATTTTAGAGACCTATATACAGACCCCGACTATGTAGGTAAGGAGAGCCAAATTAGTTTGGACCAAACTGCTTCCTTCCCCCTGTCACACCAGAAGAGGTATCCCGGCTGATCGAATCCCTCAAGACTAATAAGGCACCTGGTGCTGATAATGTCCTCCCAGAAATAATCAAAAAGAACACCAGTTGGTGGGCCCCACTTTTAGCATCACTGTTTACATTTATAGATAAAACGGGCCGAATGCCAAGAGATTGGGGATTAGCAATTATTATACCAATCTATAAAAAGGGTAATAGAAATGATCCAGGAAATTATAGACCCATTAGTCTTTTGAGTGTTATTAGTAAATTGTATGCTAAACACCTAAACTATAAACTCCAGGATTGGCTAATTGCAGGAGGGATAATCAAGGATGAACAAGCCGGTTTTAGAGAAGGAAGATCTACAGTACGGTAGATCATATCCTGATACTTCACCATCTGGTGCAAAAATATACGCACAAAAAACAAACAAACAATCCTCTCTATACGTGGCCTTCCTTGATTTTAAGCAGGCCTTTGATTCAATATCCAGGAACACCCTATGGGAGAAATTAGAATCCACTACAATTGATAAATGTCTCCTTTTCCTCATACAAAAATTGTATGCCAATTCCTGCTTCAATACTGGCAGAAAGACTTAAGAGACACTTGAATAACTTTATTCATCCAGATCAAAATGGATTTCTTCCAAAAAGACAAATCAGAGACAATATAAGAATAATTTTAAATACTCTAGAATATTATGAAGCGCACCCTGAAAAACAAATGGCTTTGATATTCTTAGATGCACAAAAAGCATTTAATAATGTGAACTGGCGATTTATGATGTTACAAATGGAAGAGATGGGCTTTGGAAGGAAATTTATTCAGGCAATTGAAGCTATATATGAGAAACAGACGGCAAAGGTAATGATTAATGGAGAATTGACAGATGCTATTGAAATAGAAAAAGGTACTCGACAAGGATGTCCCTTAACCCCATTGTTATTTATATTGACGTTGGAAGTGTTGAATAGAAAGGTTAGAGAAGAAAAAGAGATAAAAGGAATGAAAATTAGAAAGGAAGAATATAAATTACAAGCTTTTGCTGATGACCTGGTTTTTATTGTTGAAGAACCATTAATATCAATAAATAAATTGATAGAAAAAATAGGTGAATTTGGGGAGGTTGCTGGTTTGAAAATTAATAAAGAGAAGACGAAGATAATGACTAAAAATATGTTAAAAAAACAAAAAGAACTGAGGGAGATCTCTAAGATGCAAGTCACAAATAAGGTAAAATACTTGGGGATTCAATTAACAGCAAGATGTAGTTCTCTTAAAGAAAATAATTATAATAAGCTCAAGCAACAGATAGGACAGGATTTGGTGAAATGGGGAAACTTGCAGTTATCTTTGATTGGTAGAATTGCAACTATTAAGATGAATATTTTACCTAGAATCTTGTATCTTTTTCAGACAATTCCTGTAAAGCTGGGTAAGGAATTTTTTGCAGACTTAAATAAAATGGTTTTGAAATATGTTTGGCAGGGAAAGAAGGCAAGGATAAGACTCAAACTGTTACAAAATGCTAAGATGAGGGGTGGTTTTGGATTACCGGATTTTGAATTATACTATCAAGCGGTTTGTTTAATGTGGATTAAAGAATGGGTAACATTGAAAAATACTAGATTATTAAATTTGGAGGGACATGATTTGCTGATGGGATGGCATGCTTTCTTATGGTATAAAGGAACTAAAATTCAGGGGTATTTTAGAAGGCACCAGATACGTGAAGCTTTGTTTTTGACATGGGAGAAGATAAATACTCGTTAAATACGGTCACTCATGCTCTTGTTACTTCCCGCTTGGACTACTGCAATGCTCTCTACATGGGGCTCCCCTTGAGGAGCACCCGGAGGCTCCAGCTGGTCCAGAATGCGGCCGCGCGGGTGGTTATGGGAGCGACGTGGCGCTCCCATGTGACCCCCCTCCTGCGCGAGCTGCACTGGCTCCCGGTGGTCTTCCGGGTGCGCTTCAAGGTTTTGGTTACCACCTTTAGAGCGCTCCATGGCATCGGACCGGGGTATCTACGAGACCGCCTTCTGCTACCAATAGCCTCTCACCGACCAGTACGCTCCCATAGAGAGGGGCTCCTCAGGGTGCCGTCGGCCAAAGTGTCGACTGGCGGCCCCCAGGGGGAGAGCCTTCTCTGTGGGGGCACCTACCATCTGGAACGAGCTCCCCCCAGAGATACGGAAGATCCCGGACCTGCGCACGTTTCGCCGTGCTCTCAAAACTTTTCTATTTCAGCAAGCTGGCCTGGCCTAACTCCCCTCTTTTAAATTCTTAAATTTTAAATTTTTGAATTCGTGATTTTATAAATTGGGTGTTTTAATCTGTGTTTCGGCCGAAATATTTAATAATTTTAAGGGATTTTTAATATTTGTATTGTTTGTATTTTATCTTGGCTGTTCACCGCCCTGAGTCCTTCGGGAGTAGGGCGGTATAGAAATTTGATTAATAAATAATAATAAATAAATAATAAAAAAATACCATTATTTGAAGATTCCAGTCTGGGTATCTACAACTGAAGCTTTTTCTTATCCAGTGGTATTTGAAGGGGAGCAAATTGTTAGATATAATGAATTATTGGATGAAAAGGGTGAACTTAAATTGAAACAAAACTTAGAAGATCAGGGAATTAAGATAGATTGGTTTTCATACATGCAAATACTTTCCAGATATCGAGAAGACTTTAAACAAGAAGGTATTTATAGTGTTTCGACTGGTTTAGACAAGATATTAATGGGTTCAGATGACCATATAATTAAAAAGTTATATGGATATTTACTTGAAGCAAAACTGGAAGAAGAACAAGTTAAAGAATCAATGATAGCATGCGGGAAAAAATTTGGTTATAGTATTGATTTAGAGAAATGGCAAAAATTGTGGTCACATAATTATAAAATGACAATGTCAACAGCATATAAAGAGAATTTGTATAAGATGTTTTACAGGTGGCATCTACCCCCAACGAGAATAGCCAGGATGTTTAAGAATAAATCGGAGAAATGTTGGAAGTGTCATCAAACTCCAGGATCGTACTACCATATGTGGTGGACATGCGTGGAAGCAAGGAGATTTTGGACTAAAATACATACGTGGTTAGAAAAAATGACAAAGAGACATATTGACTTTAAACCAGAAATATTTTTATTAAGAATTTTACCAGAGACATTTAATAAAGAACTATAATACTTAATTGTGAACATTTTAACAGTGGCCAGAATTGTATTTGCCAAAAATTGGAAAGGAGAGAAGATAATTACTGATGAAGAAATTATTATGAAAATGTTGGACTGTGCTGAAATGAGTAGATTGACATTTGAAATAAGAGAACAGGAAGATAAACAATATTATTTGATATGGGAGATATTTTATCAATGGTTTGACAAAAAAGTATGGAGATGAGATAGTATATATGAAATGTTTAAATATTTATCTTCAGTTTAAGTAAAGAATAATTGTTATATGAGGAGATCTGGAGAATTGTAAGCACGAAACGATTTCAACCGATTGAGATGCTGTCTATAATTGTTTGTAAGGATGATATTTTTATGTTGTTGTTGTTGTTGTGTTTTTTTTTATTTTTATTTTTTTATTTTTAATCTAAAATAAAACTTTTTTCAAAAAAAAAATTGTATGCCAATTCCACCTTGAAAGTGAGGTGTAATCCTCAAGGGACTTTAACTGGCCCAGTAAGGGTTCAAAAAGGGGTACGGCAAGGCTGCATCCTATCCCCCTCCCTTTTTAACTTCTATATTAACCCCCGATTGATCTCTTACAGAAACCCTGACCTACATCCTCCTAACATAGCACAACGCAAAATCCCGATTCTCCTTTATGCCGACGATGCTGCTATTATTGCACAAATGCCCATAGGACTGAAGAGAGCAATTAGGGCAACACTTGGCTTCTGTAGACAGAACAAGTTGGTCCTTAACTTTGATAAATCAAAAATTTTAGTTTTTGCTAAATGACCCAGACAATACTCCTGGAAAATTGAAGGACACAGATTGTAACAGGTTAGGACATTTAGATATCTTGGGGTGGTCTTCCACTCGCAGGGGACATGGAAGGCACACCTGGAGCAAACATTGCAAGCAGCCAATAGGTCCTCGAATGCAATTAAACACTTCTTTTATACAGGTGGAGGTCAGTTAGTACCTGCTGCCTTAGAACTTTTTGAGGCCAAAACATTGGTGCAAATTCTTTATGGGGCACAAACAGGAATCCTTGCAAAGAAAAACTCACTAGAAACTATACAAACCAAATTCCTGCGAGCCATCTTAGCTGCACCCAAAGGAACTCCAAATGCCCAGTTAAGAATTGAGACAGGTATGCCTCAAATTTAGGTAAGAGCCTGGAAGATGATGATCATTTATTGGCTGAAAATTCATTACTTTCCAGAGGGACTGTCCCTGCTAGTGCTGACTGACAACTTCCCCTCCCCCTGGAAACAGGCGATAGATCACAAGCTGGGCTCTTATGGGCTCTCATCGGTATTCCTAATGTCCCTCAGCTTTGACAAAGCAAAGCAAGTGATAATTGAAAGAATGAAGGACGTGGAGTTCCAAGAAGAACTAAATAGGTTGCCTCTCCACAGTAGGGACAGAATCAAGCAGGGTGTGTGGGAATCAGCAGGATATCTAAATGATCTGATCTTCCCAAAACAAAGAATAGCTTTCTTCAGAGCCAGATTTAATATTCTCCCTTCAGCACTTCTCCAGGGTAGGTACAAGAGAACACCAATAGCAGAACAGGTATGCATATGTGGAAAGGGAGAAGTCGAAGATATCTCACATGTTTTATTGTACTGTGAGTTATACAGAGTATGTAGGTCAATATACATTCTCCCCTTACTAGAGAGATTGCCAGGGAGGACAGATGACTTTTATGTAGGCTTTCTCCTCCAAGACTCTAATCCAGCTACCACGTGTGCAGTGGCAAAATTCTGTGTCGCTGCAATGTCCACAAGAAAAAAATTGGTTACCGAATTATAATATCAACTGGTGCCAATTTTTTGAGATCTATAACAATACATTTACCCACAAACTTACATGCATGTAAATTAAGTTTGAGATCATGTATTTTATCACAGAGATGTTATTATTCACGAATGTTAGAATTATTTTTAATTTATTGTATGCCTATTGCTGGTCGATGACCGTAATAAAGTTTTATTCTATTCTCATAGCATTGATTCTCTTTAATTTTAAGAAACCAATATTACCCTTTATCTTAACTTCTCATCCTATTGTTAGAAGATTTATCCTTCTGGGTTCAGCTCCAAGTGGGGAAAAAGACACTGGAAACTGCTTGGAAAGATGGTTTAATGGTGGACAGGGTCACATGATTTGAGTTCCTGAACAGAAAAGGGCCGAGATGCTGAGCATGCCTTGTTTTTATGCCCTCTCTGAGCTTTGAACTTCCTGGGGCACAGGAAGAGTATCCTGATTGGCTGTCAAACTCCCAGGGGGTGGGGGTCTTAGCTAGCCTTGCTGTCTGATGTCATCTTCCCAGGTGCCATGTGGTGAGTTTCTGTTGCTAGATGGGTCCTATTGTGTTGCAGATGATGGTCCATTGACAAAGGTGGGAGGGAATTGGGTTTCTGCCTCTGGGCCATTGGCAAAGGGGGGCAGGGAGGAAGCTGGGAGCTGCTTTGTCTTTAAAACATGTTTCTCCATTTCTCATCCAGGGAAATATATTCTGCCTTTTTAATATTTCCTAAAATATTTCATTCTTCTAGGAGAGGGGTGGGTGCCAACTTCCTACACTATTATAGCTCAATTTTTCTTTTCCCTCCTTAAGATTTGAACCCCTAAATTTAGATTCACATAACATAGTACAATCCCCAATTATTTCCTTAAATTCTCTTCTTCTAATCACTAACGATTCTTTTATCAACTATTCCCAATAATACAATTCAACATATTAGTAGAAACCAATTAACTATATATCTTATCCCAAATGTTCTGACTACTGCAATTTCATGTATTAAACTTCTTATTTCTGGGTCTTATTTTCAAGTCTTAAACATCCCTACATTTTGTCATGTCTTCATATTGACTTAGATAATTCATTATTACCATTATATTATTTCATCAATTATTTATATTCTTATCTCTTATTTTAAAAGTAATCCATTTATCATAATTTCATTAATTAATGAAACATATTCAATGAAAAATTAGTTAAATATCAATCTTACTCCAGTACCCCTAAATTTAAACTCATACAACATAATACAATTCCTAATTATTTTCTTAGAATCTCTTATTCCAGTCTCAAAAAAATTTTCTTTATCAACTGTTCCAAATAGTACACTTCAACATTTTTATAAAAACCAGTTAATTATATCTAATTCATTCATGATCCAATATCATTTCAACTTTCTTTTCTTATTTAGTTAAGTTCCAAATATGCAATTGAAAATATTCCAGTTATACAATCCCCTTCATTAATTAAAAATATTCCAATTATTACATTCATCATACATCCATATAGTTTAAAATCATTTCATTAAAAATACAATTTCATCTTTTCTCTAAGATTCATTTCATTTACCCTATATTCCTCTTCCATTTCTCTCTCTCTTTCTCTCTTTATATTTTATTTTCTTTTTCTTTCCCCTTCTTTTTCTTTTGAGTTCAGAGTCCTGGACTCTCTTTTCCCTTTTTCTTATTTTTCCACTGTTAATCCCAATACAATCATTTTGTTTTTGAAGAGCACACACTCTTCTATTTTGCTGTATCTTTCCCATTCTTTTTCAACCCTTTTCTCTTTTCCTTATGTTCTCACTGTTAATCCCAGTGTAATCATTTATGTTTTTATATTCTTTTTATTCCTCCTTCTTTTCTTTCTTTGTTTGTTTCCCCTTTTTCTATTCCTTCCATTGTTAATCCCAATGTAATTTTTAAAATTCTTTTTTTTTATTATTGCTACCCACATAATCATTTAATTTTCCATAATCAATCTCCTTGTCTTTGTCTTCTTCTTCTTTTTTTATAAACACTTTATTAAACTTTTATTACATTAAATGTGAGGGATCTCACGAAGATCGATGGTTCGTTGAGGGTGCTTTCAAGAAAAGGCTGTCACTGCGTTTTTTTGTATTTGTCAGCTGTGCTTGAACTCTAAGATTTACCGTAGCTGATCAGAACTCTTATCTCTAAGCTAAGGAACTTTTCAGAGATGCACGAGCCTGAACCTGAACTACGTGAACTTTATTCTTTTTCCAATCATCCTTGTCAGGTCAAAGGAAAAGGAACTGTTTATGTTGAAGAGCTTGATGCATTCATTCCTGATGTTTATTATATACCAACAGCAACCAGTAATTTGCTTAGTCAGAGTCACTTGTCTAGACTAGAGCATTGAAGTTCCAGGTTCACCACCTTGAAAAAGCAAGTTACATAGTTAAAAATGGAGATATTGTTGCTGAAACCATGTTAATTGGTGGTGTTTATTACTTAAAGCCAAAGCCTAAATCGCAAACACAGGCAAGTATACCAAAAGAGGAGAGCACAGGCCCAGAGAGAGATGCTCCAGTGAGAGATCCTGTTGCTACTCCAAAGGCTCCTAAAGCCAACAAAAAGAAAATTAGGAAACAGGTTGCTCAGAGCAAGCCTGAGGTTCCTCATAAAACTGTTAATGTTGAGAATTCACTAACTGATAAACCTTTGCATTCCAGGTGTATCCATAAATGGCATAGAAGATTGGGGCATGCCAGTTTCCGTGTTCTTAGGAAGATGCCGGAGTTCGCAAAAGGTTTGGATCTAAAGGGGTGTAAGGTGTTTTTGGATTGTGCTGTCTGCAAAAAGGCCAAATCCAAAGCAGCAGCCATTCCCAAACGCGCTACACGCCTGTCAACACGCATTTTTGATTTGGTTCACACTGACATAGTTGGTCCTTTTCCGCCAACACTTGGTGGTAGAAAATATTTTTTAACAATTGTTGATAATTATTCTAGATATGGATATGTATATCCTATGAAAGAAAAATCTGAGACTTTTCAGATCTTTAAAGATTTTGCTGCTCTTGTTTCTACCCAACACCAAGTTCGCATCGCCAGAATCCAAAGTGATCGTGGTGCTGAATTCATGTCTCAGCGTTTCCAGGACTGGATGCGTAAGAATGGAATTCTTCATCAGACGTCAGCTCCTTACACACCGGCTCATAACGGAGTCATAGAATGATGACAAGGGGTCCTGCAAACCATGATGCATTGTCTCCTAGAAGACGCCAACCTTAGTATGCCATACTGGGGTGAAGCTATCAAATATGGAAATTACATTGTCAACCGTACTTGGAGCAGTGTAATAAATCAGACTCCTTTCTTCATGTTGTATGGCTACAAGCCCGATCTCAAAAACATCCATATTTTTGGTTCATACGCTATGGTGAACATTCCCTTAGCTCAAAGAAGAAAAGGAGGTCCAGCAGCAAAGAGACTGAGATTTATGGGTATTGATGATAACTCAAAATGGAGCAAATTTATTGACTCTAAACATGTAATTGTGATTTCCCAATCTGCTAATTTTGAGGAAGATGTTGACTGGTCCAGGATTCATTCCAATGATCCTGGAGTTTATTTTCCTAGAGATGATACTGCTGATGCCACACAGATCGATGATCAAGATTCCACTAGTTCTTTTCAACCTGATGTTCCGTCTTCGCAAGCCGCGGATGCTGACGCTAGTGACGAATGTGAGGACGAGGACAAAGCAGAAGAAGAATGGACTGTTGTTCCGAGACGTTCCAAGAGGGTCACAAAGGGAATCCCTCCACAACGATATTTGTGGCAACTGACAAAAGCACCCTTGCCTTTGATTTGCAATGTTACACTTCCACCTGATACGTTCACACAAATCAAACATCTTCCTGATTCAGAGCAAGACAAGTGGTATGAGGCAATGCAGGTTGAAATGGACAGTCTAAAGAAACTTAAAGTGTTTACACCTGCAAAACCTCCAGCAAACAAAAGGGTCATTGGCACTCGATGGGTCTACAGAATCAAAAAGAAGCCAAATGGTGAGTCATTGTACAAGGCCAGACGTGTAGCTCAGGGTTTCGCAAGGCTCCTTGCTCTTTCGGAACCTTCTGTGAGCTACCCGGATCTGGTCCTATCGACAGACGGAGTTTCCTGAAACCCCCCTCCCACCAGATCGTGGGCTTCCATTTATCCAACCAAGCCAATCCCAAAATCACGGGTTCGATCATTGTGTCCACCACCACAAACCGTATGTTTTCCCAGTGAGCTCCTATCTCCATTTTTTACTAGTTCTGTCACTTGGGTTGCTGGGGCTCCCCCTAAGGTAGATCCATCCATCTGTTCAAATGTTATTGGGGTTTTTAACGACCATAACTGCATACCCAAACGGGTGGCTACAGTTCGCCTTATCAAACACCTTGACACCCAGAATCAATAAGGGCTTCATGCTGTACTCGTGTTGGCCCCTGTAATGGTGTCAGGGTTATGGGTATGAGGAAGGGACGGATGGGCTCACTTACCATTGGGTCATTGGTGTCCTCTTCCTCATCACTATCGGCTAGCACCACAGGAACTATCCCAGGATGTACAGCAGGACCCGGTTCCTTTGTTGTGGTTCCATTGGGGCTCTGTCCTGGTTGCGATAGACCTCTGGTCTTTTCTGGGGTTGGTCGCCCACGGGACTTTCCACTAGCTGTCAGGGCGTTCGGTCCAGGTGGATGAGCCAGTGGTAGCGGGCATTCCAGAGCCCTATGGCCAGGTTGATTACACCGGAAACAGTGTAACAGCCGTCGTGTGGAATCAGCTACTCGAGGATCAGGCTCTCCTCGCCCCGCTGCTCTGACAGGACCCAGCCGGTCTGGTTGGCATCGGATGGGGGTCGTACTCACACCTCCCCTAACCCGGAACTCTCTTAGTCCCACGTCCAGGTCAATAGCTGCTTTACACCACTCAGACAAACGGGGTGGCATGCCCCAATATACACAGGCTTGTCTTAGGTCACGATCCAGTCCAAGATGGAATTGATGAACAAGCATGCGTTCGGGCCAACCCCTAACTCTCCCCGCTAGCCGACAAAACTCTTTTACATATTCCTTTGCCGAACGGCCCCGTTGTTTCAGGGCCACAAGCTCCCCCTCAGCTACTTGTGTTCGTGTGTCATCTTCAAATCGTACCCTGAGGCCTTCCAGGAATAAGCCAACATCAGTGAGCTCTCGAGCGTGGTCGTTATGCAAGTCCGCTACCCAATCCGCAGCTTCACCTGTTAAAGTCGTTGTAATGGCCACTACCATGGACCACTGAGTTGGATATAAGCGTCCATATAAATCAATATAACTGAGTACCTGGCTCAGGAACAGGGCTACACGGTCTGGGTTGCCATCAAACGTGGTCTGCAAGGGGGGTGGTCCCCAGACTGGTTGGGGTCCCCATACCCCAGGCTGTCCAGCCGGTACTGGAGGATAAGCTATCTGTCCTGAGACCTGACTTGGCCCCTGCCCCAGAGGGGGGCGAAGCGACCCAGATGCTGTCCCTGTAGCCACACCCGCCAATGATCCAAGCGATTGGGTTGCAGCATATTGTGTGGCCGGTGGTCAGGGATTGCTTTGGGAGGGACCCACCCGTAATTTGGGGCTAGCCAGGCGGAACCGGGTCTCTGTCCCTGCGGAGGATGTTGGCCAGCCAGGGTTAGGTTCCGTCCCCGTCATCCACGGTTGCCACAATTGTGCATCCCTGAAACTGGCTTCACCAAAACGCTCCCGAAGGACTTCTATGGTGGAGTGGCCCAAACCTGTTGAATAGCTCCACTCCCCGTCATCATCTTCCACCCAGCACCGTTCTCTCCAGCGGTGGAAACGTTCGCTGTAAGGGGGTGACACCTGGTCCTTCGGGGCCCCTGCCGGAGCAGCCAAGGCGGGGCTCTGCCACCACTCTCCTAGCAATGCCGGGGTGGCCCCCCACATTGCTGCAACAGCATCCTTACCATCCACTCCCTGGCTTTGACAGCGTTCTTTCGGACGAACCGAGGGCTGAGCTTCAGCTGGGCTTTCCTCAGCTGCAGGCAGCCCCTCCTCCTCCGAGGGTGGCGTTGCAACAGTCGTATCCACTCCCTCTGCCATTCCGTAGGCTTGCAAAGGGTAGCGCTGATTTCCTCTCAGGAATGCCGTGCAAGACGCAATCAAAACACAGCTACAGCCTTATTCAGCTCTTTTGGCATGCTGGTTTATTCGCATCCGCATCCGGCTACACACTGTGATTTGTAAACACGATTGAAATCGGCGCTACGTTACACCAAGAATGGGGCGTTTATATAGCCCATCTTTCCATTAACTCATTAGGACCGCGCCCTTGTTTGTTACCACGCCCCTCGTTTAGGGGCGTAGACCGCGCCCTTGTTTATTACCACGCCCCTCTTTTAGGGGCGTAATTGGTCTTCAGCGTGTTCTGGAAGGTGCTGCCACTGTGTCCTCCGGAACGGCCCTAATCCCGTCGCACCCGATACCACCACCCCACACCCCGCATATGGCCACCTTCACCCAGTGCCACCACCACCAAGTATGTATATGTCCCTCGATGCTTTCAGCACGCGTTAGCGATGTCGAGCAGGTTGCTAGGCTCGACAGTTATCCTGAGGACTACACAAATACCTATTCACCGACAGTTCGAACTGAGAGTGTAAAAATTGCTTTAGCAACTGCAACTATTCTTGGTTTAGAAGTTTTCCAGTTTGATGTTGACACGGCTTATCTACATGCAGACCTAGATGAAGAGATCTACGTGAGAGGCCCTCCAGGGTTCCGACAGCAAGAAGGGGATACCTGGTTTCTAAACAAAAGTCTTTATGGTCTGAAACAGTCTGGTTTAATGTGGTACTTATGTCTTACTGACAAACTAAATTCAATGGGCTTTATTAAGTTCGAAACTGATGAGTGCGTGTTCACAAAAAGATCTAACAATGCATATGAGATAGTTCTTGTTTATGTTGATGATATTGTTTATATTGGTCCAAATAAGCAAATGAGTGAAATTTTTGCCAAAGCTTTGCAGAGATATTTTACATTGAAATCTTTAGGTCATATTAGCACTTATTTAGGTGTTCAGATTGAAAAAACACAGAAGGGGTTTAGTCTTTCACAAGAAGATAAAATTGAACAAATTTTGCATCATTGCAACATGAAGGATGCTAACACAACAAAGACACCCATGCAAACAGATTTTCACAACTTGACACATGAAGCAAGTCCTGAGTTCGAGGATCAAACACTTTATCGTTCAGTTATTGGGTCACTGTTGTACATTAGTAGTTGGACCAGACCAGACCCGACATTGCACTTAGTGTTAATCTCTTATCTCGACACGTAGGTAAGGCAAAATAGTTTCATTGGACATGTGTTAAGAAATTATTGAAATACCTAAAACACACTAAACATATGAAATTATTGTTAGAACCAACACATACTGATTATGCAGAATTATGTTGTTATGCAGATTCTGATTGGGCGAGTTATAAGAAATCACGTAAAAGTACTTCAGGTTATATGATGTTCTTAAATGGATGTCCTGTTTACTGGCAAGTGCGTAAACAGAATTTTGTTTCTTGTTCATCTAGTGAAGCTGAATATGCTTGTGTTTCAGATGCATGTAATTCTCTAACTTGGTTTGATGCTTTGGTCATAGATATCTGGACACGTCCGATTCGACCGATTACCGTGATGGAAGACAATGAATCGTTGGTTTATATTTCTGAATCACATTTCATAGGTTCTAGGTCCAGACACATTGACATCCGTTATCAAAACATAAAACAATTAGTGAAAAAAGGTTTTGTTAAATTGCAGTATGTATCTACACATGATCAACTTGCTGATATGCTCAACAAACCCCTTCCAGCAGCTCAACACGAGTATCTGCGTAAGAAGATGTGCCTTAATTGATGATGTACTTGATGTCCGCTCAGCTGGCAAAGAAGGGGATTGTCACTGCATTTTTTTGTATTTGCCAGCTGTGCTTGAACTCTAAGACTTACCGTAGCTGATCAGAACTCTTATCTCTAAACTAACTGTGCATGTCCACATTCTTTCACTTTCTTCTATCTTTCTTTGTTCGCCTGCCAAGAGGTCCGGCAGGAACGCTGCCAAGATGTAATTAATTAGCTAGTAAGAGCCTTGGTAGTACAGTGGTCTAAGGCACCCTGTTATTAATCTGGTTATTAAGACCAGCTGCCAGCAATTACTGCAGGTTCGAATCTCACCAAGGCTCAAGGTTGACTCAGCCTTCCATCCTTTCTAAGGTAGGTAAATTGAGGACCCAGTTGTGGGGGCAATAAGCTGACTTTGTATAACATACAAAAGGATGAAGGCTATTGCTGAGCACATTGTAAGCCGCCCTGAGTCTCCAGAGAAGGGCGGCATATAAATCAGATAAAAAAAAAAAGATGTTTTTACTTCTTTATAATAAAATGTGTTTATTAGAATATATCTCGGTTTTATTTTCTTAAAGTATACTTCAAGGAAAGGTCACGATCCATTCTCTAATCAAGGTGCAATTACCCAAAAGCAGAATGGGATTAATTGCCACCCTGACAAAGGCAGCATGCAAGGATGTAATCAAATTAAGTCTTTATTTAGAAGTAGAGTAAAATGGGTTCCCTGGCATGGAGGCATCCATGCCTGGGTTGAGCCCATGGATCATTCCTGTAAGAAGTTAGAACAAGAGAAAAAAAACCAGTCCCGGTGCAGGGGTTCTTATAGGGGCCCATGGCTCCTCCCTTACCAATGAGGCTGCAGGAGCTGGAGCCCCTTGACCCACCAGTGGGATCAAAAGTCCCTCTTTGCTCCCATCTGGTTGCCTTTTAAGGAACTGCCATGGCTGGCACAAAACACCTAACAATTCCCCTTCTTGCCAGCCAATGACAGGTGACGGTGAATATGAGTGAGAGGGCGAGCAGGTGTCATAGACATGCAGATACGTTGTTTACAGGACCAAACACAAACGCTTACACAGAAGGTTGTGTCAGTCAATGGACACAGGTTTTGTGAACAGGTCAGCTAACTGGTTGGTTGTATTACAGTGTTTGATATGTATAAACCCCATTCTGACAAGCTGCCTGACATTCTTGTAGCGGATGTCTATGTGGCGGGATCTAGAGCCAACCGCGTATGCCCCAGAGATTCCAATTGCAGCCGTGTTATCTTCCTGAATTTGGATGGGCAGAGTAGGAGGTGCCCAGATGCTCGTTATCAGAGCATTGAACCAAATCAAGTCATTTGCAGTGTCCGATAGGCTGGCATATTCTGCCTCGGCCGTGGAGCAAGAAACAAATTTTTGCTGCCTAACATGCCAATGGATAGGGCAGCCATTTAGCAGTATGAGGAAACCAGAGGTGCTCCGTCGACTCTTGGTGTCACCAGCCCAATCTGCATCCGAGTAAGCGGAGAGCTGGGCTGGCTTCCCCTTCTCTGGCTCCAGCATAAGGAGGGCATCGGCCGTGCCCCTGAGGTACCTGAGTACTCTCTTGACAGCATTCCAGTGGAATTCCTTTGGATTTTCCATGTGCCTGGACAATAGATTTACAGCTAAAGCTATGTCAGGCCTGCTCCAATTGCTAATGTATAGCAAGGAGCCAATCACAGATCTATATAATTTGTTGTCTGTGAAGTCAGGGCTGTCTTTGTGATTGTGGCCATAGTAATCACTTTGTATGGGGCTACGCGTTGGGTTAGATTCTGCCATTTTGCATTTGACCAACAACTCCTCAATTTTTTCTTTCTGGGATAATGCAAATCCCTTTTTAGTGGCCAAGATATGCACACCCAGATACCTGTCAACCCGCCTCAAGGACTTCAGGGTAAACTTTTCCCCCAGGGCCTTGGCAAATTCATCACACCTATCCTTGCCAGGCCCTACGTATAGGAGGTCGTCCACGTAGACTAAAACCCGTTCTGTATTACCTTTGGTGTCACGTGTAAAAACACACTCATCTGCATGAGATGCCCTGAAGCCAATTCGCTCTAAACCCTTTTTGAGGCAGTCGTACCAGAGTTTTCCTGACTGCTTGAGGCCATATAATCCCTTTTGGAGTAACCATGTGTTTCCCCCTTCCTGCTGATGAACACAACGCTGTTGATGGATGCGACGTGCCCAATGTCAATTCTCTTTGGTGGGACCCCCTTGTTGGACTGCTTTGACCTTCTGACCTCCTGCCACTCACCGCCCTTTTCTTGCTGTTCCTTGCTGTTCCTTGCTGACTGGCTGTTCACAACCGGGATGTGGAGGCCCTCGGTCCCAGGCGTTGGGCATCATGGGCCTCTGAAGCGTCGCTGGAAGCGAAGAGTCAGGTGAAGATGGTGTTTCTTCCCCCTCAGGACTGGACGGCTCATCCTCCCCATCTGGACCAGGTAGGCTGACCTCTTCATCCTGTTCCTTGCTCTCGTCAGTGGCAGGGTCTGTGGTCGCCTCAGGCGGTGTCGTGGTTGGTGCGGCTTTGCTGGGCCGGTTGATGTATGGGCCCAGATCATTTGAGTGGATCTGGGTCCAATTGGAGTCCTCTTCGAAGGAGGCAGATTGGGAAGTCACAGTCCTGCCCCCTTCTCCCAGGAACCGGTAGGCCTTGGACCCAGGGACATAGCCCAAGAACCTCAGTCTCTGGGAGACGGATCTCCCCTTCTTCCGCAGCTGCTTGGGGATGTGTACCCAAGCGTAGGAGCCAAACACACGCAAGTGTCCCAAACTTGGCTTCCTACTGTGGACCAGAAAATATGGGGTCTGGTTCACAACGCTGCTCTAGGTGCAGTTCAGGGTGTAGTTGGCGTAGTGTACCGCCTCCGCCCAGTACGATTCTGCAACCCCAGCATCCGCAATCAGGCTGCACACCATAGTCTGTAGAATGCCATTTCGTTTTTCTACAACGCTGTTCTGCGCAGGAAAAAAAGTTGCTGTACGAAAATGGTGTATGCCCTTGTGCCTTATTCAGTCCTGGAATTTTCGGGACATGAACTCAGCCCCACGGTTGCTCTGCAGCTGCGCGATCTTTGTCTTGTACTGAGTTTCCACGTAGTTGTACAGTGATTTTATGGCATCAAAGGCTTCAGACTTTTCTGTGAGGGTATACACATGGCCGTACCTCGAGAAATCATCAACGGCAGTGAGGAAATACTGCCTCTTTCCTAGGGACAGTGTAAATGGCCCAACCAAATCAACATGTATTAATTGATATGGGTATTGGGTTTTACGCAGTGACACCTTAGGTATTGGGGCAGCCTTCCTCTTTGCCCTCTTACAGATGGCACAGTCCAGAAACACCTCACAATCCTGGAGGTGAATCCCCTCAGCAAATTCCCCCATCTTTTTAACCACTGGGAAGCTCGCATGGCCTAACCTCCGATGTAAGAGGTGGGCACATTTAGTATGGAGTGGCTTTCCCACTGACGCCCCCTTGGCTCTGGTTGCCTTGGGCGGTGCTGGCACCTTAGGCCCTTCTTTGGGCTTACCTGCCTTAGGTGCCTGCTGAGGCTCGGGTTTCTTGCCTGCATTGGCCTTGGAAGGCCGTGAGGCTGGCTGTGGAGCCTTTCTCTCTCTCTGAGCGCAGGCCCCTTCTGAGGTGGCACTCTGTGAGCTGTTTCCTGTGGCTGGGTACTCGGGGGAGAAATATGGCAAACCATTTATAATGGTAACATTCCCAATGACCCTTTTGTCTTGAGTGACATGACCTCCCCCTTTGCTAAACAATACCTCCACCCTGCCATCATCACATAACTTGGTTATAGTCAACAGGTTATTGGCAATAGAGGGAGCATGTAACACACCTTCAACATTGCCCAGCCCTGGTACAGAGACAGTGCCCTCCCCAACAACCAAAGCATTGTTACCATTGGCAACCTTGACAGAGGAGTTAATTCTCCTTAACCTCTTAAAACCTTGTTTCATGTTAGCAATGTGAGATGAAGCTCCAGAGTCCAGTAACCAGAGGCCAGTAGGGCCATCAGCCTGTGTGGCGGGGGTGAGGTAAGTAGTACACACAAAATTGCCCTTAGCACCACCTTTGCCCCCGCCAGGCCCCCTTCTCTGCCCCCTGCCCCTTCCTTGATTGGAACCATGTTTAGGTCCTTGCTGGTAATGGGGGCAGTCCTTCTTCAGATGCTCCTCAGAGCCACAGATGAAACACTTGGGTAGAGCGTTAACTTGCTCTGAACTCTGGTGCCGTCTGTTGATGCGATGAGTTGTGGCCCTGGTGTACTCTCCCGCATCTCTACACCTCCTGTCTTCCTCATTGAGCCTCCCTGTGAGGTAGGACAGAGTCATGGCTTCCTTTCTGGTTCCCTCTAGTGAGACAATAAAATTGCCCCAACTTTTGTCCAGGGATGCCAGAATGACAGCGATCATGTTGGCCTCAGTCACGGGGTAGTCCCTGAGCACCAGTTCTGCCCTGAGGGCCTTCAACTTTCCCAGGTGCTCAGCCATGCTAGCCCCAAATTTCAGCTTGGTGTTATAGAACTCTGTTGTGAGTCTTGTGGTGGAGCCCAAGCTATCACTATTGAATAGGCTATATAACAACCCCCAAATCTCACCAGCTGTGAGCCCATCTGGAATGCTGGGGTACAATTTAGCATCCAGTGAGCTCAGTAGAGTGGTATAGGCTTTCCTGTGGTACCACTCTTCTTGAGGTCCCCAAGGGAAAGGTGGGGGGTCTAGAACCATTTCTAGGGTCCCCTCTTTTAAGAGACATACTTGTATCTCTTTGTTCCATATGTTAAAATTGTCACCCCCGAGATGTAGTCTCTCAAAGCTATTTGGGAGTACTGAAGAAAAGGAATAAATAGGAGCAGAAAATACCTGTCCATTCTGCTGTCCTTGGTACCTCTGCTTTGGTTCCATTGAAGTAAATGGGAGAGGGATCCCTCTGCTGGCGAGTGTAGGTATTTTTCTCTGATTATTTTTCTCTTTTTCAGCTGGAGCGAACTGGGCATGCTCGAACTGCTGAGCATGCCCAGAACTCATTGCAGCCCAGGAGCCGACGGGAGTGGACCTCTCCCTGTGGAGCTCTGAAGAGTCTTCTGGAAGCCCCCCTGGTACTGGAACACTTACCAGGGGGCGAAGGCTGCAGGATGGGGCTGGAAAAGCCCGAAAATGCTGAGGATCGCCTGGAGGGGCCCACCGCTGGTCCTGAAGACTCCGGAGGAGGCAGCCATCTTGGGAGGTGGGAGGCTCAGCTGGAGGCCCCCTGAAGTCATTGAGGTGAGTCCTCCGTTGCCTCGGTGAGGGTGTTGGGAAGGCTGGAGACCCCAGGGGTTCTTCTGGGACTATCTGGAGGTGTGGGTCCTGGCTGGGGGGCTCCGGACTGGACGCCCCCCCTCGTTTGTCCCCTGGGGGTGTTGAGGGAGGCTGGCTGCCCCCGAGGTTGAGGTCGCGGTCATCGTGGCCTCCAGGGCCGCGATCAGGACTTGGATTGCGGCCCTGATGCCCGCTGCAGCAGGTGTGGCTGGGCAGACTTTGAGGCTTGCCTGTGGGGGGGACCGAGCAGTTTACATGCTGCTTTGGCTGGCTGCCATCGGTTGCTGGGCCTCGTGGCCTAGCTGAGGCCCACCAAGCCTCGCTGGAGTAGGTAGCCTGGGGGCCACCATGTTGCTTCCGGTTGGCCCCGGAACCTGCAGGTCACGATTTGGCGGGAATTTTCCTGCCAAAAGCTCCGGGTCCCCGGGGTCCCCCAGGGTAGCCGGCGCCATGTTGGGGAGCCTCCTGGGCGCTGGGGAAAGACTTACCCAGCATCCAGAGGCCCCCTGTGCTGGTGTCCCACATGGCTGGGCTCCCTGGCGTCCCTCGGGTTGCTAGGAGCGTTCGTAGCAGCTCTCTGCATTCTTCGCCAGTGAGCTGGTCTACGCTGGAGGTGGCCTGGTCCCTGGCCGCCTCCTCAGTGTCCTGGCAGTCCTGGGTGGACTGCTGGCCTTCCACTGTGGCTTGCAGCTGCAGGGAAGCGTGCGAAGGGGTCCCTTGCGTTCCACTGAGTCCTCTGGGGGCATAGAGATCATCTGTACCCTCCTCTGGATCGAAGCTTGCATCAGGGACTGGATGCAGGGTTGCCATCCTTGATTGAAGACTTCTGGTCACAATCGGGGATCTCCTGCCATCCATCTCTTAAGGGTTCTTGCTGGAACCTCCAGACATCTTGCTTCTGCTGGCTTGGAAGCATTGCCTCAAACCATCCTCTGCTCCCACTTTGTGAGGGATCTCACGAAGATCGATGGTTCGTTGAGGGTGCTTTCAAGAAAAGGCAGCATGCAAGGATGTAATCAAATTAAGTCTTTATTTAGAAGTAGAGTAAAATGGGTTCCCTGGCATGGAGGCATCCATGCCTGGGTTGAGCCCATGGATCATTCCTGTAAGAAGTTAGAACAAGAGAAAAAAATCAGTCCCTGTGCAGGGGTTCTTATAGGGGCCCATGGCTCCTTCCTTACCAATGAGGCTGCAGGAGCTGGAGCCCCTTGACCCACCAGTGGGATCAAAAGTCCCTCTTTGCTCCCATCTGGTGGCCTTTTAAGGAACTGCCATGGCTGGCACAAAACACCTAACATTAAAAACATAAAAAAATATTTCACTCAACAACAGCTAATTGTGGTGTTTTTCTTATGACAATATGTAGGGAATTGAAGGATGATGTCAGGCAGAACGCAGCACACTGCTTCTGTTTCTGGTGTCATTCTATCTTCTTCCTGGATGATCTAATTCTTGGCTCTGATCTGTATTATCTCATCTTACCTAGAGAGGATGGCATCTTGAGAGGGGGGTGAATAAGTTATCCAATCAGAACCCTGTTGCTGTGCTACCTTTTATCTGCTTGTGTAAAACTGTATAAAAATAAAGCTCTCGGGGAGACCGGGAGAGACATCTTGGAAAACATCTTGAAACAGAGCAAAAGCCTGGACCTCTGATTTACAACAACAATAATTTGTGCATTATTTACAAAAATTAAATTGTGCGTATTCACATTTTTATTTTATCTATTACTTGTACTTAATAACTATCTAATAACTATCTATCTTCAATCTATCTCCGTTCTATCCAGTTATACCACTGTTCCCACACATTGTAAAATATTGATGTCTCTTTACCTTTTAAACTCAGCATTAATTTGTCCATTTCTGCGCAATTCATGACCTTTTGTATGACCAGTTTCTCTGTGGGTGTACATGGCTGTTTCCAACATTGAGCATAGGCAATCCTGGCAGTGGTTAATATGTGTAGTACTAGATATTTTGTGCCCTTCACATTTTTTTTTTTTTTTGAAGATCCCCAATAGGAAGAGTTCCGGTTCTAAGTCTAATTGTTCATTAGTAATTTCCTGTAGCCAATCTTTAATGTTTATGGTAGTATGTTCCCTCTTTCTTTTTACATTTCCAACATATGGGGCTCATTTTAGGGTACATTTTCGCTAATCTCGAAGGGGGTAACTGCCACCTGTAGAACATTTTATATGTGTTTTCTTTATATGCTGCTGATTTTGTTAGTTTATGGTTTCTGTTCCATATGTTCTCCCAATCTGATAGTTTTATGTTGTGTCCAATATTTTGACCCCATGCAATCATGCATCCTTTCACTACTTCTTCCTCCAGTTGTACTTCCAAAAGGTATTTGTAAATTTTAGTAATATTTTTTTTGTCTGGTCCTAATAAAATTTTGTCTAGTTGTTGTGGTTTAAGATATATTCCATAATCTTTTATATCTTGTTTATATCACTTTTGTAATTGAAGATAAGCCCACCAGTCAACTCGTAGCCCTTATTCTTGGAGGTCCTGTAATGTTTTTAACTTTCCATGGTTATCTAATAGGTCTTTATACTGTATTTTAACATTTTATTCAAATCTAAATTGTTTGGATGGATCATCGCTTCCATTGTGGATAGCCAAATTGGGATTTTTATGTAGTGTTTCTTTTCAACTTTAATCCAATTATTTATTAGCGAATCTCTAATCAGGTGTCTGTGGAAGTATTGCTGTTTTGTAGGTCCTGTTTCCCACAGAAAGGCATGCCATCCTCTCTGCAGGTCGTGACCTTCTATAGCTAGTACTCTTTTATTCTTCAAATTGATCCAATCTTTTAACCAAACTAATGTTGCTGCACTATAATATAATTCCCAGTTTGGCAATCCAAATCCTCCTCTGCTCTTCGTATCTTGTAGTAATTTCATTTTTATTCTGGGTTTTTTCCCCTGCCAGATAAATTTTGCTATTGTTTTATTAAGGTCATTGAAAAAGGTCTTTTCTAATTTAACTGGGATGGTCTGGAACAAGTATAGAAATTTTGGTAATATAGACATTTTTATGGCTGCTATTCTTTCTAAAAGTGACAGTTGCATGTTAGTCCATAGTTCTAAATCTTTTTTTGTTTGTTGTAATAGTTTGTTATAGTTATTCTCCTTTATCGATTTGCAATGTGCTGTCAACCATATACCTAAGTATTTGATTTTTCTTGTTGTTTGGAGTCCAAGTGTTCTTTCCAATTCTGTTATTTGTAGTTCTGTTAAATTTTTCACTAGAAGTTTCATTTTCTGTCTATAGATTTTCAGTCCTGCTACAGCTCCATATCTTTCTAATTCCTTAATTAGTATTTGTCCTTTCTCTATTGGTTTTTCGATAATAAAAGCCAAATCATCTGCAAATGCTTGCAATTTATATTCTTCATTTCTGGTTTTCAATCCTTTTATTTCTAAATTTTGTCTGATTCGTTCTAGTAATACTTCTAGTGACAGTATGAAGAGCAGAGGAGATAGAGGACAACCTTGTCAAACTCCTTTCTCTATATTTAAAGTTTGGGTGTTTTCTCCATTAATTATAATTTTTGCTTTTTGTATCGAATATATTGCCATTATAATATTCTCAATTTTAGTGCCCAAATTCATATCATAAAATTGTTGAATCATAAATTGCCAATTGAGGTTATCAAATGCCTTTTGGGCATTTGGGCATCCAAGAAGACGAAGGCTACTTGTTTCTCCGGGTGGGCTTCGTAATATTCTAAACTGTCCATTATTATTCTTAAATTATTCCTGATTTGTCTATTTGGAAGAATAGAGGGAAATATGTCTTCTTCTTTATTGTCAGTCTCTTTTTCTTGCTTCTCATTAGTTGTTTCTTTGTCAGCTTGAATGTATCCTAAGTCAGTTTTTTGGTCATCAAGTTTCAATTTTCCATGCAAGATTGTAGTCATTTCCCTTATTTCCATTTTCAATGATAAGCACATCGTTTTCATCATTTCCTTGTGTTCCTGCACCATTTTATTCTTTCTAAGTTAATATTATTCCAATTGAAATTACATTGTAATCTTCCCCCCCCCCTAAAGCTAAAACACTTATGAACAAACTAAGCCTCCTTAAAAATTCTCACATGCTGTTATCCCTTTCAAGGTCCAAGTTTTTTTTTTCTTTCCAAAACAAAGATTCAGTGTTGCAATAATTTTTTTTCTCCTGAAGATGGCTCTCTGAAATCCACTATTACAATCAACAAGCTGGAAAATTATCCATTTTGTTTGCTGTCAGCTTTAAACAATTTTTACTTATTTAATTTTTCTTCTTCTTCTTTTTCACCTTTGTATGCACCAAATCAGTTTAAAATTCAGTCCAGATTTGCATAGTCCAAATTCAACGTTACATTCCAATTTAGTTTCAATTTAAAGTCATTAACCGGTCCTTTCTGTTACAAGTTTTTCTTCCTTCTTTATCCTTCCTCCTTTTAAGGTTCCCAAATTAAAAAAGGGTCTTTTCAGGTTCTTAATTCTTCTATTTTTTTTTTAAGTTCTCCAAATACTTAAATAAAAAAAACAATTTTCAAATCGGGTTTTATCACTTTATAATTTCTGCCTTAATCTTCTTTTTCCGTCCTTTCCCATGCCTATTAACCGCTGTTATCATGCCAGGACATTTACAATTGTTTTAAAAATCCTCTTTTTTTTCTTTCTGCCTATGAGTTAAATATCACTCACCTGGCATCAATATTCTGCTCAATTCTCCTCTCTTGCACAGTGCTTGGTCCAGTTGCCCCAGCTTACTGGCGGTTGTAATGGCCGTCCCCCCCCGCTGCAGAGTCAGAGAGAATTTCCTCTGACCTCCAAGGAACTTGCCTGTTCATCTTGGTCTTTCAAGGTGCTTCTCTTTCTTCCCTGTCCCTACAGGACAGATCCGGTCCAAAGACCCCTCTGTAGCGGTTCGTCAGCCCGGGATTTCACGGAGTTAATTAGAGCCCGCTAATCCCCGACTGTCTCGCCGCAACGCTTCCAGTCGAATCCACCACTCGCACATCCATGCACCCATGTTAGCCCCCACTGTTTGCAGAAATGGAGCATGTGTGCCCATGCTTGCTTGCTGCTCGCACAATTGAGGAATGCACGCATGCTCACTGCCACTTTTGCAGCCCAGTTGCACAGGGCTCAGGGCCCAGTAGTGGGCTGCAGCTTGGGGATTGTGGATGCCTGGGTTAAGCAAAGGAGAGTTAAGGACCATGTAAGATGGAAACCAGGGGTCTCCCAGGGTTCAAACGGAAGACACAAAGACTGCCTTTTTGTCATCTGTGATCCACCACAAGGAGATGTGGCTTCAGAAGCTGAGGGATTCCATTAGAATTCGAATTTTGTCCCAGACAAAAGGCTTTCCTAGGTCAAAAAAGTCAAGCTGTCAGTCACCGTTATTTTTTTCAACTGCGCTGCTGAGCTTTGCTTGTGTCAAGCACTGGGGAAATCGGAAGATTCAGGCAGTTCAAATGAGTATCAAGAGTTACTGCAAGAGACTTCCGGTTGGCGATTCGCAGCTTGGCGGAGGAAGGAGAACGGTCTCTGTTCTCCAACCCCAGATTTTTTGCGTTTTGGGGACCTTTCGAGGCGCAAAAATCCTGGAGGGCATTGCGGACAAGAGGGGGAGTCCAGAGTGTGGTGAAGTAAAGGGCGATCACTCGCTGTGTGAGCCAACGTGAATGTGTCTGACAGCTCGTAATGGCAGACCCAAGGCTACAATGAGCCAATGAGTACAGGAAAGAGATTTTCAAAGCAGACGGCATCACTTTAAGCGATTATCTGGAACATCGTAAGATCAAAAATTGTCTTGAAGAATTGGGTCCGGTCTTTTCGGGTTTAATGTAATGTATTCTTTTAATGTATTCTTTCTTTTTTTTAGGCCTTAGTGATTAAGTAATTAATTGTGAAGTAATTAAGAAGTAATTAAGAGGATTTAAATAAATACTTTTATAGTAGGTAGTAATAATCAGGCATAAAAATTAGATAATAGAGATTGTTAATTGTTAATTATTTGGTTTATTACAGTATTAATTGAGACTTAGATGATTGATTTAATTGGAGATATAGATTTACGTGATTGTTAATAGGTATTTCAATCTTAATTGTCAGTTTTGATTTTGAGTTTGATACGCAGACAGAATTGTTTAGTGACTTAAGATATTTTGATTAATTAATATAGAATATTAATTCTATATTTGGCAGGGCTGAGCTGAGGATTTTGTACAGTATCTGTATGATAAAATAACTCAGATTCGGGAAGACTTGGCCGCTGACTGGGTTAGTTCAGACGAGATGACTGAGGCAGGCCTTGAGAGTGTTATCTGGGAGGAGTTCGATCCTGTGGCTCCCGAGGACGTGGACAGGATCTTGGGATGGCTGAACGCGACCACATGTTTATTGGACCTGTGTCCCTCCTGGTTGGTGCTGGCTTCCCAGTAGGTTACACGAGGCTGGCTCCAGGGGATTATTAACGCTTCTTTGAGTGAGGTTGTCCTGCCGGCCACCTTGAAAGAGGCGGTTGTGAGGCCCCTCCTCAAGAAGCCCTCCCTGGACCCGGCTGTTTTGGCTAACTATCGTCCAGTTTCCAACCTTCGTTTTATTGCAAAGGTTGTTGAGAGTGTGGTGGCATGACAGCTTCCCCAGTACCTGGATGAAGCTGTCTATTTAGATCCACTCCAGTCTGGTTTCAGACCTGGGTACAGCACGGAAACGGCATTGGTCGCGTTGGTGGATGATCTCTGGAGGGCTCGGGGTAGGGGTTATTCCTCTATCCTGGTCCTGTTAGATCTCTCAGCGGCTTTTGATACCATCGACCATGGTATCATGTTGCGCCGGCTGGAGGGACTGGGAGTGGGAGGCACCGTCTTGCGGTGGTTCTCCTCCTATCTCTCCGACTGGTTGCAATCTGTGTTGACAGGGGGGCAGCGGTCGACCCCGAGGCGCCTTGTTTGTGGGGTGCCACAAGGGTCGGTCCTCTTGCCCCTTCTGTTCAACATTTATGTGAAGCCGCTGGGTGAGATCATCCATGGTTTTGGGGTGGAGTTCCATCAGTACGCTGATGATACTCAGTTGTACATCTCTACCCCAGACCATCCCAACGATGCCTTGGAAGTGATGTCCCAGTGCCTGGAGGCCATGCGGGTCTGGATGGGGAAAAACAGGCTTCGACTCAACCCTTCCAAGACCGAGTGGCTGTGGCTGCCGGCGTCCCGGTATAGCCAGCTGGCGCCATCGCTGGTTATTGGGGGTGAATCATTGGCCCCCACGGAAAGGGGTCGCAACTTGGGAGTCCTCCTGGACGCACGGCTGTCTTTAGAAGAGCATACGACGGCCAGGGGGGCTTTCTATCAGGTTTGCCTGATACGCCAGTTTCGCCCCTTTCTGGATCGGGACTCCCTACGCACGGTCACTCAAGCGCTCGTCACTTCTCGTCTGGACTATTGTAACACTCTCTACATGGGGCTCCCCTTGGGGTGCACCCGGAGGCTCCAACTGGTGCAGAATGCGGCCGTGCAGGGGATTATGGGAGCGACTGGGTGCTCCCATGTGACTCCTCTCCTGCGCGAGCTGCATTGGCTTCCGGTGGACTTCCGGGTGCGCTTCAAGGTGTTGGTGATCACCTTTAAAGCGCTCCATGGCTTAGGGCCGGGGTACTTACGGGACCGTCTTCTGCCACCAATTGCCTCCCACCGGCCAGTTCGCTCCCACAGAGAGGGCCTCCTCAGGGTGCCGTCAGCCAGACAATGTCAGCTGGGGATCCCCAGGGGGAGAGCCTTCTCTGTGGTGGCACCTACACTCTGGAACAATCTACCCCCAAAGATACGAGTGATCCCAGACCTCCGGACTTTTCGTCGGGCCCTTAAAACCTATTTTTTTCAGTTAGCCAGGCTGTCCTGATTTTATGGTGGGTTTTTAAAATTTGAAATTGGTTTTGAATTGAAATGTTTTAAATTATGGGCCAAACTTTATTTAATTATTTTAAATCTATTTTAACTTTTGTGTACAAATGTTTTACTTTGGCTGTTCACTGCCCTGAGTCCGAAAGGAGAAGGACGGTATAGAAATCTGAATAAATAAATAAATAAATAAATAAATAAATAAATAAATAAATAAATATAAAGATATAGAATATATAGATTACTGATATTGGTTATTTATCTTATTTGTACCTCTTTATTGTGATACTAAAAATAATCACGACAAATAATAATAACAAGGAAAAATAGGCAATTAATGGTGGATGATAGTGTGGAAAAATATATATAAGATTCTGGGAGAGCAAAGTAGAATACTGAAAGAAATGACAAGTCTCACTACTACAACTTTAAAAGCAGGGAAGAAAACTGCATCGAACCCAACAATAACAATGGTGTCTCCTTCAAATCAACGATCGACTGAAGGGTCGTTAAAGATGGGAAAATCCACCACCCGCATTTTTTGAATTGGCCCAGGAATTTAACTTAAAAGATACATGGAGAGGAATTAACCCCCCAAAAAAGCAATATACCTTCTTCTCTAACCCCCAAAAATCTTGGTCAAGGATAGACATGGTGTAGATGGACCCAGAAACAGGGAAAGACATTGCGGAAATAGAAATTGAAGCCAACTCCTGGGCAGACCACAATCCATTAAAAATTAGTTGGAAAGGAGAAGTAAGGAGGAGAGGGAGATGGACCATGAACCAAAGGATAGTGAAAGAGAAGAATTTTATTCAATACTCAAAAAAAGAATTAGGCCTGTTTTTAAAAGAAAATTGGAATGAAGAAACTACAACTCAAAACTTATGGGATACAACAAAAGCTTATATAAGAGGTTTATCAATAGCATACACAATAAGGAAAAATAGAAATAAAAAGAAACAACTGGCAGAGCTCCAAGGAAAATTAGAAAAAGCAGAATCTAAATTACAGAAAGAACCCCAACACAAAGAAATCAAAGTAGAAAAAGAGTTAATTAAACACAAATTACAATTAATAACCCAAGAAGAAGTAGCACAAAAAATTAGAGCAACTAAACAAAATTACTTTGAAAATGCCAACAAGCCTGGAAGATGGTTGGCTTATAAATTAAAAAAAGAAAAGGAAAAGAAATTAATAAAACAATTAGAGGATGAGGATGGAATGGTGCATCTACAGGAAGAAAAAAAGATAAGTATAGCAGTAAACTATTTTCTTTTTTTTTTGTAAATATTTTTTATTTATTTTTTCCAAATTTAAACATAAAAACATAACTTTCAAGAGCAAAAATCTCGATCCGGTCATAGATGGTTACCACGCTTACATTCCTTTCACAAGCTCAATTCACAATTTCCATTACATCTTTTATAAATAAACAAAAAAAAGAAAAGAAGATAAAAAAGAAATTCAAAACTTTAAAAAAAACCAATTTTACCTCAAATTTAACATTTTCATCTATATAAATCCATTATATCTATCCAAAATTAGTTTCAAATTCACTTTCACTCATTTTTACATCTGCATAACAATTCTAAACATATCTTTATTCTTCTTTACCTTATATCTTATACAAGTCATATCAAAATAATTTTTACAATATTCTAACCTCTTGTTAAGTGTTTACCTTACAATTTTATCACCATTTATTCTTAGTTTCAATTCAATACCACTCCATTTTTATTATATTTTATAAAACAACATTTTGTCTAATTTTAATCCTTTGACCCTTATCCTCAAATCAGTTTACCTTAGTTTTTTTTTCTCCCAGTTTACATATTACACAGATTTCTCACAAAGACATATTTTATTTACTCCAATTTCTAATATATTTTCCACTATATTTCCCTCTAATATTTAACTATCTTCCAGCTTATTCTATTTGATTAATTCTCAGCTTGATCCCCTCCAAAACACCAACTATTTAGTTAATTTCAGAATAGTTCCTCAATCTCCTCCAACTCTCCTCCTATTTGTTTGACTGTTTCCAGCATTTTGTGGGCTGATTTCCAGCATAGTCTCCTCCTTAACTCCCTCCATTGTTTGGCTGATTTCCAGCATAGTCTCCTCCAACTATCCTCCTATTTGTTTGGCTGTTTCCAGCATTTTATGGGCTGATTTCCAGCATAATCTCCTCCTTAACTCCCTCCATTGTTTGGCTGATTTCCAGCATAATCTCCTCTAATCTCCCTCCATTGTTTGGCTGGTGTCCAGCATAATTCCCTCCAGCACTCCTCCTATTTCTTTAGCTGATTTCCAGCACTTCTAATTAATTTCCAACGTATTTCCACCGAGTCTCAAACTCTTATCTAGTTGGTATCCATCCCACACATTTTAACTGTAATATAATTATCTGTTTTATATCATTTTTCCGTCCTACTCTTTCAATTTAAATCTCAGTATATTTCATAATAGTCATCATTTCCAACATGTATTACCTCAATTCAAGACTAATCACTAGCATCTGTGTATGTTGTTTCGATGAAGAAAGATGCGTAGACAGGATGATGGTTCACGGGAAGGCCCCTCGGGTGGAAGGCACCTTGATCAAGGCACCTCGGTGTGAAAGTACCTTGGGGAAGGCACCCTGACTCCATCCAAAAGGCTTCCTTTTATTGTCATTTTACAACTATCATGGCAAAACATTAATCAACCTTTACTGATACTTGATTGGCTAAAGGAGGCTCGTGAAGTCCATATGGACCCCTCGTGTTTCCCTCATGTTATTTCCTGTGACAAACAATGCTACGTGCTGGGTCCCCATGCCTTGCATATCTTGATATAGGGTTTAGTTTATTTAGTTTAGTTTATTTGATTTGTATACTGCCCTACTCCCGAAGGACTCAGGGCAGTGAACAGCCAACAATAAAATACATAGATACAAAAAATTTAAAAACCAGATAAAATCAAATTAAATCATTTTGGCCCAGACAGATTAAAACACCCCAATAATTTAAAAACAGATTAAAATTTACATATTTAAAAAAGGGAAGAGATTAGGCCAAGCCCGCCTGATGGAATAAAAAGGTCTTCACAGCGCGGCGGAAGGTGCGCAGATCCGGGATCCTCCATATCTCCGGGGGGAGCTCATTCCAGATGGTAGGTGCCCCCACAGAGAAGGCTCTCCCCCTAGGGGCCACCAGTCAACACTGTTTGGCTGACGGCACCCGGAGGAGTCCCTCTCTATGAGAGCGTACTGGCCGGTGGGAGGCTATTGGTGGTAGTAGGCGGTCCCGTAGATAACCAGGTCCTAAGCCATGGAGCACTTTAAAGGTGGTAACCAAAACCTTGAAGCGCACCCGGAAGACCACCGGGAGCCAGTGCAGCTCGCGCAGGAGAGGTGTTACATGGGAACGCCATGTCGCTCCCATTACCACCCGCGTGGCCGCACTCTGCGCCAGTTGGAGCCTCCGGGTGCTCCTCAAGGGGAGCCCCATGTAGAGAGCATTGCAACAGTCCAGGCGGGAGGTGACGAGGGCATGAGTGACCGTGCGTAACGAGTCCCGATCCAGAAAGGGATGCAACTGGCGAATCAGGCAAACCTGATGAAAAATCCTCCTGGACACAGTCATCAAGTGCTCTTCTAAAGACAGCCATGAATCCAGGAGGACGCCCAAGTTGCGAGCCCTCTCCGTGGGGGCCAATGATTCGCCCCCAATAGTCAGTGATGGCGTCAACTGACTATATCGGGACGTCGGAAACCACAGCCACTCGGTCTTGGATGGGTTGAGCCTGAGCCTGTTCCTCCCCATCCAGATCCGTACGGCCTCCAGGCACCGGGACATCACTTCAAGGGCATCGTTGGGGTGATCCGGGGTGGAGATGTACAGCTGGGTGTCGTCAGCATACTGATGGTACTCCACCCCGAAACCACGGATGATCTTGTCCAGCGGCTTCACATAAATGTTGAACAGGAGAGGTGAGAGGACCGACCCTTGCGGCACCCCACATATGAGGGGCCTCGGGGTCGACCTCTGCCCCCCTGTCAACACAGACTGCGACCGGTCAGAGAGAAAGGAGGAGAACCACCGCAACACAGTGCCTCCCACCCCTAACTCTTCCAAATAGTGCAGCATGATACCATGGTCGATGGTATCAAAAGCCGCTGAGAGATCTAACAGGACCAGGACAGAGGAGCACCCTCTGTCCCGAGCCCTCCAGAGATCATCAACCAACGCGACCAATGCCGTTTCCGTGCTGTACCTGGGCCTGAAGCCCGACTGGAACGGATCCAGATACGTCTCTGCCAGACATCCTGTTTCTACATTCCTGATAAGATTAGGACTTTGTGTCGAAGTTGTTTACCCAGTGCGGTTTGCCGACAACTGAGGTCATACCATCCCCACATGTCCTCCTTTTTTATTTTTTATTTTTTAATATTTTGCAAGCATACATAATTTCAGATTTGGAGGGCCGAATTCTTGGACGAAATATCGCTAATAACCCAGGCAAACATTGTATGCAACAGCAACAACAAATTAAAGCAATGATGACTATTATAACGATGGATACTATTTGTAACCATTCCCATGGGGATTGTGGAATAGTGGAGCCAATTGGATTATCTGCAATCATGTTTTCCATGTGCTCAATTGTAGCTGAAATATTTGCTCTATAATCAGTAATATACATACAACAATGTGAATGAATCAAAGCACATACACCACCCTTGGCTGCTAAAATAATATCTAAAGCATAACTAAATAGGATAATTAACATTTTCATTTTGTAGCGTTCCAGGGATCCAAGGATGTTGATTCCATCCGGTTTCATGAAAAGAATAGCATTTATTAAAAGTCCTCCTTTGGCATGTGGGGGAACGTGCATGCAGATCCAACAATCAGTCTTGTTTACTAATCAAGAGACATTTTGCATATCCCATATATAGGAATTTTGATCCCAAAGTCCTTGCTCTGGAATTCCATGTTGCAAAGTCATTGTAGCCATGCAAGGAGGGAAAACACACATAAAAAGAATACACATTATAAATGGTTACAGAATTAGTATTTAAACAAGCAAAAGCCGCTACTAAAAAGTTATCTGGTGTTTGCGGTATGTCCTTTTCCTGTAGCAATTTTGTAGATTGAGCAGAAAGAGCTTTAATCTGTCCCCAGGTCACTTGATGAGCCTGGCGAGGTGCTTGATCCCGATCCTACTGAGGGTTCTGCAGGCTGAGTGAGAAGTTTAGGATCAGGTTTTTCAGTCCTTGGTGCCACGCCATCCTTCCACGGTTTCACACACCGAGCAGGGATCCACACCTGGACCTGTAGGCATAAGCACAGCAGCATATCCCCTTCCCCATGTCAATAAGGGAACAGGTCCATGCCATTCAGGATTAAGCAATAATCTATACATTACCTGTGGCTGGGGATGACTTATTCTACTTCCAAAATGATCATCTACTGGAGTTGATAAATTTGTAATATTAAGATGATTCAGAGTAAACAGAACTTTATTTAACCATTCCAGTTTACCAGGGAGACCTATAGGAATCCCTCCTGTTTGTTTATGTTTGTCTAAAGCAGACTTTAATGTAAAATTTGCTCACTTCACTATGGCTTGTCCTGTAGAATTAAAAATATGCCAAAAAGATGTTTAATTTGCCATGTGTCACAAAATTCAGCAAAGGAGCTGTTATGTATGTATCTATTTTGTGCGGGAAATTCAAATGTACAGTGAATTCTGATTGGTTCTTGGTTGCCCCTGAAAAGTATATAAAGAGGGCTGTTGCCTGTGTTCCTTTGCTGAAGTCTCACCCTGAATTAAAGAGCTGTTGTTACTAGCCTGCTTGTGCCTCTCGTTATTCCCGCGCTACAACATTGGCGATGAGGGTGGGATAGAGGCCACAAGAGGCAAATCAAAAAGAGCTTGGAGTTTCAGCCAGGGTGATTAGCGAACACGGAGACACGGCATGACTGCCTACATTCCGCCAAAACCCTTTGACTCGACCCGAGAGAAGTGGGGATCATATCTGACCAGGTTCGAGTGCTCCCTGGAAGCGAGCGAAATGCAAGGGCTCTCTGCGAACAGAAAAAGGGCCCTGTTCTTAAGCCACTGCGGGCCAGACGTATTTGAGATGGCCGAATCCCTCTGCGAGCCAACCCCAGTCCAGACGGTTCCCTGGGACGTCCTTCAGGCCAACCTGAGAGCCCACTATGCTCCAGTTCCATCTAAATTCGTTCAGCGCTACGAACTCCGGCAATGAGTTCAAAAAGAAGGAGAACCGGTCAGTGCTTATGTGGCCGCGCTTCGAAAAGCCGCAACGCATTGTGACTACAGAGACTTAGACGACACGTTGCTTGAACAACTGATTTGCGGGGTTTGAGATACCCGGTTACAAAGGCCTCTTCTAGCCAAGCCAGACCTAATGCTAGCCGGCGCGCTAGACGAAGCCCAAGCACACGAGGCATCAACGAAAGCTTCGGAAGCGCTGCAATGACCCAGTTCAAGCAAAGATGGGCCGAAAACAGCCCCCGTCCACAGAGAAGAGGTGCGAACCAGCACAGAGGAAGAGTCAGACGAGGACGTCTTCCATACAGAAAAGAAATCGAGCGAACAAACCCGCCACCACGAGAACTGCTCTAGCTGTTGCGGGGATCACGAGAGACATTCGTGTAAATACAGAGAAGCCATTTGCAGGCGTTGCGATAGAAAAGGCCACCTAGCACGAGTTTGCTGAGTGCAATTTCTGCATAGTTGAAAGCCACGTGACTACCGCGACCAACCAGAACTGGCTCATTCAAAACAGCCAATCAAAGATGACGGCGCGAGAAAACGGCGCGAACCTCAAAAGCGGGAGACCTACAGCATGAGAATCGGCCAAGCCAGCACAACCGACGAGGAAAAAGTCTACACGAAAGTAGAAATCGATGGCAAATCGTGCGAAATGGAAATCGACACTGGGTCTACATTATCGATCAGGTCCTGGTCAACACTCAAGGCACTCCTGCCCAAGCTTCAGAAGAACCAGCTGTCCCAGCAGAAAATCCGCCTACTCGACTACCAGGGAAACCGAGTTCCCGTTGAAGGCGTGGGCACGTTCCGGGTCACCTACGGCGAGTTCCAGAAAGAGCTGCCCCTGACCGTCGTTAGCAAGCCCCTACCAAGTCTACTGGGCACGAAATGGTTCTGGGCCCTCGGCATGGGCTTCACGGGCGTTCACAGCATCAGCGGATCATCACTTAAAGCAGCGGTTCTCAACCTGGGGGTCGCGACCCCTTTGGGGGGTCGAACAGCCATTTCACAGGGGTCGCCAAAGCCCTCTCTCCCCCCCCCACGCCTTCACTCACCCTCACTCTCTGCTCTGTTGGATCGCCGGCCATTCGTTTACCCCGCCCACTCCCAATCTATTGCTGCCTCCGATGGCTAGAGGAAAAAAAACTGTTTAAATTCTTGCCGCGGGGCTTCAAAGGGCCGCCCTAGAGCCAGTGGTGCAGCCGAACCGTTTGTTAAATTGCTGGCTTGCCCCGCCCCTCCGCACCACTATTTATTGCCAATAAATAGTGGTGGGCGAGGGGCGGGCGAGCCAGCAATTTAACAAACGGTTCGGTGTTTTTTTGTAATTTTATTGGCCCACGGAGCTTCAGCATAGGCTAATTAGCCCTTGCTTAGATCAGCTCCCGACCCCCAGCTGATTTGCTCTCAGCTGTTTTGCTCAGAGCTCTGCTGCTTGCTTGGAAAGAGTGCAGATTTTTTTCCCCCTAGCTATACTGAAAAACGAAAGAGAAAGTAAAGCAGGCTGTTGGCTTTGCACGTTGGAAAATTAGGCAGGCAGATTTCTTTTTCCTCACCAAAAAAGGTAGGTGCAAACAACAGGAAATTTAGGGAAAAAGAGGAGATTTTGAAACACAAAAGAAAAAAAGCTCTATTTAACTAGGGAATTGTAATAATTGAGATACTATTAATTGTATATTGTGTTGAAAGCAGAAATGGTTAAATTGTGGTTTGGAGGAATATATGGGGGAAATTATTTGGCTGATTATTATTGGTAAATATAATTAATTGATTTGTAAGAAATTGGATTGCATGGAAATAATTGGAATATTCATGTTCATATTGATTAATATACAAAAAAGGTAGTTATATAACTAATTGATTTATATTAAAATGTTGAATTCATATTAAACAACTGTAATATTACATAATTAACCAATATGAGGATGGATATAAAAATAGATGACAATGGGAAGGGGTATAATATAGAATAGAAGGGAAAAATTGAATTTGATTAAGATTAGAGATGAGGATGAAGGGTAATATTGGTTTTTTACAAAAATAGATGAGGAATAAATATGGCAAAAAGGAAATATAGAAATTGTAAATTTAACTGAAATGACTAAACACTGTTTAAATTTATGAACCGGCCAAATACTCTGTTCAAAGAAAATACATTGTATGTTTGTATGTGTGTTTCTAATTATTGTTATTTATTCATATTTGTTCTCTTTTATTCTTTAAAGTTTAACAATTCATTCTTTATCTTAATATCTTTATATTTGTTTGGGGTTGGCTTTCTTCCCTTTCATCTTTTTTATTGTACAGCAATCTTTCTCCTCAAACCTACCACCTCTCTCTTTTCTTTCCTTCTTACTTTCTCTTCCTCACCCTCGTCTCCCTACTTCCTCTTCCTTTCTCCTTCTCCTCCTCTCTTCCTCCCTCTCTTACCCTCACTCCTACTCTAATTTCCCTTCCCTTCCTTCATCCCTCTCTATTGCTGTATCCTTTTATGCATATGGACTACTCAGAGGGCTGAAAAAGTTATTTCTGACTGGTCCTCGCACTTTTGACCAGTCCTCGAACTTACAACTGTCCTCACATTTTACGTTTTTGCCCTATCTTGTCACCATGGTGAAGAGAAGCAGTTGTGAAATGAGTGACATGGTTGTTAAGAATGCTGCACGGGCATAAATGTGAGGATGGTCATAAGTGTGAGGACCAGTCAAAAGTGCGAGGACCTGTCAGAAATGACATTTTTCAGCCCTCTGAGTAGTCCCTATACACATAGCCATGGCCACCCGGTCACATGACCAGCTAGCCACACCCACCCAGTCACATGACCTCCAAGCCACGCCCACAAAATAAGCCACGCCCACAGAACCGGTAGTAAAAAAATTTAGAACCCACCCCTGGTTGGGGGTCACCACAAAATGAGGAACTGTATTAAAGGGTCGCGGCATTAGGAAGGTTGAGAACCACTGACTTAAAGAAACCCTGCTCCACGAGTTTCGGGATGTTTTCGAAGAGACTCTAGGCAAGTACGTGGGGACCCCTATATCCTTTAATTTAGACCCCAACGTAGCTCCAATCAGACTGAAAGCAAGATGAGTTCCATTTGCTTTAAAGCCAAAAATTGATGCAGAGCTCGACAAGCTCATTAAGCAACGGGTGCTAGTTCCCGTAGATCACGCTAAGTGGGAAACCCCAATAGTCACGCCCGTAAAATCTGATGGTTCAATTAGAATTTGCGCCGACTATAAATGTTCAATTAACAAGGTGTTGCAGCAGAGCGCCTATCTGGTTCCGATAGTCCACCATCTACTACATTCCCTGGGGCCTGGCAAGCTATTCGCAAAACTCGACCTTGCGCAGGTGTTAGGATATGGTTTAAGCCTAACTATGTTGTCCAGGCAATATAAGTGTACTGTTACTTTATCTGTATATGTATTATGTGGCTTTAATGCTGAGTCATGCTGTAATCACATAATTACTGGTTGTAAGAATATTTAAGCAAGGTACTGCAACTGTTCAGTTGCTGCTATGATATGCTGTTGAGAGGCTGCTGCTATGATGCTGCTGTTGATGATGATAAGCTACCATTGAGAGGAGTTGTTATCTGCTAATTATAATTGGATGGATCTGCAACCATCGTGGTTTGTGAACCAGAGTGAGTTTGTTATTCTAACCAACTACTGTTTGTTGGGTAAGAAGATTCTGTAACTACTGGACTGATTTACTGGCAAAGACTTGGAATTTGTTTAAAGACTATGAAACTGTTTTTCTACTATAAAGTAAGCTTTTGATAAACCAGTTTGCATATCTCTTATTCATTGCTCTCAGCAACGTTTCACTGTGCAATCTACTCTGCTGGTTGGTAACACAACAACAATAACCTTAACAGCAGGTGTACCAGCAACTGCCAGTAGATGACGCTACGGCAGAATCACAGACAATAGTAACTCACAGAGGTGCCTTTAAATGCACCAGGCTTCAGTTTGGGGTCAGCATCGCCCCAAGACTCTTTCAAAGCACAATGGAGCGCCTTCTACAGGGCCTCCCAGGTGTCGTCCCGTATTTCGACGACATTTTGATTAGTGGCCAAGACGAGATTCAGTTAGGTCAGAGGGTTAGACAAGTCCTAACGAGGTTCAGAGAAGCGGGACTTAAACTCAAGCGAACAAAATGCAAGATAGCGGTTCCATCAGTGGAATTCTTAGGCTACAGAATCGACGGCACGGGCATTCACCCCACAGAAAGCAAAGTTAGGGCCATCCAAGGCGTGCCCACCCCCAAGTCGAAATCCGAACTGCAGGCTTTCCTGAGCCTTCTCAATTTCTATACGATGTTTCTGAAACACAAAGCCACCGTTGCGGAGCCTCTGCACAGGCTCCTTGGAAAAAACGTTCCGTGGGTTTGGGGCAAGCGAGAAGCGGCCGCATTCAGCACTGTAAAAAGACTTTTGTCTGAGGACAGTTTCCTCATCCAATACAATTCCGAACTACCTCTAGTATTGGTCTGTGACGCTTCCCCTTTGGCGTAGGCGCGGTTTTAAGCCATAGACTGCCGAACGGGTTAGAGGCTCCCATCGCCTATTACTCTCGCACTTTGTCTAGTGCTGAAAGAAACTATAGCCAACTAGATAGGGAGGCACTAGCGGCTGTAGCTGGGGTCAAGAAGTTTCACGAGTATTTGTTTGGCCGCACTTTTGAACTTATTACGGACCACCAGCCTCTTTTGGGACTTTTGGCTGGAGATAAACTAACCCCAGCTGCTCTTTCCCCCTGGATGACCAGATGGTCCATTTTCTTAGCCGCGTACTCGTACAGACTGCTCCACCGGCCGGGCAAAACCTTGGGCCATGCTGATGCCCTCAGCCGATGTTCTTTGCCCGAATTGTTGGACAATCCGACCCCGGAAGCCCCGATTTTACTGCTTGACATTGTTTCCCCGGGCCCCATTTCTTCAAACGAGGTGGCGAGGGTTTCTGCCAGAGACTCTGTTTTGCGCACTGTAATGGGCTGGGTTACGAGGGGTTGGCCTACCAAGGTGGACGGTGGTGACTTTCAATTGTACTTTAACAAAAAAAATGAACTGTCAATGTTGGGGGGTTGCTTGTTGTGGGGAGACAGGGTGGTCATTCCTTCGCGGTTAAGGCACAGAGTTCTGGAAATGTTGCATGAGGGACACCCCGGAATTGTTCGCATGAAAGGCCTAGCTCGTAGTTATGTTTGGTGGCCACATCTCGACCAAGATGTCACTGAGTGGGTGGGGAAGTGCAGGCCCTGCCAGGAGTCCCACCCAGATCCGCCCATAGCTCCCGTTTGGGAATGGAAAAAACCAAAAGGGCCATGGGGGAGGATTCACATTGATTTTGCTGGCCTGTTCCACGGCCAGAACTTTCTTATTATTGTAGATGCATATTCGAAGTGGCTCGAAATTGCCCTAATGCCATCTACCACTTCTGAGGCCGTAATCAAAGTACTCAGAAAACTATTCGCAACACATGGGTTGCCGGACACCCTGGTATCCGACAATGGGCCCCAATTCACGGCAACTCAATTTGAAGGCTACCTAGCCGAATTAGGCATTAGACATGCATTATCCGCTCCTTTTCATCCAGCTTCTAATGGCCTTGTAGAGAGATTTGTAAGAACGGCCAAAGAAGCTCTTTCCCGGCTTGATGCAGGGGACTGGCAGGCTAGAATAGATGAGTTCTTAGCGGTACAGCACGCCACCCCGTGCCCCACCTCGGGCCGAAGCCCAGCCGAGCTCTTAATGGGCCGAAAGCTAAGATGCGTTCTCGACCGACTGCATCCCAATTACTCCCCCGATAGCTTCAAGGGGGAAGGGGGAGGACTAAGACAGTTCCAAGAAGGAACACCAGTTTTTGCTAGAAGTTACACCAATGGGCCCTTATGGGTAGAGGGAACCATCGTAGGAATTACCGGCCCAAAGTCATATACAGTCGATATAGGGCATGGTAAAATCTGGAGGAGGCATATAGATCAATTGCGTAAACGTTTGCAAAATGAAAATTCATGTCCTAACTTTCAAGGTCTTCCTGACACAGCTACCTCAAGCCCGAGTAAGCCGGAATACTTATCTGGCAACCCTGAGTTCCAGCGCCGCCCCAGCGAGCCGACACTCCCAGCCGGAGATAGCCACACCTCCGGAGAAATCCAGGAGGTTCCATTGGCGGAGCCGGGAGAGACGGGAGGTCCCTCCGACCGGCTCGATGCCTCGCCAACAACTGAACTGCGCAGGTCAACCAGGATTAAGACACGCCCTGGTCACCTGCGTGATTTTGTATGTAAATATGTAAATAGATAGAATAAGTGCCTTCTGGGAGTGGAGGGGTGTTATGTATGTATCTATTTTGTGCGGGAAATTCAAATGTACAGTGAATTCTGATTGGTTCTTGGTTGCCCCTGAAAAGTATATAAAGAGGGCTGTTGCCTGTGTTCCTTTGCTGAAGTCTCACCCTGAATTTAAGAGCTGTTGTTACTAGCCTGCTTGTGCCTCTCGTTATTCCTGTGCTACAACAGGAGCGACTACAATATGTAAGCCATTGTCTGTTTTTAATGTAGAAGGTAGGCCCATGACAGCAAATATTCAAATACAATGATTAATAACATGTTTAGTAGCTTCTCCTTTCTGAGGAGTAGCCCATATAAAATAAGAAAAAGTATCAAAGTTGTTTGCTTTAAGACCTCTCGGATTCACCCCAATGGAAAGAGATGGGGTGATTTGAGAACATTGAGGATATTGTTGTATGATTGCTCTAGCATGATCTAGAGGAATGTGAAATTGTTTTGCTAAAGCCTTGGCATTTTGATGAAACATAGAAAGACTTTCCCATGGAGTAACAGATAAAACATGCTGCTTCGTTGTCTGCAACAGCATTTCCTTCTGATAACATACCTGGGAAAGACTGATGACTCCTAATATGTGCAATATAAATTTGATTCTTTCTAATTTGCAAAACTTGCTGTAATGTCAAAAAGAGAGACAGAAGATCCTTATTCAAAGAAAGTGTAACATATGCACTAGGGAGATTAAAAATCAGTTGACACACATACTGAGAGTCAGAGATCAGATTAAAAATCTGTTAAGAAAAAATGTGGAAAGCTAAAATAACAACAGACAATTCTAAACGTTGAGAGGAAACTTTCCAGATGTCCTCATGAGGATCTTCATGCAATCACTCCTCTCGTTCCTCCCCCATCAGAAAAACAAAGCACTTGCGATAATGGAGAAGGAAAACAATAAATGAATAAGAAATGAGGAAATCATTAAGCAAATAAACTTAGGTAGACAGATGATATGAAATACAGCCTACATAGTCAGTTAAAGCACACTGAAGAAATAAATTATTCTAAAAATAAAGGTGAAAGTCAGATTTTAAGATAGAAAATAGATATTTATTAAATCAGTTCCATTTCCTTGACAGGCTCGAGTACGCCCCAAGGTTATAATTTCAGCAGTAGCTTAAATAAAAGTGTTAGAAAGAAAAAGAAGCCTTTCCCTTTAAGGATTGCTGGAAGGAAAAAGAAGCCTTTCCCTTTAAGGATTGCTAAGAGGCAGAGCTTTCCCTTCTTGAATTCAAAACTCCCGGCTGTGAGTGTTGCGATATTTTCAGGATCAGACTCAATAAATAATTTGAGAATTAAGAGTTCAAATATATCTCTCTTTATTTACATAAGGCATTCTATATTCACTGAATATTCACAGATAGAAGCGAAGAAGGGATGTATGCAGCTCCTTATATATACAATGGGTGGAGCTAGATATGGGAGTGGTGAAGTATGAATACATTAAGAAGTGAAGAATAAGTTAACCCCTGATACCCTGTTCATGTACTATTTACATAATGGAGAATAAGGCATTTACTTGTGACAAATCCCCCTCTAAATGCCGATTCGATATACTACACCAATTACATTCAGATTCAGAACAATATAAAACATATAACTTAGAAGTCAAGTATTTATGTTGCTTAGACGGCAAAGGCTTTGTTAATATGTCAGCTATTTGCTCTGATGTTTCGCAATGAACTGCTTTGATAAATCCATCCTGAGATAACTGTCTCACATGTTTAAATTTTATATCTATATGTCTGGACCTTTGTCCAATAGCATCAGATCTAGATATTTCGATAGCAGCTTTGTTATCTTCATGCATGATAAATGGCAAAGTGGGTTTTTTCCAAATGTCAGAAAGTAAATCATTAAACCATACAAGGTTATTTGCTGCTTTAGATAGACAAACATATTCTGCCTCTGTTGTTGAAGTGGCTACTAAATCTTGTTTGCCAGTGTACCAGTAAACTGGACAACCGTTAAGGAGGAATATATAACCAGATGTACTTTTTCTACATGAAGTATCGCCAGCCCAATCCGCATCGGCGTAACATGTGAGGATGGGCTCCTTGACATTATTAGGTTCCAATAACAAACAAAAGTCTAAACTATTCTTTAAATATCTTAATATTCTTTTGACAGCTTCCCAATGGTATAGTGTTGGTTTGCTGACATGTCTGGACAATAAGTTGAGAGGCAAGGCAATATCAGGTCTAGTCCAATTGGAAATGTAAAGAAGGGAACCTATAATTGACCTATAAAATGTATTATCTTTGAATTCAGGGGATGATTCGTCTGCATTCTTTAGAAAATCAGTTTGCATGGGAGTGTCACAGGGCTTAGCATCACTTAAATTACATTTATTCAAGAGCTCTATGATCTTATCTCTTTGGGAAAGTTTGAATCCCCTTCTGGTTTTACTGATTTGAACACCAAGATACTTATTTACTTTGCCCAAAGATTTCAGTGAGAAATGTTCATTTAGTTTTGTTACAAATGTTTCTCTCCTCTCTTTATGTTTACCTATGTACAAAATATCATCCACATAGATTAATACAAATTCTATGGAATCATCATCCTTTTTTTACAAAGAAACAGTTATCAGCAGTAGTGGCACTGAAATCCATAGTTTTAAGTACTTTTACTAAACAATCATACCATCGTTTACCAGATTGTTTCAACCCGTATAAACTTTTGTTTAATAACCAAGTCTCATTTTTGTTTGTGTATTGACTGTGAGGTGCTCTTACATATATTTCCTTATCTAATTTTGCATGTAAATACGCAGTCTGTATGTCATATTGGAACACATCGAGATTGAGTGCTGATGCTATAACTAGAGCTGTTTTGACACTCTCAGTTCTTACTGTGGGAGAGTATGTGTCTGTATAATCCTCGGGATATTTCTGTGCATAACCTTGTGCAACTAATCTAGCTTTGTATAGGGTATTGCCTCCCTCTAAATTTTTAATTTTATATATCCACCTGGTGCCAATGATGGTTTTGTCCTTTGGTGCAATTACAGGTGTAAATACATTTAGCCCTCGTAAACTATCCATCTCTTTAGTCATTGCTGATTCCCATTTTTCCTTTTCTTTAGGAGGAAGTTTTAACACTTCCTCATATGTACTAGGTGTTGTTGCTTCTCCATCCATATGCATTACATAATCCTTGTATTTGTTTGGCATTTGATTTCTGGTACTTCTGGTTGCTTTTTCAGGCTTACTATCATTGTCATGTAAATACCTTGCTTCCTTTTTCGTTAATGAATCTGTCTTTATTTTGTGTTGACTGTTTGTCCATGTTTTGGTTTTGTTTCTATGCATGTTGTTACTGTGTTCTTCTATAGTCCTTCTTCCTTGGATTTTGGTATCTGTGTTGGTGTTTGGGAATATTTCATTAAGATGTATTTTAGACCAGTTGGCCTGTTCATGGAACACAGCCATTCTGGAAACTATAAATTTGTTATTATTATCGATGAATCTGTATCCTTTTGTACCTGTCTCGTATCCCATAAATCTAAGTCTTCTGGATACGTTTTCTCCTTTTCGCCTCAATTGTTTGGGTATGTGTACGTCTGCAGTGACTCCAAATATGTGCATGTGTGCTAATTTTGGTTTCCTATTATACATTACTTCATATGGTGTCTTATTTACAATGCTGGACCAAGTTCTATTTTGTGTGTAATTGGAATATTGTAGGGCTTCTGACCAGAATTGTTTGCCTAAGCCAGCATCTTCTAATGTGCATCTAATCATGGTTTGTAATGTTGAGTTCTTTCTCTCTACCACTCCGTTCTGGAATGCGGAAAATGGGCTAGATGTGTAATGTAACATTCCTTTGTCCTTTAGCCATTGGGAGAATTCCTTAGACATGAATTCACATCCCCTATCTGTCATGATTTGCTTTATTTTAATATTGTGCTGTGTTTCTATACGTTTGTAAAACTCTTTAAATTTCTGAAAGGTTTCATCTTTATGTTTTAATGTGTAAACAAATCCATAACGACTATAATCATCCACAATGGTTAGAAAGTAACGTTTTTTATAAGTAATTGATGGTGTTAGTGGGCCAACTAGGTCCATGTGTACCAAATCAAAAATTTTGTTGGTTGACCTTGTTGATTTTCTAGGTCTGGGACTAGTTTTAAGCTTTGTAGACTTACATACTGAGCATTCCAAATAGTTTTCACAATTTTTTATTTTAACACCTTCTGCGTGTTCAGTCATCTTTTGTACTACAGGAAAACTGGCATGTCCTAACTTCCTATGTAAAACATGAGCACACTCATCGTGAATTGGCTTACCTATTTTAGGTTTTTTTTCATTATGTGTATCTTTGTGATTATGAGTTACTTTACATTCATCATTGTCACTGTTACTATTGTTTCCATTATCTATTTCAATGCTATCTTCCATATTTGAATCAATGTTGTGTAACCATTTCTCCTTTGTTATTAAATAAGGTAGGCCTCCTTTGATTATTACTGTACCTATATCTATTCTATTTTTCTCTAATGTTGCTTTTCCCTTTGAGAACACAATGTTAATATCAGAATCTCTGCTTAGTTTTATGGCACTAAGTATGTTATGAGGTATTTCAGGTATTAGTAATACCCCCTCTATTTTTCCTAGGCCAGGTAAGGTTACATTCCCTCTACCTATTACTTGGACTTTTTCTTGGTTAGCTACTTTTATTACAAATTTATCCTCTACAAATGAAGACAATATATTTCTATTATTTGTAGTGTGATTAGTTGCTCCAGAATCAATAAGCCAATTATTGTTCTCTGGTTGTTGTATGTTAGTGTTGTCTTGTTTGTTTAGTCCATTCAGTGAACCAGATTTTCTATCCTTTGAATTATCTCTGCCCCCTCTATGTTCTTTATAATTGGGTGGACTTCTATACCTATGTCTATCAATGGAAGACTGTCTGTTGTTGTACTTATTTCTATATTCTGATCTATGTCTTTCTTTTGGAATTTTAGGGCAATCCCTCCTATTATGTTCTTTGGACCCACAATTGTGGCATCTAAATGTTTCATGATATCTTTCTTGAAATGCTACCTTTCTATATAGTTTGTGTTCTATGTGGTTGTTAGAGTGACTCCTCCTTGAATTGTCTTCAGCTATTAACTTATTGGATAGACTTTCTATGGATAAGTATCCTAGATTGATTGTGTCTAAATGTGACATATAATTATCCCATGATGGGTCAAGTGAGTTGATGATAACACTTTTCATCGTTTGATCTGAAATCACCTCCCCCCTTAAATGCAGTTCTGCTCTAATTTTATTTAAGGATATTAAATGTTCACTTATGGTAACCCCTGGTTTTATCCTAGAAGAGAAGAAATCTTTAGACATTCTTGTGGTAGTAGCTACACTATCACTGTGAAACAAATTGAACATGCATTGAATAATTTCTGAGACAGTCAGATTTTGCTTAATGCTGTGATACATTGCAGGAGATACACTGGAAATTAATAAGAAAAATGCTCTATGGTGTAAGCAATCTAACTTTAGAGTCCAAGGTCTTTTTGGGGGATTAGTGATAAAAAACAGTAAGTTTTCTTTCATAAAGACAACCTGGAGCTGCTGATACCATTCTTGCAAATTAATGCCATCTATTCTCAGCTTTGGGAAGTCACTGGGTAAATTTCCAACATTGTTGGGTCCATTACTTACAACCGGGGGTAGTCCGTGGTCTCGTAAATGCTGGAAGTTACAAAACGGCGTGGGAATGCTCGCAACGAGTCTGCATGATTCTCTCCGCGTCTCATGTCTTCCTGGGCCGTCCGCATAGTCTTGCGCATGCGCGTTGCTCATTTCGTTCATGGAGTCGTCGTGAGAGGTTCTCGTCGCTGCGGCTCGTTCGCTTTGTTCTTCCTCCAATGAATCGGTCTCCGGCTCGATCTTGGGAGTCCTGGTGGTAGCGGGTGCTCGTTTTCTTCTGTTGAAAGCGCTGGTCCTTGGATCGGTCTGCGGCGTGGGGTGGTATCTGCAAGGCTCTCTGGGTTCAGGTGTCGGTGCTCTCGTCGTCTGGATTGGAGCGGGTAGATTTTGAGGCGTTGGCTTGCTTGCTTGTTTTTTGGCTGATTTTTTAGTAATCTTCAGTTTCGGTCCAAATGCAGCAAAAAGCGTTTTCATTGCTGATTTTATTTGCATGTCTGTTGAATCTTCTTCGTTCTCTGATTCTGATTCTTCTGAGGTATATACTTTTTCTTTTTCACTTTCTTTATCGAGTAATGCCTTTCGCGCCAGAAATTTTGAATCAAGCTTTCTGATTGGCTCTGCTTCGCTCACCTTGGAGGTCTGTTGAAACCAAGATGGCTGCCATTCGAAATTTTGCGCGGGATCGTTGTTTTTCTTCTTCACTGCGTTTTTGTCTGTAAGCATATCACTCACTATTTTTGAATCTTTTGGCTTTTCAGTAGCGATGTGCTTCTCTCTCGCTGCTCCGTTGTTTTTTAGTATATCTTGGAGGTTCGCGATGAGGCTTTCATCGCTCTTTTGGCTTTTTAAAAGTTTTAGTATCTCTGACCTGAGTTCGTTGTTTTCTATTTCGTTTTCCTCTTGGTCATCATTTTCATTTATTATTTCTTCGTCTTCTGTGGTGTATTCTTCAGATTCTCTCGAAATTGCGTTCGTGGACTCATCGATTATTTCTTTATCCGTTTCCATTTCTTTGCTGTATGCCCTGGTGTTGGGCCTATCTCTTTTAGACATATTTAAGTTTTTATTGAGTCAATTCAACCATCCTCTGCTACCAGATTGTTGCGATATTTTCAGGATCAGACTCAATAAATAATTTGAGAATTAAGAGTTCAAATATATCTCTCTTTATTTACATAAGGCATTCTATATTCACTGAATATTCACAGATAGAAGCGAAGAAGGGATGTATGCAGCTCCTTATATATACAATGGGTGGAGCTAGATATGGGAGTGGTGAAGTATGAATACATTAAGAAGTGAAGAATAAGTTAACCCCTGATACCCTGTTCATGTACTATTTACATAATGGAGAATAAGGCATTTACTTGTGACAGTGAGATTGCTTCAAAATGATTGGAGGTCAGCTGCTTGAGACTAGAATCAGTTTCTTGTTTATAGGAAGGCAGACAAGAAATAAATCAAGCACAGCGTTTCAAGGCTAGCCTGTTTAAACTGTAAGAGTAACCCTTTTTTATATCCTAAAACGTCTTTTGATTTTCTATGTGACCCTTTAAAGTCTTTTGAAATTCTTAATAAATAATTGTTTTATAGTCTACTCTCTGTTTTTCCTAGCCCTTTGTAGTTGTTCATTCCCTATAATTATTCAGCTTGCTATTTCTGTATTTTTCTCCTTTTCTCATGTGTTAAAAATTCTAGTTACTTTAACTTAGTTAACTTGATTTCATTTCCTTCTTGGGTGTTTGCTTTCTTTCCTGTCTCCCATATCTGCTTAGAATGTTGCTGGCCCCTGTAATTTTTTCCTTCCTTTGTTGTGGAAAATAAGGTGGCTTCAGCTTCTTAATAGCCCATTGATAAAAGTTGGGGGCTGAAACCCTGCCTAAGTTTCTGCTTTATATAGAGTTTCTCATATCTTTCAACAAGAGTAAAACATTTTTTTTGATGGTAATGAGGCAAATAAAGCCATTCAATACAATATACTTTTTGCTGTTCTAAAACTCCCAATATTTTTATGTAGTTTACTAGGAGGAAATATTAAGAAATAACTGACAACCTCTATGAGAGATTCAATCCACAAATTAAATACTCAAGATGTTATTAATTTTCTCAACTGTAGCACATACTACAGATGAAACTATAATTAAATCTCCTGGCTTTTTCTTTTAGTCAATAATTCAAATAATGAATTAAGTAAATGCGTAGGTAACAAAAAATATGAGCAGACCCATTAATAGTACCCAGCAATTGTTTCAAATTTACTAAAGAAATAACTTTAGGTAACTTTAAATAAGAAAAAGCCGGAGCAGAAAAAAAAAACTTCAACAGTTTATGTCCTAAGTACAGATAAGAAACGTGCAGTTTTTATTCTGAGCAATTTACAATCCATAGACATATAAATCATTTTATATTTCAGAAAGCCAATTAAGTTATATTTTTTGAGCTCCAATTAAAATATCATCCATACGATGATATACCAAATAAAATTTAGCAATAGATCAAGGTAAGATAAGACCCACTAAAACCAGAGCCTCCAAAGTAAATTTAAATTCCACAGACTCCTGAGTGATTAAATTAAGCCCAGCATTATCTGCTGTGCAAATAAGAGACTGGAGGAGGAGACATGACTAAAGAAAAACACTCTTTTTTGCTCTGTCCCAAACAACATATTGTATTGATGTTAAAATCATTAGAAAAACTTGCTTCCAATCTTCAAGAAACAAATTATAGTCATTAGATATACCCTCCACCATCCCAGTATTATATGTGAAACACAAGCCTATCTCTGTGATGCCTTTCCTTAGCTCTCTCAAAACTTTATATGGCAAAGGATTCCACTGATATTGAGCTTGTCCCTGGGGATTAACCGTCTGTATGACAGGAAAAGCTTGGAGACTCTCTGCTATTTCTACCCCAGTGAGAGTTCCTTTTTGTTGCTCTTCCTGAAACCCTGCTCTGGCAGCTGAAAACATCTCCTGTAAAGGAGAAACCAATAAGGGAGCTGTCGGGGAACTAATTTCTACTGGCTGCAACGTAGTTGTAGCCGGCAAAGTTAGTTGAAAATAACGTGGAGGGAGAGCAGACCCCTGATCAGAAGACAGAGAGAGAGATGGAGACGGTGCCTTGAGTTTATGAGTCCCCATAACCTCTACTGCTTCCTTACATTTTTGCCACAGCAACAAATGCTTTATTTCTGCTCGTGGCGGTGAGTCTAACTCACTTAACTTAATTCCTGCCATTCCATTACTTTTAAGTATTTTCCTCAGTTCTTGTGCATGAAACTTCTGCGGAACTGAGATTTCCCTTCCCATACTCACGAAATATTGGGAGCGAAGTTCGCTGAGGTGCACCTGGGCTCGTCCGGCCGAGTAAGCATAGAAGGAATCACGTCGGGGTCACCAGATGTTGTTTCGATGAAGAAAGACGCGTAGGCAGGATGATGGTTCACGGGAAGGCCCCTTGGGTGGAAGGCACCTTGATCAAGGCACCTCGGTGTGAAAGTACCTTGGGGAAGGCACCCTGACTCCATCCAAAAGGCTTCCTTTTATTGTCATTTTACAACTATCATGGCAAAACATTAATCAATGTTTACTGATACTTGATTGGCTAAAGGAGGCTCGTGAAGTCCATATGGACCCCTCGTGTTTCCCTCATGTTATTTCCTGTGACAAACAATGCTACGTGCTGGGTCCTCATGCCTTGCATATCTTGATATAGGGTCTCTGCCAGACATCCTGTTTCTACATTCCTGATAAGATTAGGACTTTGTGTCGAAGTTGTTTACCCAGTGTGGTTTGCCGATGTTACGATATTTTCAGGATCAGACTCAATAAATGAATTAAGAGTTAGATATTCAAATAAAGCACTGTTTATTTACAGAAGGCATTCTATATTCACTGAATAATCACAGATAGAAGCACAGAAGGAATGCATACAGCTCCTTATATATACATGGGGTGGAGCTAGATATGGGAGTGGTTAAATATGAATATATTAAGTAGTGAAGAATAAGTTAACCCCTGATACCCTGGTCATATACTATTTACATAATGAAGAATAAGGCATTTACTTGTGACAAATCCCCCTCTAAATGCCGATTCGATATACTACAACAATTACATTCAGATTCAGAACAATATAAAACTTGTAACTTAGAAGTCAAGTATTTGTGCTGTTTAGAAGGCAAAGGCTTTGTCAATATGTCAGCTATTTGCTCTGATGTTTCGCAATGAACTGCTTTAATAAATCCATCCTGAGATAACTGCCTCACATGTTTGAATTTTATATCTATATGTCTGGACCTTTGTCCAATAGCATCAGATCTAGATATTTCAATAGCAGCCTTGTTATCTTCATGCATGATAAATGGTAATGAAGGTTTCTTCCAAGTGTTTGACAATAAGTCATTAAACCATATGAGGTTATTTGAGGCTTTAGACAGACAAACATATTCTGCCTCAGTCGTTGAGGTGGCTACTAAATCTTGTTTACCAGTGTACCAGTAAACTGGACAATCGTTAAGGAAAAATATATAGCCAGATGTGCTTTTTCTACATGTGGTATCGCCAGCCCAATCCGCATCGGCATAACATGTGAGGATGGGCTCTTTGACATTATTAGGTTCCAATAATAAACAGAAGTCTAAACTATTCTTTAAATATCTTAATATTCTCTTGACAGCTTCCCAATGATATAATAATGGTTTGCTGACGTGCCTAGACAACAAGTTGAGAGGCAAAGCAATATCAGGTCTAGTCCAATTGGAAATATATAGAAGGGAACCGATGACTGATCTGTAAAGTGTATTATCTTTAAATTCGGGGGATGACTCATCTGTGTTCCTCAAAAAATCAGTTTGCATGGGAGTGTCACAGGGCTTAGCATTATTTAAGTTACATTTGTTCAGAAGTTCTATAATCTTATCTCTTTGAGAAAGTTTGAACCCCCTTTTTGTTTTACTGATTTGAACTCCAAGATACTTATTTACCTTCCCTAATGATTTCAAAGAGAAATGTTCATTTAGTTTTGTTACAAATGTCTCTCTCCTCTCTTTATGTTTACCTATATACAAAATATCATCCACATAAATTAACACAAATTCTAGAGAATCACCCTCTTTTTTGACAAAGAAACAGTTATCAGCAGTAGTAGCATTGAAATTCATAGTTTTGAGTACTTTGACTAAACATTCATACCATCGTTTGCCAGATTGTTTCAATCCGTATAAACTTTTGTTTAGCAACCACGTTTCATTTTTGTTTGTGTATTGACTATGAGGTGCTCTTACATATATCTCTTTATCTAATTTTGCATGTAAATATGCAGTCTGTATGTCGTATTGGAATACATCAAGGTTAAGTGCTGATGCTATAACCAGAGCTGTTTTAACACTCTCAGTTCTTACTGTGGGAGAGTATGTGTCTGTGTAATCCTCGGGATATTTTTGTGCATAACCTTGTGCAACTAGTCTAGCTTTGTATAAGGTGTTGCCTCCCTCTAAGTTTTTGATTTTATATATCCACCTGGTGCCAATAACAGTTTTATCTTTAGGTGCAGGTGTAGGTGTGAATACATTTAATTCTCGTAAACTATCCATCTCCTTAGTCATGGCTGATTCCCACTTTTTCTTTTCTTCGGGGGGAAGTTTTAACACTTCCTCGTATGTGTTTGGTGTTGATTTTTCTCCATCCATATACATTACATAATCTTTGTATTTGTTTGGCACTTGATTTCTGTTACTTCTGATCATTCTTTCTGGTTTACTATCATTGTCATGTAAATACCTTGCTTCCTTTTTTGTTAATGAATCTGTCTTTATTTTGTGTTGACTGTTTGTCCATGTTTTGATTTTGTTTTTATGTGAGTTGTGATTGTATTCTTCTCTAGTCATTTTTTCTTGATGTTTAGTGTCTGGATTAGTGTTTGGGAATATTTCATTAAGATGTATTTTAGACCAGTTGGCCTGTTCATGGAATACAGCCATTCTAGAAACTATAAATTTGTTATTATTATCGATAAATCTGTACCCTTTTGTGCCTGTTTCGTATCCCATGAACCTAAGTCTTCTGGATACGTTCTCACCTTTACGCCTCAATTGCTTAGGTATGTGTACGTCTGCAGTGACTCCAAATATGTGCATGTGTGCTATTTTGGGTTTCCTACTATACATTACTTCATATGGTGTCTTGTTTACAATGCTGGACCAGGTTCTATTTTGTGTATAATTGGAATATTGTAAAGCTTCTGACCAGAATTGTTTACCTAAGCCAGCATCTTCTAGTGTGCATCTAATCATGGTTTGTAATGTTGAGTTCTTTCTCTCTACCACTCCATTTTGGAATGCAGAGAAAGGGCTAGATGTGTAATGTAACATCCCTTTGTCTTTTAGCCATTGGGAGAATTCCTTTGACATGAATTCACATCCCCTATCTGTCATAATTTGTTTTATTCTAATATTATGTTGCGTTTCTACACGTTTGTAAAATTCCTTAAATTTCTGAAAAGTTTCATCTTTGTGCTTTAATGTATAGACAAACCCATAACGACTATAGTCATCCACAATGGTTAGAAAATAACGTTTTCTATATGTGATTGATGGTGTTAATGGACCAACTAGATCCATGTGTACCAAGTCAAAAATTTGGTTGGTTGATCTTGTTGACTTTCTGGGTTTGGGACTAGTTTTGAGTTTTGTGGATTTACATACTGAGCATTCCAAATAGTTTTTACAATTTTTTATTTTAACACCTTCAGCATGTTCAGTCATCTTTTGTACTACAGGAAAACTGGCATGTCCTAATTTCCTATGTAAGACATGAGCACACTCATCATGAATTGGTTTACCAATTTTAGGTTTTTTGTCATTGGATGTGTCTTTGTGATTATGAATTATCTCATGTTCCTCATTGTCACTATTACTATTGTCTCCATTATCTATGTCATTGTTATCTTCCATGTTGGAATCAATGTTGTGTAACCATCTCTCTTTTGTCATTAAATAAGGTAGACCTCCTTTAATAACCACAGTACCTATGTTTATTCTGTTTTTCTCTAATGTTGCTCTTCCTTTTGAGAACACAATATTTATGTCAGAATCTCTACTTAGTTTTATAGCACTAAGTATGTTATGAGGTATTTCAGGTATTAACAATACCCCCTCTATTTTTCCTAGACCAGGTAAGGTTATATTCCCTCTACCTATGACTTGGACCTTTTCTTGATTAGCTACTTTAATTACAAATTTATCTTCTACAAATGAAGATAATATATTTTTATTATTTGTAGTGTGATTAGTTGCTCCAGAATCGATAAGCCAATCGTTGTCCTCTGGCTGTTGTATGTTAGTGTTGTCATGTTTGTTTAACCCATTCAGTGAACCAGATCTTCTATCCTTTGAATTATCCCTGCCCCCTCTACGTTCTCTATAGTTGGGTGGACTTCTATATCTATGTCTATCAATGGATGACTGTCTGTTGTGGTATCTATTTCTATGGTCTGATTTTTGTCTTTCTCTGAGGAGTTTAGGACAAACTCTCCTATTATGTTCCTTGGATCCACAGTTGTGGCATCCAATTGGTTCATGATATCTTTCTTGAAATGCTACCTTCTTATATTGTTTATGTTCCATGTGGTTGTTACAACGACTCCTCCTTGAATTATCTTCAGCTATTAGCTTATTAGATAGATTTTCTATGGATAAATATCCTAAACTGATTGTGTCTAAATGTGATATATAGTTATCCCACGATGGGTCTAGTGAGTTAATGATAACACTCTTCATTGTTTGATCTGAAATTATCTCCCCCCTTAAATGCAGTTCTGCTCTGATTTTGTTTAAAGATATTAAATGTTCACTTATGGTAACCCCTGGCTTTATCCTAGCTGAGAAGAAATCTTTAGACATTCTTGTTGTAGTGGCTACACTTTCACTGTGAAACAATTTAAACATGCATTGAATAATTTCTGAGACAGTCAGATTTTGCTTAATACTGTGGTACATGGCAGGAGATATACTGGAAATTAATAAGAAAAATGCTGTATGGTGTAGGCAGTCCAATTTTAGAGTCCAAGGTCTTTTTGGGGGGTTAGTAATAAAAAATAATAAGTTTTCTTTTAGAAAGACAACCTGGAGCTGCTGACACCACTCTTGCAAATTAATACCATCTATTCTCAGTTTTGGGAAGTCATTGGGCAAATTCCCAATATTGTTGGATCCATTACTTACAACTGGGGGTAGTCCGTGATCTTGTAAATGTTGATAGTTGCAGAATGGCGTGGGTATGCTTGCAACGAGTCTGAATGGCTCTCTCCGTTCCTCATGTCCTCCGAAGCTGTCTGCGTAGTCTTGCACATGCGCGTTGTTCATTTCGCTCCTGAAGCCGTCGTGAGAGGTTCTCGCTGCTGCAGCTCCCCCGCATTGCTCTTCCTCCGAGGAATCGGTCTCCGGCTCGATCTTGGGAGTCCTGGTGGTAGCAGGCACTCGCTTTCTTTCGTTGAGGACGCTGGTCCCTGGGATCGTCTGTGGTGTGGGGTGGTATCTGCAGGGCTCTCTGGGTTCAGGCGTCGGTGCTCTTGTCGTTTGGATAGAAGCGGGTAGATTCTGAGATGTTTGCTTGCTTGCTTGTCTTTTCTTTATTTTTTGACTGCTGTCTTTCGTTGATTCTTTAGTGATTTTCAATTTTGGTCCAAATGTTGCAAAGAGCGTTTTCATTGCTGATTTTACTCGCATTTCTATTGAAGCTTCTTCGATTTCTGTGTCTGATTCTTCTGAGGTGTAAATTTTCTCCCTTTCATTTCTTGCATCGAGTAAGGCTTTTCGCGCCAGATATTTTGAAACCTGCTTTCTGATTGGCTCTGCTTCGCTCATCTTAGGGGTCTGTTGAAACCAAGATGGCTGCCATTCGAAATTTTGCACGGGACTGTTAGTTTTCTTTTTCGCTGTATTTTTATCTGCAGGCAGATCGCTCACCGTTTTTGAGTCTTTAGGTTCATCCGTAACGATGTGCTTCTCTCTCGCTGCTCCGTTGTTTTTTAATATGTCTTGGAGGTTCGCGATGAGATTTTCATCGTTCTTTTGGCTTTTTAAGAGTTTTAGTATCTCTGACCTGAGTTCGTTGTTTTCTATTTCGTTTTCTTCTTGGTCATCAGTTTCATCCATTATTTCTTCGTTGTCTGTAGTGCAGTCTTCAGATTCTCTCGACATTGCAGTCGTGGACTCATCGATCATTTCTTGATCTGCTTCCATTTCTTTGCTGTATGCCCTGGTGTTGGGCCTTTCTCTTTTGTTTCTGGAGTTTTCTCTCTCAGACATATTTAAAGTTTTATTGAGTCAATTCAACCATCCTCTGCTACCAGATTGTTACGATATTTTCAGGATCAGACTCAAAAAATGAATTAAGAGTTAGATATTCAAATAAAGCACTGTTTATTTACAGAAGGCATTCTATATTCACTGAATAATCACAGATAGAAGCACAGAAGGAATGCATACAGCTCCTTATATATACATGGGGTGGAGCTAGATATGGGAGTGGTTAAATATGAATATATTAAGTAGTGAAGAATAAGTTAACCCCTGATACCCTGGTCATATACTATTTACATAATGAAGAATAAGGCATTTACTTGTGACAGCCGACAACTGAGGTCACACCATCCCCACATGTGTATCTTGTATTTTGTTCAATCAATCCTTATTCATCAGTTTAACATTTGTTTGCAAATTAAAATTAAAACATATTACATCAAACAGTACATTTTCTTAAAATTTTCCTGCCTCAAAATATGTTCTTCTTTATTATTTTTATCCCCTTGATATCATCCACTATTTTAATAGCCACCTCTTATTTTCTATTTTAATTATTTCACAATCCTTCCTGTTTTTATCCAAAAAACATATATACCTAGACTTTTAAACTTTATCATATATACATAGGCTTTTAAACTTTACATTTCAGTTAGTTACATTTAAATTTATCCACTTTAATTCTTCCTTTTCTTCCTTTTCCTCTCTGTCCAAAGTGCTCTATTTCAAGGTTCATTGGTTCAAAATAAAGAATTTCTGTATGTCCCTTTAAAACTTTTAAAATGTCTGTTCCAAGCGTAGTGCATCAGCTTCCTGTCTTTGTTAACTACGCTACACCTAGCTTTTGTTTACAGTTTTATCAGTCTCCATTGTTAAAATCCAAAATGTTCTTTCTTTCTTCTTTCTTAAAATCATCTGGGACAGAGTAGGAATCTCCAAAATCCTTATATCCAATATTAATTTCAAGTAATCCAAGGTAAAAAGCCAATTAACATGTTTCTTTTCCACCCAGAAAGGGAAATCTCTTCAATCCACTTCCCTGCTTAGTCACTGCAAACTCCATGGCTATTTTATAGCCATCCATCTGTCTATCTTCATTAGCTTCATTAGCTTCATTTTCTTTTAGAGGCATTAATTCTCAGGAATATCCATTTCTCCTATCCACTCCAGTTAAAGGCACAGTCAAATTTCAGAAATTTATTAATGCCAAATCATCCAATTTAAGTTTACTGCAACACAATTCAATTCGGGTCTTTTACCCATTTTTTTTTCTTTTCAATCTTTAAGCCCCCACAGTCCAGCAGCCTCTTTTAATTTTGGGGTCTTATTTTCCAATAATTCCAAATAGGTACATTATATTGCCTGGGTTGGTGTCACTCACCCGGCTTCTTGATCTTTGCTCTTTCTTCATCTCTCTACAACGCTCTCTACATGGGGCTCCCCCTGGGGTGCACCCGGAGGCTCCAGCTGGTCCAGAACGCGGCCGCGCGGGGGATTATGGGGGCGACGAGGCGCTCCCATGTGACACCTCTCCTGCGCGAGCTGCACTGGCTCCCGGTGGTCTTCTGGGTGCGCTTCAAGGTGTTGGTGACCACCTTTAAAGTGCTCCATGGCTTAGGGCCGGGGTACTTACGAGACCGCCTTCTGCCACCAATAGCCTCCCACCGGCCAGTACGCTCACACAGAGTGGGCCTCCTCAGGGTGCCGTCCGCCAGACAATGTCGGCTGGCGACCCCCAGGGGGAGAGCCTTCTCTGTGGTGGCGCCCACCCTCTGGAACAACCTCCCCCCAGAGTTACGTACAATAACAGACCTCCGGATTTTTCGTCGGGCCCTGAAAACCCATTTATTTCAACTAGCTGGGCTGTCTTGAGTCAAATTTTAAATTGATTTAAATTGGAAAAGTTTTAATTACGGCCAAGATATTTAATTATTTTAATCAGTTTTTAGATTTTGTATGTTTTGTATGTATGTCTTGTTTTACTTTGGCTGTTCACCGCCCTGAGTCCTATATTGGAGAAGGGCGGTATAGAAATTTAAACAAATAAATAAATCTTCTTCCTCCAGCACAATCCTTGTTCCCGGTTGCCGCGGTTTCAGGGCAGCCGCCATGGCTGCCGTTCCGCTGCCGCCGACGTGAAGGAGAAGCCTCTGGCCCCGAGGAACCTGCCCATTCCTCTCAGCCGCCCAAGGTGTTCCTTCTTTTCCCCCTGTCCCTACAAGACAGGGGAGGTCCGCAGACCTATCGGCGGCAGCTTAGCAGAGGGGATTTGGCAGGGCTCAGCAGAGCTTGCCATTTCCCCGTCTGTTTCCCTGCGGTGCCAACCGGAAGTCCCAGCAGTAAACTATTTTCAAAAACTATACAGTTCAGAAAAAATTGAAGAGGAGAATATTCAACAATACCTTCAAAAAAGGAATCTTCCCAGTATACCAGATACTGTATAACAAAAGAAATATTAAACGAGGAAATAACAAAACTGGAGATACAAAGAGCAATTCAAAAGCAAAAAAATAATAAGACTCCAGGCCCAGATGGAATTCCTGCTGAATTTTATAAAACATTTCAAGAGTCGTTAGAACAACTGCTATTAGAAACATTTAACGAAGTACTGAAAAAGGCCAGGATACCAGAATCCTGGAGGGAATCATTAATAACTCTCATCCCCAAAAACAATAGTGAACAATAGAAGATACAGAATTATCGGCCAGTCTCATTGCTAAATGCTGACTATAAAATATTTATGGCCATAATAGCCATAAATATTACGAAACTCACCCCGAAAAACAGGTAGCTGTGGTTTTCTTGGATGCACAAAAAGCTTTTGACAACTTAAACTGGGACTTCATGATAAACCAATTAACAAGAATGAATTTTAGAGGAAAATTTATAGACACGATTAGAGCCATATACACTATACAAAGGGCAAAGATAATAATCAATGGGGAACAAACAGAAAGTTTTGAAATAACTAAAGGAGTAAGACAGGGCTGCCCACTATTTCCTCTGTTGTTCATTCTGTCTGTGGAGACATTAATGTCCCAAATTATAGACAATTCGAAAATAAAGGGATTAAAAATTAAGTCACAAGAATATAAGGTCCAAGCATTCGCAGATGATCTGGCATTTATTATTGAGGAACCTTTAGAATCTGGACCTATTTTACTACAAGATATAAACCAATTTGGCGCAGTAGCAGGATTTAAAATGAATAAAGACAAAACTAAAATATTGACTAAGAATGTAAACAACAGACAGAGTGAACAACTAGAGGAGGAACTGGGAATCTCAAGAACAAAGAAAATTAAATATTTGGGAATTTGGCTATCAGAAAAGTATACTACCATAAAGAGGGACAATTACGATACACTCCTTTTACAAATAGAAAAAGATTTGGATAACTGGACTAAATTACCAATATCAATTGGCAGAATTTCAACGATAAAAATGACCATATTGCCCAAGTTACTATACTTATTCCAAACAGTACCAATAACATTAGGAAAAAATTTTTTTGAACAATTGAATAAATTGACATCAAAATTCATATGGTCAGGGAAAAAAACACACATTAAATTTAAATTATTGCAAGATAGTAGGAAAAAAGGAGGTTTCGGTTTACCAGATTGGGAACTTTACTATCAAGCGGCATCCCTAACATGGCTCAAAGATTGGATACAACTTAAAAATAAGCGGATATTAACAATAGAAGGCCATGACCTTCAACTCGGTTGGCATGGCTTTTTATGGGATGGAAAAAATAAATCACATACTTATTTACAACGTCATAAGGTAAGGGATGCACTACTGAAAGTATGGGAAAAGATTAAAAAGAATCATTATATGAAAGTCCCAGTTTGGTTGTCTACAATGGAAGCAATGATACATCCAAATACCACAGACTTAGATAAAATGGTAAGATACACAGATTTATTAGACACAAAAGGAGAATTAAAATCAATACAAGATTTGAAAAGACAAGGAATAAATTTGGGATGGTGGCCATATTTACAAATCAAAACTAGATTTAAAAAAGATAAGGAACAATTTGGCATACACAGGAAACAAATGGAATTAGATAAATTAATATTAGGAGCGGGAAGAAAAATGATTACAAATATCTACAATTACTTATTAGGATACAAATTGGAAGAAGAAACAGTAAAGGAAACGATGATAAGTTGGGCTAGGAATTTCGGACATAACATAGAATTGGATAAATGGGAAAAATTGTGGGAGAAAAATTATAAATTGACCACGGCAGTATCATACAAAGAAAACAGCTATAAAATGTTTTATAGGTGGCATTTAGCACCAGCGAGACTGGCAAAAATGTACCCCAATTTATCACCCCAATGTTGGAGATGTGGTCACAAACTAGGGACATACTACCACATGTGGTGGATGTGCCCTAAGGTGAGGAAATTTTGGTATAAAATTAAAGGGTGGTTGGAAGAGATTACACTCCAAAAGATAGATTTTAAACCAGAGATCTTCCTTCTAGGAATGATTGATAGAAAAATGGAAAAAAGTCTCTATTATATTATATTGCATATTCTAACGACGGCCAGAATTACTCTAGCGCAAGTGTGGAAGTCGACCAATACACCATCGGAAGAAACAATAATAAAGAAAATCCTCAAATGCACTGAAATGGATAAATTAACGATGGATATCAAAGAAAGAGAAGACTTGTATTATTATAAAGTGTGGAATAGGTTTTATATATGGTTGGAAAACAGAAATCAAATTAAGAAATAGGAATAGGAGGACTTCCGGTTTGGTTCCTGTCGCCGAAAGACGGTCCGAAAAAGGACCGCCAGCCCCGCTGCCTGTCAGAGCCGCTTCGATCAAGAGAAGCGGCTCAGAAGTTCCCGAATCCTGAAGGATTGGAGGAATAGAGTTGGCGAGAAGCAGGTAGAGCCCCTGTGAGCCCCCAGATAGCTTCCTTTTGCTTCTGGGGAGGAAACAGGCGTGGCTCCCTTTCAGCTCGCCGAGACTCCGGACAGCGTGGGACGAGTCTACCCAGCGTAGAACAAGGCGGCAGGACCAACCTTCTTACTGAGAACAAAGCAAATTCAAACAAACAGGGTGGAAGAACAACTTGAACCACGAAACTGCAAGTATTACTAGCCCTGTGACTAATTTTAAAACAGAAGAGTGAATGAGTGAAAGTCTCTTGAAAATGGCGCCCGGCTTCAGCGTTAACGAGAGCTGAAAGCGAGAGTGGATTAGCAAAGTTATTTCAACAAGTTAAAAAGTAGCATTGTCTGTAACAAGTGGAGGAAAAGAGAATCTTTTTTAAAACAAGCCTGATTTTGCTTCAATTTCACCTTTAATTTGACTAAACCTGGGGGAATTTTTTAGAGGACTTTGTGGTGGAGGAAAGGGAAAAAGGATTTCCTTTTTTGGAAAAGCTAGACTACGTGGCAGGATGGCTTCTAAGCAGACTAAACAGGATGTGAAGGCGGCAGGGGAGGGATCCCCCACACATAAACCTGAACAGCAGCCTCCCAGCCAGCAGAGCCAGAAAAAAGAGATTGATCTTGAAAGTTTAAAGGATTTTATTACTCAGGCTTTGATGAGGCAAGATGAAAATTTGGATGAGAAGTTTAAAAAGTCACAACAGGAAATTAAGCAGGAGATTAAAGAAATCAAAGAGGTGGTGCAAGAAAAATATGATAAGGTGACCCAAAAATTAATGACAGTGGTGACTGGATTGTCAGAAGTAATTATTAAAACAGATAATAAGGTGGAAGAACTTAGATCAGAAATGGATGGCAAAATGAAGGAGACTGATTATAAAATCTTTGAAGCTGACAATAAAATGCAGAGACTTGAAAATGAGATTACAATGATGCAGTTCAGGTCTATGGAATTTGCCATAAGGCTGAGAGGCTTAAAAGAGCATGACAGAGAAGACCTGAGAAAGACTTGTGCTGATGCTCTAGCTGTGTTGTTAAAGATTAGCTCTGAAGAGATTTTCTGCAAAATGGACAAAGTGTACAGAGTGAATTCGTGGGTGGCTAGACAAAGACAATTGCCCAGAGATGTGGTGATATACTTTACAGATAGAAAAATGAGAAACGATATTTTGCAAAAGTCTTTTCTTTCTGCTGTGCAAGTGGATGGAAAGGAGATTGGAGTTTATAAAGAGCTACCACCTAAGATGTTAAAAGATAGAAAGGATTTTGGATTTCTAGTGAATGAATTAAAAAAACAACAAATTCCATTTAGGTGGGATGCTCCAACTGGTATAATCTTGAGGTATAAGGGAGAAAGATACCGATTAAATACTGTTGAGAAGGCGGAAGAATTTTATTCTAATGTCTTTAAAGAGAGCTCACCATTCCCACGTACATCTTCTGTGTTGGAGATAAAGGAGAGTGATAAGGAGAAGCAATTTCAGCAAGAGATGGAAGAGCAGCCTAAGCAGCTGGAACTAGAGGTAATGGAAATGCAGGGAGCTACAGGAGGTTTTCTGGATGAGCCCCTGCTAGATTTTCCTTCGAAAATTGTGAATGAACCACCTAAGACTACAAGAGAAGTGGCTTTGGACCTAGCCCGGATGTGTGAAGCTAAAGATCAGCGTATAACTCGAGCAGTTTCTAAGCAACTTAAAGAAAAACAACAACAGGAAAGGGCCAAGCCACAGCAATATAAGAAAGGAGTCAAGGATCTATTTTAATTATGGGAGACTGGAATGGAGTAATTGATTCTAAAATAGATAAAAAGAGTTCGGCGAAGTCAAGGATTAGACTACCACAGACTTTTTTTGATATGAAAGAAGATTTGGAATTAAAAGATATTTGGAGAATACACAACCCAAAAGAATTGGATTTTACTTTTTTTTCAGATAGACACAGATCTTTTTCTAGGATTGATTTTATTTTACTATCAGCTGACTTACTTGTAAAAACAAAAAGAACAAAGATTTTTCCAAGGACTTTAACTGACCATAGCCCGGTATGGATAGAAATTGAGATGGGAAAGAGTGAGAGAAGATCATGGAGATTAAATGAAAATCTGATTAGATATGAAAAGAACATAACAGAACTTAAAAAGCAGATGAAAGAATTTTTTGAGATGAACTTGAATAAGGGTACCCCTATTGAAACTGTGTGGGATGCGAGTAAAGCATATATGAGAGGGGTACTCATTCATATGAACTCTAAACACAAATTAAATCGACAAAAGAAAAGATCTGAAATGGAAGCAGAAATAAAGAATAAAGAACAGTTACTTATAAAAAACCCAACAGATGAAAGAATACGAGGAGCTATAAAACTTCTGAAAGATCAATTTCAAATGCTTATGGCGGAACAAACAGCAACAAATCTACAATTTGCGAAACATAACACATTTTGCAACGCTAACAAACCGGGCAGATGGTTGGCTTATACACTAAGGAAGAGGCAGAGTACACGGATTATTGATAGTATTGATACTGGAGGGAAGGAAATTTCTCAACAAAAATTAATTAAAGAAGTTTTTGTAGATTATTATACTAAATTATATGCCAAAGATGATACACAGAATGGATTTATAGAGAAATATCTAGAAAATAAAAGAGTCACAAAAATTACTAGTCAACAAAAGGAGAGAATGAATCATCTTATAACAGCTGAGGAGATTATTGCCGCAATTAAACAATTGAAAACAGCTAAAGCTCCAGGGACGGATGGCTTAACTGCGGTGTACTATAAAACTTTACAAGCAGAAATGATTGAACATCTTAAAGATCTATTTTGTAGTATACAACAAGGGGGTAAGATACCCCCATCATGGAAAACAGCTTATATTTCATTGATACCGAAAGAGCAAGTAGGTCCTAAAAAACCTGAGAATTTTAGACCAATATCTCTTCTGAATAATGACTATAAAATATTTGCAAAAGTACTAGCCAACAGGTTGATGCCAGTTATTCAAGAGGTGATTCATTGTGATCAAGCGGGATTTATAGAAGGCAGATACATGAAGGATAATGTAAGGCAAGTTATAGATCTACTGGAATGAGCCAGGCTAGGATTCGATATTGGGATAAAACTTAAATATTAGAAATCCAAATCTTTGGTCAAGGCAGAAGTGCCTCTTCCGTGCCAAGGTGCTGAATTGATACAAGGTATTTGACGTAGGTATAGCATTGTAAAAGGGCAAACTGACCCTAAACAGATACATCCTGTTGTTTACTGTTTATTACACCTCAAATGTCATGTATATCCTAGAGAAGAAAAACTGCTTCCCTTACTGTCCTTTTTACTGCTCTTGAGGCGCCTTTGAGCCCCTTATCTCCTCTTTTATTATGTCTTGAGCTCCGGAGCTGAGAACCTGAGCCTGTGGGAATCAGGCTGTTATGTCTTTCCTAGAGATAGATTAAAGGGTAACTTCTACGTGCGAAATGTTGCACTCTTCGTAATAACTTTGTCTTTATACTGTATAAAGTATGACAGTTACTACTAGCTACCCCGTTTTCCAGCTTACATCTTTGGGAGCCCCCTGGCTGATCTCCCGTCCACATAACTGCACAGGCCCAGTATGGACAATAACTATATGTGTCCCGATCACTGCATTCTCCCTGCTTTCGGCACATATACTTTTTGTCCAACATATAACTTCTTTCCCATTCTAATGTCCCACATGTTGATTTCCATACATCACAGTTACGATTGATAGCTAAACAGGCATCAAATGTTATCTCTACTGGCTCTCCTAATTTTCTAAACTCCGTCTTATTTAAGAGTTCTTCTCTCCCACATTCTGTTGTGTATATTGACATCTCATAAGTAGTGATTTGCTTAGCTTCTGCAGGGTTGTAACATTGTACCTTATCTTTCAGCATACACATGTGATACATGGTATTGTTTACCTGACAGGTTTGGGGTTTATACTCCCTACACCCGTCAGGCTTTTGAGTGTGATAGATCAAAGTTTTAGAAACCCGTGTTCCCTGCAATGTTGTGCGTATGCATGGGTCACAGTTCTCCTCACTCACCGCTTCTGTCATGGGAATGTCTAGCTCACTTCGTAGTCTCATTACCCATCCGCTCATCCATAATCCCAGTCCAATGATTACCATATTCTGCATCCTCCCAGTCCTTTTTGTTCCGATCCCTCAATGCTCTCTCAACGGGCCTCGAGTACTTTGAAAGGAATAGTGATAAGGCAAGAGGATTACAGAATAAGGGCATTTGCAGATGATCTGGTTGTTACCCTAACACAGCCGATGGAATCAATAATCCAGATGAAAGACATTATAGAACAATATGGTATAGTATCAGGATTTAGACTGAACCAGAAAAAAACCAAGATGATAGTTAAAAATATGACACAAGATCGAAAACAGGAACTTGAAAGCAAGGCAGGTTTTGAGATAGTACCAAAGGTTAAATATCTAGGAGTTCAGGTTGCAGAATCAAATACGAAACTGTTTCAAAATAATTATGAGGTGTTGTGGCGAGAGGTACAAAAAGACATGGAGACTTGGAAAAAACTGCAGCTGTCTTTACTTGGAAGAATAGCAGCAGTTAAGATGAATGTTTTGCCAAGATTTCTTTTTTTGTTTCAAATGATTCCGGTGCTTAAAAGTGATAAACAACTGAGAGAATGGCAAAGTGGAGTGAATAAGTTTGTATGGAATGAGAAAAAACCGAGAGTTAAGCTGAAAATTATGCAAGATGTCCCAGAAAGGGGAGGCCTTAAACTTCCAAACCTACAATTATACTATGAAGCAGCAGCTTTGACGCAAGCAAGTGACTGGTTTGGAAGGAAAAAGACTGGAATATTGAATATAGAAAGTTATGATCTTGAACTTGGTTGGCATGCATACTTATTTTATGAGACTAAAGTGGATAAAGTATTTAAAAGCCACATACTTAGAAATTCCTTGATGAGAGTTTGGAAGAAGCACCGATTCAAATGGGATTATAAAATACCGCTATGGCTGGATCTTGGTCATATCTTGTGGAATACAAATATAATGTCACTCGGGGGGTTTTTATATAAAGAAGTTCTTTTTACAGATGCAGGCAGATGGCAACTGAAGACATTAGAAACGCTGTTGGAAGAAGGGATTAATTTAACTTGGTTACAGTATAACCAACTTCAACTGAGATGGAAAGAGGACCAAAAAACTGGTATAATGATGCATGAAGAAGAATTGGTTAGACATATAAAAGAGAAAGGTCCAATGCATATTAAAAGGGTTTATAATGTTTTACTAGAAAGGGACTCAGAAACTGAACTGGTTAAAGATTGTATGATAAAGTGGGCACAAAATTTTGCAGAACCAGTGATTTTGGAAACATGGGAAAAAATATGGGTTCAGAATGTTAAAGTTACACAGTTGCAGAATTTGAGGGAAAATTTTTATAAAATGTTTTATAGGTGGCATTTAGATCCTAAGAAGTTATCGTGTATGTACCCTAATGTTCAACCAAAATGCTGGAGATGTGATTGCCTAGATGCCACATATTATCATATGTGGTGGACTTGTAAGAAAGTGAAGGCTTTTTGGATAAAAATTTGGTGGGTTATGCAGAACGTTTTGAAGAAAAAAATTCAGTTTTCTCCACAATTGTTTTTATTGGGTATAGTTAAGGGTTTTACATTGGGTGAAACAAAGTTGATATTGTACATGATAACAGCAGCGAGATTACTAATAGGTCAATATTGGAAAAATGAAGCTATGCCTAGTATTGAAGAATGGACTTTGAAGATGGCCAGTTTTGCAGAGATGGCAAAGATTTCAGCATATTTAAAAGATCGCTCACAAGAGACTTATGTATGGGAGTGGAAAAAGTGGATAGATTATGTGCAGAATAAATATCAAACTAGGAAATATCAGATAGCTTTTAACTGAAAGTATTATATAGGTATAGAATAATTGAATTTTATGAAGATGTGAAAAATATACAGGGGGTGGAGGGGTTCAAGTTTTATAAAAAGGGGATTTTGATTTGGATTATATTTTGTGGAAGTCCGGGGGGGAGGAGAGGATTAGGGGGGGTTAGGGAGGGTTAGGGGGGTTAGGGAGGGTTTGGGGGGGGAAATTGGGGAGAAAATGTAATTGTAAAACTTTTTCAATTAAAAAAAAAAGAAAAAAAGAAATAGGAATATAAAGTGAAATTAGATATTAACATACTGGATATAAATGTAAATGATGATCCTGCTAACAAAACAGTTAATTGTGAATGTTTAAAAATGAAGAGAAGGAGCGGGAGGATAAAAGCTAAGAGTGAAGACAAAAGTCGATGCAGAAAGTTGTAGAACTGTATGTATCTGTTTTTAGTGTTGTATTTCAACGTCTGGTGTACATGTGTTTTTGCTTTTTGTTTTTGTCTTTTGATTTCTTTTGCTATTGTGTGTTTGGTTTTAAAATGTAAAATACTCAATAAAAATTATTTTTTTAAAAAAAGATGGGAAAATCTACCACAGCTCCAACCATGCAAACAATGCAAACCGCCCTAACACTAATACAAGAGACAATGGACTTCCGGTCCAGTGCCGCGGCGCTACAGTCGGGGCTATGGCGGGCTCTAACGAGCCCGCGGAAACCCTGACTGACAAACCACCGATCGATCGGTCTTCGAACCGACCCTGTCTTGGAGGGATAGGGGGAGACGAGGAGCACCTCGGAAGGCTTAGAGGAACAGGCAAGTTCCTCGGAAGCCAGAGGGAATCCTCGAAGTCGGCGGTGGGGGTAGGCAGCCATGGAGGCTGCCGCAAAGCCGTGGCGGACCGTGAAAAGAATGTGCAGGAGAGAAGAGGAAAGGAAGAGTTTTTCAAAGCCGGGTGAGTGACACTGACCCAGGCAAGAAACAACAGAATTTTTTTTAAAAGAAAAAACAAGAACCCAAAATTTAAAAAGCAGCTACAGAGCTTTGGGGCTTGAAAATTTGACACAGAATAATTAACTGTAAATAAATGACCCATGTTAGAATTTTTTAGTATAATTGATTTGGAAGAATTGGCTTTTACTGAATTAGAAAATTGGATTTTATTTTCCCTATTTTTCTAATTGGAATGGATTGGAGAAACATTTTTTTTTTGTGCCTTTTTTTTGGGAGTTAACAACTTTGGAAAGTTAATGAAGAAAGGCAGATGAACGGCTACATTGTAGCTATGGAGTCTGCAGTGACTAGGCGGAATGTGGATTAAAGAAATTTCCCTTCTATTTGGAAAAGAAACACTATGAATGGAGTTTTACTTTGGATTATTTTGAAATTAACTTTAGACTTAAGGATTTTGGAGATTCCTGTTCTGTCGCTGGGTGATTTTAAAAAGAAGAAAGAAGAAACACTCTGGATTTACTAGAAATGAAACTAATTGGCCTAGCAAGAAAAAGGTGCGGGGGGGTTGATTGAAGAGACTTTACTTTCTGCTTGTAAAAGAAATAGTCTAAATGGCTTTCTATTTTGGATTATTATGATTAATTTGGAATTAACATTAGACTAATGGATTTTGGAAACTTTTATTCTGTTCTGGGTGATTTTAAGAAGAAAGAAGAGGCTTCCGTTTGGCTCCGTGGACTTCGCTGACGCTCCTCCGTGGGCGCCTGATCTCCGGCACCGTAAAAGCCCCAGAACAGCCGAAAAACAGCTGTCTGGGACTTGGAAACCCTCTCCCCGGGCAAAGGGGAGAGAGAAGAGCCGACAGGCGGAGGTAGAGCCCCCCAAGCACCCTAGGAGTAATCTTAGGGCGCGAAGGGTGAGAGCTCCCTAGAAGCCTGTCAATCTGCTCCGGACCTAGGACGACTCCACTAATTAGCGGAGCTAGAAGCCACGTCCAATTCTGCTGACAACAAGTGAGGGGATTCTTAATATCTTCAATTGCTGCAGGCAGAACAAGCCAGGAGAAGTCAGACTGCAAGTATTTACACTTAACTCCAAGGTTTATAGCCTCCTTCGGAAGTAACAATTTAGCAATTTGCAACAAAATGGTGATTGAAGCTTGAAAGGGAAGGGCGGAGAAAGTGAAAGTTACAGAAAGTTTTGTTTCGCTGGTAGTCTCTTGCCTGGAAAGAACTTTTGTGTTGAGAGAAGGAGGACTTTAAACGTTAATTTATGATTGGGGAAATCCTTTGATTTTGGAACTTTTTCTTTTGGCTTCTGATTAAAATACAACGACTAATTTAAACTGAAAATGGCCTCAAAATCTATAAAGACCATTCCCATTAAAGGAACTGGGAGCGCTGGAAGCTCCCCAGCTCATACTCCTAGATTGCAAGCCTCTGCCCCCCCCCAACAGACCCACAGACTTTAACGTTGGAGATGATACAAGAAGCCCTACAAGCCACACAAAATAAAATTGCTACTGTGATTAATGAAAAAATTAATGAAACTAATGAAAAAATTAATGAAACTAATGAAAAAATACAGGCTGTTTCAGAGGAGATTTTAATTCGGAATTGGCAAATTAGAGAAGACATATTATTGGCATTTAAATGTTTGGCAGGTGATATTGAAATTGTGGATGATAAAGTTGAAGAAATTAAGCAATCTACGGAAATTTTGGACAATAAATTAGCAGAGACTCAGAACAGACTTGAAAGGGCTGAAGTTGATGTAACGATGTTACAATATAGAGATATGGAATTTGCTTTAAGATTCAGAGGGGTGAAGGAGAATAAACAAGAGAACTTGAAAGAAATGATGTCAGAGGCATTGGCACAGTTGTTGGGGGAGACGAAAACTGAGCTGGGCTGGCAGATTGACAAGGCATATCGTGTCAACTCTTGGGTTGCCAGACAGAAACACTTACCAAGAGACATTGTAATATATTTTACTACAAGGAGATTACGTAATGAAATTTTACAGGCTACCTTTAAAAACAAACTTCAGGTTGAAGGCCAGGAGGTGATGACAATGAAAGAAATCCCCCCTAAGATGTTGAGAGCCAGAAGGGAGTATGCTTTTCTGGTGGATGAGTTGAAAAAACGCCAATTACAGTATAGATGGGAGGTGCCAGCCGGCCTTGTCATGACTTATTCGGGAGAGAGATATTGGCTTAACACAATATGGAAAGCAAGATATTTTTACATCAACATATTAAAGGCTGGGACACCCAAATCACCAGAAGGGAAAAGAAAGAAGGAAGTAATGGAAGGAGAGAGAGAAGAGCTACTGACAGTAGTTCAGGGGGGAGCTTTGACTGGTCAAGAAGAACCACTACAAATTCAGATGGCTGTTCAAGATGTGGATTTAATTGATATATTTGAAGAACCGAAGGATCAAAGACAGACCAGAGCAGCAACAGCTAAGCGCAAGGAAGAATTAAGACAGCAACAACAACAACAACAACAACAACAACTGCAGATAGCAACTCAAGAAACTACCAAAACAGAAGCTGTGGGAGGAGCAAGACCTAAAGGTCAAATGAGGCAAGATCATCAGAAATTGCTCCAGACGCTTCAGAGGCCCAGAGATGGGAACTAGATTTTTGACCTGGAATGTCAATGGTTTGAATTCTCCACAGAAGAGAAGGAAAATATTTCACTATCTTAAACAATTTAAGAATGAAGTAATTTGTTTACAAGAGACTCATATTAGGATACAAGATCAAAAACATTTGATAAATGCAAGATTAGGTACACATTATGTTGCAGCAGCATCAGAGAAGAAAAATGGTATAGTTATATATGTGAAAAGAGACTTAATTGCAAAATTAGTTGAAGCGGATGATCAAGGAAGATTTTTAGCGATTGAACTTTTAATAAAAGGAGAAAAAACACTTGTAATTGGAGTATATGCCCCGAACCAACAACAAGAAAAATTTTATAACTTACTACACTCAAAGTTGACACAATGGAGATATAAAACTTGTATCCTATTGGGGGATTGGAATGGTGTTTTGGACATAAAAAAAGATAAGAAGGGACCTAAACAAAATGTTTTAACAAGAGCAAAATTGCCCAAACCGTTCTGGGAGATGATGGACGACTGGGAGTTGAGGGATATTTGGCATGAAAGAAACCCAGAAGAAAAAGACTTTACTTTTTTCTCGGATAGACATCAATCTTTTTCAAGGATTGATTTTATATTAATTACTAATGATCTCTTATCTAGGGTGAAGAACACGAAGATTTGTTCAAGAACATTGACAGACCATAGTCCAGTCTGGCTGGAATTGGAGTATGGAAAAGGGCCTAGGAGTGATCTGTCCCCGTCCACACACACACACAAACACAGCCAGCCGAGGGTTAAGGAAGCACTTGGCACACACCCAGGTCTTTATCTCCAATTTGGCAGCGATATACACACCGTCTGCCAAGTGCTTTTATTGCCACAGAAACAGAAAGATAATATACTCAGCGTACAAGAGTCTGACAGAAATAAATATTCCTCTCAGCAGTTTCGGACGATGCTCTAGTGACTATCCAAGGTTTATTTTTGTTCGTCACAGGGATCACTGGCCACCACCCTCTATTATATAGTCTCTGGGGTGTGGTCCAGTGACTCAGTTCTAATCCCTAGCACGCCTCCTGAGCTGCTGCAATCGTTTATCACGCCTTCGGTGGCGTGCGTCCAGGAATGACGTCTCTCCTTCACTCTCATCCGAGACACCTGTTTCCTGGCTAATCTCCTCTCCCTCGGCCGGCTCCTGAGACAGTGCCAGAGGGGAGGGGCCTGGAGAGGGAGGCCTGGCTGACTCCTCTTCCTCATGCTCGGAGCTTTCTTCCTCCGAAGGGATAGGCTCAGAGGGCGGGGCCACAACAAGGAGGTCCTGGAGGTTAAATGATAATTTGTTTAGATACGAAGAAAATGTAAAAGAGTGTAAAAAATTTATGAAAGAGTTTTTTGCTATGAATATGCAAAAGGGTACATCTATGGAAATGGTATGGGATGCAAGTAAAGCGTACATGCGAGGAATTTTTATATATTTGAATAATAAATATAGAAAGAAACAGGGGGTAAAAAGAAAAGAATTAGAAAATAATAATAATAATAATAATAATAATAATAATAATAATAATAATAATAATAATAATAATAATAATAATAATTTTATTTCTATACCGCCCTTCTCCTGAAGGACTCAGGGCGGTGTACAGCCTATTTAAAAACACAAAACAAAACAACAATTAAAAATTTAAAATCATTAAATAGATTAGGCTCAAATTAAAATCCTAGAAATTTAAAATACCCCAATTTAAAATTATTATGTTGATAGCCCGGCCTGGCGGAACAACAGGGTCTTCAGTGCGCAGCGAAACACCCGGAGGTCAGAGATCTTACGTATTTCCGGGGGCAGTTCATTCCACAGGGCTGGGGCTCCCACAGAGAAGGCCCTCCCCTGGGTGTCGCCAGCTGATATAACTTGGCCGATGGCACCCTGAGGAGACCCTCCCTGTGGGAGCGGACTGGTCGGTGGGAGGCTATTGGTGGCAGAAGTCGGTCTCGAAGGTACCCAGGTCCTATGCCATGGAGTGCTTTAAAGGTGGTAACCAACACCTTGAATCGCACCCGGAAGACCATTGGGAGCCAGTGCAGCTCGCGCAGGAGGGGTGTCACGTGGGCGCAATGAGTTGCGCCCATAACCACCCGCGCGGCCGCATTCTGGACCAGTTGGAGCCTCTGAGTGCTCTTCAAGGGGAGCCCCATGTAGAGAGCATTACAATAGTCCAACCGGGAGGTAACAAGGGCGTGAGTGACCGTGCGCAGGGCGTCCCGGTCCAGAAAGGGCTGCAACTGGTGAGATTAAGGTGAGATTAATAAACAGGAACGGGCTTTAATAGCCAACCCAACAGATAAGAAAATTAAAGAGGCAATCAATTTATTGAAGGGTCAGTTTAATATGTTAATAGCAGATCAAGTGGCAACCAATTTACAATATGCAAAACATAATACTTTTTGTAATGCCAATAAACCAGGCAGGTGGTTGGCATATTTGTTAAGGAAAAAGCAGAAAGCAAGGACAATAGAGAAAATAAAATACAAGGGTAAGGAGGTTTATGAGCAAGAATTGATTAAAAAAGCTTTTTTAGAGTTCTATTCAAGGCTGTATACTGGTGATAAAATTCAAGATACAGATATAGATAGATATCTGCAGAAAGAGAATATTTATATAACTTCAAAAGAGCAGAGGGATAGCTTAAATCAATTGATAACTTCCGAGGAGATTATGTTTGCAATTAAGCAGTTGAAAGTGGGTAAAGCTCCTGGAACGGATGGTCTGACAGCTATTTATTATAAAAGTTTACAGGAGGAAATGGTGGAACCATTGAAGGAATTATTCAATAATATACAACAGGGAGGAGAGGTACCTCCAACTTGGAAGACAGCATTTATTTCGCTGATCCCAAAAGATGGGCAAGACTATACAGATCCTAAAAACTATAGGCCGATTTCACTTTTAAATACAGACTATAAGATTTTTGCTAAAATTTTAGCAAATAGATTAATGACAGTTATGCAGCAAATGATTCATCATGATCAAACTGGTTTTATAAATGGTAGACAAATGAAAAGTAATGTAAGGCAAATTGTTAATTTATTAGAGTATTTGGGAAGGAACAACCAGGTCCCCGCAGTGCTAGTTTTTTGGGATGCTGAAAAAGCTTTTGATAGATTGAATTGGCAATTTTTATTAAAACTAATAGAAAGGATGCAATTTGGAGAACATTTTACACAATCTATTAAGGCAATATATCAAAAACAAACAGCGCAAATAATAATCAATGGTGGTTTAACAGATAATTTTAATATAGAAAAAGGAACAAGGCAAGGTTGTCCCTTGTCTCCGTTATTGTTTATTTTGACACTGGAAATTTTATTAAATAAAATACGTGGGACTGATATAATAAAGGGAATTAGAATTAGACAGCATGAATATAAGCTACGAGCATTTGCGGATGACCTGGTGGTTACCTTAGCCCAACCGGTACAATCGATTACAGCCTTGATGGATATCATCTGCTCATATGGACAAGTATCTGGTTTTAAAATAAATACAGCTAAAACAAAGATAATAGCTAAAAATATGGACAGAAACCAGAAAGAAGAGATAGAAAGGTTAACAGGATTTGAAATAGTTAAGAAGGTTAAATATTTAGGGGTTTATATTATGACTGCAAATACGAAATTATATCAACATAATTATGAACCGTTATGGCAAAAAATACAGAAAGAGATGGAAAATTGGAAGAAATTGCAACTGTCTTTGCTGGGTAGGATAGCCGCTGTAAAAATGAATATCTTACCAAAATTTTTATTTCTTTTTCATATGATACCTATACTCAAAAAAGATGAAAATCTGAAGGAATGGCAGAAGGGCATAAACAAGTTTGTGTGGGAAGGGAAGAAACCACGAGTTAATCAAAAGATAATGCAAGACACCCGAGAAGGAGGTGGTCTTAAAATGCCCAATTTAAGACTGTATTATGAAGCTGCTACCCTCTCAGCAATTACAGATTGGATAAATTTAACGGAGGAAAAGATACTGAATATTGAAGGATATGGTCTGGTCTACGGCTGGCATGCTTATCTATTGTATGACAAGAAAGTAGATAAGACTTTTAAAAGTCACATATTAAGAAATGCTCTACTGCGTGTCTGGAAAAAGTATAAATATAAATTAAAGGATAAGTTACCAATATGGACAGTACCTAGACATGCGATAGAGAATATAAATTTGGAGCAAAAGCAAGATAAGTTTACATATAAGGAACTCCTTTATAAGGAAGGAGTCAGATTACAATTAAAATCTATGGAGCAATTAAGAGAAGAAGGAATTATTAGGACTTGGTTTCAGTATGGTCAGCTGCAGGCCAGATGGAGAGAGGATCAAAAAACTGGTATTTTGCAGCAGGATGAGAATTTGATAAAGCAAATAAGAGATAAAGGTCAAATGCATATTAAAAGGTTGTATAATGTATTAGTGGAAATAGATTCGGAAACAGAGCTAGTCAAGGATTGTATGATAAAATGGGCACAAAACATAGGTGAACCAATAATGATGGATACATGGGAAAAGATATGGGTTAGAAATGTAAGATTCACACAAGCTCAAAACTTAAGAGAGAACTTTTACAAAATGTTTTATAGATGGCATTTAGACCCAAAAAACCTAGCCTGTATGTATCCAAATTTACAACCTAAGTGTTGGCGATGTGAGTGTGAAGATGCTACATATTTTCATATATGGTGGACATGTAAAAAAATTAAGGCTTTTTGGATAAAAATATGGTGGATTATTCAAAATATTTTAAGGAAAAAAATTAAATTTACACCACAGTTTTTTCTGTTGGGAATAGTCACAGATTGTACTGTAATAGAGACTAAGTTGGTTTTGAATTTTGAATTTAATAACAGCTGCCAGGTTATTTCCTATAAAACTTTTCAATAAAAAAAAAAGAAGAAGAAAGAAGAAAGATCCTTGACCCTTTCTATAATGGAAATTTACAGACTTAGCAAAGAAGGTGTGGCGCATGAATACAAGATAGGAAGTGGATACATCACGCTTGGAGCAGACATTTTAAGAGCATTAAAGTGATATGTAGCACTTTTAATTTGAATAGATGAACTTTGAAGTGGAACAGGTGGACAGGCAGGAAAAAGAAGAAATAAAATAAATTTAAACTAAATGTAATTAAATTGTAATGTAATACTTAAAAGCTTAAGCATTAAGCACGTTGTGGTGCTTAATGCTTAAACATTAGGCAGTTGTGGTGGCACGACAACTGCCCAGGCACCTGTTGTGGCCCCGCCCTCTGAGCCTGTCCCATCGGAGGAAGAAAGCTCCGAGCATGAGGAAGAGGAGTCAGCCAGGCCTCCCTCTCCAGGCCCCTCCCCTCTGGCATTGTCTCAAGTGCCGGTCGAGGGAGAGGAGACAGCTGATTCGAATCAAAGTGATAATGAAACATCATTCCTGGACGCACGCCTCCGAAGGCGTGATAAACGTTTGCAGCAGCTTAGGAGGCGTGCTAGGGATTAGAACTGAGTCACAGAGACTATATAATAGAGGGTAGTGGTCAAAGGATCCTTGTGACGAACAAAGTAAACCTTGGACAGTCACTAAAGCCTCGTCCGAAACTGCTGGGAGGAATATTATTTCTGTTTGGACTTTCTTGAACGTTCGTATCTTATCTGTCTGTTTGTGAAAATAAAGTCCCTTGGCAGACGGTGTGTCTATCGCTGCCAAGAGGGAGATAAGAACTGGGTGCGTTCCAAAGTGTTTCCTTAACCCTCGGCTGGCTGTGTTGTGTGTGTGTGGGGACGGGGACAGATCATCTTGTTCGTCACCCCATACTCCATCGTTAACCCACGATGGACCAACAGCTGCAGCAGCAGTTACAGCAGATACTGCAGGCCAATCAGCTTCTGCAACAGCAAGTAGCACAGCTAACTGCCCAACTTGCTTTGGGAAATGCTCCTGCAGCTCCACCTCCTCCCCCTCCCCGTCCGAGATGCCCAGTGAACGTGCCAGATAGGTTTTCTGGGCAGCAGGAGATGTTTCCGGCCTTCTTGGGACAATGCCAACTGTTTATGGCAATGAGGCCGGAGGATTTTCCGGATGACCGGGCTCGGGTGGCATTTGTTATCAGCTACCTCTCTGGCACTGCCACCCGATGGGCCACGCCCCTGTTGTTGCAAGATAGCCCCTTGCTCCTGGACTTTCAGGGCTTTTTACAACACCTGCGCACCATGTTTGAGGACCCCCTCCGGGTGCAGACGGCAGCGAGGCGCATCAAGGACCTTCGCCAAGGCAAGCGCCCCCTGCAGGACTATATTGCAGAGTTCCGACTGCTAGGCCAGGATTCGGCTTGGAATGAGGTGGCGCTGATGGACGCCTTCCAGGACGGCCTTTCCGACGAGATGCAGGATGAGCTGGTTCGTGTGGAGGCGCCACCGACCCTCGACGCGCTGGTGACCCAATGCCTGCGTATCGACGCCCGCTTGCAACGGCGACGGCCCCGTCTGGCTCTTCCGGAACCATCGACAGCGTCGGCACCCCCGCGTTTCGCACCGACAGCGCTCCGGACCGCACAGCGTTTTGTGGCGACGGCTGAGGAGCCTATGGAGCTCGGAGCAGCCAGACCTCAACTGACGGCCCAGGAGCGGATGCGGAGACGTCAAGGGGGGTTGTGCCTCTATTGCGGCGAGGCGGGACATTTTGCCGCCTCGTGTCCCCGGAAGCGGAGTGGACCGCTCAAGCCTGTTCCGGAGTCTCGGCGTGACCTGCCGGGAAACGGGCCAGGCCTGGCCTAGGGGAAACTCTGGGTCAGGCACGTGACCATGCCCCGCCGGAGTCGGCGGCTGTGGACTGTGAGCCCCCTCGGCACCTGATTTTGAACACCCGGGTGTTGTTGGCTAACCGGTCGGAGGGGCTCCAGGCACACGCGCTGGTGGACTCGGGGGCCACCACGAACTTCATGGACCAGGCCTTTGTGGCCCATTACAAAGTCCCCTTGGTTCCAGTGGACCCTCCGTTGAGGGTCGAAACTATAGATGGGCGGGAACTCGTGGCGGGGCCCATCAAAACCGCTACCCAGCCCTTGCGCCTCGCCATTGGGAACCACAAGGAGGCGATCCAGTTTTATGTAACGGCGGATCTGCACTTTCCCTTGGTCCTGGGGATGGCCTGGCTTCGGGCGCACGACCCTCAGGTGGCGTGGTCGAGAAACGCCATCTCGTTCCCGAGCCTGCAGTGTGTCGACCACCTTCACCACACCTGCGCCGGCCAGGACGTCTCTGCCCCAAACGTCTCCTTGCCTCCGGAGCTGACGCCCTTCGCCGACGTGTTCAGCGAGAAGGAGGCGGATCGCTTGCCCCCGCACCGACCCTACGACTGTGCGGTGGACCTAATGCCCAACGCGCCCCTGCCATCGGGACGCCTGTACTCCATGTCGGAGCCCGAGCTGGCCGCCTTACGGGACTTTCTGGAAAAGAACCTGGCCCGTGGGTTCATCCGGCCTTCGACCTCCCCGCTCTCGGCCCCGGTCCTCTTCGTTAAAAAGAAGACGGGGGACTTGCGCCTGTGTTGCGACTACCGGCGCTTGAATGCCATCACAGTGCGAAATCGCTATCCCCTGCCGCTGATCCCGGAGCTGATGGAGAGGTTGTGGGAGGCCTCGATCTTCACTAAGCTCGATCTCCGAGGGGCTTACAACCTGGTGCGCGTGAGAGAGGGGGACGAGTGGAAGACGGCGTTCGGCACACGGTACGGACACTTCGAGTATACCGTCATGCCGTTCGGGTTGACCAACGCCCCCGCGGTCTTCCAGCACTTGATGAACGATGTGTTCCGGGACATGCTGGATCGGTTCGTGGTGATCTACTTGGATGACATTTTGATCTATTCCCGGACCCCGGAAAGTCACCTCCAGCATGTCCGCCAGGTCCTGCAGCGCCTGCGGGAGCACCAGCTCTATGCGAAGTTGGAGAAATGCTACTTCTTCCAGACTTCCATAGAGTTCCTCGGGCACATCATCACCCCCGAGGGCATCGCGATGGACCCGCACAAGGTGGAGGCCTTGCGCAGTTGGGAACCCCCGCGTCGGGTGAAGGACGTCCAGCGTCTGTTGGGATTCGCCAACTACTATCGGACCTTCATCCCGAGCTTCGCCACCCTGACCTTGCCGTTGACCCAGCTCCTTCGGAAGAAGGTCCCGTTCCAGTGGGGGCCCCCGCAGCAGCAGGCCTTCGAGGTCCTCAAGCAGGCCTTCCTCACGGAGCCAGTCCTGAGGCACCCCAATCCACACCGTCCGTTCGTGGTGGAGACGGACGCGTCCAACGTGGCGATTGTGGCGGTGCTGCTACAGGCTCCGGTGGATGGCGGCACTCTTTTTCCCTGCGCATACTACTCCCGGAAACTCAACCCTTCCGAGCGCAACTACACCATCTGGGAAAAGGAGTTGCTGGCCATCAAGGCCGCGTTCGAGGCTTGGCGACATCACCTCGAGGGGGCCCGACACCAGGTGGAGGTGCGGACGGACCATCGGAACCTGGAGCACCTCACCACGGCACGGAAGTTGAACCAGCGGCAGATCCGGTGGTCGTTGTTTTTCGCCCGGTTCAACTTCCACGTCACCTACATTCCGAGCAACCTCAACCAGAGGGCAGACGCACTATCCCGTAGGCCGGAATACTTTTGCCCCAAGGACTCCCTTCCCCCCCGGACGGTGCTGCCAGCGGACTCCTTGGCCGCGGTCCAGGAACCGGTGGACCTGCGGGCTCAGGTGCTGGAAGCGCAGCGACGGGACGACTGGTCGCAGCAGCGGAGAGCGGACGTCGGCCCCGCGTCCCCATGGACCGTGGAGGAGGGCTTGCTCAGACATCGGGGTCGGCTGTACGTGCCCACGAGTCCGCTCTGAGCCCTCGTCATGAACCAGTGTCATGACAACCCCGCGGCGGGGCACTTCGGCTTCTTTAAGACTTTGAACCTGGTGACACGGACTTTTTGGTGGCCTCGGTTACGGCACGATGTGCACGCCTACGTGACGTCCTGTGTGACGTGCCGACAGGCCAAAGCCGCGTCCGGCCCCCCTCCCGGACTCCTCCAGCCGCTGCCGACACCGGAGAGACCGTGGGGAGCCATCTCCATGGACTTCCTGACAGACCTGCCCCTGTCCGCTACGTACACGACCGTCCTCGTGGTGGTGGATGCGCTCACGAAGATGGCACATTTCATCCCGTGCCGCGGCCTGCCCTCGGCCCGCACCACGGCTCGCCTGTTCCTGCAACATATCTTCCGCCTCCACGGCCTGCCGGACCGGGTGGTTTCGGACCGCGGGGCCCAGTTCACGGCCCGCTTCTGGAAAAGCCTGATGGCCGCGCTGGAGGTGCAGGTGTGCCTGTCGTCGTCGCACCATCCGGAGACTGACGGGGGCACGGAGAAGGTCATCGGCATACTGGAGCAGTACCTCCGCTGTTTTGTCAACCAGCAGCAGGACAACTGGGCCGAGTACCTTCCCCTGGCGGAGTTCGCCTTTAATAACTCCCAACACACCTCCACCCAGATGACCCCGTTCCATGCCAACGTCGGATACCATCCACGGCTTTTCCCGTTGACCATCATGGACTCCCCTGTTCCCGAGACCCAGGACTTCCTCTCGGAGCTGCAGGCGGTGCAGCAACTGGTGCGGCGGCAGCTGATCCGGGCGAAAGAGGATTATAAACGGTTCGCCGATCGCGCCCGCCGGGCGACGCCACCGCTGGAAGTAGGAGATCGGGTGTGGTTGTCCACGAAACACCTCCCCACGGACCGGCCGGTAAGGAAACTGGCCCAACGCTTTATCGGTCCCTTCCCTATCGAGGCGGTCATCAATCCGGTGGCCTACCGGTTGACTCTACCCCGCTCCATGCGGCTCCACCCTGATTTTCATCGGTCCCTCCTGGTCCCTGAGGCCCCCGCGAGCCATCTCCGCTGCCCGCCGACGCCTGCTCCCCCAGCCGCAGCCGACGAGGACGACGCCTCGACGTACGAGGTGGACAGTATCCGGGACTCCCGTTGGCTGAAGGGGCGCTTCCAATACCTCATCGCCTGGAAGGGGTACGGGCCAGAGGATTTCACCTGGGTGGACGCGTCTGCCGTTCAGGCCCCTGACCTGGTGCGGGCTTTCCACGAACAGTTCCCGTCCCGACCCCATCCCGACCGTCAGACCCGGGGGAAGGGCCCTGCGGTGGGGGATAGTGTTGTGGCCCCGCCCTCTGAGCCTGTCCCATCGGAGGAAGAAAGCTCCGAGCATGAGGAAGAGGAGTCAGCCAGGCCTCCCTCTCCAGGCCCCTCCCCTCTGGCATTGTCTCAAGTGCCGGTCGAGGGAGAGGAGACAGCTGATTCGAATCAAAGTGATAATGAAACATCATTCCTGGACGCACGCCTCCGAAGGCGTGATAAACGTTTGCAGCAGCTTAGGAGGCGTGCTAGGGATTAGAACTGAGTCACAGAGACTATATAATAGAGGGTAGTGGTCAAAGGATCCTTGTGACGAACAAAGTAAACCTTGGACAGTCACTAAAGCCTCGTCCGAAACTGCTGGGAGGAATATTATTTCTGTTTGGACTTTCTTGAACGTTCGTATCTTATCTGTCTGTTTGTGAAAATAAAGTCCCTTGGCAGACGGTGTGTCTATCGCTGCCAAGAGGGAGATAAGAACTGGGTGCATTCCAAAGTGTTTCCTTAACCCTCGGCTGGCTGTGTTGTGTGTGTGTGGGGACGGGGACAGATCAGCACCTGGATGAAGCTATCTATCTAGACCCGTACCAGTCGGGCTTCAAGCAGGGGCACAGCACAGAAACGGCATTGGTCGCGTTGGTGGATGATCTCTGGAGGGCCCGGGACAGGGGTTGCTCCTCTGTCCTAGTCCTATTAGATCTCTCAGCGGCTTTTGATACCATCGACCATGGTATCATGCTGCAGCGGTTGAAGGGGTTAGGAGTAGGGGGCACCGTTTTGCGGTGGTTCTCTTCCTTCCTCTCCGGCCGCTCACAGTTCATGTTGGCAGGGGGGCAGAGGTCGACCTCGAGGCATCTCGCATGGGGAGTGCCACAAGGGTCGGTCCTCTCGCCTCTTCTGTTCAACATTTATGTGAAGCCGCTGGGTGAGATCATCCGTGGTTTTGGGGTGAAGTGTCACCTGTACGCTGATGATACTCAGCTGTACATCTCCACCCCAGACCACCCCAACGATGCCCTTGATGTGATGTCTCACTGCCTGGAGGCCGTGCGGGTCTGGATGGGGAGGAACAGGCTCAGACTCAACCCTTCCGAGACCGAGTGGCTGTGGCTACCGGCGTCCCGATATAGTCAGCAGGTGCCATCGCTGACTATTGGGGGTGAATCTTTGCTCCCCACAGAGAGGGCGCGCAATCTGGGTGTCCTCCTGGACACACGGCTGTCTTTAGAAGAGCATATGACGGCCGTGGCCAGGGGGGCCTTTTATCAGGTTCGCCTGATCCGCCAGTTGCAGCCCTTTCTGGACCGGGACGCCTTGCGCACGGTCACTCATGCCCTTGTCACCTCCCGGCTGGACTATTGTAATGCTCTCTACATGGGGCTCCCCTTGAAGAGCACTCGGAGGCTCCAGCTGGTCCAGAATGCGGCCGCGCGGGTGGTTATGGGCGCACCTCGTTGTGCCCGCGTGACACCTCTCCTGCGCGAGCTGCACTGGCTCCCAGTGGTCTTCCGGGTGCGATTCAAGGTGTTGGTTACCACCTTTAAAGCGCTCCATGGCATAGGACCCGGGTACCTTCGAGACCGTCTTCTGCCACCAATAGCCTCCCACCGACCAGTCCGTTCCCACAGAGAGGGTCTCCTCAGGGTGCCATCAGCCAAGTTATGTCGGCTGGCGACACCCAGGGGGAGGGCCTTCTCTGTGGGAGCCCCAGCCCTGTGGAATGAACTGCCCCCGGAAATACGTAAGATCTCCGACCTCCAGGTGTTCCGCTGCGCACTGAAGACCCTGTTGTTCCGCCAGGCAGGGCTGTCAATATAATAATTTTAAATTGGGGTATTTTAATTTTTGGGGTTTTAAATCGGCCAAATCTATTTAATTATTTTAATTTTTAATTATTGTTGTGTCTTGTGTTTTTAAATTGGCTGTACACCGCCCTGAGTCCTTCGGGAGAAGGGCGGTATAGAAATAAAATTATTATTATTATTATTATTATTATTATTATTATTATTATTATTATTATTATTATAGGAATAAAAGGTTTTTATTTTTCCTTTTTTCGGATTAAAACAGGAAGGTTTTTGGAATAATAAAGAAAGAAAATAATAAATGGCAATTAAAATAGGGATTTATATACTAAGTGGTTAAAAATTACAATGAGAAGTGTATACTAACGTGAGATAACTTTAAGAAAACCTATTATTTGTTGTAATACGCTATACTCTGTAAACAAAGTTAGACTGGTGACTATGATTGATTAACATTATTGAATGAAACTATGAAATACACAGATGATAGAGATAAATTGTGATTTAATTCAACAAATATTGGAAATGATGATTACTATGAAATATAATGAGAATTAATTTTGATGAATATGTTGAGACATAAAGATCAAATAGATAATTAGGATGTAAGGGAAAGCTAAAATAATGAGGTGAAGGATACTAACTAGAAAAGAGTTAGAGACTCGGAGGAAATAAGTGGGAAAATAACTAAAATGCTGGAAACCAGCCAATAAAATGCTGGAAATCAGCCAAGCAAAAGGAGGAGAGTTGGAGAAAAATATGCTGGAAATCAGCCAAATAACAGAAGGAGCTCTGGAGGAGACTATGCTAGAAATTAGCCAAATAAAATATGCTGGAAGTCAGCCAAACAATGGAGGGAGTATGGGAGAAGATTATGCTAGAAACTAGCCAAATACAATATGCTGGAAATCAGCCTATAGCGTGGGGAGATAGGGAGGAGATAATATTGGGAATAATCTCAAAAGAGTTGATAACTTGGGAAAGAATAAGTAATATGTTCTTGTGATAAAACTGTAATAAGTGGGATATTAAATTGGAAAGTTTAAGATACTGTGATTTGATAAAAAGGGTCAAATAATTAAGATGTTGATAAAATTGTGTTTTATAAATTTTAACAAAATGGAGTTGTATTGAGATTGAACTTGATAATTCTGGTGATAAAATTGTAAGGTATATAATTAGAATAAGAGACTAGACTATTGTTAACAATTAATTGGATATTGATGAGATATAGATACAGAGATAATGAGTTAAAATTTAATTTGAAGCTAAAACTGTATTGATATATTAGATTTGTTTAGATGAAAATGTTAGAATTCTATGTTTAAATTTTTTTTTTTCTGTTTTAAACTTTTAAAAGATGTAATGGAAAAGTGGAATAGAGCGTGTTAAAAGAATGTAAGCATGTTAACCATCTATGACCGGATCGAAACTCTGTTCTTGAAAGTTATATTTTATGTTTATGTTTGGAAAAAAATAAAAAAAAATATTTACAAAAAAAAGAGAGACAATGGTTAAAATGCAGGAAACGATGTTCAGCAATCATAGTGAAATGAAAGCTGATATCCAGAATTTAGACAGTAAAATGAATGTAATCCAAGAAGCAATACAGAAGAATGAACAAAAAATAAAAATTGTAGAAGCCAAGGCAGAGCAAAATGAAAGAAAATTGGACCAGGTAGATCAAGATGATGGCCCTAAACAAAGATCTCGAAGATTCAGTGATCCAGCTGGAAATGGACAGGGCAGCATTTTATTTAAGATTCCAAAATGTGATTGAGGCAAAAGAGGAAGATCTTGAACAAGTAATGGTGGAGATTATTGCAGAAGCCCTACAAAGGGATAAACAAGAAATAGTAACAGAAATTGATGAGGTATATCAAATCCAGACAAATTACGCCAGACAACATAAATTGCCCAGAGAGGTCCATATCAGATTTGTCAGAAAAAGGATCCGTGATATAGTATATAACATAACCAGAGAAGAACCTATGATATATAAGGGGAAAGAAATCATAACTTTGAAACAAGTTCCCAGAAGAGTAAGAGAGCTGCGTAAAGACTATCGTTTCCTGGCTACACAGCGGAACAAACGAAACATCATGTTCAGATGGATATTACCGGAAGGGATGCTTGTCACATGGCAAGGCAAGAAACTAAAAATAGACAGCTTAGTGACGGCACAAGATTTTTTGGATCAACTGACAGGAAATGAAGAGGAGCAGAGCAGCAAGGAGGAAGTGGAGACCACAAACCAGGAAGAAGAACTGACAAACCAATGAGATGACAAAGAAGGAGCCCTAGAAAAGAAGAATAAGGAAGAGAGAATCACGATATAAAAGGTAGTAAAACAAGAACTCAAAGGGTTACAAGGGCAAACAGATATTAACACTAGGCAGAGAGCCTAAAGAATGGAAGATTGGAAGCTCATATCGATAAATGTGAATGGACTAAATGCAACAACAAAAAGAAGACAGATATTTACAAAGTTAGTTAAGCAAAAATTAGATATAATATGCCTCCAGGAGGTACATATCTGGAAACAGGATGAAAAATATTTGGAGTATAGCAAGTTGGGGAAATTATATTCAGCGCTATCTGAAAAGAAAAAGAAAGGGGCGGTGATATGTCAGGGGAGGAATAATAGCTAAACAAATATATGTGGATCCTAAAGGAAGAACATTAATGGTGGAAATAAAGAGAGGGTTTTTATCAATTTTGTTAGTAGTTATTTATGCACCTAACAAAATCCAGGGGGGTTATTATAAAAAGCTACACAAAAAGATAATTAGGATAGGCCACAGGAATATTTGTATCGTGGGCGATTATAATGTGATAATAGATGTTAAAGAAGATTATGCCAGCAGTAAAGACAATAAGAAGAAAAGAAATACACTACCCAAAACGTTTTTTAATATGGCAGAGGAACTGAATTTAATAGATATATGGAGAACTTTTCATCCTAAAGAAAATAAATACACCTTTTATTCTAACCCCCATGCATCTTAGTCCAGAATAGACATGTTATGGATGAACAAAGAATTAGGACTAGAAATAGGAAAAATTGAGATCCCCCCCCCAAACTCGTGGGCAGATCATAACCCCCTTGAGGTAACATGGAAAGCCCCCCCCAAAAAAAGAACTAAAAGATGGATGCTAAATCCACGAATATTAAAAGAAAAGGAGCATGTAGAAAGGATAATGAAAGAATTGAGATTATTTTTTAAAGACAATAAAAAACAGCATACCTCTTTAACTAATTTATGGGATGCTATGAAAGCCTATATAAGGGGGATAATGATAGCCTATAACGCAAAGAAAAACAAGGAAAAATGGGAAATGCACAATACTCTTCTGGAAGAAATTGGTAATTTGGAAAAGAGACTCCAAATAAAAACAGGAGACGAATCAATCAAAGAGAAACTGACCCTACTGAGGCATAAGTTAAATTTATCAGAGCAAGATGAAATCACAAAAAACCTAAAACACTCTAAACAATTCTATTTTGAACATGCCAATAAGACTGGAAGGTGGTTGGCCTACAAATTGAAAAAAGAAAGAGAAGCCCGGATTATTCAACAATTGGAAGATGCGATGGGGAACATTTAGAATAACGAGGAAGAGAAAAAGAAAATAGCACAAGACTACTACACAGATCTTTATAATAAAGAAGATATATCAATGGAGAAGATTGATAATTACTTAATGGAAAAAGAGATTATACCATTAGGGGAGGATGAAAGAGAAGTGTTGAATAAAGAAATAACAGTAGAATTAAGAGCGGCAATCTCGAGACTCAAAAATAATAAAACACCAGGTCTGGATGGTCTCCCAGGAGAAATTTATAAAAAATTAGACAAAATTATAGAACCAACATTATTGGAGATCTGTAATGAAGCATTATTTGAGGCGAAGATACCAGAATCGTGGAGGGAAGCATATATTACACTACTCCCGAAAGAAGGTACAGATAAAAGTCAGATTAAAAACTACATAGCAATATCCCTTTTAAATGCTGATTACAAAATATTTATGAACATACTTGCAGAAAGGCTGAAAAAAATATTAAACGCTACTATACATTCAGATCAAAATGGTTTCCTCCCGGGCAGACAAATAAGAAACAATACAAGAATAATTGTAGACACCCTGGAATACTATGAAGCCCATCCAGAGAAACAAGTGGCTCTTGTTTTTCTGGATGCTCAAAAAGCCTTCGATAATCTGAATTGGCAATTTATGATTAGTCAAATTAAATTAATTAAATTTGGAATTAAATTCGAGAACATGATAGAAGCAATATATAAATCACAAAGGGCAAAGGTAATAGTGAATGGGGATACTACAAACACTTTTCAGATAAAGAAAGGTGTACGACAAGGGTGTCCGCTGTCACCATTATTATTTATTTTAACGTTAGAAACCCTATTAAATAGAATTAGAACAAATTGTGAGATAAAAGGATTAAAAATTAGAAGAGAGGAATATAAGGCACAGGCCTTTGCAGATGATGTAGCATTTATTATTGAGGAACCTCTGGAATCTGGCCCAATTTTATTGCAAGAAATAGGAAGGTATGGGGAAGTAGCTGGATTTAAAATCAATAAGGGGAAAACTAAACTGCTGGTCAAAAATGTAACAATAACTCAGAAAAAAGAATTAGAAAAGGAATTAGATTTAGAAATTGTTAAAAAAAATTAAATACTTAGGGATTTGGCTATCAGCGAGATGCTCATCTCAAAAAGAAGATAATTATGTGGCCTTGGTCCAAAAAATAAAAAAGGATTTGGAAAAATGGGGGAGATTACAAATATCACTTTTAGGCAGGATTGCGTCTATTAAGATGAACATCCTGCCTAAATTACTATATTTATTTCAAACGATACCGATTCCATTAGATAATTTTTTTTTACAGAACTTAATAAAATTACCACTAAATTTGTCTTGGCGGGGAAAAAAGCAAGGATAAAATTATGATCGCTACAGGATAGTAGATGTAGGGGTGGTTTCGGCCTTCCGGCATGGGAAATATACCATAAAGCTGCCACTCTAGTCTGGATAAGAGATTGGGTCAACTTAAGGGATAAAAGAATCTTAAACTTGGAAGGACATGACCTACAAAGAGGGTGGCATGCTTTTATGTGGGACAAAAAGAATAAGACACAAACATATTTTTTTAGACATAAGATTAGAGAAGCACTAATACGAGTATGGGAAGAAGTAAGGAGGAAGCAGTATATGAAAATCCCGAGCTGGTTATCAACTATGGAAGCCATGATCCACCCCAATACAGTAGAGATTAGTAAAATGATTAGATATAAAGGAATTTTAGACAAGCATGGAAAACTCAAAAGTAATCAGGTTTTAAAAGAGCTTGATGTTCTTTTCTTGATGTTGTGTTTGTGGAGGATCTTGCTGAGCATGGGTTTCAAAGTGTTCCATGTAGAGGTGTTGTGGCCCCGCCCTCCGAGCCTATCTCATCGGAGGAAGAAGGCTCCGAACATGAAGAAGAGGAGTCAGCCAGGCCTCCCTCTCCAGGCCCCTCCCCTCTGGCACTGCCTCAAGTGGAAGAGGAGATTAGCCAGGAGCCAGGTGTCTCCGATGAGAGCGAGGGAGGTGATCTGTCGTTCCTGGATCCACGCCAACGAAGGCGTGATAAACGGTTGCAGCAGTTAAGGAGGCGTGCCAGGGATTATAACTGAGTCACTGGACCACACCCCAGAGACTATATAAGAGAGTGTGGTGGCTGTTTAAAACTCTGTGACGAACAAAAACTAACTCTGGCTAGTCACTTGAACAACGCTTAAAGCTGCCAAAGGTTTCTTGTTTGGAACTGGACTATTTGCAATTTGTATGTATTTTCTGTTTATCTGATGAAGTAAAGCCCTTGGCAGTCGATGCTCGTATAGCTGCCAAGTTTTTGATAACAACCTGTGTGCGTGCCAAGTGCTTTCTTAACCCTCGGCTGGCTGTGTTTGTGTGTGTGTGGAGACGGGGACAGAACAAGAGGTTTGCAATGACAGGTGAGAGGGGTGATCCCCTGGGTGCTCCTTCTATTTGTTTGTATTTTTGTCCGTTATAGATGAAGTATGTGTTGGATAGGCAGTGGTTGGTCAGATCTAGGATGTGCTTGGGGGGGTTATATTTGTTTTGGATAGCTGTCAAGGCTTCTTTGATTGGCAAACACAACATCAAGACAGCATTCTGCACAAACCAAAAAATATCCACCATCCTAAGAAACCCCAAAGACAAAATTGAGTTAGAAAATCAAGGAGTATATGAAATCCCATGCACCGCCTGCCCCACCACATACATCGGACAAACCAACAGAAGAATAAGTGCACGCATTGAAGAACACAAGAACTCAGTCAGAAAAGAGGAACCAACTTCTTCCCTGGTCCAACACCTTAAAGCCACAGGACATGATATTGACTTTAAAAAGACCAGAACTATCGCCAAAACTGAACACTTTAACAGCAGAATAATCAGAGAAGCCATTGAGATAGAAAAACGCCCACACAGCATGAATAAACGAGATGATACCTCCTGCCTACCAGCCATTTGGAAACCCACCCTCATTGACAAACGAGTCCCTAACACAAAGAATGACACCAGACCCACACTCACGAAGACCACACAGGATGTCACCACCACACATCCACGCAAAAAGCAAACCCACACCAATGAGGCACGACCACAAACCAGAAGCCAGACCACAGCTGCATCATTAGCCACATTAAACCCCTCCAATCCATACATGAAGCAAACTGACACCCACCATGAAGATGTGGCACGACCACGAACGTGAAGCCAAACAACAGCAACACAACTCACCAGCTCAAATCCCCCTGCAACTCAGACTACCCCGAGCACAACCAAGCCCCCACCCAAACAGAACACACCCCCATCCAATCAGAGCACAGCCAACCCCCCAACCAATCAGAGCACAGCCAAACCCCCAACCAATCAGAACACACCTCCACCCAATCAGAACACAGCCAAGCTCCCACCCAATCAGTTCACACCCCCACTGGCAGTTAAAAGGAAGAAACAGCTGCGATCACACATTGCTCCTAGAAGCACGAAGCTGAAAACACCAGCCTGAAGATGACGAATGAGACTTCGTCGAAACGTCGCCAAGACACTTCCAATTTTACACGGGAGAAAACCCGAATAACCAAAGACCTACATATATATATATATATATTAAAAAATATATTTTTTAAAAAGATTTACTGCAAGGTTAAGCTCTCTACAAGAATCTGACCTACTAACGGTCAAGGGAAATGAGTGGGAGTTAAGAAATGCATTCATGGTGGGCTGGATTGAGATTGCTTGTGGGCGTACAGGGATTCATGACTGATGACGCCTTTGACCCCACCCTCGGGCTAAGCCTGGTCATCTCCCACAATAGATGGAAGGATGGATGATAGATGATAGATAATAGATAGATAGATAGAGATAGATAGATGATAGGTAGGTAGGTAGAGAGAGAGATAGGATAGAGAGAGGGATGGATGGATGGATGGATAAATATAGATATTAAATGATCAATGATAAATTATTGAAGATAGAGAGAGATAATGGATAGAGAGATAGAGATGGATGGATGGGTAAATATAGATAGATATTAAATGATCAATGATAAATTATTGAAGATAGAGAGAGATGGATGGATGGATGGATGGATAAATATAAATAGGTAGATATTAAATGATCAATGATAATGTCAGCGTTCCAAATTAGGCTCTCTTCCAGCGCTGACATAACAAGATGAACATTTACCTAGTTTTGTATGTACAGATAGTGTTTCCTGGGAGACGAGGGTGGGGGCTACATTCCTGTGAAAAGAACGTGCCGGGAGGTAGAGATGGATCTGCATGATGGCCAATGGGACATTGGGGTTGGAGAGCGGAAGAGGAGGGGGTTGGAAGGAGGGGCCAGTTTGGCTGCAATTAGAATCAGGAATGTCGGCTTTTTATGTTCTTAAATAAAAATGATTCATTAGAGACTCTGCGCTTGAAAATGAAACTTATTTAAGATAGCACCGAAACCTGACAGACAGCCAAACTCTCCTCCAAATCCAGGCTGGCTGAGTTTAAATCATCCCGTTCCCTCCCAGACATCTGGTCGGACGGACTATGGCTGAAGCCAAGCTCTCGGAGGAAAGCCTGCTTCAAGAAACGGGAGGAGCAGAAGCGGTCGTGATTCCAGCCAACTTGGAAAATACAAAGGTAAAAGATAAAGAAAAACCCCTAAGTAAATTGGGAAGGGCGAGCTGGGGATGGGAATGGCAGCGAAGCCCAGACAAGGCAGCACCTCCCCACCCCAGGATGAGAGACGAGGCAGAGGACTACCAACACCAAGGCTGGCCCTCCAGAGCTCAGCACAGAGAGGAGAGGGCAGAGAGGGAGGAACCACCCCAGTTCAGAGGGAAGTTCGATGGTGACCCAGACAACCTCGCCCAATTCCTCGATTCAGCTGAGATATACATAGAGCGGTTCGGACACCTCTACCCTTTCCCCAGAGCCCTAGTGAATGCTATCTCGGAAGGGCTGGAGGGAGAAGCAAAGAGGTGGTCAGCATCACTCTACAAATACAGGGCCCCCCAGCTACAAAATGCGGATGGGTTCTTGCAACTATTGAGAGCCCGTTATGAGGAGGAGGAGGAGGACCCCTATGTGGAAGACGAGCTCAGAAACCTAATGCAGAGGGGGAAGCCTATCAGAGAGCATATCCGTGAATTCAGGAGAGTCATTGGGACACTGCCTCCCCTACCAGAGCGATTGCTGGTGTATTTTTTTAGAACAAGCCTAGATAAAAGAATTTCCCAAGTGACTGCCTATCGTGACATCCCAAACCGACTCGCTGAATGGTTCCGGGTAGCGATAAAAGTCGACAGAGGGCTGCGGGCGAGTGACACGTCAAAACCACCAGAGGAAAAGGAGAGAGGCCGACCAGACCAGGGGCCACTCAACAGACGAGAAACCCCAACATCACAGCCCTCCTACAGACCAACTGCCCCACGGAGCCCACTGAAATGCTACAGATGTGGAGGAAGCGGCCACATAGCAGCAAGATGTGGAACGCCTAGACCGGGACCAGCTCCACCGCCCAAAGCACGACCGGAACGAGGGCCCAAGCGCGTCACCCACATACCGCGGGAAGCTCCCCAAATCCCTGAGTTTTTCGCTCATCTGACCGAAACCAGAGGAATCCCAGAGGCGGGAGATCAGTCCCCCGAACCCTATGACACGGAAGACGAAGGCGAGGATGACCCGATGGTGAGTGGACCCGTCCATCCTTTTCTTTTCCCCATACGCCTAACAGCCCCCAAAACAGGGGCCCAAGAGACTTTCCAAGCCCTAATAGACTCGGGTAGCACACGGTGCCTAATCAACCTACCCACAGTTCTAAAATTGGGAATCCGAGCTAAACAGCTCAAACAACCAATTCGCTTCGAGCAAGTTGATGGGTCCCTAGTGGGAGGAACGTACGCCACACACTTGACTGAACCCGTGAGACTAGAACTCGCAGATCACTGGGAGACGATCCGCTTCATAATAGCCCCCAAGATGACAGAACCAGTCATATTGGGACTCTCATGGCTCGACAAATGGGGCCCAATCATTTGGTGGCAAGAGGGAACCCGCAGGCTGAGAATAGCAAAGGGGCCCCAACCCCTGCCGCCCCGACCAGAAGAATTCCCTCCCACGCTGAAACCCCAAAGCAGCCCTCCACTACAGAAGAAAACACCACCAACACAAGGGTCCCTCCCAGAAGGTGCAGCAAAGCAATTGGCAGCCGCACCCACCACCGCTTGTAACGCAAACCAGATCCCAAGGGAGTACCAAGACCTTGCGGGGGTATTCAGCGAGGCCGAGTGTGACATTCTGCCCCTCCACCGCGAGACCGATTGTGCCATCGAGATTATCCCAGGAGCAAAACTACCCAAACCTAAAATGTATGCCATGACGCCCCGAGAAATGCAGGAAATGCGGGACTACATAGACAAAAACTTACAAAGGGGATTTATTGAGCCAGTGAAACCAAGGGTAGCGGCGCCGGTCATGTTTAAAGAGAAAAAGGACGGCTCCATGAGACTGGTGGTCGACTTTCGAAGTTTCAACGCTGTTTGCGTACACAACTTGTACCCCCTCCCCCTCATGAAAGACATGTTAGCCCACCTAGCTAAAGGGAAGGTTTTCACCAAACTAGACCTTCGAGAAGCTTATTACCGAGTACGCATAAAGGCAGGAGATGAATGGAAAACAGCATTCAACTGCCCCCTGGGTAGTTTCCAGTTTAAAGTAATGCCTTTTGGATTGCAAGGAGCCCCGGCAGTATTCATGCAGTTAATAAACGAAGTCTTACATGAACACCTTTACAAAGGGGTCCTCGTCTACCTGGATGATATTCTTATCTACACGGAGACCATAGACGAACATATACCCCTCGTCCGCCAAGTACTGAAAAAACTGCTACGGGCAAACCTATATGTCAAACTGCCAAAATGCGATTTCCACCAATCACGGCTAGACTACCTGGGCTACCGAGTATCAAATGAGGGGATAGAGATGGACCCAGCCAAGGTCCAATCAGTTCTACAATGGCAGCCCCCTCGCACCCGCAGACAACTGCAAAGTTTTCTAGGCTTTGCGAATTTCTACAGACAATTCATCCCCTCGTTCGCGAAGATTGCCAAACCTTTGACGGACCTCCTAAAGACAGGAAGCCCAGCGATGAAACCTCGCCCGGGACAACCCCTACAGTGGGACCTGACCTGCCAACAGGCATTTGAGATGCTAAAAGGACTGTTCGCGAAAGAACCTGTCTTAAAACACCCGGATCCGGAACAGCCTTTTGTCATCCAGGCAGACGCAAGTGATGTGGCAGTAGGAGCCGTGTTACTCCAAAAGAACAACCAAGGTGATCTACAACCCTGCGCCTACACCTCCCGCAAACTCACCGATACGGAGAGGCAATGGGCGGCGTGGGAGAAGGAAGCGTTTGCAGTAAGGTGGGCCTTGTTGACCTGGCGGCACCTTCTAGAGGGAGGCCAGAAACCATTTGAAGTCTGGACTGATCATAAAAACCTAGAGGCTCTAAAAACCCCACGAAAACTGTCGCCCAGGCAAGTGCGGTGGGCACAATACTTCAATCATTTCAATTTCGAGCTTAAGCACATCCCAGGAGGGAGAAATTTCCTGGCTGATGCCCTCTCCCGGATGCCCCAATACAACAGTGAGCGGGAGCAGGTAGTGAATGCCATCATCCCCTCCACCCAAGCTGCGGCCCAAGTGATCACCAGACGGCAACGACGTGACCAGCAAGGCCAACTTGCAAGTGACTTAACTGCAAAATTAAAAAATGAAACGCTGACCGACCCCTGGTATCGGGACAATCAACATCTCTTGACAAAAAGAGATGAACTAGCATGGAGGGGGACAAAGCTCTATGTCCCACAGAGTTTACGCATCCTGATTCTCAAGAGGAGCCACGACGTTAAACCAGCAGGACACTTCGGGTTCCTAAAGACTCTGCACCTAGTACGAAGGCAGTTCTGGTGGCCACACATGAGAAAGGACGTAGACAGTTATGTAAAAAGCTGCACCATTTGTGCCACGATGAAGACAAGGCCAGGGTGCCCGCCTGGATTGTTGCAACCAGTAGCTGAGCCAACAAGACCATGGGAGGAGATTGCAATGGACTTTATAGTAGACCTACCGAGGAGCAGTGGAAATACAGTGATCTGGACTGTAATAGACTTATTCTCCAAACAGGCACACTTCATTCCTTGTAGTGGACTGCCTTCAGCCCGTCAGTTATCCAAACTGTTCCTGAAACACATTTACTGCCTACATGGAGTCCCCAGGAGAATCATTTCCGACAGAGGGGTCCAGTTCACAGCAAAGTTCTGGAGGGAGTTTCTACGATCCATAGGTTCATCCCAAGGGCTCAGCTCAGCATTTCACCCGAGCACCAATGGGGGGGCAGAAAGACTGAACGCTATGATAGAACAGTATTTAAGATGCTACGTCGACTACCAGCAGTCCAATTGGGCAGACCTCCTATCTTTTGCGGAGGTTGCATATAATAATGCTGTCCACAGCAGCACGGGGCTAACCCCGTTCAAAATAGTGAGTGGCATGGATTTTGTTCCCATGCCAGAATACCCGAGGGAGCCCCCTTCCTCAGTCAGTTTGACCGACTGGATGGCAATGTTGAGACAAACTTGGGAAAATGTTAAGAGGGCGCTGGCAAAGGCGGCTCAATCTTATAAGGACCAAGCAGACAAGCACCGAACTCCCCAAAGACCATTTCAGCTGAGAGAGAAAGTTTACCTCTCCACCAAGTACTTGAGACTTAGACTCCCGAGCAGGAAATTGGGCCCAAAATTTATAGGACCATTTCCTATAATAAAAATAATCAACCCCGTTACAGTGCAATTGCAGTTGCCACGGCTTTAGGGGAAAATTCACCCCGTTTTTCACAGTAGCCTTCTAAAACCTGTAGTGGGGTCTACTTTAAGGCCAACTCCACGTGAACCCCCTGGGCCCCTGGTTGTTGGGGGCCAAACGCACTACGAGGTGCAGCGGATTCTTGATTCAAGATGGCACAGGGGGCGCCTCCAGTACTTAATTAAATGGAAGGGTTACCCATTGTCAGAGGCTTCCTGGGTGAAGAGCGCAAACATCCAAGCTGATCGCCTTATAGCAAAATTCCATGCAGACCACCCGGGAAAGCCGGGAGGGGGGGTGCACAGCCGGGGAGGGGCTGATGAGACTAATCTTGTTGTGTTTTCCCTATGGGATAGGTGATGTCGCAGAAGTGAAGGGAGAGGGGCCGGATGTCAGCGTTCCAAATTAGGCTCTCTTCCAGCGCTGACATAACAAGATGAACATTTACCTAGTTTTGTATGTACAGATAGTGTTTCCTGGGAGACAAGGGTGGGGGCTACATTCCTGTGAAAAGAACGTGCCGGGAGGTAGAGCTGGATCTGCATGATGGCCAATGGGACATTGGGGTTGGAGAGCGGAAGAGGAGGGGGTTGGAAGGAGGGGCCAGTTTGGCTGCAATTAGAATCAGGAATGTCGGCTTTTTATGTTCTTAAATAAAAATGATTCATTAGAGACTCTGCGCTTGAAAATGAAACTTATTTAAGATAGCACCGAAACCTGACAGATAAATTATTGAAAAATTAGATGATAGATAGATAGTGATTAGATAGATAGATAGATAGATAGATAGATAGATAGATAGATAGATATGATAGATAGATATGTCAAGTGCCAGGAAAATGAGATTCAGGCAGTTCAAATGAGTATCAAGATTTATTGCAAACTTAACCTCTCTACAAGAATCTGACCTACTAACGGTCAAGGGAATTGAGCGGGAGATAAGAATAGAAGGAATTCAAGGCAGGCTGGACTTATCTGTGGCGTGCAGGGTCTCGTAACTGATGATACGTTTGACCCCCTACCTTGGGTTCAGCCAGGTCATCTCCTACAGGTTGCACCACCTTTGTGACTTTCTTTTCTTTAACCAATCCCTGCAGACATCCTTGCTCGAAATCACAGGGATATGGAGAGGAGGGAGTGATTTTGTAAGGCAAAGTCATCCTTTCAGAATTGGGGTACCAGCCGAATTTGATGGTGTTCATCCCGCAGATTCAATCTGCATTCAATACCTGTGCGCTGGACTCGATCCCAGGAATATGGATCCTATGCTCCTGAGGGAAACCCCAGCCTCATCGGCGGGATCCAGAATGGTTCTGCACCATATTCTACCTGGTCAACCACCTCTTTATTCGAGATGACAGAGTAACATCCAAGACGATTATGGCAGGGATTACGGGGTGCTCTCCTGGCTCGTTCTCGTACCTGCAAAGAGGAAAAACCGTCTCCTTAGCAGCCGGCTGGAGAAACTGAGTCACCTTTTCAGATTAAGGCAGCCTTTTCCAGTGCGGCTGTCTGACTACAATTCCCATCATCTCTTCAGGCTGATGTTAGTAGAGCCACGTAAACCCATTCCAGATCAGTCCAGGAAGGAAACAACCTCCCTCTCTTCTAGCCCTGATGTTGTTACATAGTTGGGTCATGAAATGTCTGCAACCCGGCTGAGAGAGCACTAAGGACCCACAGTTGTCTTCCTCCTCCTCCTCCTCCTCCTCCATCTCTCAGCACACCTCACTCCTTTCCAGCAATGTCTACAAGGAAACCCTCCAGCTCAGAGAGCACCATGGACCCCACAGTCCTCCTCCTCCTCCTCTCAACACACCTGACTCCTTTCTACCACTGATGATGTTACCTAGATAGGTCATGAAATGTCTGCAAGGAAACCACCAAGCTCAGGAGAGCTCCAAGAACCGCCCAGTCCTTCCTTCCTTCCTTCCTTCCTCCCTCCCTCCCTCCCTCCTCCTCCTCTTCCTTTTCCCATTTTCTCCTCCTTCTCTCCACAAACCCCACTCCTTTCTAGCACTGATGATATCCCCAAGTTGGGTCATGAAATATCTACAAGGAAACCTCCCAGCTCAGAGACCCCCAAGGATCCCAGAGTCCACCTCCTCTCGTCCTCCTTCTCCTCTTCCTCCATCTTCTCCTCCTCCTTTTCTCCACAACCCCACTCCCTCCTAGTGCTGATGATGTTCCCTAGTTGGCTCATGAATCATCTGCAAGGAACCCCCCCCCAATCTTAGAGACCACCAAAGGACCCCATCGTCTTCCCAAAAGTGGTTTGTTGACATGAAAAATCAGCAAGTAACCAGGGCACCTTTGACAGACTACCTTAGGTGTCCTGGATCGCCCCTGAAATTCACGACAAAAGAGTTCCCTTCAGTGCAACTGTAACAAAATGTCAGCCTGCTGGTAACGGTGACAAACCAGTGCTTGGGATTGAGCTGAATTAGGAAATCGGGAGCAGAAAGAAACACGGGAAGAGCCACCACTTCGCTAAGCCTCCCCTGTTTTTCCTGACATACCTTTCTAGCAGGTGAAAAAGGCAACAAGTCAGATATCCGTGGTTTCCAAAGCTCTGGCTGGGAAAGGTAAGGGGGTCAGAGGGCAGACCCATGGGCTTTGGGGCCTGGTCTCTAAAGGGGAAATACATGCTTGCTTAGCATAAGTAGCACGCGAGGGGAGGTTAAGCGACAAAGAGTTAAGGACAGTGGAAGACAGGTCAGGTCACGTTCCACAGATACGGCAGGGGTGTCAAACTCGATTTTATTAAGGGCCGTATTAGGGTTGTGTTTGACCTCGGGGTATGTCTGTGTGTGGCCGGGGTGGCCGTGGACATCACTCATGTCAGGGGCATCTGTGGTGGCCAAGTTAAGGCAGCACTTCCCTCAGACCCTCCCTCACTCTCATTATAATCTCCTTCCTTCCTTCCTTCCTTCCTTCCTTCCTTCCTTCCTTCCTTCCCTTCCCTTCTCTTCTCTTCTCTTCTCTTCTCTTCTCTTCTTTTTCCTTCCATCTTCATTCTCCTTTCTTCTTCCTTCCTCTTTCCTTATTTTTCCTTCCTTGCTCCCTCCCTCCCTCCTTCCTTCCTCTCCTTCCTTCCTTCTCTTCTCTTCTCTTCTCTTCTCTTCTCTTCTCTTCTCTTCTCTTCTCTTCTTTTTCCTTCCCTCTTCATTCTCCCTTCTCCTTCCTTCCCCTTTCCTTATTTTTCCTTCCTTGTTCCCTCACTCCCTCCTTTCTTCATTCCTTACTCCCAGTCCTTCCTTCCTTCCTTCCTTTTCTTTCTTCCTGCCCCTCCCTCCCTCCCTTCTCTTCTTTTTCCTTCCCTCTTCCTTCTTCCTTCTTCCTTCCTCTCTCTCCTTATTTTTCCTTTCTTGCTCTCTTCCCATCTTTCTTTCTTTTTCTTTGTCGTTCCTGTTTCCCTTTCTCCTTTCCTGTCCCTTCTTGCATGCTTAAATGCAAAAGGGGAAACATTTCTCCTTTTGTTTTGCTTTCAGTTTGCTTTGCTAGCCAGTGAAAACGGAGGAAGGAACCCAGAGTCATTTTACTTCTCCTCCTCCTCTCCGCAAACCCCACTCCCTTCCAGCCCTGATGCTGTTTTGTAGTTGGGTCATGAAACGTCTGCGGGGGGCGTGGCTTGCGACTGGTGGAACGACACAAACTCTGAGGCTCCAGAGTGAGTGCTGATATCTCAGCTGTTTTGGGGGTCCATAGGGGACCATAGCCGACCCGTAGGGTTGGTGAAGAAAGGGGGCACAGGCTGGTGTGGATAGGGAATCCGCAAATTCCCTGTAGCACCAGGGAAGAGCCTTTGACTCTACAGCTGGGAAGACAGCCATTGAGAGCTGTCACAAAGCCGGAGCAGTCACGAGTGAAGGGAAGAAAGAGGAAACAAGACATAACATTTGGGTGAGAAAGGAATTGCTGTCTTGGAAATGAGACTTCTACTTTTTAAGAGATAACCTGAACTGTAAAAAAAATTAATTAGAACAAAAAGGAACAGCAAGAGTGAAATGGGAGGAAGTGGATATTTGGTTACCTCCCCTTTTCCAGATTAGCAGCGACACAAGAGTTGGCTGTGTATACAAATTAATTTTCTCAAAGAATATGAACTGATTTTGAATAATAAATGGAAAGCAGATTGGGCAGAGTGAATTTAGATTGAAATACGGATGAATTTTGGACTTTAAATTAGAAACTAGAAAGGTCTAAGTCAGAAGGAATAGACTTTAGATCAGTGAAAATAAGCTGTGAAGGTATACAGTGCCATTTAGTGGTGAAGAAAAAAATCTTTTTTTTTTTTTTGGAAGTGTGGAATGAACAAAGAATGACCTTGAGTAACATTTGAGATAAACTGTCTTATGACTTAGTGGGAGTAAAAGAGGAGAAGGGGAAGAAGAAAAAAGATTAACAACTGAATAATAGTTCAAAGACTACTTTGTTGGAATTGTTTTTTTCTGTCTATACATTATCTGCTGGTATATTATTTGTGCAAATTTTTGGATCTTTTCTCTTCCTTTCCTCTATTTTCTTCTGTTTAAAACCTGAAATATGGAAGAGCTAAAATTTGGATATTGTATTTTTCTTTTTTTCTTTTTGGATTTTGCATTTCTTGACATTTAATATTTTGTATTTGGGATAATTAATCTTTTTTCTTTTACTTATTGTTTTTTATTGCATTTCGATAACCAGATTTTTATTTTTTGGCTGACCTTTGGACTTCTTGCTTTTGTTTCTTGATTATTAAATTTTTTTGGCAGTTAGTGTTTTTTTTCTTTTTTCTTCCACTGCCTGGATTTTCTTTTTCTTTTCTTTTTTCTTCTTTTTTCTCACTTTAGTTTCCCTTTAGGGGGAACATTAGTGTTTGGTTTTGTTAATATCATGTTTTAAACGTATGGATTGAGGTATCAAGAACCTGAAGACCTGTGGTGACCAGGATGATAAATGTGGATTATAAATATTGATTTACGATATTTGGATTATAAATTGGGTGATTTGAAAGTAAAGATTAAAATGAAGAAGCAACCACAACATTCATCATCACCATCAATAACAGCAGCACCAAGGTCCACAGCACAAAAAGCAGCAGAAACAACAAGACAACAAGACAAAACCAACATGGAATTAAAAAGCATGATACAGGCAATGCATGATGATCTTAAGGAAATGAAAGAGATGATAGGAAGAAATGAACATAGATTGATAACAGTGGAAGAGAAAGCAGAAGCAACAGAGAAAAAGGTGGAGGAGATGGACTATAGGCTCACAACTACAGATAAAAGCCAGGAAAAGACAATTATACAGCTCGAGATGGACAAGGCAGACTTCTACTTAAGATTCCAAAACATAGAGGAAGAAAAAGGAGAGAATTTACCAGAAAAAATACAAGATATGCAATGAGGAATAATCTACCTAGAGAAATACATGTTAGATTTACCAAAAAAATGCTGAGAACAGAGATCTTGCAACTTATGAGGAACACAATGATACAATATAAAGGTAGAGATATAGTGGCATTGAAACAAGTTCCAAGAAGAGTGAGAGATCTAAAAAAAGAATACCAATTTTTGACGAAACATTTGATTAAAAAAGGAGTGAGTTTTAGATGGTTGATACCAGAAGGAATCTTGGTGAACTTACAAGAACAAAGGCACAGATTGGATACAGTAGAAAAGGCAGAGCTATTTTATCGGCAATATATAGAACAACAAGAAGAAGTGAAAGTGAGAGAAGAAGAAGGGGCAAGCTGCCAGGAAGAGAAAAGAGAACAACTAATGGAGACAACCAAGGAACAAGAGGAAAGAGCATTGAGAGAGGGGGCAAGAGCGAAAGAGATAAAAGAACAAAGAGAAACATGAGTGACAAGATCTACTAAACAAATAAACAAGTAAAAATGGAAGAAGAAGTAAAAGTAATATCAGTGAATATAAATGGACTAAATTCAGTAATAAAAAGAAGAAGAATATTCAACAAATTAGAAAAATTAAAATTAGAGAATATGTGTCTACAAGAAGTTCATATTAAGAAACAGCATAAATATTTATTGGAGCAAAAGAAATACTATATACAACACTTGCCAGTCAAAGTAAAAGAGGGGTAGCATTATATACTGCTCAAAAAAATAAAGGGAACACAAGCAGAAGACATCCGAGATCTGAATGAATGAAATAGCCTTATTAAATACTTTGTTCTTTACATACAGTAGTTTATACACTGCTCAAACAACTAAAGGGAACACAAAACTACTGTATGTAACGAACAAAGTATTTAATAAAGCTATTTCATTCATTCAGGTCTCAGATGTCTTCTGCTTGTGTTCCCTTTATTTTTTTGAGCAGTGTATATTAAAAAAAACAATTCAATACAAAGAGATTTCTGAAGATGAGGAAGGAAGGATATTAATGGTTGAAATAACTATAAATTAAAAAAAAACATTGTTAGTGGCAATATATGCTCCAAATGATAATCAAGAAGAGTATTATGGGAAATTACATAAAAAAATAATAGAATATGAATAGGAAGATGTTAGATCGGCGCAAGGCAACAGGCGAGAGTCGTTAGTGAATTCAGCACCTTTTTATTTCCAGCAATGTGTGACTGCGCTCTGCCGGCTGGGCTGCCGGAGCTCGCCTTTTTAAGGAGCCCCAGGCAGACCAGCCGGCCAATGACAGCAGGTTAAATCTCCCACGGTCCGGACAGCCAATCAGCGGTGAGCATGAAACCTTATGCAGATTCTAGCCAATCCGTGATGAGCATGAAACCTTATGTAGATTCTAGCCAATCAGTACATAACACCCCTCCCCTCCTAGAATGAACAGTGTCTAATCCCCTGCCTACGTATGTGATGTAGTCCTCTAGGTAGGTGGGGCGCGCCGGCTTCCTACTGGCCCTGCGCAGTTCACTTGTCCCCGGGATCTTGGCTGCAGCGGTTGAGTCAGGTGTTCCTCCGGCTGCCTGGGAAGGAACCTTCTGGAGCTCCTCGGCCCGCGAGTCGAGTTCCGGCCTGGTTCCTTCAGCTTCCGAGACCGTCGCTTCCCGCTGGACGCCCTCGATCCCCGAGGAATGGTCGCGGCTCTGGTTGGCGAGTAGTCCCCCTGTTGGGCCACCGAGTAGGCCTGGTTCCTGCTTGTCTGCTTCCCGGCCGGCGGTTGAGCGTGCTCCTTGGGGCGGAGACCTCAGGTTCTGCGATTGTTGCTCTGGACCTCTGGTCACGGTCCAGTCGCCCTGGTTCCTCAGCTCGGTGTCCCCCAGGCGGTGTCTGAATTGGTCGATATGCCTCCTCCAGATCCGCCCGTCCTCCAGCTCAATGCGGTATGACTTGGGGCCAGTGACAGCCACGACTCGGCCCACCAGCCAGGTCGGGTACCCCGCATAGTTGTGTGAGAATACCCAGTCCTGTACGTTGAATGCCCGCATGGGCCATGCGGAGTCCAGGGGGGTCTCAGGAAGGTAGTCCGGGTGGTATCGGTCAAGTTGCGACCTCAGCCTTCTTCCCATCAGCAACTCTGCTGGGCTCTTGTTGGTGGTTGCATGGGGGGTGATGTGTTGAGTGAGGAGGAACTGGTCGACTTTTTCCTGCCAATTCCCTGGGCCCATTCGGGTGAGGGTTTCCTTGGTTAGTCTCACCATTCGCTCGACCTGCCCGTTGCTTGCTGGGTGGAAAGGAGAGATGAGTATGTGCCAGATCCCCTGCTCTGCGAGGAATGCCTCCATGGTCTTGGCTGTCAGTTGTGGGCCATTATCGGAAACCAGGACGTCGGGTAGACCGTGGGTGGCGAACAGCCATCGGAGAGCTCGGATGGTGGCTTCTGTTGTGGTTGTCTGCATGATGATCACTTCTAGCCACTTGGAGTATGCGTCCACGACAATCAGGAATGTCTGTCCTTCTACTGGCCTGCAAAGTCAATATGTATGCGGGACCAGGGCCCCTTGGCCGCTTCCCATTCATGAGTGGGTGCCCATGGTGGCGCTGGTTGCGTCCCCTGGCAGGGTTTGCAGGTGGCCACCCACTCAGTAATGTCCTTGTCCATCTGGGACCACCAGATGTAGCTCCGGGCTAACACCTTCATCCTCACAATCCCAGGGTGGCCCACGTGCAGGGCCTCCATGGCGCGCCTCCGAAGCTTTTGGGGAACGACGACCCTTTCTCCCCACAGCAAACAGCCCTTAATGGTTGACAGTTCGGTTTGCTTGCTGTGGTAACTCTTGAACTCCTCCCCCAGGTTCTCCTGTGGCCACCCCCTCAACACCCAGTTCAGAACCTTTATTTTTTTTGTTTTTTTGTTTTTTTGTTTTTAACCTTTCTTAACGTTTTGTCTTTTTGGGTGTGTTCAGCGATGTCTCTGGCGGTCACTGGGCTGGCCGGGTCGATGTCGATCAACAGCACTTGGGCGGTGGGTGCAGGGTCTTCCACCAATTCTGGCAGCGGGCAGTGGCTGAGAGCGTCAGCGTGGCTGATGTCTTTGCCGGGGTGGTGGATCAGCTCGTAGTCATACGCCGTGAGGAAAATGGCCCATCTGGTCATCCTAGGGGACATGTATGGCGGGGTTTGTTGGTTACCAGCGAGGAGTCCTAATAGGGGCTTATGGTTGGTTACAATCTCGAAATACCTACCGTATACATACTCGTGGAACTGCTTGATCCCTGCCAAGGCCTCCTTATCAATTTGGCTGTAGTTGCACTCGGCCAATGACAGGGTCTTGGAGTAGTATGCTATCGGTGCTTCCGTTCCGTCTGGTAGGCGGTGGCTGAGGACTGCCCCAACTCCGAAAGGGGAGGCGTCACAGGTGATCCGAACCGGCAACGTGTGGTTATATTGGATCAGGACACTGTCAGACGAGAGGAGGTCTTTCACTGCTGCAAAAGCTTGGTCTTCCCTCTGTCCCCAGGTCCAGGGTGTCGTCTTCCCCAGGAGTTTGTGGAGCGGTTCAGCAATGGTGGCCTTCTGTTGGAAAAATGTGCTGTAGAAGTTTAACAGTCTCAAGAAGGCTTGCAGTTCTGCCTTATTCTTCGGGGTGGGGGCGTTTTTAATGGTTTTCATCTTGCTGTCAGTCGGGTGGATGCCCAATCCATCTATTAGGTAGCCCAGGAACTCTACCTGCCTTACGCCAATTTTGCATTTCTTAGGGTTCACTTTGAGTCCTTTTTTCTGGAACCTCCCCAAGGTTTCGCGCACATGTTCCATCAACTGGCCTATTGACTCCCCTGATATAAAAATGTCATCGAAGTATGGCACCACCCCGGGATCCCATACAGTAGCTGCTCCATTAGGCACTGGAAAAGTCTGGGGGCTACACTGACCCCAAACTGCAACCTGGTACATTTAAATGCCCCCCTGTGAGTCACTATGGTTTGTGCTTCAGCGGTGGCTTCGTCTACTGGCAGCTGCTGATAGGCCTGGGCAAGGTCCAGCTTGGAGAATATCTTTCCGCTTCCTAGGGAATGCAACAGATGTTGCACCACGGGCACTGGGTACGCACTCTGCTGGAGGGCCTTGTTCAGTGTACACTTGTAATCCGCGCAGATGTGGACGGACCCATCTGGCTTCACGGGGGTGACTATGGGAGTCTCCCACATCGCGTGGTCGGTTGGCATGAGGATTCCCTAGGCAATGAGCTTGTCTAATTGTTCCTCAACCTTGGGCCGCAAAGCAAATGGTACCCTATGGGGTTTGAGCCTGATGGGGGTTACATGGGGGTCTAGGTTAAATGAAATGGGTTTCCCCATATATTTACCTAGGTCCTCGTCGAAGACATCTGCGAACTCTGCCAACAGCTGGTCCAGTTCGTGGGTGGTTACACTGTGCAGTCCGGTGATGTCCAGGCCCAGGGGTTTAAACCATTCTACTCCCAGCAGTGATGGCCAGTGGCTGCCAACGACTGTGAGTGGCAGCCGGCCCTGGAACTCGTGGAACGTTATTTTGACCTCCATTCTGCCTAGTACCTCTATCCGGTTCCCTTGATAGTCATTCAGGTGGACATTTGGCGGCTTCAGGAACTTCCTGCTTGCGGCTGGGTTCAACTTCTTGATTGTTTGCCAGGATACTATTGTAAAATATGACCCTGTGTCCAGCTCCATTTTGCATCATTCCCCTTCAATGGTCATGACTGCGTGGTATTTCTCCTGCTCATATCCATCTGTGTGTCCCATGGTTGTGTGATGGATTTCTCTGGGAGCTTGGTATTGGTCCTCTCTTCGTCTGCTCCGTTGTTGGCCAGCTCTAGGGTTCCCTGGTCTTCCTGACGGGGCTATAGGCTTTGGCTGACAGGGAATGGGTTGGGGCGCTTTGCAGGCTTTGGCAATGTGGCCCTTTCTTTGGCATCGGTGGCATGTTGCATCCCGGAAACGGCAAGCCTCCCTTGTGTGGAAACCCATGCAACCCGGGCAATGTGGCTGCCTGCCCTCCGCGTCCCTGGGGTTCTGCCGCTTTTCTAGGTACACGCGGTGGATGGTGTCTTCTGTGTCATCCCAGTCGTCATCGTACTCAGGGACTTCGGTTGACCAGTTGGGCTCCCGGTATGTGTGGTGCACCCCGCTGGTCTTCCTTATGTTTGCCGCCGAGTTGTCTGATGATTCTGCAGCCCTGGCCTCCTCAACAACGTCCTTGAATGAGACCCCTCTCCTTATCAACAGTTTCTTTTGTAGAGCGAGGTCCCTCATCCCCAGGATGATCCGGTCCTTCATCATTTCTTCGGGATTAATGAACTCGCACCTGGTAGCGATCTCCTGGAGGCTGGCCACAAAATCATTGACGGTTTCTCCCTCTTGTTGGCGCCGGTGGTAAAACTAATTTTGGCTGACCATAGGGGCGGCGGATAGTGTGTAGTGGTCTTCCAGGGCACGTTGCAGGGTGGCCCAGGTGACGGTCTCCACATCTGCTGGGGCGATCAGCGTCTGTGCCATTTTGTAGATCTTGGTGCCGCAGTAGGTCAGGAATAACGCTCGCTTCCTGTTGTCTGGCCTGTCCTGGTAATCGTTGGCCTCCAGGAACATTCTGAAATGGCCCATGTATGTGTGCCAGTCTTCCGTCTGCAGGTCGAAGATCGCTGGGGCCAGCGATACTTGCAATGCCATTCGACTGATATCTTTATTAAATGCGTATTATAAGATTTTTGCATCAATCATGGCTGAAAGATTAAAAAAAATATTAAACAAGTTTATACATTTGGACCAAAATGGCTTCTACCAAAAACACAAATTAGAGATAATATGTGAACTATATTAAACACATTAGAGTATTATGAATTACACTCAGAGAAACAAATAGCGTTGTTATTTTTAGATGCACAAAAGGCGTTTGACAACGTGAATTGGCAATTTATGATAAAACAGTTGAAAATGATGGATTTTGGAGACAGATTTATAAATATGATCCAAACTATGTATAGAGACCAAGCGGCAAAGGTGATGGTAAATGGTGAAATGATAGAGAAAATAGATATTAGAAAAGGAACAAGACAAGGATGCCCTTTATCTCCATTATTATTTATATTGACATTAGAGATTTTAAATAGAAAAGTGAGACAGGAAAAGGAAATAAAAGGAATGAGAATAAAAAAAGAAGAATATAAACTACAAGCATTTGCGGATGATTTGGTGTTTATCATGGAAGACCCAATAGAGACAGCGCCAAAACTATTAGAGCAAATAGAAGAATATGGGAAAGTAGCAGGTCTGAAAATCAATAAAGATAAGACAAAAATACTAGTTAAAAATATGAGAGAAAAGCAAAAGAAGGAGATGATGGAGAAACTGTACATCCAAATTGTGAAGAAAGTGAAATATTTGGGCATCTATCTGACATCAAGATGTGCAACGCTCAAGGAAGACAATTATCATAAACTGAAAAAGCAAATGGAAATAGACCTGAAGAAATGGAGAAACTTGCAATTATCACTAATGGGAGGAATAGCATTAATAAAAATGAATGTATTACCAAAAATATTATTTTTATTTCAAACTATACCAATAAAACTGGAGAAAAAATATTTTGAAGAGTTGAAGAAAATAATGTGGAAATATGTGTGGCAAAGAAAGAGAGCAAGGATCAACATAAAAATGCTACAAGATGCAAGAATTAGAGGTGGGTTTGGCCTTCTGAATTGGGAATTGTATTATCAAGCGGCAGCGTTAACATGGATTAAAGAATGGATTTTATTAAGGAATACAAGACTATTGACATTGGAGGGTCATGATTTACAACTGGGTTGGCATGCCTTTTTATGGTATGGGAAACAAAGGATACATGGATATTTCCAAAGACGTGTAAAAAATGGTTTGTTATCAGTGTGGGAGAGAGTGAAAGAAAAACATTATTTGAATATTCCAATGTGGCTTTCTACAATAGAAGTGGTGACATACCCAAATATTGTGAACATGGGGAATATTGTTAGATATAAAGACATTTTGACAGATCGGGGAGAACTGATACAAAAACAAGAACTAGAGAGTCAAGGGATTGAGATTGGGGTGAAATGCTTCCGGATCAGACCAGATCGGCTGATCCGGTAGCGATGATGGCCAGTAGTTCAGAGAACCGGTAGCAATGGCAGCTGGAGGCTCCACCCACCTGCCCACCCTGGAGCCGCCGCCTGCTCGCCGCCTGCCTCAGCCAGGTTGGGGAATGCACCATTCCCTGATGCCAGCCTTGCCCCGGAGCTGCTGCCTGCTCGCCCTTCGCCATGTGGTATATCCTACTGCTCACCTTTCTCCCGTGGCTGGCTGTCAGGGAAGGCAAGTGCCCAAAAGTTACCGGAGTCACTCACTCTCCTTCTTTTTTTTTTTTTTTATTGCAAAAGTTTTACAGTTACATTTTCACCCCATTTTCCCCCCCCAACCCACCCCACACTCCCCACCCTAACCCCCCCAAACCCCCCCTAACCCTCCCCCCCTGACTTCCACAGAGTATAATCCCATCAAAATCCCCTTTTTATAAAACTTGAACCCCTCAAACCCCCTTATAATTTTTCATCTTCACAAAATTCATACATTTCTATTTTTATATAATACTTTCAGTGAAAAGCTATTTGATACTTCCTAATTTGATATTTGTTCTGCACATAAGCTATCCATTTTTTCCATTCCCATTCATAAGTCTCTTGTGAGCGATCTTTTAAATATGCTGAGATCTTCGCCATCTCCGCAAAACTGGCCATCTTCAAAGTCCATTCTTCGATAGTGGGCAAAGCTTCATTTTTCCAATATTTACCTATCAATAATCTCGCTGCTGTTATCATGTACAATATCAACTTAGTTTCATCCAATGTAAAACCCTTTACTATACCCAATAAAAACAATTGTGGAGAAAATTGAATTTTTTTCTTCAAAACATTCTGCATAACCCACCATATTTTTATCCAAAAAGCCTTAACTTTCTTACAATTCCACCAAACATGATAATATGTAGCATCTAAACAATCACATCTCCAACATTTTGGCTGAACATTAGGATACATACAGGATAATTTCTTGGGATCTAAATGCCATCTGTAAAACATTTTATAAAAATTTTCCCTCAAATTCTGCGATTGTGTAAATTTAACATTCTGAACCCATATTTTCTCCCATGTTTCCAACATCACTGGTTCTGCAAAATTCTGTGCCCATTTAATCATGCAATCTTTAACCAATTCAGTTTCTGAATCCCTTTCTAACAAAACATTATATAGCCTTTTAATATGCATTGGACCTTTCTCTTTTATATGTCTAACCAATTCTTCCTCATATACCATTATACCAGTTTTTTGGTCCTCTTTCCATCTCAATTGAAGTTGATTATACTGTAACCAAGTTAAATTAATCCCTTCTTCCAACAGTGTCTCTAATGTCTTCAGTTGCCATCTGCCCGCATCTGTAAAAAGAACCTCTTTATATAAAAACCCCCCGAGTGACATTATATTTGTATTCCAAATAATATGACCAAGATCCAGCCATAGCAGTATTTTGTAATCCCATTTGAATCGGTGCTTCTTCCAAACTCTCATCAAGGAATCTCTACCCCAGACCACCACAACGATGCCCTTGATGTGATGTCTCGCTGCCTGGAGGCCGTGCGGGTCTGGATGGGGAGGAACAGGTTCAGACTCAACCCCTCCAAGACCGAGTGGCTGTGGCTACCGGCGTCCTGATATAGTCAGCAGGTGCCATCGCTGACTATTGGGGGTGTATCTTTGCCCCCCACAGAGAGGGCGCGCAATCTGGGTGTCCTCCTGGACACACGGCTGTCTTTAGAAGAGCATATGACGGCCGTGGCCAGGGGGGCCTTTTATCAGGTTCGCCTGATCTGCCAGTTGCAGCCCTTTCTGAACCGGGACGCCTTGCGCACGGTCACTCATGCCCTTGTCACCTCCCGGCTGGACTATTGTAATGCTCTCTACATGGGGCTCCCCTTGAAGAGCACTCGGAGGCTCCAGCTGGTCCAGAATGCGGCCGCGCGGGTGGTTATGGGCGCACCTCGTTGTGCCCGCGTGACACCCCTCCTGCGCGAGCTGCACTGGCTCCCAGTGGTCTTCCGGGTGCGATTCAAGGTATTGGTTACCACCTTTAAAGCGCTTCATGGCACAGGACCCGGGTACCTTCGAGACCGTCTTCTGCCACCATAGCTTCCCACCGACCAGTCCATTCCCACAGAGAGGGTCTCCTCAGGGTGCCATCAGCCAAGTTATGTCGGCTGGCGACACCCAGGGGGAGGGCCTTCTCTGTGGGAGCCCCAACCCTGTGGAATGAACTGCCCCCGGAAATACATAAGATCTCCGACCTCTGGGTGTTCCGCTGCGCACTGAAGACCCTGTTGTTCAGGCAGGGCTGTCAATATAATAATTTTAAATTGGGGTATTTTAATTTTTGGGGTTTTAAATCGGCCAAATCTATTTAATTATTTTAATTTTTAATTATTGTTGTGTCTTGTGTTTTTAAATTGGCTGTACACCGCCCTGAGTCCTTCGGGAGAAGGGCGGTATAGAAATAAAATTATTATTATTATTATTATTCTAAGTATATGGCTTTTGAATACTTTATCCAGTTTGTTTTCATAAAATAAGTAAGCGTGCCAACCAAATTCAAGATCAAAGCTTTCTATATTCAATATCCCAGTCTTTTTCCTTCCAAACCAATCGCTTGCTTGAGTCAAAGCTGCTGCTTCATAATATAATTGTAGGTTTGGAAGTTTAAGACCTCCCCTTTCTGGAACATCTTGCATAATTTTCATTTTCACTCTCGATTTTTTCTCGTTCCAGACAAACTTATTCACTCCACTTTGCCATTCTTTCAGTTGTTTATCACTTTTAAGCACCGGAATCATTTGGAACAAAAAAAGAAATCTTGGCAAAATGTTCATCTTAACTGCTGCTATTCTTCCAAGTAGAGAAAGCTGCAGTTTTTTCCAAGTCTCCATATCTTTTTGTACATCTCGCCACAACACCTCATAATTATTTTGAAACAGTTTCATATTTGATTCTGCAACCTGAACTCCTAGATATTTGACCTTTGGTACAATCTCAAAACCTGCCCTCCTTTCAAGTTCGTGTTTTCGATCTTGTGTCATATTTTTAACTATCATCTTAGTTTTTTTCTGGTTCAGTCTAAATCCTGATACTGTGCCATAATCTTTTATAATGTCTTTCATCTGGATTATTGATTCCACCGGCTGTGTTAGGGTAACAACCAGATCGTCTGCAAATGCCCTTATTCTGTAATCCTCTTGCCTTATCACTATACCTTTCAAGCTATTCGAATCCCGTATTGTATTCAACAAGACTTCTAGTGTTAAAATAAATAACAATGGGGATAACGGACAACCTTGTCTTGTTCCTTTTTCAATTTTAAAGTCTGTTGTCAAACTTCCATTAATAATAATCTGTGCCTTTTGCTCTTGGTAAATTGCTGAAACCGCCTGTATAAATTGATCCCCAAAGTCCATCTTTTTTAAAGTCTTTAATAGAAAATTCCAATCCACTCTATCAAAGGCTTTCTCCGCATCCAAGAAGACCAGCACTGCAGGGATCTGTTTATTCTTCTCAAGATATTCCAGTAAATCTATAACTTGCCTTACGTTGTCCTTCATATATCTACCCTCTATAAATCCCGCTTGATCATCGTGAATCACCTCTTGAATTACTGGCATCAACCTGTTGGCTAATACTTTTGCATAAATTTTGTAGTCATTATTCAGAAGAGATATTGGTCTATAGTTCTCCGGTTTTTTAGGACCTGCTTGCTCTTTTGGTATCAAAGAAATATAAGCTGTTTTCCATGATGGGGGTATTTTACCCCCTTGTTGTATATTACAAAATAAGTCTCTAAGTTGTTCCACCATTTCTGCTTGCAAAGTTTTATAATACACTGCAGTCAAGCCATCCGTTCCAGGAGCTTTGGCCGTTTTCAGTTGTTTAATTGCTGCAATTATCTCCTCAGCTGTTATAGGATAATTCATTCTTTCCTTTTGTTGGTTAGTAACTTTTGTAACTCTTTTATTTTCTAAGTATTTTTCTATAAGTCCATTCTGTATGTCATCTTTAGCAAATAATTTAGTATAATAATCTACAAAGACTTCTTTAATTAATTTTTGTTGATAAATTTCTTTCCCTCCAATATCAATACAATCAATAGTCCGCATACTCTGCTTCTTCCTTAATGTATAGGCCAGCCATCTGCCCGGTTTATTGGCATTACAAAATGTATTATGCTTTGCATATTGTAAATTTGTTGCAGCTTGTTCCGCCATAAGCAATTGGAATTGATCTTTCAGAAGTTTTATAGCACCACGTATTCTTTCATGTGTTGGATTTTTAATAAGTAACTGTTCCTTTTTCTTTATTTCTACTTCAATTTCAGATCTTTTCTTCTGTCTGTTCAATTTATGTTTAGTGTTCATGTGAATGAGTACCCCTCTCATATACGCTTTACTCGCATCCCACACAATTTCAATAGGGGTACCCTTGTTCAAATTAATTTCAAAAAATTCTTTCATCTGCTTTTTGAGTTCTATTATATTTTTTTCATATCTGAACAAATTTTCATTTAATCTCCATGATCTTCTCTCAATTTTTCCAGTCTCAATTTCTATCCATACTGGACTATGATCAGATAGAGTTCTTCAAAAGATTTTAGTTCTTTTTGTTTTAACAAGTAGATCATTTGATAATAAAATAAAATCAATCCTTGAAAAAGATCTATGTCTGTCAGAAAAAAAAGTATAGTCCAAGTCTTTTGAATTATATATTCTCCACACATCTTTTAATTCCAAATCTTCTTTCATATCAAAAAAAGTTTGTGGTAGTCTGATCCTTGACTTCGCCAGACTTTTTTTATCTAGTTTAGAATCAATCACTCCATTCCAGTCTCCCATAATCAAAATAGATCTATAATCCCATTGCAATATTTTAGTATGCAAAATTTTATAAAAGTGATCCTGTTGTTGGTTAGGAGCATAAATTCCAATCACAAGAATTTGGCCATGTACAGTATACAGTTCAATTGCTACAAACCTACCACCTTCATCTACTTCTATAATTTTAGCTGATAGTCTTTTATTTATGTAAATAACCACGCCGTTCTTTTTTTCCAAGTTTGAAGCTATAAAATGTGTTCCTAATTTTGAATTTATCAAATATTTTTGATCTTGTGTTCTGACATGAGTTTCTTGTAGACAAATTATATCATTATTAAATTGTTGCAAATATGTAAATATCTTCTTCCTTTTCTGTGGTGAGTTCAATCCATTCATATTCCAAGATAAAAACTTAACCGTCATGTATACCTTTTTGAAGCGACGAGCAGAATTGCCGGATATCTTCCGAGACCATCGGCTTTGCTCCCCCCATGGCTTCACTTTGTTGTGTAGTACTCTTGGCTCCTTTTTTATATTGTTGTGCCTTAGCTCTTTCTTGCAATTGTTTTTCTTTGAGTTGTTTAGAAACTGCACGAGTTATTCGCTGGTCTTTAGCTTCAGCCATACGAGCTAGGTCCAAGGCCACATCTCTTGTAGTCAAAATTGGAGAAGATTCTAACAGGGGCTCCTCCAGATAACCTCCTACAGCACCCTGCACACTCACTCTCCTTCTTGAATGTGCTGCCACCATCGCCGCTCTGGTCCATGCGCCGGCTGCACAAGTGCACACCGTTTATTTAATTCACTCATCAGCGGCAGGTTGGGTGTGCGCTTGTGCAGCCAGTGCGTAGACCAGGGTGGCGATGGTGGCACATTCAAGAAGGAGAGTGAGCAACTCTGGTAACTTTCGGGCGCTTGCCTTCCCTGACAGCCAGCCGTGGGAGAAAGGTAAGGACACGCTGCTTGGCGATGAGAGAGTGGGCAGTGGCTCCGGGGCAAGGCTGGTATCGGGGAATGGTGTATTCCCTGACCTGGTTGAGGCAGGTGGTGGCTCCAGGGCCCCAGGGAATGGCACATCCCTGGGCCCTGGGCCCCGACCCAAAGCGAAGAGAGAGCGGGTGGCGAGTGGGTGGCAGAATAGAAATTTAAAAAGTTTTCCTACCAGGTTCTGTGGGCGTGGCTTGGTGGGAGGGGGTCTTCTGACTGAGTGGGCATGGCTGTGAGTGACATCGAGTTGGCCACACCCACTCAGTCACAGGACACCCCCCCACCAAGCCACGCCCACAGAACCGGTAGGGAAAAATTTTAGATTTCACCCCTGATTGAGATAGATTGGTATACAAGACTGCAAATACAATCAAGATATGAAGCAAATCATAGACAATATGGCTTTAACTAGGGGAAATCAGAACTGGATGAAATATTGACAGGAACAGATGAGATATTGATTAAGAAATTATATAATTATTTATTGCGTATTAGACTAGAGGATGAAGAAGTAAAAGAAACAATATATTATATTATATTTATTAAATTTTTATACCGCCCCCTCTCCCGAAGGACTCGGGGCGGTGAACAACCAAGATTAAAAAACATACAATATAAACATTAAAATACATTTAAAACAAAATTAAATCCAAAATGGCTCCCCAATTTAAAACGACTTACCCATAAACCTATAATTAAAACAAATTTAAAATTTCCACATTAGAAGGGGGAAGATTTAGGCCAGGCCAGCTTGATGAAATAGAAGAGTCTTAAGCGCGCGGCGGAAGGTGCGCAGATCCGGGATCCTCCGTATCTCCGGGGGGAGCTCGTTCCAGATCGTAGGTGCCCCCACAGAGAAGGCTCTCCCCCTAGGGGCCGACAGCCGACATTGTTTGGCCGACAGCACCTGGAGGAGCCCCTCTCTATGGGAGCGTACTGGCCGGTGGGAGGCTATTGGTGGTAGCAGGCGGTCCCGTAAATAACCAGGTCCTAAGCCATGGAGCGCTTTAAAGGTGATAACCAGAACCTTGAAGCGCACCCGGAAGACCACCAGGAGCCAGTGCAGCTCGCGCAGGAGAGGTGTTACATGGGAACTCCACGTCGCTCCCATAACCACCCGCGCGGCCGCACTCTACGCCAGTTGGAGCCTCCGAGTGCACCTCAAGGGGAGCCCCATGTAGAGAGGGTTGCAATAGTCCAGACGAGAGGTAACGAGGGCATGAGTGACTGTGCGTAGGGAGTCCCGATCTAGAAAGGGACGCAACTGGCGGATCAGGCGAACCTGATGAAAAATCCTCCTGGTCACGGCCATCAAGTGCTCTTCTAAAGACAGCCGTGAATCCAGGAGGACGCCCAAGTTGCGAGCCCTATCTGTGGGGGCCAATGATTCGCCCCCAATAGTCAGCGATGGCACCAGCTGACTATATCGGGATGTCGGAAACCACAGCCACTCGGTCTTGGATGGGTTGAGCCTGAGCCTGTTCCTCCCCATCCAGATCCGTACGGCCTCCATGCACTGGGACATCACTTCAAGGGCATCGTTGGGGTGGTCCGGGGTGGAGATGTACAGCTGGGTGTCGTCAGCGTACTGATGGTACTTCACCCCGAAACCACGGATGGTCTCGCCCAGCAGCTTTACATAAATGTTGAACAAAAGGGGCGAGAGGACTGACCATGCAGCACCCCACATATAAGGGGCCTCGGGGTCGACCTCTGCCCCCCTGTCAACACAGACTGCAACCGGTCAGAGAGAAAGGAGGAGAACCACCTTAGTACGGTGCCTCCCACCCCCAACTCTTCCAACCGGTGCAGCATGATACCATGGTCGATGGTATCAAAAGCTGCTGAGAGATCTAACAGGACCAGGACAGAGGAGCAACCCCTGTCCCGAGCCCTCCAGAGATCATCAACCAACGCGACCAATGCCGTTTCCGTGCTGTACCCAGGCCTGAAACCCGACTGGAACGGATCCAGATACGACGCTTCATCCAGGTACTGGGGAAGCTGTCCCGCAACCACACTCTCAACAACCTTCGCTACAAAACGAAGGTTGGAGACTGGACGATAATTAGCCAATATTGCCAGGTCCAGGGAAGGCTTCTTGAGGAGGGGCCTCACCACCACCTCCTTAAGGGTGGCGGGGAAGACACCCTCGCCCAGTGAAGCATTTATAATCCCCTGGAGCCAGCCTCGCGTCACCTCCCGGGAAGCCAGCATTAACCAGGAGGGACACGGGTCCAACAAACATGTGGTCGCGTTCAATCTACCCAGAATCCTGTCCACGTCATCTGGGGTCACAGGATCAAACTCATCCCAGATAACAGTCTCAAGACCTGCCTCCATCACCCTTGCTGGATCTATCCAGTCAGAGTCCAGACCTTCCCGAATCTGAGTGATTTTGTCATGCAGATACTGAACAAAATCCTCGGCTCTTCCCTCCAAGGGGTCCTCCCGCGCTTCCTGGTGGAGCAGGGAGTGGGTCACCCTAAACAGGGCGGCCGGGCGATTATCTGATGACGCAATAAGAGCAGCAAAATGAGTACATTTTGCTGCTTTTATCACCACTAGGTAATTCCTAATATGAGATCTTACCAGTGACCGGTCCGATTCAGAAAGACTAGTCCTCCAACTACTCTCTAGGCGTCTTTTCCGGCGCTTCATCTCCCTCAGCTCCTCGGTGAACCAAGGAGCCAGGTGAGATCGGCACTGGGTCAGAGGCCGCAAAGGCACGACTCGATCCAGAGCTCCAGCGGCCGCCCTATCCCAGGCGGCCACTAGGTCTCCAGTCGAGGCATGAGCCAGAACCTCAGGAATTGGCCTAAGCTCCGTCTGGAACCTGTCAGGTTCCTTCAGGCACCTGGGGTGGTACCATCTTATCGGTTCCGCCTCCCTGCAGTGGGGTGCTGCGGTTCGAAGGTCAAGGTGAAGGAGAGAGTGATCCGACCATGACAAGGGCTCGATGACTATATCCCCTATCTCAAGATCACTCAACCACTGTCCAGAGACAAAAACCAAGTCCAGTGTGTTTCCCCCTGTGTGCGTAGGGTCAGGTCCATGGCCATCATGGAAGCCATGAACTCCCGAGCCACCTCAGACGCCTCACCCACGGACAGCAGGTTGAAATCCCCCATGACCATAAGTCTGGGGGTATCAACCGCCACTGCGGCAATAACATTGAGTAGCTCGGGCAGGGCTGCTGCCACGTGGCAGGGAGCCAGGTACGTGATCAGCAAGCCCATCTGAACCCCATGGCCCCACTTCACAAGGAGGGACTCACAACCGGCCGTCTGAGGAACAGTGGTCTCCCTCGGCCTAAGGCCTTCTCTAATAATAACCACTACTCCCCCGCCCCTCCCCTGTGACCTCGGCTGATGGAATGCGTGGAAGCCTGGTGGGCACATTTCTACCAGAGGGACTCCTCCCTCCTGGCCCAACCAGGTCTCCGTAATACCCGCCAGGTCCGCTCCCCCCTCCTGAACAAGATCACAGATGAGGGGGGCTTTATTTACTATGGACCTGGCATTGCACAACATCAGACGAAGGCCCGGGCCGTGAGGGTCTGTGCAACCTGGAGAACGGGTGGAGCCTTGGGGGCCGGAGCACCCTACCGCTTGGAGACAGCGGATGCGTGCTCCCTTAACATGATATGGCCCCCTGCTCCCGCCATATCTACCCCTCCCACTCACAGTACCGATGGTAAAGACACAGTCTGGACAAGCTCGACCCCCCCCATTGCCCCCGGATCCCTCACCCGCCCCGCCGCGCATCATGGCCGGGCCCGACCCTCCCCTTGGTGGGTTATCCCCCAAACCCACGACCCTAGTTCCAATCCCACCCCCCTCCCCCCTCCCCAAACCCCTTAAAAGATTAGACAAAGACAATTTTAAAAAACTCCGCAATCCCCTCTTTGCGGCATGCCACGTCTCGGGGTTCCAAAGCCTGTCATCGAGGTAGGCCCTCGATAGAGTGGAGGGCCAAGCCTGCGAGAGGGGGGAGTCTCGCAGACCAAGAAGCTCCGCTGCTGAGTACATTTTGATCATAGCGGATAGACATGACCATATCCTGAGGGTCCTTAAAAAGGACAGGAGAGAAGACAGAGAAATGGGGGATGTCAAAAACATATTCACAGGACCAAGTCCACTGTCCCCTCACAACAGAGGACACAGTCCAAATCCACGACGACCACAATCCAAGGGGGAAAATCGATCCAACCACCCTCTCACGGTGATTAGGTCAGCTGGTCCGCCCCCTCTTGTGGTGAGATGGCAGCAATGGAACCAGTGCATACAAACAGCATCCAGGGATCAGGTCCAAAAACCGCCCTCTCACGGCGGTTGGTCCAATGGTCAGGTCCCCACCGCTGGTAAAGTGCATATGTGTGAACACATCCCGGTTCAGCCCTCAGGAGGCCCCGACACCAGGCCACCCTCTCACAGTGGCCAAACTGGTGTCTAGCCCCCTTAGCCGACGGGATGCAGCCATGAACCAACCTCCATTTTCAGCTGGAAATAGTCCTCTCCACAGTCAGGAGATAATGATAGCCAATGATAGCATGGGCAAAGAATTTTGGATACACCATAGAATTGGAGAAATGGCAACAACTTTGGGAAAGAAACTATACATTAACAATGGCAACAGCCTATAAAGAAAACTTGTATAAGACTGACTTCCGCTGGCACCGCCGGCGCTGCTGCAGCTCCTTTGCGAGCTGCTACTCCCGGGATCTGTAAAACTGCCAAAACAGCGTAAATCAGCTGTTTTGGCGGCTGGAACTTCCCCCTCGGGAAAAGAGGGGGGGTGAGTGCTCAGGTGTATAGGGTAGAGCCCCACAGAACCTCCAGGATTAACCCTGCAGGCGCAGAGGGTGAGGGCTCCCCAAACGTCTGGAAAGCAGCTCCAGACTCGGGATTCTGTCTTTGACAGATTAATGCATCGCGACCATCCCTGTGAAACAAGTGATTTCAAGGATTGATTTTCACGCAGGCAGAACAAAACAGGAGAGCTTCTCGCAAGTATTTTTCTTTCTTTAACTCTGATGAATAATGAGTCCTTTCAGATTCGAATGAAAGCTTTAAAGTGATCCAAAATGGTGCTGATTGAGGACGGAAGCTTAAGAGGAAAGTGATTGTTAAAGCTTGTTTGCGCTTGTTAAGGTCGTTATAGCTGTCAGTACTTGGAAGCTTTGCTGAATGAAGTTTGCAGCATAAGAAAAGATGGCAGAAGTAAAGATTTTTGAAGAGAATGGAGGTTTCTCAGCAGATAATTCAACAAGTGTACAAATACTGACAGTGGATTTTGTGGATGCATGGCAAAAATCATTTATGGAAAGACTGGATGAGATCCTTGAGAAGTTTATTACTCAAATTGCTAACAAAGTTGCAATGTTGAAAGAGGAGGAAGAACAAAAAGCGCCTGAGGAACATGGAAAGGATGTTTTTCAATCTATGAATAAACTGATGGGCTTGAAGGAGGTTAATCCGGAGATATGGAGAGAGATCTATCCAGAGGTTTTGACGCAGATGTGAGGAAAAGTGCTGGGAGAAACTTGGATTTTCAAGATATCAAGAAGGATTAGAAATGGAACATTACAATTTCTTTACAAAAATGGACTTTTAATCCTATTTAAAGAGGTGTGTTGCTTAAAAGGAATTACTTTGCGAGCTGCACAGGATTGGAAGATAAAATTACAGTTGAATACACAAAAGTTTGTAAAAATAAAAGATGGTGGAATAAAGCGGAAGAAGAAGGCTCGGAAAAAAACCAGGGGGAAATGGAAGTGGAAGAATTTTATTCCTCTTTGTTAGGCAGGATAACATGGTGAATGATTGTATTGGTATTTAAGATTTTTATTAAGGATATGATTTGTTTGGTTTTAAAAAAAAAATTATTTACTTATGACTGGGTGTTTCAACTGTTATAAAAACGGATTTTTAAAAAAGAAATTTTCTTTTGGATGTTAAATGACTGGATGTTTCAACTGTTATATAAACGTGAACAAGGATATGATCTCTTTGGTTATGATTGGATGGATTATTTCTAAAAATTATTTTAAGTAATGGATTAAATGAGAAATTTTTTTGGGATGTTAAATTTAAGGCTATAGATTTCTCAATATATTTTCAAGGGCTTTAAATTGTTTGTTTATTGTTGAATTAATTGGGATTAACTACCTTTAAGCAAGAAAAGTTATATTTTGTTTTGAACAAGGAGAGTTAAAGTACAAGTGATAGATAAATCTATAGATAGTTAGTTTGTGGGGTTTTTTCATTAAGGTTTGTTAAATATTTTTACCCTGTACTTGTTCTGGGAAGTCTGGGGAGGGGGTTGGGGGTTGGGATGAGAGGGGGGAAGGGAGGGGGGGAAATATATATATATATATATATATATATATATATATATATATATGTGTGTGTGTGTGTGTGTGTGTGTGTGTGTGTGTGTGTGTGTGATTGATTTTTTGTTTAAGATGTATGTTGACTATGAAATAAAAGTTAAAAAAAAAAAAGAAAAGAAAACTTGTATAAGATGTTTTATAGATGGCTGTCAGGTGAAATGTCTAACTTGCTTGTATATCTATTCCATACTACCCTGCATGGGTTAACCCAACCACACAACCCATTATCCCCATAGCCCCACCTTACCTCAAAGCTCCTCCCTCTGAGTACAAAAGGCCTCTCCCACATGGTCATCCAGCAGTTCCAGTTCCACATCTGTAAGGAAAGGACATAGGTCAGATACAGATGTAAAAGTAAGCTAATTATATATTTGAATATTTAATAAATAAGCTATTAGAAATACTACATTGTGTCTGGAGTTATTTGGGCTAGATCCATCAACCTAACAGAATGGTAGCAGAGGATGGTTGCCCATAACTCTGAATAATGTCTGAACAAGCTGCTTATTCTGCAAAGAAGAACAGAATAAACACCAGAGCTTTCACTAGGCAAATGGCTGCACAACTGACACCCGGAGGTGCCACACCAAGAGCCACCCCAACTGAGAGTGAGCAGGACATCGATCTGGACTCACTACCCAGGAACGAGAGACAACATGAAACAGCAAGTGATCACCAAAGGGACGCATCGCAAGAAAGAAATGAACTCAGGCTAGCCATATTAAAAATGATGGAAATGCCTGCCAGCAACGAAGAGCTCATCGCGAACCTCCAAAGTCTTCTAGAGAACCGTGGAGCAGCGATGGAAGCCCAGGAACAAATCCAGGAGACCACAACTCCGGTAAGAGAGGGGCCCTTCCAATCAGGCACACCGGACCTAGCCGAATCCATTTTTTCCCGGTGGCCATCTTTGAATGGCCAGCAACCAATGGGAAGCCTGGATTCAAACCCATTGGCACGAACCAATACGAACCCCAAAGTAAACGAAGACTACTACAAAAATAATAATGAAGAAAGAATTCAAAAATCCAGGAGCTCGCCTACCGAGCTCGAGATAGAAAAAGCCATAGAGACTCTTGTGGCAGCATTCGGCTCCGCTTTCAAGCCTCCCGCGCCAGCTTCAAATCGCGAAGAAACCTCAGCGATTCGGAACACTACCAGGGCGACCCAAGGCACCGAAACACTGACCCTGTTCCACTCGAGGGAGGCAATACTTGACAGCAACGAGCACCGACCAACAGCGAACACACCAATCCCACGACGAACCTTGAATGCACCGCTCTACCCACCATCAGCGCGAGACCCGAAAGAAAAAGACCAAGCCAGGCACTCACCTACCCTGCAACCTCCACCGGGCTTCCCAGCCTGCTCTGCGATCGACGCCTGTGGATTGGAACTGGCCACCACCTCTGCCGAGCTGCTGAACTTCTGGAGGCCTCACCCAGCGACCACGAGGATTCCAGGCCTGCCGCCGAAGTCCTGCGAGGAACCAGACGTCCAGGAACAGCTCCAGATGTCCAGCGCACGATCCAGATGCTCCAGGGGTGAGTCCGATCTCCCCCTGGCAGGCCTGGGCCTAGACCCAGGAGCCGCGGCTGCAAACTCCTCACCCGGCGACTTCCAGCAGCAAATGAGCTTCACGCATACTCAGTCTTCACCTGCTGAGAGAGAAGAAAAAAAGGTGACTGCCTGTTTTTTTAACCTAACCTCAAGCATACCAATACCCTACTGTGAATTCACTTACATCCAGGACCATGGACAACTACCCTCTGTTAGTAATAATTCACACAATTCTGGGACATTGCCAATTAATTTTCCTAAGCTCCAAATAGATGGGAAAAATCTTTTAGAGTGGAGCCAACAATTACAAATAATATTTGTGAGAGAAAATGTACTTTTTCTAATTTCCAAACCACCCAAGAAACCTTGGTCATTTGAAATTGATTGTATTCACCACAAGGCATTTTGTTTATTGTTAACTAGAATTTCACCTGCAATGTACCATAGCATAGGTAATCAATTGACGGTATACGAGGTTATGCAAAAACTTTATGGTCTTTTCTACAGCAGGAGTAGAGCCACCCAGAATGTTTTTCCTGCGGCTCCAGGAACCACTTAAAAAGATATTGCCCCAGAAATAACAGGGACAGGGGGTACAGTGAAGGTAGAGAGAGACCCGAATCAGGAAGGAGGTATTTTTATTTTATTTATTTATTTATTTATTTATTTATTTATTTATTTATTTATTAGATTTCTATACTGCCCTACTCCCGAAGGACTCAGGGCGGTGCACAGCCAAACAATAAAAACACATACAATACAAAATTTAAAAAATAGAATAAAATCAGATTAAATAATTTTGGCCCCGACAAATTTAAAACCCCAAACTTTTAAAACCAATTTAAAATTAAATATATAAAATACTAAAAGATATTTAAAATTTTAAAAATCTTTTATAAAAGAGGGGGAAAATTAGGCCAGGCCAGCCTGGTGAAATAGTAAGGTCTTTAAGGCGCAGCGGAAGGTGCGCAGATTCAGGATCCTCCGTATCTCTGGGGGGAGCTCATTCCAGATAGTAGGTGCCCCCACAGAGAAGGCTCTTCCCCTGGGGGCCGCCAGTCGGCATTGTTTGGCTGACGGCACCCGGAGGAGTCCCTCTCTATGGGAGCGTACCGGCCGGTGGGAGGCTATTGGTGGTAGTAGGCGGTCCCGCAAGTACCCGGGTCCTAAGCCATGGAGCGCTTTAAAGGTGGTAACCAGAACCTTGAAGCGCACCCGGAAGACCACCGGGAGCCAGTGCAGCTCGCGCAGGAGGGGTGTTACATGGGAACGCCATGTCGCTCCCATCACCACCCGCGCGGCCGCACTCTGCGCCAGTTGGAGCCTCCGGGTACTCCTCAAGGGGAGCCCCATGTAGAGAGCATTGCAAAAGTCCAGGCGAGAGGTGACAAGGGCATGAGTGACCGTGCTTAACGAGTCCCAATCCAGAAAGGGACGCAACTGGCGAATCAGGCGAACCTGATGAAAAATCCTCCTGGTCACGGCCGTCAAGTGCTCTTCTAAAGACAGCCGTGAATCCAGGAGGACGCCCAAGTTGCGAGCCCTCTCCGTGGGGGCCAATGATTCGCCCCCAATAGTCAGTGATGGCGTCAACTGACTATATCGGGATGTCGGAAACCACAGCCACTCGGTCTTGGATGGGTTGAGCCTGAGCCTGTTCCTCCCCATCCAGATCCGTACGGCCTCCAGGCACCGGGACATCACTTCAAGGGCATCGTTGGGGTGATCCAGGGTGGAGATGTACAGCTGGGTGTCGTCAGCGTACTGATGGTACTCCACCCCGAAACCACGGATGATCTTGCCCAGCGGCTTCACATAAATGTTGAACAGGAGAGGCGAGAGGACCGACCCTTGCAGCACCCCACATATGAGGGGCCTCGGGGTCGATCTCTGTCCCCCTGTCAACACAGACTGCGACCGGTCAGAGAGAAAGGAGGAGAACCACTGCAACACAGTGCCTCCCACCCCCAACTCTTCCAACCAGTGCAGCATGATACCATGGTCGATGGTATCAAAAGCCGCTGAGAGATCTAACAGGACCAGGACAGAGGAGCACCCCCTGTCCCGAGCCCTCCAGAGATCATCAACCAACGCGACCAATGCCGTTTCCGTGCTGTACCCGGGCCTGAAGCCCGACTGGAACGGATCCAGATACGTCGTTTCATCCAGGTGCTGGGGGAGCTGTTGCGCGACCACACTCTCAACAACCTTCGCAACAAAGCGAAGGTTGGAGACCGGACAATAATTTACCAACACTGCCAGGTCCAGGAAAGGCTTCTTGAGGAGAGGCCTCACCACCGCCTCTTTCAAGGCGGCGGGAAAGTCACCCTCACTCAGCGAAGCGTTTATAATCCCCTGGAGCCAGCCTCGTGTCACTTCCCGGGAAGCCAGTACTAACCAGGAAGGACACGGGTCCAATAAACAAGTGGTCGCGTTCAGTCTACCCAGAATCCTGTCCACGTCCTCAGGGGTCACAGGATCAAACTCATCCCAGATAACATTCTCAAGACCTGCCCCTGTCTCTCCCCCTGAGACTACCCAGTCAGAGTCCAAATCTTTCCGAATCTGAGTGATTTTGTCATACAGATACTGAACAAAATCCTCGGCTCTACCCTCCAAGGGGTCCTCCCGCGCTTCCTGGTGGAGCAGGGAGCGGGTCACCCTAAAGAGGGCGGCCGGGCGATTATCTGATGACGCAATAAGAGCAGCAAAATAACTACATTTCGCTGCTTTTATCGCCACTAAGTAATTCCTAATGTGGGATCTTACTAGTGTCCGGTCAGATTCAGAAAGACTGGCCCTCCAACTACCAGGGGAGACTCTCACCGGACTGCAGGCCCTTCAAAGAACGAGGACATGGGTGGTCCCCTAACCCCAGACGAGCTAGCAAGCATAGAGACAGCTCCCGGGACAGCAACACAGGATCTATATACGGCTTTAGATACGGGGAACCAACCCTTAGCCAAAAGGAAAGACAGAATATATGGCTCATAGACTCAGGGGCCACCAACCACACAACATATAACGAAAAATTATTCATCTCCTTCATTGAAATGAATTTTGTGATAAAGGTGGCCAACCAAAGCAGCGCCAGAGTTATGGGAAAGGGAAACATACACATCTCAGGAATAGGGGAAATAGAGGGGGTATTATTTGTACCAGAGATTCCATATAATGTATTAGCCACCACAAGACTAACCCAAGACACAGACACTGAGGTATTATTCAAGGGAGGCAGGGCGTACATATCCAGCAAAGGGGAAAACGTTGGGGAAATAACAATACATGGTGGGCTACCATATTTCATACCAAGCGAGAATGATCAGAGGTGCGTAAACATAAACACTGCTAATTAGGGAACAGGAAATAGAGAAGCAGAGGGGGTCAACCAGGAAACCACCAAATGTAAATCACCTGGTAGAGACACAATATACATAGGAAAGCCCATTCACGACAATTGTGCTCACCTCCTACATAGAAGACTAGGCCACATAGGATTTCCAGTTGTTAAGAAAATGTTAGAGTGTACCGAGGGCTTAAAAGTAAAAAATTGTGAAAACTATCTTGAGTGTTCTGTCTGTAAGTGTTCAAAGATCAAAGTCAAGCCAAGGCCAAAGAAATCAGGGCGAATCACTGACTCCACCTTTCAATTAGTACACATGGACCTGGTAGGCCCAATGAAGCCATCCATCAGGTACAGGGAGAGGTTTTTTCTGACCATTGTGGATGATTATAGCCGCTATGGTTTTGTGTATACACTTAGACACAAGAATGAGGCATTCCAAAGGTTCAAGGAATTCTATAAGAGGGTGGAGTTCCAACATAACACTAAGGTCAAACAGATAATGATGGACCGCAGTTCTGTATTCATGGCCAGAGACTTTTCAAAGTGGCTGAAAGAACGTGGCATAGTACACTTCACCTCTTCACCTTTTTCTGCCTTCCAAAATGGAGTGGTAGAGCATAAAAACGGAGTGCTTCAAACCATGATGAGGTGTGCCCTAGAGCAGTGGTCCCCAACCCCCGGTCCGCGGACCGGTGCCGGGCCGTGGAGTACCTGGCACCGGGCCGCGCAGCGGCCGGGGGACATAAACGCTGCAGCGCAAAGGCTCCTGGGCCGTGCGCAAAAGCTCCTGGGCCGTGCCCCCACCCCTGCGCGCGCTCAGCGGGCCGCGGCGATAAAAAGGTTGGGGACCACTGCCCTAGAGGATGCAGGAATGAGTCAAGCGTTCTGTTCAGAGGCACTACACTATTCAAACTACACATTGAACAGACTTTGGTCTAGCTCAATAGATAAGACCCCATATGAAATAATGCATAAGAGGAAGCCTAATCTAGCCCACCTGCATGTATTTGGTGTCCCAGCAGACGTTCACATACCCAAACAATTAAGGAGGAAGGGAGAAAAGATCTCCAAGAGACTGAGATTCATGGGGTATGAGCCGGGGACAAAAGGCTTCAGATTTATAGACAGCAACAATAAATTTATAGTGTCACAGTCAGCGGATTTCCATGAACATTCTAACTGGTCAAAACTACACTCCAATGACATTTTCCTTGGTGGAAATAAACACGAACACAAACTAGAGGAAGTAGACCAGGCCACTGAAAGAACGACAGAAACCAGAGCACACAAACCCAAGCACCACGAACTCAAGGCTGAGGAATGGAAGGAAGGGCACCCCACACTAAGTTTGGACAGTCTCACAGACAAAGAAGCCCAGTGCCTACATGAGACGAATACGCCACCTGACAGACCAGTCAGGACAAACAGAAACAAAACGCCAAAAAGATTTGAGGACTACGTCATGTCCATGCAAACCAACTACACCACACCCAGCTCCTATGAAGAAATACTCAATCTTCCCCAAGAAGAAAGAGAAAAATGGGAACAAGCCATGGAAAAGGAGATGGAGAGCCTCAAAGACCTACAAGTATACACACCAGCCAAAATACCGGAAAATAAAAAACCAATCGGAACCAAGTGGGTATACAGGATCAAAACACTTGAAGACAACAAAGTACTATTCAAAGCAAGACTGGTTGAGCAAGGCTTCGCTCAAAAATACCCAGAGGACTATACAGACACCTACTCGCCCACGGTTAGGCCCGACAGTGTCAAGAGCGCCCTAGTGATAGCCACAATCCTAGGGCTGGAAGTATTCCAATTTGATGTACAAACCGCTTACCTACATGCTGAATTAGACAAAGAAATCTATGTCAAGGCTCCACCCGGATTTAATGAAGGAAAGGACAGCACATGGCTCCTGAACAAAAGTTTATATGGCCTCAAACAATCCGGCAAAAGGTGGTATGACTGTTTGGCCAAGGCCCTCAAATCTATGGGCTATACAGCCACCTCAGCTGACAAATGTTTCTTTACAAAAAGAGAAGAGGACTCCATTGAAGGTGTCCTCGTCTACGTGGATGACATATTGTACATAGGGAGACAAAAATCGAAATGTGATATATTTGCCACTGAACTAAGAAAACACTTTTCATTGAAATCACTGGGAACAATAGACAAGTACTTAGGACTCCAGGTAACCAAAACAGACAAAGGTTTCCGACTCTCCCAAAAAGAAAAAATCACAGAACTACTGCAAAAGTGCAACATGTCAGAAGCCAAACCCAGTGAAACTCCCATGCAACCAGACTTCTTAAAAAACTTGTATAACGATACGGAACCTTTCACAGATAACAGATTGTACAGGTCCACCATAGGCTCGCTACTATACATAGCCAATTGGACAAGGCCGGACATTGCCTTAGCAGTCAACCTATTATCCAGGCACGTCAGCCAACCTTCAACCTTCCACTGGAACGCCATTAAAAGAATACTCAGATATTTAAAATACAGTATTGATGCCCACTTGTGCCTTGAACCCAACCCATCTACAAAACCAAAACTGTCTTGTTACGCAGATGCCGATTGGGCGGGAGACATCAAGAGCAGGAAGAGCACTTCTGGTTACATCTTCTTCCTTAATGACAGCCCGATACATTGGTACACAGGCAAACAAAAACTAGTAGCAACCTCCACCACTGAGGCAGAATTTGTTTGTATGTCTAAAGCTGCCAATAACCTAATTTGGTTCGATGATTTACTCAACGACATCTGGACAGAACCGTCATACCCCATAATCATTCACGAGGACAATAAGGCAGCCATCGAGATATCAAAAGCCGACGCCGTAGGTCAAAGGTCACGACACATAGACATAAAGTATAAGCATGTTAGGCAATTCTCAGAGATCGGGTTCATTAAAGCTATACATTGTGACACAGAGGAGCAAACAGCAGACATACTCACAAAACCGTTGCCACACAAACAGCACGCATATCTCATGTCAAAAGTATGTGTATATATGTAATTTGCATGTGTATTTGTATGTAGATATATATGTCTATATGGGTATCGTAAATATGTCACCAGTTAGACATTTAGAGGGGGTTTTGTCAGGTGAAATGTCTAACTTGCTTGTATATCTATTCCATACCACCCTGCAAGGGTTAACCCAACTACACAACCCATTATCCCCATAGCCCCACCTTACCTCAAAGTTCCTCCCTCTGAGTACAAAAGGCTGCTCCCACGTGGTCATCCAGCAGTTCCAGTTCCACATCTGTAAGGAAAGGACATAGGTCAGATACAGATGTAAAAGTAAGCTAATTCTATATTTGAATATTTAATAAATAAGCTATTAGAAATACTACATTGTGTCTGGAGTTATTTGGGCTAGATCCATCAACCTAACAATGGCATATGCCACCAGAAAGATTAGCTAAGATGTTTAAAGATAAATCAGCTAAGTGTTGGACATGTCACCAGTTGCCGGGATCATACTATCATATGTGGTGGTTGTGTAAAGAAGCAAAACAATATTGGGTGAAAATACAAACATGGTTAGAGGGAATGTTGCAGCAACATATAGAGTTAAAACCAGAGATATTCTTATTGGGAATTTTACCAGAGAATTATAGTAAAGAAGATACATATTTGATTATTCATATAATAACAGCAGCTAGAATTGTATTTGCACAAAACTGGAAAGCAGATAAAATCCCGTTGGAAGGAGAAATTATGAAGAAAATTTTAGAATGTGCAGAAATGAAAAGATTAACATTGAGAATAAAAGATAAAGAGGAGTCGATGTATTTCAAGACATGGGAAAATCAAATCAAGAACAATATGAGAGTAATAATAAATGCACTTGAGTACTATGAAGCACATCCGGAGAAACAAGCTTCGCTGATTTTCCTCGATGCCCAAAAAGCATTCGACAACTTAAATTGGAAATTTTTAAAAGGGCAATTAGAGACTATGCAATTTGGATCAAACCTTGAAAAAATTATAGGACAAATATACACAAAGCAAAGAGCAAAAGTAATACTAAATGACGACATGACAGATCAATTCGATATAACAAAAGGGGTTAGGCAGGGCTGTCCACTTTCTCCACTATTGTATATCTTAACATTGGAGATTTTGCTAAAAAAAATCAAAGAAGTTCAAGAAATTAAGGGGTTAAAAATAAGAAGAGAGGAATACAAGGTTCAGGCTTTTGCCAATGACCTTGTATTTATAACTGAAGAGCCATTGGAAGTAGCGCCAAAGCTGTTTAAGAAAATAGAGGAATTTGGAGAGTTGGCCGGTTTAAAAATAAATAGAAATAAATTGAAATTAATAGTTAAAAATCTTACAAAAATTCAGGAGACAGAATTGGAGAACAGTATACAAATCCAAACAACAAAGAAAATAAAATATTTAGGGATCTGGCTGTCACCAAGAACCTCATCAATAAAAGAAAATAACTATGACAAATTAATAACACAGATAAAAAAAGATTTGGATAATGGGAAAAACCTACAAATATCATTACTGGGAAGAATCTCCACTATTAAAATGAATGTCTTACCAAAGCTGCTGTATCTGTTTCAGGTTGTCCCAATAAAATTAGAGAAAAACTTCTTTGAAACTTTAAATAAGATGACTTCTAAATTCATTTGGCAGGGGAAACGCCCACGAATAAAACTTAAACTACTTCAGGACACTAAGGAGAGGGGAGGAACAGCACTCCCAGATTGGGAACTTTATTATCACGCGGCGGTGCTAGTATGGGTCAAAGACTGGATGGAGCTGGAAAACAGCAGAATACTAACAATTGAAGGGCATGACCTACAAGTGGGCTGGCACTCCTTTCTATGGGATGAAAAATATAAAACCCATATCTATTTTAAGAGACATACAATTAGGAATCCATTACTATTAATCTGGCTTAAAATTAAAAAGCAACAATATACAAAAATACCGATCTGGCTCTCACCATCAGAAGCGATAAGACACCCAAATTTAACAGAACCTAAAAATATAATTAGATACAAAGACTTAATTGACCATCAAGGGAAAATGAAAACTAAACAACAATTGGAAGCAGATCTAAATAGAGAAATTGATTGGTGGTCCTTCTCACAGATTCAATCCAAACATAAGGAATATATAAAAACATATGAAATTTACAAAGAAAAACAAGAACTAGACAAAATTATATTAGACTCAGAAGAGAAATTGATTAGTAAAATCTATAAATTTTTGTTGAGGTATAAGATGGAGGAGGAAACAGTTAAGAATACAATGATTAAATGGATGCAAAATTTTACATATGCAATAGATTTGGAGAAATGGGAAGAGCTTTGGCAATTGAATAGGAAAGTAACATTAACGGTGGCATACAAGGAAAATCAGCTGAAGATGTTTTACAGGTGGCATATGTCACCCACAAGATTGGCTAAAATTCATCCGAAAAACAGTCCTCTATGTTGGAAATGTAAAAACTCACAAGGTACTTTTTATCATCTATGGTGGACGTGCCCGGCGGCAAAGAAATTTTGGTCCAATATCAAGAAATGGCTGGAACAAATTACTAATCTCCAAATAGATAAGAAGACAGAAACCTTTTTGTTGGGAGTATTTACAAAAACATACCCTAAAGATATTAAATATTTGTTGATACATATTCTAACTGCAGCGCGGATAACCTATGCCAAAAATTGGAAACAGGAAAAGACCCCAACAAAAGAAGAAGTAATGGATAAAATTATCCAATGTGCTGAAATGGATAGGTTAACAAAAGAGCTTAAGGAAAAAGAAGAGACAGAGTACTATAAAATATGGGATAAATGGTACCAATGGTATAATGTCACTATTGAAGAAATACAATTAGAAGAAAGATAGAATAGAAATGTAAATATATATACAACTAACTCCACATGGGCGGATTAATTTATAGAGGGAATTTTAAAGAGAAAGATATAATCTCATTATGTATTGTATATATTAATAAGGGGGGAATTCTTAGGGGATAAAATGAGGGGGGGAGAAATGGAAAAGAAAATTATTAGAGTAAGATTAAGGGGAATAACCACAACTGTATTAATTGGAAAACTAATACGAAACAAATGCTTCAAAAGTTTAACTTACTTATACGTTGTTTGTTGTGTAAATGTTTTTATATGTGTTTTATATGTGTTTTATATGTGTTTTAATAAAGTTTATATTTTTAAAATAAAATAAAATAAAAAAAAGATAAAGAGGAGTCGATGTATTTCAAGACATGGGATAAATTTTATGATTGGTTAGAATGGAAATATGAATAAGGATATAGAGATAAAATAGATAGAGAATAGATGGAAGAAAACAATTAGAAAAATAGATACCCAGATGATGTCAACTAAAAGGAGAAAGGGGGGGGGGGTTAAAAGGGAAAAAAGTGAGATATTATAAAAATGTACGCACATGATGAAATAAAAATAAATAATAATTGAATAAGAAATTGAAATGAGAATAAAGATCATTAGAAAATCGGGCTGCTTGAATACCACTTTAGATTGAACTGAAAAGGGAAACAACAGGAGAGAGGGGAAGGAGTAGAGAGAGAGGAAGGGAGAAGAGAGGAGAGGAGAAAGAAGAAAAGGAAAAGGAGAGGAAGAAAAGGGAGGGGAAAGAGGAGCAGAGGAGAAAGTTAGAAGGAGGGAAGAAGAGAGGAGTGGAAGAAGAGAAAGGGAAGTAGGAAAGAGAAGGAGAGGAAGAATGAAGGAAGTAGGAGGAGAAAGAGGAAGGAAGAGAAGGGGAGGAGAAGAAGAAAGGTTGGAGTAAAGGTAAAGGGTAAAAGAGCAGTCCCGACAAAGTAAAAATGAAAGTTAAAAGAAATAATGAATGAAAAATGATGGAAATGACTGTACATGTAAATGTGTTATGAGAAATAAAAATAAAAAACTTTTTTTAAAAAATGAAACGTCTACAGGGAAACCACCCAGCTCAGAGAGCACCCAGGACCCCACAAGAAGCATCTTGTAAGCTGACCAGCCCGAAGGAGCCCCACCCAGCCCCCCTACCCCATTAACCACTGGCAGTGCAAACTCACCGGATTGGTGACCGTGGTCTCAACCACCAAAGCCAAGAGGACAGCCGAGATTAATCAAAGCTGCTTCATGGCCATCTTTGTCCACAGAATTAGAGGCAGGGGCCATTGAGCTGAGAACCTGCCGAGTTGTCTACGCTCCGTCGCTGGACTTTGACTTCTGCTTTGCTGTAACAGGGTATTGTGGACACATCTGGATTGTTAGCATGAGGCCGAGCAACGGCATTCAGTCTCTGGTCAATGATTAGCCACTTGGAAGGACATCCCGCTGGACTCCAAACCTTCTTCAGAAGTTATCAGGCGAAGAGATAGCCAGATGTTTGCTTTGGAGATCTGCTTCTGTACTTTCTCACTGCCGCATGAAGCTTTGATTCACCTACTACCTACCTACCTACCTACCTACCTATCATGTTATTCCCTTTGAGGACAAAGAAGAAGGAATCAAAGAAATGCAAGGCAGGAGAGGATCCTTATAGAACCATAGAATAACAGAGCTGGAAGGGACCTCGGAGGTCTTCTAGTCCAACCCCCTGCTTTAGCAGGAGACTCTTACAGAATCATAGAAGGACAGAGTTGGAAGGGACCTTGGAGATCTTCTAGTCCAACCCCCTGCTCAAGCAAGATATGCTTACAGAATCATAGAAGGACAGAGTTAGAAGGTACCCCAGAGGTCTTCTAGTCCAACCCCCTGCCTGAGCAGGAGACTCTTACAGAATTAGAGAGTTGGAAGGGACCTCGGAGGTCATCTAGTCCAGCCCCCTCCTCAAACAGGAGACCCTTACAGAAATCATAGGACAGAGTTGGAAGGGACCTCAGAGGTCTTCTAGTCTGTAAGACCTCTGCGGTCCCTTCCAACTCTGTGATTCTATGATCCTGTAAGGGTCTCCTCCTTGAGCAGGGGGCTGGACTAGATGAATTCCGAGCTCCTTTCCAACTCTACTCTGAATTTTGAATTTGATTAATTATTCTGACTTTATGACCATGCTGTTCAGTTGCACTTCTGGCAAACCATGGTTGCTTCCGCCATGTCTACAGGACCTCTTCATAAACTGCGTTATGTTCTTGAAGGTCCTTTTTTTTTTTTTTGAGATTCTCCTGAACTTCATCCGATCCTAACCTTCTGGTTTTTGCCATCTTCTCAAGGAAGTTGTGGCTTCTTCAAATATTGGTTTGGCCTTTCGGTTCTCATTCCTGACCAAGATAAGAGCCAACTGTTACATACGGACGTAAGTAGGAATTTACATGACCGCTGTGGATTGGATGAAATTCGCGGTGGGAAAAATGAAATGCTGTCAGTGGCCGGCCGGCAAGCCGGGGAGGGTTTAAAAGGCGAGCTGCGGCTGTCGCGCCGGCAGTTCTGTACGATGACCAGCTGAATAAATATACTAGAAAGGTTCTGGAGTCCTGTCTCTTCCTTCCCACGCTTCGAACTTAACACTGGCGACGAAGGTGGGATGCAAGGAAGACTGAGGACAAAGAACTGACCATCACCTTGTGGCACCGCGGCCATAACTCAGCAGGACGCTGCATTGGCCAACTGGACAATGGCTGCCAACCCATCGCAAGCACCCGCCGTCTTTGATCCAAAATCAGAGGAGTGGCACGCATACATGTGCCAATTTCGGATGTACATGGAGGCGAACAACTATCAGGATCTCCCCGATAACCGAAAGCGAGCTCTATTCCTCACGTACTGCGGAACTAAGGTATTCAAGATGGCCCAGACTCTCGTTTCGCCGGCCGACATAGAGTCCATCTCCTGGATGACCCTACAGAACACGCTTTGTGACCATTACGCACCAGCAGCAACACCAATGGTTAGCAGGAACGAATTCTATCGCCTGCGCCAGAGAGAAGGGGAAACCATCAATGAATTTGTGGCTAACTTAAGAGAAATAGCAGCCAAGTGCAAATTCATCAACCCAGAGGAGATGGTGAAAGACCGCATCATCCTGGGGATGAGAGACCTGAACCTCCAAAGAAAGTTTTTGGTGAGGTGGGGAGCAACCTTTAAAGATGCCGTGGAGGAAGCCCGAACCGCAGAATCCTCCGATAACTCTGCCGCTGACATCCGCAGGACTAGTGGGGTTCACCATGCCCAGAGGGACAGCGAGGACCTGACTGAGTACACCGAAGACGAGGATGAGGGAGACCTGGGGGAGGCCGTCCATCGAATTCATCCAGACTGATGGGTAAGCCCCCGGGACATTGACCACGACGCACCTCGCTGCGCGGGGTGCATGGGGTTTCACACCCAAGCGGCGTGCAGGTTCAAAGAAACAATCTGCCGATGTTGCCAAAGGAAAGGGCATATCGCAGAAGCCTGCAGAGCCACCCAACCCATCCCTGCCCAGCCGAGGCCATGACTGGAGACCCGAAAGCCAGGGAAACTGAAGGACAGGCGCCAGGACGAAAGATTTCCGGAGTGCAGAGGCATCAACCAGACCACCGTGGGACACTCTGATGCATGCAATGGGGGCAAATTCCACGTAACGCTCACCATAGAAGGAAGCGATTGCAACATGGAACTGGACACAGGCTCATTCTTCACAATCATTTCCTGGGCAACCCTGAAGTGGCTCAACCCAAAATTTCCCTGAAAAAAACTGAGGCCTCAACAGATACAGCTGAACGACTATCAGAGCAACTCCATCAGCGTCCTGAGAAGAGCAGAGGTCAGAGTCCAATTCAAGGAATTCAACTGCCATCTTACATTAACAGTAGTCGAAAGTGATCGGCCCACGCTGTTGGGGGTGGAGTGATTCAAACCACTGGGCCTGAACATCACGGGTCTACACAGGATCAAGGGAGGTGAATTGGATGAACTACTAGCCGAATTTCGGGACGTGTTTGATGGAAGCCTAGGTAAATATACGGGAAAACCCATATCCTTCATCCTAGACCCCAGGGTAACCCCAGTAAGGCTTAAACATCGACGGGTGCCATTTTCTCTAAGGCCCAAGGTAGATGAACAATTAGATAAGTTAATTGCTCAAGAAATACTCGAGCCAATAGTTCATGCCACGTGGGAGACCCCAATCGTGACCACAATAAAACCGGATGGGTCTATCAGGATATGTGCAGATTACAAATGCACGCTTAATAAAGCATTGCAGCAGAGCGCATATCCAGTACCCGTGGTACAACACCTCCTGCATTCACTAGGAAACGGCAAGGTTTTCGCTAAATTAGACCTTGCCCAGGCATATCAGCAACTGCCAGTGGATGCCGCCACACTTGAAGCCCAGACCATTGTGACGCACAGGGGAGCATTCAAATGCAACCAGCTGCAATTTGGCGTGAGTGTGGCCCCCAGACTTTTTCAAAGTCTCATGGAACGACTCCTGCAAGGCATTCCCAGAGTCGTCCCATAATTTGACGATGTGCTAATCTCCGGGAAAACAATGGAGCGACTCATGAGCCGAGTAAGGGAAACATTATGTTGTGACTCCGACCCCCGAGCCTGTCCTAACAGAGGGAGAGGACTCAGAAGGTGAAGGAGAGGATTTGGCAAGGCCTCCCTCTCCAGGACCCTCCTCTCTGGCAATGCCTCAGGTTTCCTTCGAAGGCCAAGAGATATGCCAGGAGCAAGACACTTCGGAGCAGCCGCAGATAGAGAGCGAGGGGGATGAGTTTTGGCTGGATCCCAGACAGCATCGGAAGGATAAACGCGCGCAGCAGAGAAAGAGGCGTGGGCAGGCCAGAGATTGAGCTGAGTCACTGGACCACACCCCACAAGGGATAAAAGGGGGTGTGTCGGCTATTCAGGCCTTGTGACGGACAAATTGAAAAGCTCGGAAGTCATATCATGTTTCTAGATCCCTGTTAGAATCTCTTTTTGGATTTCTTCGGACTGGACTTTGACAATTCTTTGCTTTGAGGAATTAATTTGGTATATCAGACTGAGGAGAAAAAACCTCTCTTAGTGAGTAAAATCTCTTGGCAGGCAGTTCATGGTTCGCTGCCAAGACTGTTATCTTAAAGGAATTCCTGACTGTTTGATTCATTAACTCCTGGCTATCTGTTTGTGTGTGTGCATGCGACGGGGACAGAACACATTAAGGAGATTTCAAGCAAAGGGACTCAAAGTCAAAAAAGAGAAATGTAAAATTGGGGCAGAACAAATTGAGTTCTTGGGCTACCTAATTGATGGGAATGGCATACACCCCCCAGATAGCAAAATAAAGGCAATCAAAGAAGCACCCAAACCAAAAAACAAAGCAGAGTTGCAGGCGTTTTTGGGGTTACTGAACTTTTTTTAAAAAAGTTTTTCTTTATTTTTTACACATACACACACACAAACATACAATGTATTTTTGCTGATCAGAGTATTTGGCCGGTTAACAAATTTAAACAATTTTTAATCTTTACAACTAAAATTACGGTTTCTATACCTCCTTTTTGCCATAGTGTTCATGGCGTTACTGAACTTTTATGGAATTTTTTTTTTTTTTTTATTGAAAAGTTTTACAAAAAAGAAATACAGAAATTTCCCCCCCCCCCCCATGTTCCCTCCAACACATCTCCAACATTTAGCTTGTAAGTTCAAGTACATACATGATAATTTTTTAGGATCTAAGTGCCATCTATAAAACATTTTATAAAAATTCTCTCTCAAATTTTGTGCTTGCATAAATTTAACATTTCTGACCCAAATCTTTTCCCACGTTTCCATCATCACTGGTTCCTGAAAGTTTTGTGCCCATTTTATCATACAATCCTTAACCAATTCTGTTTCTGAGTCTATTTCCAGTAATGCATTGTACAACCTTTTAATATGCATCTCACTTTGATCTCTAATCTGTTTCACCAAATTTCCTCATTTTGCATAACCCCAATTTTTTGATCCTCCCTCCATCTAGCTTGAAACTGACCATACTGAAACCAAGTATAAATTATCCCTTCTTCTTTTAATTCATCTAGAGATTTCAGTTGCAACTTACCCCTTTCCAAAAGAAGAGGCTCTTTATAGGTAATCACCTCTATTTTTTGCTCTATACTTATATTTTCTATTGCATGTCTGGGATTTGTCCATATAGGTATCTTATAGTTCAGCTTATATTGGTACTTTTTCCAAACCCTCAACAATGCATTTCTGAGTATATGACCCTTAAACACTTTATCCACTTTTTTTTTTCATACAACAAATAAGCATGCCATCCATATAACAAATCATAACCTTCTATGTTTAACATTCTTTCTTCAGTTTATTTATTTATTTATTTATTTATTTATTTATTTATTTATTTATTTTTGTGATCGACAGGTAAACCCCATTACCGTTTTAAAGAGACAGAGACTAAAATAATCCTGGGACAGAGTTTTTATTTATTCACTTTGCAAAGGGCCTTTCTCTCTGGAGGAGAAGAAAGACAAAAAAACAACAGATTACATGAGTTTTTATAGTCTTCAGGAACATCAGAATACACGTCAGAATCCCTTGGGAATCAGTTTCAGATCTTACATAACATCTTATATAACATATGTAGTACATGATTCCACCCTGGAAATTCCCCAATTCCCAACAGAAATACCCCTCAAAAACATCAATTGCATACTTCCTTTAATTAATGAGGGCAAGTTAACCCAAGAGCATATTTCCTGCAAGATAAACATTTTCTCAAAAACACAGGAATTACACACTTCCTTTCTCATGTTCTTAAATGTCAGCTAAATTATATAATCAGGTTATACAAGGTAAAACAAAGCCTTAACATGATTTTAAAATGGCGTAACTCAGGTTATGCTTTTACAGGAATAATTCTTATTTTTCTCACAATCCCCAATTCTTCTCTTTATCAGTTTATTCCTGTAAATTATGAACATCCTGTAACAGTATAGAAATTCCTCTCCATACAATAGGTAATTTGGGCAATGCCATGTTACCACATAAAAACATTAACTTGGAGGGAGCTTGTATCCTTAGACATGGAAAATGTAACCCTTCCTCCAAAATCCGAAACTTCTTGTATGAAGGTGTATAATTACCAAATAGCTCAGTGCATTGCTTATATAAAAATTCCATTCTATTTGTAAGGCCAATGTATTGAGGAACTATCTCATATGTACGGTTGCACTTGGCACACACCATCTTCAAAAGATGACTTAATACATATCTCAGCTTACTCAGTGGTGTCTATTAGGGTTAGTGGTGTTTCTATAAGAGAATAACGGTGCTCGAATTCAGTATGGAAACATAGCTGCTACCATGTTATAGGGTAACTAGGCAACACAGCCAAAATCCCCATTCCTATCCGCACCTGTAGAATAACAAACACTACCACAAAAAACCCCATTATTCCTAGTGAACTAGCTCCTCCAACGTATTGTCCAAAGAGATAAAAGATTATTATCTTACCTCCAATTCATCAATCAATTGAGGAGAACTTACATCCACTGGATACCAAAACATAGATTTACACCAATCAATAATATCTTTCCTCAATACAATCAGAAACACAACAAGAATTATTACTGTTGCAATGTTTTCAGGATCAGACTCAATAAATCATTTAAGAATTAAGAGTTCAAATATATCTCTCTTTATTTACACAAGGCATTCTATATTCACTGAATATTCACAGATAGAAGCAAGGAATGGGTGCGTGCAGCTCCTTATATATACAATGGGTGGAGCTAGATATGGGAGTGGTGAAGTATGAATACATTAAGAAGTGAAGAATAAATTAACCCCTGATATCCCGTTCATATACTATTTACATATTGGAGAATAAGGCATTTACTTGTGACAAATCCCCCTCTAAATGCCGATTCGATATGCTACACCAATTACATTCAGATTCAGAACAATACAAAACATATAACTTAGAAGTCAGGTATTTATGTTGCTTAGATGGCAAAGGTTTTGTTAATATGTCAGCTAATTGTTCTGATGTCTCACAATGCACCGCTTTAATAAATCCATCCTGAGATAACTGTCTCACATGTTTAAATTTTATATCTATATGTCTGGACCTTTGTCCAATGGCATCAGATCTAGATATTTCGATAGCCGCTTTATTATCTTCATGCATGACAAAAGGCAAGGCGGGTTTTTTCCAAATGTCAGAAATTAAGTCATTAAACCATACAAGGTTATTTGCTGCTTTAGATAGACAAACATATTCTGCTTCTGTTGTTGAAGTGGCCACTAAATCTTGTTTGCCAGTGTACCAGTAAACTGGACAACCGTTAAGGAGGAATATATAACCAGATGTACTTTTTCTGCATGAAGTGTCTCCAGCCCAATCCGCATCTGCGTAACATGTGAGGTTTGGCTCCTTGACATTATTAGGCTCTAATATCAAACAAAAATCTAAGGTATTCTTTAAATATCTTAATATCCTTTTGACAGCTTCCCAATGGTACATTGTTGGTTTGCTGACATGTCTGGACAATAAATTGAGGGGTAAAGCGATATCAGGTCTGGTCCAATTGGAAATGTAAAGAAGGGAACCTATGATTGATCTATAGAATGTGTTATCTTTGAACTCAGGGGATGATTCATCTGCATTCCTTAGAAAGTCAGTCTGCATAGGAGTGTCACAGGGTTTGGCATCGCTTAGATTACATTTGTTCAAGAGCTCTATGATCTTATCTCTCTGAGAAAGCTTGAATCCTCTTCTAGTTTTACTAATTTGAACACCAAGATACTTATTTACTTTGCCTAAAGATTTCAGTGAAAAATGTTCATTTAGCTTTGTTACAAATGTTTCTCTTCTTTCTTTATGTTTACCTATGTACAAAATGTCATCCACATAGATCAATACAAATTCTATGTAATCATCACCCTTTTTAACAAAGAAACAGTTATCAGCAGTAGTAGCACAGAAATCCATAGTTTTAAGTACTTTTACTAAACAATCATACCATCGTTTACCAGATTGTTTTAACCCGTATAAACTTTTGTTTAATAACCAAGTCTCATTCTTGTTTGTGTATTGACCGTGAGGTGCTCTTACATATATTTCCTTATCTAATTTTGCGTGTAAATACGCAGTCTGTATGTCATATTGGAATACATCGAGATTGAGTGCTGATGCTACAACTAGGGCTGTTTTGACACTCTCAGTTCTTACTGTGGGGGAGTATGTGTCAGTATAATCCTCGGGATATTTCTGTGCATAACCTTGTGCAACTAATCTAGCCTTGTATAGAGTATTGCCTCCCTCTAAATTTTTAATTTTATATATCCACCTAGTGCCAATAATAGTTTTGTCCTTTGGTGCAATTGCAGGTGTAAATACATCTAATCCTTGTAAACTTTCCATCTCTTTTGTCATTGCTAATTCCCATTTTTCTTTTTCTTTAGGAGGAAGTTTTAACACTTCCTCATATGTATTAGGTGTCGTTGATTCTCCATTCATATGCATTATATAATCCTTGTACTTATTTGGCATTTGATTTCTGGTGTTTCTAATTGTTTTTTCAGGTTTACTATTATTATCATGCAAATATCTTGCTTCCTTTTTTGTTAATGTATCTGTCTTTATTTTGTGTTGACTGTTTGTCCATGTTTTGGTTTTGTTTCTATGTTTGTTGTCATTTTGCTTTTCTATAGTTCTTTTCTCTTGGGGTTTTGTATCTGTGTTGTTGCTTGGGAATATTTCATTAAGATGTATTTTAGACCAGTTGGCCTGTTCATGGAACACAGCTGTTCTGGAAACTATAAATTTGTTATTATTATCAATGAATCTGTATCCTTTTGTACCTGTCTCATATCCCATAAATCTAAGTCTTCTAGACACATTTTCTCCTTTTCTTCTTAATTGTTTAGGTATGTGTACGTCTGCAGTGACTCCAAATATGTGCATGTGTGCTAATTTTGGTTTCCTATTATACATCACTTCATATGGTGTCTTATTTACAATGCTGGACCAAGTTCTATTTTGTGTGTAATTGGAATATTGTAGGGCTTCTGACCAGAATTGTTTGCTTAAGTCAGCATCTTCCAATGTGCATCTAATCATTGTTTGTAATGTTGAGTTCTTTCTCTCTACAATTCCGTTCTGGAATGCAGAAAATGGGCTAGATGTGTAATGTAACATTCCTTTGTCCTTCAGCCATTGGGAGAATTCCTTAGACATGAATTCACATCCCCTATCTGTCATGATTTGTTTTATTTTGATATTGTGTTGTGTTTCTACGCGTTTGTAAAATTCTTTAAATTTCTGAAAAGTTTCATCTTTATGTTTTAATGTGTAAACAAATCCATAACGACTATAATCGTCCACAATGGTTAAGAAGTAACGTTTTTTATAAGTGATTGATGGAGTTAGTGGACCAACCAGGTCCATGTGTACTAAATCAAAAATTTTGTTGGTTGACCTTGTTGATTTTCTAGGCCTGGGACTAGTTTTTAGTTTTGTAGACTTACATACTGAGCATTCCAAATAGTTTTCACAATTTTTTATTTTAACACCTTCTGCGTGTTCAGTCATTTTTTGTACTACAGGAAAACTGGCATGTCCTAACTTCCTATGTAAAACATGAGCAAACTCATCATGAATTGGCTTACCTATTTTTGGTTTTTTCTCATTATGTGCATCCTTGTGATTATGAGCTACTTTACATTCATCATTGTCACTGTTACTAATGTTTCCATTATCTAGTTCAATACAATCTTCCATATTTGAATCAATGTTGTGTAACCATTTCTCCTTTGTTATTAAATAAGGTAGGCCTCCTTTAATCATTACTGTACCTATATCTATTTTATTTTTCTCCAAAGTCGCTTTTCCTTTTGAAAACACAATATTAATATCAGAATCTCTGCTTAGTTTTATGGCACTTAGTATGTTATGAGGTATTTCAGGTATTAGTAATACCCCCTCTATTTTTCCTAGGCCAGGTAAGGTTACATTCCCTCTACCTATTACTTGGACCTTTTCTTGGTTAGCTACCTTTATTACAAATTTATCTTCTACAAATGAAGATAATATACTTTTATTATTAGTGGTATGATTAGTTGCTCCAGAATCAATAAGCCAATTATTGTTCTCAGTTTGCTGTATGTTAGTGTTGTCTTGTTTGTTTAGTCCATTCAGTGAACCAGATTTTCTATCCTTTGAATTATCTCTGCCCCCTCTATGCTCTTTATAATTTGGTGGGCTTCTATATCTATGTCTATCAATGGAAGACTGTCTATAGTTGTATTTATTTCTGTGTTCTGACCTATGTCTTTCTTTTGGAATTTTGGGGCAATCTCTCCTATTGTGTTCCTTGGATCCACAGTTGTGGCATCTAAATGTTTCATGATATCTTTCTTGAAAAGCTACCTTTCTATATGATTTGTGTTCTATGTGGTTGTTAGAGCAACTCCTCCTTGAATTGTCTTCAGCTATTAACTTATTGGATAGACTTTCTATGGATAAGTATCCTAGATTGATTGTGTCTAAATGTGACATATAATTATCCCATGATGGGTCAAGTGAGTTGATGATAACACTTTTCATCGTTTGGTCTGAAATCACCTCCCCCCTTAAATGCAGTTCAGCTCTAATTTTGTTTAAAGATATTAAATGTTCACTTATGGAAACCCCTGGTTTTATCCTAGAAGAAAATAAATCTTTAGACATTCTTGTGGTAGTAGCTACACTATCACTGTGAAATAAATTGAACATGCATTGAATAATTTCTGAGACAGTCAGATTTTGCTTAATGCTGTGATACATTGCAGGAGATACACTAGAAATTAATAAGAAAAATGCTCTATGGTGTAAGCAGTCTAACTTTAGAGTCCAAGGTCTTTTTGGGGGATTAGTGATAAAAAACAGTAAGTTTTCTTTCATAAAGACAACCTGGAGCTGCTGATACCATTCTTGTAAATTAATGCCATCTATTCTCAGCTTTGGGAAGTCACTGGGCAAGTTTCCGACATTATTGGGTCCATTACTTACAACCGGGGGTAGTCCGTGGTCTCGTAAATGCTGGAAATTACAAAACGGCGTGGGAATGCTCGCAACGAGTCTGCACGATCCTTTCAGCAACTCATGTCTTCCTGGACCGTCTGCGTAGTCTTGCGCATGCGCGTTGCTCATTTCATTCCTGGAGTCGTCGTGAGAGGTTCTCGTCGTTGCGGCTCGCTCGCTCTGCTCCTCCTCAGATGAATCGGTCTCCGGCTCTATCTTGGGAGTCCTGACGATGGCGGTTGTTCTTTTTCTTCTCTTGAGAGTGTTGGTGCTTGCATCGATCTGCGGTGTGGGGCGGTATCTGCAGGGCTCTCTGGGTTCAGGCGGCGGTGCTCTCGTCGTCAGGATGGGAGCGGGTAGATTTTGAGGCGTTGGCTTGCTCGCTTGCTTTCTAGTTGATTTTTTGGTAATCTTTAGTTTCGGTCCAAATGCAGCAAAAAGCGTTTTCATTGCTGACTTTATTTGTGTGTCTGTTGAATCACCTTCACTTTCCGATTCTGATCCTTCTGAGGTGTTTGACTTTTCTTTTTCATTTTCATTATCTAGTAATGTCTTTCGCGCCAGAAATTTTGAATCAAGTTTTCTGATTGGCTCTGCTTCGCTCACCCTGGAGGTCTGTTGAAACCAAGATGGCTGCCATTCGAAATTTTGCGCGGGATCACCGTTTTTCTTCTTCACAGCGTTTTTGTTTGTAATCGTATCACTCACTATTTTTGAATCTTTTGGCTTTTCAGTAGCAATGTGCTTCTCTCTCGCTGCTCCGCTGTTTTTCAGCATATCTTGGAGGTTCGCGATGAGGCTTTCATCGTTCTTCTGGCTTTTTAACAGTTTTAATATCTCTGACCTGAGTTCGTTGTTTTCTATTTTGTTTTCCTCTTGGTCATCATTTTCATTTATTATTTCTTCGTCTTCAGTGGTGTATTCTTCAGATTCTCTCGAAATCGCATTTGTGGACTCATCGATTATTTCTTGATCCGTTTTCATTTCTTTGCTGTATGCCCTGGTGTTGGGCCTATCTCTCTTAGACATATTTAAGTTTTTATTGAGTCAATTCAACCATCCTCTGCTACCAGCTTGTTGCAATGTTTTCAGGATCAGACTCAATAAATCATTTAAGAATTAAGAGTTCAAATATATCTCTCTTTATTTACACAAGGCATTCTATATTCACTGAATATTCACAGATAGAAGCAAGGAATGGGTGCGTGCAGCTCCTTATATATACAATGGGTGGAGCTAGATATGGGAGTGGTGAAGTATGAATACATTAAGAAGTGAAGAATAAATTAACCCCTGATATCCCGTTCATATACTATTTACATATTGGAGAATAAGGCATTTACTTGTGACAATTACCACTCCTAGCCAAATACAAATCTCTTCATAAAACTCTTCTTCCATCCGTTGGTCCCCAATCGTCTAAGGTTTGTCATCAAAAAGTCAATTTAAGAGGGTTTGCAGGTTCCGTAGCAACTGTCCTTCCATAAGGCAAAGCCACCAGTCCCTTGACTCTGGAATAGCATACCCAGCCTTGTTCCTTAGTCCTTACAGCTGACCCTGTAGTTAGCAGAACTTGGAATGGTCCCTTCCACACCAGCTGCAACTTCTTCTCAGTAATGGCTTTTATCGGACCCAGTCTCCGCTTTTGTATTCATGTTCTTGGAAATCAAGAGGTGGATTCTGTCCTTTTTACCTTAAATGAGAAAAACACTGGGACAGTCCCTGTATATATTTTCAGAAAAAACATCCTTCAATTCTATCCTAGGCATCTCAACTTTCCCCGCATATGGCAATCCAAACATCATTTCATACGTAGATATCCCCAGATCTTTCCTAGGACTAGTTCCTATTCTTAATAGAGCTAAAGGCAAACACTTCATCCAAAGTAGTTGAAGCTCTAACATTAATTTTTATAACATAGATTTAATTATCTGATTAGCACATTCACCACGCCCTGTAGAACTTGGCGTAAACAATAAATGTAATTGCCAATCAATTCCTAATTGTTCCATAATCTTCATCACCTTGGACAATGAAATGTGTACCCCTATCACTATCAATAAGATCAACCAATGCATATTTGGGTATTATTTGCTCCAATATAATTTAACAATCTTCTGAGCACCTGTCTTTACACAAAGAAAGGCTTCAACCTATCCAGTAAAATAATCCACTATTATTATTACATATATCAATGGTCACACCACCAGCATTTCAATGTAATCTACTTAGATTCATTGAAAAGGCCAAATGGTCAAATCTCTACATGTTTTTTACATACACAATGTATTCATTTCCGTACCATTTGTATAACTATTGTATACACACCCCTAGACACATATATGCATATACATTTAATAAAATCAATAAGTGCTTGCGTTCCCCAATGGGTTCCCTCATGCACTCATTCAATCACATTCCACATCACAGCTTTAGTAAAAATTTGCACCCCATCTTAGTAATCCATTTCCCATTCACTTACACACCCCTTCATCCACTATTTATATAATATCAAGTTTAGAAGGATCCTCAGCTGCCTTTAAAACAGCTGTGATAAGTTCCACCTATCGCAATTCCTTTTACTAAATATCAACCCCCTTTCAATCCAGATTATCCCAAAAGTATGTAAGATACCATAAGCATAGTTTAAATCAGCATGAATATTCCCTACCTCATTAATTAATATGTGCAATAAAGCAAAAACCTCACATGTCTGCACTGACCATTCAAACGGTAACTTTCTAGCTTCCAATATCTCAATAGTGTCTCCATTCACAACTGCATAACCATCCAGTCTCATCCCATTCTCAACTCATTTATTAATAACCACACAATTTCGTTCCACATCGTCCCATCTCTCTCTCCTATTGGTCAAGAGAACCAAACTCTCTTGAGACAATTTTAAAAACCTAGCATTTGTGCACCACCTTTTAGTTCCCAGTCCACATGCGAACCAACACTCCTTTGGCTATACCATCTTCCACTACTACAGACAAGTGGAATTTTTTTCCTTAAACTAGGCAAACATAACACTGGAGCAACACTACATTATTACTTTCTTCAACTCTTCAACCTTTCTTCCAAACAACTTAGTTTAGAATGAACTATCAATAAATCAATAAAGTCTCAATAAATACTCAACTCTCCCCACTTCAGAGGAATCACACCACACCTCTATCACAAATTAGCTAAACTATTTCCACAAGCTTCAAAGAAATGCAAAGCTTAATCTAAATTCACAAGTCTATACAGACTAACTTACAAGTAACTTTGTCAGGGTAAATGTCTAATTCTCCCAGGCAGGGGCTGGCACCTCCCCATATCCCATCATACCCCCTTACCTCAGACTCCTCCCCTGGTATATAAAAGGGTCCTACACGTGGGCATCCAGCAGTTCCAGATGTGTGCCTGCAAAGACAAGACAGAGGTCAGTGACCTTTACCCTGATCTGTCCCCGTACCCACACACACACCCACACAGCCAGTCGAGGGTTAAGGAAACACTTTGGAACGCACCCAGGTCTTATCTCCGACTTGGCAGCGATAGACACACCGTCTGCCAAGGGTCTTTATTTTCACAAACAGACAGATAAGATACGAACGTTCAAGAAAGTCCAAACAGAAATAATATTCCTCCCAGCAGTTCCGGACGAGGCTTTAGTGACTCCAAGGTTTTGCTTTGTTCGTCACAAGGATCCTTTGACCACTACCCTCTATTATATAGTCTCTGGGGTGTGGTCCAGTGACTCAGTTCTAATCCCTAGCACGCCTCCCAAGCTGCTGCAAACGTTTATCACGCCTTCGGAGGCGTGCGTCCAGGAATGATGTTTCATTATCACTTTGACTCGAATCAGCTGTTTCCTCTCCCTCAGCCGGCACTTGAAACAATGCCAGAGGGGAGGGGCCTGGAGAGGGAGGCCTGGCTGACTCCTCTTCCTCATGCTCGGAGCTTTCTTCCTCTGATGGGACAGGCTCAGAGGGCGGGGCCACAACACTATCCCCCACCGCAGGGCCCTTCCCCCGGGTCTGACGGTCGGGATGGGGTCGGGACGGGAACTGTTCGTGGAAAGCCCGCACCAGGTCAGGGGCCTGAACGGCAGATGCGTCCACCCAGGTGAAATCCTCGGGCCCGTACCCCTTCCAGGCAATGAGGTATTGGAAGCGCCCCTTCAGCCAACGGGAGTCCCGGATACTGTCCACCTCGTACGTCGAGGCATCGTCCTCGTCGGCTGCGGCTGGGGGGGCAGGCGTCGGCGGGCGGCGGAGATGGCTCGCGGGGGCCTCAGGGACCAGGAGGGACCGATGAAAAACAGGGTGGAGCCGCATGGAGCGGGGTAGAGTCAACCGGTAGGCCACCGGATTGATGACCGCCTCGATAGGGAAGGGACCGATAAAGCGTTGGGCCAGTTTCCTCACCGGCCGGTCCGTGGGGAGGTGTTTCGTGGACAACCACACCCGATCTCCTACTTCCAGCGGTGGCGTCGCCCGGCGGGCGCGATCGGCGAACCGTTTATAATCCTCTTTCGCCCGGATCAGCTGCCGCCGCACCAGTTGCTGCACTGCCTGCAGCTCCGAGAGGAAGTCCCGGGTCTCGGGAACAGGGGAGTCCATGATGGTCAACGGGAAAAGCCGTGGATGGTATCCGACGTTGGCATGGAACGGGGTCATCTGGGTGGAGGTGTGTTGGGAGTTATTAAAAGCGAACTCCGCCAGGGGAAGGTACTCGGCCCAGTTGTCCTGCTGCTGGTTGACAAAACAGCGGAGGTACTGCTCCAGTATGCCGATGACCTTCTCCGTGCCCCCGTCAGTCTCCGGATGGTGCGACGATGACAGGCACACCTGCACCTCCAGCGCGGCCATCAGGCTTTTCCAGAAGCGAGCCGTGAACTGGGCCCCGCGGTCCGAAACCACCCGGTCCGGCAGGCCGTGGAGGCGGAAGATATGTTGCAGGAACAGGCGAGCCGTGGTGCGGGCCGAGGGCAGGCCGCGGCACGGGATGAAATGTGCCATCTTCGTGAGCGCATCCACCACCACGAGGACGGTCGTGTACGTAGCGGACAGGGGCAGGTCTGTCAGGAAGTCCATGGAGATGGCTCCCCAAGGTCTCTCCGGTGTCGGTAGCGGCTGGAGGAGTCCGGGAGGGGGGCCGGACGCGGCTTTGGCCTGTCGGCACGTCACACAGGACGTCACGTAGGCGTGCACGTCGTGCCGTACCCGAGGCCACCAAAAAGTCCGCGTCACCAGGTTCAAAGTCTTAAAGAAGCCGAAGTGCCCCGCCGCGGGGTTGTCATGACACTGGTTCATGACGAGGGCTCGGAGCGGACTCGTGGGCACGTACAGCCGACCCCGATGTCTGAGCAAGCCCTCCTCCACGGTCCATGGGGACGCGGGGCCGACGTCCGCTCTCCGCTGCTGCGACCAGTCGTCCCGTCGCTGCGCTTCCAGCACCCGAGCCCGCAGGTCCACCGGTTCCTGGACCGCGGCCAAGGAGTCCGCTGGCAGCACCGTCCGGGGGGGAAGGGAGTCCTTGGGGCAAAAGTATTCCGGCTTACGGGATAGCGCGTCCGCCCTCTGGTTGAGGTTGCTCGGAATGTAGGTGACGTGGAAGTTGAACCGGGCGAAAAACAACGACCACCGGATCTGCCGCTGGTTCAACTTCCGTGCCGTGGTGAGGTGCTCCAGGTTCCGATGGTCCGTCCGCACCTCCACCTGGTGTCGGGCCCCCTCGAGGTGATGTCGCCAAGCCTCGAACGCGGCCTTGATGGCCAGCAACTCTTTTTCCCAGATGGTGTAGTTGCGCTCGGAAGGGTTGAGTTTCCGGGAGTAGTATGCGCAGGGAAAAAGAGTGCCGCCATCCACCGGAGCCTGTAGCAGCACCGCCCCAATCGCCACGTTGGACGCGTCCGTCTCCACCGCGAACGGACGGTGTGGATTGGGGTGCCTCAGGACTGGCTCCGTGAGGAAGGCCTGCTTGAGGACCTCGAAGGCCTGCTGCTGCGGGGGCCCCCACTGGAACGGGACCTTCTTCCGAAGGAGCTGGGTCAACGGCAAGGTCAGGGTGGCGAAGCCCGGGATGAAGGTCCGATAGTAGTTGGCGAATCCCAACAGACGCTGGACGTCCTTCACCCGACGCGGGGGTTCCCAACTGCGCAAGGCCTCCACCTTGTGCGGGTCCATCGCGATGCCCTCGGGGGTGATGATGTGCCCGAGGAACTCTATGGAAGTCTGGAAGAAGTAGCATTTCTCCAACTTCGCATAGAGCTGGTGCTCCCGCAGGCGCTGCAGGACCTGGCGGACATGCTGGAGGTGACTTTCCGGGGTCCGGGAATAGATCAAAATGTCATCCAAGTAGATCACCACGAACCGATCCAGCATGTCCCGGAACACATCGTTCATCAAGTGCTGGAAGACCGCGGGGGCGTTGGTCAACCCGAACGGCATGACGGTATACTCGAAGTGTCCGTACCGCGTGCCGAACGCCGTCTTCCACTCGTCCCCCTCTCTCACGCGCACCAGGTTGTAAGCCCCTCGGAGATCGAGCTTAGTGAAGATCGAGGCCTCCCGCAACCTCTCCATCAGCTCCGGGATCAGCGGCAGGGGGTAGCGATTTCGCACTGTGATGGCGTTCAAGCGCCGGTAGTCGCAACACAGGCGCAAGTCCCCCGTCTTCTTTTTAACGAAGAGGACCGGGGCCGAGAGCGGGGAGGTCGAAGGCCGGATGAACCCACGGGCCAGGTTTTTTTCCAGAAAGTCCCGTAAGGCGGCCAGCTCGGGCTCCGACATGGAGTACAGGCGTCCCGAGGGCAGGGGCGCGTTGGGCATTAGGTCCACCGCACAGTCGTAGGGTCGGTGCGGGGGCAAGCGGTCCGCCTCCTTCTCGCTGAACACGTCGGCGAAGGGCGTCAGCTCCGGAGGCAAGGAGACGTTTGGGGCAGAGACGTCCTGGCCGGCGCAGGTGTGGCGAAGGTGGTCGACACACTGCAGGCTCGGGAACGAGATGGCGTTTCTCGACCACGCCACCTGAGGGTCGTGCGCCCGAAGCCAGGCCATCCCCAGGACCAAGGGAAAGTGCAGATCCGCCGTTACGTAAAACTGGATCGCCTCCTCGTGGTTTCCAATGGCGAGGCGCAAGGGCTGGGTAGCGGTTTTGATGGGTCCCGCCACGAGTTCCCGCCCATCTATAGTTTCAACCCTCAACGGAGGGTCCACTGGAACCAAGGGGACTTTGTAATGGGCCACAAAGGCCTGGTCCATAAAGTTCGTGGTGGCCCCCGAGTCCACCAGCGCGTGCGCCTGGAGCCCCTCCGACCGGTTAGCCAACAACACCCGGGTGTTCAAAATCAGGTGCCGAGGGGGCTCACAGTCCACAGCCGCCGACTCCGGCGGGGCATGGTCACGTGCCTGACCCAGAGTTTCCCCTAGGCCAGGCCTGGCCCGTTTCCCGGCAGGTCACGCCGAGACTCCAGAACAGGCTTGAGCGGTCCACTCCGCTTCCGGGGACACGAGGCGGCAAAATGTCCCGCCTCGCCGCAATAGAGGCACAACCCCCCTTGACGTCTCCGCATCCGCTCCTGGGCCGTCAGTTGAGGTCTGGCTGCTCCGAGCTCCATAGGCTCCTCAGCCGTCGCCACAAAACGCTGTGCGGTCCGGAGCGCTGTCGGTGCGAAACGCGGGGGTGCCGACGCTGTCGATGGTTCCGGAAGAGCCCGACGGGGCCGTCGCCGTTGCAAGCGGGCGTCGATGCGCAGGCATTGGGTCACCAGCGCGTCGAGGGTCGGTGGCGCCTCCACACGAACCAGCTCGTCCTGCATCTCGTCAGAAAGGCCGTCCTGGAAAGCGTCCATCAGCGCCACCTCATTCCAAGCCGAATCCTGGCCTAGCAGTCGGAACTCTGCAATATAGTCCTGCAGGGGGCGCTTGCCTTGGCGGAGGTCCTTGATGCGCCTCGCTGCCGTCTGCACCCGGAGGGGGTCCTCAAACATGGTGCGCAGGTGTTGTAAAAAGCCCTGAAAGTCCAGGAGCAAGGGGCTATCTTGCAACAACAGGGGCGTGGCCCATCGGGCGGCAGTGCCCGAGAGGGAGCTGATAACAAATGCCACCCGAGCCCGGTCATCCGGAAAATCCTCCGGCCTCATTGCCATAAACAGTTGGCATTGTCCCAAGAAGGCCGGAAACATCTCCTGCTGCCCAGAAAACCTATCTGGCACATTCACTGGGCATCTCGGACGGGGAGGGGGAGGAGGTGGAGCTGCAGGAGCATTTCCCAAAGCAAGTTGGGCAGTTAGCTGTGCTACTTGCTGTTGCAGAAGCTGATTGGCCTCCAGCATCTGCTGTATCTGCTGCTGCAGCTGTTGGTCCATCGTGGGTTAACGATGGAGTATGGGGTGACGAACAAGATGATCTGTCCCCGTACCCACACACACACCCACACAGCCAGTCGAGGGTTAAGGAAACACTTTGGAACGCACCCAGGTCTTATCTCCGACTTGGCAGCGATAGACACACCGTCTGCCAAGGGTCTTTATTTTCACAAACAGACAGATAAGATACGAACGTTCAAGAAAGTCCAAACAGAAATAATATTCCTCCCAGCAGTTCCGGACGAGGCTTTAGTGACTCCAAGGTTTTGCTTTGTTCGTCACAAGGATCCTTTGACCACTACCCTCTATTATATAGTCTCTGGGGTGTGGTCCAGTGACTCAGTTCTAATCCCTAGCACGCCTCCCAAGCTGCTGCAAACGTTTATCACGCCTTCGGAGGCGTGCGTCCAGGAATGATGTTTCATTATCACTTTGACTCGAATCAGCTGTTTCCTCTCCCTCAGCCGGCACTTGAAACAATGCCAGAGGGGAGGGGCCTGGAGAGGGAGGCCTGGCTGACTCCTCTTCCTCATGCTCGGAGCTTTCTTCCTCCGATGGGACAGGCTCAGAGGGCGGGGCCACAACATACCCTGAATTGGGCCTAGGAGGACTCCAGGCCTAGAATAAAGAATCAATGAAGAGATACCATTGTCTCCTGTGAGTTATTGGGTTAGATCCATCCAGCATTAACAAATTGGCAGCAGAGGATGGTTACCCATAACTCTAAAGAATGACTGAACAAGCCGTTCACTCTGATAAGAAGAGCAGAGTAAACACCAGGGCATTCACCAAGAGGATGGCTGCTCAACTGACACCCAAAGGTGCCATGCCAAGAGCCACCCCAGCTGAAAGTGAACAGGACATCGAGCCGGGCCCACTCCTCTGCAAAGAGAGACCACGGGAGGAAGCAGATGATCACGAAAGAGAAGAGCCACGAGAAGAAGACGAACTGAGAATGGCCCTGCTGAAAATGATGGAAGCGCCCATCAGCAATGGAGAGCTCATCACGAAACTCCAAGGCCTCCTAGAAACCCATGGAGCAGCGATGAGCACCCAAGAAGACGCCAGCCCGGTAAGGGAAAGGGAAGGGGATTCCCTCGCAGAGGCCCCGGACATAGAGGGGCTCAGTTTCGCGCCAATTCCCCAGCGGCCATCTTGGAATGGCCAGCAACCAATGGGAAGCCGGGATTTGAATCCAATGGCGGGAAACAGCCAAGGCCCCAAAACAAATGGGGGGCATCCAGAAAACAACCGCAATAGACAAGTCCAAGTAAACCAGAACTTGCCTAGCGTGCTCGAGATAGAAAAAGCAATGGAGACTCTAGCAGCAGCCTTTGGCTCCGCATTCAAGCCTCCTGCACCAACCACAAGCTGCAAGGAAAACCTCGAGGGCCAAGAAGGCACCAGAGTGACCACCGGCTTCGAGACACCAACCCTATCACTACCAAAGGGGGCAACATGCTTCCACGACGAACAAGAAACCCCGACCGCCTATGGAGCAGAACAAAGGCAGGACTCGAACTCACCACCCGCCTCACTAACTACGAGGGATCAAAGAAAAGAGAGACATGCCAGCTACCTACCTGCTCTGCGACCTCTGCCAGGCTTCTCCAACCGACCAGGGGCCAGCACATCCGGATCAGGACCAGCCATCGCCACCGCCGCTGCCGCCGCGCCACCAATCCTCGAAAGTCCTCGACTTACGACCGTTTCGATCCCGAGCCTCCAGCCATTCTTTGCCAGGGACTACACAGCCCAGCAGCGACTTCCAGGGTCCCACGATGCATCCAGACCCACCAGGGGTGAGTCAAGGGCTCCACCAGCAGGCCTAGGCCTAGGCCTGAGAACTGCAGCCATGAGCTCCCCTCCAGACGGCCTCCAGCATGAAATGGGCCTCGCACATGCTCAGACGCCACCTGCAGGAAGAGAAGGGAGGAACATAGAGATAAGTCAGAACATAGAGACAAGTCAGTACAGAATAGCCATTCCCATGCCATATTGTGAGTTCCCTCACTCACAAAACCATGGACAGCTACCCTCTGTAAGTAACCATTCTAACAATTCTGGGGCTTTACCTGTCAACTTTCCCAAACTGCAAATAGATGGAAAAAATCTTCTAGAGTGGAGTCAACAGCTGCAGATAGTTTTTATGAAAGAAAACTTACTTTTCCTAATATCAGATCCACCCCAGAAACCCTGGACTTTTGAAATTGACTGTAACCACCACAGGGCTTTTTGTATTTTGTTAACCAATATTTCTCCAACTTTGTACCCAAGCATAGGGAATCACATGACAGTGCATGAAGTGATACAAAAACTTTATAACCTTTTTACAGCAGAAGTAGAGCAACCACAACTAGGATTTCCAGAGAATTCCATTCTGCCAGACTTAGACCAGGGGTCCCCATGAGTGAACACCTGTTAAAACTTAACCTTCCGGTTTGCTGGCCACCAGCGAAGATGGTCTCTTCTTAAGGACCGCCAGCCCCGCCGTCTGTAGAGCCGCTTCAACATCGAGAAGCGGCTTGAAAACTCCGAAATCCTCAGGATTGCAGGAGGAGAGAAGGCAAGGTACTGGTTGAGCCCCTGTGAACCCCCAGAGAATCGCTGCTGGGGAGGAAACAGGCGCGGCTCCCTTTCAACTTGCCAGACTCCGGATGGCGTGGGACGATTCCGCTTCCTGCAGAACAAGCCGGCTGCTACAAACGTTTTAATTGAATGAAACCAACCTCAACAAACAGCGGAAAAATCAACTTGAACCCCCTAACTTGGAAATCGCAAGTATTAATGCTTTGGTGACTTTTTAATTTAGAGAAAGTACAATCGAGTCAAACTGATTTGAAAAAAAAATGGCGCCCAGCAGCAAAGTTAACGAGCTAGTGAAAGTGATTCTGTGAAGCTATTTTGATCTGCTACAAAGTTACTCTGCCTGTAATACAGAGAAATAGGAGAAGAGGAAAAAACTTTTTCGTTAAAATCTGAGTCTGCTCCAGTCTAGTTTCTATTTGATTAAACCTGGGGGACTTTTTTAGAAGTCTCTGTGGAGGTGGAAAAGAAAAAAGGACTTCCTTTTTCAGAAAAACTAACGTACGTGGCAGGATGGCCTCAAAGAAGCAGGAAGGAAAGGCAGCAGGGGGGATCCCCCACACACAAACATGAATCACAGCCTCCTTCCGCCCAACAGACTCAGAAAAAAGATTTTGACTTTGAAAATTTAAAAGAATTTATTTCTCAGGCTTTGGATGATAAATTTGAAAAATCTCAACAGGAAATAGATGATAAACTTCAAAAATCTCAACAGGAAATTATGCAGGAAATTAATGAAATTAAAGATATGGTGAAACAGGATTATGGCAAGGTGACTAAAAAAATAACGGATGTGGCGTCTGGCCTTGCAGAATTTATTATTAAAGTGGACTCTAAAGTGGAAGAACTCAAATCAGAAGTCAATGTTAAGATTAAGGACAATGAGTATAAAATTTCTGATGTTGATGATAAAATGCAGAGAGTTGACAATGAAATTATGATGATGCAATTCAGGGCCATGGAATTTGCTATAAGGCTTCGAGGAATCAGAGAGGATGACAGACAGGATTTGAGACAGACTTGTGCTGAGGCTCTGGCAGTGATACTAAAAATTAATTCTGACGTGGTTTTTTATAAAATAGACAAAATTTACAGAGTCAACTCCTGGGTGGCCAGACAAAGACAACTGCCTAGAGATGTGGTGATATATTTTACAGACAGAGCAATAAGAAATGATATCCTGCAAAAATCTTTTCTCTCCTCTGTGCAAGTGGGGGGGGGGGGGCTCAAATTGGAGTTTATAAAGAGTTGCCACCCAAAATGTTGAAAGCTAGAAAAGATTTTGGCTTTCTGGTAAATGAACTGAAAAAACAAGAGATACCATTCCGGTGGGATGCCCCAATTGGTATAATTTTGAAATATAATGGAGAAAGACATCGCTTGAATACTGTGGAGAAGGCAGAGTATTTTTATTCTAATATTCTTAAAGAAAGAACACCATCTCCACGTACGTCTACAGTGTTGGAGATTAAGGAGAGTGATAAGAAGCAACTCCAGCAAGAGTTGCAAGAACAGTCTAAGCAGGTGGAGCCAGAGGTGCAGGGTGCTGTAGGAGGTCTTCGGGAGGAGCCCCTGATAGAATCTTCCCTAATTTTGGACCCAGCTCGGGTGGTTGAAGTCAAGGACCAGCGTATAACTCGTGCAAAAGCTAAGCAACTTAAAGAAAAGCAACAACAGGAAAGACAACACAAAAAGGGAGCTATGAGTACTACACAAGAGTCTGAAGCCATGGGGGGAGCAAAACCGAAGATTTCGGAGGGTCTTCGGCTATTCTGCTCGTCGCTTCAAAAAGATAAAGATGACAATTAAGTGTTTATCCTGGAATGTGAATGGGTTGAATTCATTACAGAAAAGGAAGAAGTTATTTGCATATTTGAGACAATTTAATAATGATATAATTTGTCTACAAGAAACTCATATTAGAACTCAAGATCAAAAATATTTGATAAACTCTAAATTAGGAACACATTTTATAGCTTCAACTTTGCAAAAAAAGAATGGTGTGGTTATTTATGTAAACAAAAGACTGACAGCTAAAATTATAGAAGCAGATAAAGATGGTAGGTTTATAGCAATTGAATTGCTTACAGTAAATGGCCAAATTCTTCTGATTGGAATTTATGCTCCCAACCAACAACAGGATCATTTCTATAAAATGCTACACACTAAGATATTGCAATGGGATTATAGATCTATTTTAATTATGGGAGATTGGAATGGTGTAATTGATTCTAAATTAGATAAAAAGAGTTTGGCGAAATCTAGGATTAGACTACCACAGACTTTCTTTGATATGAAAGAAGATTTGGAATTAAAAGATATTTGGAGAATACACAACCCAAAAGAATTGGACTATACTTTTTTTTCTGATAGACATAGATCCTTCTCGAGGATTGACTTTATCTTGTTGTCAGATGATTTACTTGTTAAGACAAAAAGAACAAAGATTTTTCCAAGAACTTTGACAGACCATAGCCCAGTATGGATAGAAATTGAGATGGGTAAAATTGAGAGACGATCATGGAGATTAAATGAAAACTTGTTTAGACATGAAAAAAATATAACAGAACTTAAGAAGCAGTTGAAAGAATTTTTTGAAATGAACTTGAATAAGGGTACCCCAGTTGAAATTGTGTGGGATGCGAGTAAAGTTTATATGAGAGGGGTACTCATTTATATGAACTCTAAACATAGATTGAATCGACAAAAGAAAAGACTTGAACTGGAAGCAGAAATAAAGAATAAAGAACAGCTACTTATTAAAAACCCAACAGATGAAAGAACACGTGGTGTTATTAAACTTCTGAAAGATCAATTTCAAATGCTCATGGCGGAACAAGTTGCAACAAATTTACAATATGCAAGGCATAATACATTTTGTAACGCCAATAAACCAGGCAGATGGTTGGCCTATACATTAAGGAAGAAGCAGAGTATACGGACTATTGATAGTATTGATATTGGAGGGAAAGAAATCTTTCAACAAAAATTAATTAAAGAAGCTTTTGTGGACTATTATACTAAACTATATGCTAAAGACGATATGCAGAATGGACTTATAGAAAAATACTTAGATAATAAAAGAGTTACAAAAATTACTAATCAACAAAAGGAAAGAATGAATTATCCGATAACAGAGGAGGAGATAATAGTAGCAATTAAACAACTAAAAACAGCTAAAGCTCCTGGAACGGATGGTTTGACTGCAGTGTATTATAAAACTTTGCAAGCAGAAATGGTGCAACAACTCAGAGATCTATTTTGTAGTATTCAACAAGGGGGTAAAATACCCCCATCATGGACAACAGCTTATATTTCCTTGATACCAAAAGAGCAAGTAGGTCCTAAAAAACCGGAGAATTATCGACCAATATCTCTTCTGAATACTGATTATAAAATTTATGCAAAAGTACTAGCCAACAGGTTGATGCCAGTAATTCAAAAGGTGATTCATGATGATCAAGCGGGATTTATCGAGGGTAGATACATGAAGGATAATGTAAGGCAAGTAATAGACTTATTGGAATATCTTGAGAGGAATAAACAGATACCTGCAGTGCTTGTTTTTTTGGATGCGGAAAAGGCCTTTGATAGAGTGGACTGGAACTTTCTACTAAAGACTTTAAAAAAGATGGACTTTGGGGATCAATTTATACAGGCGGTTTCAGCAATTTACCAAGAGCAAAAGGCACAGATTATCATCAATGGAAGCTTGACAACAGAGTTTAAAATAGAAAAAGGAACAAGACAGGGATGTCCGTTATCCCCATTGTTATTTATCTTAACATTAGAAGTCTTGTTAAACACAATTCGGGACTCTAATATCTTGAAAGGAATAATGATAAGGCAAGAGGATTACAGAATAAAGGCATTTGCAGATGATCTGGTTGTTACCCTAACACAGCCAATGAAATCAATAATCCAGATGAAAGACATTATACAAGATTACAGTAAAGTTTCAGGTTTTAGATTGAACCAGAAAAAAACTAAGATGATAGTTAAAAATATGACACAAGATCGCAAATACGAGCTTGAAAGGAGGGCAGGTTTTGAGATTGTACCAAAGGTAAAATATCTAGGTGTTCAGGTTGCAGAATCAAATATGAAATTGTTTCAAAATAATTATGAGGTGTTATGGCGAGAAGCTCAGAAAGATATGGAGAATTGGAAAAAACTGCAGCTGTCTTTACTTGGAAGAATAGCAGCAGTTAAGATGAACATTTTGCCAAGATTTCTTTTCTTGTTTCAAATGATTCCGGTGCTTAAAAGTGATAAACAATTGAAAGTGTGGCAAAGTGGAGTGAACAGATTTGTCTGGAACGAGAAAAAACCGAGAGTGAAACTGAAAATTATGCAAGATGTTCCAGAAAGGGGAGGTCTTAAACTTCCAAACCTACAATTATATTATGAAGCAGCAGCTTTGACCCAAGCAAGTGATTGGTTTGGAAGGAAAAAGACTGGAATATTGAATATAGAAAGTTTTGATCTTGAATTCGGATGGCATGCTTACTTATTTTATGAGAATAAAGTGGATAAAGTATTTAAAAGCCATATACTTAGAGACTCTCTGATGAGGGTTTGGAAGAAGCACCGATTCAAATGGGATTATAAAATACCGCTATGGTTGGATCTTGGTCATATTATGTGGAATACAAATATAATGTCACTCGGGGGGTTTTTATACAAAGAGGTTCTTTTTACAGATGCGGGCAGATGGCAGTTGAAGACATTAGAGACACTGTTGGACGAAGGGATTAACTTAACTTGGTTACAATATAATCAACTTCAACTGAGATGGAAAGAGGACCAAAAAACTGGTATTATGTTGCATGAGGAAGAGCTGGTTAGACATATAAAAGAAAAAGGTCCAATGCATATTAAAAGGCTTTATAATGTTTTGTTAGAAAGGGATTCAGAAACCGAATTGGTTAAAGATTGTATGATCAAGTGGGCACAAAATTTTGAAGAACCAGTGATGTTGGAAACATGGGAAAAAATCTGGGTTCAGAACGTTAAGTTCACACAGTCGCAGAATTTAAGGGAAAATTTTTATAAAATGTTTTATAGATGGCATTTAGACCCCAAAAAATTGTCGTGTATGTACCCTAATGTTCAGCCAAAATGTTGGAGATGTGATTGTTTAGATGCTACATATTATCATGTTTGGTGGACCTGTAAGAAAGTTAAGGCTTTTTGGATAAAAATTTGGTGGGTTATGCAGAATGTCTTGAAGAAAAAAGTTCAATTTTCTCCACAATTGTTTTTATTGGGTATAGTTAAGGGTTTTACTTTGGGTGAAACAAAGTTGATATTGTATATGATAACAGCTGCGAGATTATTGATAGGTAAATACTGCAAAAATGAAGCTCTGCCCACAATCGAGGAATGGACTTTGAAGATGGCCAGTTTTGCAGAGATGGCGAAGATTTCGGCATATTTAAAAGATTGTTCGCAAGAGACTTATGAATGGGAATGGAAAAAGTGGATAGATTATGTTCAGAACAAATATCAAACCAGGAAATATCAAATAGTTTTTATTTGAAAATGTTATATTATATTAAGATAGAAATATTTTAATGTAATGAAGATGAAAAATTATAAGGGGGAGGGAGGGGTTCAAGTTTTATACAAAGGGGTTTTTTTTTCTCTTGATATGAGCATATTGTATGGAAGTCCGGGGGGAGGGGAGGGTTAGGGAGGGTTAGGGAGGAAGAGGTTGGGAGATTTGGGTGGGTTGAGCAGGGGGGGGAAATGGGGTGAAAATGTAATTGTAAAACTTTTGCAATAAAAAAAACAAAAACAAAAAAAACCTTAACGCAACCAGGACTGAATTAATGCATAGGTGTGAAGCAATCACTGAGGAGAGTATGATGAGTATAGTCATAAACTCTTTAGACAGTAGCTGGGACAACTTTGTGATGCAATTGGACAGCCTCAGTCTAGAACACTTAACATTAGACACACTCACTAACCGCCTTATTGCAGAGGATAATTTAAGGAGGGACCGCCACATGTCAAGAAGAGACCCCAGACCCACCAAAAGGGTTGAGTTCCAGGACAGGGGAAAGGTTGCCCCAGAGTGTTTTTCCTGTGGGTCCAGGAATCATTTAAGGAGGGATTGCCCCAGAGGTGATAGGGACAGGGGATATAGAGACAGACGGTCACCAGACCGCAGACATTTCAGGGAACGGGGACGTGGGTGGTCACCCAACCCTAGAAAAAGCAGTGAACGTAGGGATGTTTCCAGAGATAGCAACCCAGGGACCATGTACGGCTTCAGGCATGGTAAAGCAGGCCCCAAGCAGGGGACAGATGAGAACATGTGGCTTCTGGATTCAGGAGCCACTAATCATACAACACACAACCCCAATCTATTCACCTCCCTCGTAGAGACAGACTTCAAGATCAGAATGGCTAACCAGAGCACAGCCAAGGTCATAGGGAGAGGGAATGTACCTATACCAGGGGTTGGGAAAATAGAGGGGGTACTGTACGTGCCAGAAATACCCCACAATGTCTTAGCTATTGCAAAGCTCACAACAGACACAGACACAGAGGTAACATTCAAGGAAGGCAGGGTACAGATACTCAACCAAGGAAAAAGGGTTGGCAAGGTAACCACACATGATGGATTACCGTACTTTACACCCAGTGAGAACAGCGAGGGAAGTATAAACACAAGCATCACCCATGACCAGGGGGAAGACACTGAAACTAGAGGGGGACCCCAGGAGGAAACAAACACTGTGTCACCAGGCAAAAACAAGGTATCCGTGGGAAAACCCATCCACGATAATTGTGCCCACCTCCTTCACAGAAGGCTAGGACATATCAGTTTCCCGGTTGTAGAAAAAATGCTAGGATGTACAGAGGGTTTGAAAGTAAAGGACTGCAAAAATTATTTGGAGTGTTCAGTGTGTAAATCTTCAAAAATTAAGGTCAAAGCGAGGCCCAAAAGGTCAGAGCGCACAACTGACCACCCATTTCAGCTAGTACACATGGATTTAGTGGGACCACTGAGACCTTCCATTGGACACAGGAAAAGTTTTTTCTTAACCATAGTAGATGACTACAGCAGGTATGGCTATGTGTACTCTCTCAAGCATAAAAATGAGACATTCCAAAGGTTCAAAGACTTTTATAAAAGGGTGGAACTACAACATGGGGTGAAAATCAAACAGATAATGACTGACCGGGGCACATAATTCATGGCCAAGGACTTTGCAAAATGGTTAAGGGAGAGGGGCATATTGCATTTTAGCTCCACCCCTTTTTCCCCATTCCAGAATGGGCTCTCAGAACGAAAAAACGGATTGCTCCAAACAATGATGAGGTGTGTTTTGGAGGACGCTGGAATGAGCCAATCATTCTGGTCAGAGGCACTACACTATTCAAATTACACACTAAACAGGTTGTGGTCAAGCTCAATCAATAAAACCCCATATGAACTAATGTACAATAGAAAACCCAACCTAGCCCACTTACACGTATTTGGTGCCCCAGCTGACGTCCACATTCCCCGACAGCTAAGGAAGAAAGGAGAAAAGATGTCAAAAAGACTAAGGTTCATGGGCTATGAGCCTGGGACAAAGGGATTCAGATTTGTGGACTGCAATAACAAATTCATTGTGTCCAGGTCTGCGGAATTCCATGAGCACTCGAATTGGTCAAAGCTCCACTGCAATGACATTTTCCTTGGCAGAGACATGCAACCACATAACCAAAGCGACAAAGAACTGACCACCAGGGGGCCAGAGGAAACTGAAACAGACAGACCCAAACACCAAGAACTGAAAGCCAAGGAATGGAAAGAAGGACACCCCACACTGAACCTAGATAGCCTCACTGAAAAAGAAGCCGAATGCCTGCATGAAGCAGATACGCCTCCAGACAGACCAACTAGATCCAGTAGGAACAAGTTACCAAAGAGACTAGAGGACTATGTCATGTCCATACACACAGAGCATTTCACACCCAGTTCCTACGAAGAGATACTCGGCCTCCCCCAGGAAGAGAGGGAAAGGTGGAAGCAAGCCATGGAAAAGGAGATGGAGAGCCTCCGAGAACTACAGGTATACTCGCCAGCTCAAGCACCTGAGAACAAAAAGCCAATTGGGACGAAGTGGGTGTTCAAAGTCAAAACACTCGAAGACAACAAAACGCTCTACAAAGCGAGGTTGGTCGCACAAGGCTTCGCCCAAAGGTACCCGGAAGACTACAGGGACACCTACTCCCCCACAATCAGGGCTGAGAGTGTCAAGAGCGCCCTAGTAATTGCCACCATCCTAGGGCTGGAAGTATTCCAATTCGACGTGCAAACCGCATATCTACACGCAGAATTGGATAAGGAGATCTATGTTAAGGCCCCACCAGGATACAACGATGGGAAGGACAACACATGGCCCCTGAACAAAAGTTTATATGGACTCAAACAGTCTGGCAAGAGGTGGTACGACTGTCTAGCCAAAGCTCTCAACACCATGGGCTTCAAAGCCACCTCTGCAGACAAATGTTTTTTCACAAAGAGAGAGGGAGGAGCATTCGAAGGTGTTCTTGTGTATGTGGATGATATATTGTACATAGGGAAGCAAAGGGCCAAATGCGATAAATTTGCCACCGAGTTAGGAAATCATTTCTCTCTGAAGTCACTAGGGAAGATAGACAAGTACCTAGGGGTGCAAGTGATTAAAACTGACAAGGGCTTCCGGATCTCACAAAGAGAGAAAATCATGGAACTGTTATCCAAATGCAACATGTCAGGGGCAAAACCCTGCGAGACACCCATGCAACCGGACTTCATAAGGAGCATGTACAATGAAGCTGAACCCTTCATTGACAACAAGCTGTACAGGTCAACAATAGGCTCGCTACTCTACATCGCCAACTGGACGAGGCCTGACATCGCTCTGGCCGTCAATCTACTGTCCAGACACGTGAGCAAGCCCACTGTCCTGCACTGGGATGCCATAAAAAGACTGCTCAGGTACCTGAAACACAGTGCCAACGCCCAGCTGTGCCTCGAACCAGACCTGTCTGAGAAACCCAAGTTAACCTGCTATGCAGACGCTGACTGGGCCGGGGATGCCAAATGCAGAAAAAGCACTTCCGGGTACGTAGTCTTCTTAAACAATTGCCCTATACATTGGTATACGGGAAAACAGAAGCTGGTGGCCACTTCTACTACCGAAGCCGAATTCGTCTGCTTATCAAAAGCTGCAAATAACCTAGTGTGGTTTGATGATTTACTTACTGACATCTGGGCCAAACCAACATACCCCATAGTCATACATGAAGACAACAAGGCAGCTATAGAAATATCAAAAGCAGATGCCGTGGGACAGAGATCAAGGCACACAGACATAAAATATAAACACGTTAGGCAATTCTCAGAAATGGGGTTCATTAAAGCCATATACTGTGACACTGAACAACAAACAGCAGACATACTTACAAAGCCACTATCTCAAAAGCAACACGCATATCTCACATCAAAAATATGTGTATATATGTAGATCATGTGTTTTATGTACCTAACATGTATGTTCACAGATATCATATGTCCGCCGTTAATTAGACATTTAGAGGGGGATTTGTCAGGGTAAATGTCTAATTCTCCCAGGCAGGGGCTGGCACCTCCCCATATCCCATCATACCCCCTTACCTCAGACTCCTCCCCTGGTATATAAAAGGGTCCTACACGTGGGCATCCAGCAGTTCCAGATGTGTGCCTGCAAAGACAAGACAAAGGTCAGTGACCTTTACCCTGAATTGGGCCTAGGAGGACTCCAGGCCTAGAATAAAGAATCAATGAAGAGATACCATTGTCTCCTGTGAGTTATTGGGTTAGATCCATCCAGCATTAACAAACTTCCTAGCTAACCAGACCAAAAGTCCATCTTTACCTTCTACCAGTAATTCTTCCCTCAAGGGAACATCCCTTATCTAGACAACACTAAGCTAAAATAACATAGTCAACTATTCCCCAGACTATCCAGTATCCAGTATCTAGAAATCTCCTTCTCAGCATTCAAAATCATTCAAAATACACAGACACACAAACATAAAAGAGGGTAATAAAAAACTTCAAAAAGCAAAAGAAAATCACCTAATAGAGGTACTCCTGGTCTCTACTCCCAAAAATAATTGTTTCAAACTTTCAATGTCACTTCTCTAAAGCAGGACAGGAAATACATCTGCATAGCTGCCAATGCAGTCAGAAACAATGCAGGATCAAATCACCCATTCGCCCCTCCTTTCTCTCAGACAAACTCAGCAAAGGAAAAAAAAATGTGTAAAAGGGAAAACAACCCGCACCTTCCCCCCCCCCCCCCTTTCTTACTTCTCTTGTTCAGAACAAAAAGACGGGGAAATATAGAGAGGAAAAATACTACTCCTGTCTCCAATTAACATCGTAAATACCTCTTCCTAATCCTACTTCTCCATAGGATCTCTCTCATCTCTCACTTGCTCATTCAAACACTTGCTATTACAACATAACAACAACTACAACAACAAACTCTTGCCACTCACTATTTCAATATACAAAGGGAGATTTCTCAGGGGTTTAACGCACAGGCATTCACAAATATCAGGATCACCTTACCACCCCCATTTAAGGGCTTACCACACACACTCATATTTATTCTGCAATCAGACCTTTTAGTGTATTCCAACACACACATGCCTTTTCCCTGCCAATTAGTCAGCATAAATACTTCAGGGAGCTTTATTATCATTCTCAGTATTATTATTTTTACAAGACAATGAGCTCTATTGCCTAAACAACTCTCATTACACACACATACCATTTAACAACATTTGCAAACCTGGAATAAAACCTGGAAAGGTTCCATCCCTTCAGATACCCATTTCATTTTCATCCTTGACATCTTGTAGCCTATTCCTCAAGCAGTGGAAAACTTCAGGATGCGGTTTTTAATCAAAAACTTGATTTCAGGCCCTAACCACACCTGTCCTCCACAGCTCCAAGCTTAAGCCAAAAAGGTCACTTAATTAGCCGGCACACACATATCACCATCACATCGCATTAATCAAAGACAAAATATTCGCATTCAACCTCAGGTAGGAAGAACAATAAACCTTCCTTACCACATTCCTACAGAGTTTTCTGCCTCATCCAAGAACAAGAACGATCTGTATACCAAGCTCACATCCCAGAAGAGACAATGCATCCCTCCTGTTATGTCCTTATAAGGACATCCGCCCGGATTGGCTGCCAGCCATCGGGCGGGAAAGTTTGAATCACTGTCAGGGGCGGTGCGACTGCCGGAGCGAATATAAGCAGAGCTCCGGCAGCGCGCAGCCAGTCTTGTTTCTGTTTCCAAATAAAGTTACTAATGTAACGAGCTGGTCACGTCTTCCATTTCCTGCGCCGATCTAACACTGGCGACGAAGGACTAGAACCAAGCGACGAACCTCGGGCGCCAAGCCAACAAGACTAAGACACCGGCACCTGAACCACCAGTAGGCATTTCCGAAAGCATGGCATCCGCTGAAGTCACTTTGCCAGCCCTTGCTCCATTCCGCCCAGAGAAGGACAAGTGGAAATCCTACGTGGTCAAATTTCGGCAATACCTGAGAGGCAACAATATCAGGGATGCCGATGATGACCGCAAGAAGGGCATCTTCTTGGCCAACTGCGGCTCAGAAGTCCTCGACATGGCCATCGATCTTGTAGCACCACGGGACATCGAAGAAGTACCATGGACGGACCTGCTGCAGATCCTAGAGGACTATTATGCCCCAACAGGAACACCAGTGGCGAACTGGTTCACCTTCCATCACAGGGATCAGAAGGAAGGTGAGACCGTCAAAGAATTCGTGGCCGCCCTGCGCCAAATCGCAGCCAGCTGCGAATTTGACCATGTGGACCATCGCTGACCGCGTGGTCTTCGGCATGAGGGACAGAGGCCTGCAAAAGAAATTCCTGAGCAGGAAGAAACTCGTGCTCAAGGATGTGGTGGAGGAAGCTACCGCATCCGAAATTTCAGAAAAAGCGGCAGCCACAGTATTCAGGGCGAAGGGAATCCACAAGATTCGCAGTGCCACACGATCATCTACTGAGGAGTCCACAGCTGGATCGGAGTCGGAGGAAGAGTCCACCGTCCACAAGGTATCCAGACCCCCAAGGCGGGAAACCGCACAAAGAAGCTACAAGGGGGAGTGCTGTGCCAGCTGCAGAGGGGACCATGCCAGGGCAACCTGCAAGTGGAGAGATGCGACCTGCAGACGCTGCAACAGAAGGGGTCACATTGCCGAAGCTTGCAGAGCCGAGGAACCAGCCCCAGAGCCCTCCAGCCACCGTCCCCGCGAAAATCGAAAAGATTACCAGAGATCATCCAAACGGTCCTCTGGCCAATCTAGACGCAGAGACGACGAATTTCCCCGGAGCGGTCCACCAGACGACCATCGCACACACAAACGCAGACAATGCCACCAAGTTCCACGTGACCATCCACGTGGAAGGCTCACCCTGCTCAATGGAAGTAGACTCGGGCTCGGTCTACTCCATCATGGATTGGCACCAGCTGAAGCGCCTGCAACCTGGCATCACCAAACGAGACCTGAAGCCACTACACTCCAAGCTTGTCGATTTTGGGGGAAACCCCATCGGAGTCCTAGGAAGAGCCAACATCCGAGTCTCCTACAATGAGTTCCAGGGCAAGCTTCCCATCACGGTCGTGGAGAACAGCCGACCGAACCTGCTAGGAGTGGAGTGGTTTAAGCCGCTGGGGCTATCAATCGAAGGCATCCATCAAATTCGCAGGGATGAACTCGACAACCTCATCGAAGAGTTCAAGGAAGTCTTCGATGGTAAGATGGGAAAATTTGTGGGAAGACCAATTTCCTTTAATCTGGACAGGGGAATCACCCCAATTAGGCTGAAGCCCCGCCGGGTTCCATTTGCCCTGCGGCCAAAAGTAGACGAGCAGCTGGATAAGCTGATCGCCCAGGGCGTCCTGGAACCGATCGATCATGCCTCATGGGAGACCCCCATTGTGACCCCACTGAAGCATGATGGGTCTGTGCGGATCTGCGCCGACTATCGTTGTACCATCAACAAGGCATTGGCACAGAGCGCATACCCAGTCCCAGTGGTGCAACATCTGCTGCATTCCCTGGGGACTGGCACAATTTTTGCCAAACTGGCAAAACTGGCACAATTTTTGCCAAACTGACCTGGCCCAGGCTTACCAGCAACTGCCAGTGGACAAAAAAACGGCGGAGGCACAAACAATAGTCACACACAGGGGGGCTTTCAAATGCAACCGTCTCCAATTTGGAGTCAGCGCTGCCCCCAGCATCTTCCAATCAATGATGGAACGCCTTCTCCAAGGCGTTCCAGGGGTGGTGCCATACTTTGACGATGTACTAATCTCCGGAGATTCACAGGCACAACTCCTTGAAAGACTCAGGCTTGTCCTGCAGCGTTTCAAGGCCAAGGGCTTGAGAGTCAGGAGAGATAAGTGCATCTTAGGAGTACAGGAAGTCGAGTTCCTGGGCTATCTCATACCAAGGAGGCACTCACCAAGATGGCCACGGGCGACTGGCAGGAAAGAATAGACAACTTCCTCCTCACCCAGCACATCACGCCGCATGCCACCACCCACAAGAGCCCGGCCGAATTGTTGATGGGCAGAAGGCTGAGGTCACCACTGGACCGGCTGCACCCCCAATACAGCCCAGAAGTGACCGCAATGGCCAGCCGCCCGCTTCGCGCTTTCAGCAAAGGAGATTCAGTTTTTGCGTTAAACTTCCACGGCTCTCCTAAGTGGCTGAAGGGGAAGATAGACAACCAGACCGGCCCGAAGTCTTACACCGTGGAGCTGGAAGATGGAGAGGTCTGTAGATGTCACATCGACCAGCTCCGGAAAAGGTGGGGGGGAGCGCAAGAAAACCAGCCTGACGAGGTAGGCCTGCAACACCCCGACGAGGTAGGCCTGCAACACCCCAACGAGGCAGGCCTACAACACCCCGACGAGGTAGGCCTGCGACACCCCGACGAGGTAGGCCTACCACACCCCGGCGAGGCAGACCACCGCCATCCCGACGAGGCCGGCCAAGCACACTACAAGGCGCTAACACAGCGACAGTCCAGAGCGGTAGACCGGGGCCTGCCGCATGAGGGATGGCGACACCAGCCCAGCGAGGTGGGCACCCGTCACGACAGGGCGAAGGACCACCAAGACAACCCACGAGTAGACCGGGACATACCCAGGGAGGAAGCATCGCACCCCTCCAGCAAAGGCAACCAACGACAGCCCTGCCAGGGAGACCTCCACTCCAGGCAAGTAGACCAGGGACCATCCGAGGTGGGCACACCACAGCCCATGGGTGAGGGTGGCACACAACACCCCGGCGAGGGGGACCCACACCCAGCACAAAGGACAACCCGGCAACAACAACCCAGCCCAGAAGACCCCAGCCACCAATCTGCGGTAGACCAGGGACTAGGGCGAAGGGAAAGCCAACAACAACCCGGCCAGGGAGTCCTGCGCCACCCCGGCAGGGGAGACCTCCACCAACCCGGGGAGGTAGTCCCACAATGACAACCTGACCAGGGCGGCCACCGCCGACCCGATGGGGTAGGCCAACGCCAGCCCGGCCAAGGAGACCGGCGCCACCCCTGCGAGGTCAGACACCACAACCGGAGCCAACACCACCCATCGCTGGTGGACCGGACCCGAGGGCACCGATCCAAGTCATCCCCCAGACGACAACGAGCCAAACCGCAACCGAACCGCAGAGCCCGGGAGACCGGGGAGGAGCAAGTGACAGCCTGGGACTTACCAAGACTCAGACACTTTTCCCGGGTCGGCACCGAGCAACCTCGACGAGACGATAGATCCACAGACCAGGAGGAAGACCACCAGAACCAGCCATCCAAGGTCCGCGGTTCGGCTGGAGGCGCTGAGGGTGGCCCCGCACACTCGCCAGCCGAACCGAGCCTGGTTCCGGGGAGGGAACCAGGAGACACAGGAGCCCCGTCCGTCCGGGTCGGGGACGAGGAAGAAGTGAGACTGCGCAGGTCAACTAGGGTGCCGAGGCGTCCTACGTACCTGCGTGATTACGTGACTTTTATTTTTTTTTTATTGAAAAAGTTTTCAAATACAAATTTTTCCCCCTTTTTTCTCCCCCCCTCCTCCCTAACCCCCCCTCACCACCCATCCCCCCGTGACTTCTTCAAAATAAAAACCTAATACATAACAGATTATATAATATTTTACCATCCCCTTACTCCCTCCTCCAAATACTGACCCTTACTTGCTAATGATATTATTAATATTATTACTTCCCCCTTTTACCATACACTTCAAGATAACATTCTACTATAACATTGTATAATAACTTCTGATTTAGCACAATATTATTATGACTCCCAATTTAGCAATAATCTGCCCTTTTTTCTCCTCCCCCATACTTATGTCTGTATATTAGTATAACATTTCAGAACAATCTTAATAAATCCTACTTTAACATTTAATCTTTTGTATATATTAATATAACATTTCAAAGCAGCTTTCACTCTAAATTCTAATTTTACATTTATTCAACTCTATCCATTTCCTCCACTCCCATAAATATATCTCTTAAACATCCCTTTTCTTAACCTATACAGTCAATAAACTAGCCTGTCTCCACCCACTTTCCTACCAAATTACCATACACAACAATTCTTAATATCTTTGTTCTTCTGCCCACCCTACTAAAAAGATATTCCCTTATATAAATAACATCAATGACTTTAAACTTATAATCCATATAATGTCTTCTTTGATGTCTTTCCACTGGATTGCTGACTCCATCACCCATATTAGGGTAACATAACATCCCGGTTGCAACAGAATGTTCAAAATCCTCAGTTATCATCTGCCCCCATCAATAATGAATATCTTCCTATATATAAAAAAAGAAAACAACCACCCGAGTGACTTTATAATTATATTCCATATAATATCTGTAATAGTGGCTTTCTTCAGGATTATTAATTCCCACCGTCATAATGGGGTAACAACCAGATCTTCTGCATGCCCCAGCGTAGCTCTCTTGCCTTATAGCTCAGCATAAATATAATAAATTTATCAATGAAAAGAAAACCAAAATAGATAATTCCAATCCAACAGTTTGAGGCCCTTTTCACATCCCAAAAATACGGCATTGCAGAGGTCTGTCACTCTCCTCAGGATAATATTAACCACTACTTCGCCTCAATTATCTTTTCATGTATTCAGTCATGTATTTTTTAAAAAATAACTGGCTTCACTGTTGCTTAATTTAGAAGTTTTTATTTTTGTGAGACCTGTTTCTTTTTTTCCTTTCTTTTTGTGGGTTTGATCTCCATCCTAATTTTCTTTCTACAAGTTGTATATCAACTGATCGGTTTTCATTCTGATTTATGACTTGATCTTGTTGGTTTTGCTTTTGTGACTCATATTTCTTTTCTATGAGTTGTGTATCAACTAATTGATTTCCATGCTTGTCTGTGACTTGATGAATCATCACGTTAGAATCCGATGCCACATCTCTTTTATTTATGGATAATCCAGCTGAGGTATCTAAAGAATCCAAAGGCGATTCATCTACAGAGGCCTCTGTAGCTCGATATTTTTCCTTTATTTCCAACTCCTTCTGCTTATCTTGTGTTGTACATAAAGATGTTGAGCTCATTTTCAAAAAAATTTGGTAAAATTCTTCCGCTTTTTCAACAGTATTTAATTGGTATCTTGCTCCTTGATATCTCAATATTATACCAACTGGAGCATCCCACCTAAATAGAATATTTCGTTTTTTAAGCTCAGTCACCAGAAAACCAAATTTCTTTCTTTCCAATAACATCTTAGGCGGTAGCTCTTTATATATCCAAATCTTTCTTCCAAACATTTGCAAAGTAGAATTAAAAGATTTTTGCACAATATTATTTCTTATTTCTTTATCTGTAAAATAAATCACCACATCTCTAGGCAATTGCCTTTGCTTTGCAATCCAGGAGTTTATTCTATAAACTCTATCGATCCTACAAAATACCTCCTCAGGTTGAACCTTTAAGATCCCAGCCAGAACTTCAGAAGATATTTTCCTTAAGTCATCTCTGTTGTTTTCCTGTAATCCTCTCAGTCTAATCGCATATTCTGTGAGATTATATTGCATCATTAAAACTTCCTTTTCAATCCGTTGTTGTATGTTTTCTGCATTACAAATCTTTGGATCAGCTTCCATTTTAGGTTTTTCTTCTAAGCTATTGTCTTGAGTGTTTATCAAACCATTTTCAATTTTTTGTATTTTATTGTCCAAATTGTCCTCAATTTCCTCCATTTTAGACTCTAATAAATTAATATTTGTATCCAACTTGATCATAAATTCTGAGAAACCATTAGCCATTTTTGTAATCTTTCGTTGCAAAATATCAAACTTTAATTGCACCACTTCTTTAATTTCCTGCTTAAATTTCTCAAAGTTCTGATTCATAATCTCATCCCTTCTTACAATCTCCTCCAGAAGAAATTCAATTATATTAAAATCAGTTTTCTGAGACTGTAGGTTAAAAACTTGTTCATATAATTTGTGGATGGGGAATCCCCCCCCCCACTGCTTGTTTGTCCGGCTTTGTAAGCCTAAACACCATATTTCCACACAGACAAACTTTTTTAGAAAAGAAAAAAAAAGCAAAGTAAAAAGAAAAAAGCTTCTTTCCAAACAAGATCAATACCAAATCTCCAGGAAAGAAAACACAAAAGTGGAGCTTTATCTTCAATTGTAGCCAGGAGTATTTATTCTGCTACTTTGTATCTTAATAGGAGACGGAAGGACTTTCCCTTTCAGCCCTTTCTCAAGCCCGGCAGTCGCCATTTTAAAAACTCTTTTTTCCTTCTTCAGTAACTTTTATAAAATAAATGAAAATACTTGCGTTTCAGGGTCACAGGTCCAACTCTCATCCTCTTTAATTGATCTGTTAGTTTTCTTTAATAGGCTTGTTCTTGTCGCCTAGCTCTGCAAAAAGGCAGAGGTCTCCCAAAGTCCGGAGCGGCGGCAGGGGAAATAGGGAGCCTCATCTGCTTCGTCCCCAAAAGTAAAAAAAAAAACTTTTGGGGCTTCGCAGAGAGCTCTACCTGCCCTCGCTGGCTCTGTCTCACATTTCCTAATGGAAATGGAGTTTTTCGAGCCGCCTTTCAGATGTAAAGGCGGCTCTTTACAGACAATGGGGCTGGCGGTCCCGAGGGACCGTCTGGCAGCGACGAGAAACAAACCGGAAGTCATTACGTGACTTTTATTAATGAGCATTGACTGTTTTCTGACTAGGAGGGGAGGAGTGTTATGTCCTCATAAGGACATCCGCCCGGATTGGCTGCCAGCCATCGGGCGGGAAAGTTTGAATCACTGTCAGGGGCGGTGCGACTGCCGGAGTGAATATAAGGAGAGCTCCGGCAGCGCGCAGCCAGTCTTGTTTCTGTTTCCAAATAAAGTTACTAATGTAACGAGCTGGTCGCGTCTTCCATTTCCTGCGCTGATCTAACACCTCCCAAGCAGATTAAGTTAGTTAGTTAGTTAGTTTATTTGATTTGTATACCGCCCTACTCCCGAAGGACTCAGGGCGGTGAACAGCCAACAATAAAATACATAAATACACAAAATTTAAAAACCCGATAAAATCAAATTAAACTTTTTGGCCCAGACAAATTAAAATACCCCAATAATTTAAAAACAGATTAAAATTTACATATTTAAAAAGGGAAGAGATCAGGCCAAGCCCGCTTGATGGAATAAAAAGGTCTTCACAGCACGGCGGAAGGAGCGCAGATCCGGGATCCTCCGTATCTCCGGGGGGAGCTCATTCCAGATGGTAGGTGCCCCCACAGAGAAGGCTCTCCCCCTAGGGGCCGCCAGTCGACACTGTTTGGCTGACGGCACCCGGAGGAGTCCCTCTCTATGAGAGCGTACTGGCCGGTGGGAGGCTATTGGTGGTAGTAGGCGGTCCCGTAAATAACCAGGCCCTAAGCCATGGAGCGCTTTAAAGGTGGTAACCAAAACCTTGAAGCGCACCCGGAAGACCACCGGGAGCCAGTGCAGCTCGCGCAGGAGAGGTGTTACATGGGAGCGCCATGTCGCTCCCATTACCACCCGCGCGGCCGCACTCTGCGCCAGTTGGAGCCTCCGGGTGCTCCTCAAGGGGAGCCCCATGTAGAGAGCATTACAATAGTCCTACTATTAAGACCTACTTCTGGAACAAATATCACATCCAAACATATAATACACTTTCCACAACTCAATTTCACATTCTTCAACAATGGCACATCAAAAGGTATACCCTTGACACCCCTTATCTTAATAGTTACACCTGTGGGATGCACTCCTCTAGGCAATTTACAAATAGAGGTTCTAGTCACACCCGTATCTATTAGAAACACATGATCTTCCTCTTCTGGACCCACTAATCATCCTCTTCTCAGGACAAGCTCTAGCAAAATGCCTCTCCTTTACACACACAAAGCACTTTTTGCTTTCCAATCCACCAACACTAGGCTTTTTTCCACTGGAGTAATCCTCTCCCAATTCCAGGACACTGTCGCCACATTGCAACCAAAGTTTCACAAAACCTTTTCCTCTTCTACCTAACTCCTTTCCCTCTCCTGTCTGTTTCAACACAGACACCATCATTCGACTTTTCTTTCTTTCTTTTTCTCTTCTAGTCTTGGCCTCGTCCCTATTCACATAGACCTTTTGAGCTTCTTTCAACAGATCAGCAATATCAGTAGTAGCCCAATTTTCAAGCTTCTGTATGTCTGGCCATGATTTCATCACAAATTTCATTTTCATTAAGGACTCATAAGCCGGCGTTTCAGGAGAAAGACCAGTGTGCTTATTCAAATTGTCCTTAATATTTTCCAGAAACACAGACGGTGTTTCTTCCCACAACTGTTCCACCTCAAAAACTTTTGTTAGAGTTTCTTCCTTGAGGTACAGCTGTCTTAACTCCCTCCATTTGTTCCCGATCAGCTAAATTATTATTATTCCAACCAGGATCAACTAATGGAGACTTAACATCTGCAGCAACGGGCTGAACAGCCCCCACTTGGGTTTTATCCCCCCAAAAAAAGCCATAGCTGCCTTTCGAATTTGTGACCTCTCCTCAGGGGAGAACAAATAACCCAATATATGCTGTAACTCTGCAAAAGTATACAGATTGGGTCTCAGGAATAAATCCAATGACTCAGACAACTTGATCAGATCCGCCTATAAAGACAGCATGTTTCTTTTATAATCTTCCAGATCAGAAGATGTCAAAGACACATTCAGAAAAGCCGCAATACCATTCGGCATTCCTCTTAAAGGAAACATTCCTTTATTTTGTGAACATGTAACATGAGGAGAAGTGGATGGATTCTGTTTCACAGTTACTGACAATTCACCCAACTCCTTCTCCAGCTGCCCATATTACTGCCCTGCCAAAGTCTCTTCCTCTCTGCTCCCAGCAGCAACATCAATTCCACCCACAACTTGGATTATACAAAGGAGGGGGAGGTGGGCATGTAGCATAAGCTAAAGGATCCCAACCTTCCTCTTCTTCTTCCTTCCCATACAAAACTCTAGAACTTCTCGGGGAAGAGGGGTTAAACTACTGAACATGGAACTGAGGTTCAACATATAACAATTGAGCTTTCAACTTCTTTTTTCACCAAAACGTTCTTCAAAGCATTGATCCAATATGGGTCTGACTCCCCAAACTTACTCCACCTATAATTAGGCTGTATCAACACAAACGTCAGCCAAACCTCCTTACAATAATTAATCATAGTCACCTTACCTAATACCTTTGTATAAGCTTTCAACCAATCCTCTGACCACTGTACTAACAATTTCCCTAATGGAGATATGGGGGATGGAGGGTATTTCAGTCTCAGCAGCACTTTTCCCTAGTAAAGGCCCCATACTTTCCCCAACCTGTATTACACTAATTATACACACAAATCATACAGGCCATACACACACAAACATACACAAATCCAAACCACCAAAAAGAAAACATATACTCACTCCTGGTGCACCGAAGTCTTCAGGAACGTTCCTCTCTGTCCAGGCATTCAGGTCTCCACCTCAAGGTTCATAGAAAAGCAATTCCGGCTGGAAAGGAAATAACCCCATCTCACTGAAATCAGTGTTTGTGCGCACGTATCAGGGAATTCCATTCCAGACAGAATGTTTTCAGTCCCTGTTCGGGCGCCAATTGTGATCGACAGGTAAACCCCATTACCGTTTTAAAGAGACAGAGACTAAAATAATCCTGGGACAGAGTTTTTATTTATTCACTTTGCAAAGGGCCTTTCTCTCTGGAGGAGAAGAAAGACAAAAAAACAACAGATTACATGAGTTTTTATAGTCTTCAGGAACATCAGAATACATGTCAGAATCCCTTGGGAATCAGTTTCAGATCTTACATAACATCTTATATAACATATGTAGTACATGATTCCACCCTGGAAATTCCCCAATTCCCAACAGAAATACCCCTCAAAAACATCAATTGCGTACTTCCTTTAATTAATGAGGGCAAGTTAACCCAAGAGCATATTTCCTGCAAGATAAACATTTTCTCAAAAACACAGGAATTACACACTTCCTTTCTCATGTTCTTAAATGTCAGCTAAATTATATAATCAGGTTATACAAGGTAAAACAAAGCCTTAACATGATTTTAAAATGGCGTAACTCAGGTTATGCTTTTACAGGAATAATTCTTATTTTTCTCACAATTTTTAAATTTATATACCGCCCTTAAACCAATCACTAATTTGTGATAAAGCTGCTGCTTCATAATACAATCTTAAATTAGGCATTTTAAGACCTCCTCTCTCACATACATCCTGTATAATTTTCAGTTTCACTCTTGGTTTCTTCTTAGCCCAAATAAAAGTATTCACCCCTTCCTGCCATTCCATCAGATTTCCATCTTTTTTAAGCACTGGTATCATTTGGAACAAAAATAAAAACCTAGGTAGTACATTCATTTTTATTGCTGCTATCCTTCCCAGTAGTGATAGTTGTAACTTTTTCCATTTTTCCATTTCTTTCTGTACTTTTTGCCAAATAATTTCATAATTATTTTTATACAGTTTCGTATTTGAGGCTGCAATATATACTCCTAAATACTTAACCTTTTTAACTACTTCAAACCCCGTTATCCTCCCTAACTCTTCTCTTTGAGTTATAGATAAATTTTTAGTTATCATCTTTGTCTTGTGTAGATTTACTTTAAATCCAGATACTTTACCATATTGAGCTACTATATCCAACATATAGGGAGCCACTTCTATAGGTTGAGATAAAGTAAGAACCAGGTCGTCTGCAAACGCTCTTAGTCTATAATCCTGCTGTCTAATTACAATTCCTTTTATTTTGTCAGAATCACATAGCTTATTCAACAAAACTTCTAAAGTTAAAATAAACAACAATGGCGACAAAGGACAGCCCTGCCTCGTACCTTTCTCAATTTTAAACACATCTGTTAAACCTCCATTAACTATTATTTGTGCTGTTTGCTCCTGATATATTGCTCTAATTGAATGTATGAAATACTCCCCAAAGTGCATTTTTTCTATTATTTTAAACAGAAATTGCCAGTTCAATCGATCAAATGCTTTCTCTGCATCCACAAATATAAACGCTGCAGGGACCTGATTATTTTTCTCCAAATATTCCAATAAGTTTATAATTTGCCTAACATTATATTTCATCTGTCTCCCTTTTATAAAACCTGATTGGTCATTGTGAATAACTTGTTGCATAACTGGCATTAATCTATTCGCTAGTATCTTAGCAAAAATTTTATAATCCGTGTTCAAAAGTGAAATTGCCCTAAAATTTTCAGGGTTGATACAGTTTTGATCTTCCTTTGGAATCAATGAAACAAAAGCTGTTCTCCAAGAGGGTGGAACTCCTCCCCCTGATTGAATTTTACAAAATAGAGTTCTAAGCGGCTCTATCATTTCAAGCTGTAAGTTCTTATAATAAACAGCTGTTAGTCCATCTGTTCCTGGAGCTTTCCCTATTTTTAACTGCTTAATTGCCGCAACAATCTCCTCAGAAGTTATTGGTTGATTCAATCCTTCCTTCTGTTCCAACGTTAATTCCAAAATATTCCCTTCCTTTAAATATCTATCTATATCTATACCTTGTATTGAGTCACTAGCATATAACTTTGTATAAAATTCCAAAAAAGCCTTTTTAATCATATTCTGTTGGTAAACTTCCTTACCTCTATATTCTATCTTACTAATGACTCGTGCTTTCTGTTTTTTCCTCAACATGTAGGCCAACCACCTACCTGGTTTATTGGCATTACAAAATGTATTATGTTTAGCATATTGTAAACTAGTTGCCACCTGATCAGCCATTAACATATTAAATTGCCCTCATAGTATATTTATTGTTTCTTTTACTTTCTTATCTCCTGGATTAGATATAAGTAATTGTTCTTTCTTTTTTATTTCTTCCTCTATCTCTTTACGCTTCTTTTGTTGTTTTAGTCTATATTTATTATTCATATGTATTAAGATACCCCTCATATAGGCCTTACTAGCATCCCAGACCATTTCCATAGGAGTACCCTTGTTCATGTTAATAACAAAAAATTCTCTCATTTGTTTTTTAAACTCCTTTACATTTTCTTCATATCTAAATAAATTTCATTCAACCTCCAAGACCTCCTTTCTCCCCTCTCCTGTTCAAATTCAATCCAGACCGGACTATGATCAGTTAAAGTTCTTGGACATATCTTCACCCTGGAAATAAAATCATTTGTGATTAGTATAAAATCAATCCTGGAGAAGGATTGGTGTCTATCAGAAAAAAAAGTAAAATCTTTTTCCTCCAGGTTACGTTCTCTCCAGATATCTCTCAGTTCTATATCTTCCATCATATCAAAAAAAGATTTAGGTAGTTTTGCACGTGCTGAAGTCTTTGATAAGCTTCTTTTATCTTTCTGCGTATCAATTACTCCATTCCAATCACCCATTAATATAAAAGATTTATAGTCCCACTGTATTATTTTAGTATGTAAAAATTTATAAAACTTGTCTTGTTGCTGGTTAGGGGCATATATTCCAATAAGAAGCATTTTTCCAGACTGTGTCAATAATTCAATTGCAATATATCTTCCTTGATCATCTGCCTCAATTAGATTAGCTGATAGTCCTTTCCTTACATATATGACTAGTCCATTTTTCTTCTCTGGCGCTGATGCCACAAAATTTGTACCTAATCTTGAATTTATCAAATATTTTTGGTCTGATAATCTAATATGTGTTTCTTGTAAGCAAATAACATCGTTGTTAAATTGTTTCAAGTAGTGAAATACTTTCTTTCTTTTTTGTGGTGAATTTAGGCCATTAACATTCCAAGATAGGAATTTAGTTGCCACCTTTAGCCTTTCGAAGCCTTGTGAGCATCAGCTGAAGCTCCTCCTCCACCTTACTCTTCGGCCTAGCTCCCCCCACTGCTTCTGTTTTTTGGACTTCTTGAGATGGATCTTGAGATTGTTGCCCTTTTGATTATTGTTGTTGCAATTTATAAGTTGATCGGGTCAGTCGTTGTGCTTTCGGCTCTCCCTTCTTAGGTGGTTCCAAAGTTGGGGGTAAGCCCCCAAAATCCAAATCTTCTTCCATAATAATTCCTCCAGCAGCAGCTTCAGCGTAGGTTTGTATCTGTTTTCCATCTTTTTCTTGTTGTAACATCTCCATTTTCTTCCTCCCCCCCCCTTGGTGAGGGTGGGTATCCAGCCTGTAAAACATTTACATAAAAATCTTTTGCCTTCCAAACTGTGTTTAACCGGTATCTTTCTCCTTTATAAGTCACTATTAGACCAGTTGGAACGTCCCATCTGTATGCCACTTGTTGATTTCTCAACTCATTTACCAGAAAGCCAAAGTCTTTCCTGCTTCTCAACATCTTTGGAGGAATCTCTTTCAGAACCACCACCTCCTGCCCAGCCACCTGAACTTTATTCTTGTAAGAAGCTTGTAGAATTTCATTTCTGATCCTCCTAGTTGTAAAGTAGATCACCACATCTCTTGGCAGCTGTCTTTGTTTTGCCAACCAGGAATTAACCCTGTAAATTTTATCAATTTGGATTGCCACATCTTCTGGTCTTTCTTTAATTATCTCCGCAATAGCATCAGCACAAATGTCTTTTAAATTTTCTTTGCTATTTTCCTTCAGGCCTCTCAATCTCAGAGCAAACTCCATAGATCTGTATTGTAACATTACCAATTCATCATCCACTTTCTCTGTTCTAGTCATGACATCACCCATTTTGCTTTCCAAATTTAAGTTGGCTTCATTAATTTCTTCAACTTTCCCATCAAGCTGAATAACAAGGTTTGAGAGTCCTGATACAGCAAAAACAATATCATCTCTTATTTTATCGTGCTCCTTTGCAACTGCTCCCTTGATCGAGCTTATGTCTTCCTCAATTTTCTTAAATCTCCCTTCAACAAGTAATGTTAAATTGTTCATTGCTTCTCTCATTGCTGTTGCTTGATTATTCATGGCTTCTTTCATAGCTTCCTTAAAATCATTAAGTGCTGCATCTTGACTCTGGGTCTGGCTCTGTGTATCAGCCGGAAGTTGTGCTTTCTGTGTCACCACTGACACAACTGGAGAACCTCCCCCTCCTTTAACAAGTCCTGGTTTCACTTGTCTAGAAGCCATTTCCCCCCCCCCCCTTTTCTTTAAAAGCAACAAAGTCCTTAAAGATGTTAATTTATAGTCTCTAATTTGCCAGACAGAGTAGGTTTTTTTTTCCTCTTCCCTCTGCACTCTCAGTTCCCAGCAGTTAATAGGCAGCTAATCCACTCTCCCAGCGCAAAGTTCTCAAGCACTTTCATTTTGGCTTTCACTTTCAAAGCCCTAACAAAGACGCCATCTTCCGCCTCCAGCTCAAGATTCAAATTGAAACAAAGTAACTTCGGAATTAAGCTCTGTACTTTTAAGGCTTGTTCTCCTGTTTTCCGCTCTGCCTGCACTTGGGATCAATCAAACTCACTTTTAAAAGCAGGATCGGATCGCGGCTTCTTGCCCTGCTTTTGCAGGGTCGTCCTGGCTCCGGAGCTTCTTGGCGGGCTGACTGAGGAGCTCTCACCCTCCAAGCCTCTGGGGATGATCCAGAGGACTTTCGGGGGGCTCTACTCTCGCCCACCAGCTCTCCTCTCCTTCTTTTCCCAAAGGAGAGTTTTTCAGCCGCTAGACAGCCAATTTGTGCTGTCAAAGCGGCTTTAACGGAGATGCAGGGCTGGCGGTCATAAATGACCGTCCACGGAGCCTGCGGTGCCAACCGGAAGACCAACTTTTATGGAATTTTCTTGAAGCAAAAGGCTGAACCGCTCCACAAACTCCTTGGGAAGACGACTGCCTGGAAGTGGGAACAATGAGAGGACAACGCATTCTCCGCAGTGAAACAGCTACTATCATCGGACAGTGTCCTCATCCAATACACAGAAAACCTTCCATTACTGCTAACATGCGACGCTTCCCCCTTTGGAGTAGGAGCCGTCCTCAGCCATGAACTACCTAATGGACATGAAGCCCCCATTGCAAGGCCCCATTCCAGAGCCTTGGTGGTGCAGTGGACTAAACTGCTGCTGTTAAAGTAGTACTTAGCTGCCAGCTGCCTGCAATTACTGCAAGTTCAATTCTCACCAGGCTCAAGGTTGACTCAGCCTTCCATCCTTTCGAGGTAGGTAAAATGAGGACCCGGTTTGTGGGGGCAATAAGCTGACTTTGTATAAAATAGAACACCGCTCGGGGGGGGGCAAAAAGCCCTACTAAGCAGGTATATACAAAAGTATGAAGGCTATTGCTTAATGCATTGTAAGCCGCCCTGAGTCTCCGGAGAAGGGCGGCATATATAAATCGAACTAATAAATAAATAAATAAATAAATAAATAAATAAATAAATAAATAAATAAATAAATAAATCAGTAGAAGGGAGTTGGGTTTCACAGCCAGCCAAAGTGGTTAATTGGAGAATGTGAGTTATGACATGGCCAGGGAGGAGGGAAGAGACAGGGTCATAGGGGAACGTAAATCTACGTGGGATTAGTTCTAACTGCATCCGAATATTGCCGAAATGGTGCTCCTAATAAATGACTGTATTTCTTTTGAATTTTGGCTCATGGCTCATGAATTAATTAGGGCATCTTTTGGAAACTTCACACGGACAACTCTACACTGCTCCTACCTACAAACCAGCCTGACGAATTAAACTCAAACCCAAGAGTCAATACCAGGAACTTACCAGAGTCCAGCAGGGTCCCCTGAGGCGCCCCAGGAGTAGAGGGTAGGGAGGATAGGTCAGAGCCCACCACGCACAATGAAGAGTTCCAGGAGGTTCCATCTTAGCCGGCGGGAGCAACAACAGGTTCGACCATGCCAGCTGAAATCCCAGGGACGACTGAGCTGCACAGGCACAGTAGAACCATCAGACGCCCCGCCTACTTGAGTGACTACGTTACATACGTAGGTCACAGATTGGACAATCTTTCAGCTAGGAGGGGTGTTACATACGGACATACGTAGGAATTTATAATGCAATTTATTTATTTGTAATGCAATTTATATGCCGCCCTATCTCCAAGGACTCAGGGCAGCTCACAATGGTAAAGATGCACAGTTCCTCATTAAAAGACAATATAAAATTAAAATTCCAATTTAAAACAATTTAAAATTCATTAAGAAACCCCCCATCAGTCCAGGCTGTGGAACAACCAGGTCTTCAAATTGCGGCGGAATGCGCGAAGGTCAGGGGCCATCCGGAGCTCCAAAGGAAGTTGGTTCCAGAGGGTGGGTGCACCCACAGAGAAAGCTCTCCCCCTGGGGGTCGCCAGCCGACACTGTCTGGCCAATGGCACCCTGAGGAGGCCCTGTCTGTGGGAAAGCACTGGGCGATTGGGGATTGTCACTGGCTGCAGGGGGTCCGACAAATATCCCGGGCCTAGGCCATAAAGGGCTTTGTAGGTAATAACCAGCACCTTGAACCTCACCCGAAGGGCAACCGGTAACCAATGCAAGTCACGCAGGAGGGGTGTAACATGGGAGTGTCGGGACGCTCCCATCACAACCCACGCGGCCGCATTCTGCACCAGCTGAAGCCTTTGAGTGGTTTTCAAGGGCAGCCCTAGGTAGAGAGTGTTGCAGTAGTCAAGACGGGAGGTGACCAGCGCATGAGTAACGGTGCGTAGGGCATCTTGGTCCAAGTAAGGGCGCAACTGGCACACAAGGCGGACCTGGGCAAATGCCCCCCTGGTCACGGTCGTAACAGAGACAACCGTGAATCCAGGAGGACACCCAAGTTGCAAGCCCTATCCACAGGGGGTAACACCTCACCCCCGATGGTCAACGATGGAATATCTTGATCAGACCAAGATGCCGGTACCCACTCCGTCTTGGCGGGGTTGAGTCGGAGCCTGTCCCTCCCCATCCAGGTCCGTACCACTTCCAGGCAGCGGGACATCACGTCTGTCAGCGTTCCAATTTATGATCTCCTCCAGCGCTGACATGAATGAGAGAGGGAGAAGCTTTGCTTTAATCATGAGATGAACTTTTACCTAGTTTCCTGCTCTTTAGTAGATAGTGTTACCTGGGTGACAGAGGGAGGGGGGAATTCCTGTGAATAGAAAGTGCTTGGGACGGAGAGATGGATTTGCACGATGGCCAATGAGACATTGGGGTTGAAGAACGGAAAGGGAGGGGTGTGGAAGGAGGTGCCAGTTTTGGCTGCACAAAGAGTTCAGGGATGTCATTCTTTCTATTCTTAAATAAAGAAAAGATTCATCAGAGACCTTGCATTTGAGAATGAAGTTTATTTAAGATAGCAGCGAAACCTGACAGACAGCCAAAACTCCTCCAAAGATAGGCTGGCTGGTTTTAAATCATCCCGCTCCCTCCCAGATGTGTGGTCAGACTGGAGGTTATCTCCGGACACTATGGCTGAAGCCAAGCTCTCGGAGGGAAGTCTGCTTCAAGCAACGGGAGGGGGGGTTCGCTGTTCTGTCCCTGTCTCCACACACACACAAACACAGCCAGCTGAGGGTTAAGAAAGCACTTGGCACGCACACAGGTTGTTATCAGAAACTTGGCAGCAATACGAGCACCGACTGCCAAGTGCTTTTACTTCAATAAACGGAATATCCTTTCACCAGATAAACAGAAATACACACATTTTATAAATAGTCCAGTTTCAAACAAGAAACCTTTCGGCAGCTTTAAGCGTTTTTCATGTTAGGTGTTTTGTGCCAGCCATGGCAGTCTCTTCAAAAGCCACCAGATGGGGGCAAAGAGGCACCTTTGATCCCACTGGTGGGTCAAGGGGCTCCAGCCCCTGCAGCCTCATTGGGGAAAGTTAATGGGCCTCCGGCCCCCAGACACACCTTGTAAGGGAGGGGCCAGGGGCCCCTATAAGAACCCCTGCACAGGGGCTGCTCTCCCCTTTTTTTTGCCCCTTTTTACCCTTTCCCTTTTGCCTGCTCTTGTTCTAGTCTCCTATGGGACTGACCCATGGGCTCAATCCAGGCATGGATGCCTCCATGCCTGGGACCTTATTTTACTCTACTTTTACTTCTAAATAAAGACTTAATTTGATTGCATCCTTGCGTGCTGACCTTTTCTTGGAAGCGCCCTCAACGAACCATCGTTCTTTGTGAGATCCCTCACAAAGTGGTAGCAGAGGATGGTTTGAGGCAACGCTTCCAAGCCAGCAGAAGCAAGATGCCAGGAGGTTCCAGCAAGAACCCCCAAGAGATGGATGGCAGGACTTCCCCGGTCATGACCAGGTGTCTCCAAGCAAGGTTGGCAGCCCTGCATCCAGTCCCTGATGCGAGCTTCGATCCAGAGGAGGGTACAGATGATCTCTATGCCCCCAGAGGACCCAGTGGAACGCAAGGGACCCCTTTGCATGCTTCCTTGCAGCTGCAAGCCACAGAGGAAGGCATGGAAGACCAGCAGTCCACCCAGGACTGCCAGGACACCGGGGATGCGGCCAGGGACCAGGCCACCCCCAGCGTAGACCAGCTCACTGGTGAGGAATACAGAGAGCTGCTACGATCACTCCTAGCAACCCGAGGGACGCCAGGAGCCCAGCCACGTGGGACACCAGCGCAGGGGGCCTCTGGACACCGGGTAAGTCCTTCCCCAGTGCCCAGGAGGCTCCCCAACATGGCGCCGGCCACCCTGGGGGCCCCCGGGGCCCCGGAGCTTTTGGTGGGAAAATTCCCGCCAAATCGTGACCTGCAGCTTCCGGGGCCAACTGGAAGCAACATGGCGGCCCCCAGGCCACCTACTCCAGCGAGGCTTGGTAGGCCTCAGCTAGGCCACGAGGCCCAGCAACGGATGGCAGCCAGCCAAAGCAGCATGCAAACTGCTCGCCCCCCCCCCCCCACAGGCAAGCCTCGAAGTCTGCCCAGCCGCTCCTGCTGCAGCGGGCATCAGGGCTGCAATCCAAGTCCTGGTCACAGCCCTGGAGGCCACGATGACCGAGGCCTCAACCTCAGGGGCAGCCAGCCTCCCTCAACACCCCCAGGGGACCAGCGAGGGGGGGTGTCCAGTCCGGAGCCCCCCAGCCAGGGCCCAGGCCTCCAGAGAGCCCCAGAAGAACCCCTGGGGGCTCCAGCCTTCCCAACATCCCCACCGAGGCAACGGAGGACTCACCTGGGTGACTTCAGGGGGCCTCCAGCTGAGCCTCCCACCTCCCAAGATGGATGCCTCCTCGGAGTCTTCAGGACCAGCAGTGGGCCCCTCCAGGCGATCCTCAGCATTTTCAGGCTTTTCCGACCCCATCCTGCAGCCTTCGCCCCCTGGTAAATGTTCCAGTACCAGGGGGGCTTCCAGAAGACTCTTCAGAGCCCCACAGGCCTGGGCCCAGGCCTGGCTCTGAAGCACAGAGGGAGAGGTCCGCCCCCGTCGGCTCCTGGGCTGGAATGAGATCTGAGCATGCTCAGCAGTTCACACATGCTCAGTTGGCTCCACCCGAAAAAGAAAAGAATAATCAGAGAAAAATACCTACACCGGCCAGCAGAGGGATCCCTCTCCCATTTACTTCAATGGAACCAAAGCAAAGATATCTTGGACAGCAAAATATATCAGCATTTTCTGCCCCAGCTGTGTCTGTTCTCCCAAATAATTTCCAGAAATTACATCTGTCAGGGGAAAATTATAATATATGGAACAAAGAGACTCAGGTATGTCTCTTAAAAGAGGGGACCCTAGAAATGGTTTTAGACCCCCCACCTTTCCCTTGGAGACCTCAAGAAGAGTGGTACCACAGGAGAGCCTATACCACTCTACTGAGCTCACTGGATGCTAGATTGTACCCTAGCATTCCAGATAGGCTCACAGTTGGTGAAATTTGGGGGTTGTTATATAGCCTATTTAATAGTGATAGCTTGGGCTCCACCACAAGACTCACAACAGAGTTCTATAACACCAAGCTAAAATTTGGGGCTAGCATGGCTGAGCACCTGGGAAAGTTGAAGGCACTCAGGGCAGAACTGGTGCTCAGGGACTACCCCGTGACTGAGGCCAACATGATCGCTGTCATTCTGGCATCCCTGGACAAAAGTTGGGGCAATTTTATTGTCTCACTAGAGGGAACCAGAAAGGAAGCCATGACTCTGTCCTACCTCACAGGGAGGCTCAATGAGGAAGACAGGAGGCGTAGAGATGTGGGAGAGTACACCAGGGCCACAACTCATCGCATCAACAGAAGGCACCAGAGTTCAGAGCAGGTTAATGCTCTACCCAAGTGTTTCATCTGTGGCTCTGAGGAGCATCTGAAGAAGGACTGCCCCCATTACCAGCAAGGACCTAAGCGTGGCTCCAATCAAGGAAGGGGCAGGGGGCAGAGAAGGGGGCCTGGCGGGGGCAAAGGTGGTGCTAAGGGCAATTTTGTGAATACTAGCTATTTCACCCCCGCCACAAAGGCTGATGGCCCTACTGGCCTCTGGTTACTGGACTCTGGGGTTTCATCTCACATTGCTAACTTGAGGCAAGGCTTTAAGAGGTTAAGGAGAATTAACTCCTCCGTTAAGGTTGCAAATGGTAACAATGCTTTGGTTGTTGGGGAGGGCACTGTCTCTGTACCAGGGCTGGGCAATGTCGAAGGTGTATTACACGCTCCCTCTATAGCCAATAACCTGTTAAGCATAACCAAGCTATGTGATGATGGCAGGGTGGAGGTATTGTTTCGCAAAGGGGGAGTTCATGTCACTCGAGACAAAAGGGTCATTGGGAATGTTACCATTATAAATGGTTTGCCATATTTCTCCCCCGAGTACCCAGCCACAGGAGACAGCTCACAGGGTGCCACCCCAGAAGGGGCCTGCGCGCAGAGAGAGAGAAAGGCTCCACAGCCAGCTCCCAGGCTGTCAAAGATGCACAAGTCTGAGGCAGTTGTGCCCACGCCACCTCAACCAGTACCACGGCCCTCCAAGGCCAATGCGGGCAAGAAACCCGAGCCTCAGCAGGCACCTAAGGCAGGTAAGCCCAAAGAAGGGCCTAAGGTGCCAGCACCGCCCAAGGCAACCAGAGCCAAGGGGGTGTCAGTGGGAAAGCCGCTGCATACTAAATGTGCCCACCTCTTACATCGGAGGTTAGGCCATGCGAGCTTCCCAGTGGTTAAAAAGATGGGGGAATTCGCTGAGGGGATTCATCTCCAGGATTGTGAGGTGTTTCTGGACTGTGCCATCTGTAAGAGGGCAAAGAGGAAGGCCGCCCCAATACCTAAGGTGTCACTGCGTAAAACTCAATACCCATATCAATTAATACATGTTGATTTGGTTGGGCCATTTACACCGTCCCTAGGAAAAAGGCAGTATTTCCTCACTGCCGTCGATGATTTCTCGAGGTATGGCCATGTGTATACCCTCACAGAAAAGTCTGAAGCTTTTGATGCCATAAAATCATTGTACAACTATGTGGAAACTCAGTACAAGACAAAGATCGCGCAGTTCATGTCCCGAAAATTCCAGGACTGGTTAAGGCACAAGGGCATACATCATTTTCGTACAGCGCCTTTTACACCTGCGCAGAACCGTGTGTCAGAAAAACGCAACGGCATTCTGCAGACCATGGTGCGCAGCCTGATTGCGGATGCTGGGGTTGCGGAATCATACTGGGCGGAGGTGGTACACTACGCCAACTACACCCTGAACCGCACCTGGAGCAGCGTTGTGAACCAGACCCCATATTTTCTGGTCCACGGTAGGAAGCCAAATTTGGGACACTTGCATGTGTTTGGCTCCTACGCTTGGGTACACATCCCCAAGCAGCTGCAAAAGAAGGGGAGATCCGTCTCCCAGAGACTGAGGTTCTTGGGCTATGCCCCTGGCTCCAAGGCCTACCGATTCCTGGGAGAAGGGGGTAGGATTGTGACCTCCCAATCTGCCTCCTTCGAAGAGGACTCCAATTGGACCCAGATCCACTCAAATGATCTGGGTCCATACATTAACTGGCCCAGCAAAGCTGTACCAACCATGACACCGCCTGAGACAACCACAGACCCTGCCACCGACGAGAGCGAGGAACAAGACAAAGAGGTCAGCCTACCTGGTCCAGATGAGGAGGATGAGCCGTCCAGTCCTGAGGGGGAAGACACGCCATCTTCACCTGACTTTTCGCCTCCAGCGACGCTCCAGAGGCCCATGATGCCCAACGCCTGGGACCGAGGGCCTCCACATCCCGGTCGTGAACAGCCAGTTGGCGAGGAACCCGCGGAGGAAAAGGGTGGTGAGTGGCAGGAGGTCAGAAGGTCAAAGCGGTCCAACAAGGGGGTCCCACCTAAGAGAATTGATATTGGGCACGTCGCATCCGTCAACAGCGTCGTGGTCACCCCAAAGACCTTCTCTGCAATCCAAGAGCTGCCCATTAAAGAACAGGAGAGGTGGCAGGACACCTGCTCACCCTCTCAGACACATTCACCGTCACCTGTCATTGGCTGGCAAGAAGGGGAATTGTTAGGTGTTTTGTGCCAGCCATGGCAGTCTCTTCAAAAGCCACCAGATGGGGGCAAAGAGGCACCTTTGATCCCACTGGTGGGTCAAGGGGCTCCGGCCCCTGCAGCCCCATTGGGGAAAGTTAATGGCCCTCCGGCCCACTCACACACCTTGTAAGGGAGGGGCCAGGGGCCCCTATAAGAACCCCTGTACAGGGGCTGCTCCCCCCTTTTTTTGCCCCTTTTTACCCTTTCCCTTTTGCCTGCTCTTGTTCTAGTCTCCTATGGGACTGACCCATGGGCTCAGTCCAGGCATGGATGCCTCCATGCCTGGGACCTTATTTTACTCTACTTTTACTTCTAAATAAAGACTTAATTTGATTGCATCCTTGCGTGCTGACCTTTTCTTGGAAGCGCCCTCAATGAACCATCGTTCTTCGTGAGATCCCTCGCAGTTCAAGTGACTAGCCAGAGTTAGTTTTTGTTCGTCACAGAGTCTTAAATGGCCACCACACTCTCTTATATAGTCTCTGGGGTGTGGTCCAGTGACTCAGTTATAATCCCTGGCACGCCTCCTTAACTGCTGCAACCGTTTATCACGCCTTCGTTGGCGTGGATCCAGGAACGACAGATCACCTCCCTCGCTCTCATCGGAGACACCTGGCTCCTGGCTAATCTCCTCTTCCTCGGCCGGCACTTGAGACAGTGCCAGAGGGGAGGGGCCTGGAGAGGGAGGCCTGGCCGACTCCTCTTCTTCATGTTCGGAGCCTTCTTCCTCCGATGAGATAGGCTCAGAGGGCAGGGCCACAACATTTGCATCCAAGGAGGGGATAATGATACTTATCTTGTTGTGTTTTTTTTCTATGGGGCAGGTTACGTCGGAGAAGTGAAGGGAGAGGGGCCGGATGTCAGCGTTCCAATTTATGATCTCCTCCAGCGCTGACATGAATAAGAGAGGGAGAAGCTTTGCTTTAATCATGAGATGAACTTTTACCTAGTTTCCTGCTCTTTAGAAGATAGTGTTACCTGGGTGACAGAGGGAGGGGGGAATTCCTGTGAATAGAAAGTGCTTGGGATGGAGAGATGGATTTGCACGATGGCCAATGAGACATTGGGGTTGAAGAACGGAAAGGGAGGGGTGTGGAAGGAGGTGCCAGTTTTGGCTGCACAAAGAGTTCAGGGATGTCGTTCTTTCTAGTCTTAAATAAAGAAAAGATTCATCAGAGATCTTGAGTTTGAGAATGAAGTTTATTTAAGATAGCAGCGAAACCTGACAACGTCGAGGGCATCACTGGGCTGGTTTGGGGTGGATATAAAAAGCTGGGTATCATCAGCGTACTGATGATACCGCACCCCAAAACCACAGATGATCTTCCCAAGCGGCTTCATATAGATGTTGAACAGGAGAGGCGAGAGGACCGACCCCTGGGGCACCCCACAAGTGAGGGGCCTCATAGCCGACCTCTGCCCCCCTGCCAACACCGCTTGCGTACGGCCCGAGAGATAGGAGGAGAACCACTGCAGAACAATGCCTCCTACTCCCAACCCCTCGAGCCGTCGCAGCAAGATACCATGGTCGATGGTATCAAAAGCCGCCGAAAGATCCAAGAGGACCAGAACAGAGGAGTATCCCCTGTCCCGAGCCCTCCAAAGATCATACACCAGCGCGACCAATGCCGTCTCTGTGCTGTACCCTGGCCTGAAACCCGATTGCTACGGATCCAGGTAGTCTGTATCCTCCAGGGCCGTGCCACCACGCTCTCAACAACCTTCGCGACAAAGCGAAGGTTGGAGACCGGACGAAAGTTATCCAGTATGGTTGGATCCAAGGCAGGTTTCTTGAGGAGGGGTCTCACCACCGCCTCCTTCAAGGCGGCAGGGAAGATCCCCTCATCCAAGGATGCCATTATTACTGCCTGGATCCAATCCCGTGTCACCTCTCGGGCCGCATAAGCAAGCCAGGAGGGACACGGGTCCAGTACACATGTGGCGGCTCTCAGCCTTCCCATAATCCTGTCCACTTCCTCAGGGATGACAGGATCGAACTCCTCCCAAATATCAAGACCGGCTGCCTCCTCACCGTCAGACCCTGCCCAGTCAGAGTCCAGATCATCCCAAATCTGAGTGATCTTATCCAGCAGATGCTGACTAAACTACTTGGCACGTCCCCGCAAAGGATCCTCCCCCGCCCTCTGATTCAGGAGGGAGCGGGACACCCTAAACAGGGCGGCTGGGTGATTAACTGCGGACGCGATGAGGGCGGAGAAGTATGCCCACTTCGCCACCTCCATCGCCACCAGATAAGATCGTGTGAATGATCTCAACTGGGAATGGTCAGATTCGGAACGACTCGCTCTCCAACCGCTCTCTAGGCCTCTCCTACGGCGCTTCATCTCCCGGAGCTCCTCCGTGAACCAAGGAGCCACCCGAGATCTGCGTCGAGTCAGAGGCCGCAAAGGCATGACACGGTCGAGTGCCCCGGAGGCCGCCTTTTCCCAGGCATCCACCAGAGCCTTGACCCGGGCATGGGAGAGAGAGAGAGGTATTGTCCCAAGCTCCGTCTGGAACCTCTCCGGGTCCATCAGTCGCCTGGGGTGGAACCAGATGGTCGGTCCCGCATCCCAGCGGGGGGGGAGGGGTTGGCATTCTGGAAGCCCAGCCGCAGGAGATAATGATTGGTCCATGACAGGGGATGAATAACTGGCACTCCCCCACCGAGATCATCACGCCACTCTTCCGAGATAAAAACAAGATCGGGGGTGGCCCCCCCTCATGAGTCGGGCCCTGAATTATCTGGGTCAGGTCCATGGCTGCCATGGAAGCCATGAACCCCCGGGCTGCCCCAAAGCTCCACCCAGGGACGGCAGATTAAAATCCCCCAGAACAATAAGTTTAGGTAACTCAACCACCAACCCCGAGAGAACATCGAGCAGCCTGGGCAGGGCCGTTGATACGCAGCTGGGAGATAGGTACATAATCAACAGGCCCAACTGCCCTTGCGGACCCCATCTCATAAGGATGGACTCACACCCGTCTATCTGAGGAAAAGTGACCTCCCGCGGACCAAGGGACTCCCTAATAACAACCGCCACCCCCCCACCCCTACCCTGGGCCCTCGGCTGGTGTAGCACCCGAAAACCTGGTGGGCAGAGTTCAGTCAGAGGGACCCCTCCCTCCGAGCCCAACCAGGTTTGGGCTCAATTTGCATGACCGCCGCAGATTGGATGGAATTTGCGGCAGGAAAAATGAAATGCTGTCAGTGGCCGGCCGGCAAGCCGAGGAGGGTTTAAAAGGCGAGCCACGGCTATCGCACCGGCAGTTCTGTACGATGACCAGCTGAATAAATATACTAGAAAGGTTCTGGAGTCCCGTCTCTTCCTTCCCGCTCTTCAAACTTGACACCAACCAAGTTTATTCCTCTGTTTGATGTGTGGTCGCTTCCTTGTCCATCAAATTTTCTTCAGTCTTGTTTTATTAAACATGCGTCTGAAATCTCCAGTTCCTACGGCTTCAAAAAAAACTTTCCCCAATGAGCCCATATACTGTACAGGCAGTCCTCGACTTACAACGGTTCATTCCAAGTTACAACGGCCCAGAAAAAAGTTGATTTATGACCATTTTTCAGTTATGACCGTCCTTGCGATCATGTGATCAAAATTCAGATCTTCAGCCACTGGTTCGGTTTTACAACCGTTGGTATTTCCCGAGGATCACATGATCCCTTCTTGAGACCTTCGGACCAGCCCAGTCAAGGGATGGGAAGCCTGATTCGCTTATCAACTGGCTGGCTAACTTATCAACTGTGGTGATTTTCTTAACAACTGTGGCAAGAAAGGTTGTAAAATGGGGCAAGACTTAATGACAGAAATTTGGGGCTCCATTGTGGTCCATATAAGTTGAGGACTTTGTGTACCAAAGTGGTCCCAAGCCCCTTCTTCACTGACAGGCAGTTCTTTTTTTTTTTTTTTTTGCAAAAAGTTTTTTATTTTTTAAACAAAACCAACATAAAAACATCAACCTTCCAAACACTTACAGACAGTATTTCGATCAGTGAAAATCATTTCGTGCTCTCAAAATTTTCAAACTCTCATTATATGACAGACGTTCTTTCCTCTAACAAAAAACAAGTGCTTAAACATTTTATCCAAATTTCATTTCATATATAATATTTCATCTCCATGCTTTATTATCTATCCATTGGTAAAATAGCTCCCATATCAAATAATATTGTTTATCTTCCTGTTCTCTTATTTCAAATGTCAATCTACTCATTTCGGCACAATCCAACATTTTTTTAATAATTTCTTCATCAGTAATTATCTTCTCTCCTTTCCAGTTTTTTGCAAATACAATTCTAGCCGCTGTTAAATATTGTAATTCTTTGTTAAATGTCTCTGGTAAGATCCCTAATAAAAATATCTCTGGTTTAAAGTCAATATGTCTCTCTGTCATTTTTTCCAACCATGTGTGTATCTTAGTCCAAAATCTCCTTGCTTCTACGCATGTCCACCACATATGGTAATAAGATCCTGGGGTCTGATGGCACTTCCAACACTTCTCTGATTTGTTCTTGAACATTCTGGCTATCCTCATCGGGGGTAAATGCCACCTGTAAAACATCTTATACAAATTCTCCTTATATACTGTAGACATTGTCATTTTATAATTATGTGACCACAATTTTTGCCATTTCTCTAAATCAATACCATAACAAAAAATTTTCCCCCATGCTATCATTGATTCTTTAACTTGTTCTTCTTCCAATTTTGCCTCTAGCAAGTGTCCATATAACTTTTTAATTACATGGTCATCAGAACCCATCAATATCTTATCTAAGGTAGTCAAAACATTATAAAAGCCTTCTTGTTTGAGATCTTCTCAATATCTAGAAAATATTTGCATATATGAAAACCAATCCATCTTAAATCCCTGATCTTCTAAGTCTTGTTTTAATTTAAGTTCACCCTTTTCATCCAATAATTCACTATATCTAACAATTTGTTCCCTTTTGAATATCACTGGATATGAAAAAGCTTCAATTGTAGATACCCAGACTGGAATCTTCAAATAATGATATTTTTTAATCCTCTCCCAATTCAAAAGCAAAGCTTCACGTATCTGATGTCTTCTAAAATACCCCTGTATTTTAGTTCCTTTGTACCATAAAAAAGCATGCCACCTTATCAACAAATCATGTCCCTCCAAATTCAATAATCTAGTATTTTTCAATGTTACCCATTCTTTAATCCACATTAAACTAGCTGCTTGGTAATATAATTCAAAGTTAGGTAAACCAAAACCACCCCTCACTTTAGCATCTTGTAACAACTTCATTTTTATTCTTGCCTTTTTCCCTTTCCAAATATATTTCAATATCATTTTATTCAAATCTGTAAAAAAATCCTTGTCCAACTTTATTGGAATCGTCTGGAACAAATACAACGTTCTAGGCAAAATATTCATCTTAATGGTTGCAATTCTCCCAAATAAAGATAGTTGCAAGTTTCCCCATTTTTCCAAATCTTGTCCTATCTGTCGTTTAACCTTATTATAATTATTTTCCTTAAGAGAAATACACCTTGCTGTCAATTGTATCCCCAAATATTTTACCTTATTCGTGACCTGCATATTTGAAATCTCCATCAATTCTTCTCTTTGCTTTTTCAACATATTTTTAGTCATTATCTTTGTCTTTTCTTTATTAATTTTCAAACCAGCTACTTCCCCAAACTCTCCAATGTTTTCTAACAATTTATTTATTGACATTAATGGTTCTTCAATAATAAAGACCAGGTCATCTGCAAAAGCTTGCAATTTATATTCTTCTTTCTGAATTTTCATACCTTTTATCTCTTTTTCTTCTCTAATATTTCTATTTCAAACTTCCAGTGTCAATACAAACAATAGTGGGGACAGTGGACATCCTTGTCTAGTGCCTTTTTCTATTTCAATAAAGTCTGACAGTTCTCCATTTATCATGACCTTAGCCTTTTGTTTGGAATATATAGCTTCAATTGCCTGTAAGAATTTCTTTCCAAAGCCCATCTCCTCCATTTGTAACTTTCTTGTTTTCCTTGAAGAAAAAATCCAATTCTCGCTTCATTTTCTGTATGAAGTCTTTCTCTTTTAGTATTGTGTTGTTTAATGTCCATCTAGATCTACCTTTTCATCCTTTCCAGATAGCACTCACCGGGTTATGGTCCGCCCATAGGTTAGTATCTATTTTCACTTGTTCAATATTTAAAGTCAATTCCATTATTGTCCATATCATGTCTAATCTGGACCAGGATAAATGTCTATCAGAGTAGAAAGTATATTGTTTATCTTCCCCATTTCTCTCCCTCCATATATCTTTCAAGTTTATTTCCTCTATCATTTTAAAAAAAGTTCTTGGCAATACCTTTCTACTATGTTTTGTTATTTTATGTGTTTTGTAGTCCAAATTTTCATCCACAATTCAATTAAAATCTCCCATCATACAGACATTTTCATAATCCATTTCAATTATCTTATTGTGTAGTTTTCTATAAAAGTCACTTTGATTGTTGTTAGGAGCGTAAATTGCAACTAAAAGTAATTTTGTATTGTTGTCAATTAATTCCACCATCAAAATTCTACCTTCTGGATCAGCATATTTCTGTTCTGCCATTAGTACATTTCTAATATACAAAGCAACTCCTCTTTTTTTGCTTTGTGACAATGATAAAAAAGTTTTTCCAAGTTTTGGTAGAATCAATAGTTGTTCATGTTGCTTTTTGATATGCACTTCCTGTAGGCAAATTATATCAAATTTTAGTTTTTCCAATTTATGAAATACTATTCTTCTTTAACTGGCCGAATTAAGTCCATTTACATTTATTGAAATTAGTTTCCTTTCTTCCATATTCATACTTTATAAATGGGTTTTGTTGCTCTAGTCGATCTGGCTTCACATTGTTCCTTATATTCCATAACTCCTCCAACCGCTCCTTCTGTTGCTTCCAGCATTATCAATTCCTCTTCAGCGGGTTTTATTGAAGCTGATGTTGCTTGAGTTTCGGTTTCCATATCTACCTCTTTCTCTTTAAGAACTTCTTCATAGAACACTCTTGCCTTATCAATTGTATTCAGCCTGTATCTTTGAAATTGCCATGTTAAGCCTACTCCTTCTGGAAACAACCATCTGTAATTAATCCCTTTTTGCAATAAAACTTTAGTCAGAAATTGGTATCTTCTTAACTCTCTCACTTTCCTTGGAATTTGTCTCAGAACTATCACTTCTTTCTCTTTATATTTCAAAACCTTGTCACAAGCAGCCTGCAGGATTTGTGTCTTGATTGATTTCTTAGTAAATCTTATATGTACTTCTCTTGGAAGCTTATTACGCATCGCATATCCAGTATAGACTCGATAAATTTCATCGATTCCTTCCATCATCTTTTCTTTAGTTACTTCTAAAGCCTCAGCTAGAATCGTATTCATAATCTCCGCTAAATCCTCCCCTTTTTCTTCCTCGACATTTTGGAATCTTAAGAAAAATTCTGCTTTATCCATTTCCCAACCGATTAAGCCAGATGTTCCTTGCTCTACCTCTCCCAATCTGTTCTCAATTTCCTTCATTTTTTCTTCTTTTTGACCTTCTTTTTCCTCTAGTTTAACCAATCTCTCTTCATATTTCGTCTGTCAGGTTTCGGTGCTATCTTAAATGAGTTTCATTTTCAAGCGCAATCTCTCTAATGAAACATTTTTATTTAAGAGCATAAAAAGCCGACAATCCTGATTTCATTTTTGCAGCCAAACTGGCCCCTCCTTCCAACCCCCTCCTCTTCCGCTCTCCAACCCCAATGTCCCATTGGCCATCATGCAGATCCATCTCTACCTCCCGGCACGTTCTTTTCACAGGAATGTAGCCCCCACCCTCGTCTCCCAGGAAACACTATCTGTACATACAAAACTAGGTAAAAGTTCATCTTGTTATGTCAGCGCTGGAAGAGAGCCTAATTTGGAACGCTGACATCCGGCCCCTCTCCCTTCACTTCTGTGACATCACCTATCCCATAGGGAAAACACAACAAGATTAGTCTCATCAGCCCCTCCCCGGCTGTGCACCCCCCCTCCCGGCTTTCCCGGGTGGTCTGCATGGAATTTTGCTATAAGGCGATCAGCTTGGATGTTTGCGCTCTTCACCCAGGAAGCCTCTGACAATGGGTAACCCTTCCATTTAATTAAGTACTGGAGGCGCCCCCTGTGCCATCTTGAATCAAGAATCCGCTGCACCTCGTAGTGCGTTTGGCCCCCAACAACCAGGGGCCCAGGGGGTTCATGTGGAGTTGGCCTTAAAGTAGACCCCATTACAGGTTTTAGAAGGCTACTGTGAAAAACGGGGTGAATTTTCCCCAAAAGCCGTGGCAACTGCAATTGCACTGTAATGGGATTATTTTTATTATAGGAAATGGTCCTATAAATTTTGGGCCCAATTTCCTGCTCGGGAGTCTAAGTCTCAAGTACTTGGTGGAGAGGTAAACTTTCTCTCCCAGCTGAAATGGTCTTTGGGGAGTTCGGTGCTTGTCTGCTTGGTCCTTATAAGATTGAGCCGCCTTTGCCAGCGCCCTCTTAACATTTTCCCAAGTTTGTCTCAACATTGCCATCCAGTCGGTCAAACTGACTGAGGAAGGGGGCTCCCTCGGGTATTCTGGCATGGGAACAAAAACCATGCCACTCACTATTTTGAACGGGGTTAGCCCCGTGCTGCTGTGGACAGCATTATTATATGCAACCTCCGCAAAAGATAGGAGGTCTGCCCAATTGGACTGCTGGTAGTCGACGTAGCATCTTAAATACTGTTCTATCATAGCGTTCAGTCTTTCTGCCCCCCCATTGGTGCTCGGGTGAAATGCTGAGCTGAGCCCTTGGGATGAACCTATGGATCGTAGAAACTCCCTCCAGAACTTTGCTGTGAACTGGACCCCTCTGTCGGAAATGATTCTCCTGGGGACTCCATGTAGGCGGTAAATGTGTTTCAGGAACAGTTTGGATAACTGACGGGCTGAAGGCAGTCCACTACAAGGTATGAAGTGTGCCTGTTTGGAGAATAAGTCTATTACAGTCCAGATCACTGTATTTCCACTGCTCCTTGGTAGGTCTACTATAAAGTCCATTGCAATCTCCTCCCATGGTCTTGTTGGCTCAGCTACTGGTTGCAACAATCCAGGCGGGCACCCTGGCCTTGTCTTCATCGTGGCACAAATGGTGCAGCTTTTTACATAACTGTCTACGTCCTTTCTCATGTGTGGCCACCAGAACTGCCTTCGTACTAGGTGCAGAGTCTTTAGGAACCCGAAGTGTCCTGCTGGTTTAACGTCGTGGCTCCTCTTGAGAATCAGGATGCGTAAACTCTGTGGGACATAGAGTTTTGTCCCCCTCCATGCTAGTTCATCTCTTTTTGTCAAGAGATGTTGATTGTCCCGATACCAGGGGTCGGTCAGCGTTTCATTTTTTAATTTTGCAGTTAAGTCACTTGCAAGTTGGCCTTGCTGGTCACGTCGTTGCCGTCTGGTGATCACTTGGGCCGCAGCTTGGGTGGAGGGGATGATGGCATTCACTACCTGCTCCCGCTCACTGTTGTATTGGGGCATCCGGGAGAGGGCATCAGCCAGGAAATTTCTCCCTCCTGGGATGTGCTTAAGCTCGAAATTGAAACGATTGAAGTATTGTGCCCACCGCACTTGCCTGGGCGACAGTTTTCGTGGGGTTTTTAGAGCCTCTAGGTTTTTATGATCAGTCCAGACTTCAAATGGTTTCTGGCCTCCCTCTAGAAGGTGCCGCCAGGTCAACAAGGCCCACCTTACTGCAAACGCTTCCTTCTCCCACGCCGCCCATTGCCTCTCCGTATCGGTGAGTTTGCGGGAGGTGTAGGCGCAGGGTTGTAGATCACCTTGGTTGTTCTTTTGGAGTAACACGGCTCCTACTGCCACATCACTTGCGTCTGCTTGGATGACAAAAGGCTGTTCCGGATCCGGGTGTTTTAAGACAGGTTCTTTCGCGAACAGTCCTTTTAGCATCTCAAATGCCTGTTGGCAGGTCAGGTCCCACTGTAGGGGTTGTCCCGGGCGAGGTTTCATCGCTGGGCTTCCTGTCTTTAGGAGGTCCGTCAAAGGTTTGGCAATCTTCGCGAACGAGGGGATGAATTGTCTGTAGAAATTCGCAAAGCCTAGAAAACTTTGCAGTTGTCTGCGGGTGCGAGGGGGCTGCCATTGTAGAACTGATTGGACCTTGGCTGGGTCCATCTCTATCCCCTCATTTGATACTCGGTAGCCCAGGTAGTCTAGCCGTGATTGGTGGAAATCGCATTTTGGCAGTTTGACATATAGGTTTGCCCGTAGCAGTTTTTTCAGTACTTGGCGGATGAGGGGTATGTGTTCGTCTATGGTCTCCGTGTAGATAAGAATATCATCCAGGTAGACGAGGACCCCTTTGTAAAGGTGTTCATGTAAGACTTCGTTTATTAACTGCATGAATACTGCCGGGGCTCCTTGCAATCCAAAAGGCATTACTTTAAACTGGAAACTACCCAGGGGGCAGTTGAATGCTGTTTTCCATTCATCTCCTGCCTTTATGCGTACTCGGTAATAAGCTTCTCGAAGGTCTAGTTTGGTGAAAACCTTCCCTTTAGCTAGGTGGGCTAACATGTCTTTCATGAGGGGGAGGGGGTACAAGTTGTGTACGCAAACAGCATTGAAACTTCGAAAGTCGACTACCAGTCTCATGGAGCCGTCCTTTTTCTCTTTAAACATGACCGGCGCCGCTACCCTTGGTTTCACTGGCTCAATAAATCCCCTTTGTAAGTTTTTGTCTATGTAGTCCCGCATTTCCTGCATTTCTCGGGGCGTCATGGCATACATTTTAGGTTTGGGTAGTTTAGCTCCTGGGATAATCTCGATGGCACAATCGGTCTCGCGGTGGGGGGGCAGAATGTCACACTCGGCCTCGCTGAATACCCCCGCAAGGTCTTGGTACTCCCTTGGGATCTGGTTTGCGTTACAAGCGGTGGTGGGTGCGGCTGCCAATTGCTTTGCTGCACCTTCTGGGAGGGACCCTTGTGTTGGTGGTGTTTTCTTCTGTAGTGGAGGGCTGCTTTGGGGTTTCAGCGTGGGAGGGAATTCTTCTGGTCGGGGCGGCAGGGGTTGGGGCCCCTTTGCTATTCTCAGCCTGCGGGTTCCCTCTTGCCACCAAATGATTGGGCCCCATTTGTCGAGCCATGAGAGTCCCAATATGACTGGTTCTGTCATCTTGGGGGCTATTATGAAGCGGATCGTCTCCCAGTGAGTTCAGTCTCACGGGTTCAGTCAAGTGTGTGGCGTACGTTCCTCCCACTAGGGACCCATCAACTTGCTGGAAGCGAATTGGTTGTTTGATTCCCAATTTTAGAACTGTGGGTAGGTTGATTAGGCACCGTGTGCTACCCGAGTCTATTAGGGCTTGGAAAGTCTCTTGGGCCCCTGTTTTGGGGGCTGTTAGGCGTATGGGGAAAAGAAAAGGATGGACGGGTCCACTCACCATCGGGTCATCCTCGCCTTCGTCTTCCGTGTCATAGGGTTCGGGGGACTGATCTCCCTCCACTGGGATTCCTCTGGTTTCGGTCAGATGAGCGAAAAACTCAGGGATTTGGGGAGCTTCCCGCGGTACGTGGGTGACGCGCTTGGGCCCTCGTTCCGGTCGTGCTTTGGGCGGTGGAGCTGGTCCCGGTCTAGGCGTTCCACATCTTGCTGCTATGTGGCCGCTTCCTCCACATCTGTAGCATTTCAGTGGGCTCCGTGGGGCAGTTGGTCTGTAGGAGGGCTGTGATGTTGGGGTTTCTCATCTGTTGAGTGGCCCCTGGTCTGGTCGGCCTCTCTCCTTTTCCTCTGGTGGTTTTGACGTGTCACTCGCCCGCAGCCCTCTGTCGACTTTTATCGCTACCCGGAACCATTCAGCGAGTCGGTTTGGGATGTCACGATAGGCAGTCACTTGGGAAATTCTTTTATCTAGGCTTGTTCTAAAAAAATACACCAGCAATCGCTCTGGTAGGGGAGGCAGTGTCCCAATGACTCTCCTGAATTCACGGATATGCTCTCTGATAGGCTTCCCCCTCTGCATTAGGTTTCTGAGCTCATCTTCCACATAGGGGTCCTCCTCCTCCTCCTCATAACGGGCTCTTAATAGTTGCAAGAACCCATCCGCATTTTGTAGCTGGGGGGCCCTGTATTTGTAGAGTGATGCTGACCACCTCTTTGCTTCTCCCTCCAGCCCTTCCGAGATAGCATTCACTAGGGCTCTGGGGAAAGGGTAGAGGTGTCCGAACCGCTCTATGTATATCTCAGCTGAATTGAGGAATTGGGCGAGGTTGTCTGGGTCACCATCGAACTTCCCTCTGAACTGGGGTGGTTCCTCCCTCTCTGCCCTCTCCTCTCTGTGCTGAGCTCTGGAGGGCCAGCCTTGGTGTTGGTAGTCTTCTGCCTCGTCTCTCATCCTGGGGTGGGGAGGTGCTGCCTTGTCTGGGCTTCGCTGCCATTCCCATCCCCAGCTCGCCCTTCCCAATTCACTTAGGGGTTTTTCTTTATCTTTTACCTTTGTATTTTCCAAGTTGGCTGGAATCACGACCGCTTCTGCTCCTCCCGTTTCTTGAAGCAGGCTTTCCTCCGAGAGCTTGGCTTCAGCCATAGTCCATCCGACCAGATGTCTGGGAGGGAACGGGATGATTTAAACTCAGCCAGCCTGGATTTGGAGGAGAGTTTGGCTGTCTGTCAGGTTTCGGTGCTATCTTAAATGAGTTTCATTTTCAAGCGCAATCTCTCTAATGAAACATTTTTATTTAAGAACATAAAAAGCCGACAATCCTGATTTCATTTTTGCAGCCAAACTGGCCCCTCCTTCCAACCCCCTCCTCTTCCGCTCTCCAACCCCAATGTCCCATTGGCCATCATGCAGATCCATCTCTACCTCCCGGCACGTTCTTTTCACAGGAATGTAGCCCCCACCCTCGTCTCCCAGGAAACACTATCTGTACATACAAAACTAGGTAAAAGTTCATCTTGTTATGTCAGCGCTGGAAGAGAGCCTAATTTGGAACGCTGACATCGTCATTGTTTGTTGTATGTTGACCACCTTTTCGTCTGTTTGTAATAATTGCTGTTCCATTCGTTGTTGTTGCTGTTCCATCCTTTGTTGTTGCTGCTCCATCCTTTTTTGTTGCTGTTCCATTCTTTGAAGTGTTTGTAAGATCGTTTGTGTCACTGCTTCTTTATCTTTCTCTTGCTGTAACATTGTCTGGATGGAACGTTGGCCTCCAGATGGTGATGAGGATGGTGTAGTTGCAGCAGCTCCCACCGTCACTACTTTTTTACTCATTTTGTTCAATAGTTAGCCAAGCTTCAGACGAACCACCTAAACAATAGAAAGGGAGGGGAAGGAAGGAAACATAGAAAAAGAGAACAAAAAGAAGGGGGGGGGAAAGCAATACTTCCTCGAATTCTTCAGGTTTCTCTGAAACCCTAATCCAAAGGGGAGAAAAAAACACACACACAAAAAGAAAAAAATAGAAAAAAACACGAATTTAAAATCCTCTTCCAAGTGAAAGGGCAATATTGAAATTGAAAAAGAAAAAAAAGAAAAAATATCAATAAATCTTCAGGTTCTTGAATGCCTTAATCCAATTGAATAGATAGAAGTCCCAACTCCAAAATGAAAAAAAAAGGGGGGGGGAAAGACAACAGGAATAAAGAGATTAAAAAAAGATAAAAAGAAAAAAGAGCAAAGAAGAATTTAATAGTCCTTCAAACCCTTTTATATCCAGAGAGCCTACAGGGCATGATTTTTCCTCAGCCTTCCAAGCCACCCCTCACACTGGAAATAAGATATTTACTCATAGAAAAAAAAAATCAAAGCCTTCTAGTGTGTTCCCAGGCTTTGTCAATTTAAATAAAGAGCACCTGTGTAAACAACAGTTCAGTTCAGTAGCTCTTCAATCTCTGTTTTGGCTACAATATTTCTTTTCTTCTGCTACTTAAATAAACATAGAAACAAAGTTTCTCTTCCAGTGGGTGGCAGCACTGTACACTCCCCTAGCTCTCCTATTCTTTTAAGGGAAAAAGAAGAAAGGAAAAAAAAAAAGGAAAAAGAAGATCTTTCTTTTAAATATTCCAAAAGAGAAAAAAAACACCAGTTCAGATGTTCCAACTCAGCAATCCAAACAGATATAATATCAGCAAATTTCCAAGTTTCAAATATGTCCCAATGCTATTTTCAGTCCAGTCCGGTAATCCAAAAAGGAAATGAATCAATTAAGCAATTTTAAGTCTTTTAAACTATATATTGGGTACGATAAAATTAGTCCAAAAAAAAAGGTTCGCTGCTCCTCTTCATTCACCCTCCATCACTATCTCCATTATCAATAAGGGTGTTCTTAATATATTGGAAAAAAAAGTGAAAGTTTCTCACCGATCTATTCACTGCCATTCCGCTCTGCCTTCCTGGAGTTGTCACAGTCTCCGCAGCCTATGGCTGCTGCTCCACCGCTGGAAAAAGGGCTTTTCTGGCTCGTCCAGGGACTTAGCGATGTCCCTGGGATCCTCAGAATGTGCCCTCCACTACCACAGTCAAATCGAGACTGTGGGGTCTGATTCGGACCGTCCAGCGGCTGAGTTTTTGGTGGGGTTTCAGGAGCTTCCAAAAACCCTGTGCGTCTCGCCGCAACGCCAACTTCCGCAACTGACAGGTAGCTCTTGACTTACAATGATTCATTTAGCGTCCATTCAAAGTTACACATGGTATTGGAAAAAGGGACTTATGACCGTTTTTCACACTTATAGATGCTTGGCAACTGACTCATATTTATGACAGTTGCAGTGTCACGGGGTCATGGGATCAAAATTCAGATGCTTGGCAACTGTCTCATACTTATGACGGTTGCGGTGTCCCTGGGTCACTTTTTTGGGACCTTCCAACAAACAAACTCAACAAGGAAACCAGATCCTCTTAAGAACTGTGTTTCTAGCTTAATGGCTGCAGTGATTCGCTTAACAACGGGGACAAGAAAAATGGTAAAAGGGTCAAAACACACTGAATAAGTGACTTGCTTAGTAGCAGAAATGTTGGGCTCAATTCTGGTTATAAGTCAAGGAATAGCTGCATACCTGTATGCAACCTCAATTGGGACAGGAATTTTATGTTGCTAAACTCAGTACCTGATTTTACGTCCTCTTTTGCCACAGTTGTTAAGTGAATCCCGCTGTCATTAAGTAGCTAGGTGGGTGGTAAAAGAAGTATGAAATATAAACAATTATAAATAAAACAAAATGATAGGCATTTTTTTCTTACAATAGGTAAACATTGTACGGACTGGGTCAGGCCCTATATCAATCCTGCCCCAATTTGAACCTTTAAGCCAAACCAATCCTTAACTTCATTGGTTGATAAGAGTATAGTCTACTAAAGGTCAAGTGGACTATGGTAAAGCAAAGCCAGAACTGAAGTTGGCAGGCAGCAAATCCCTGGGTGGAACATTCCCGTCTTAGGCACATCCCATCATTGCTCCCTCCACCCCACTCCATCATCTAATCACAAAGAAGATGTTTTTTGAAATGGCCATTCTGAGTGCAGGCTGTCTTGTGGCTCCATTCCTTTCCCGGGGAAAACTGCCTTGAAGCGCAGTCTCCGAGAGGCAGGCTTAGGTTGGTTACTTTCAGTTTCCCCCGCTAAGCATTCCCTCTCCCTTTTTCCCTGTCCTCCCGGGCTTCATGGCAGACAGGTGCTGAACGAGACACTTCTCATGCCAGATCCATGGGAGGTGTGAACATGGTGACCCCCCCCATCCAGATTGTGGGCCTGATCCACTTTTTCAATGCACATGGCACACATATGCACATCTAACACAAAGAGAGAGAGCTCGTTTTTTCCCTTTTCCAGCCTTTTCCCTTTATTGCATTTTCTTGGGGGTTAATTTCACACATTCGACGGGTCTAGTTTTCCTGGATTTGGGGGGGGATGCAGGAAAGCAAGCCACCCCACAAGGTGAGATGGGGGCTAATCCCCTTTGCTGGTCTATTCCTCTGACTCCGAGAGGCTCTTGTTCAAAGTCTCATTGTGGGTCCCCTGTCCAGGTGGAGCCACAATGGTCAACCAGGAATAGCAACCTCGGCAGGGGGGTCTGGACCCAGTCCACTTTCACCCTCGGCGTGGGGTCAAGGATTCCCTTTTGGTCCTCCGGTCCAATCTTGGCTCAACCTACAATAGGCATACGAGAGAAGGGAGTGGATTATGTGTCCTCCAGATGAGCCGAGGGGGTCCTTTCAAAGAGACTGGGGGATTCTGGGAGTTGAAGTCCACCCGTCTTCAAGTTGCCAAGGTGGAGATAGAGTCCTTAAATTAGGTGGGCTCCAAGACCAGATCCTAGAACGGTGTTTCTTCACCTCTGAGATGGTTTTTTTTTGTAAAGTTTTTTTTATTTTTTACACAAACACACACACAAACATACAATGTATTTTTGCTGAACAGAGTATTCGGCCGGTTAACAAATTTAAACAATTTTTAGTCCTTTCAACTAAAATTACAATTTCTATACCTCCTTTTTTGCCATAACATTTATTTTAATCTATTTTGTACCAATATTACCCTTCATTTTCATCTCTAATTTTGACCAAATTCCATTTTCCCTTCTATTCTATATTAAACCCCTTCCCATTATCATCTAATTTTTATATCATCATCAAATTAATTAATTATGTGGTGTTACAGTTATTTAATTCTTATATATACACTTTCCCTGCGCATGCGCTAGATGGCGGACCTCCGAGGGGCTCGCTGGTGAGGCCGATGAGGGAATGGAGGACTTTGGGAACGTTGGAGGCCGATTTAATGATCTTGGGCCCCACGTTCAGCATGCCGAAGGTCTGTGGGTGAGCCCATCCCCCGGCGGGATTGGCTCATGGATGGCAGAGCTGCAATGAGGATTGCGATCGGAGCACCGTGAGGAGGGCGGCGGCGGCCTCCAGGATGACTCAGCAGCCGCGATGCCCCAGAGATCGGGCGATTACTCTGCGGCCCGGAGGCTCTCAGGCCGCATCAAACGGACATTTAGCCCAGACCTGAGGATTGGGGGGTGTATGGCCCAGCTGCTGCTGAGGCTTAAAATCCCCCCCAAATGGACCTGGACCTGGGAAGAGCATGGCAGAGACTGCCTGAGAAGACGGGTAGGACTTCGGGGGGGAATTGGCCCGGAAAAACTAAAAGAGGTGAGGTGATAGAGGGGGATTGATGAATAGCCAGCTGGTCTCCCCCTTGGATTCACTCCCCCCCCCGTGTGAAACGGCCTTCCCCTGTTACTGCCCGGACTCTCTGTTTGTGGTCGGGTCATTTTTTCCATCACCTCTGACTCTGGGACTTTACTACCACCCTCTTTGAACTTAGTGTCGTTTGATCTCTATCTCCTCGTTGCTGCTGTTTGTTTCAGCCCTTCCTCCTGATTACCTCCTTCTGGCCTGGGCGTGGGGGAAGGGAGATTGCAGGTTTGGAAGGAGAAACTGAGAGTCTGATCTGTCCCCGTACCCACACACACACAAACACAGCCAGCCGAGGGTTGAGGAAACACTTTGGAACGCACCCAGGTCTTATCTCCCACTTGGCAGCGATAGACACACCGTCTGCCAAATGCCTTTATTTTCACAAACAGAAAGATAAGGTACTTAACGTGCAAAAAGTCCAAGCAGAAATAATATTTCTCTCTGCAGTTCCGGACGAGGCTTTAGTGACTATCCAAGGTTTACTTTTGTTCGTCACAAGTATCACTGACCACTACCCTCTATTATATAGTCTCTGGGGTGTGGTCCAGTGACTCAGTTCTAATCCCTAGCACGCCTCCTAAGCTGCTGCAAACGTTTATCATGCCTTCGGAGGCGTGCGTCCAGGAATGATGTTTCTTCGTCACTCTGATCCGAGCCAGCTGTCTCCCTACTGATCTCCTCTCCCTCGGCCGGCACCTGAGACAATGCCAGAGGGGAGGGGCCTGGAGAGGGAGGCCTGGCTGACTCCTCTTCCTCATGCTCGGAGCTTTCTTCCTCCGATGGGACAGGCTCAGAGGGCGGGGCCACAACAGAGTCCTGGACAATGGCTGCTGCTCCATCTGCAGGAAAAGAGTTGAACTCTGCTGGCCTTATGTCATCCAGCCGCTGTGAGAGAATGGCTGTGGCCATTTGCTTGCACTGCAGCTATCTGACCTGGACGCCCCATCGCTGTGAGAGAGTGAGAGGCTCCAGTTTTGCCCAGATCCAACCGTATTGCTATCTCGCACCTCTAGGACCATCACTGACACCCAGAGTTACTCTCCCTTACCTCGTCATACTTATATGGCTTACACCTCGGCAGATCTGCTCGCGCTGCGAGATGCCCCCCTCTCACGGCGATGGCCTTCCACTTTATCGAAGGCCTACCTTAAGGACGGGCTTTGGAGCCCCGAGAGGTGGCATGTTTTAAAGCGGGGATTGAGGGGTTTTTTAATTAGGGCTTTTAATAATTTTTTAAGGGGAACTGGGAGGGCGACCAAGGGGGATGGGGGGGTAATCCACCAAGGTCGGGGCTGAGCCCGGCACGGGGTAACGGTTTGGAGGGTGCAAGACGAGGGATTGGGGAGGGGAAGGCGGGCTATCTTAATGAGGGATGTACCATCAGCACGGTGGATGGGAGGGGCAGATATGGCAGGAGCAGGGGACCATATCATGTGTCGGGGGTGCGCACTCGCTACTTGAGAGCAATTGCGCACCCCGGTCCCCAAGGCTCCTCTCGGATACTAGGTGGCACAGTTACTCAGGACCTGGGCCTCCGGCTGATGCTGTACAACGCCAGGTCCGTGGTAAATAAGGCCCCCTTCATTTACGATCTTATTCAAGAAGGGGGAGCGGACCTGGCGGGTATTACGGAGACCTAGTTGGGCCCGGAGGGAGGGGTCCCTCTGGTTGAGATGTGCCCACCAGGCTTCAGAGCATTCCATCAGCCGAGGGCCCAGGGGAGGGGCGGGGGGGTGGCAGTTATTATTAAAGAAGGTCTTGGACCGAGAGAGACCACTGTGTCACAGATTGCCGGATGTGAGTCCCTCTTTGTGAGATGGGGTCATGGGGTTCAGATGGGCTTGCTGCTTACGTACCTGGCTCCCTGCCACGTAGCAATGGCCCTGCCCGAGCTACTCGACATGATAGCCACGGTGGCAGTTGATACACCCAGGCTTATGGTCATGGGTGATTTCAACTTGCCGTCCGTTGGTGAAACGTCGGAGATGGCTCGGGAGTTCATGGCTTCCATGATGGCCATGGACCTGACTCAGTTAGTTCATGGCCCCACTCACAGGGGGACACACACTCTGGACTTGATTTTTGTCTCTGGCCAGTGGTTGAGTGGTCTTATTATAGGGGATATAGACATGAAACCCTTGTCATGGTCAGATCACTCACTCCTTCGTCTGGACCTTCGAACCGCTACACCCCGCCACAGGGAAGCGGAGCCAATTAGGTGGGTCCGCCCCAGGTGCCTGATGGATCCTGATAGGTTCCAGATGGAGCTTGGGCCATTTCCTGAAGATCTGGCACACGACTCGGCCGAGGACCTGGTGGCTGCCTGGGATCGGGCGGCTGGTGGGGCCTTGGATCGAGTCGTGCCTTTGTGGCCTCTGACCTGGTGTCGATCCCTCGTGGCTCCTTGGTTTTCCGAGGAGCTGAGGGAGATGAAACGCCAGAAAAGACGCCTAGAGAGCGGTTGGAGGGCCAGTCTCACTGAATCTGACCGAACACTGGTAAGGTCGCATATTAAGACCTACTTAGTGGTGATAAAAGCGGCAAAGTTTAATTACTTTTCCACTTTTATTGCGTCATCAGAGAATCGTCCGGCTGCCCTGTTCAGGGTGACCCGCTCCCTGCTCCACCCGGGAGCATGGGAGGACCCCTTGGAAGGCAGGGCCGAGGATTTCGGACAATATCTGTATGACAAAATCACATGTTATCTGGGAAGAGTTTGATTCTGTGACCCCTGATGACGTGGACAGGATTCTGGGGAGACTTAGTGCAGCCACATGTTTACTGGATCCGTGTCCCTCCTGGTTAGTACTGGCTTCCCGGGAGGTTACACGAGGCTGGCTCCAGGGAATTATTAACGCTTCGTTGAGTGAGGGTTACTTCCCCACGGCCTTGAAAGAGGCAGTGGTGAGACCTCTCCTCAAGAAGCCTTCCCTGGACCCGGCAGTATTAGCCAACTATCGTCCTGTCTCCAACCTTTGCTTTGTGGCGAAGGTTGTCGAGAGTGTGGTCGCACGACAGTTTCCGCAGTACCTGGAGGAAACGTCTTATCTAGATACGTTCCAGTCGGGTTTCAGGCCCGGGCACAGCACGGAAATGGCATTGGTCGCATTGGTAGATGATCTCTGGAGGGCTCGGGACAGAGGTTGCTCCTCTGTTCTGGCCCTGTTAGACCTCTCAGCGGCTTTTGATACCATCGACCATGGTATCATGCTGCACTGGTTAGAAGAGTTAGGGGTGGGAGGCACTATGTTGCAGTGGTTCTCCTCCTTTCTCTCTGACCGGTCGCAGTCTGTGTTGACAGGGGGACAGAGGTCGACCCCGAGGCCTCTTATATGTGGAGTGCCTCAGGGGTCGGTCCTCTCGCCCCTTCTGTTCAACATTTATGTGAAGCCGCTGGGCGAGATCATCCGTGGCTTTGGGGTGAAGTACCATCAGTATGCCTATGACACCCAGCTGTACATCTCCACCCCAGGCCACCCCAACGATGCCCTTGAAGTGATGTCCCAGTGCCTGGAGGCTGTGCGGATATGGATGGGGAGGAACAGGCTCAAGCTCAACCCTTCCAAGACTGAGTGGCTGTGGTTCCCGGCATCCCAATATAGTCAGTTGACTCCATCACTGACTATCGGGGGCGAGTCTTTGGCCCCTGCGGAGAGGGCGCGCAATCTGGGAGTCCTCCTGGATACGCAGCTGTCCTTGGAGGAACATGTGACGGCTGTGGCCAGGGGGACCTTCTGTCAGGTTCGCCTGATTCGCCAGTTGCGGCCCTTTCTTGATCGGGATTCCGTGTGCACAGTCACTCACGCCCTCGTTACCTCTCGCCTGGACTACTGCAACACTCTCTACATGGGGCTCCCCTTAAAGAGCACCCGGAGGCTCCAACTGGTCCAGAATGCGGCCACGTGGGTAGTCACGGGAGCCGCATGGCGCTCCCATACAACACCTCTCCTGCGTGAGCTGCACTGGCTCCCAGTAGTCTTCCGGGTGTGCTTCAAGGTGTTGGTTATCACCTTTAAAGCACTCCATGGCATAGGACCTAGTTATCTTCGAGACCGCCTGCTGCTACCGATGGCCTCCCATCGACCCGTGCGCTCCCACAGAGAGGGCCTCCTCGGGGTGCCATCAGCCAAACAATGTAGGCTGGTGACCCCCAGGGGGAGGGCCTTCTCTGTGGGGGCACCTGCCCTCTGGAATCAGCTGCCCCCAGAGATAAGGAGAATCGAACACCTCGGTGCCTTCCGCCGTGCCCTTAAAACCTTCTTTTTCCAGCAAGCCGGGCTGGCCTAACACTTTTTAAAATGTTTTTAATTGTCTGTTATTGTTTTTAATCATGGGGCCAAATTTATATATATCTTTTTAATTGTATTTTAATGTTTGTAGTTTATGTTTTTACTTGGCTGTTCACCGCCCTGAGTCCTCAGGGAGAAGGGCAGTATACAAATTTAAAAATAAATAAATAAATAAAATATTAATAATAAACCCCCTTATTTTATAACATACATTTCCTTAACTAATACAATCCAACATTTTAATATAAATCAATTGATTATATAGATATCTTTTTCATTTATATATGAACCAGAAGAAAAATAAACCTTAGTTGAATTTAAAAATATTCTATTATCCTCTAATCATGTAGCTTTCCCCCTGTATTATTCCAAATCATCACTTAATCGTTTGTACACACACCACCGTAAACCATTAAAAACATTTCAATTATTATTCCAATTATTTTTCAATTCATTTTCACCATCATATGATTTAACATTATTTCTTACTACAATTCAAATTTCAATTCTAGTCATATACATCATATTCCTCTTTCATTTCTTTCCTTTTTTCCCTTTTCATTTTTATTTTTACCTTTTTCTTTCCCCTTTTTTCCTTTTGTGCCTTATAATCCTGATCTCTTCTGTTTTGCCCTATATTTCCCGTTGTTCCCTGTGATACACAGGAAATGCCTGTCACCCAAAAATAATTGACAGAGAGTTGAGAGATAAGACAAGAATACAGTTTATTAATTATTTCTTTGCAAAGGTCCCCCTCAAAGTGAGAGAGCAAATTACCATTCTTTCTCGTCGTCTTTTATACAATTTCAGGTTACACCTTACAGGATACAAGCATGTCCCTTGAGTACAATTTCAGACTTTATATAATAGATAAACACATGATATTCCCATTATGGAAAGTCCCCATAACTCCAGTATATAAAAATACCCTACTTAAAAATATTGCTTATACATGTATACGCACTTCCCCTTTCTTAACGAGGTCAAGCTGACCTGAACATCTTAAGAACACAACTTCCTCTAAAAACACAGGAAACACACATCCCGTTCTCACACTCTTTAAACTGTCAGCTAAAATATATATATCAGGTTATACAGAGTAAAATAAAGCCTTAACATGATTTTAAAATGGCGTAACTTAGGCTATATTGTTTTACAGGAATAACCCTAATTTCTTTATTTCTCACAATCCCTCCTTCTCCTCTTCATCAATTTTTATTCCTGGAAACTATGTATATCTTGCAACATTATAGAAACCTCTCTTCTCCCTAAGCCACCATGCAATTCTTCAACTAATTTCTTTTGCTTTTTTATTCGGCAGCAACACTTCCAAATCTTGCAACAAAGAGGTATACATTTAATACACAGACAGGAAATAAGACATATAACTACAATCAACAATATACCTACAAATAATTCCTTTAACCATGCAAGGCTGGGTAACCATGAAGTTAATATATCCCAAACTCCTTTAAAAGCTGTATTTTCAGTTACATATGTTAAATGTGTAGTAATATTGTGTAATGTTTTTATCTTAGATTCTATAAATTGAGACCTATCGGACACATTGAAGCAACATAGGCCTTGGAACTCCTCGCACCCATGACCCATTCTTAATAGCATGTAATCTATAGCCACTCTATTTTGTAATAAGGATTGTCTTATTTCTCCCATCTCATCAGCTACTGCAGCAATAGCAGAAGATGTCTCATTTATACTCTTAGCTAAAGCACAAGCCAGGTGTCCAAGTTGATTCTGACTATATTGTGTAGACATCCATGGAAACATTCCCAAAAGTCCAGCCTGAACCTTATTCAGTACTACCACTTCATCATTACAATTAGCATCATATTCCAATTGTGTAGTATCTCTTTTACCTCTATAAATTCCCTTATATGCTCCTTCTCCAACATGATCATATGTTTCTATTGGAGTAATATGCCATTTGGTAGGATCCTTAGAAGCATATATAATTAAATGAGGTTCTCCTTCAGGCCTAGGAATTTCTCCATCTCCATGTCCTTCCACACTTTCAACACCTCCATGTGTAGTTACTTTAGTCATTACTTTCTTCTGAACACGATCAGTATGATACAGACTTGCATTCATCATCTCATAATAAAACTCTGTTTTATAATTTATATCTTTGAAATGTGCAACAGCCATAACAGTAGTTAAACGGCCAATAGTACAAGGACCACCTACTGCATGTGCCGGAATATATGCATAAGCATACAATCCACAAAAGAGAAACCAACCTTTAGGCAAATATAGAACCTGATTTATAGCTTCCACTTCCTCCGTCTCTGAGCAGTGAAAAATCTTTTTATTAGGCACAGGAACATATATTACCTTCTCCGGTCGCTTCTCAGGATGTTTATATATCACACAATCATATGCTGGCAATATTGTCTTAACTTCAATCACCAGTTTCTTCTGGTTTGTCCACTTTGTTGGCTTTTGTGGACTCCCAAATAATGTTATAATATGGGACAAGTTAAGATTATTTGGCTCTATTACTATGTTTGCTTCCTCAAACAGAAACTTTCCCGGTACTGGTACTCCCACAAAGCACGTAGCCATTATATCAGAGACAGTTGTCTCACCTCTGACACAAAAGGAAGTACTGTTTAAAGCTACCTTCATTAAATCCAGAAATATATTGCCTTCTCTTGTTCTCCGTTCAGCAATACTTCTAGCATGTCGTAAAGGTGCCTTAAGATAACCAACAGCACATCTTCCCTTCCAAAAATAAGGCAATTTAGGTAAAGCCAAATTTCCACATAAAAACATTAACTTCGAAGGGGCTTTTATTTCAAAATATGGAAAATGTAATCCCTCCTCCAAAATACGGAACTTCTTATATGAAGGAGTATGATTACCATAAAGATCAGTACATTGATTATATAAAAACTCCATTCTTTCTGACAAATCAGTGTATTTAGGGGTAATGTCATATGTATTATTGCAATTAGCATATCTGCCCAAGGGTATACCATCTACAAAAGATGATCTTATACATATATCAGCCTCTTCAGCACCTTCTATCAAGGTTAGTGTCTCTATTAAAGAATATCGGTGCTCGAGTTCAGTATGGAAACATAACTGCTGCCATGTTATTGGATAATCTTGTAACACTTCCAACATCTCTTTTTCCATCCCTATCTGCACCTTCAAAAGAATAAACAGAAACACCATATACCCCATCTTCCTAGTGGACTAATTCCCCTCTCCAATATAGCTTCCAGAAAGATAAAATATTATTATCTTACCACCAAAGTATCAAACTGTCGAGGTGAACTTACATCCACTGGATACCAAAGCATAGATTTACACCAATCAATTATATCTTTTCTTAATACAATCAAAAATATAACAAAAATCAATATCACTCCTAACCAAATACAAAATTCTTCATAAAACTTTTCTTCCATCCGTTAGTCATCAATCATCCAAAGGTTGTCTACGAAAAGTCAGCTTCAGCGGATCTGTAGACCTTGCATCCACCGTCCATCCATACGGCGAAGACACCGGTCCCTTCACTCTAGAATAATGCACCCAACCTCGTTCCTTTGTTCTCACAGCCGATTCAGTAGTCAGCAAAACTTGGAACGGTCCTTCCCACACCGATTGCAATTTCTTCTCCTTAAGTGCTTTTATCAGAACCCAGTCTCCACTCTTATATTCATGGATTTGGAAATCAAGCGGTGGAGTTTGCGCCAATAATCCTTTAGACCTTAAAAGAGAAAAACACTGGGACAGTCCTTGTATATATTTTCTTAGAAAAACATCCTTCAATTCTATTCTGGGCATTCCCACTTTTCCTGTATACGGCAATCCAAACATCATCTCATATGGAGATATTCCTATATCCTTTCTCGGACTTGTTCTTATCCTCAATAGAGCTAAAGGCAAACATTTCGTCCAAGGTAGTTTCAATTCTAGCATCAATTTTTTCAACGCAGATTTTATAGTCTGATTAGCTCTTTCCACACGTCCAGAGGAACTAGCTAAATGACTTAAATGAAGCTGCCAATCAATTCCTAATTGATTCATTACCTGCTTTACCACCTGGGCCGTAAAATGTGTACCTCTATCACTATCTATGGATTCAATTAATCCATAACGTGGTATCAATTGCTCCAATATAATCTTAACAGTCATTTGAGCATTTGCCCTAGCACAAGGAAAAGCTTCAACCCATCCTGTCAAATGATCCACTATAACCAACAAATATTTGAGAGTTCCAACCGCTGGCATTTCAGTATAATCCACTTGGATTCTTTGAAAAGGCCAGACAGCCAGCTCTCTACCTCCCATAAATGGTTTCCTCATAATCTTTTTATTGATTCTTACACAATGGATACACTTTCGCAATATTTGCATAGCTATAGTATACATCCCCCTACACACATATGTACGTTTAACAAAATCAATAAGAGCTTGCGTTCCCCAATGAGTTCCTTCATGCACACGTTCAAGCACATTCCTCATCATTGCTTTATTCAAAACTTGCACCCCCTCCTTAGTTATCCATTTTCCATTCACCTGACGCACACCCTCTTTTATCATTTGTTGTTTGTCATCATTAGTAAATACAGGCGTCACGTCATCAGTCAAAGCTGGAATTAAAATCATAATAACTTCTTCCCCTACAGCTGCTTCCTTAGCTGCTTCATCTGCCATCCTATTTCCCACTATCAATTTGGACGTTCCCTTCTTATGAGCTTCAACATGTATAACAGCAAGCTTAGTAGGACCTTCAGCTGCTTTTAAAACAGCTGTTATAAGATCAACTTGTTTAAGTTCCTTTCCCTTAGTGGAAATCAATCCTCTCTCCATCCAGATTTTTCCAAAAGTATTTAAAATACCATAAGCATATCTTGAATCTGTATAAATATTTCCCACTTCATTAGCCAACAAATGCAGAGCTTGCAATAAAGCAAAAACCTCACACGTTTGTGCCGACCATTCAGACGGTAACTTCCCTGCTTCTAAAATCTCCGAAGTATCCCCATTTACAACAGCATATCCATTTACTCTCTTTCCTCCCTTAACTCGAGAAGAACCATCAATAAATAAGTTAATACCGCCCTCTAATGGACTATCCTCTAAATCTTCCCTAACCTTAGTTTGCAAATCAATCACTTCCACACAGTTATGCTCTATAGAATCCCACTCCTGTCTCTCTCCTGACAAGAATTCTGCCGGATTCAAATTTCTATCTGTAGAAAGAACTAAATTCTCTTGAGACAATAAAATAACTTCATACTTCAAAAGTCTTGCATTAGTTAACCACCTATGCGCCTTCTGCATCAAGATAGTTCTAACCTGATGCGGACTACTCACAACTAATGCACCCCCAAATGTCAATTTCCTACTCTCTTCCACTAATAAGGCAGTTGCTGCCACTGCCTGCACACACAACGGCCATCCTCGTACTACAGGATCCATCAATTTAGACAAAAAAGCTATAGGTTTCTTCTTTCCTGCCCAAGTTTGAGCAAGCACTCCTTTTGCAATTCCATCTTCTACTGCCACAAACAGATGAAACGGTTTTTTTAAATCTGGTAAACTCAAAACCGGAGCCTGCATCAAAGATCTTTTTAACTCCTTCAATTTAGACTCATCATCATCCTTCCATATAACTATCCACGGTTCCTCCTCTATTAACTTATCATACAAAAACCGCACCTTATCCGTATAATCATCAATCCACAATCTACAATAACCAACTAACCCAAGCAATTTCCTAACTTCCTTCTTAGTTTTCGGCAAAGGCTGAGTTATTATTCCTTCTATTCTCTCAGGATTTATCCGTTTACTTCCCTGACTTATCAAGTGACCTAAGTATTTAACTTCTACCTCCACATACTGAAGTTTCCTTTTGGACACTCGCAAGCCACTTCTCCCCAAAAAATTCAACAGTGCATTTGTTCCTTTCTCTACCTCAACCTTTTTCTCCCCAGATAACAACAAATCATCTACATATTGTAACACCTGCAGTCCAGAAGGGATACAAAATCCTTCCAATACTTGTTCCAACATCTGTCCAAACAAATTCGGACTTTCAGAAAATCCCTGTGGCAAAACACACCATCTATATTGCTGGTTCCTATGAGTATCTGGATCAGCCCATTCAAAAGCAAAAATATCTCTTGATTCCCTATCTAAAGGACATGTCCAAAACGCATCCTTCAAATCTATCACACTGAAATATTTATGACTATGTGGTATTCTCCCCAACAACGTATAGGGATTTCCCACTATTGAATGTCTATTGGCAACCAATAAATTGATTTTTCTTAGATCAATCACTATCCGAAGAGATCCATCAGGCTTCCTAACAGGTAATATAGGTGAATTATATTGAGACATAGTAGGTTCAATCAATCCATCTGCTAACAGCTTCTCAATCACTGGCTTTAACTCTCTCCTCAAATCTATAGGAATATTATACTGCTTTACCTTCACAGGAACCGTCCCTTCCTTCAAAATCACTTTCAATGGGGGAATATCCAAAACACCCCTATTACCTTCCTGTTCCCACACAATAGGGTCAATATTCCTTTCCTGTTCTTCCGTCAACACATTAACTATAGAATCATCACAAGAAAATTTTAACTCACATCCAAGGAGTGATAACGCATCGCTCCCAAGCAAATTAATGCCGGCTTCTGGTACAAATATAACATCTAAATAGATCTTTCGCTTTCCACAACCCAAAGTCATATTATTCAACAATGGCACCTCAAAAGGTATTCCTTCTAGTTGCTCCCGTGTCTATCAAAAACACATATTCCTCCTCTTCTGGTCCCACTAACAATTTTATCAAGGGCTCTTGGTGGGATCCCTCTATCAAAAGCCCCTGACCCCACTAATCATCCTCTTCTCCCATAAGGGTATATAGGCGAGGTTCCATCCTCTGGGACCTCCTCTTCTCTGGACAATTTCTAGCAAAATGCCCCTCCTTGCCACACGCAAAACATTTCCTACTTTCCTGGCCACTAATTCCAGGCCTTCTCAACTGTGAACATCCTCTTCCTATCCCTGGTCGTTGTTTCAATACAGTGGACAGATTCTTTCCAAAATTTCTTCCTCTCCCCATCACTTCCTTCCTATCTGCTGGCTTATTTGCAGCCTTCATTACTGACACCATCATCTGACTCTTTTGCCTAGTCTTTGCTTCATCTCTATTTACATACACTTTTTGTGCCTCCTTCAACAGAGCGGTAATATCAGACCCAGCCCAGTCATCAATTTTTTGTATTTTCTTTTTGATGTCTGGCCATGCCTTTGTCACAAACTGCATTTTCATCAAGGACTCATAAGCTGGCGTTTCAGGAGAAAGACCAGAATACTTATTTAAATTGTCCTTAATACGTTCCAGAAACACTGAGGGTGTTTCATCTCGCAGCTGTTCCACCTCAAAAGCTTTAGTCAAATTCTTTCCTTGAGGTACAGCTGTCTTAACTCCCTGAAGTATAATCCTCTTCAGGTCCTCCATTTGCCCCCGGTCAGCTGCATTGTTATTATTCCAACCAGGATCGGCTAATGGAAACTTTGTCTCTGCAGCTACGGGTTGAGCAGCCCCGACCTGGGTCTTATCCCAATAGGCCATAGCCGCCCTCCGTATCTGTGACCTCTCCTCAGGGGAGAACAGGTAACCCAATATATGCTGTAACTCAGCATACGTATACAAATTGGGCCCCAAGAACAGATCCAATGATTCTGACAACTTAATTGGATCAGCTTGCAAAGACGGCATATTACTCTTGTAATTTCTCAAATCTGAAGATGTTAAAGGCACATTTACAAACGTTGTCACTGGGAGGCCTGCACCAGTTAAACCATTTGGCATCTCCCTTAAGGGCAACATTTTCTTAGTTTGCAAACGTGTCCTACGAGGGGAAGGAGGTCTTACTGGTACTGGCAATTCCTCCGACTCCCCCTTTATCGGTTGATATCGCCGAGCTGTTGAAGGTACTCTCCCACTGCTCCCAGCAGCAGCTGCTTCAGCTAAGCCACCCACTGCCCCAGCAGCATTCGGGTTATATGGAGGAGGTAAAGGTGGGCATGTAGCATAAGCCAAGGGATCCCACCTTTTCTCTTCTTCCTCTTCCCCATACAACACTCTAGAATCCCTGGGGGGAAACGGATCAAACCATTGAACATGTAACCACGGTTCAACATATGGCAACTGAGAAATTAGTTTCTTGCCTTCCAATACCTTCTTCAAGGCATTGATCCAATACGGGTCAGACTCCCCAAACTTACTCCACCTGTAATTAGGCTTTATCAAAATGAATTTCGGCCACACCCTTGTACAATAATTAATCATAGCCACCTTATCCAACTGTTTAGTATAAACCTTCAACCAATCCTCTGTCCACTGAGTTAACAACTCCCCTAAAGGTGATATCGGAGGAATAGAGGGTATTTCAGTGTTAGTATTTTCACTAAGTTTACTCCAAGAAAGCCCCATACTGTCACACTCACACACACTCACACACACTCAATAAGAACCCCAGAGAGAAAAAGTATACTCACTCCCAGTGCAGTCCCCTCCCGGAACGTTCCTCTTGTCTCCTGTCTTAACCTCCAAGTCTCCGTCCCAGGGTTGATTAGAGAAGCTGCTCCCGTCCGGCAAGAAAACAAACCTTAACACCAAAACAGTGTTTAGCGCGCTTTTTAGATTTATTTGCTTACCCGACGAAAGGTCCTCAAGTCCCTGTTCAGCGCCAATTGTGATACACAGGAAATGCCTGTCACCCAAAAATAATTGACAGAGAGTTGAGAGATAAGACAAGAATACAGTTTATTAATTATTTCTTTGCAAAGGTCCCCCTCAAAGTGAGAGAGCAAATTACCATTCTTTCTCGTCGTCTTTTATACAATTTCAGGTTACACCTTACAGGATACAAGCATGTCCCTTGAGTACAATTTCAGACTTTATATAATAGATAAACACATGATATTCCCATTATGGAAAGTCCCCATAACTCCAGTATATAAAAATACCCTACTTAAAAATATTGCTTATACATGTATACGCACTTCCCCTTTCTTAACGAGGTCAAGCTGACCTGAACATCTTAAGAACACAACTTCCTCTAAAAACACAGGAAACACACATCCCGTTCTCACACTCTTTAAACTGTCAGCTAAAATATATATATCAGGTTATACAGAGTAAAATAAAGCCTTAACATGATTTTAAAATGGCGTAACTTAGGCTATATTGTTTTACAGGAATAACCCTAATTTCTTTATTTCTCACATTCCCCCTCTCTTTTCTCTTTTTTTTGTTTCACCACTGTTTATCCCACTATTTATCCCAGTATTATCATTTTGTATTTCAAAGTCCTGAACTCTTCTATTTTGCCCTATATTTCCTGTTATTTTCCACCCTTTTTCTCTCTTTTTTATCTTTTCACTGTAAATCCCAGTGTAATCATTTAAATTCTTTATATTCTTTCTGTTCCATCCTCCCTTCCTTATTTGTCTCTTTCCATCCTCTTTATTTTTTTCATTGTTAATCCCAATGTAATCTCTAAAAACCTCCTTTTTATTATTACTATCCACATGTTCAGTTACTTCTTCATATTTAATCACATTGTCTTTATCTTCTTTGTTTTCAGCCTCTATGTCTTGCTTCTCCATCTTCATTTCCTTGTCTGCTTGCGTATGCTCCATCTCAGCTTTTGTGTCCTCAGATTTTAATCCTCCGTGTAACATTGTAGTTATTTCTCTTATTTCCATTTTCCATGACAAGTACATTGATTTAATCATTTCTCTAATCTCCTGCGCCATTTTATTCTTTTTGAGTTAATATTATTCCTATTTTAAAAGTTCCATTGTATTCCTTTTTTTTTTTCCAAAGTCAAGCCGCTTGCAGACCAAGAAATCCTCCCCAAAAGTTCTCACGGCTGTTATCTGTAAAGTTCACAATTTTCCAAAACAAAGACCAAGTTGCAATATTCCTTTTTACTCCTGAAGGTGTCTCTGCAATCCACAATTTCCGATTGTCTAACAAATATCCATTTTGTTTCAATCTACATTAACAATCTTACTTAGCTTCTCTTTTTCTTTTTAGCTTTAAAAATATCAAATCAGTTTTATAGTCCAGTACAAATTTAAACAGCTCTTCTCACTTCTTTTTTCCTTTTTTTGTTTTATTTATACAACACTTCTGTTCTAGGGCTTATTATCCATTTGCTTTTGTTTTTCTTGAAATTTGAAAAAGAAAGGGGAAAAAGAAGGATCTATTTATTTCTTTTAAAAAAAAAAACAAACATTATTAAATTTAAAAATATTAAAAAAGAAAAAAATATACAAATTTTCTCAATCATAAAATTACATAATCAATACACAACACCACAAACTAAATACATGTGATTATATATACACATATATACAAACAGTGATTTATTATCTATTCTATCTATCTGACAGTGCTTCTTTGTTACGTTAATTTCCCCTAATTTTTGTCTTTACCCTTTTTTCCTTTGATTTATCCACTTGTACCATCTATTCCATACTATAAAATATTTTGAGTCTTCCTTGTCTTTTAATTCTAAAGTTAATTTATCCATTTCTGCACATGTATAAATTTTTTGAATTACTTTCTGATCTGTTGGCAAACGATCTGTTTTCCACAATTGTGCTAGTGCCAGTCTAGCCGCCGTAATTATATGTAGTGTTAAATATTTTATGTCTTTTCTAATATTCCCTTTAATCATGCCTAATAAGAAAACTTCTGGTTCTAATTCAATTTCTTGGTCTATTATTTCTACTATCCATGTTTTTATTTTTTTCCAATATTTCTTTATTTCTGGGCAAAGCCACCAAGCATAGAAGAACGTACCCTGGGCTTGTTTACATTTCCAACAAACAGGATTTACATTCGGGTACATTTTTGCTAGCCTCGAAGGAGCCAGATACCATCTGTACCACATCTTATAATGATTCTCCTTATATGTTACCGATTTTGTCATACTGTAATTGTTTTCCCATACCCTTTCCCATTCTTCTAACTGTATGCTGTGCCCGATGTTCTTTGCCCATGCTATCATCTGTCCTTTAACCAGTTCTTCTGCCATTATTATTATTTCATCCTTCTCTCTTTGGAGGGCATCTGCTATCATCTCCGCCATTACTAACGTTAGATCCTCCTCTCTGTCTTCAACCACGTTTTGGAAATGTAAATAAAATGCAGCTCTTTCCATCTCTAATTGCGCCACGGTGTTTTCTAATTCTTTATTTAGTCCCATCATTTTTAAATCTAGAGATTCCAATTTTTCTTCAGACAGTTCTGTTTTCTTTTCTATAGCTATTATCCTTTGGTCGTTTTTTTTTTATAATTTCCTGTATCAAATCCATCTTTTTGTCTATCTTCTGGATATCGCTTTTTACCTCTCTCTTGACCTCGTCCATGTCCTTCTTGGTTTCTTCATGGTTCCTGGTCATGCACTCCTGCATTTTAACCATGGTTTCTTGTATTGTCATGAGTGTGGCCTGCATTGTTGGCATACTTAATGCAGTTGGCTGCTTCTCTGATGAATACATTCCCTCTAAGGTCCTCTGTGTCACTGGGGAGGCCGATGGTCCAGCTAGTATTGATGCAGTTTTCTGCCCTGATTTCAGCGTCATTGTGGTGGTACTAGTCATCTCCTTAAGTATTCTGTATTGTTCCACCAATATCTTATCGACCTTCTCCCAAATCACCATCCAAATTCTATGTAACTTCTTTCTTTCCCTACTTTCCTTCCTTTTTTATCCTCCAACTATATTAGACTCTTAACTTAATTTCCAATTTTTCCTTTAACAAATTCAATTCATTAGTACCTTTAAAATTTCTCCAAAATCAACGCTCCTGCCTATTAATCAATCGATTAATCAGTCAATCTATCTATTATTCAATCAATTAAATAGTCCATTTACTTTAAATATTTAATTATTACTATGTAAATACTAAACGTAAAATGGCAAAATAAGCACTTAAATAGTCAATACTTAATTATAAAACAATTAGTAATAATTGCAGTAATTAATTATATATATGAAATTTAGCAATTATAAATATTCTAAAGGATATTTATAGGTTATTTATAAGTTCTATATAGAATATGTGCTATTGATGTTTCTATAACGTTTCAAATAATAATTTACTACAAAATAAATGGATATAAATATAAAAGACTAGCAAGTTCCAATAAATATATAATTATGTCCAAAGGAAGAGGGGAAAAAAGAAAAATAATATATTATCAAGAGTTCTATATGTCCAAGTTATTATATATTTTTTAAAAGTGTCCGGTATATCTTCACTGTAGTCTTTTTTCCATTTCTGGTTTCCTTTCCAGAATAGAATAATTCAATATGGCGATCTGTAATCTGCACAGTCACACGTAAGCGTTTCTTACTTTGCCAAACCACCTCTTTCTTTCTGTTGGGGCAGCTAAAAAGCGGATGAATATAGTGTCCAATTCACTTCTCAATCCAGCTATTCAAATAAACCTCTCTCCATGTTCTATATTTTAGTATATTAGCGTTTCAGTTCTTTAATTTTTTTCATCTGGTCTAAAATTCGTCCTCTTCCATTTTAATCTCCTCGTCATTTGCTGCCCATTTAAACTCTGAGTTTCTCTCTTGCCCACTGCCCCTCCGAAAATCACCTTCTCCCCTTCGGTTTTCCACCGAAATAAACATAGTTTAAATTGTTCGCAATCTGCTCACACCACCAATCTTTGCACCATACTCACTCTTCTGCTTCCCGTTGGTCTCGCTCAGGGTGTCAGGCCTCTGAGTCAGCCGCACCGGCCGGCTTCTTCTAAGCTTGGAATGAGGATCCTTCTTGGTGTGGCGGGAGATCGCACCTCTCCTCACCTCCTCTGAAGATTCCCCTCCTTACTGCCGATCCCTCCAGGACCGATCTTTGCCCAGAAGGGCACCAAAAACTTAGAGATTCGGCACTGGGAACAGAGTGCTTCTTTTCCCATGCCACCACGACCCTACGTCACTGCCGGAAGTCTCAGGATCTATTTATTTCTTTCCAATCCTTGGGGCAATTTCTCTAGTTATTTAAAATTTTCCAAATTATTTCCAAATAATTTTGTTCAAAAGTCAATTTTCCATCAGGTTTTTGTCCCTTTCCGATTATGCTTCAAAATCTTCTTTTCTTCCCCCCGTGCTCATTAGCCACTGTTTTATCGCTAGGGGTCTTAAAGTTAAAAAAATGTTTCCTTATTGTTGTTTCAACCATGGGTTGGCTGTCACTCACCCAGCTTCAAAAAACTCTGTTCCATTCACCACTCCTGCTCAATGCTTAGTCCGGTTGCCCCAGCTTTGTGACAGCCACAATGGCTGCCGTCCCCCGCTGCTGAGTCATAGAGAGTTTCCTCTGATCTTCAAGGAACTTGCCTGTTCCTCTTGGTCTTCCGAGGCCTCTCCTTCTTCCCCGTCCCTACAGGACGGTTCTGGTCCGAAGACCCCTCGGCAGCGGTTCATCAGTCCAGGTTTTTGCAGAGCTCATCAGAGCCCGCTAATTCCCCGACTGTCTCGCCGCGATGCTTCCGGTCAAATCTGAGATGTTAAGATGGGTGGACTTTGTTAGGATATGGTTTGAGCCTAACTATGTTGTACAGGCAATATAAGTGTACTGTTACTTTAAGCTGAAATTGTATTATGTGGCTTTAATGCTGAGTCATGCTGTAATTACATAATTACTGGTTGTAAGAATATTTAAGCAAGGTACTGCAACGTATTCAGTTGCTGCTATGATATGCTGTTGAGAGGTTGTTGCTATGATGCTGCTGTTGATGATAAGCTATCATTGAGAGGAGGTGCTATCTGCTAATTATCATTGGATGGATCTGCAACCATCGTGGTTTGTGAACCAGAGTGAGTTTGTTATTCTAACCAACTACTGTTTGTTGAGTAAGAAGATTCTGTAACTACTGGACTGATTTACTGGCAAAGACTTGGAATTTGTTTAAAGACTATGAAACTGTTTTTCTACTATAAAGTAAGCTTTTGATAAACCAGTTTGCATAACTCTTATTCATTGCTCTCAGCAACGTTTCTCTGTGCAATCTACTCTGCTGGTTGGTAACACAACAACAATAACCTTAACAGACTTCTCTCTCTCATAAACTTTATGAGAGAGAAAAGATAGAGGAGGAACGCATGACAAGATATTTACAGAAAGCAAATTTACCTCAGATTCCCAAAGATGTGGAAGAGATGTTAGAGAGGAATATAACGATGATGAAGTTAACAGAAGCAATTAAGAAACAGAAAAATGGAAAGGCACCAGGGCCAGATGGTTTGCCTGTAGAATACTATAGGACATTACAAGATTCTTTAAGTCTCCCATTATTAGAAGTTATGAATGAAGTGATGACGAAAAAGAAAATACCCAAATCATGTACTGAAGCATATATTACATCGATTCACAAAGAAGACACAGACCCACAACAAATCAAAAACTATAGGCCTATATCCCTGCTGAATTCAGATTATAAAATTTTTGCTTCAATATTGGCAGAAAGACTTAAAAGATATTTAAATAACTTTATACACTCAGACCAAAATGGATTCCTTCCAAAAAGACAGATTAGAGATAATATTAGAATAATTTTGGATACTCTGGAATACTATGAAACCCATCCTGAAAAACAGATGGCTTTGATATTTTTAGATGCACAAAAAGCTTTTGATAATGTGAATTGGCGATTTATGCTGCTTCAAATGGAACAGATGGGCTTTGGCAGAAAATTTATTCAGGCAATAGAAACTATATACCACAAACAAACGGCAAAAGTAATGATAAACAGAGAATTGACTGATTCTATTGAGATAGAAAAAGGTACCAGACAAGGATGTCCACTGTTCCCACTGCTGTTTATATTGACATTAGAAGTCTTAAATAGAAATATTAGAGAAGAAAAAGATATAAAAGGAATGAAAATTCAAAAAGAAGAATACAAATTGCAAGCATTTGCTGATGACCTGGTCTTTATTATTGAAGAACCATTAACATCAATAAATACATTGATAGAGAATATTGGAGAGTTTAGGAAAGTAGCTGGTTTGAAAATTAATAAAGATAAAACAAAGATTTTGACTAAAAATATGTTGACAAAGCAAAAAGAAGAATTGATGGAGATATCAAAGATGCAGGTCACTAATAAAGTTAAATACTTGGGGATATATTTGACAGCAAGGTGTAGTACACTTAAAGAAAATAACTATAATAAACTTAAGCAACAGATGGAGGCAGACTTGGCGAAATGGGAAAATTTGCAGCTTTCCTTGATTGGTAGGATATCAACTATTAAGATGAATATTTTGCCTAGAATTTTATATCTGTTCCAGACAATTCCAATTAGATTGGGGAAAGATTTTTTTGAAGATTTGAATAAAATGGTGTTAAAATATATTTGGCAGGGAAAGAAGGCGAGGATAAAATTAAAGTTATTACAAGATGCTAGAACGCGGGGAGGCTTTGGTTTACCTAATTGGGAACTTTATTATCAAGCAACAAGCCTGATGTGGATTAAAGAATGGATAACTTTAAGAAATATTAGATTATTGAATCTAGAAGGACATGATTTGTTGATGGGGTGGCATGCTTTTTTATGGTATAAAGGAACAAAAATACAGGGGTATTTTAGAAGACACTACATACGTGAGTGTCACGAGTGTTTCCAGGATTGCTGTGGCTATCTGCCTACTCACAAACAGTATGGTTTTAATCAAGCCATCTGCTGTTGGCAATTACCTGCAAGCCTTCCCCGCCCTAGTTAATTGCAGGTTAACTCCCTATATAAGCAAGGACCTTTTGCTTGCTACTCGGGCCTAGTCTTCTAGGCCTAAAAGCACAGCTCCTGCAGGAAGCTTGGTGCCATGCCGCAGATGGGAGAAGAATGCAGATAAGGACTCCAGATGTTACAGAGAAACTCCCACGGATGCTTGCCTTTTGCTGTTTTATAGCACGCAAGCTATCATCGGGACTGCTGTTGCTGGATCTTCTTCCTCCCACAAGCTTCAAGCAATGTTTGCTGTTTGAACTGTTTTTATTTCAGGTGACTTTCAGCTGTGAAGCTCGTGCTGCTCCCACCATGATGGCCTTGATGATGTATCGACGCCGAAGCTGCTTACCTTCATGCTAGCTTTATTCTTTTGTGAACTGTTTCGGTATTGTGGAGAGGGATCTAGGGAGATAGCCTTGCTTCGCATACCCAGATAAGACTTTGTTTTTAATGTGTTTTCTTAAAGACATAGTGCTTTTTAAATGTTTTAAAGTAAATTATATTTTTACACAAGACGCCTCTGTCAGAATCATTTCAGTCTCAGTGTGTTTACTCATGAGCTGGTTCACGGTCCGGGGTACCCCTCAACCCCATTTCGTCACAGTTGGTAGCAGAGGATGGTTTAACGAACTTACGCTCATGTGGTAACGCGCTAGACTGGAATGTCTGCAGTTGAATAGATGTTGACTAGGGCAGCAGCAGCAGCAAAAAGTATGAAGTCACAAACTGGACTGTCTGGGGCTCAGGCTAAAAATGTTTTGGCTGAAAAACCCCAAACTCTAATTGATTTAGAGAATAGTGGAGCTGTAAGTTTTGGAGCAGAGGCCTCAACTTCTGAAGGGCCTAAGATAGTGAGTAAACCATCATCACCTATAGAAGTAGAGACTGGAAGAACGCCACTTCAGGTCTTGAAAACAAATACAGAGGTGGATGATGAGTTTAGGAAGGCAATCCTTCAGTTTTTAGGTTTGCCCACAGTAAGTCAGAACCCGACTGCTGATTCTAGCGGATTATTAAAGAATCCAGCCGTGAAAGGAAAGAAGATCGAAGTCCTAGAAAACACCGGATTGGTAAGAGACTTTCAATCTTTTCCTAAAACCCCCACCTCAGACCATAAGTGGAGAATGGGGGATAACAGACTGCCTGATTCGAATGTTCCTGCTTCTTTGTTAAACCAGCATGGCCAAGTTGATATTGCGCCACCTGCTGTTGAAGCCATCATAGATCAGGCCATAAAGACTTTAGCTCCCTTGATGACACCAGTGACTTCTGCTAAAAATTTAAGAGACTCTCATGTTGAACGTAAGGTTGCAAGTGTGATAGAAACTTTGGCAACCATTTTAGGCGATGGTTTGCAGGCACCATCGGCCCAACAAATAGTAGCTGCACATACCAAAGCACCCCTGATGTCTGCGACTAATTCAGCGCACGCCACGAGTGGGATATATCCATCCGTGATGACATTGACATCCAGGACGGTTCCGGAGGCTACCTCAACTGAAGATAGAAATTTGGGAACGCGTCCAAAAATTCCTAGAGATGTGCACCAGAGAGGACCCTCGAGTTTTTGTGATCAAGCCAGGATGAGTTTTGCATCCGCACAACCTGAAGTTTTAATCCCTCCCATTGGGGAGGAACGATCGTCAGAATGCCTGATGGAAGACACTGTGCTGTGTGCTTCCATTCCAATGCCTTATTGCCCATTCCAGGATGGACCACATTTTGAACATCAATTAATGTCTGTTTCCATGTTTAATAATGTACAGGTCCTTCCTCCTAATTTTAAAAGTTTAAGTGTGGGTGGAGGAAATTTTAAGGAATGGGTTAAAAGTATTCAAGTAATTTTAATGAAAGAAAATGTTTTATCGTTGTTGTTAAAACCCCCACCTAGACCATGGTCCTTAGAAGTTGATCTTTTACATCATAAGGCCTTTTGTATTTTATTGATGTCTATTGACCCTGCATTATATCCCAGTATACCTTGTAACCTGACCGTAACAGAAGTTTGGGTGAAACTGCATAAGCTATTTTGTTCAAAAAGCTCCCATGTTACAAACAGAGTTTATAGGGAGTTCTATTCCGCAAGGTTGAAGGCGGGAGTAGATATTAATGAACACTTATGTGAGTTAAACAGGTTAAGGCAGGAATTGATGTTGAGGGGGGAAACAGTGTCTGATCAAACCCTCATTACTGTTATACTCAATTCCCTTGACCCTAGCTGGGATAATTTTATATCGCAATTGGATAATGTTAGTTGTAATAACTTATCTTTAGAAGTGTTATCTGGCAGACTGATTGCTGAAGATAACTTGCGAAAATGCAGGGCGGCTTTTCACAAAAAGGAAAAACCTTTAAGAAGGCCCGATAGTTCAGATAGAGCATATACTATCGGAGAATGCTTCAATTGTGGTTCAAGAGAACATTATAGAAGGGATTGCCCACAAAATGTGAATGCTAGGGCATGTTCAAAGGCACCTTCTGATAATAAATGTAAAAGGAGGCCATTGCCTCCTGGTAGAAAGTCAAGTATAGATGTTCCTAACCACAGAAGGGGTAAAAAGCCAAATAGAGGCAACAAAGGGAACAATCCCAGGTTTAATGATAGCTCTGTAGGTATAGTGGAAACTACTGAGTCAGAGCTTACAAGGAAACAGCGAGAGCAACTATGGTTAATGGACAGTGGAGCCAGCAACCATGTTGTCAGTGACCGAAGGTTGTTTGTTAATATGAGAAGGCATCAATCCATGGTCAAAGTTGCAAACGGTAAAAAGGTGAATGTTGTTGGCATTGGAGATGTTTATATTCCTGGGATAGGGGAGATTCACGGAGCATTGTATGTACCAGAGATAGATCATAATCTGCTAAGCCTGATGAGGATATGTGAGAACCCTAGAGTGGAGATTCTGTTCTCAGGAGGAACAGCTGTGATCAAAAACAACAAATGTGTGATTGGGGAGGTTTTGAAGATAGGTGGCTTGCCTTATTATTCCCCCAATACGAATGCTGAGTCCTGCAGTGATAGCAATTATGCTATCTCATTTGGTAGTAACAATGAATCACAGTTAGAACTAGGTGATGAGGATCAAGACTTTCACCAGACGAAGCCTTGTAAAGACAAATGTAAAGTTAATAAAAAGTTTTTAAATTTTAACTTAGAGTCAGATAATAGGGAACCTGAAAATGCTAATGCAATTTCTATAGGAGAGCCGTTGCACAATGAATGTGCTCACTTGATGCATCGCAGGCTAGGTCATGTGAGTTTTCCTATAGTGAAAAAGGTAACCGAACACTCAAGGGGAACCAAGATCAATGATTGTAACACATTTCTAGATTGTTCAATTTGTAGGAGTGCAAAGTTGAAGGTGAAATCTGCGCCCAAGAGGTCTCAGAGGTACTCTGAACACCCATTTCAGCTCGTCCACATGGATTTGGTGGGTCCATTCACACCTTCCGTGGGTAAGAGACGGTACTTTCTTACCATAGTAGATGACCATAGCAGATTTGGATTCGCTTTTCCCCTAATGTCTAAGAGTGAAACATTGACTAAGTTTAAGGAATTTTATAACTTAGTCCAGAACCAGCATCAGGTCAGAGTTAAGAAGATCTTAACTGACAGAGGAACTGAATTTAATTCGAATCAGTTCTCCAGCTGGTTGAGGAGTAAGGGCATAGTCCACTTACGCACCGCGCCTTACTCTAAGTTTCAAAATGGCGTTGCAGAACAGCGCAGCGACGTATTACAAACAATGATGCGGTGCGCCCTAGAGGATTCCGGATTAAACTTCGCGTATTGGGTAGAAGCAGTTAGATACGCGAATTACACCTTGAACCGAGTGTGGTCTAGCGTGGTGCAGAAGACCCCATACGAGGTGCTATACGGCCATAAGCCTAGCTTGGCACACCTCCACGTTTTCGGGGTGATGGCCGACGTTCATGTCCCGAAGGAGCTCAGGAGAAAGGGAGACCCAATCTCTGTTAAACTGAGATTTGTTAGTTATGAGCAGGGCTCCAAGGCATTTAGGTTTGCCTACCCTAACGGGAAATTAATGATATCCAGGTCTGCCACCTTTCACGAAGGGGCCAATTGGAGTAAGATCCATGCCAATGAGATTCTTACTCGGAACCCTTCCCGTAGTTGTCATAGGCAATCGGAGGATGTATCGGAAAACCTATCTGAGGATAGGGATACATCTGGTTCTGGGAAGCGTGCATCCCAGGCACCCTTGAAAGGGGTATTGAAGCGTAAGATGGGGGTAGCCAGGAAGGATAGGCGCCCAGCTTCTGAGACGCATAGTGATAGTCACGAGGTAGATGACTCATCGGACGACTCTGATGTGAGTGACTCTCCTAAAGGCAGACCAGTTAGGGTTACCAGGGGCAATAAGCCTAAGAGGTACGACGACTTTGTTACCTCAGTCGACCAGGTTTTGGCCACCCCTCAGAGATATGAGGATGTGTTGGCCTTACCTGACCATGAACGACAGAAGTGGCTGGCCGCGATGGATACAGAATTGGACAGCCTGAGAAGGCTCGATGTATTCATGCCAACAAGATTGCCCAAAGACAAGAGGGTGATCGGCACCAGGTGGCTTTTCAAGCAAAAGCCCATTGAAGGTGGGGGCTTTATCTATAAGACGAGACTAGTGGCGCAGGGATTTTCGCAGAGATTCCCTGACGATTATGAGGACACCTTCTCGCCCACGGTGCGCCCTGAGAGCGTGAGAACAGCTCTCACCATCGCTACCATGCGAGGCGAACATGTATATCAGTTCGATATTCAGACCGCGTACCTGCACGCCCAGTTAGACAAAGAGCTGTACGTGAGGATTCCTCAGGGAGTAAGCCATCGGGAAGACGATGTGTGGTTGTTGAACAAGAGCCTATATGGCTTAAAACAATCTGGTAAGCGATGGTACGAGTGTCTCACAAAGAGCCTGAGAGAGATGGGCTTTTTACCATCGTCGGCTGACGAGTGTGTCTTTGTCAAGGAAGATCAGGGCATTAGGGAAATAGTACTGTTGTACATTGACGACATACTATATATTTGCAGATCAGAGAACAGGTATAAGAAGTTCTCTGAGGACCTAAGTAAGAGTTTCGCCCTAAAACCATTAGGTCACATTAGCAGATTTTTAGGGGTGCAATTCGTAAAAACCGAGAAGGGGTTTCGGCTCTCTCAGGAAGATAAGATTCAGGAATTGCTTAAAAAGTGTAGCATGGTAGAGGCGAAGCCATGCGATACCCCTATGGCAACAGACTTCCTTAAGAATATGTACACTGAGAGCACGGAGTTTGAAGATAAGACCCTTTACAAGTCCGTGATTGGGTCGTTGTTGTACATTGCAAATTGGACTAGACCGGACATCAGTCTAAGTGTAAATGTGTTATCTAGACATTCTGAACATCCCACACAGTACCATTGGAGCGGAATCAAACGACTCCTGAGATATTTAAAAGGTACTGTGAACTATTCATTGTTATTGGAACCAGAAGCAACTAGAGAATTAAGATTGAGTTGTTTTTCGGATGCCGATTGGGTAGGGGATGTTAGATCTAGAAAAAGTACCTCGGGGTACATTGTATACCTAAATAGTAGCCCCGTGTATTGGTACTCTGGGAAGCAGAAGTTAATTGCAACCTCCACAGCGGAAGCTGAGTATGTGAGTTTGTCCAAAGCTTCCAATAACCTAGTTTGGTTTGACGATCTTCTGGTAAGCTTATGGAGGCAGCCCATGCAACCTATAAAGGTCTATGAGGATAACATGGCTGCCATTAACATATCGGAAGCCGATGCTGTAGGCCAGAGATCGCGCCATATTGATATTAAAATCAAACATGTGAGGCAATTGGTGAAAACAGGTTTCATTAAGACTGTGTATTGTGAAACCAAGGAACAGGTAGCGGACGTGCTTACCAAACCGCTGCCCCGTGACCAACACCTCTATCTTCTGGGAAAAATGTCGATGGCTATGTGAATGTACTTACCATTGATGTATATATGTACCCAATGTAGAATGTATGTTTGTTAACCAGTCAAATAGCCGCAGAGAAGGGGATTGTCACGAGTGTTTCCAGGATTGCTGTGGCTATCTGCCTACTCACAAACAGTATGGTTTTAATCAAGCCATCTGCTGTTGGCAATTACCTGCAAGCCTTCCCCGCCCTAGTTAATTGCAGGTTAACTCCCTATATAAGCAAGGACCTTTTGCTTGCTACTCGGGCCTAGTCTTCTAGGCCTAAAAGCACAGCTCCTGCAGGAAGCTTGGTGCCATGCCGCAGATGGGAGAAGAATGCAGATAAGGACTCCAGATGTTACAGAGAAACTCCCACGGATGCTTGCCTTTTGCTGTTTTATAGCACGCAAGCTATCATCGGGACTGCTGTTGCTGGATCTTCTTCCTCCCACAAGCTTCAAGCAATGTTTGCTGTTTGAACTGTTTTTATTTCAGGTGACTTTCAGCTGTGAAGCTCGTGCTGCTCCCACCATGATGGCCTTGATGATGTATCGACGCCGAAGCTGCTTACCTTCATGCTAGCTTTATTCTTTTGTGAACTGTTTCGGTATTGTGGAGAGGGATCTAGGGAGATAGCCTTGCTTCGCATACCCAGATAAGACTTTGTTTTTAATGTGTTTTCTTAAAGACATAGTGCTTTTTAAATGTTTTAAAGTAAATTATATTTTTACACAAGACGCCTCTGTCAGAATCATTTCAGTCTCAGTGTGTTTACTCATGAGCTGGTTCACGGTCCGGGGTACCCCTCAACCCCATTTCGTCACAGTGAGGCTCTGTTATTGAATTGGGAGAAGATTAAAAAACAACATTATTTGAAAATTCCAGTCTGGGTATCTACAATTGAAGCATTTTCATATTCAGTAATATTCAGAAGGGAACAAATTGTTAGATATAGTGAATTAATGGATGAAAAGGGTGAACTTAAAACAAAGCAAGAATTAGAAGAACAAGGTTTCAAGATGGAATGGTTTTCTTACTGGCAAAAACGTTCTAGATATGAAGAAGATTCTAAACAAGAAGGTTTTTATAATGTTATGACTAATTTAGATAAGATTTTAATGGGTTCTGATGACTATGTGATTAAAAAATTATATGGATACTTGTTAGAGGTAAAATTGGAAGAAGAACAAGTTAAAGAGTCAATGATAGCATGGGGGAAAAACTTTGGTCATGGTATTGATTTAGAGAAATGGCAAAAATTGTGGTCGCAGAATTATAAAATAACAATGTCTACAGCATATAAGTGTCAGGACCGAGTTGCGCGTTGGTGTGGGAAGGCACGAAGAAGCACACACGACCACCTCTTGCTGTAAATAGTTTAATCGCAAGACCTACTTTACGCTGCACGGCAAACTGACGGTATGGAGATACACAAAGTCGGCGTTGGGAGCGGCTGCCTCCCAACGCCTTTTAAACAGCGCACCAGGGAAGGACAGATACCACCGCCCTTCCGGAATTCATTGCGCACGCGCTGCCGAGCCACCGCCCCGTAGGAACGTTGACAGCAAAGAAGAAAAACGGTCCCTTTCACCGACCGCCCCCGTGACCGGCCGCCTACGTTTAGGCTAGCACCCCCCCATCACCAGTGACATCAAGAAACAGGAAACAAAAGCGTCCGACGGCCCGTCGTAAGCCCCTCGCAAGCCCCCCCGGCCGTAGCAGCTCCCACGGTGGTCTCAGTGGGTCTTTGATCCCAGCAATCAGGTGAAGTGTCGCGGGGATCGCGACAGGCGGCTCCCCCTACCAGGGGCCTTCCTGTAACACACAAACAAACAGGTTAGTTACACATCACGGTGCTAGTGTTGTACTTTGGGGTCCTGGCTTGTGGGGGTATTTTCTATGAAACTGGTTGAGCAAGCGGCTAGCGCTTATGTCAGTGGCGGCTACCCAGGACGCCTCCTCGAACGGATACCCTTTCCATTTAAGTAAGTATTTTAGTTTTCCCCTGCTGAGTTTTGAATCTAACACCTGTTCTACTTCATATCTATCATTTCCTAGTGACCCAGGTTTAGTTAACGGCTCTCGGAGTGTATCTACCGGCTTCAGTAGGCTACTATGGAAAACGGGGTGGACTTTGCCGAGTAATGGCGGTAATTTGAGTTCTACGGTAACTGGATTAATGACCCTTATGATAGGAAACGGGCCAAGGTATTTAGGGCTCAATTTACGACTCGGTGTCCGTAATTTTAAGTATTTCGTGGAGAGGTATACCCTATCTCCAACCGCGAATGGTTTATGGTCTGCCCTCCGTTTGTCCGCTTGGTGTTTTTGCATACGTGTCGACCTTTCTAAAGCCTCCTTTATCTGGGGCCATCCTCTCTCAATGTAGGCGGCCCACATACCGGGATCTACCCGATCTTGGGATCGAATGTCAAGTTCTGGTATGGCAGAAAATTCTCTCCCAGAGACTGCTTGAAAGGGAGTGACCCCTGTACTCCCATGGACTGCGTTGTTATAGGCTATTTCAGCGAAAGGGAGTAGTTCTGCCCAGTCTGTCTGTTGATACGAGACATAACACCTTAAATAGCGTTCTATCATAGCATTTGCCCGTTCTGCAGCTCCATTTGTACTTGGGTGAAACCCGGAACTTAACCCCTGTGACGAACCAATCATGGTTACAAAGGTACGCCAAAACTTTGCGGTGAATTGGACGCCCCTGTCCGATATAATACGGCATGGCGCCCCATGTAAACAGTAAATATGTACCAAGAATAGCTTAGACAATTTACGGGCCGACGGCAAGCCTCGACATGGTATGAAATGGGCCTGTGTCGAAAAGAGATCTATCACAGTCCATATTACGTTGTACCCATTACGTTCTGGGAGTTCAACAATAAAATCCATAGCGATTTCCTCCCATGGACGGTGTGGTTCTGCCACCGATTGTAAAAGGCCTAGAGGCCCGTAGGAACCGCCCCGTAGGAACGTTGACAGCAAAGAAGAAAGACGGTCCCTTTCACCGACCGCCCCCGTGACCGGCCGCCTACGTTTAGGCTAGCACCCCCCCCCCCCATCACCAGTGACATCAAGAAACAGGAAACAAAAGCGTCCGACGGCCCGTCGTAAGCCCCTCGCAAGCCCCCCCGGCCGTAGCAGCTCCCACGGTGGTCTCAGTGGGTCTTTGATCCCAGCAATCAGGTGAAGTGTCGCGGGGATCGCGACAATAAGGAGAATTTGTATAAGATGTTTTACAGGTGGCACCTACCCTCAACAAGGATAGCCAGAATGTTCAAGAATAAATCGGAGAAATGTTGGAAGTGTCATCAGACTCCAGGATCATATTACCATATGTGGTGGACATGTGTGGAAGCTAAAAGATTTTGGACTAAGATACACACGTGGTTGGAAAAAATGACAAACAAACATATTGACTTTAAACCAGAGATATTTTTATTGGGGATTTTACCAGAAACATATAACAGAGATTGCAATATTTAATTGTGAACGTTTTAACAGCGACTAGAATTGTATTTGCAAAAAATTGGAAAGAAGAGAAGTTACCTACTGATGATTATTAAGAAAATGATGGAATGTGCTGAAATGAGTAAATTGACATTTGAAATTAGAGAATAGGAAGATAAACAATATTATTTGATATGGGATTTGTTTTATCAATGGATAGATAATAAATCATGGAATTGAAGTATGAAATATGGGGTTGATGTAAAGATAAAATATCTGATGTTTTTTTTTCTATAAAAGATATAAGTTTCTGTTATAAATTGGTATTTTAGAAATGGATTTATGCACAAGAGAATATGAACCGTTCGACTCACTGTCTGTAATTGTTTGGAATGATGTTTATGTTTTGTTTTTGTTTTAAAATAAAAAAAAATTCTCAAAAAAAAGATGGGTGGACTTCAACTCCCAGAATTCCCTGCAGGAAGTGAAAACAGTCAAGATGGTGGCTTGGACGGGGCGATTTAAGATTTATCCCATGTTTACCCATGTTAAAAAATGACAGAGTTGGAAGGGACCTTGGAGGTCATCTAGTCAACCCCCTGTTCAAGCAGGAGACCCTTACAGAATTCCTTGAGTTTGGAGGGACCTTGGAGGTCTTCTAGTCCTACCCCCTGCTCAATCAGGAGACCTTGTATCATGCCAGACAAGTGGCTGTCCAGTCTTTTCTTTAAAACCTCCAGTGATGGAGCACCCACAACTTCCGAAGGCAATAGGCTGCCTGTCCTGTCGAGGCAGGAAGAGGGTCCCTTCAAATTCCACCCTCCCCTTCTAGCTTCTCCACCGCTCAACGTACCAAGTTGCTGAATTCCAGGGTTGGCAGGGGTAAAACAGCCGTTTGGTTGAAAATGGCTGCCTCTGGATCGCCACACTGCAGAAAGCAAAAGGAACAGGAGAAAACTAGGAGGCATCATGACAATCAATTTTATCAGGTTCGCCTGATTCGCCAGTTGCCGCCCTTTCTGGATCGGGACTCATTAAATACGGTCACTCATGCCCTTGTCACTTCCCGCCTGGACTACTGCAATGCTCTCTACATGGGGCTCCCCTTGAGGAGCACCCGGAGGCTCCAGCTGGTCCAGAATGTGGCTGTGCGGGTGGTTATGGGAGCGACGTGGCGCTCCCATGTGACTCCCCTCCTGCGCGAGCTGCACTGGCTCCCGGTGGTCTTCCGGGTGCGCTTCAAGGTTTTGGTTACCACCTTTAGAGCGCTCCATGGCCTAGGACCGGGGTATTTACGAGACCGCCTTCTGCCACCAGTAGCCTCTCACCGACCAGTACGCTCCCATAGAGAGGGGCTTCTTAGGGTGCCATCGATCAAACAGTGTCAACTGGCGGCCCCCAGGGGAAGAGCCTTCTCTGTGGGAGCACCTGCCATCTGGAACGAGCTCCCCCCAGAGATACGGAGGATTACAGGCCTGCACGCTTTCCGCTGTGCCCTCAAAACATTCCTATTTCAGCAGGCCGGCCTGGCCTAACCTCTTTTTTAAACTGTTTTTAAATTTTTTAAATTTTAAATTTGTCTTATAAATTTGGGATGTTTTAAATTTTGTTTTCTGGGCCAAATTACTTAATTGTATTTTAATGGTTTTTTAACATTTGTATTATATGTATTTTATCTTTTGGCTGTTCATTGCCCTGAGTCCTTCGGGAGTAGGGTGGTATACAAATTTAATAAATAAATAAATGAATAAATTCTATTCTATTCTATTCTATTCTATTCTATTCTATTCTATTCTATTCTATCCTATCCTATCCTATCCTATCCTATCCTATCCTATCCTATCCTATCCTATCCTATCCTGTTATATTCTGTTCTATTATCTCACCGATCTATCCCTCTCTCCATCTAATCATCACTCTCTCCATCTTCTCTCTCTCATCTCTCATCTATATTTATCTCGCTCTATCATTTATCTATCTCTATCTCTCTATTCATCTCTTTCTATCATCTCTCTCTCTCTTTCTTTATCTATCTATCCATCTCTCTCTCTCCTTAGCTATCTATCTATCATCTATCTATATCTATATCATTTATCTATCTCTCTATCTATCCATCTCTCTCTCTCTAATCTATCTATCCCCCTCTCTCCCTCTCTCTCTCTCATTTATCTACCTAGCTATGTATCTATCATCTATCTATCTATCTATCTATCTATCTATCTATCTATCTATCTATCATCTATCTCTATCTCTATCATTTCTCTCTCCCTCCATCTCTTTCTCTCCCTATCTATCTATCATCTGTCTATCTATCTATCTCTACCTACCTACCTACCTACCTATCTTATCTCTCTCTCTATCATCTATCTATCTATCTATCTCTCTATCTATCTATCTATCTATCTATCTATCTCTATCATCTCTCCCTCCCTCTCTCTCTTTCTCTCCCTCCCTCCCTCTCTCTCTCTCTCTCTTCCTTTGCTTCCTATCTCAGGTTCAGGTCACTTCTGCCTTTCCGTTTCATCCCTCAAAGTACTCACCGTCCTCAGAATCGAGTAACTTCCAGGATACGTGTTGTTGACACACAACTTGCATTTTGGCTTCTGCCTGTAGAGAGGAGGAGAAAGTCAGTCTAGGATGCCTCAGTAGCAAAAGGAGCATTAGCCGCCCATCTGAAATGGTAGAGGGTCTCCTGCTTGAGCAGGAGGCTGGACTAGAAGACCTTTTCCAATCCATCTGTCTGACTACAACTCCCATCATCTCTTCAGGCTGAGGTTAGTAGAGCCAAGGAAACCCATTCCAGATCAGTCCAGGAAGGAAAAAACCCAGGGGTGAAATCCAAATTTTTTCCCTACCGGTTCTGTGGGCATGGCTTGGTAGGCGTTGCAGGGGAAGGATATTGCAAAATCTCCATTCCCACCCCACTCCAGGGGAAGGATACTGCAAAATCTCCATTCCCTACCCTCCTGGGGGAAGGATATTGCAAAATCTCCATTCCCACCCCATTCTGGGGCCAGCCAGAGGTGGTATTTGCCGGTTCTCCGAACTACTCAAAATTTCCGCTACCGGTTCTCCAGAACCAGTTAGAACCTGCTGGATTTAACCCCTGAAACAACCTCCCTCTCTTCTAGCCCTGATGTTGTTACCTAGTTGGGTCATGAAACATCTGCAAGGAAACAACCCAGTTCAGTGAGCACCAAGGATCCCACAGTCTTCTTCCTCTTCCTCTTCCTCTTCCTCTTCCTCTTCCTCTTCCTCTTCCTCTTCCTCTTCCTCTTCCTCTTCCTCTTCCTCCTCCTCCTCCTCCTCCTCCTCTGCTCCACAAACCCCACTCCCTTCTAGCACTGATGATTTTACCTAGCTGGGTCACGAAACGTCTGCAAGAAAACCAGCCACCTCAGAGAGCATCAAGGACCCCACAGTCCTCCTTCTCCTCCTCTTCCACCTCCTTCCCCCACTCCTCCCCAAACCTTCCTTCCCTTTTAGCACTGATGATGTTATCAAGCTGGTTCATGAAATGTCTTCAAGAAAACCACCCGGCTCAGAGAGCACCAAGGTCCCCACATTTCAACCCCGAGTTACAGATTTTTCTCCTTTAATCATATCATCATCAAACTTGGGTTTAGTGAAGGAAACGTTTGAAATATGAATGGAGATATTTTGCTGTGGAACGTTGGTAGATGATGGTTTCCTTCGACTTACAGGAACTGGGGATCATCTGTTCCAGATTCAGAGTCAAGTTTGGATTTTCTGCTCTCCCTCTCTACTTATCGCTCGAATCTTCTCATTCCCCCTTTTGATCACCCTGAGAGAGCTCACCTTTTTCACTTGTGGGGCGGTTGCCACCAAAGCTAGGAGGACACCCAAGATCAGCCAAACGTTCTTCATTCTCAGTGTTTGTTTCTCTGGTCTTTGTCCTCCAAAGCGAGAGAGGTGGGGCAGAGAGGACCTGTGACTTTGTCCCTCCCCTGGTTTGGCTCCAATCTCTTCCTCCCATTGGTGGGAGTCTGGCCAGAGGAAGAGCCGTTTACCTTCGGGATTGTCACCAGAGAACAAACCGAGGAACCGATGCCCACTCGGTCAAAGTAAACTGACTCAAATTTAGCCAAAACAGACCTTGCATGGTGTAGAAGTTATCATGTTTCCCCGCGATTGTTTGTTCTTCCACAATGATTACCGAGCAAAACAGAATAACTCTTGGAATACAACTTGTGGGAATGTATTTTTATGCAACAGCTACAGTTTGGATCTCCTCTAAACTAAGTCAAGTTGTACTAAGTAGAGTTTCTTGTTACAGTCAAGCAGTTAAGCAGTAAAGCACATGGTGACTGTTCTGTTTGTTTGGTCTGTGGTGCTATATACTGTATAAACAGACCTAACAAGAATGGAGTTGGAAGGGACCTTTGAGGTCTTCTAGTCCAGCCCCCTGCTTCAGGCAGGAGACCCTTACAGTATCACAGAGTTGGAAGGGACCTCAGAGGTCTTCTAGTCTAACCTCCTGCTCAGGCAGGAGACTTGCAGTGTCAGGGCATTGATTAATCCCATGTTTGGCTCTGGGAAAAATCACCCTGGTTTAGAGGATGGATTGAGGCTTATTCCTTGTTGCAATATTCTGAAAAGAAAAACCCGAAGAAAAGTTCTCTAATAAAACTCATTTATTTGTTATAAAGAAAATAAAACACCTCACTAACTAAGAAAAGTAATTGCTACATTTTTGAAATAATTCTTGCCGGCTATTTCTCAGCCGGACCTTGCTGGCAAGAGAACAAAGGAAAGAGTGTGTGAAGCAAGTGAAAGAATGCAGACATGCGTAGTAACTTTTGATAACAATTCTTGGCAAGGTACGGAAAGTCTGATAGTCCAGAAATAATTAGTTCAGCTGGCAAATAAAATAACGCAGTGACATGCAGAATTACAGAATCACAACTTCTGGTGGCAAGCAGTTCCACTGGTTAATTGTCCTCACTGTTGGGAAATGTCCAAGTTTTCTGCCGCTTACAAGCAATTATATACCAATTATTCAAAGTTGCTACAGCACTGAAAAAAGTGACCTATGATTGGTCCTCACAATTTCATTGTAGCCCCCTCACAATTCACTATTCAGTATATCCTCACAAAGCAGTCTTCCAGTATTTGAGGGGCTGCCGCAAAGAAGAGGGGGGTCCACTTATTTTCCAAAGCACCACAAAGCAGGACAAGAAGCAACAGATGGAAACTCATCAAGGAGAGAAGCAACCTGGAATTAAGGAGAAACTTCCTAACAGGGAGAGACAATTAACCAGTGGAACTGCTTGCCACCAGAACTTGTGGGTGCTCCATCAATGGAAGTTTTAAAGAGGAGACTGGACAGCCACTTGTCTGAAATGGCACAGAGTCTCCTGCTTGAGCAGGGGGCTGGACTAGAAGACCTTCAAGATCCCATCCAGATTCTCTTCTCTTCTCCTTCCCTCATCACTTCTCTGCTCTTCTTCTCTTCTCTTCTTTTTCCGTTCCCCTCTCCTCTCCTCTCCTCTCCTCTCCTCTCCTCTCCTCTCCTCTCCTCTCCTCTCCTCTTCTCATTATACAGCCGGAGCTCAGAATTCTCCTTGTTGGAAACACTGGAGTTGGGGAAAGTGAAACTGGAAGCACAGTCTTGGGATGAGAATGTTTTATGTGCGATACAAAACCCCAGACTGTAGAAGTTGCCAAAGGGAGAAGACGCTGCGGAAGGGCAGGAAGATTGTGGTGGTTGATACTCATATGTAAACAGAGAGCACACCTCACCCATTCTGGCACTGATGATGTTACGTAGTTGGGTCATGAAACATCTGCAGGGAAATAACCATGCCCAGAGAGCACCAAGGACTCCACAATCCTCTTCCTCCTCCTCCTCTCTGCAAGCCTCCCTTCCTTCTAGCACTGATGATATTACCTAGTTTGGTAATGAAACGTCTGCAAGAAAATAGCCAAACTCAGAGAGCACTAAGGACCCGAAAATCCTCCTCCTCCTCCTCCTCCTCCTCCTCCTCCTCCTCCTCCTCCTCCTCTCTGCAAGCCCCCTTCCTTCTAGCACTGATGATATTACCTAGTTTGGTAATAAAACATCTGCAAGAAAATAGCCAAGCTCAGACAGCACCAAGGACCCCTCTTTTCAACCCCGAACCACTGTTGGTAACAATTACACTTTCCAAGGTTTCCTAATGGGTGGGATTCTTTCTGTCCATCTTTCAAAAAAATAAATAAAATAAAAGCAATATATTTTATATAAGGGACTGGCATGGTGAGCTCACCTCTGATTCCTGGCCTCACATGATGCCTATATTCTGCACTTGGGAAGAAACGTCATCTCTGCTTCAAGCAACCACCTCGGTTCGATGTCCGTTTGCTTAACCGGATCTCCTTCCAAGAGTGCCTAAGAGAGAACTCAAACTCACAGCCTCCCGGTTTCTAGCCTGAGACCCTTAACTAGTGTGTTCTGTCCCCGTACCACGCACACACCCAACCAGCCAGCCGAGGGTTAAATAAACTCCTCAAACACTCAACGTCAGTGATAAGGAACTTGGCAGCAACTCCGTGGCTGCCTGCCAAGAACTTTTACTCCGATAACACAGACAAAAATACACACAGTTTGAATAGTCCAGTTTGTAATTAAATCCACAGCAAATAGGTGTTGTGTCCAAAGGTGCAAAGTGCCTCGCCAGAGATTAGCTTTGTCCGTCACAGAGTCCGAATGGCCACCACACTCCCTTTTATAGCCTGTGGGGTGTGGTCCAGTGACTCAGCTAATCTCTGGCACGCCTTCCCCTCTGCTGCGCACGCTTCTCCCTACACCTCTGGCGAGGGTCCAGCTAGCACTTATTTTCCTCGTCGCTGTCCACCTGTGGCTGCGGGGACGTGCTTGGCTCTGAGCCTATCATTTGGCCTTCGGTGTCCTCCGGAAGCATTGCCAGAGAGGAGGGTCCTGGAGAGGGAGGCCTTGCCAACTCCTCCCCCTCACTCTCAGAGTCTGCATCTGTCGATAGCCCAGGCTTAGGCAACGGAGCCACAACACTATCCCCCACTGCAGGGCCCTTCCCCCACAGCTGACGGTCGGGATGCGGTCGGGACGGGAACTGGTCATGGAAGGCCCGTACCAGGTCAGGGGCATGAACGGAGGAAGCGTCCTCCCAAGACAAATCCTTGGGCCCGTACCCCTTCCAGGCGATGAGGTATTGGAAGCGCCCCTTCAGCCAACGGGAGTCCCAGATGCTGTCCACCTCGTACATCGTGGAGCCGTCCTCGGCGACAGTGGGCGGGGGAGCAGGAGTCGTCGGATGCCGGAGGTGGCACGGCGGGGCCTCAGGGACCAGAAGGGACCGATGGAAAACAGGGTGGAGTCGCATGGAGCGTGGCAGAGTCAACCAGTAGGCCACTGGGTTGATGACCACCTCAATCAGGAAGGGACCAATAAAATGGTGGTCGAGTTTCTTTACCGGCCGGTCCTTGGGGAGGTGTTTCGTGGACAGCCATACCCGGTCTCCCACTTCCAGCAGTGGCATCACCCGTCGAGAGCAGTCGGCGACCCGCTTGTAGTCCTCCTTTGCCCAGATCAGCTGCCACCATACCAGCTGCTGCACTGCTTGCAGTTCCGAGAAGAAGTCCTGGGTCTCGGGAACAGGGGAGTCCGAGATGGACAGTGGGAAAAGCCGTGGGTGGTATCCCGCGTTGGCATGGAACGGGGTCATCTGGGTGGAGGTGTGTTGGGAGTTGTTAAAGGCGAACTCCGCCAGGGGAAGGTACTCGGCCCAGTTGTCCTGCTGCTGGTTGACGAAACAGCGGAGGTACTGTTCGAGGATGCCGATGACCTTCTCCGTTCCCCCGTCAGTCTCCGGATGGTGCGACGATGACAGGCACACCTGCACCTCCAATGCGGCCATCAGGCTTTTCCAGAAGCGGGCCGTGAATTGGGCCCCGCGGTCCGAAACCACCCGGTCCGGCAGGCCGTGGAGGCGGAAGATGTGTTGCAGGAACAGGCGGGCTGTGGTGCGGGCTGATAGCAGTCCACGGCATGGGATAAAATGTGCCACCTTCGTGAGTGCATCCACCACCATGAGGACAGTCGTGAAAGTAGCGGACGGTGGCAGGTCCGTCAGGAAGTCCATGGAGATGGCTCCCCACAGTCTCTCCGGTGTCAGCAGCAGCTGGAGGAGTCCAGGAGGTGGGCCGGATGCGGCTTTGGCCTGACGGCACGTCACACAGGACATCACATACGCGTGCACGTCATGCCATACCTGAGGTCACCAAAAAGTCCGCGTCACCAGATTCAGCGTCTTAAAGAACCCGAAATGTCCCGCCACGGGGTTGTCATGGCACTGGTTCATGACGAGGGCTTGGAGTGGACTCGTGGGCACGTACAACCGGCCCCGGTGCTTCAACAAGCCCTCCTCCAAAGTCCATGGGGACGCGGGGCCGACTTCCGCTTTCCGCTGCTGCGACCAGTCATCCCGACGCTGCGCTTCCAGCACCTGAGCCCGCAAGTCCGTCGGTTCCTGGACCGTGGCCAAGGATTCCGCTGGCAGCACCGTCCGTGGGGGAAGGGAGTCCTTAGGGCAAAAGTACTCTGGCTTGCAGGATAGAGCATCTGCTCTCTGGTTGTGGCCGCTTGGGATATAAGTCACATGGAAGTTGAACCGGGAGAAAAACAACGACCACTGGATCTGCCGCTGGTTCAACTTCCTGGCCGTGGTGAGGTGCTCCAGGTTCCGATGGTCCGTCCGCACCTCCACCTGGTGTCGGGCCCCCTCGAGGTGATGCCGCCAAGCCTCGAATGCGGCCTTGATAGCCAGCAACTCTTTTTCCCAGATGGTGTAATTGCGCTCGGAAGGATTGAGTTTCTGGGAGTAATAAGCGCAGGGAAAAAGAGTGCCGCCATCCACCGGGGCCTGTAGCAGCACCGCCCCAATCGCCACATTGGACGCATCCATCTCGACCACGAACGGACGATGTGGATTGGGGTGCCTCAGGACAGGTTCCGTGATGAAGGCCTGTTTCAGGACCTCGAAGGCCTGTTGCTGTGGGGAACCCCACTGGAACGGAACCTTCTTCCGAAGGAGCTGGGTCAGCGGCAAGGTCAAGGTGGCGAAGCCCGGGATGAAAGTTCGGTAGTAGTTGGCGAACCCCAGCAGATGCTGGATGTCCTTCACCTGATGAGGGGGTTCCGAACTACGCAAGGCCTCTACCTTGCGCGGGTCCATGGCGATGCCTTCGGGGCAGATGATGTGCCCAAGGAACTCTATGGAAATCTGGAAGAAGAAACATTTCTCCAACTTCGCATAGAGTTGGTGCTCCCGCAGGCGCTGTAGGACCTGGCGGACATGCTGGAGGTGGCTTTCCTGGGTCCGGGAATAGATCAAAATGTCATCCAGGTATATAACCACAAACCGGTCCAACATGTGCCAGAAAATATCGTTCATTAGATGCTGGAAGACTGCGGGGGCGTTGGTCAGCCCGAACGGCATGACGGTGTACTCGAAGTGGCCGTATCGGGTGCCAAACGCTGTCTTCCACTCGTCCCCCTCTCGCACGTGCATCAGATTGTAGGCCCCTCGGAGATCAAGCTTAGTTAAGATCGAGGCCTCCCGCAACCTCTCCATCAGCTCCGGGATGAGCGGCAGGGGGTAACGATTCCGCACGGTGATTGCGTTTAACCACCGGTAGTCGCAGCACAGGCGTAAGTCCCCCGTCTTCTTCTTCACAAAGAGGACCGGGGCCAAGAGACGGGAGGACGAAGGCCGGATGAACCCTCGGGCCAAGTTTTTGTCCAGGAAGTCCTGTAGGACGGCCAACTCGGGCTCCGACATGGAATACAGGCATCCCGTGGGCAGTGGCGCATTGAGGATCAGGCCCACTGGGCAGTCATAGGGTCGATGCGGGGGTAAGCGGTCCGCCTCCTTTTGGCTGAACACGTCAGCGAAGGGCGTCAGCTCAGGAGGCAAAGAGACGGCAGGGGTGGAGACATCCTGGCCGGCACAGGTGTGGCGGATGTGGTCGACGCACTGCAGGCTCGGGAAGGAGATGGCGTTCCTCGACCAGGCCACCTGCAGATCGTGGGCCCAAAGCCAGGCCATCCCCAAGACCAGCGGAAAATGCAGGTCCGCCATCACATAAAATTGGATCGCTTCCTCGTGGGCCCCAATGGCGAGGCGCAAAGGCTGAGTCGCGAACTTAATGGGCCCCGCTACGAGTTCCCACCCATCAATAGTCTCGACCCTCAACGGAGGGTCCACCGGAACCAAGGGAACCTTAAAATGGGCCACAAAGGCCTGGTCCATGAAGTTCGTGGTGGCCCCCGAGTCCACCAGCGCATGCGCTTGAAGCCCCTCCGACCGGTTGGCCAACAAAACCTGGGTGTCCAGAATCAGGTGCCGAGGGGGCTCACAGTCCACAGCCGCCGACTCCGGCGGGGCATGGCTACGTGCCTGACCCAGGGTTTCCCCTAGGCCAGGCCTGCCCCATTTCCCGGCTGGTCACACGGAGATTCCGGAACAGGCTTGAGCGCCCCACTGCGCTTCCTGGGACAGGAGGTGGCAAAATGTCCAGCCTCCCCGCAATAGAGGCACAATCCCCCTTGGTGTCTCCGCATTCGCTCCTGGGCTGACAGGCAAGGTCAAGCCACTCGCAGCTCCATGGGCTCCTCCGCGGTTGCCACGAAATGCGGGGTGACCCGGGACGCTGTCGGTACGGGACGCGGGGGTGCAGAAACGGTCGGGGGTTCCTGGACGGGCCGGCGGGTCTTGCGCCATTGGAAGTGGGTGTCGATGCGCAAACACTGCGTTACGAGGGCGTCGAGGGTCTGAGGCGCCTCCACCTGAACCAGCTCGTCCTGCAGGTCGTCGGAGAGGCCATCCTGGAAAGCGTCCCTTAACGCTGCAGCGTTCCAGTCAGAGTCCTGGCCCAGAAGCTGAAATTCAGCCACATATTCCTGCAGGGGGCGCTTCCCTTGACGGAGGTCCTTGAGGCTCCTGGCTGCTGTCTGAGTCTTCAGGGGGTCCTCGTACATCACCCTCAGATGTTGCCAAAAGCCCTGATAATCTGCCAACAAGGGGCTATTCTGCAGCAATAGGGGTGTGGCCCATCGGGCAGCATTGCCAGAGAGGAGGTTAATTACGAATGCCACCCGAGCGCGGTCATCCGGAAAGTACTCCGGCCTCATAGCCATAAACAATTGGCATTGTCCCATGAAGGCCGGGAACATTTCCTGCTGCCCAGAGAACTTATCTGGCACATTGATAGGGCATTTCCGACGGGGAGGAGGAGGAAGTGGAGGGACAGCTGCAGGAGCATTTCCCAAAGCCAGCTGTGCAGTTAGCTGGCCGACTTGCTGCTGCAGGAGCTGATTATCAGCTTGTAGTTGTTGTATTATTTGCTGCAGTTGTGGGTCCATCTCGGTTAGAGATGGGTTAACGTTTGGGGTGACGGACAAGATGTTCTGTCCCCGTACCACGCACACACCCAATATATAAAATATATTGCTTTTATTTTATTTATTTTTTTGAAAGATGGACAGAAAGAATCCCACCCATTAGGAAACCTTGGAAAGTGTTTCCCAAGGCTGAAAAACACGGCCGTAAATTAATTTAGCTAGTTTAAAGATAAAGGGTTCCCCTCGCACATATGTGCTAGTTGTTCCCGACTCTAGGGGGCGGTGCTCATCTCCGTTTCAAAGCCGAAGAGCCAGCGCTGTCTGAAGACGTCTCCGTGGTCATGTGGCTGGCATGACTCAACGCCAAAGGCACACGGAACGCTGTTACCTTCCCACCAAAGGTGGTTGCTATTTTTTCTACTTGCATTTTTTACGTGCTTTCGAACTGCTAGGTTGGAAGAAGCTGGGACAAGTAATGGGTGCTCACCCCGTGACGCAGCACTAGGGATTCGAACTGCTGAACTGCCGACCTTTCTGATCGACAAGCTCAGTGTCTTAGCAACTGAGCCACCGTGTCCCTTTTAGCTAGTTTAGGGCCTTCTAACCCTCTCCGTTTGAAACAGTCTCTGCCCCGAAACCCTAAGCGACACTTCAGAGTTGGACTCCTAAGCGCACGGCTGTTCTGCCCCAGCTACGGACCCCAAAGAACGCAGCACACACTAAATCTGTACAAACCTTAGTTTACTAAATTAAATCAGTTTTTTTTTCAAACAAAGGCTGTTAATTAACTTTCTTAACAGCCTACAAGAATCCAAAGAATAAATAATCGTAATCTTACTATGGTTGCCAGAAAGCCCAGAAGCAATTTGCAGAGAACTAAGATCAAGACGCGAAGGAGAGTGAACTAAGTTGTTCCCTGCAAATTGCCTCAGTCGTCATCCTTCCTTAAATAGGTTAAGGGAGTGGCCAATTAGCCCCAAGACTTACTCTCGAGGAGACCTCCTCCTGAGGAGCCACTCCTGCCTTTTGGCAGCTCTGCACGCCCGTGCATCGAGAAGAGGCTCCTCCTCTTCATCCTCTTCACTTATGGGAGCTTCTGGAGGTTCTGAAGGCACTGGCTGAATCCCCGCCTCTGGCACAACATCTTCTCCAGCCTCCCCATTGTCCGACTCAAGTGCCAGCTGCACAGGCTGCTGGCGCAGCACCACACCAGCCTCCTCACTGTTGGAATCAGCTACTAGCTGCACAGGCTGCTGATGGGCCACAACAACGGCCTGCAAGTAGCTGCTAGCTGGGTAGGACCTTCTCCCTGGAAATGCCTACCCATCCTGCGGTCAAGCAGGCAGCAGATCCAGCCACAAGAAGCAACTGGACTTTCTTGGTTTTTCCTTGAAGATGTTTCGCTTCTCCTCTGAGAAGATTCCTCAGTTCTGACTGGATGGTGGGACTGAATGGAAGGGTTTATATTCCTGGCAGATCGCTGGTCATTTGCATTATTTTAAAGAGAGTAAGCACACTTTCTCCACTTTAGGGGCAGGTGCCACCAAGGTGAAGAGGACACCCAAAATCAGGGTTAGGGTTAGGTTGGACTAGAAGACTTCCAGGGTCCCTTTCAGCCCTATGATTCTACAAGGCAGAAGAAAGGGAGGGAAGGAAGGAGGGAGGGAGGGAGGGAGGAAGGGAGGGAGGAAGGGAGGAAGGGAGGAAGGAAGGAAGGAAGGAAGGAAGGAAGGAAGGAAGGAAGGAAGGAAGGAAGGAAGGAAGTCAACCTATTCTCCAAAGCAAATGAAGGCAGGAGAAGAAGCAACAGATGGAAACTAATCAAGGAGAGAAGCAACCTGGAACTAAGGAGAAATTTCCTAACAGTGAGAATAATTAACCAGTGGAACGGCTTGCTTTCAGAAGTTGGGGGATGCTCCAACATTGGAGGTCTTCAAGAAGAGACAGGATAGCCATTGTCTCCTGCTTGAGCAGAGGTGTTGTCCCTGATTTGGGTCTGAGCCTGGTGCCGAAGCCAATGATGGACGCCAGACATGAGGTGCAGGTTTTCTGATTGCTTTTTATTGGGGTACTCCAAGGAAAAGGGCTCCTGGCCAAAATGCCAAGAACCCAGAACAAAGGATTAAGTAAGCTTTAGACATTTTCACTAAAAGAGAAGGTGGGACAAGGCGAGATAATAAGAAATATCATCTAATGAACATTTTAGTAATAATTCTACAATTTGTTCTCTTGGTCTCTAGCTGTCCCTATTCCTAAGCCTTGGCTAATGAATGCCCCAGGAGTTATCTAATACACATTTTATTGGCTGCAGGCCATCACTATTCCTAATTTTTAGCTGAGGCCTGCAAGTTGTCTAACTCTTGTTACTTTTATCAGCTTTCTAACTACCCAGAATTGTTACAAGATTTACACATGCGACTTCCGGCTGTGACGTCATGCTGTAGTGGGGCAAACTAGCGGGGCTAGTTTGTACCCGATTTTTCGTGTTTTTGAAGCCTTTTTTGGCAGGTCGGATCCTGGAGGGATCGGCAAGGTGGAGGGGTTTCTTCGGAGTTTGAATGTGGAGCAGTGCAAGCGCCTGTTCGGCGAGAAGAGACCTCTGGATACACATGGAAGAAATCTGCATGAGAATGGCGGATCCAGAGGCGTGATGTCCTGATGATTTATACAGGGAGCGAATAGTGGAAAGCAGCTTGAAGAACCGGAGAGAGGAGAATAAAAGTGCCAGAAAGGAAAAAACTCTCAGAGATTGTTAAAAGACTTGAAAGAGAAGCGGCAAAGTGAGACTCCAAGGAGGAGCTTGAGTGGCAAGATGGCAGTGGGAGCAGAGACCGAGAGCTGTCAAACAAGGAAAGAACTTATCGTGGTGACTGGAGCAAAGGAGTGGATTGGAACGTGTATGTTAAATTTCTGGTGCTAAAAGTGTTGTGGCCCGTACACGGCCTGTTCAGCTAGTAGCTGATTCCAACAGCGAGGAGGCTGGTGTGGTGCTGTGCCAGCAACCTGTGCAGCTGGCACTCGAGTTGGACAATGAGGAGGCTGGAGAAGATGTGGTGCCAGAGGCGGGGATTCAGCCAGGGTCTTCAGAACTTCCAGAAGCTCCCTTAAGTGAAGAGGATGAAGAGGAGGAGCCTCTTCTCGATGCACAGGCACGCAGAGCTGCCAAAAGGATGGAGTGGCTCCTCAAGAGGAGGTCTCCTCGAGAGTAAGGTTTGGGGCTAATTGGCCACTCCCTTAGCCTATTTAAGGAGGAACGCCGACTGAAGCAATTTGCAGGGAACAACTTAGTTCACATACCTTCGTGTCTTGTCTTGCTTATCTTACAAGCTTTCTGGAAATTGCTTCTGGGCATTCTGCCAACCATAGTAAGTTTTCAGTTATTATTCTTTGAATTCTTGGCGGCTGTTAATGCAATTAATTAACAGCCGTTGTTGTAAAAGACTGGTTTATTCAGTAAACTAAGGTGTCAGCGTTCCAAATTAGGCTTTCTTCCAGCGCTGACATAACAAGTTGAAGCAGAAAGAGCGGAAGCTTGATTTATTGCTGAGATGAACTTTTACCTAGTTTTGTATATACAGATAGGGTGTCCTGGGAGACGAGGGTGGGGGGCTGCATTCCTGTGAAAAGAACGTGCCGGGATGTAGAGATGGATTTGTATGATGGCCAATGGGACGTTGGGGCTGGAGAGCGGAAGAGGAGGGGGTTGGAAGGAGGGGCCAGTTTGGCTGTCTGTCAGGTTTCGGTGCTATCTTGAATAAACTTCATTCTCAAGCACAAGCTGTCTAATGAAACATTTTATTTTTAAGCATAGCAGAATCCGACATTTCTGACTCAAATTTGCAGCCAAACTGGCCCCTCCTTCCAACCCCCTCCTCTTCCGCTCTCCAGCCCCAACGTCCCATTGGCCATCATACAAATCCATCTCTACATCCCGGCACGTTCTTTTCACAGGAATGCAGCCCCCCACCCTCGTCTCCCAGGACACCCTATCTGTATATACAAAACTAGGTAAAAGTTCATCTCAGCAATAAATCAAGCTTCCGCTCTTTCTGCTTCAACTTGTTATGTCAGCGCTGGAAGAAAGCCTAATTTGGAACGCTGACATAAGGTTTGAACGGACTTCGTGTTTGCTGCGTTCTTTGGGGTCCGTAGCTGGGGCAGAACAGTTTGTTCCCTGCCCGAAAACACACACACAAACCTTGATTAAGATGGAGCAGCTGAGGGAAGAGAATGAGCAGTTAGCTGTGATGGCTGGCCAGCTGGCTCAGCTTCAAACCCAAATGGCTTCATCTGCTCCTCCTCCTCCTCCTCCTCCTTGGAGAAACTGGACTACTTGAAAAAAGAAAAAGCTAAAAAAATGATACAATATTTACGAGACGAGCAAGGAAATTTGCACCATAGAATTGAGGGGGGAAAATATTATTCAAAATTATTTTCAAATACTGTATAGTCAAAAAAACATTAAAGAATAAAATATCATAAATTACCTACAGGAGAGGAACTTGCCGAGTATAACAGATGAAGATAGGGAAATGTTGAATGGGGAAATTACATTAACAGAGTTAAGAGAGGCAATTAAAAAACAGAAAAATAACAAAACACCAGGGACAGATGGAATTCCAGCGGAAGTACATAAAAAATTTCAGGAAGTTTTTGAAGAAATTATGTTGGATATATATAACAAGGTATTAGAGAAAGCCAAAATGCCAAATTCATGGATGGAGGCATATATAGCATTAATTCCAAAGGAAAGTACAGACAATCAATTCATTCAAAACTATAGGCCAATCTCACTGTTAAATGCCGACTATAAAATCCTGGCAACAATAATAGCAGAAAGACGACAACTTCCGGTTGGCTCCGCTTCATCGCTAGACGGTCTCTTTAAGACCGCCAGCCCCGCCGCCCGTAAAGAGCCGCCTCTACAGTTGAGAGGCGGCTTGAAAAACTCCACGATCGTGAAGAATCGGGAGGAGAGCCGGCGAGACAAGGTAGAGCCCCCTGCGAAGTCCCCAGATTGTTTTTTTTTGCATCTGGGGAGGAAGCAGGGTGAGGCTCCCTATACAGCTCGCCGAGGCTCCAGACCCCGGGGACAACTCTGCTCAAAGCAGAGCCAGACGGTGCAACCAACATAACAAGTGAAAGCTAAGAGAACTATTAAAAACAAGCAGAGTGGAATCTGGACTCAAAATTCAAACTGCAAGTATTTTTATTAGCCCTGTGAATGAACTTAAGAACCGAGAAAAAGTAAAAGTTTGTTAAAATGGCGTCCGGCTTCAGCGGCAGTAAAAAAAGCCGAAAGTGAAAGTGGACTTGCCTGACTGTTTAATATGCTACAAAGTAACCAAAAGTAACAGCGCTGGCTAGAAGAAGAGGGAAAAGTTTTTTTTTAAGTGATCTGGATCTGTTCCCTCTCCCTTGAGACTTGATTAAAGCTGGGGAAATTTTTGAAAGGACTCTGTGGTAAAAAGGGAGGGAGGACTTCCTTTCTAGAAAGAATTAATCTACGTGGCAGAATGGTTTCCAAGCAAACAAAGTCAGACACTAAAACTGCAGGGGGGGGTTCCCCCACTCATAAATCACAAGAGCAGCTTTCCAGCTTGCAGACACAGAGCCAGACAAAGGAGACTGGTTTTGATGATCTGAAAGAATTTATTGTTACGGCTCTGATGAAACAAGATGAAATTATGGATCAGAAGTTTAAGAAATCCCAACAGGAAATTAAGGAGGTGGTTCAAGAAAAGTATGATAAGGTGAAACAGGACATTCTGACAGCTGTGACTGGCTTGTCAGAAGTAGTTATCCAGGTTGATAAAAAAGTGGAAAAACTTAATTTAGAAGTAGAATCCAAAATGAAGGAAACTGATTATAAAATTTCTAATGTGGATAATAAAACACAAAGGATTGAAAATGAAGTGACAATGATGCAATTTAGATTTATGGAGTTCGCTGTGAGACTGAGAGGTATAAAGGAAAATAACAGAGAAGATTTGAGTAGGGTTTGTGCAGATGCCCTGGCTGTGATGTTAAAGGTTAGTCCTGAAGAGATTTTTTGCAAGATTGACAAGGTTTACAGAGTGAATTCTTGGGTGGCAAGGCAAAGACAACTGCCTAGAGATGTGGTGATTTACTTTACAGATAGAAGAATAAGAAATGATATTCTGCAAAAGTCTTTTGTTTCTACTATACAAGTGGATGGAAGGGAGATTGGGATTTATAAAGAGCTTCCACCCAAGATGTTAAGAGATAGAAAAGATTTTGGATTTTTGGTGACTGAATTAAAGAAACAACAAATTCCATTTAGATGGGATGCACCCGCTGGCATAATATTCAGGTTTCAAGGAGAGAGATATCGATTAAATACTGTTGAAAAAGCGGAAGAATTTTACTTTAATGTTTTCAAAGCTGGTTCAACATCTCCACGTACATCATCAATGTTAGATATAAAGGAGGGTGATAAAGAGAAGCAATTTGAACAAGAGACTGAAGAACAGCGGAAGCAGATGGAGATGGAGGCAATGGAATCACAAGGAGCTACAGGGGGCTTTCTGGATGAGCCGTTGCTATAAAGGCTATAGCTGGACCACCTAAAGATACAAGAGAAGTAGCGTTGGATCTTGACTTGATGTCCTGTCAAGCTAAAGATCAGCGTATAACTCGAGCAGCTTATAAGCAAATTCTAGAAAAACAACAACAGCAGAGGTCTAAGCCACCACAAGACAAGAAGGGAGTCAAGGGCAAAACACAAGAACTTGAAGCCATGGGAGGAGCTAAGCCGAAGACTTCTGGTCTGGAACAGAAACTTCAGCAAATGCTCTTATCGCTTCAGGAGAATCCAAATGACAATTAAGTTTCTATCTTGGAATGTGAACGGATTGAATTCACCACAAAAAAGAAAGAAATTATTTCATTACTTGAGACAATTTAATAATGATATTATTTGTTTACAAGAAACTCATATTAGGACACAAGATCAAAAATATTTGATAAATTCTAGATTAGGAGCACAATTTATAGCCTCAAATTCGGAGAAAAAGAATGGAGTGGTGATTTATATAAACAAAAGATTGTCAGCTAAAATTATAGAAGCAGATGTTTGTGGAAGATATATAGCAATTGAACTTTATACAGATAATGGTCCAATTCTGGTGATTGGAATTTATGCTCCTAATCAACAACAAGAAAATTTTTATAAAATATTGTATTCCAAAATATTACAATGGGATTATAGATCTATTTTAATTATGGGAGACTGGAATGGAGTAATAGATCTTAAAAAAGATAAAAAGAGCTTGGCAAAGTCATGTGTTAAACTACCACAGATTTTCTTCAATATGAAAGAAGATTTGGAATTGAAAGATATATGAAGAGTGTATAACCCAAAAGAACTGGACTTTACTTTTTTTTCAGATAGACACAGATCCTTCTCTAGGATTGATTTTATTTTACTTACAGTCGATTTACTCTCAAAAACAAAGAAAACAAAGATATTTCCGAGGACTTTATCTGACCACAGCCCGGTATGGATAGAAATAGAAATGGGAAAGAATGAGAGAAGATCTTGGAGAGTAAATGAAAATTTGTTTAGATATGAAAAGGATGTAAATGAACTTAAAAAACAAATGAAGGAATTTTTTGAAATGAACTTGAATAAGGGTACCCCTATTGAAATTGTTTAGGATGCGAGCAAGGCGTATATGCGGGGGGTACTGATTTATATGAATTCTAAACATAAATCAAATCGACAAAGAAAAAGATTAGAATTGGAAGGGGAGATAAAGAAAAAAGAGCAGTTGCTTATAAAAAATCCAACAGATGAAAAATTACAAGGAGTTATAAAACTTTTGAAAGATCAATTCCATATGCTTACAGCGGAACAAGCAGCAACTAACTTACAATTTGCGAAACACAATACATTTTGTAATGCCAATAAACCGGGCAGGTGGTTGGCTTACACATTGAGGAAACAGCAGAGTACTCGGACTATTGGGAGTATTGAGTATAGAGGGAAGGAAGTATTTCAACAAAGACTAATCAAAGAAACCTTTTAAGATTATTATACCAAACTATATGCCAAAGATGATATACAGAATGAACTTATAAATAAATATCTAGAAGAAAAGAGAGTTATAAAAATTTCTAATGACCAAAAGGAAAGAACGAGTTTACCAATAACAGCTGAGGAGATTATTGTTGCTATTAAACAACTGAAAACAGCTAAAGCTCCAGGAACGGATGGTTTAACTGCGGTGTACTATAAAACTTTACAAGCAGAAATGATTGAACATCTTAAAGACTTATTTTGTAGCATACAACAAGGGGGAAAAATACCCCCTTCATGGAAAGCAGCTTTTGTCTCTCTGATACCGAAAGAGGAGGCAGGTTCTACAAAACCGGAAAATTTTAGACCAATATCTCTCCTGAATACGGATTATAAAATTTTTGCGAAAGTATTAGCCAACAGATTAATGCCAGTTATTCAAGAGGTGATTCATTATGATCAAGCAGGATTTATAGAAGGCAGATATATGAAGGATAATGTGAGGCAAATTATAGACTTATTGGAATATCTTGAGAAGAATAAACAGATCTCTGCAGTGCTGGTGTTTTTGGATGCGGAGAAGGCCTTTGATCGAGTGAATTGGAACTTTCTATTAAAGACTAAAAAAGATGGACTTTGGGGATCAGTTTGTACAGGCGGTTGCAGCAATTTATCAAGAACAAACAGCACAAATTATTATTAATGGAAGTTTAACTACAAATTTTAGTATAGAAAAAGGTACAAGACAAGGTTGTCCGTTATCCCCGTTGTTGTTTATTCTAACTTTAGAAGTCTTGTTGAATACAATACGGGACTCAAGCACTTTGAAGGGAATAGTGATAAGGCAAGAGGATTACAGAACAAGGGCATTTGCAGATGATCTGGTTGTTACCCTAACACAGCCAAGGGAATCAATAATTCAGATGAAAGACATTATAGAAGAATATGGTATGATATCAGGATTTAGACTGAATCAGAAAAAAACCAAGATGATAGTTAAAAATATGACAGTTGATCAAAAGAAGGAACTGGAAAGGAAGGCAGGCTTTGAAATAGTATCAAAGGTGAGATATCTAGGAGTTCAAGTTGCAGATTCAAATATAAAACTGTTTCAAAATAACTATGAGGTGTTGTGGCGAAAGGTACAAAAGGATATGGAAACCTGGAAAAAACTGCAGCTGTCTCTACTTGGAAGAATAGCAACAGTTAAAATGAATGTTCTACCTAGATTTTTATTTTTGTTTCAAATGATTCCGGTGCTTAAAAGTGATAAATACTTGATGGAATGGCAAAAAGGAGTGAATAAGTTTGTTTGGAATGAGAAAAAGCCAAGAGTTAAATTGAAAATTATGCAAGATGTGCGTGAAAGGGGTGGTCTTAAACTTCCAAATCTGTGATTGTATTATGAAGCTGCAGCGTTTACACAAGCACGTGACTGGTTTGGAAGGACAAAGACTGGAATATTGAATATTGAGAGTTATGATCTTGAATTTGGTTGGCATGCATATTTATTTTATGAAAATAAGGTGGATAAAGCATTTAATAGCCATATACTTAGAAGCTCCTTGATGAGAGTATGGAAGAAGCACCGACGCAAATGGGATTATAAAATACCATTGTAGTTAGATCTTGGTCACATTATACGGAATATAAATATAAAGTCACTCAGGGGGTTTTCATACAAAGAAGTACTTTTTAATGATGGGGGCAGATGGCAACTAAAGACATTGAACACACTGTTGGAAGAAGGGATCAATTTAACTTGGTTACAGTATAATCAACTTCAATTGAGATGGAGAGAAGATCAAAAAACTGGTTTAATGTCGCATGAAGAAGAATTGGTTAGACAGATAAAAGAGAAAGGCCCAATGCATATTAAGAGGGTTTATAATGTTTTGTTAGAAAGAGACTCAGAAAATGAATTGGTTAAAGATTGTATGATAAAATGGGCGCAAAATTTTGTACAATCAGTTATGATGGAAACTTGGGAAAAAATATGGGTTCAGAATGTTAAATTTACACAGTCGCAGAATTTGAGGGAAAAGTTTTATAAAATGTTTTATAGGTGGCATTTAGATCCTAAGAAATTGTCATGCATGTATCCTAATGTTCAACCGAAATGTTGGAGATGTGATTGTTTAGATGCTACATATTATCATATATGGTGGACATGCAAGAAAGCAAAGGATTTTTGGATAAAAATTTGGTGGGTTATGCAAAATGTCTTGAAGAAAAAAATTCAATTTTCTCCTCAATTGTTCTTACTGGGTATAGTTAAGGGTTTTTCAGTGGGTGAAACAAAGTTGATATTGTATATGGTGACAGCAGCTAGGTTACTGATTGGTCAATATTGGAAAAGGGATGATATGCCTACAATTCAAGAATGGACTTTGAAGATGGCCAGTTTTGCAGAAATGGCGAAGATATCAGCATACTTAAAAGACCAGACTCAAGAGACTTATGTATGGGAGTGGAAAAAATGGATAGATTATGTGCAGAATAAATACCAAACTAGGAAGTACCAGATAGCTTTTAGCTAAATGTTGTGTAGAAATGTATAGTTTATAGGGGGCAAAATAGCTTATTGTTATGTAGAAATGTATAGTGCACAGGGGGGAGAATAGAGGGGTGGTAAACTATGATATAATATATGTGGATGGATTTCACCTTGGGGATGTCACGGGGAGAGGGGAGGGTTTGGGGGGGTTAGGGAGGGATGGGGGGGGAATGGGGGAAAAATTGATATTTGTAAAACTTTTTCAATAAAAAAAAAATAATAGCAGAAAGACTAAAAAATATATTACATAAAATAATTCATTTGGATCAAAACGGGTTTTTACCCAAATGACAAATTAAGAACAATACAAGGATTATCATGAATATTTTAGAATACTATGAGGCTCATTCAGAAAAACAATTGGCAGTAATAATGATAGATGCACAAAAGGCGTTTGACAACTTGAATTGGCAGTTTTTAATTAATCAATTAATCGGGATGAAATTTGGCAAAAAATTTATAGAAATGATTAAGACAATTTATTCTAAGCAAACAGCAAAAATTATGGTCAATGGAGATCTTACAGAAAAAGTCGATATAAACAAAGGGGTTAGACAAGGCTGTCCATTGTCCCCCATCTTATTCATCCTTTCATTGGAAATATTATTGGCACAGGTAAGGGGAAATAAGGAAATAAAAGAGTTAAAAATTAAAAGAGAAGAATATAAAACACAGGCCTTTGCAGACGACATGGCATTTATATTAGAGGACCTTTTGGAAACAGGAGAAAAACTCCAGTAGAAATAGAGAAATTTGGAATAGTAGCAGGCCTGAAAATAAATAAAAACAAAACAAAGATAATTACCAAGAATCTCACGCAAGGCCAAAACAAGAAATTAGAGGAAAAACTAGGAATTCAAATTGTCAAAAAAGCAAAGAACCTGGGCATTTGGCTCACGGCAAGAACATCTTCAATAAAGGAAGACAACTACTCAAAATTATTGCAACAAATTCAAAAAGATTTAGAAAATTGGGCAAAACTACAAATTTCTTTGATTGGGAGAATTGCCACGATAAAGATGAATACCTTACCTAAAATTTTATATTTGTTCCAAACAGTACCTATAAAATTGGGGAAAACCTTTTTTGACAAATCGAATAAAATTATTAGTAAATTCATATGGCTAGGGAAAAAGCCAAGAATTAAAATTAAAATGTTACTAGATGCCAGAAGTAAGGGTGGCTTTGGTCTTCCAGACTGGGAACTGTACCATCAGGCAGCAGTAATGCAGTGGTGGGATTCAAGTAATTTAACAACCAGTTCTCTGCCCTAATGATTTCTTCCAACAACCAGTTTGCTAAACTGTTCAGAAAGTTAACAACCGGTTCTCCCGAAGTGGTGCGAACTGGCTGAATCCCACCACTGCAGTAATGTCATGGCTCAGGGAATGGATAAATCTAAAGAATGAAAGAATTTTAACAATTGAGGGCCATGATTTGCAGAAAGGTTGGCATGCCTTTATTTGGGATGGAAAAGACAAAGGCCACAAGTATTTCCAGAGGCATCAAGTGAGGGAAGTACTATTAGAAACTTGGATGAAAATTAAAAGGAACTTTTATCCAAAAATCCCAAAATGGGTGTCGACAATGGAAGCCTTGGTCTACCCTAATTTAATTGATCTTAACAAAATAGTAACATATAAGGAACTGTTAGATGGATTAGGGAATTTGAAATCTAGATAAAAATTATTGGATGAAGGAATTAAAATTGATTGGTGGCCCTATTTACAAATACAAACAAAATATAAAAAAGATTTAGAAGTATATGGATTTCAAACTGACAAACAAGAAATGGACAAAATATTAACTGGGACCGATGAGAAAATAATTACTCCACTAATATTAATGGTTTAAATAATCCATGTAAGAGAAAGAGAGTGTTTAACCGGTTGGCAAAAGAAAATTATGATATGATATGCTTGCAGGAGGTTCATGTAAAAGGAAACCAGAAAGCGATACTGGAGAATAAAAGACTGGGAAATCTGTATGCCTCCCTGGCAGATCAGAAAAAGAAGGGAGTAGTGATATATATAAAAGGACACTTTGAATCTAAATTAATTTATGCCAGGAAAAAAGGTAGAGTCCTGATGGTAGAGGTAACAATGGACCAAAGGAAATGTTTGTTGGTTGGAATCTATGCCCCAAATGGATGCCAAGTAAACTTTTACGGGAAATTATATCAGAAGCTATTAGAGGTAAACTACGTCAATATTTGTCTGCTCGGGGACTCTAATGCGGTAGTAGACCCAAATTTGGATTATATACCAGAGAAAGGTAAAGCCAGGAAAAAGAGGAGTGGTGAAGCGCTGCGGTGAGATGGAGGACTTTTCGGGGCCTTAGGGGGTACTACAGGGGAGCTCGACCATCAGCAACCCCTGGTTTAGTCAGATGGGTCCGGGGCGAGGGTTTTGAGACCTTCCTCGCCCCTGGACGTTCCTGGAGTCGGAAGCGGCAAGGGAGAGTGGAAATTGTGCCGCTCCGACGCTGCCGACGCTGCTGAGAGAGCCGAGAGCCGAGAGCCGAGAGCGGAGGCCCTGCTGGAGGGGAACAGAGAGCCGAGCCGAAAGCTGAGGCATGGTGGCTTATCGGGCGAGAACTGAGAGAGGAGAACTGAGAATGGAAGCGCTGCTGGAGTGGAGAAGGGTGAGAAAAGAGAGCAGAGCAGCGCAGAGAGTGGAGATATGGTGGCTTATCATCGCGGTGGCGGGCTCAGTCAGTGGAGCTCGGGGCGAGGGTTTTTTAAGACCTCCCTCGCCCCTGGATAAGCCCAGAGGCATTGGCAGAGAAGATGAAGGAGGAAGAATGGCTTTGGGGCAGCGAGTGGTGGAAGCCCGTTGAATTTCCACCTAACCCACTCAGAAACTGAGAGGAGTATAAACGGGTCTTGGGATTGTGGGAGGGGCAGGTATGATGGACGCAGGGGGTCATATCAAGTGTTGGGGGTGCGCATACGCTGTTTACGAGCGATTGCGCACTCCGGCCCCCAATGCGTGACTCGTGTCCTGGGTTGTGTAGAGTCTCAGCCCCAGGGTCCGCGGCTGATGTTGTGTAATGCCAGGTCGGTGGTTAATGAAGCCCCCCTCATTTGTGATCTTATTTTGGAGGGGGGTGCGGACCTGGCAGGTATTACGGAGACCTGGTTGGGCCAGGAGGGGGGGTCCCCCTCGTTGAGATGTGCCCGCCAGGTTTCCGTGCATTTCATCAGCCAAGGGCCGAGGGGAGGGGTGGGGGAGTGGCGGTGATTATTAGGGAAAGTCTTTGTCCGAGGGAGACCACTGTTCCTCAGATAGCCGGATGTGAGTCCCTTTGTGTGAAGTGGGGCCGTGCGGTGCAGATGGGTTTGCTGACTACGTACCTGGCTCCCTGCCACGTGGCAGCGACCCTGCCCGAGCTACTCGACGTCATTGCCGGGGTGGCGGTTGATACCCCCAGACTTATCGTCATGGCGGAATTTAAAACTTCCATCCGCGGGTGAGGCGTCAGAGGCGGCTCGGGAGTTCATGGCTTCCATGACGGCCATGGACCTGACCCAGTTAGTTCAAGGCCCAACTCACATAGGGGGACACACTCTGGACCTGATTTTTGTCTCTGGTCAGTGGTTGAATGATCTTGGTAGAGGGGACCTAGATATTAAACCCTTGTCATGGACAGATCATTCGCTCCTCCAACTAGACTTTCCTACCGCATTCCCCCGCCGCAGGGAGACGGAGCCAACTAGATGGTTCCGTCCCAGGCGCCTGATGGACCCCGAAAGGTTCCTGACAGAGCTTGGGCCGTTCCCTGAGACCCTAACACACGACTCGACTGAAGAGCTGGTGGCCGCCTGGGAAAGGGCGGCCGCCGGAGCTTTGGACCGCGTCATGCCTTTGCGACCTCTGACCCGATGCCGATCTCAACTGGCTCCTTGGTTCTCTGAGGAGCTGAAAGAGATGAAGCATTGGAAAAGACGCCTAGAGAGCATTTGGAGGACTAGTCAATCCGATTCCGACCGGACACAGGTGAGGTCTTATATCAAGACCTACCTAGTGGCGATAAAAGCGGCAAAGTCTAACCACTTTTCCGCTCTTATCGCATCTGCAGAGAACCGCCCAGCCGCCTTGTTTAGGGTGACCCACTCCCTTCTCCGGGGGGGAATGCGGGAAGATCCCTTGCAGGGTCGTGCTGAGGATTTTGTGCAATTCCTGCATGATAAAGTCGCTCGGATTCGGGATGGCTTGGACTCCGACTGGATGAGTCCACGGGAGGAGACGAGGGCAGGTGTTGAGTATGTTATCTGGGAGGAGTTTGATCCTGTGACTCCCGAGGATGTGGACAGGGTTCTGGGTAAGATTAGTGCCGCCACGTGTTTATTGGACCCGTGTCCCTCCTGGTTGGTGCTGGCCTCCCGGGAGGTTACACGAGGTTGGCTCCAGGGGATTATAAGTGCTTCTTTGAGTGAGGGTGCCTTTCCTGCCACCTTGAAAGAGGCGGTAGTGAGGCCCCTCCTCAAGAAGCCTTCCCTGGACCCGGCTGAATTAGCCAACTATCGTCCAGTCTCCAACCTTCGTTTTGTGGCGAAGGTTGTTGAGAGCGTGGTGGCACGACAACTTCCCCGGCACCTGGATGAAGCTATCTATCTGGACCCGTACCAGTCGGGCTTCAGGCAGGGGTACAGCACAGAAACGGCATTGGTCGCGTTGGTGGATGATCTCTGGAGGGCTCGGGACAGGGGTTGCTCCTCTGTCCTAGTCCTATTAGACCTCTCAGCGGCTTTTGATATCATCGACCATGGTATCATGCTGCAGCGGTTGAGGGGGTTAGGAATAGGGGGCACCGTTCTGCGGTGGTTCTCCTCCTTCCTCTCCGACCGCTCGCAGTTTGTGTTGGCAGGGGGACAGAGGTCGACCTCGAGGCATCTCGCATGGGGAGTGCCGCAAGGGTCGGTCCTCTCGCCTCTCCTGTTCAACATTTATGTGAAGCCGTTGGGTGAGATCATCCGTGGTTTTGGGGTGAAGTGTCATCTGTACGCTGACGATACTCAGCTGTACATCTCCACCCCAGACCACCCCAACGATGCCCTTGATGTGATGTCCCGCTGCCTGGAGGCCGTGCGGGCCTGGATGGAGAGGAACAGGCTCAGACTCAACCCCTCCAAGACCGAGTGGCTGTGGCTTCCGGCGCCCCGATTTAGTCAGCAGGTGCCATCGCTGACTATTGGGGGTGAATCCTTGCCCCCCACAGAGAGGGCTCGCAATCTGGGTGTCCTCCTGGACGCACGGCTGTCTTTGGAAGAGCACATGACGGCCGTGGCCAGGGGGGCCTTTTATCAGGTTCGCCTGATTCGCCAGTTGCAGCCCTTTCTGGATCGGGACGCCTTGCGCACGGTCACTCACGCCCTTGTCACCTCCCGGTTGGACTATTGTAATGCTCTCTACATGGGGCTCCCCTTGAAGAGCACTCGGAGGCTCCAACTGGTCCAGAATGTGGCCGCGCAGGTGGTTATGGGTGCAACTCGTTGCGCCCATGTGACACCCCTCCTGCGCAAGCTGCACTGGCTCCCAGTGGTCTTCCGGGTGCGATTCAAGGTGTTGGTTACCACCTTTAAAGCGCTCCATGGCATAGGACCCGGGTACCTTCGAGACCGACTTCTGCCACCAATAGCCTCCCACCGACCAGTCCGCTCCCACAGAGAGGGTCTCCTCAGGGTGCCATCGGCCAAGTTATGTCGGCTGGCGACACCCAGGGGGAGGGCCTTCTCTGTGGGAGCCCCAGCCCTGTGGAATGAACTGCCCCCGGAAATACGTAAGATCTCCGACCTCCGGGTGTTTCGCTGCGCACTGAAGACCCTGTTGTTCCGCCAGGCCGGGCTATTAACATAACGTTTTAAATTGGGGTATTTTAAATTTCTGGGATTTTAATTGGAGGCTAATTATTTAATGATTTTAAATTTTAATTGTTGTTTTGTTTCTGTGTTTTTAAATAGGCTGTACACCGCCCTGAGTCCTTCGGGAGAAGGGCGGTATAGAAATAAAATAATAATAATTATTATTATTATTATTATTATTATTATTATTATTATTATTATTATTATTATTATTATTATTATTATTATTATTATTATTATTATTGGAGAAGAGAGACTACCCCCCTCGGAATATCCTGGTGGCTGCAGAGGACCTGGAGGCCTCCTGTGACATTTAATGGAGGCTGGGGTCTGGAAGAACTGAGGAAAATAGGGCTGGTGGGTGACAGAGGGTTTTCCCTCGTATGGATACCAGCCCTTTTTCCTCCCCCTCCCGGGTACTGTGTCCGCCTAAATGGGCTCATTATTTGCCCTGAGTGAGTCCTCTCTCCCCCCCCTTTCTTCCCCTTTTCCCTTCTTCCCCCTCCTTTCTTCTCCCTCCCCTTTTTTCATCGGGACTTTTCATCGGGACTTACTCGGATGTGATCTTGAGTATAAGACTATGCCAAGGATTTTCCATCTTTACCCCTGAAGTGACTCACTGACTAACTGATAGACTGATTAACTCTTCCTCTGACCATTGGTCAGCCAATTAATGCAACTGTTGAGGGGTCCCCTATTACATCATAAGTCTCGTCTGTCGGAGAAGTTTTTTCGATCTACGGCCCCTTGGGGGCCCTGCCGTGAGAGGGCGGGCCGGAGGCCGTTCCCATTGGATGAGATAATCAGGACCCTCCTACTGTCGTGGGAGGACAGTAGAGATACCAATAGTACATCAATGAACAAATGGCTGTGTTACATCTTTTGTGAAGTCCCCTGCTTGAGCTCCGTGCCTCCATCGCTGTATCTTGGAGATGTACACGACTGCGGATCTTCTTGCGCTGCGAGATTCCCCCCCCCCTCGCAGATGTGGCCCTCATCGTTATCGAGGGCCCACCTCAATGACGGGCTTTGGGACCCAGAGAGGTGGCATGTGAAAACTAGGGGGTTGAGGGCTTTTTTATCAAATTTTTTAGTTAAATTTTTAAGGGGTCTCAGGGAGGGGGAGGGTCAAATTAGAACTCAGGTTGTGGGTTTGGGGGAAAACCCACAAGGGGGAGGGTCGGGGTCAGGTCTGGCCGCGAAGCACGGTGGGGGTGGGTGGGCCCGGGATCGAGGGGGGGGGTTAGAGCTCATCTGGATAGTGTTTTGAATATCAATACTGTGGGTGGGAGAGGTAGATATGGCGGGAGCAGGGGGCCATATCGTGTTAGGGGAGCGTGCACTCGCTGTTTACGAGCAATGGCGTGCTCCGGCCCCCAAAGCTCCACCCGTCTCCCAGGTTGCATAGACCCTCAGGGCCCGGGCCTTCGGCTGATGCTGTGCAATGCCAGGTCCGTAGTAAATAAAGCCCCCCTCATTTGTGATCTTATTCAGGAGGGGGGTGCGGACCTGGCAGGTGTTACGGAGACCTGGTTGGGCCATGAGGGGGGGTTCCCCTCATTGAAATGTGCCCTCCAGGTTTCCTTGCTTTCCATCAGCCGAGGTCACAGGGGAGGGGCGGGGGGGGTAGCGGTTATCATTAAAGAAGGTCTGAGACCGAGGGAGGCCACTGTTCCTCAGACGGCCAGCTGTGAATCCCTTTTTGTGAAATGGGGTCATGGGGTTCAGATGGGTTTGCTGATCACGTACCTGGCTCCCTGCCACGTGGCAGCAGCCCTGCCCGAGCTACTCAACGTCATCGCCGCGGTGGCGGTTGATATCCCCAGGCTTATGGTCATGGGGGATTTCAACCTACTGTCCGTGGGCGAAGCGTCTGAGGTGACTCGGGAGTTCATGGCTTCTATGACAGCTATGGACCTGACCCAGTTAATTCATGGCCCTACCCACATGGGGGGAAACACGCTGGATCTGGTTTTTGTCTCTGGACAGTGGTTGAGTGATCTCGAGATAGGGGATATAGTCACTGAGCCCTTGTCATGGTCTGATCACTCTCTCCTTCGTCTCGACCTTCGAACCGCTACACCCTGCCGCAGGGAGGCGGAGCCGGTAAGATGGTTCCGCCCCAGGCGCCTGATGGAACCTGATAGGTTCCAGATGGAGCTTGGGCCATTCCCTGAGGCTCTGGCACACGCCTCGACTGGAGACCTAGTGGCCGCCTGGGATAGGGCGGCCGCTGGAGCTCTGGACCAGGTCGTGCCTTTGCGGCCTCTGACCCAGCGCCGATCTCATTTAGCTCCTTGGTTTACTGAGGAGCTGAGGGAGTTGAAGCGCCGGAAAAGACGCCTAGAGAGTAGTTGGAGGGCCAGTCGTTCTGAATCTGACCGGACACTGGTAAAATCTCATATTAGGAATTACCTAGTGGCGATAAAAGCAGCAAAATGTAGTTACTTTGCTGCTCTTATTGCGTCATCAGATAATCGCCCGGCCGCCCTGTTTAGGGTGACCTGCTCCCTGCTCCACCAGGAAGCGCGGGAGGACCCCTTGGAGGGTAGAGCCGAGGATTTTGTTCAATATCTGTATGACAAAATCACTCAGATTCGCGAAGATCTGGACTCTGACTGGGTAGTCTCAGGGGGAGGGACTGGGGCAGGTCTTGAGAATGTTATCTGGGATGAGTTTGATCCTGTGACCCCTGAGGACATGGACAGGATTCTGGGTAGACTGAACACGACCACTTGTTTATTGGACCCGTGTCCTTCCTGGTTAGTGCTGGCTTCTCGGGAGGTGACTCGAGGCTGGTTCCAGGGGATTATAAATGCTTCGTTGGGTGAGGGTGTCTTTCCTGCCGCCTTGAAAGAGGCGGTGGTGAGGCCTCTCCTCAAGAAGCCTTCCCTGGACCCGGCAATGTTGGTAAATTATCGTCCGGTCTCCAACCTTCGTTTTGTGGCGAAGGTTGTTGAGAGTGTGGTCGCGCAACAGCTCCCCCAGCACCTGGATGAAACGACGTATCTGGATCCGTTCCAGTCAGGCTTCAGGCCCGGGTACAGCTCAGAAACGGCATTGGTCGCGTTGGTTGATGATCTCTGGAGGGCTCGGGACAGGGGGTGCTCCTCTGTCCTGGTCCTGTTAGATCTCTCAGCGGCTTTTGATACCATCGACCATGGTATCATGCTGCACTGGTTAGAAGAGTTAGGGGTGGGAGGCACTATGTTGCAGTGGTTCTCCTCCTTTCTCTCTGACCGGTCGCAGTCTGTGTTGACAGGGGGACAGAGGTCGACCCCGAGGCCCCTCATATGTGGGTTGCCGCAGGGGTCAGTCCTCTCGCCTCTCCTGTTCAACATTTATGTGAAGCCGCTGGGTGAGATCATCCGTGGTTTCGGGGTGGAGTACCATCAGTACGCTGACGACACCCAGCTGTACATCTCCACCCCGGATCACCCCAACGATGCCCTTGAAGTGATGTCCCGGTGCCTGGAGGCCGTGCGGATCTGGATGGGGAGGAACAGGCTCAGGCTCAACCCATCCAAGACCGAGTGGCTGTGGTTTCCGACGTCCCGATATAGTCAGTTGACGCCATCACTGACTATTGGGGGCGAATCATTGGCCCCCACGGAGAGGGCTCGCAACTTGGGCATCCTCCTGGATTCACGGCTGTCTTTAGAAGAGCACTTGACGGCCGTGACCGGGAGGATTTTTTATCAGGTTCGCCTGATTCGCCAGTTGCGTCCCTTTCTGGATCGGGACTCGTTACGCACGGTCACTCATGCCTTCGTCACCTCCCGCCTGGACTATTGTAATGCTCTCTACATGGGGCTCCCCTTGAGGAGCACCCAGAGGCTCCAACTGGCGCAGAGTGCGGCCGCGCAGGTGGTAATGGGAGTGTCATGGCGCTCCCATGTGACACCTCTCCTGCGCGAGCTGCACTGGCTCCCGGTGGTCTTCCGGGTGTGCTTCAAGGTTTTGGTTACCACCTTTAAAGCGCTCCATGGCTTAGGACCTGGTTATCTACGGGACCGCCTACTACCACCAATAGCCTCCCACCGGCCAGTACGCTCTCATAGAGAGGGACTCCTCCGGGTGCCGTCAGCCAAACAGTGTCGGCTGGCGGCCCCTAGGGGGAGAGCCTTCTCTGTGGGGGCACCTACCGTCTGGAATGAGCTCCCCCCAGAGATACGGAGGATCCCGGATCTGCGCACCTTCCGCCGCGCTGTGAAGACCTTTTTATTCCATCAAGCGGGCTTGGCCTAATCTCCTCCCTCTTTTAATATGTAAATTTTAATCTGTTTTTAAATTATTGGGGTGTTTTAATCTGTCTGGGCCAAAATGATTTAATTTGATTTTATCTGGTTTTTAAATTTTGTGTATTTATATATTTTATTGCTTGACTGTTCACCGCCCTGAGTCCTTCAGGAGTAGGGCGGTATACAAATCAAATAAACTAAACTAAACTAAACTAAGTATTAAGGGAAGAAAAAGGGGGAAAGACCCCAGGTACGGATGGTCTTCCAGTAGAAATTTATAAGGCCCTCCTGAGACTTTGGGGGAATTTTTGACTGAAGTTCTGGTCTTTGGTCAAATGCCACCCTCCTGGTCCGAAGCGTATATTACATTAATTCCAAAGGAAGGCACTGATCCGCTTCTGATTAAAAATTACAGGCCGATCTCCCTGCTTAATTCCGATTACAAATTGTTCTCCGTGATTTTAGTGAAGAGACTAAAAATTTTTTTGAATGAGTACATCCACGGAGACCAGAATGGTTTCCTACCTCACAGACAATTGAAAGATAATGTGAGAACTATATTGAATATATTAGAATATTATGAATGTAATTCTGATAAACAGGTGGCCCTGGTCTCTGTGGATGCACAAAAAGCTTTTGACAGAGTGAGCTGGAACTTTCTCTTTGCACAGTTGAGCGAAATGGAATTCGGGGAAAGATTTATCAGGGTGATCCGGACAGTATACGTGAAACAGACAGCGAAAATACTTATTAATGGGGTGGAGTCTGAAAAGATTTATATAAGTAAAGGTACTAGACAGGGATGTCCATTATCTCCACTTTTATTTATCTTAACCCTAGAGTCATTATTGAATGAGGTCAGTGTCACTGCGTTCTTGTATTTCCCAGCTGAGCTTCATATTTTTGGACTAATAGACTTGCTGTAGTTTGCCAAGTTCCTTATCAGTATTTTTACTGCGCATGTCCTACATTCCATTCCTTCATTACTACTCTTTCCTTTGTTCTCTCTGCCAGGAATGGTCCGGCAGAGGAATGCTGCCAAGATGTAGCTAATTAGATAGATAGATGTTTTGTTACTTTTACAAATAAAAGAGTTTTATTAGAGAATACTTCTTCGGGTTTTATTTCAGAATATTGCAACTTGGAGAAAGCCACGGTCCATCCTCTAATTAATGGTGAGATTATCCCAGAGCCAAAAATGGGATCGATCAAAACCCTGACAGTCAGAAGTAACCAAGGAATTGGAGGGCTAAGGATCAGAGGGGAAGAGTTTAAGCTCCAAGCCTTTGCGGACGATTTGATATTTGTCTTGGAAGAACCTTTGCAATCGGGACCAATCTTGCTCCAGGAATTGGAGGCTTACAGGAAAGTAGCAGGATTCAAATTAAATAAAGATAAAACCAAGATCCTAATTAAGAATATGACGAAGAATCAAAAAGTGCAGTTAGAGGAAGAACTAGGGATTCAGATAGTTAAAAAACTGAAATATTTAGGCATTTGGCTTTCATCCAAATGCTCGACAATTAAAGAGGATAACTACCGGAAACTACTTGGTCAAACTAAAGAAATGCTGGAAGGATGGAAAGGATAACAGTTATCATTATTAGGTAGAATTGTAGTAGTTAAGACGTATATCTTGCCTAAATGGATTTTTCTTTTTCAGATAGCCCCAGTTTTATTAGATACAATTTTTTTTCATTCTTTAGATCAATGTATACATAGATTTGTATGGCAGAACAAAAAACCAAGGATTAAATTGAAAATGCTTCAAGAATGAAACCAAAATTTTCTTTTTGAATTATGTTTTGTTAGAAGAAAGGGGAGTTAAAGAGCAAGAGGGAGTTTGGACATTACAGAAAGTTAGCATATTTTAGTTTATGTTTGTTAAATATTATACCCTGTATTTGCTCTGGGAAGTCCGGGGTGGGGGGTGGGGGGAGGGGGGTTGGAGGGAGAGGGGGGATGAGGGATGGGGGAGGGGGAGGAGGGATGGGGGGAGGAGGGATGGGAAAAATTGTTGTAATACTTGATAAAACTTTTAATAAAAAAAAAAAGAATCCCCTTCCAGGGGAGGATTTGGCCTACCTAAATGGGAGCTTTACCATCAAGCAGCTGTCTTAAATTGGATCAGAGACTGAATTGCGTTGAGGAGGAGGAGAATCCTTATTTTGGAAGGCCACAATTTGCAACAGGGGTGGCATTATTATCTGAGTCAGGAAAGGCCCAAAAAACATAAATATTTTATGGACCACTTTATCTGAAAGGTTTTGATGACTATTTGGGATCAAATAAGAAATAAATATTACCTGATGACTCCGATTTGGCTTTCCCCTCTAGAGACGATGATACACCCGACCCTTTATAACAGAAATAAACCATTAATTTACCAAGTTATGTTGGATCCTTTAGGCAAAGTAAAATCTTGAAATACACTGGTGGAATTAGGCTATGAGTTAGATTGGTGGACATACAATCAGATCCAATCCAGGACAGCTCAGGACAAAAACAAGGGAGAAATTTATAATTCCCTCCAAGAACTTGATAAGATTTTGTTGGGGAAGGATGAGAAGGTATTATCCAAACTGTATCAATTCCTCTTAATGGATTGGATTGGAGAGGAGGTTATCAAGGACTCAATGATTGCCTGGGGGAGAAATTTGGGATATTCGATTGAACTTGAAAAATGGGAAGAAATTTGGGGGAAAACCTTAAAACTAACAATGTCAGTTTCCTATAAGGAAAATGTATACAAAATGCTGTATAGATGGCACCTGCCTCCGGCTAGATTATCAAAGATGTTCCCGGGAACCTCTCCGGTTTGTTGGAAATGCAACGCCGCTATGGGAACTTATTTTCATAGCTGGTGGACCTGTCCCTGAGCAAAAGAATATTGGGCTAGAATTCAAAAATGGATTTTAGAAATCATAGGATGTAGGATAGAATTGAACCCGGAAACGTTTTTACTAGGTATGAAACCAGAGAACTTAAACAAATCTAATTGGTATCTCGCTCTCCACATCATCATTGCAGCCAGGATCTCGTTTGCGCAAGAATGGAAATCCAAAAATATTCCATCGAAGGCTACGTTAACCGCAAAGATCATGGACTGTGCAGAAGCAGACAAGCTTACCGGACTTTTGCGAGATAGACAAGAATCGGGGTTATATAGGAGTTGGGACAGGTGGTATGCTTGGCTGCAAAAAAAGAAATCTTAAGAAGAATGTAAAATATTAATCTTAGTGTGAATGTGGGTAAATATTTATAGGAGCATTGCATGGCAGTTGCAAATTCTTTCTTCTGGATAATCTTTTCTTTTTTTGATGATTTGGTTTAATGAAGGTTTGTACTATCTCTAGGTGAAAATTGATGCTTTAAAACTCTATAGGTATTATATTACTCTCTGCAATTCTATCCATATTGCTATATTTTTTTCTGTAATTTTTAATAATTTTCAATAAAAAATTTTTAAAAAAGAGAAAATAATTACTAAAATATATAAATGCCTCTTTCAATTCAAAATGGAGGAGGAAACGGTAAAGGAAACGATAATTTGGGTGAAAAACTTTGGGTATCATATTGAATTAGAGTATTGGGAAAAATTATGGGGAACAAATTATAAGATGATGTTGTCGGCCGCCTATAAAGAAAATATTTACAAAATGTTTTATAGGTGGCATTTACCCCCGACGAGATTGGCCAAGATATCCCAAAAAAATGCACCAAATTGCTGGAAATGCAATCATCAACATGAGACATATTTCCACGTGTAGTGAACATGCCCCAAAGCAAGGCATATTGGTTAAAAATCCAAAAATGGTTAGAGGAAATGACAGGGGAAAAATTGCTATGAAACCCAAACTATTTTTATTGGGAATTATAAAAGAGAAGATTAGGAAAGAAATTTATTACCTTATACTCCACATAATTACGGCCGCCAGAATTTCATTTGCACAAAATTGGAAACAAAGATTTGCTCCATCAAATACGATGATCATAAAAAAGGTGCTAGAATGTGCAGAAGCAGATAAATTAACAATGGAATTAAAAGACCGAGAGGAAACGATTTATTATGAGACATGGAATAGATGGTACAACTGGTTGGAGAAACAATCCAAAATTAATGTATAAATGTATAAACATAAGAGAAGATTGTGTAATAGATAGGTATAAATTGTACTGAATATAGAAATTAGTAAGTAATATATAAAATGTATGTGTATATAGTTGGTTATAGATATTATTACAGATGCCGGTATCGGAAAGCTGTAAAAATGTAACAAGGATGTTAAAGATGTAAATGTTGAATAAAAATTATCTAAAAAAAAAAGATTTACACATGCATATTTCCTGTAGATAAGCATTCTTTGTTCTTGCCAGTCACACTCCACAATTACAGGCTTCCTGATTTACTTTCAAGTGTGTGTCAAGACCTGGCTTTATTTTAGCATACAGCCCCATCAGAGGGTTGGACTAAGAACAGTCATCTTCAAACCACGGCCCACGGGCCACATACGGCCCACCAATGCAAAGTATCCGGCAGTGGTGAAATCCAATTTTTTTTACTACCTGTTCTGTGGGTGTGGTGTGGTGGGTGTGGTGTGGCGTGGTGGGCATGGCATGGGAAGGATACTGTAAAATCTCCATTCCCACCCCACTCCAGGGGAAGGATACTGCAAAATCCCCATTCCCTCCACACTCCTGGGGGAAGGATATTGCAAAATCTCCATTCCCACCCCACTCTGGGGCCAGTCAGAGGTGGTATTTGCCGGTTCTCCGAACTACTCAAAATTTCCGCTACCGGTTCTTCAAACTACTCAAAATTTCCACTACTGGTTCTCCAGAACCTGTCAGAACCTGCTGGATTTCACCAGTATCTGGCCTGTGGAGTGGTGGGATTAAGCCCCGCCCCCTTACTGTCGGCTTTATATTCCAGTGAGCATCCACTCCAGCCACACTTGTTTCACCGGTTGAGCTGCACTTCTGATCACACAGCTGCTGCCGAAGGTAAGGCCGAAGGGTGCAGGGGAGGGCCAGCTGAGGGGTGATCTCGCCGGTGCAGCTTGAAAAGCTTGCAAAAGTATTGCCTTAAATTAAAAGTCTTTGAAAACAATTTAAACAGGATCTCTTTCTGTTGAGGGTAAAACTGCCCTCTGCAAAGTAGTGCAACGGACCAGACAGCGAATAGATACGATGCTTAGCAAAACACACAGATAGTCACAGACTCTGAACGTTTAAAGGAAAATAAATAGTCTTTACTTGTAGTAAAAAACAAACTTGGCTGCTCAAAACAACTTCTTCAAACAATCACGGTTTAACACAAAACATAGTTTGCTTACAATTCCAGTTCTCTTCAAACATAGACACAGTTCCTTCCAGCAGTTCAACCTTCAATAGCAGGAGCAGGAGCAAGAGGAGAAGCAGAAGTGAACGAACTTCCTGCCTTCCTTTATATGTCTGCTTAGCACAGCCAATTAGTCATCTTTGTAGCAGTTAAAGTTACAGAACATAGTTTTCTATATATTATTTACCCAACTGTAGGATAAGCATCCAACACTTTCACAGTCACATGAAGCAGGGCTGGTGTTTGAATAAGGGTAGGAGGGGGGTGTTTGCCTTGAAAAGCAGCTCTGGGCTGTTAAATGTGTTCAAGGATCGTGCCCAATAACTCCATAAGCAGATATTCATTAAATCAGGTATTGTTTATTAACGAAGCATCTTATCATTACAGGTACAAGTCTGGAACTGAGGCAGGACCACATGGCTGATCCTTAAGTACCCCCTGGGCGTGGCTAAGGTAAGGAGGGGTTGTTGGGTTAGGGTGGACCTTGGGGGTTGGCTTGTCCAGCCCCCCTGCCTCTAGCTCTGGGCCAGAGGCAAGGCATTTATTCCTGACAAAACCCCCTCTAAATGCCTGGCCGAGGTGTTCTTGAGTGATGCATACCTGAGGTGTCATTTTCAGAAGGACACCCAATTTTGATGTTAGATATGTGTGCTGTTTGTTTTGCAATGGTTTTGTTAGAATGTCCGCTGTTTGTTCTTCTGTGTCACAATGAGTAACTCTTATGAATCCTATGCTTGGGAACTGTCTAACGTGTTTGTATTTTATGTCGATATGCCTCGACCTTTGACCGACTGCTTCAGCCTTTGATATTTCCATAGCGGCTTTATTGTCTTCGTGTATGGTGATAGGGTAGTTCGGTTCGGCCCATATGTCCGCGAGCAGGTCATCAAACCAGACCAGGTTGTTGGCAGCCTTGGACAAACGTATATATTCGGCCTCTGTTGTGGATGTAGCTACCAGGTCCTGTTTGCCTGTGTACCAATGTACTGGGCTGTTGTTTAGGAAGAATACGTAACCTGAAGTGCTCTTCCTGCTTTTCACATCCCCAGCCCAGTCAGCATCTGCGTAGCATGTGAGTGTGGGTGTTGTGGTATTCTCGGGTTCTAGTGATAGGCAGGCAAAGGAGCTATGCTTTAGGTATCTCAATACCCTTTTGATGGCTTCCCAGTGGTACACAGTGGGTTTACCTACATGTCGAGACAGCAAGTTAACTGGCAGGGCGATGTCTGGCCTTGTCCAGTTCGCAATGTATAATAGAGAACCTATGGTGGATCTGTATAATGTGTTGTCTTTGAATGCCTCAGCCTCATTGTACATGTCCTTTAAGAAGTCTGGTTGCATTGGCGTTTCACACCCCTTGGTGTTTGTCATATTGCATTTATGTATCAGTTCCAAAATTTTGTCTTTCTGCGATAGTTGGAAACCTCTGTCTGTTTTTGTGATTTGCACCCCCAAGTATTTATCTACCTTACCCAATATCTTCAGTGAAAAGTGTTTTCCCAGCTCATTGGCGAAGTCACTGCATTTGCTAGACTGGTCACCGATATACAGTATGTCGTCCACGTATATCAAAACATACTCGAGGGAATTGCCTGACTTCTTGGTGAAGAAGCAGTTGTCGGCCGAGGTGGCTGAGAACCCCATGGCCTTCAGTGTCTTGGATAAGCATTCGTACCAGCGTTTCCCTGACTGTTTGAGTCCATACAAGCTTCTGTTCAGGACCCAGGTTTCCCCCTTCCCGGTGGTTTGGCTAGGTGGCGCTCTCACGTATATCTCTTTATCGAGCTCAGCGTGTAGATAAGCGGTTTGCACGTCGAATTGGTGCACTTCTAACCCAAGTAGTGATGCAATTACCAACGCACATTTTACGCTTTCAGCCCTGACTGTGGGGGAGTATGTTTCCGTGTAATCATCAGGGTATTTTTGGGCGAACCCCTGTGCCACCAGTCTAGCCTTGTAGAGAACTTTGTTTCCCTCTAGTGTTTTAACTTTGTAGACCCACCTGGTGCCTATGGTCGTTTTGCCTGCTGGGACTTTAGAGGGAGTGTATACGTTCAGTTCCCTCAGGCTGTCCATTTCCCTTTCCATGGCTTGTTCCCATTTTGCTCTTTCCCCATCTGGTAACTTCAGTACATCCTCATATGTGTTGGGGGTTAGTTGGTTAGTGTGGAGTGATAACACGTAGTCCCCTAACCTTTCTGGCACTTTGCCCCTGTTTGCCCTGATTGGCCTGGCAGGGGGTGTCTCAGTGTCATGCATGTACCTAGCTTCTCTCTGTGTGAGTGAGTCCACTTTGATGTATGGGTGGTTCTCCTTCCACTCCTTCACTAGTATTCCCTGTCTCTTGGGTTTGCTATTTTCCTGCTCTGTGCCCTTTCCTGTGTTGTGCTTTATCTCCCTTTGGCCATCCCCTGGTCTGTCCTTGTTAAGGGATACCTCGTTGAAGTGTATCTTGGACCAGTTGGTATTTTCGTGGAAGACAGCTGTTCGTGATATCACAAAATTGTTGTTGCTGTCTATGAATCTATATCCCTTTGTCCCTGGTTCATACCCCATGAACCTCAGCCTTCTGGATACCCTGTCTCCCTTATGTCTCAGTTGCTTGGGGATGTGCACATCTGCTGTGACCCCGAATATGTGTAAGTGTGACACCTGTGGTTTCCTTTGGTACATCAACTCGTATGGAGTTTTATTTAGTACGCTGGACCATAGCCTGTTCAAAGTGTAGTTCGAATAAATGAGCGCTTCCGACCAGAAATGCTGCCCTAAACCGGCATCCTCTAGTGCGCACCTCATCATAGTCTGCAGTGTTCTGTTTTTTCGTTCTACAACGCCATTTTGAAAGGCGGAAAAAGGAGAAGTCGTGTAGTGGACTATCCCACGTGTCTTTAGCCATCGCGAGAAGTCGCTTGACAAAAATTCAGACCCCCGGTCTGTCATTATTTGTCTGATCTTGGTATTATGTTGTGTTTCCACCCTTGCATAGAATTCCTTAAATTTTTGGAATACTTCGCTCTTGTGTTTTAGTGTGTATACGAAGCCATAGCGGCTGAAATCATCCACTATGGTCAGGAAGTACCTCTTCCTGTATTTGATGGAGGGCCTTAGTGGTCCCACTAGGTCCATGTGTATGAGTTGGAAGATTGAATTGGTTGTGCGCACTGACTTTTTGGGCCTTGGTTTGGTTTTTAATTTGGAGCTCTTACAAATAGAACACTCGAGAAGTTCTCACAATTCTTTATTTTTACACCTTCAGAGCATTCCATCACTTTCTGCACCACAGGGAAGCTAATGTGCCCTAGCCTTCTGTGTAACAGGTGGGCACAGTTGTCATGCATTGGCTTCCCTATCGCTGGCTTTTCTTTCCTGGATGTCCCCTGCTCACTTGGGTCACCAGTGGTGTGTGTGTGACTAACCCCCTCTACTTCCTCACTTGTGTTGTCTGGTTTGTCGGGTTTAACCTTCCGGTGATTGTTTACCTTGGGCTGCCTGTCCCTGACTGGGTGTAAGAATGGCAGTTCCCCACTGATTACTATTTTCCCTATGCTTTTGCCCCCTCTAGTTACCTGTGCCTTTCCTTCCTTGAAAGTCACCTCGACATCGTTGTCCTTGCTTAGTTTTAGAGTGGCAAGGATGTTATAGGGTATATTTGGCACTAATAGCACTCCTTGTATTACTCCTACCCCTGGCACGTATGCGTTACCTTTACCTGTTACTTGCACATTGTTCTGGTTAGCCACTTTTATTATAAAACTTTCCTCTGTGAATGAGGTTAGTAAGTTACGGTCATATGTGGTATGGTTTGTGGCCCCTGAGTCCAGCAGCCATGTGCCTTCCTCCCTGTCCTGGCCTTTGTGTTGCTCTTGGTCTCCTATGCCATACAGTGACCCAGTCTAGCTCTCCCTGGAGCTGTCCCTGAGATTTCTCCTGTCCCTGGGGCTAGGGGAATCCCTACGCCTGTGTCTGTCCTCTGGCGAGCGTCTGCTAGTGTATCTTGCCCTTTGTTCTGGTCTGTCCCTTCTATGTGACCTGTCTCTGTCCCCTGTGTTTCTAGGGCAGTCCCTTTTGTAGTGGTTTCTTGACCCACATATGTAACACTCTGTGTTACTGTAGCTCCTACCCTGTGGCTCAGCCTTTCTGCTGGGCCTTTGCTCCCTGCAGCTTAGTGAGCGGTCTTTCCTGATGCTGTCCTCAGCTATTAGTTTGCTTGTTAGTAATTCCAGTGAGAGTTTCCCTGACCCTAGGTTGTCTATCTGCGTGATGAAGGTGTCCCAGCTGGGGTCTAGGGAATTTACAATAATGCTTATCATGGTCCTCTCACTTATGACCTCCCCCCTTTGTGTCAGCTGGGCCCTGGTGGCATTTAGGGACAATAAATGTTCGCTCATTGGGGTCCCTGCTTTAAGTTTGGTGGCGTAGAACTCCCTGGATAATCTAGTGGTGCTTGCTACGCTTTGGCAGTAAAATAGTTTGTGCATCCTCTGTATTACCTCTAGAGCAGTCAAGTGGTAGCTAATGCTAGGGTAAATACTGGGGGTAATGCTGGCAATAACAATACAGTATGCTTTATGGTGGGTGCAATCTAATTCAAAAGTCCAGGGTTTTTCTGGGGGGTCAGTGACTAGGGATAATAGGTCTTCCTTTAGCAGGGTGACTTGGAGCTGCTGGTTCCAGTCCAGGAAATTCTCCCCATCTAGTCTTAGTTTGGGAAAGTCACTTGGCAAAGTCCCTGAATTGTAAGTTAAATTACTTACATTGTGTCGCTGTCCATGGTTCCTCACATAAGGATACTCACAATAAGGCAGAGGAATGACTGTGGCAAGTCTGAACTGACTTGCTTCTATGGGCTTGCGTCGGTGTAGCTCTATGTCTTGCTCCGTTTCTCTTACAGGGAGGCATTGCGCATGCGTGAGGTTCATTCCTGCCCAGTCGCCGTGGAGTGAGGAGCTCGTCTCTGCAGCTCCCGGGTGAAGGCCCCAATCTTCCGGATGGGCCTTCGGTTCCTCCTTGGTCGGCCTCGCTTGTTCGGAATCGTCGCGGATCGCCGTCTGGAGCCTCGGGAAGCAGTGAGGATCGCCGGTGAAGGTCGGAAGTCCCGTTGGGGCCGCGAATGGTCCCGGATGGCCCGGCCTTGTGTGGGTGTCGCCTCTGGGTGTCGGGCCGAGTCCCCTGCCTGCGGATGGCCCCGTGGGCCATGGATCTGGTCCCGGTCGTCAGTCTGGTAAGTAGTCCCATCGCCTTCGGTGTCCCGTTCTTATGGGGAGGCTCCTTGGGAGTTCTGAGTGGCCCTGGGCCCGTGCGGTGGCGGTCAGTTCCCCAGGGTGGGTACCGGTGCTGGCCCTCCTCGCGTTAGGGTCCCCTTTGCGCTTTGGCCTAGCACCGGGGTGCGTGTCCGGTAACTTCATTTTGTCCCCTAGGGCCGCGGTGATTAATTCGATGGCTTTGTTGACCTCAGGCTCGGTAGGCGGGCCTGTAGGTTTTGGCTTTGGGCTTTCTTGTTTTTTGTGGTAGTTTTGGGTGGCTACTTTAGAGTAGGCCCCGATTCCCGCCATGAGATTTAAATCTCGGGAATCTATTAGTGGGTGGTCGGCCATTTTTGATGACGTTGCCTCCCAAGATGGCCACCGCAAAAAGGGCGTGAAGTCTCCTTCGGCCTTTTCGGTGGGTTTCTGGTGGGGGAAGTCCTCCCTTACCGCATCTTCGTCGCTGTAGTCGGATTCGTCTTCATCTTCCTCACTCGCTGCTTCACAGCCTTTGATCAGGCTTTGGAGTTCCGCGATGAGGTCGGTGTTGCTTTGTGACGAATCTATCAGCTCCAGAAGTTTTCCTTTTAGGTCGTGCATTTCTCCTTTTGGGGTCTCGTGTTTCTTCCACCCCTCGTCGTGTCTGGCCGGGGTGCATGGGTGGTGGAGTAGGCCGCTCGTCTCGGGTGCCTCTCCTTGCGTGGCTTCGGGTTGGGCAGGCCGTTCTGCCATCTTCTTGATGAATGCTCTGGTATTCACCCTGTCTGTCGTGGTCCTTTGCATGTTGTGGAGTATTAGGATTGGGCTGTTAAACCATCCTCTGCTACCATATTGTTAAATGTGTTCAAGGATCGTGCCCAATAACTCCATAAGCAGATATTCATTAAACCAGGTATTGTTTATTAATGAAGCATCTTATCATTACAGGTACAAGTCTGGAACTGAGGCAGGACCGCATGGCTGATCCTTAAGTACCCCCTGGGCGTGGCTAAGGTAAGGAGGGGTTGTTGGGTTAGGGTGGACCTTGGGGGTTGGCTTGTCCAGCCCCCCTGCCTCTAGCTCTGGGCCAGAGGCAAGACATTTATTCCTGACATGGGCTTGCAAAAGTACTGCCTTAAATTAAAAGTCTTTTTCACAGCCATGTGAACCAGGGCCGGTGTTTGAGTAGGGGAGGGGCTGCTTTTAAAGTAGCACTTTAAAAGTGGGTGGGGGTGAGGCAGGATGAAAAAAGTAGGACATAAAAGATTGCTTTTTAGATAATAGGAGATGTGAAGGAGATGGAAAATGTCAAACCTCAAAGTTGACAGTTATTCAACGAACTGGTGGAAACTTAGGTACTTCCTGCAAGACACCTGTGACCTCATTCTGTATGAAGGGGGAGCAAGATATTTAGCTTTTGTTTAACAGAGCAACAAGGGGGGGCTAGAAGTAATATAACCAATCAATGACTGATATGCAATATTTCCGTGTTTTGCTACTTTTGATAAGTATATAAGTGTTTGTAGTTCCATAAGAGGATGTTCAGATGTTGCTACGGCTTTATTGCTCTGAACCTTTTGCGCAAATAAATACAACTCCTTTTGATTCCGAGGTCTGAGTCCCATTATTCCTGCAAGGGGAGGGGGACGTGTCTCACGTGTCTTCTAGCTTTTTCAAAATCAGCTGAAGTTGGCTAGCACTAATTCAAATGCAACTGTAGTATAATGCCTGAAGGAGAATTCACCCACTTGCTTTGATTCTTGCCATATATAAAGTACATCCACCAAATTTGTTGCTGAACAATTTTGGTAGATATTCATGTGGGTGAATACACAGGCACAAGTGTGGCAAAAAGCAAATCAGTTTGAATTCTCCTTCAGGCTTAAACGACCTTTAGCCTTGTAATCCCAAATAATTACAAAAAATTTGTCTGGTCTCCTATCCCTTCCCTGGCCGCCTCCCTTGCTGGCAGGCACTCACAGGTCCTGCTTCTGCTGCTTGCGAAGAGCCCCAAAGGCTTTGGCTGGAACCAAAGGGGAAGGATCATGGGACGGGATGGCTCAGTGACTAAGACGCTGAGCTTGTCGATCAGAAAGGTCGGCAGTTCAGCGGTTCGAATCCCTACTGCCGCATCATGGGGTGAGCTCCTGTGACTTGTCCCGGCTTCTGCCAATCTAGCAGTTCGAAAGCATGTAAAAAAAAATGCAAGTAGAAAAAATAGGGACCACCTTTGGTGGGAAGGTCACAGCATTCCGTGCACCTTTGGCGTTGAGTCATGCTGGCCACACGACCACGGAGACCTCTTCGGACAGCACTAGCTTCAGGAACGACTAGCACATATGTGCGAGTGGAACCTTTACCTTTAAACTAGCTAAATTCATTTACGGCTGTGTTTTTCAGCCTTGGAAAATACACGCTGGGCAGACTCCAACTCCCAGCATTCCCCATCAAGGATAGAGGCCAATTGGGTGCACTAGTTAAGGGTCTCAGGCTAGAAACCGGGAGACCGTGAGTTCAAGTTCTCTCTTAGGCACTGTTGGAAGGAGATCCGGTTAAGCAAACAGACGCCGAACCGAGGCGGTTGCTTGAAGCAGAGATGATGTTTCTTCCCAAGCGTAGAATATAGGCAGGAACGACTAGCACATATGTGCGAGGGGAACCCTTACCTTTACCTTTTAAAAGGGGAAGGAACCACGTGGGCCCATAGAGAGGAGAAGGGAGGGGCGTTCACTGACAGCTTCTCTCAGCCGGACATTGACTTTCTCATCAGCCAAAAGGAGGCCCACACTTCCCATTGAATTAGTAGTATAATTATGTTGGTTAAAATTGTTCTTCATTTTAAATATTGTATTATTTAACGGTGGGGTTTTTTGCACTACAAATAAAGATACGTCCAGTGTTCGTAGAAGTTTGTCCATGTTTTTTTTCAAACTATAATCCGGCCTCCAACAGTCTGAGGGACCATTATCCTTCCTTAATTCACCACTGGAGCAGTGGTGAAATCCAAATTTTTTTACTACCGGTTCTGTGGGCGTGGCTTGGTGGGCGTGGCAGAGGAAGGATACTGCAAAATCTCCATTCCCTCCCCACTCCTGGGGGAAGGATAGTGTAAAATCTCCATTCCCACCCCACTCTGGGGCCTGCCAGAGGTGGTATTTGCTGGTTCTCCGAACTACTTAAAAACAGCAGAGGACACCAGCCTGGCCTCCTTGCACCCCAGAACAATGAGACACGAGGACACAAGTTTTTCCCCCTAATGCCATCACTCTGCTAAACAACTAATTCCCACAACACTGTTGAACTCTTTAGTGAGGCCGTGTCACCATTATTCTTCTCCCCTTTCCTGACGGGACCTGTCTCCTTTTCTCCTTGTGTTGGTAACTTTGTGGCTTGGGTCTTGACCATTTCTCTTCTCTTCTCTTCTCTTCTCTTCTCTTCTCTTCTCTTCTCTTCTCTTCTCTTCTATTCTATTCTATTCTATTCTATTCTATTCTATTCTATTCTATTCTATTCTATTCTATTCTATTCTATTCATTCTGTATTCCATTCCATTTTTCTTTTCTTTTCTTTTCTTTTCTTTTCTTTTCTTTTCTTTTCTTTTCTTTTCTTTTCTTTTCTTTTCTTTTCTTTTCTTTCTTTTCTTTTCTTTTCTTTTCTTTTCTTTTCTTTTCTATTGTGTTCTGTTCTGTTCTGTATTCTATTCTGTTCTATTCTATTCTATTCCTGTTGTAAACAGATACATATGCTAATTTCTCTTTCCCACTTCCAGCTGGGTTAGTGAGAAAGTCAATCAATCAATCAATCAATCAATCAGAATAGAGCCAGAAGGGAAGGGATGTTAGAGGTCTTCTAGTCCAACTCCCTGCTCAAGCAGGTCCCTGAACCACTTCAGATAGGTGGTTGTCCAGTCTTTTCTTAAGAACCTCCAGCAATGAAGCACCTACGTCTTCTGGTGGCAAGCTGTTCCACTGGCTAACTGTCCTCCCTGTTGGGAAGTTTCTCCTTAATTCCAGGTTGCTTCTCTCCTGGATTAGTTTCCATCCATTGTTTCTTGTCCTGCCTTCTAGTGCTTTGGAAAATAAGTGGACCCCCTCTTCTTTGGGGCAGCCCCTCAAATACCGGAATACTGCTATCATGTCCTCCCCTAGTCCATCTTTTCGCTAGACCGGCCATACCCAATTCCTGCAACTGTTCTTCGTATGTTTTTGTCTTCAGGCCTTTACTCAACTTTGTTGCTCTTCTTTGCACTATTTCCAAAGTCTCAATGTCTTTTTTGTAATGTGGTGACCAAAACTGGATGCTGTATTCCAGGTGTGGCTTTACTAAGGATTTATAAAGCAGTGCTAACACTTCACATGATTTTGATTCTGTGGCTTTGTTTATACAACCGAGGATTGTGCTAGCTTTTTTGGCTGCTGGGGTACCCCACTGCTTTCTTCCCTCCATGTAGATGTAGTATCATTAACCATGGAGTACAACAGTTACAAATCCATCTGCGGTAGGGGTGGGTTCCACTTACCTTCGCTACCGGTTCGCTCTTGTGAACGTGTGCGCGTGAAGCACGCACACATCACTTTTGTGCATGCACAGAACCTTCTGTGCATGTGCAGAGCATTTTTGATGATGTCTGGGTGGGTGGGCGAGACGTCCCGCCGCCGCCACTACCGTTTCGCCTGAACAGGGGTGAACCGGGAGCAACCCACCACTGATCTGCGGTCTATCGCACATTTTTCTAGCTTAGCAAGAAGTAGGTTGTGGTCTACTCTGTCGAATGCCTTGCTGAAGTCTAAATTATATTCTGTCCACAACATTTCGTGTCAACTCCCAGAAGGCTCCAATCAACAGGGCTGGCTGAGGAATTATGGGAATCGAAGTCCACAAAAAGTTGCCAAGGTGGCTGACCACCTCTGGTCTACAGGAGTGCAAACACTTTGTGGCTTGTCACCTATGGCTTACAAAGTATCATATACTCCAGCTATCTGCAAGGAGTATAAATCCTTCCATTCTCCACCATCCAGTCAGAGCTGAGGAAGCTCCTTGGATGAGAAGCGAAACGTCTTCAAAAGAAACAGACAAGAAATTCCAGTGGCCTCCTGAAAAAGCACCTTTGGGACTTCCCCAAACTCATTACCAGTGTGGTCTGTGGTACACCCAATGGTGCATTCTTGGAACACCTTCCTAAGAGCTGTTGGAGAGGGGGGACACTCTTGGTTTGGGAGGGGCATGCACTGTCCTCCACACTCCTCACAGAGGCATCAGTCAGTCTCTGCCTCCTCCAGATGGTTCTTCTCTCTTGCAGGACAGCAGAAGCGTCAGCAACACGCAGGAGCTGAGCATGGCCCTGGCAGAAGAAAACATTGAGACCCATGCCCTGGACCACCCCTTCCAGCTGGGGATGCTGTACGATTGTCACAAGGATGTGCTCATCCCAGGTAGGAACTGGAAGAGAGACATCCCCTGCGGAAACTCTGGCGGGAGGGAGTCGGGCTTAGCCCACGGTCACTTCAGGGCTTGGCTCCTGGACCTAGACTGCTGGTAGCACCTACCTGGGTAGGGCCTGCCTGGAATGCCTATCCAACCCTTGGCCAGACATACAGACAGGTCTTCTTGCTCCAAACAAAGTCACTGAAATGCTTTGGAAAATGCTGTCTCTTCTCCCAGCCCCCGCTGGGCATGACAGGGCTCCTGCCCCTCACTTAGCTACCTGCCCCCACTTTGTAAAAAAACCTTTCTCGCAAGTTCAGCCAAACTCCTTGAACTTGTGAGAAAGGTTTTTTTACAACATGTCTCCCTGGACAGAATGGCGAAGAACGTGATGGTGCTGGAAAGATAAGACGCGCCCCCCGCTTCTCGCCCACCCCACCTGCCACCCCTCTCAATAAAGAGATGGTGGGGAAGGGAAGCAGCCAGGCTGCTATTGCCATTGGGGTGGGACGGGACGTGTTGGGCCGCGAGATGCGCATCTTTCCTTTCCAGCACCATCACATTCCTCGCCGTTCTGTGCAGGGAGACACATTGTAAAAAAAACTTTCTTGTGAGTTCAGCCAAACTCTTTGAACTCGCGAGAAAGTTTTTTCTACAACGTGTCTCCCTGGACAGAAAGGTGAAGAACGTGATGTTGCTGGAAAGGTAAGACGTACGTCTTGCAGCCCAACGCGTCCCACCCCAATGGCAACAGCAGCCTGGCTGCTTCCCTTCCCCATTGTCTCTTTATTGAGAGGGGTGGCAGGTGGGGCGGGGGAGAAGCGAGACGCTTCTCGCCCGCCCCACCTGCCACCCCCAAATTGCACCCTAAAGGGGGTGGGTGGGGGCGGGTAGCTAAGTGAGGGGCAGGAGCTCTGTCATGCCCAGCGGGGACTGGGAGAAGAGATGGCAAGGGGAGCCATGTCTCGCTCCACGTGTCTCACTTCTAACCCGCCCCACCTGCCAGAAACGAGTCTTTGTGAGACTCGTCGCACCGCCGCCTCGTAGAGCAGGACTCTGCAAGGCTTGTGCCGTTGCATGCAGGAACTGCAGCACAGCCACGAGGTTCGACATACTGGCACAGCTGTGAGCGGCAGGATGCCAGCTGTGCCGGTATTATGAAGTTTGTGGCGGTGCTGCAGTTCATCCATGCATTGGCACAAGCCTTGCAGAGTCCTGCTCCATGAGGAAGCAGCGGCGGCGGGAGACGTCAGGGCAGCGGACAACGCGAAGAATGGGTAGGGGAGGCGACGGCAGCAACGGGACATCCAGTCCCACGCTTATCGCCTTCTGCACCCCCAAAATAATAAGACACCCCCCCCCGATAATAGCGCCAAGCCCTTATTTGGGGGGTCAAAAGAAAAAAAGACCCTGTCTTATTTTCGGGGAAACACGGTATATCCAATAAGGACAAAATGCATGTAACGAATAGCCACACCCTGCAAGAGTGGCTCAGAGTATTATATACATTTTACGCCGATAGAAACAAAGTTTATCCAATCAGACAAAGGTTCATTACCAAAGTGATCTTTAATGCATTCTTTGTTTAGGCCCCTGTCTCTGTCCATGCTTTGCTATCTTACAGAGTATCCCTTGTCCTTGTGTCTTTGTGCTCCTAGGCAGCCCCCCTTATCAATGGAGTAGGATGTTCCTGGGAACTGTCTCCAAGGAAGTGCCTAGCTCTGAAGCAAATTACAGAAGCAGGAAACCAGATAGAAAAGGATACAATTCTCTTACAGAATTAATTCCTAACAAATGATTCCTAACCATAGCAAAATAGTACAAGCAAATTCTTTAACAGAAGCAAAGAGCAAAGGTTAGATTGATTGGTATCAATATGGCCTTTCATTTTCCTCCCTTTTCTTATGACAGGATGCTTCCTGTCAATGGTGGACTAGGGGAGCATTCAAGGACCATGAGTTTTGTTGGTCTAACGGGGTGGGTGCAGGGGTGAAATCTACTTAAGTAGTAAGGAGTACATACCAAATTTTGCCTATAGGTTTAGCCCCGCCCCTTTGTGACGTTTTTGTTTTTTTAGCCCCGCCCCTTTGTGACGTTTTTGTTTATTTTTTAGCCCCGCCCCTTTGTGTGACGTCTTTGTTTATGTTTTTAGCACCACCCTTTTGTGTGACGTATTTTGTTTGTGTTTTAACCCCCGCCCCTTTTGTGATGTCACAACCCCCCAGCCCCTCCTTACCTTGGAGGACTATAACATCATAACCCTAGCCCTTTACCCACAAGCCCTTTTTATCGGAAGTACTTTTATGTCATTGTGAGACACCCCCACTTGACCCATAATCCTTCTCACCGGTAGTGCGGTGACAATACCACACACGCCCCCCTCTCTGACCCGGGGGGCCTTTCACCCGGAACTGCTGTAACAGCAAATACATCTGTCCCAGAATCCCTTTCAGCTTGGCACATTAATTATGCATTTGAGGCTCTTCTCATTGGTCCATATTTGCAGAGGCAGGGGGTTGACAGTAGCAGCCTATGAAGTTCTTTCTCTGATTCAGAGGTACTTCCCATTGGCTGAAAGAAAATGATTGATGAGCCGAGCACATGGAAGAGGCTAACCCGCCCTGAAAGGTTTCCCATTGGCCGAATCAAAATGATTGACGGGCCGAGCACATGGAAGAGGCTAACCCGCCCTGAAATGCTTCCCATTGGCAGAATCAAAATGATTGACGGGCCGAGCACGGGGCCTTCTATTACAAAAAGCAGAAGCATTTCTGAGTTTCAAACCCCACAAAAACATGTTTACACAGACCAAGAAGTAAAAGCATTATCAAAAAGCAAACTTGGACCCTGTTTGCAGTTGTAATGTTTGGAAGCTGAACACATCCTTTTCTTTGTTCTCAGAGGTTTTTACTTTTGCAGAGGTGTAAAAATAAAATTACTATTTTTTGCAAAGAAAGCCCTTTTTGTATGCAAAATGTTTTTATTTTTATATATTTCCGAAAGGTTTGGGTAATGGGTAGGGCTAGAAGGCTGGAAAAATAAAATTAAGAGAAAGAATAAAGAATAAAAGCATGAGGCTATGCACAGGCTCTGTATATTACAAGAGGCCCCAGGGCGTGTTGGGGCATGCCCCAGGGAGGGGTGGCCCGTGGTCATGCGCTGCGTATATGGGTGCTAGATAATGGGAGGGTGACGAGTGTGATGGCACGTGCGACAAGCTTGTTTATGGCGTGTTCTGACATGTCCCAGGCGTGGCCTATGGTTCACAGACTGATAAAAGAGGGCCTCTGCAGAAGGGCAACAATTCAGCCGCTTAAAGCCTAGGCATCGTTTAATAATATGGGGCAAGACGAAGGAAATAATAAAAAGGTTGTAGACCCTTCTACATCATGGCCCGAGGCAAGGCCTATTCTGAACGACTGCCATAAACTATGTTGTACAATGTTTGATGAAGACTTACAGGCCTTCAAGCCTATTTTGTTTGGATGCCGTCTATCATGCTGTAATGTACGGGACACCATAGAACGTGAAGACGTGAACGATCTCACCAGGTCTTACCTGTCACGATGGGAAATGACTAAGAGATGCTCTTTATTGCCGGTCCAAGGAACAGGCCTGAGTAAGTAAAAAATCAGGTTATATATTCAAATGTGTAATTCAGGATAACACCATTACCATCATGATAGGTAATGAATTAATATATTTTCCAGGTTCTGTCCCGGGTTATGGTCACAACAGCAGTGCCCCCTTAATGTCAAACTTATCAACCAATGAAGAGTCTGCAGAAGGGCGCTTAGGTAAATGAAACTAAATTGACTTTTTACTACCGCTATTGATGATAACTTTATATAATAAATGGAGAAAGTTGCTGTTAGATTTAGTAATGATATATTTTTTATATTTAATCAGAAATGTCCCATGGATATAAACATGACAAGAGTCTGGTTTTTTTAAGAAGCATCTCAAGCGAGGAAGAATCTACAGAGGAGAGAGGTGATTGTCAGTGCCCTACGAAGACCATTACCAACGTGCCTACGGCGGATGTTAATAATGGTATTAATGAGGCAGTTCTGAAGCTTACCGAATACCCCATTTGTCTACCAGAGGATGTAAATAAAGACATTACAAATGTAGTTAACATTGCTAAAGTATGTGCATGTGGTCGTGTTGGTTGTATTTGTGAGATGACTACAGAATTTGAAGATAGTGATGATGATGATGATGATGATGATGATGATGATGATGATGACTATTACTATAGCTCTACTAATGATGAAGGTTATTATTCTGCTAGTGAAGAATGGTAAATGATATGTAAATTACAAATAAAAGGCTTGTGCTAAAGAGCAAAGTGTATTTATTGTAAGGAGCGAATGGTGCAGAATGAAGTATGAAAATATTCTAAAGGAGTTGTATTATACACCCGAATGTACAGGCAGTTATGGAGGTGTAGACCCACTATTTAAGGCAGGACGGAAACGCATTAAAAACCTAACCTTGAAGCGTGTCAAGACATGGCTTTCCGGACAAGATACATATACTCTTCATAAGCCAGCAAGAATAAATTTTCCTAGGAATGCAACAATAGTTTCTTGCATAGACTGTCAATGGCAGGCAGATCTTGTGGATTTATCAGGATTTGACTCTGAAAACAACGGTTTGAAATTTATTTTAACAGTGATCGATGTACTTTTGAAATATGCCTGGGCTGTCTGTTTACTTGATAAGTCAGGACAGGGGGTGTCCGAAGCCTTCCAGACCATCTTCCAATCAGGAAGGGCCCCCAGAAAGTTACAGACAGATGCTGGAAAAGAATACCTAAATAAGCCTCTGAAGACACTTTTGGAGTGTTATGGCATATACCATTTTGTCACACATAGTGAAACTAAAGCGGCTGTTATAGAGAGGTTTAATCGAGCTCTGAAAAATAAACTCTGGAGACATTTTACAGCTAAAAATACTCATAGGTATGTGGATGTTTTACCGGCTCTCATGCAGGGGTACAATGGCTCTTACCATCGCAGTATCAGGACAGCCCCCAACATGGTGAAACAATTTAACAAAAAAGACGTGTGGCTACGGCTATATGGAAAAAGTTTTAAAGCAGTCGGAAAGTTAAAAACCTTTAAGGTGGGGGATCACGTTAGACTATCCCGACTAAATGGTAGGTTTGAAAAGGGATATCATCAAACCTTTACAGATGAAATATTTATTGTCAAAGAACAGGTTCGGAGGGGAGAAAGAGTTGTATATAGATTAATGGATTATGCAGAGGATCCCGTACAGGGAACTTTTTACCCAGAAGAGCTGCAAAAGATTCCTAGCGAACAAGAACGTGTCTACAGAATCAAGAAAATAGTCAGGAAAAGAGGGAGGGGAAAACAAAGAGAATATCTAGTTAAATGGTCTGGGTGGCCGGAGAAGTTCAACAGTTGGGTTAAGGAGTCCGAAGTGTGCCACCTTTGACATGGCTGGCTTTTATATTACACTGCCCAGCAATGCATCAGCAGCTGCATTTCCAAACAACAAAAGTTCCAACTTTACTATTCGACTAGCAAAAGTGTTGGAGCTTCCAGGATCATGGGAAGTAGGGCTGGTTGAGTTACAATATCTGCACAGTTGGAATACATTAAATGCAAAGGAATATTTTGAAATCGCTAACGAGAGAAAAAAATGGCATTTTTCTTTAAAAGCTGGTCACTATGCAACCATCCAGAAAGTAATAGAAAATATGAACAAGGTTATGACAGAAGCCGAAGATCCCCCAGAAGTAATCATGAAGTATGATGCAATTGGACGGAAAATCAGACTTAAATGCAAGGGTCCCTACAGCATCCTAGTCACTGAAGGCCTTGGTAAAATATTAGGATTACAGCCACATGTACGTACCAAAAAAAGCAACTTTGTCACGGACATTACAGGAGGATTCAACACGCTGTATATTTATACAGATATTGTAAGCCCGCAGATAGTGGGTGACTTCTATGTGCCGTTACTACGTTGTTTACCTGTGCAGGGTAAGGACAACGAAATAATCACGACGACCTACGAGCAGCCGCATTATGTTACTGTCAACAAACATTATATTGATACGATTACTGTAGAAATCAAAACGGATCAGAATGAAAACATAGCTTTTAACCACGGTAAGGTCGTTGTTAAGCTTCATTTCAGGCCTCAGAAAAGTGAAGGATGGTCGTGATAAAGAAGTGCGGGAGTCCTCAAGCATATGTAGACTATTACAGGGCACAGGCTGGAAACGGGCTGCCCAGTTTCCGTGGATCCCCCATTATGTATGGTACCGGTATAGGGGGCCTGTTCCGGGGTCTTTTTTGAAAAGCAATGCCGTTACTGAGGCGAGGCCTAGAAATCATTAAACCTCACGTAAAAGTGGCAGCTAATAACATTGCCAGAGACGTGTCAGGACAGCTTGTATCACGTGTTATTGGGGGTGGGCAGGGAGGATCTGGCATGGCAGTGATCAGGAAGAAACTGCCTGTTGGCCCACCCATGCCTCCTAAAAAGAGGCGGCTTGTTAAAAAAACACATCATACAAAGAGGAAACGTACACAAGGAAGGAAGCGCGGTGACAAACAGAACATCTTCTAAGATAAAATGGCGTTTATCCACGAGGCTTCAGAGGAATGTGTCAAATCGGAGCTAGATCTTTTTCAATTGGCGCCTACGCAAACTAGCATTGAAAACTGCACATACATCGAGATCCCCCCTTTATCAGCGCTGACTCCCAATGCCCCTTTGGAATATTTTATAACGGGGCATGGCGATCATTACACAGATTTAAACAATACTCTGCTGTATGTGAGCTGCAAGGTTGTGAAGGCTGACGGCACGGATATCGATGACGGGGCAAGAGTGAGTCTTGTCAACTACCCCATAGCGTCATTGTTCAACCAGGTGGATGTTACATTAGGCGATCGTGTGATTACACAGAGTCACCACTGCTACGCTTACAGAGCCCTTGTTGAGCTTATTCTGAACTACAGCGGAGATGCTTTGGGGACCCAGTTTTCAGCGGGTGGCTTTTACAAGGATGACGCAACACTCATGGAGAACACCTTGCTGACAGCCGCCGGTAACTCTGGTTTCAGATCACGAGCCAGACATACAGCTGGCAGTCGTAAATGGGATCTGCTAGGGCCCTTGCATAGCGATCTGTTTTTTCAAGACAAACTATTGATTAACGGTGTGGATGTGAACATTAAACTCTCAAGAAGTAAAAATGAGTTCTGCCTGATGAGGGATGGTAATGAGAATTACAAAGTACAGATCCTGGCAGCGTCTCTCTTTGTAAAGCGTGTAAAAGTATCACCTGGTGTACGGTTAGGACATGCGAAGGCTCTGCTGAACTCCAACGCCAAATATTTATTTATTTATTTATTTATTTATTTATTTATTTATTTATTTATTTATTTATTTATTATTCAAATTTCTATACCGCCCTTCTCCTTTCGGACTCAGGGTGGTGAACAGCCAAAATAAAACATTTATACATAAAGTACGATTAAAAATAGATTTAAAATAATTAAATTTGGCCCATAGTTTAAAATTTATCAATTTAAAATCCATATCAAAATTTAAAATCAACCATAAAATCATAAAATCAAGAGAGACTGGCTAACTGAAAGAGATGAGTTTTTAGGGCCCGACGAAAAGTCCGGAGGTCGGAGATCACTCGTATCTCTGGGGGTAGATTGTTCCAAAGGGTAGGTGCCACCACAGAGAAGGCTCTCCTCCTGGGGGTCGCCAGCCGGCATTGTCTAGCCGACGGCACCCTGAGGAGGCCTTCTCTGTGGGAGCGAACTGGCTGGTGGGAGGCTATTGGTGGCAGAAGGTGGTCCCGTAAGTACCCTGGCCCTAAGCCATGGAGCGCTTTAAAGGTGATCACCAACACCTTGAAGCGCACCCGGAAGTCCACCGGAAGCCAATGCAGTTCGCGCAGGAGAGGAGTCACATGGGAGCGCCCCGTCGCTCCCATAATCCCCCGCGCAGCCGCATTCTGCACCAGTTGGAGCCTCCGGGTGTACCCTCAAGGGGAGCCCCATGTAGAGAGCGTTACAATAGTCCAGACGAGAGGTGACGAGTGCTTGAGTGACTGTGCGTAGGGAGTCCCGATCCAGAAAGGGGCGCAACTGGCGTATCAGGCGAACCTGATAAAAAGCCCCCCTGGCCACGGCCGTCATATGCCCTTCTAAAGACAGCCGTAAATATCCTATTGATCGTGTTGGTATGAAAGTTTACAGCATTCCTGCAGGCAGTCTTGTGTGTAACCAGGAAAACCTATTTCTAGGGCAGTTACCTAAACAATTAGTGATTGGTTTCGTGGACAATGCTGCATTTAGCGGTGATTATGAAAGAAATCCTTTCAATTTTCAGCACTATAATGTCAACTTTTGTGCCCTGTATCGTGACGGTGAACAAATTCCTGCTAAACCGCTTCAGCCTGATTATGAACATAACCTTTTTGTGAGAGAATATATGCAATTGTTACAGACGTCTGGCAAAGCAATGAAAGATCGATCTGTGCTAATCAACCGTGAGGAATTTAACAACGGCTATACTTTATATTGTTTTGATTTGAGCCCCGATCAAGACTGCTCAGAGCACTATTCCCTGATCAAGAACGGAAACCTCAGAGCAGAAATTAGATTTGCTGTACCTCTCCCCAATACCGTCAACATGATACTCTACGCAATCTTTGAAAATCTTATTGAAATAAGCCACACAAGGAATGTATTGTTTGATTATATGTGAGGATGGATACCATGCAGATACTACGTGTGTTGTCTGGAAATGCATTCTTTCTAGGCGTATACCCCAGTGATTTGTTACCCAAGAGAAAAATCTCCAAGAGACCTTTCGGTTTAATTGTAAATACCCACCCCCATACTCTACCTGGTGAACACTGGTTGGCGCTCTACTTTCCAACACACAGCAATGGTGAATTTTTTTTTTTATTGAAAAAGTTTTTCAAATACAAATTTTTCCCCCTTTTTTCTCCCCCCTCCTCCCTAACCCCCCCTCACCACCCGTCCCCCTGTGACTTCTTCAAAGTAAAATCCAAATTCATAACAGATTATATAATATTTTACCATCCCCTTACTCCATCCCCCAAATACTGACCCTTTCTTTCTAATAATATTATTACATCCCCCTTTTACCATACATTTCAGAATAACATTCTACTATAACATTGTATAATAACTTCTGATTTAACATAATAATATTATTATGACTCCCAATTTAGCAATAATCTGCCCTTTTTCTCCTCCCCATACATATATCTATATATTAATATAACATTTCAAAACAACCTTCCACTTTAAGACTATATAATAAATCCTAATTTAACATTTAATCTTTAGTGTATATTAATATAACATTTCAAAGCAGCCTTCCCCTATAAAGCTATATAATAAATCCTAATTTAACATTTATTCAACTCTATCCATTTCCTCCACTCCCATAAATGTATCTCTTAAACATCCCTTTTCTTAAACTAAACAATCAATAAACTAGCCTGTCTCCACCCACTTTCCTACAAAATTACCATACATAACAATTCTTAATATCTTTATTCTTCTGCCCACCCTACTAAAAAAAAAATCCCTTATATAGATAAAATCAATGACTTTAAATTTATAATCCATATAATATCTTCTTTGATGTCTCTCCACTGGATTGTTAACTCCATCACACATATTAGGGTAACATAACATCCTGATTGCAACAGAATGTTCAAAGTCCTCAGTTATCATCTGCCCCCATCAATAATAAATATCTTCATGTATATAAAAAAAGAAAACAACCAGCCGAGTGACATTATAATTATATTCCATATAATATCTGTAATAGTGGATTTCTTCAGGATTATTAATTCCCACCATCATAATGGGGTAACAACCAGATCTTCTGCATGCCCCAGCATAGCTCTCTTGCCATGTAGCTCAGCATAAACATGATATATTTATAAAAAAAGTCCAAAATAGATAATTCCAATCCAACAATTTAAGGCCCTTTTCACATCCCAAAATTACAGCATTGCAGAGGTCTGTCACTCTCCTCAGGATAATATTAACCAATACTTCGCCTCAACTATCTTTTCATGTATTCAGTCATCTTTTAAATAACTGGCTTCACTGTTGCCTAATTTAAATTTTTTTGTTTTTGCGAGATCTATTTCTTTTTTTTCTTGACTTGTTGTGGGTTTGATCTCCATCCTAATCTCCTTTCTACGAGTTGTATATCGACTGATCGGTTTTCATTCTGATTTATAACTTGATCTTGTTGGTTTTGCTTTTGTGACTCATATTTCTTTTCTATAAGTTGTGTATCAACTAATTGATTTCCATGCTTGTCTGTGACTTGATGAATCATCACGTTAGAATCCGATGCCACATCTCTTTTATTTATGGATAATCCAGCTGAGGTATCTAAAGAATCCAAAGGCGATTCATCTACAGAGGCCTCTGTAGCTCGATATTTTTCCTTTATTTCCAACTCCTTCTGCTTATCTTGTGTTGTGCATAAAGATGTTGAGCTCATTTTCAAAAATTTTTGGTAAAATTCTTCCGCTTTTTCAACAGTATTTAATTGGTATCTTGCTCCTTGATATCTCAATATTATACCAACTGGAGCATCCCACCTAAATAGAATATTTCGTTTTTTAAGCTCAGTCACCAGAAAACCAAATTTCTTTCTTTCCAATAACATCTTAGGCGGTAGCTCTTTGTATATCCAAATCTTTCTTCCAAACAAATGCAGAGTAGAATTAAAAGATTTTTGCACAATATTATTTCTTATTTCTTTGTCTGTAAAATAAATCACCACATCTCTTGGCAGTTGCCTTTGCTTTGCAATCCAGGAGTTTATTCTATAAACTCTATCAATCCTACAAAATACTTCCTCAGGATGAACCTTTAAGATCCCAGCCAGAATTTCAGAAGATATTTTCCTTAAGTCATCTCTGTTGTTTTCCTGTAATCCTCTCAGTCTAATCGCATATTCTGTGAGATTATATTGCATCATTAAAACTTCTTTTTCAATCTGTTGTTTTATATTTTCTGCATTACAAGTCTTTTGATCAGCTTCCATTTTAGGTTTTTCTTCTAAGCTATTGTCTTGAGTGTTTATCAAATCATTTTCAATTCTTTGTATTTTATTATCCAGATTATCCTCAATTTCCTCCATTTTAGACTCTAATAAATTAATATTTGTATCCAACTTCATAATAATTTCTGAAAAACCATTAGTCACTTTTGCAATCTTTCGTTGCAAAGTATCAAACTTTAATTGCACCAATTCTTTAATTTCCTGCTTAAATTTTTCAAAGTTCTGATTCACAATCTCATCCCTTCTTACAATCTCCTCCAAGAGAAATTCAATTATATTAAAATCAGTTTTCTGAGTCTGTAGGTTTAGAACTTGTTCATATAGTTTGTAAATGGGGGAGTCCCCCCCCCACTGCTTGTTTGTCTGGCTTTGTAAGTCTAAACGCCATATTTCCACACAGACAAACTCTTTTAAGAAAGAAAAAAGAAGCAAAGAAAGAGAAAAAAAAAAGCTTCTTTCCAAACAAGATCAATATCAAATCTCCAGGAAAGAGAAAGCACAAAAGTGGAGCTTTTTCTTCAATTGTAGCCAAGAATATTTATTCCGCTACTTTGTGGCTTAATAAGAAACGGAAGGACTTTCCCTTTAGGCTTTCCCTGCTCAAACTTCGGCAGTCGCCATTTTAAAAGTTCTTTTTTACTTTCTTCAATATCTTTTGCAAAATAAGTAAAAATACTTGCGATTTAGGGTCACAGGTCCAGATCTCATCCTCTTTACTTAGTCTATTAGTTTTCTTGAAAGGCTTGTTCTCGTTGCCTTGCTCTGCAAAAAAGCAGAGGTCTCCCAACGCCCGGAGCAGCGGCGAGTGAAATAGGGAGCCTCATCCGCTTCGCCCCCAGGAGTAAAAAAAAAACTCTGGGGGCTTCGCAGAAAGCTCTACCTACACTCACCTGCTCTATCTCACATTTCCTCATGGAAATGGAGTTTTTCGAGCCGCCTTTCCGTTGTAAAGGCGGCTCTTTACAGGCGATGGGGCTGGCGGTCCCGAGGGACCGTCTGGCAGCAACGAGAAGCAAACCGGAAGTCAGCAATGGTGAATTTTTTGACTCTTACGGAAGAGCTCCAGATGACTCTGACTTCCCCGTTGGCATCGTGAGGTTTTTAGAACTGCAAACTAAGAAGTACACGTATCGACCGCTTCAACTGCAGCATCCCCTGGCAATAACCTGTGGACAGCATTGCTTATTTTATCTTGTTAAACGCTTTAAAGGGCTACCTTACGAAGATATTTTAAAGCTATACTCTGACAAAGATGTCAGAAATGATCTAATGGTGAAGCGTTTTGTAGTAAATATGATGCCTGGAAGGGTTTCTGGAACGTGCTACAATTACCAATGTATGCAAACATGTATGGTACATTATAAAATAAACACAAAACGTTAAAAATATTGCATGTTTCACAGTGATTTATTTGTTCACAATTGGAGCCAGTCACCAAAATTTAGAACACTTTTAGGGTCTGACATAGAACTTGCAGCAGGTGCAGACATAGCAGAGATTGATTTTGTAGAACTTTATAACCTAGCAATACTGTTGGTACGTTCATCTCAGCCATTGCCGACATAAACTCGTTCCATCCCTTAGGATAATATTTCGCAGTATGCATCCGGTGTTGAGAAACCCCTTTGACCAGATCTACAATGTTAGACCCCGGTGTTCTGAATTGAGAACGACGGATAAGAGACCAAGATAAGCAACACGGTTTATTCCAGCAACAACACAAGGGTTAAAATATGTAACCTGACATCGGTCGTGCGCAGCCGCTATTTATATTGCAGCTGGGCTCGCACGGCTAATAAAACACTTTAAAACATTCACACCTCCCGCCGGCCGAGCTATCAGCTCAGCCAATCAGGAAGCCTCCTGTTGCTGGGCGGCCGCTCATCAGATTGTAACACTCCTCCCCCTTTAGATAGTACAATAATCGTCCAGATAACCCGGGCACCTACATGTATGCCCGGACCGGCGCAAATCGCCGTCCAAGCGATCAGGGGGTGACGCCATCTCCGGTACTTCCTGAGATGTCATAGATGGAGGTAGCTGGTCTGAAGACGGTAGAATATATGATGATCGTGCAAGAACATCTACGGGTACCTCTGGCAATGAAGGAGCTGTAATTACAACAGGTGAACGTGAAGACCCCAACGATGTAGCCTCTAAAGTACTATCGTCCACCGGATCAGCTGCCAGAAGTGCACGAAACATATCTGGCTCCTCGTTACCCCGGGTCCGAGCCGTAATGCGACTCCTTAGCTGGTCTATATGGCGCCGCCAGGTCCAGCCATCCTCAAGTTCGACCCTGTAAGAACAGGGTCCCGTGACTAAAATGATACGTCCAGGAAGCCACAAAGGATCACCCCCATAATTCCTGGCATAAACGCCATCACCAACCCCGAACACCCGGGGCCGGCTAGAGGAATCCACGGGTGCCTCAGGTGTATAGTCCGGGTGTAACCTATCTAACACAGTCCTTAGGCGCTGGCCCATAAGAAGTTCGGCCAGGCTACGATTGGATACCGGGCACGGGGTCGAGTGCTGCGCCAAAAGGTACCGCTCCACCTTCTCTTGCCAATCACCGGGGCCAAAACGGGCCAAAGCGTCCTTGGCCGAGCGGACGGCCCTCTCCGCCCGGCCGTTACTGGACGGATGATAAGGTGCCACTAAGGCGTGATGAATACCCAACCCCATCAAAAACATCTAAAACGCTGCCGAAACAAATTGGGGTCCATTGTCCGAGACAATTACATTGGGAAGTCCATGTGTGGCAAATACGTTACGGAGAGCCTTGCTCAAAGCATCCGACGTGGTTGATGCCATACGAACAACCTCCACCCATTTAGAATAAGCATCATCCACGATTAGAAAAGTCTGGCCCTGAACCGGCCCTGCTAGATCTATATGCAGCCTGGACCACAGATTCCTGGGTATCTCCCATTCCCTAGGTGTGGCAGCCGGGGGCCCTGGCCGGGATGACTGACAAACTTGACACCTTGCTACCCAATCTATGATGGCCTGATCAAGCTTAGGCCACCAAACATAACTACGGCCTAAGGCCTTCATTCTCTCAATACCGGGATGGCTATCGTGCAGCCGTTTCAGAATAGTTGGCCGCAATACAGGAGGAACCACCACTCGGCAGCCCCACAAAAGGCACCCCCGGGAAATAGAAAGCTCGTGTTGGCGGATGGAATATGGCTTAACCTCCGTGGGTAACGGCCCACGCGGCCATCCCCTACGCACCCAATCCATGACCTGTACAAGGGTAAGGTCCTTAGCAGAGTGTTTAGCTACATCCGCAGCCATCACAAGGGAAGGAACATCGTCTATCAAAAGAACCAGCTGGTCCAGAACGGGATCCTCTATGGCCAAAGGAAGGGGGCAGCGGCTAAGGCCGTCCGCATTTCCCAAGGCGCTCCCGGGGCGATAAATTAACTGATAGTTATAGGCGGCCAAAAAAACAGACCACCGCGCCAAACGCGGGGAGATAATCTGGGGAGTAGGCTTATCTCCGGCCAACAACCCCAAAAGTGGCTTGTGGTCCGTAACCAATTGAAAGGAACGGCCGTAAATATAATCGTGGAACCGCTTTACGGCGGCCACGAGTGCCAACGCTTCTTTATCCTGTTGACTATAATTCCTCTCTGTCATCGACAGAGTTCTGGAATAATAGGCAACTGGAGCTTCGGACCCGTTGGGCAAAACATGATTCAGCACAGCGCCGATGCCATATGGGGAGGCATCGCAAACCACGGTGAGGGGTATATGGTCACTATACTGGACCAACACGGCATCAGAAGTAAGTAGATCTTTAACAGCCCTGAAAGCAGTAGCTTGGGCTTGCCCCCACTTCCAGGGGGCCATTCTGTCCAATAGCCGATGGAGTGGTTCCACCACAGACGCCTTATGCGGCAAAAATATACTATAGAAATTAAGCAGGCCCAGAAAAGCCTGAAGCTCGGCCCTACATGATGGCGTTGGAGCATTCTTTATGGCATCGACCTTAGAAGGTGTAGGATGAATGCCAAACTTATCTACAAGGAACCCTAAAAATTCGACCTGGGGAATGCCAAACTTACACTTAGATTTTTTAAGTTTCAGGCCTTTTTGTTGAAATCTGCGTAGCACCTGGCGAACATGTTCGACGAGGTTGTGTTTGGTGGTAGCCGAGATCAAAACATCATCAAAGTAAGGAACGATACCAGGGATTCCCTGGAGCAACCGCTCCATAAGGCTCTGAAAAATGCCAGGAGCTACGCAGACCCCAAATTGTAATCGGCGGCACTTAAAAGCGCCCCGATGTGTGACGATTGTTTGGGCGGCGGCTGTGGCGTCATCAACAGGAAGCTGTTGATACGCCTGGGACATATCCAATTTAGCAAAAATAGACCCTTGACCCAAAGAATGTAAGAGGTGCTGAACTACCGGGACCGGATACGGGTGGGTCTGCAAGGCCCGATTAAGGGTACACTTAAAGTCCCCACAAATACAGATGGAACCATCCGCCTTAGTGGGGATAACAATAGGGGTCTCCCATCGAGAATGATCCGTAGGCTCAAGTACACCCTGAGCCAGCAACTTATCTATCTCAACATCCACCTTAGGGCGAAGGGCAAAAGGGACCCGTCGGGGCTTAAGGCGTATAGGTGGCACCTGGGGGTCTAAATTGAGAGATATGGGGGTACCCTTATATTTACCCAAGATGCCGTCGAAAACCTCAGCGAACTCTGTCGTCAAGGTTTCGAAGTCATCACTAGACGTGGTATGGATGCCGGCAATGGAAAGCCCCAACGCCCCGAACCAGTCTAAACCCAAAAGGCTAGGGAGCCTGCCCTTGACTACCAAAAGTGGGAGGGGACCTGCAAACTCCCCCCACTCCACCATAAACTGGCTGCAACCCAAAATGGGAATGCCATTTCCCTGGTAGTCATGAAGAAGAGTAGAACAGGGTTGCAAACGGTCACAAGCGAAGGACGGCACCAGCTCTTTAAGGGTCTGCCAGGCGATGATGGACTTAGATGAACCAGTATCCACTTCCATCCTGCACGGTTTTCCTTCGATACAAACAGTCAGAAAGATCTTCTTGTGACCCGAGACAGCATGGCTGCCAGACGAGAGAAGATCACAGTGGGAAATAGCGAAACAAGAGTCCTGAGGACCGTTGAACCCTTCCCGGCCTAATTTAATGGAAGATGGTACGCCCATGACGTCCGCGGAGGATCTCGAATGGCAAACCTTTGCCAGGTGACCTTTCTTTCCACAGTGGCAGCAAACGGCATTTCGAAAGCGGCAAAAGGCACGAGGATGTGAATCCCCACAACCCAAACAAAACGCTGGAGCCTGTCCTTTGGAGGGTGGGCGTCGATTGAAGACTGACGCCTTGAGGTGGTCCACCTCCTCTTCGCTATCAGCAACGGTATCAGAGCGTTCGTAGGACTCCCCTAGCTGTATGGCTGCACAACGAGAGGCCGGTAGAACGTGCGGGAAGTTTCGAATTTCTGCCGCAGACTGGTCAGACATCTCAAACGCAGCCGCTTCCTCAACAGCAGTCTCCAAATTGATGGCAGATTTGGCCAAAAGGCGGCGCTGCAACCGCAAATCGTGCACGCCGCAAACTAGTTGCTCGAGGAGGGAGTCATCAAGGTTTTCAAACTCACAATTTATCGCCTCAGTCCGAAGGGCGGCGAGATAGTCATTAATGGACTCCCCTTCCTTTTGCACCCGTTGTCGAAACATGAAACGGCGAAAAATGCAGGAAGGTGCGGGTGCATAATGGCCCTTCAATTTAGCCAGCAAAGTAGGCCAAGAAACGGTGGACAGCTGTTGGGGCGCTACAAGCGCCCGCGCCATTGCAAAAATCTGCGGCCCACACGCATTGAGAAAATGGACTCGTTTCCGGTCATTGGAAAAGTCAGTATAGTCATTTGCCTGCAAAAAACACTCGAAACGCTCAATATAAGCGTCCCAAGTTTCTGCACTGGGCACAAAAGGCGCAAAGATAGCCAAATTACTCATTCGAAAGAGTTGCAGGCCCACAAGGAACGAGAGAGAAGAGAAAAAAAATGTTTGCCTCACGTAGCTACCTTCCGAAATGCCAACAACAGAACAATTCTTCTCTCGTGGCCGTACTCAGTGGGAGTCATCCACCTTCGTCGCCAGTGTTCTGAATTAAGAACGACGGATAAGAGACCAAGATAAGCAACACGGTTTATTCCAGCAACAACACAAGGGTTAAAATATGTAACCTGACATCGGTCATGCGCAGCCGCTATTTATATTGCAGCTGGGCTCGCACAGCCAATAAAACACTTTAAAACATTCACACCTCCCGCTGGCTGAGCTATCAGCTCAGCCGATCAGGAAGCCTCCCATTGCTGGGCGGCCGCTCATCAGATTGTAACACCCGGCACCTTTGTACCCTTGTAGGAAATGGTTCCATAATCATCCCAATGTCGAGCCCGCCCTCACGCTCGACACGACTCACCGCCGATCCTTCGCCCTGCAGCCTCGGCGGTGGACAGCCAGTGGGCGCAAATGGTGGCACACGGGGGTGGGGCTCGGGGCGTTGGGTTAGGCGGCCGGGTGAGGTGGCGGGGTGCGTCGGGTGTAGGACTTCTCGTGGCCGCAGTTTACCGCAAGCAATGTCGTTCTCCCAGCTGACGAGGTTCCCACCCCTGTCGTTCGGCCGAAGGAACGGACGGGGAGTCAAAGTGAGGGGCCAGGCGAGCCGGAAGGGAAGACAGCTGCTGCCTCTGGAGAATGGTGGCACAGCTCAGCCCTTACCGGTCCTAGTAGGAGAGCGCCGACCCCACCCTCCATGGATGAAAGGTTTCTCAAGTGGAGAGAGAAGCGGTGGGTCGATGATGAGGAAGGGGGGGAGTGGAGTTACTCCACCGGTCTGGGTCCTTCGACCCTGGATGTCCTAAGGGAGAAGTTTGGGGAGGCCAGCTTTCGGGACGCATAGTCCTGGCAACCATGGGCTGCGGGGGGGGAGCCCTCTGCGGTTTGGCAAGGGGGAGTGGAGGTTTCTACAACTACAACAGATACCCGTTTCCGTCTGGCCAGCCCTAAATTGAGGACGGACCGGGGGCCCACTGGACAGAGACATGAGACCATTCCCCCTACAGATGGCCAGGAGAGGTCAAGGATTCGCCCAGATGCCAGGGGTCGGCCCGCACAGTATGACCGTTGGGCCGATCCAGGGCGACGGGTGCCCTCACAGGGCCTCAGTGGCACACCAGCCGGTCAGCCCGGGTCCATACCACCCTGGATGGTGGGCCCATGGGGGCCCCAGCCTATGTGGGGCCCTCCTCCTTTCCAAGCGACGTTTGATGGGAGTTCGGACCGAGTGGCAATCTTTCTCAGCCAGGCTATCAGTTATCTGGATCTCTATGGCCGGTTCTATCCATCCCAGTGGTCAATGGTGGTTGCCATCACCACCGTTATGACAGGGGAGGCTGCCGATTGGGTGGTGGATCTACACAGCGACCACGCCCGTGAGTTAACCAACGTTGGCCTTTTTCTGGAGGGCCTTCAGGCCCGGTTCGAGGATGATTCCAGAACACAACAGGCCGAAGGAGAGCTTGTGTCCTTGAGACAAAAAGGCCGTCCTGCAAAGGACTATGTGAAGGAATTCCGGTCCATCACTGGGCGGTTGCGGGCGTGGCCTGAACGTATGCTTGTGCATCAATTTCATCTGGGACTAGATCGGGACTTGAGACAGGCATGCGTATATCGGGGGTTACCACCGCGTCTGTTGGAGTGGTTTCGGGCAGCCATAGACCTAGATATGGGGCTGAAAGAGTTCCGCTGCAGACCCAGTGCAGGACCACCGGCCCAGGTGAGGAGGTTGCCAGAGCGGTCTGTGGCCAACCGAGGAAGTGCATCTACAGCGCCCGGAGACTCCGCTCGTCGGCCGACGTTTCGTTGTTTCCGATGCAATCAGATAGGCCACCGAGCTCTGGATTGCCCTCTTCCGCCTTCTCAACAACCCGTAAGCCGAACACCCGCGTCCGGGAAGAAGGGCCGTGAACGCCAACGGACAACGCCAGAACGATCCAAGGTCGTGGCTCAGGCTCGGCCGTCCGGTAACGACACATCACCACTCGAGCCTGCAGAACGTTTCAGCACTGGCGAGGCGTTCACTGTAGAGGGGGATAGCGATGAAGAGGACAGCAACAGGGATCCGATGGTGAGTGCTCCCATTCGTCCTTTTCTGATCCCGGTTACGATGGAGAATACACGACGGGGTCTGGATGTACAACAGGGATCGCTAATCGACTCTGCCTGTACTCGTTGTTTGATGAGACGAGCATTAGCAACGCAGTTAGGGTTACGGTTATATCAGTTGCACTCACCTATTAAGTTTGAACAGGTGGACGGGTCAATGTTGGGGGGGGCTCCTGCTACGCATGTAACGGAACTAGTACAATTGAGGATAGGAGAGCATAGAGAGTGTCTCCGATTCATCGTAGTGGATGTCATGATCGAGCCCATTATCCTGGGGTTAGCATGGCTGGACAAATGGAAACCAACTATCTGGTGGGAAGGAGGGTATCGCAAGCTCCACCTTGAAATAGGTCCTGAACCAAGCGCTCCAGAACCCTCCGGTCAGGTGTTGGAAGGGAACAAACATGGGCCAAGACCCCTGACACCGGGGGTTCCCGCTGTGTATACAGATTTAGCAGCTGTGTTTGACGAGGCGGAGTGTGATATATTACCACTTCACCATAGGACAGATTGTGCTATAGAACTTGTACCTGGTGCGAAGTTACCTAAACCCTGAATGTATGTGATGACACCAAGGGAGGTAGATGAATTGCGTAAATATATCGACAAAAACTTAGCCCGGGGGTTTATCCAACCCAGTAGAGCCCATATGGCTGCTCCAGTCCTGTTCCGGGAGAAGAAGGATGGGGGCCTTCGCTTATGCATCGACTTCCGGGGTCTAAACACTGTGAGTGTGGAACCACTGTATCCCCTCCCGTTGATAAAAGACCTTCTGGCCACATTAGCGACGGGGCGATATTTCACCAAGTTAGACCTGCGGGAGGCGTATTATTGGGTCAGGATCAGACAGGGGGATGAGTGGAAAACCACGTTTAATTGCCCCCTAGGAAGTTATAAATTCCGGGTTATGCCATTTGGACTGCAGGGCGCCCGGCAGTGTTTATGCAATTAATCAATGAGGTTCTCCATGAATACCTCTATCGTGGTGTCTTGGTATATCTGGACGACATCCTGATTTATACGAGAACAATGAAGGAACATGTACAGTTAGTCCACCAGGTATTGTGGCGTTTACTGGACGCCAAATTATATGTTAAAGTGTCAAAATGTGAATTCCATCGTACTCAGTTGGACTATCTTGGCTATAGGATTTCTACAGACAGTTTAACAATGGATCCGAAAAAGGTCAGTACCGTTTTGGAATGGCAAGCCCCAGAAACAAGGAAGCAGTTGCAAAGTTTCCTCGGGTTTGCCAATTTTTACAGCCAATTTATTCCCTCTTTTGCCCAGATAGCATTGCCACTCACTGACCTTTTGCAAACTCGGGGACAGGTGGGAAAGCCACGGCCGGGTCAGAAGCTGGACTGGTCGTCGGACTGTCAGACGGCTTTCGACACCTTGAAAACTCGGTTTGCACAGGCCCCAGTACTACAGCATCCCGACCAAGAGACTCCTTTTATAGTGCAGGTGGACGCAAGTGATGTGGCCGTGGGGGCTGTGTTGTTACAACCCAATAGCCAAGGGCAGCTGCAGCCATGCGCGTATACGTCAAAAAAGTTCAGTGCCACGGAACGAGGTTGGGCTATATGGGAGAAGGAGGCTTTTGCTGTCCGCTGGGCTCTCCTTAGTTGGCAACACATTTTAGAGGGGGCCCGTACCCAGTTTGAGGTCTGGACGGACCACAAAAAACTGATAGCCTTACAGACCCCCAGGAAATTATCCCCCAAACAGGTGAGGTGGGCCCACTATTTCCAACGTTTCAACTTTGTATTGAAATATGTACCGGCAGGAAAGAACTTCCTCGCTGACGCTCTATCACGGCTACCCCAATTCCACAGTAAACGGGATGACATTGTTCAGGCTATCCTCCCTGGTAACGCCCACGGGGGGAGGGCGGCGTCCAGCACAGAGAACCAACGGTGTTGGGAGGAGTCAGTACGGGAGGCCACGGCCCAGGATAAGTGGGTGGCAGAGAACACACAGCTCATCACATATAACAACGGACTAGCTTGGAAAGGAGATAAGATGTATATCCCTAGTGTACTGCGACAAGACGTCTTAAAAAGATGTCATGATGCCAAAACCGCCGGCCACTTTGGATTCCTCAAAACACTACATCTGACCCGGCGCCAATTTTGGTGGCCACGTCTGCGATCTGACGTGGATGCGTATGTCACAAGCTGCACTGTTTGTGCTAAATCAAAACCTCGGCCAGGGAAACCTCTCGGTTTACTACAACCAGTAGCCAATCCCATTAGGCCTTGGGATGAGATAGGTATGGATTTTGTGGTCGATTTACCAGACAGTAATGGGCATACAGTTATATGGACTGTGATAGATCTTTTTTCGAAACAGGCTCATTTCATCCCATGCAACGGACTGCCATCAGCCAGAAAGTTAGCAAAACTGTTCATTCAACACATGTACTGGTTACATGGGGTGACCCGTTGTATCATTTCAGATAGGGGGGTACAATTCACAGCTAGATTTTGGAGGAATTTTATACAGGCCATCGGCTCGATGCAAGGGCTCAGCTCGGCGTTCCACCCTAGCACTAATGGCGCAGCTGAGAGAGCCAATGCCATGGTAGAAAGCTACCTTCGGTGTTACGTCTCATATCAACAAACCGAGTGGTCTAGTCTCTTGCCATTGGCTGAGGTTGCCTATAACAATGCGGTACATAGCAGCACTGGTTTTACACCTTTTCGTATTGTCTCAGGTCATGAGTTTGTAGCGATACCCGAGTTAGAGGACCTACCTAAAGGCGAGCAGAATCCACAGGAATGGGCGGATAAAATACGCACACTATGGCCACAGGTTAGAGAGGCATTGGATGAGGCCGCTACCGTGTATAAGACTCATGCGGACAGAAAATGGGCCCATATTGATCCACTCAAGGTAGGGGATCTGGTATATCTGTCCACTAAATATATCAAACTGAAAGTACCAAACCGGAAGCTGGGTCCGAAATACCTAGGCCCTTTCCCTGTACTCCGGATAATAAACCCGGTTACTGTGGTTCTCAAACTCCCACCTTTATTAGGAAAGATACACTCTGTGTTCCATGTGAGTCTGCTAAAACCAGTGACTCAGGTCAGGGATAGACCGCCTTGCCCGGGACCTGTAAAGGATGATCAGTACGAGGTTGATGACATACTAGACTCAAAACTGAGTAGGGGCCGACTCAAGTATCTAGTTAAATGGAAGGGATACCCTGAAGAGGAGGCATCCTGGATACCTGGGGAGGACGTACACGCTAAAAAATTACAGAAGCGGTTTCATCGCAAGTACCCTAGGAAACCAGGTCCACCGGAGTTAACAGAACTTAACGAGTCTACTTTGTATCTTTCAGACCACACCGTGGTGAAGGGGTGCCGCATGTCGAGCCCGCCCTCACGCTCGACACGACTCACCGCCGATCCTTCGCCCTTCAGCCTCGGCGGTGGACAGCCAGCAGGCGCAAACGGTGGCACACGGGGGTGGGGCTCGGGGAGCTGGGTTAGGCGGCCGGGTGAGGTGGCGGGGTGCGTCGGGTGTAGGACTTCTCGTGGCCGCAGTTTACCGCAAGCAACGTCGTTCTCCCAGCTGAAAGGACTCCACCACGAAGGACGCAGATCCCACGCCGGCAACACCGCTGCCGCCGTTGATTCACTGGTTCGGGGGGGTGGCTGGGCGTGGCGCGGGCTACGCCCTACAGCAGCTGGGCGGGGAGGCATAAAAGCGCTATGAGCTACACACCCATAGCGCCATTTTTAAATCGCTTACGACTGCAGTATTCTTCGATGCTACGAAAGTAAACCACCATCCCAAAGCAAAACGTTGTCTGCTGGTGATTTGTTGTGTTTATTTCTTTGCGTGGTCCGAGGATCCTGAGACCCAACCCAAAATGTCTTGATGTTGTTTCATTTTGTTCAACAAAAGAGAAGCATTTTTCTTGTATCGCGTGCTCACGCCCTCTAATATCTCCTGCGTTGTTGGATCCGGCGGTGAGAGAGGTGGTGTCTGTTCTGGTACAACAGGTGTTTGTTTAAATGCCTCTGGAGGTTGAATGAGATTCAGAATACCTTTCTCAGAGTCATTTTGTCTGGTCAGCCTTAGAAATCTCTGCAGCACTGAGTTGTATAGTTTTATCTTGTCATCTTCACATAGATCCGCTCTCTGAAGAATGGCCCGCATGTCATCGTCCAACCGGCTAACGGTAGTGGTTCCTATTGTAGGTGTCTGACCGCGTAGCTGCTCCATCTGATGCCTCGACACCAAATACATTTTCTCTGCGTGCTCCATGTTTACCGCACTAATAAATTAGTCAGCAATGGTATAGCGGCCCCTAGTAATGGTGCTATAAAACCACCTGACTGAAGAATAACCTGTTTCTTCTTTTTCAGAGAGAGCTTACTATCGCTCAGTTTTTTAATACAGTCTTTCTTTCTCTTTAAATTCCGATATTGTGAAGGCTTCAGAGGCAGGTTACCTTTTAAAATGTTCAGGGCTATTTCGGCTATGGCCCCCACCAGGTCATTATTAGCATTGCATAAGATGGCTTTTCTCTGTTTCGGGCCTGCCTTTACTAAGATTTTTAATAACCCCCAATTTCTGCGCACCCTCTCAGACATCCTGTATGAACTGTGCGCCCTCCAGATACAGCTGTTACTTTTTACTCTTCTTTTTTACAGTGTAAACTACCGGCCATTCAGGGGGGTAGATGCCAGTTCTCAGCCTAAAGTTTTCTGGAGTAGTGGCAGCCAGATCAACTAAAAGATAACCGTGAGGTTTGCTAGTGGCATCTTGGAATACTTCTAAAAAGTACTGCGTGTTAGACGGATACATTTGACATGCCAATGTGACTACTTGCATCTGATCACGGGGGCTGCGGAATAACACCAAATATTTTGCATTTAGAGTTATTGTTCTCATTTTCTTACCTTGAAAAAACAGGTTTTGAAGTATGAGAATAATGCTAAGGTTTTTGTGATGAACATACTGTGTAAAAGCTTTCTCTATTTGTTCGCTGTCACCGGCGGCTGCCATGAGATCGTCTACAACTGCTAAATTGGTTTGATTCATTGGAAACAAGTCAGTAGCTTCAAAAGAGTCAGGAAGGCCCTCCATAAACTTAATATTAGGAAATTTATTAAGTAATTCTTTGTACAGAGGTTGCCAACAGCTATAAAACCATATAACGTTTTGAGGCATTTCAGATAATACATGGTCACCATGTTCTAACATTTGTTTTATAAAATAAGATTTTCCCGAATTGGAAGGTCCGCTTATAATACATGAGAAAGGATGTACAAACGACGCCCTGTTTTTCATCATACTTAATAACCGTAAGGTAACGTACAATAATCCTCTGTTTTGAGCACCCTTTTATTATAGACAACTTTTAGAGTTTTTCTGAGTACCCGGGTTTCCAGAGCCCACTGTTTCTTAATCCTAACAATTCCCGGCTGCTCGATCCTGATCTTTCTTTTCCTCACCTTCTGATTGGCAATATTCATCAATCAGATCTTTCAGACTTTCAAAGTTAACCTTAACACAGTTGGCACTATTTAACGTTATACCCTTCACCTTTAATACAGTAGAGCTATTTGACAAAGCATACCCATAGGTTTTTGGACCAACCGCCACAAACTCAGTGATGGAAGTGTTTGGAGGAATCTTGCTTGTCAGCTGCCCTAAATAATCACCTAATGCCGGTGACCACGCCCCCTCTCTGCTAATAAAAATGACAGAATCAGTATCGTGATAGAGGCATCTGTCCCCCAAACGATCCAATAACCTGTATAATTCTAGCCGTGCATAAGCAGTAGTAAAACAAGCAATGAACAAGTTTGTACACGTTGACTTAGTAGGATGTTTTTTGGCTGTTTTCCATGTTACAATGGCTGTTTCATCATCCACAAATTCACAAGAGGACACTTCGTAATGGGGGACAAAAAGATACTTAAATAATTCCTCAGGTTCTGTCACCACCGATGTAGTCAGTTGACTGGTACTCTGGCCAAATTTACCCCACAAGGAGTTTAAAAACAGTTTAGCAATCTGCCTTTTAGCAGGATTGACTTCAATGTGCTCCTTGCGTAAACGGACCCCTTTGTTCTTTTCATAATCCCGAACGTAACGTTCTTTATCTTCCTCTGTTTTGCACCAGACGGGATAACCGCTAGCCTCCTGTTTTTGACGGAGATGCATGTTAATATAACCAGAAAACAAGGTTTTTGACTTCCTTTCAAAATGCCAAACTTCATAGATCTCTGCAATTCTGTAGCCTTTCTCCACAGCGACATTCAATTCTACAGTACACCACGTTCCAGTTAGGGCTCTTTCTTCATCATTGTGGAGACACTCTGTAACTTGTTTTTCTGTACAAGTTGCACACAGACTAAACATTAATTTGCCACCAGATTTATGTGGCAGTACTGGAAAGTAGAGACCCCTTGGTGTGTACACTTTAACTTTAGCAAATCCAAAATACTGTTTTATATCCCCAAAGTTTTGGTATATTATTTCTGGGTGCCCTATCGGGTACAGCTTGTTCTTGTTCACAAAGGGATATAAACTTGTAAAATCATAATATAAGATTTGCTCCCCCTGTTTTGGTTTATAGTACAGACATGTAGCATTTGTTCGGCCCCCCAAAAATGCATCTCTGGGGTTCAAGGGTGTTGGAAAATTACTATCTACTAGAAAATGTTTCAATCCCTCATTGTTCTTCAACATATCATTCCACTCGTGTTCCCAGATGATGCGTACTACATACCCCATGCTCTTCAGGTATTTTTCTCTCGCCCTAGTGCGTGAGTACAACAGGCCGTAGGTTGAATCAAGCAGATTGTTGAAGTCTTGGGCCTTGTAGCATATAGGACCGTGATGGCGAACCTATGGCACGCGTGCCACAGGTGGCACACGGAGCCATATTAGTGGGCACGCCAGCTCAGCTCTGGGGTGCATGCGCGCGCCGGCCAGCTGATTTTCCGGCCTTCTGGGCCCACCAGAAGTAGGGAAACAGGCTGTTTCCTGCCTCTGGAGGGCCTGGGGGGGGTGGGGAAGGCCCGTTTTTTTTTTCTTACCTGGCTCCAGATCCTCTCTGTGTATCTGGGAACGGCGAAAACAGCCTTTCCCACTTCCTTGGAGGCCCTATAGAGGCTCAAAGGGCCCATTTCCCCACTCCCGGTGGGACAGGAAGTGACATTTTTTCCTGTCCCCAGCCTCCAGAGACTCCTAGAGAGGCTCCTACAGACTCCTAGAGAGGCTCCTACAGACTCCTAGAGACGTTCTGGAGGCTGGGGACAGCAAAAAATGTCACTTCCTGTCCCACCAGGAGTTGGGAAATGGGCTTTTTCAGCCTCCGTAGGGCCTCCAAGGGAGTGGGAAAGGCTGTTTTCGCCGTTCCCAGATACACAGAGAGGATCTGGAACCAGGTAAGAAAGAAAAACGGGCCTACCAGGCCATCATGTGCCAGGAGCGGGGGGGGAGGGGGTTGCGCACACATGCGCAAGGGCACGTGCGTGCACGACCCTCCCCCGCCCCCCCCTCTCCTGGCACGCGATGGCAAAAAGGTTAGCCATCACTGATATAGGATATTCGTGAAAAAAACAGCCATAAAATTCAAAAGCGGTGGGGGACCCGTTTATGACAGCAAATGTGAGGGATCTCACAAAGAATGATGGTTCGTTGAGGGCGCTTCCAAGAAAAGGTCAGCACACAAGGATGCAATCAAATTAAGTCTTTATTTAGAAGTAAAAGTGGAGTAAAATAAGGTCCCAGGCATGGAGGCATCCATGCCTGGACTGAGCCCATGGGTCAGTCCCATAGGAGACTAGAACAAGAGCAGGCAAAAGGGAAAGGGTAAAAAGGGGCAAAAAAAGGGGGGAGCAGCCCCTGTACAGGGGTTCTTATAGGGGCCCCTGGCCCCTCCCTTACAAGGTGTGTGAGTGGGCTGGAGGGCCATTAACTTTCCCCAATGGGGCTGCAGGGGCCGGAGCCCCTTGACCCACCAGTGGGATCAAAGGTGTCTCTTTGCCCCCATCTGGTGGCCTTTGAAGAGACTGCCATGGCTGGCACAAAACACCTAACAATTCCCCTTCTTGCCAGCCAATGACAGGTGACGGTGAATATGACTGAGAGGGCGAGCAGGTGTCCTGCCACCTCTCCTGTTCTTTAATGGGCAGCTCCTGTATTGCAGAGAAAGTCTTTGGGGTGACCACGACGCTGTTGACGGATGTGACGTGCCCAATGTCAATTCTCTTAGGTGGGACCCCCTTGTTGGACCGCTTTGACCTTCTGACCTCCTGCCACTCACCACCCTTTTCCTCCGCGGGTTCCTCGCCAACTGGCTGTTCACGACCGGGATGTGGAGGCCCTCGGTCCCAGGCGTTGGGCATCATGGGCCTCTGGAGCGTCGCTGGAGGCGAAGAGTCAGGTGAAGATGGTGTGTCTTCCCCCTCAGGACTGGACGGCTCATCCTCCTCATCTGGACCAGGTAGGCTGACCTCTTCGTCCTGTTCCTCGCTCTCGTCGGTGGCAGGGTCTGTGGTTGTTTCAGGCGGTGTCATGGTTGGTGCGGCTTTGCTGGGCCGGTTGATGTATGGGCCCAGATCATTTGAGTGGATCTGGGTCCAATTGGAGTCCTCTTCGAAGGAGGCAGATTGGGAGGTCACAGTCCTGCCCCCTTCTCCCAGGAATCGGTAGGCCTTGGAGCCAGGGGCATAGCCCAAGAACCTCAGTCTCTGGGAGACAGATCTCCCCTTCTTCCGCAGCTGCTTGGGAATGTGCACCCAAGCGTAGGAGGCAAACACACGCAAGTGTCCCAAATTTGGCTTCCTACCGTGGACCAGAAAATATGGGGTCTGGTTCACAACGCTGCTCCAGGTGCGGTTCAGGGTGTAGTTGGCGTAGTGTACCGCCTCCGCCCAGTACGATTCCGCAACCCCAGCATCCGCAATCAGGCTGCGCACCATGGTCTGCAGAATGCCGTTGCGTTTTTCTGACACACGGTTCTGCGCAGGTGTAAAAGGCGCTGTACGAAAATGATGTATGCCCTTGTGCCTTATCCAGTCCTGGAATTTTCGGGACATGAACTCAGCCCCACGGTCGCTCTGCAGCTGCGTGATCTTTGTCTTGTACTGAGTTTCCACATAGTTGTACAATGATTTTATGGCATCAAAGGCTTCAGACTTTTCTGTGAGGGTATACACATGGCCATACCTCGAGAAATCATCGATGGCAGTGAGGAAATACTGCCTTTTTCCTAGGGACGGTGTAAATGGCCCAACCAAATCAACATGTATTAATTGATATGGGTATTGAGTTTTACGCAGTGACACCTTAGGTATTGGGGCGGCCTTCCTCTTTGCCCTCTTACAGATGGCACAGTCCAGAAACACCTCACAATCCTGGAGATGAATCCCCTCAGCGAATTCCCCCATCTTTTTAACCACTGGGAAGCTCGCATGGCCTAACCTCCGATGTAAGAGGTGGGCACATTTAGTATGCAGTGGTTTTCCCACTGACACCCCCCTTGGCTCTGGTTGCCTTGGGCGGTGCTGGCACCTTAGGCCCTTCTTTGGGCTTACCTGCCTTAGGTGCCTGCTGAGGCTCGGGTTTCTTGCCCGCATTGGCCTTGGAGGGCCGTGGTACTGGTTGAGGTGGCGTGGGCACAACTGCCTCAGTCTTGTGCATCTTTGACAGCCTGGGAGCTGGCTGTGGAGCCTTTCTCTCTCTCTGCGCGCAGGCCCCTTCTGGGGTGGCACCCTGTGAGCTGTCTCCTGTGGCTGGGTACTCGGGGGAGAAATATGGCAAACCATTTATAATGGTAACATTCCCAATGACCCTTTTGTCTCGAGTGACATGACCTCCCCCTTTGCGAAACAATACCTCCACCCTGCCATATTCACATAGCTTGGTTATGCTTAACAGGTTATTGGCTATAGAGGGAGCGTGTAATACACCTTCGACATTGCCCAGCCCTGGTACAGAGACAGTGCCCTCCCCAACAACCAAAGCATTGTTACCATTTGCAACCTTAACGGAGGAGTTAATTCTCCTTAACCTCTTAAAGCCTTGCCTCAAGTTAGCAATGTGAGATGAAGCCCCAGAGTCCAGTAACCAGAGGCCAGTAGGGCCATCAGCCTTTGTGGCAGGGGTGAAATAGCTAGTATTCACAAAATTGCCCTTAGCACCACCTTTGCCCCCGCCAGGCCCCCTTCTCTGCCCCCTGCCCCTTCCTTGATTGGAGCCACGCTTAGGTCCTTGCTGGTAATGGGGGCAGTCCTTCTTCAGATGCTCCTCAGAGCCACAGATGAAACACTTGGGTAGAGCGTTAACCTGCTCTGAACTCTGGTGCCTTCTGTTGATGCGATGAGTTGTGGCCCTGGTGTACTCTCCCGCATCTCTACGCCTCCTGTCTTCCTCATTGAGCCTCCCTGTGAGGTAGGACAGAGTCATGGCTTCCTTTCTGGTTCCCTCTAGTGAGACAATAAAATTGCCCCAACTTTTGTCCAGGGATGCCAGAATGACAGCGATCAAGTTGGCCTCAGTCACGGGGTAGTCCCTGAGCACCAGTTCTTCCCTGAGTGCCTTCAACTTTCCCAGGTGCTCAGCCATGCTAGCCCCAAATTTTAGCTTGGTGTTATAGAACTCCGTTGTGAGTCTTGTGGTGGAGCCCAAGCTATCACTATTAAATAAGCTATATAACAACCCCCAAATTTCACCAGCTGTGAGCCCATCTGGAATGCTAGGGTACAATCTAGCATCCAGTGAGCTCAGTAGAGTGGTATAGGCTCTCCTGTGGTACCACTCTTCTTGAGGTCCCCAAGGGAAAGGTGGGGGGTCTAAAACCATTTCTAGGGTCCCCTCTTTTAAGAGACATACCTGAATCTCTTTGTTCCATATATTATAACTTTCCCCTGCCAGATGTAATTTCTGAAAATTATTTGGGAGAACAGACACAGCTGGGGCAGAAAATGCTGATCCCAATTGCTGTCCAAGGTATCTTTGCTTTGGTTCCATTGAAGTAAATGGGAGAGGGATCCCTCTGCTGGCCGGTGTAGGTATTTTTCTCTGATTATTCTTTTCTTTTTCGGGTGGAGCGAACTGAGCATGTGCGAACTGCTGAGCATGCTCAGAACTCATTCCAGCCCAGGAGCCGATGGGGGCGGACCTCTCCCTCTGTGCTTCAGAGCCAGGCCTGGGCCCAGGCCTGTGGGGCTCTGAAGAGTCTTCTGGAAGCCCCCCTGGTACTGGAACACTTACCAGGGGGCGAAGGCTGCAGGATGGGGCCGGAAAAGCCCAAAAATGCTGAGGATCGCCTGGAGGGGCCCACTGCTGGTCCTGAAGACTCCGGAGGAGGCATCCATCTTGGGAAGTGGGAGGCTCAGCTGGAGGCCTCCTGAAGTCATCGAGGTGAGTCCTCCGTTGCCTCAGTGGGGGTGTTGGGAAGGCTGGAGCCCCCAGGGGTTCTTCTGGGGCTCTCTGGAGGCCTGGGCCCTGGCTGGGGGGCTCCGGACTGGACGCCCCCCCCTCGCTGGTCCCCTGGGGGTGTTGAGGGAGGCTGGCTACCCCCGAGGTTGAGGCCATGGTCATTGTGGCCTCCAGGGCTGCGACCAGGACTTGGATTGCAGCCCTGATGCCTGCTGCAGCAGGAGTGGCTGGGCAGATTTCGAGGCTTGCCTGTGGGGGGGCCCGAGCAGTTTGCATGCTGCTTTGGCTAGCTGCCATCGGTTGCTGGGCCTCGTGGCCTAGCTGAGGCCTACCAAGTCTCGCTGGAGTAGGTGGCCTGGGGGCCGCCATGTTGGGGAGCCTCCTGGGCGCTGGGGAACGACTTACCCGGTGTCCAGAGGCCCCCTGCGCTGGTTTCCCATGTGGCTGGGCTCCTGGCATCCCTCGGGTTACTAGGAGCGTTCGTAGCAGCTCTCTGTATTCCTCACCAGTGAGCTGGTCTACGCTGGGGGTGGCCTGGTCTCTGGCCTCCTCCCCGGTGTCCTGGCAGTCCTGGGTGGACTGCCGGTCTTCCATGCCTTCCTCTGTGGCTTACAGCTGCAAGGAAGCATGCAAAGGGGTCCCTTGCATTCCGCTGGATCCTCTGGGGGCATAGAGATCATCTGTACCCTCCTCTGGATCGAAGCTCGCATCAGGGACTGGATGCAGGGCTGCCAACCTTGCTTGGAGACTCCTGGTCATGACCGGGGAAGTCCTGCCATCCATCTCTTGGGGGTTCTTGCTGGAACCTCCTGGCATCTTGTTTCTGCTGGCTTGGAAGCGTTGCCTCAAACCATCCTCGGCTACCACTTTGTGAGGGATCTCATGAAGAACGATGGTTCGTTGAGGGCGCTTCCAAGAAAAGGTCAGCACGCAAGGATGCAATCAAATTAAGTCTTTATTTAGAGGTAAAAGTGGAGTAAAATAGGTTCTCAGGCATGGAGGCATCCATGCCTGGATTGAGCCCATGGGTCAGTCCCATAGGAGACTAGAACAAGAGCAGGGGAAAAAAAAGGCAAAAGGGTAAAAGCAAAAGGGCAAAAAAGGGAAGGAGCAGCCCCTGTGCAGGGGTTCTTATAGGGGCCCCTGGCCCCTCCCTTACAAGGTGTGTGAGGGGGCCGGACAGCCATTAACTTTCCCCAATGGGGCTGCAGGGGCCAGAGCCCCTTGACCCACCAGTGGGATCAAAGGTGCCTCTTTGCCCCCATCTGGTGGCCTTTGAAGAGACTGCCATGGCTGGCACAAAACACCTAACATATTTGGACTTTAAAAAATAAGACCCCAAACTTCAAATAGCGGTTACAGAGCCGTGGGGCTTGAAGATTTAAAAGAAAAAGAAAAAAAATGGAATGAGGACCCGAAACAGTCTTTGTTTTATTAAATTTGGCTTAGAAGAATTGACTTTTAACAACCTAGTAAATTGACTTTGCTTTTATTTGGAACGGTTTGGAGAAATGTCTCTTTGGGAATTTACACCTTTGAAAGTTAACGAAGCTAATGAAGATAGACAGACGGATGGCTACAAAATTGCCATGGAGTCTGCAGTGACTAAGCAGGAAAGTGGATTGAAGATACTTTTCTTTCTGTTTGAAAAAGGAACATTTTAAATGGCTTTTTACTTTGGATTGCCTTGAAATTTACATTGGATTTATGGATTTCGGAGGTTTCTATTCTGTCCCAGATGATTTTAAGAAGAAAGAAGGAATATTTTGGACATTAGACAATGGAAATTAACAAGCCTTGGAAAAAAAAATTAGGTGTGGTGCAGGAAAAAAAGGCAGGAAGTTGATGCACTACACATGGAACAGACATTATAAAAGCATTAAAGGAACATACAGAATTTTTTTAATTTGAATGGATGAACTTTGAAATGGAACAATTATGGACAGATAGAAAAAGAAAGAAAAGGAGGAAATAAAGTAATAAATTTTAAATGTAACTGAATTGAAATGTAAAGATTAAAAGCCTAAAAGTATATATGATTTTTGGATAAAAACAGAAAAGCTTTTTGAGTAATAAAAATGGAAAATAAGAGTTGGCAATTAAAATAGAGGATGATATACAGGTGGTTAAAAACAATAAAGAAGAGTATATATCAGTCATACGCATGTGCAAGATGGCGGTCGCGTGGTGAAGTGCTGCGGTGAGATGGAGGACTTTTCGGGGCCTTAGGGGGTACTACAGGGGAGCTCGACCATCAGCAACCCCTGGTTCAGTCAGATGGGTCCGGGGCGAGGGTTTTGAGATCTTCCTCGCCCCTGGACATTCCCGGAGTCGGAAGCGGCAAGGGAGAGTGGAAATTGTGCCGCTCCGATGCTGCCGACGCTGCTGAGAGAGCCGAGAGCTGAGAGCCGAGAGCAGAGGCCCTGCTGGAGGGGAGCAGAGAGCGGAGCCGAAAGCTGAGGCATGGTGGCTTATCGGTCGAGAACTGAGAGAGGAGAACTGAGAATGGAAGCGCTGCTGGAGTGGAGAAGGGAGAGAAAAGAGAGCAGAGCAGCACAGAGAGTGGAGATATGGTGGCTTATCATCGCGGCGGCGGGCTCAGTCAGTGGAGCTCAGGGCGAGGGTTTTTTAAGACCTCCCTCGCCCCTGGATAAGCCCAGAGGCATTGGCAGAGAAGATGAAGGAGGAAGAATGGCTTTGGAGCAGTGAGTGGTGGCAGCCCGTTGAATTTCCACCTAACCCACTCAGAAACTGAGAGGAGTATAAACGGGTCTTGGGATTGGAGAAGAGAAGAGAGAAGAGAGACACCACCCCCTCGGAATATCCTGGTGGCTGCAGAGGACCTGGAGGCCTCCTGTGACATTTAATGGAAGCTGGGGTCTGGAAGAACTGAGGAAAATAGGGCTGGTGGGTGACAGAGGGTTTTCCCTCGTTTGGATACCAGCCCTTTTTCCTCCCCCTCCCGGGTACTGTGTCCGCCTAAATGGGTTCATTATTTGCCCTGAGTGAGTCCTCTCTCCCCCCCCTTTCTTCCCCTTTTCCCTTCTTCCCCCTCCTTTCTTCTCCCTCCCCTTTTTTCATCGGGACTTTTCATCGGGACTTACTCGGATGTGATCTTGAGTATAAGACTATGCCAAGGATTTTCCATCTTTGCCCCTGAAGTGACTCACTGACTGACTGATAGACTGATAAACTCTTCCTGTGACCATGGGTCAGCCAATTGATGCAACTGTTGAGGGGTCCTTTATTACATCATGAGTCTCGTCTGTCGGAGAAGTTTTTTTGATCTACAGCCCCCTGGGGGCCCTGCCGTGAGAGGGCAGGCCGGAGGCCGTTCCCATTGGATGAGATAATCAGGACCCTCCTACTGTCGTGGGAGGACAGTAGAGATACCAATAGTACATCAATGAATAAATGGCTGTGTTACATCTTTTGTGAAGTCCCCTGCTTGAGCTCCGTGCCTCCATCGCTGTATCTTGGAGATGTACATGACAGCGGATCTTCTTGCGCTGCGAGATTCCCCCCTCTCGCAGATGTGGCCCTCCTCACTACCGAGGGCCCACCTCAAGGAAGGGTTTTGGGACCCAGAGAGGTGGCATGTGCAAACTAGGGGATTGAGGGGTTTTCTATCGAAATTTTTAGTCAAATTTTTAAGGGGTCCCAGGGAGGGGGAGGGTCAGATTGGAATTCAGGTTGTGGGTATGGGGGATAACCCACAAGGGGGAGGGTCGGGTCTGGCAGTGAAGCGCGGTGTGGGGGGTGGGGGACCCGGGGTCGAGGGGGGGTTAGAGCTTGTCCGGATGGTTTTTTGAACATCAGTACTGTAGGTGGGAGGGGTAGATATGGCGGGAGCAGGGGGCCATATCGTGTTAGGGGAGTGCGCACTTGCTGTCTACGAGCGGTGGCATGCTCCGGCCCCCAAGGCTCTACTCGCTCCTCAGGTTGCATAGACCCTCAGGACCCAGGCCTTCGGCTGATGCTGTGCAATGCCAGGTCCGTAGTAAATAAAGCCCCCCTCATCTGTGATCTTATTCAGGAGGGGGGTGCGGACCTGGCAGGTATTACGGAGACCTGGTTGGGCCAGGAGGGGGAGGGTTCCCCTCGTTGAAATGTGCCCGCCAGGTTTCCAAGCATTCCATCAGCCGAGGTCACAGGGGAGGGGAGGGGGGTAGCGGTTATCATTAAAGAAGGTCTGAGACCGAGGGAGGCCACTGTTCCTCAGACGGCCGGCTGTGAATCCCTTTTTGTGAAATGGGGTCATGGGGTTCAGATGGGTTTGCTGATCATGTACCTGGCTCCCTGCCACGTGGCAACAGCCCTGCCTGAGCTACTCAACGTCATCGCCGCGGTGGCGGTTGATACCCCTAGGCTTATGTTCATGGGGGATTTCAACCTGCCGTCCGTGGGTGAGACGTCGGAGATGGCTCGGGAGTTCATGGCTTCCATGACAGCTATGGACCTGACCCAGTTAATTCATGGTCCTACCCACACAGGGGGAAACACGCTGGATCTGGTTTTTGTCTCTGGACAGTGGTCGAGGGATCTTGAGATAGGGGATATAGTTACTGAACCCTTGTCATGGTCAGATCACCCTCTCCTTCGTCTCGACTTTCGAACCGCTGCACCCTGCCGCAGGGAGGCGGAGCCGGTAAGATGGTTCCACCCCAGGCGCCTGATGGAACCTGACAGATTCCAGACGGAGCTTGGGCCATTTCCTGAGGTTCTGGCACACGCCTCGACTGGAGACCTGGTGGCCGCCTGGGAGAGGGCGGCTGCTGGAGCTCTGGATCGGGTCATGCCTTTGAGGCCTCTGACCCGGCGCCGATCTCAATTGGCTCCTTGGTTTACCGAGGAGCTGAGGGAGTTGAAGCGCCGGAAAAGACGCCTAGAGAGTAGTTGGAGGGCCAGTCTTTCTGAATCTGACCGGACACTAGTAAGATCCCACATTAGGAATTACTTAGTGGCGATAAAAGCAGCAAAATGTAGCTATTTTGCTGCTCTTATTGCATCATCAGATAATCGCCCAGCCGCCCTCTTTAGGGTGACCTGCTCCCTGCTCCATCAGGAAGCGCGGGAGGACCCCTTGGAGGGTAGAGCCGAGGATTTTGTTCAGTATCTGTATGACAAAATCACTCAGATTCGGGAAGATTTGGACTCCGACTGGGTAGTCTCAGGGGGAGAGACAGGGGCAGGTCTTGAGAATGTTATCTGGGATGAGTTTGATCCTGTGACCCCTGAGGACGTGGACAGGATTCTGGGTAGACTGAACGCGACCATTTGTTTATTGGACCCGTGTCCTTCCTGGTTAGTACTGGCTTCCCGGGAAGTGACACGAGGCTGGCTCCAGGGGATTATAAATGCTTCGCTGGGTGAGGGTGACTTTCCCGCTGCCTTGAAAGAGGCGGTGGTGAGGCCTCTCCTCAAGAAGCCTTCCCTGGACCCGGCAATGTTGGTAAATTATCGTCCAGTCTCCAACCTTCGCTTTGTGGCGAAGGTTGTTGAGAGTGTGGTCACGCAACAGCTCCCCCAGCACCTGGATGAAACGACGTATCTGGATCCGTTCCAGTCGGGCTTCAGGCCCGGGTACAGCACGGAAACGGCATTGGTCCCGTTGGTTGATGATCTCTGGAGGGCTCGGGACAGGGGGTGCTCCTCTGTCCTGGTCCTGTTAGATCTCTCAGCGGCTTTTGATACCATCGACCATGGTATCATGCTGCACCGGTTGGAAGAGTTAGGGGTGGGAGGCACTGTGTTGCGGTGGTTCTCCTCCTTTCTCTCTGACCGGTCGCAGTCTGTGTTGACAGGGGGACAGAGGTCGACCCCGAGGCCCCTCATATGTGGGGTGCCGCAAGGGTCGGTCCTCTCGCCTCTCCTGTTCAACATTTATGTGAAGCCGCTGGGCGAGATCATCCGTGGTTTTGGGGTGAAGTACCACCAGTACGCTGACGACACCCAGCTGTACATCTCCACCCCGGATCACCTCAACGATGCCCTTGAAGTGATGTCCCGGTGCCTGGAGGCCGTACGGATCTGGATGGAACAGGCTCAGGCTCAACCCATCCAAGACAGAGTGGCTGTGGTTTCTGACGTCCCGATATAGTCAGTTGACGCCATCACTGATTATTGGGGGCGAATCATTGGCCCCCACGGAGAGGGCTCGCAACTTGGGCGTCCTCCTGGATTCACGGCTGTCTTTAGAAGGGCACTTGACAGCCGTGACCGGGAGGATTTTTCATCAGGTTCGCCTGATTCGCCAGTTGCGTCCCTTTCTGGATTGGGACTCGTTACGCACGGTCACTCATGCCCTTGTCACCTCCCGCCTGGACTATTGCAACGCTCTCTACATGGGGCTCCCCTTGAGGAGCACCCGGAGGCTCCAACTGGCGCAGAGTGCGGCCGCGCAGGTGGTAATGGGCGTTCCCATGTAACACCCCTCCTGCGCGAGCTGCACTGGCTCCCGGTGGTCTTCTGGGTGCGCTTCAAGGTTTTGGTTACCACCTTTAAAGCGCTCCATGGCTTAGGACCTGGGTACTTGCGGGACCGCCTACTACCACCAATAGCCTCCCACCGGCCGGTACGCTCCCATAGAGAGGGGCTCCTCCGGGTGCCGTCAGCCAAACAATGCCGACTGGCGGACCCCAGGGGGAGAGCCTTCTCTGTGGGGGCACCTACTATCTGGAACGAGCTCCCCCCAGAGATACGGAGGATCCCGGATCTGCACACCTTCCGCCGCGCTTTAAAGACCTTACTATTTCACCAGGCGGGCCTGGCCTAATTTTCTCCCTCTTTTATAAAAGATTTTTAATTTTTAAATGTCTTTTAGTATTTTATACATTCAATTTTAAATTGGTTTTAAAAGTTTGGGGTTTTAAATTTGTCGGGGCCAAAATTATTTAATTTGATTTTATTCTACTTTTAAATTTTGTATGTATGTGTTTTGTTGTTTGGCTGTGCACCGCCCTGAGTCCTTCGGGCGTAGGGCGGTATAGAAATCAAATAAATAAATAAATAAATAAATAAATAAATAAATAAATAAATAAATAAATATTGTGAGACAATTTTAAGGAAAATTTACTGCTTGATGTAATACGCTTTAATTTTAATTGGTAAACAAATGTTAATTTGATGAGTATGCTGGACTAAGGCTTTATTGAACAATCAAACACACAGATATTAGCGATAAATTGTGATTTAATTTAATATATACTGGAAATGATGATTATTATGAAATATATTGAGAATTAATTTGAAAGATTGTGTTGGAAGCTGACATAAAATAGATAATTATATGTTAAGGGGAAGTTAAAATAAGAGCGATGTACACCAACTAGATAAGAGTTTGAGACTCGGAGGAAATATGTTGGAACTAGTTAAAATGCTGGAAATCAGCCAAATAATTATAGGAGAGTTGGAGCAGACTATGCTGGAAATCAACAAAATAAGAGTGGGAGTCCTGGAGGAGACTATGCTGGAAATCAGCCAAACATAATATGCTGGAAATCAGCCAATAAAATGCTGGAAATCAGCCAAACAAACAGGAGGAGAGTTGGAGGAGAATATGCTGGAAATCAGCCAAACAATGGAGGGAGTATAGGAGGAAACTATGCTGGAAATCAGCCAAATATAACATGCCGGAAAGCAGCCAATAACAATGATAGGCTTGGAGGAGATTATATTGAAATTAGCCAAAAATAGTTGGTGTTCTGGAGAAAAATATGTTGGGAACTAACCAAACAGAATATGTTGAATAATAGCCAAATAACAGAGGGAGGTATGGAAGAAAATATGCTGGAAATTAGACTAAACAAAACATATTTTTGTGATAAATCTGTGTAACATGAAAAGAGTAATAGATGACAAGGGAGATAAAATCAAAGATAAATTGATAAAGTTTAAGATATTAAGAATTAAGGAAAGGGTCAAGAGACTAAGAATTAGATAGAACTTTGCTTTACAAAGTGTAATAAGAATGGAGTGGTATAGAATTTGAAATCAAGATTTGTGGTGATAAAATTGTAAGGTAAATAATTAGAACAAGAGGTTAGAATATTGTTAAAAAAATTTTGATACTGATGGAAAAAGATATAAGATGAAGAAGAACAAGATATGATTAAGATTGATTAATAGAAATAAAAATGAGTGAGTTAATTTGAAATTAAAATTGTATTGATATAATAGATTTGTTTAGATCAGCAGTTCTCAACCTGGGGGTCGTGACCCCTTTGGGGGTCGAACGGCCATTTCACAGGGGTCGCCAAAGCCCTCTCTCACCCCCCCCCCACGCCTTCACTCACCCTCACCCTCTGCCTCTGTTGGATCGCCCGGTCACCGTTCACTTACCCTGCCCACTCCCAATCTATTGCTGCCTCCGGAGTCCCAGCTGATGGCTAGAGGGAAGAAAAACTTTAAATTCTTGCCGCGGGGCTTCAAAGAGCTAGCTGCAAAGAGGTAAATTCCTGGAGCAGATTTTTTTCCCTCTAGCTATGCTGAAAAGGCAAAATTGAAACTAAGCAGGCTGCAACGTGACAAAATGAGGCAGAGAGATTTCTTTTTCTTTTTCCTCACCAAAAAAGGTAGGTGCAAAACTGCAAACAATGGGAAATTTAGGGCAAAAGAGGAGAGTTCCAAGATTTTAAAACACAAAAGAAAAAAAGCTCTATTTAACTAGGGAATTGTAATAATTGAGATACTATTAATTGGTTAAGTTGTGGTTTGGAGGAATATATGGGGGAAATTATTTGGTTTATTATTATTGGTAAATATAATTAATTGATTTGTAAGAAATTGGATTGCATGGAAATAATTGGAATATTCATGTTCATATTGATTAATATACAAAAAAGATAGTTATATAACTAATTGATTTATATTAAAATGTTGAATTTGTATTAAACAACTGTATTACATAATTAATCAATGTGAGGATGGTGTAGGAAGTTAGCACCCACCCCTTTCCTGGAAGAGTGAAATATTTTAGGAAATATGAAAAAGGCAGAATATTATATTTCCCTGGATGAGAAATATGAGAAGCATATTTTACAGACAAAGCAGCTCCCACCTTCCTGACCCCCATCCTTTGTCAATGGGCCATTAAGGCCTGGGCCAGTCTATTCTACATAACAAAGATCTGCCTCCTTCAGGCAGAGCCATAGTAGGAATTGCCAAAGATAGGATTAGCCCTCTACACAATAGCAGCAGAAACTCACCACATGTGACCTGGGAAGCACATGTGACCATCAGCCAGCAAGGCCCCCACCCCCTGGGAGTCTGACAACCAATCAGGATACTCTTTCGGGGCCCCAAGAAATGCAGAGCCAGAGAGAGCATAAAACCCCGAGGATTTACTGTATCTGCCCTTTTCTGTTCAGGAACTCAAGCCATGTGATCCTGTCCACCATTAAACCATCTTTCCAAGCAGTCTCCATGTCTCCAGTGTCTTTTTCCCACTTGGAGCAGAACCTAGAAGGATGTTTCTTCCAACAATTGGCGAGCCAGTGGGACTCCAAGCTAACCTAACCAATGGACCAGGCCCAAGTAAGCCTCCCTTGCTAGCAGCAGACCCATTGAGTCTGTGGGTATGTTTTCATGGACCTTGGCCATTTGGAACTAGGTTTTAAAGGGGTTTTGAGTTTGAGCTCAAAGGCTGCTTGGAAAGAAGGTGAGTACCTCTGAATTTTAATTTTGAAGTATGGAAAAGCATGGGAAATTTGTGTATGCCTGCATGTGTGTGAGTGAAGGCCCTTCTCCCAAGACAGCTGGATCTTGCTTCCTCTGTGCATTTCCTAACCGCAGAAAGACTAACAGTCTGGAGAGCATGGGGGTTTTGCCAGAGCACAGGACCTTCTGTTAGGGAAGGAGGAAGTGTGTGTGTGGGATTCCACCTGGAAAACAGTCTGATTTCACCTCTTTGAGTGACCTCTAGCCGCACCTCTGCCTACTGCTAGCTCCACGGAGCCATGACCGGTAGGATAGAGAAAGCAAGGGGGGGTCACCAAATGTGGAACTTTGTGTTTAAAAGGAATGGAAGCCGAGTGAAAGCCAAGCGTGTGAAGGGGGGGAAATAAAACTGTAAAAGGGAATCCCGGTTTTGTCCAGCCCAGACACGGGGTGAGCGTGTGTGTGTAAGAGGAGGTGCCCACACCTGGCTGCAGGGGTCAGCAGGTCCTCGCGGATCCCCTTTTTGGATCCGAAAAGTTGTGGTGATTCCCTGGAGGAAGGGGCCCATACTTCGCAAGGGAATCGAAGTCCTTCCCAGAGCTTTTTCCTCTGAAAACTGAGAGCGTGCCACCCGGCTAAGTCGAAGTGATCCTTCCGGAGAAAAGGAAAGGGTCATGGGTAGCGATAGTTTGCGGGTGGTAGGAACCCCAGTAGATGAAGTGCTCGCGGCCTGGGACGCCAGGCGGGTGCCCATATTGAGGGGCATGGATAAAAGGAAATTAGGAAAATTGTGTCGAAAATGGGCTTTGCTAAGAGATAACACCGGGAGACAAATTTGGCTAAATAAAGGTACTTAAAAGAAAAGGGAAATATATAAATAGGAATGTTGGGGGTTTTGTTTGTTTTGTTTATTTGTTTGTCTCTCTGTCTTCTATGCAACCACGTGGTATGTTTAAGATTTGTGCCTTCCCTAATTTAACTGAGATTTATGGCGGGAATGATCAGTGTGTGTGTAAATCTCAGAATTCTGCTTTCTTCTCTTTGTCTTCCTTGTTTTTATGTGTGTGTGTCTAAGTCTTTGTGCGCCCTCGAGGTAATTGTAACTGTAAAATGTATCTGATCTCTAGAGACAAGAATTTTAAATTGTCAGAAAAGAAAAAAAAAGTTGAAACAATGAAAAATGGGAGAGAGAGAGGAGAGAGAAAAAAAGAAAGAAGGAAGGAGCCTTTTCCCTGTATTTGTCTGGCCAACAAAAACAGAGTAAGGAGACATTCTATTTCTGTTTTTTTTTTCTCCTTCCCTCTCTGTATCTTAAAACAACTCAAGTTTATGAGGAAACGTTTTAAGTGCATTTACAAGAAAAAAATTCAGTCTTGCATTTACTGTATGTGTTTAAATGGGTTTACCTGTTCGTCTCTTTCCTGAAGCATGTGAATCCAGTTTTTCTTATCTGTTGTGTCTCCATTTTGTTGAAACTGCATTATCTGTTTAGTAACTGCAATACTGTTGTGTTGTTTCTTTTCAAACTCTGCCTGTAAGCTATCTACCACCACCACCACCCATCTCTAATCCTGTTACAATGCCTTTCCTGGGAAGATTACCCACAAAAGAGGGGAGGGGACCCTGTTCTCATGTCTTTCAGCCCTGCACAGATGACTCTGCAACTGTGGAAGCAGAGCACATGGATCCAGATGCTGCCCCCAGAGGAGACCTTCCATCTGTTTGAACCAGGAATTGGGTTTGAATCCAGCCTCCACTGAAAGTCATCACAGCAACCAGAGTGGAGCAGACCTTCCCAAGCCTGACTGACCAGCCTTACCACCAAGCATGCTACCCAGCAGACATTAAAGAAAAGACCCTGAGATGTATAAGTAAAGACCAAAAGACTCTTTTCAATTCCCAGAAGACAGCTGGAAAGACTATGGGGAGGGTGGAAATTCATTGTAAGGTTTTCTTTCTTGTCTCATTTATATTGTAATCAGTTTATTGTAAGAATTGTATTTGGGAGTGATTGCCACAGCAAGTTATGTACACTCTAGATTTCTGTCTGGTGGGGAGGAGAAATATGTCCAAAATGTTTGTATTGCCTGTATTGTAAAAGTAGCTGCATGCACATGCACACACAGAGAGACACACCATTCAGAATTAGACTGAAACTATTCCCTTCCCTTACCTCCACACAAAGCTTCTCCTAGGTTGATTTTTGCTCTGTGGCACTAAAAGCCCAAGGAGTCATATCTCCCTGCTAATTCCATGGGGAGGGGGCAACCCCCCCCCCAGGCAATTCCCTCACTTGAAGAGATAGCAGAAAAGTGATATCCAAAACCCAAGCCCTGACTGTGACTTACAAATGATGCTGCCCAGTTGCCCAGTAAAAGAAGATATATTGCACTGGTGGTCTCATGAGCAGAAATCCCAGGGCTCATTATGTGTAACACCAAAAAAAAAAAAAAGAATGGATATTGTACACTGGCTAACCTCAATTTGAACTCACAAATCCTGGATGCACCAAAGTAAGAGCTAGGGCAGGTTCAGTAACCAACCCTTGGAAATGGGCAGCCTGCAATTTAAAGGAAAACCATGGCTGTGAAAAATGTTGGGACATTTGACATCTGAATTCTGTTTTATTCAAAAGTTCTTCTCTCCCACATTCCGTTGTGTATATTGACATTTCATAAGTAGTTATCTGTTTGGCTTCTGCGGGGTTATAGCACTGCACCTTATCCCTTAGTATACACATGTGATATATGGTATTGTTTACCTGACAGGTTCGGGGTGTGTGTTCCTTACACCCGTCAGGTTTTTGAGTGTGATAAATCAAGGTTTTAGAAACTCGTGTTCCCTGCAGTGTTGTACGTATGCATGGGTCACAATTCTCCTTGCTTATTGTTTCCATCCTGGGAATATCTGGTTCACTTCATAGTCCCACTACCCATCCACTCATCCACAATCCCAGTCCAACAATCACCATGTTCTGCATCCTCCCAGTCCTTTTCATTCTGATCTCTCAATGCTGTCTCAATAGTGGGGCTAGTCTTAAGTGTATAATAAGATGTCTCCAAACCTATCACCAAATAGTGCTCTAGCACATCTTCTATGATCTTTATGTCACACTCAATCAAACACCCTGTACATAAAACACAATCTACACAATGAGCGCAACAACAGCACTCACATCCACAATTACAAAACCAACACATTGGAAAGACAAAAATCTTTGTACATTCAAAAATCGCCTTTCACTTATTACAACCAGTATTTCTTTGATCAGCAGACAATTTATACTATGTGGGTGTTCAGGAGAAGATCCGGGCAGTTAGGGATTGGAGTAGCTGGTGCCTCAATGCTCTTCGGTTGTCCACAAAACCACTGTTTATACCTGTAAAACACAATAATCGACAGGACCAATACCCCCAATCCCCAACACGCCCACAGCCAATTCTCTTTCCACATGGATCCTTGTTCTTCAGCCGCTTGTCCTTAATCAGCCTCCAAAACAATGCGACAACCCAGATATCCAATCCACTCTTTTGATCTGCTGCGGGTCCCCACAATCGATTACACCTCCAAGTATTCTATATATAAAATAGAAAAAGCTTTCTTTAAACACGCTTGAATGTTAGCTTAGTTGGATTTTGTTTATCCATGGTCACTTTCCAGCCAGATTCTGCCGCCGCCTTGACTCGTGTCCAATGAATCCACGACTTTGATTCTGCAATCTTAATAGCAAGGGGAGAAGTCATAATAACGGTAAAAGGTCCTTTCCACCTTCATTCTAGTGGCTCCTTCTTCCAATGTTTAACCCATACTTGATCCCCTGGTTTAAATGGGTGACAATGGGTTATTAACCGGGGGGGGGGGGTACTTGTTCCATCACATATCGCTGGAGCCTCTCAACTTGCTTATTAAGTTCTTGTACCATTTCCATATTCCAGACTCCCCCCTTATGCCCCAAGTCCGGCCACCCAGCCAAGTTCCTTCTTAACAACCCTGGCAGTCGTCCATACATTAACTCATATGGAGATAGCTTATGTTGGCCCCTAGGCGAGCTTCTGATTGCATATAAAGCTAGTGGTAAAGCATCAGGCCACTTTAAATGACTATCTGTACAGATCTTAGTTATTCTTTCTTTGAGTGTCCTGTTCATTCTTTCTGCACATGTACCTGATTCCGGCCGAAACGCACTGTGAAACCGCCACTTTATCCCTACCGCCGCTGCAACTGCCTGATTAATATGATGAACAAACTCAGGACCATTGTCCGACGAGATATAACTGGGAATTCCAAATCTGGGAATTATCTCTTTTAGTAATAGTCTTGCCACCTCCCGTGCCTGTTTAATCTTTGTTGGAAAAGCCTCAGGCCACCCCGTATACATATCCACCATAACCAACAGGGCTTTAAACAATCCACATCTAGGCATATCAGTAAAGTCTATCATAATGTAGTCCATGGAGATGTATGACTGGGGTGTCGAGTCCTGCCGGAGCTCGCCATCGATGGGGGGTGTGGGAGATGAAGGAGTGGAGATAAGCAGCCGCAGCGAACACACAAACAGTTCCTGGATAGCAGCATTCAGGGCAATGATTGATGACGTTGCTGGGCCTCTCCGATTCTGCTGTCCTCGCTGCTCGCAGCTGTTACTGTTAAGGGAGTGGGGGGTGCTTGATTGATAATCACCGGATGTATGTTTAAGGGGCTGAGTTTTTGTTAAATAGCGCTGTGGTGTGATTACACCCAGTGCTGACTTTGAACCAAAACACCGACTTGTACTTTACTTTTGACTGCAAGCTTATCATTGCCAAAGTAAACCCTGATTCTCTGTGTGTTACTGGTGATTATTTCCTATCGCAGTTCTGAACGAACGACAAGCCGAGATGGGGTATAGCACCAGGGGGCAGTAAGGGCCCTTGCCTTGGGTTAACCTTTTCACATGTAACACACTTTGCAACCGTCCCGGCAGCGACTCTGGCCAGCCCATTAATATAGTAATCCCTTCCTAATGCTAGTTCTAAAGCCGTTTTACCCATGTGTGTTGTTTCATGGGCTAGGCGAGCTAGTGTCCATGCTATCGAGGCTGGTATGAAAACCCTCCTGTCTGGTAATGCATACCACCCATCTTCAACCTGAGCTTTCAAATCTGTCACTGCTTTCACACTTTCCTGTTGCGTATATGTTGGTTTGATTTCAGGGGGTATAACCCCTAAATCCATTGCTACACAAACAGACAAGTCAGGCAGCGGTCCTTCTTGTTTTGCTGCTTCCCTTGCTTCTACATCAGCTGCTCTATTCCCCATAGCTACCTCATCATCTCCCCTTTGATGTCCTTTACAATGCATCACTGCTACTTTCTTTGGCTTGTTTACAGCTTCAATCAAGCGACCAATAAGATGTCCATGCAAAATACTTTTCCCTGCTGAATCTCTGAATCCCCATTCTTTATAAACAGCCCCGTGTGCATGTAAAGTAAGGAATGCGTATTTACTGTCTGTCCACACATTCAATGTTTCTCCCTTGGCCCTTTCTAAGGCACGTATCAGTGCCCACAACTCAGCCACCTGTGCACTATGTCCACTTCCTAGGGGTCCACTTTCCACCACTCCTTCATCATCTACAATGGCATATCCAGACACCCGATACCCATCTACAATATAACTGGATCCATCCGTATACCAATTAAACTGTGCATTGGGTAATGGGATATCTGTTAAATCAGGTCGGGTAGAATAAACTTTTTCTAATACTTGTATGCAATCATGCTGTGTATCCACTTCCGTTGGCAACAACGTAGCAGGGTTCAGCCTATTGGACATTACCAAACGTACCTGGGGATTCTCAATCATGATTGCCTGGTATTTTGCCAATCTTTGTCCACTAATCCATAAGTGTCCTTTGGCGTCCAAAACGGACTGCACCGCATGGGGGAATGCACAATTATAGGACAGGAAAAAGTAAGTTTATTGCAATCTTGAATTAATTCTGCAATCGCAGCCAACGTTTTTAAACAATGTGGCCAACCTCGTGCTACTCCATCCAATTGTTTTGACAGATATGCTACCGGTTGTTGCCAACTTCCCAGTGGTTGGGTAAGCACCCCCACTGCAATATTTCTGCTTGTGTCTACATATAAATTAAAAGGCTTCTGCAAATTTGGTAAGGCTAGTGCCGGAGCCTGGGTTAGTGCAAGTTTTATATCTTTAAAGGCTTTTTTCTGTTCTCCCCCCCCATTCAAGGGGTTCCGTATTGGCGCCCCTGGTGGCTGCATACAAGGGTGCTGCCATCAAAGCGAAGTTAGGGATCCAAATACGACAGAAGCCAGCCAACCCTAAAAAGCTTCTCAATTGTCTCTTTGTTCTGGGTTCGGCCAGCATCAAAACTGCCTGTTTCCGCTCTGGTCCTAAAGCTCTGTGTCCTTTCTCAATATCATATCCCAAATACCTCACCCTCTCTTTCACTAATTGAGCTTTCTTCCTTGATACCCGATACCCACACTCTAGTAACAAATCCAACAACATTTTAGTATTGTCCCAGCATAAATCCTCTGTCTGTCCTGTCACCAAAACATCATCAACATATTGTAAAATTGTATCTCCCGGTTGCTGAGGCATGTAATACTGCAGGTCCCTAGCCAATGCTGTCCCAAACAATGTCGGGGAATTTTTAAACCCCTGTGGCAACCTAGTCCATGTGTATTGCATTTTTGTGCCCATATAAGGGTTCTCCCACTCAAATGCAAACAGCGGCTGGCTTGATGGATGAATAGGAATTGTAAAGAAGGCGTCCTTCAAATCAACTACAGAAAACCACCCCGCCTGTGGTGGGATTAAATTTAGCAAAGTGTATGGATTTGACACAGCTGGGTGTAGGGTGACTGTTAGGCGGTTCACCGGTCTCAAATCCTGGGCTGGGTGGTAAGACCCATCTGCCTTCTTAATTGGAATAATTGGGGTATTCCATGGGGACTGAGTAGGCACCAAGACACCCGCCTCCAAATATCTCTGTATACTATCATAGATGGCGTATATCGCTTCCCATGAAACGGGACGTTGCCTTATTCTTACTGGCATCGCTCCCGGCTTTAGCTCAACCACCACTGGAGGGTGGTGTGCTGCAAAACCTGGCGGATTATCCTCTGTCCACAGACCTGGCACATCAAACAACTTCCACTTCTCCTCCTTTTCTTTCTCTTCAACCTGTCTCCCTATCATCAATCTCCAAATCTCCTCTGGGGAATGCCTTATAGTCATTTTCTGACTGCCTTCATCAAAAGAAATTGTTGCCCCTAATTTACTCAGCAGATCCTTGCCCAGTAACGGAATAGGGCACTCAGGAATATACAAAAATTCATGCTGGATTTCAGCTCCTTTAAAGTCACACATCACGGGCTTTAGGACCTGCCGTCCCATAACCTGTCCTGATACCCCCTGAACCTGGATTTTACGTGATCCAGGGGCTGCAATTTGCTTATTTACAACTGATCTACCCGCTCCTGTATCCACTAAAAATGTTGTCTGCTGGCCCCCTATCCTCATTGTAACCAACGGCTCAGGCGGGGGTTCTTCCAAGCCTGGTCCCCGTCAATCTGACCACACCATGTCTGCCAATCCAATGCTCTCCACTTCCCTTTGTCCGGCACCCCCTCTGGCTCCTCTACCAAAACCTCAGCCCAAGCCTCTTTGTCCAAATCCTCTATTCAAGCCCCCCCTTATTCCTCGTTCTCCCCTTCTCCCTGCAAACTGCCCATGCATCCCTGGTCCCAACTCCGGTCTTCTCATCATCCCTCTACCTCTCATCATCCGTCTGGGGCATTCTCTTTGCCAATGCCCTTCTCCTTTACAATAGGCGCATTGGTTAGGGCCCAAGGGAGCCCCTGGGTTGGGGTCCAAATTCATTCCTCCCTGTAGTGCTACTGCCAATAATTCAGCCTTCTTTTGCATTCTAGCCTCTCTCTCCTTCTTTTCCATCTTATCCCTATTCACATACACCTTCCGTGCCAATTCCAACAATTCAGTAGTATTTTTCCCAAGGGCTCCCTCTACTCTCTGCAGCTTTCGCTTTATATCTTCATAGCTTTGAGCTATGAATCTTTCATTCAACATCCGCACATTATCCCCCTGCCATGGGTCCACCTGTGTCTATAACTCATATGCTTCAATCAATCTTTGAAGGAAACTCTCCGGACTTTCATCCGCTCCCTGCATCACTAAAGATGGTTTAGACATATTCACTGGGGGCTTCCCTGCTTTTCTAAGACCTTGCACCACCAAATTCTGATATTCCCTCAAACGTGTCCGGTCCTGTTCCTCCTTAGGGTCCCAGCCCGGACCACCACCACCGGCTGCACATCCGCATCATTTGGCAACGTCTCTTTCATGCACTGCCTAACTGCGGCTTTCCACTTTTCTCGTTCTTCCGGAGTCAACAGAGTGCGTAACAACGGTTGTACATCCTGCCATGTCGGATTATGTGTTAGCATAATAGTTTGAAACAGGTCCGCCATCTCAGTGGGCTTAGTGGTCAGCGGCCCATAATGTTGTTTCCAGTTTAAAAGATCAGTAGTAGTAAATGGCACGTATTGAAAAAGGGGCTGGCGCTGCACCTCCCCCTGCTGATTCACTATTATCTGATCCACCTGGCGTAAAGGTGCTGTAACTTCTTGCTTACTAGCCTTCAATTTAGCATTCACCGCGCGAGTTTGCACCCCCACCTGCTCTTCTCCTGTTGCTTCCTTTAACCCCTTATCATCCCAATCTTCTTCTTCACTCCGACTACCTTCTTCCAGCGGGGGACTTTTCCTAACTTTCGGTCTGGCCCCAGGATCGCTCATGCGTCTTCGATTTCCACCTCCCTCTCCTCCTACAGCCCCCTGCGGCTGCTGCTGCGCTGGGGGCTGTTGCTGTGCTGGGGGCTGCCACAGTGGAGCATACGGGGGGGGGTCTGACTACCTCCTCCATGTCCTCTGTCAATACTTTTCTCCTTCTTGGATATTCCTCTGCTCTTTCTGCCTGCATTTTTCCTTGCTCACTTCTCTTCCCTTTAATCTTTCCGCCTGATCTGGATACACATAGCCTGACCATTTCAGCCTGACACTGCAGCAAATCCTCAGCTTTTTCTGTTAGGGCTCTCGCCCATTGATCAATATATTGAAATTGATCAAGATATTTATCCTGATTCACTACAATCACTCCCCACAACTTATCCACCGTTTCTTCCCTTAGTGATCCCTGAGGGGGCCACCCCATCCCCAATAATGGCCACACATGCTTACATAAGAATTTTAATCACTCCTTTGATCCTTTCAGATAGGAAGGGTTGCTAAAATACTTGTCAAAACCTTTTAACATGCATGCCAATGGAGTATTTGGCACGCTCTGAGCTCCTCCCATTCTATCACACTGCCGCCGACTCATAGCCCCGGAACTCACGGCCACTAGCGAGAAATGCGATGGCTTAACCACCCACACAACCTGACATGGACTTCGTTAAGGTAGCCACCCCGAGTCCAAGGGAGTGATCAAATCCCTTCTTCTGCCTTCAAATGAGGCAGGTACAATTCTTTTACAATATACTCACTTAAAACGCTCCCACTCCATAGATTCCTGGCCAGGAATTTGTTCAGACCACCTTTCCTGCACCGCAGGGTTCTTGGACTCGATCAGAGCACCGTCGGTCCCACAGGGCTATTGCTTCCATCTCCCGGAGATGTATCCCCGTGGCGCCTGGAGAATGTTCAGGAGCGACTTCCCAATGGTCCCGAGGGGTCGAACGGCCCTCAGCGAAATATCGCCTCGTACCTGGTCCCGGCGGAGTCGCCAGCTGTTGTAGGAAATAAAACGGAACCAGGCCAAGGTCTTCGATGCAGGAAACAGTTTATTTGTGCGCGGTTCAAACAGTCCAAAGACAAGCAAAGGGTCTGAACATTGATGGCTGCTTTTGGCCAGATATTTATACAGTATAAAGGCAAAGTTATTACGAAGGGTGAGATATTTCACACGTAGAAGTTACCGTTTAATCTATCTCTAGGAAAGACATAGCAGCCCTGTTCCCACAGGCTCAGGTTCTCAGTTCCGGAGCTCAAGACATAATAAAAGAGGAGATAAGGGGCTCAGAGGCGCCTCAAGAGCAGTAAAGAGGGCAGTAAGGGAAGCAGTATTTCTTCTCTAGGATATACATGACATTTGGGGTGTAATAAACATTAAACAACAGGATGTATCTGTTTAGGGTCAGTTTGCCCTTTTACAATTCTGTGCTTACGTCAAATACCTTTTGCCATCTTAGCACCTTGTCACGGAAGAGGCACTTCTGTCTTGACCAAAGAATTGGATTTCTAATATTTGAGTTTTATCCCAATATCGAATCTTAGCCTGGCTCAGCCCGAGGCGACCAAAGGGCCATTCCACGGCCGTCCTCCAACCTCTCCAACCCCCCAGATCTTACAACACCTGGCCAATTCGCACCTCCAGTCTCCAGCCCACAGATCTCAATAGGGGGCCTCCAGATTCCTGCAGGGATGGACCTCCATCCCTGCAGGAATCCCTGTTGACCTTAAGAGACTGGCTTCGGGGGCAATTCTTGCCAGGGTCAGCTAAGTCCACCAGGCCCACTACTCGGATGAAGAAAGGCAAGGCCTGGTTTGAGGACCAGGAGAGGACACACAATGCTCGCCAAGCTGCCAAATCCATCAAAGACTTTCTCAGTGTCAATCAATCCAATGAGAAGGTCCGCTTTGTCATGGCCTCAATCCCAGATGTGGACACCCCAGGAGTCACAGTATACCTTTATGAAAATGGAGAGCTGGTCAACAGGAACTTTGAGTTGCCCTCAAAACCTCTCCTTTTCCCGATTACTGAACTGAGAGAGGACAGCATTCAACTGAAGTTTCAGCCAGCTGAACATGGGAGAGCTACCATCTCCAGGTATCTGGTAGAGTACAAGATGGCAGGGAGAGAAAACCAGAAGACCGTGTGGACAGAAGACTCCAGGGAGACTTTCCTGCTGAAAGGTCTTCTTCCAGATACAGAGTACCAGATCCAGTATGCTGCTTGTTGCAAGCTTGGCCTTAGTAAATTAAATGATACGACTGCTCCCATAAAGACTCTTCCCACCCGCCATCCTGAGAAATTACAAAAGGTCACTGCAGCATCTTCTGTCATCTTTGGGGAGGGAGAGAAAGAAAATGAAGGAGAAAGAAGGAATGGGAAGGGAGGGGAGTGGGAGAGAGAGGGAGAAAGAAGTGGCAAGGGAGAGGGAAGGGAGAGACAGAAGGGACAGAGTAGGGAGAGGGAAAGGTGAGGGAGAAGAAAGGGGGAGAGGGATGGGAGAGGGAAGGGAGGGAGAGGGGAGGGAGAAAGGAGAAGGAAGGGAGAGAGAGGGAAGGGAGAGGCTGAAGGGAGAGGGAGAGGGGTGGTAGAAGGCAGAGGAAGAGGGAATGGAGAAGGAGAAGGAAGAGAGACAGAGTTAAGGGAGAGGGATAAGAGAGGAAAGGAAGAGAGGGAGAGGGGAGGGAAGGGAGAGGGAGAGGGAGAAGGAAGGGAGAGGGATGGGAGAGGGAGAGGGAGAGGCTGAAGGGAGAGGGAGAGTTAAGGGAGAGGGATAAGAGAGGGAAGGAAGAGAGAGGGAAAGGAGAGGGAAGGGAGAGGGAGAAGGAAGGGAGAGGGAGGGGAGAGGGAGAAGGGAGGGATAGGAATAGTTTAAAAGAGAGAGAGAAGGAAGAGGGAAGGCAAGGTAAGGCTCAGGCTGAACAGCCACCTTTCCGGAGCCTCGGAATTCCTCCTTCTCAAGGGGAGGCTGGTCTTCCCAGATTGCTGTCCTGCAGCTTCAATCCTCACCCCGTAGATGACCAGCCTTCCCTTCCAGGGGGAGACCAGGGCAAGGGCCATTGGCTAACCGGGAGACCCCCAAAGTCAACTCCAGCGTTGCCTGCATTCTTTCTGCAATCTGGCTTGTTTTTGTGTCTTCCTCCAATAGGCTTATCTTACAAGTGTAAAAGCATGGGGCCCAATTGAAGAACGATATGTTACATATAAATGCCTAACATTGCTCCCCCATGGCAGAGTAAGGGTTAACCCCATTCACCCACCTGGCCCTTCCCCTGATCCCTCCTTACCTTAGCTCCGCCTCCAAGGTATATAAGGTGTGGTCCAGGGATCCAGATGCACTTTCCAGACGTTCACCTGTAATAGAAATAACTGATTAATAAAGAGCTTTGATACAAGAACAATTCGTGTTGGAGTTATTGGGTAAGATCCTTGGAAACACGCCACACGATATGGTCAAAAAAGGGGTAAGATTCACTCTCCTCCAAAGGTCTTGAAACTCAAACTGAAGGGGGTGGGTGACCGATCCCCTTGTTCTATTGGGCTGCTCCCCCACTGAGAGGAGTTGACCCACCACAGCCTTGTGGTGCTGGACATGACCTCCTCTCCTCTCCTCTCCTCCCTTTCTTCCCCTCCTCTCCTCTTCTCCATCATTCATCTCCTCTCCTCCTCCTCCCCTCCCATATTGTAGAGTCAGAGCTCAGAATTGTCCTTTTTGGAAGAAGAAACATTGGGAAAGACGCAGTCGGGAACACAATCTTGGAAAGTCAAGGTTTTGGATTGACCTGCTACCAAAGGAAGGAGAGGCTGTAGAAGGGCAGGAAGATTGTGGTTGTGAATACAACTGCAGGCAGGCACGTACCTTTATGGGTGAATGCTGTTGGGAAGCTTAGGAGTTGCATGAAGTTCTGTCCTCCAGGCCCTCACGCCATTATCCATGTTTTGGGAATAGGGATTGTCAAATGGCATGAGGTGACCAGGCAGTTCATCGACTGTATTTCCAAGGGAAACGTCAAGCACTACTTTATCATCTTGTTCAACGGCAAAGAGAACCTCAAAGGGGAATCTCTCGAAAACTTCCTATCTACCGAATCTGAAGAGCTGAAGGAATATATCGCCGAATGTGGGAACGGGTGCCTGGCTTTCGACACCAACGCCGAAGGGGAGGAACGAGAGGCTCAGATGGAGCAGCTGATACGGATGATCGATGACCTGGTTGAAACAAACTACCATGCTCCGTATTTGTCTGGGCAAACCCAAGAAGAAATCCCCCGGAAGTCTGTGAATCCCAGTAAAGTCTCTGCAGATCCAAATGTCCGACTGTATTTGATCGATTGATTCACTTCTATCCCAAATTGATCATGGGTCATCCTCGACTCACAACCACCCTCTACGCCATTCAGGGAGAATTTGTTATGTGACTTTGGCCACCCATTTTACGACCTTTCTGGCCACCATTGTTCCATGAATCCCTGCAGTTGATCAACTTAGTAGCCCAGTTGTTAAGTGAATCCGGCTTCCCCATTGACTTGGCTCATCAGTAGGTCACAAAAGGAGAACACGTGACCCCACCCTCCCAGACACTGCAACGGTCATAAGCATGAACCAGTTGTCAAGCGTCTGAATTTTGGTTGCATGACCACAGGGATGCTGTAAAGCAGTGGTTCTCAACCTTCCTAATGCCACGACCCTTTAATACAGTTCCTCATGTTGTGGTGACCCCCAACCAGGGGTGGGTTCTAAATTTTTTTACTACTGGTTCTGTGGGCGTGGCTTGGTGGTCATGTGACTGGGTGGGCGTGGCTAGCTGGTCATGTGACTGGGTGGCCATGGCTATGTGTATAGGGACTACTCAGAGGGCTGAAAAAAGTCGTTTCTGACAGGTCCTCGTACTTTTGACTGGTCCTCACACTTATAACCATCCTCACATTTATGCCCGTGCAGCATTCTTAACAACCATGTCACTCATTTCACAACTGCTTCTTTTCACCATGGTGATAAGATAGGGCAAAAAACGTAAAATGTGAGGATAGTCGTAAATTCGAGATCTGGTCAAAAGTGCGAGGACCAGTCAAAAATAACTTTTTCAGCCCTCTGAGTAGTCCATGTGCACAAAAGGACTACCCAGAGGGCTGAAAAAAGTGATTTCTGACAGGTCCTCGCACTTTTGACCGGTCTTCGCACTTATGACTGGTCATCATTTATGTCCATTGTAGCATTCTTAACAACCGTGTCACTCATTTCACAACTGCTTCTCTTCACCATGGTGACAAGATAGGGCAAAAACGTAAAATGTGAGGACAGTCGCAAGTTCGAGGACTGGTCAAAAGTGCGAGGACCAGTCAGAAATAACTTTTTCAGCCCTCTGAGTAGTCCATATGCATAAAAGGATACAGCAATAGAGAGGGATGAAGGAAGGGAAGGGAAATTAGAGTACGAGTGAGGGTAAGAGAGGGAGGAAGAGAGGAGGAGAAGGAGAAAGGAAGAGGAAGTAGGGAGGAGAAGAAGAGAGGGAGGAAGAGAAAGTAAGAAGGAAAGAAAAGAAAAGAGAGAGGTGGTAAGTTTGAGGAAAAAGATTGCTGTACAATAAAAAAGATGAAAGGGAAGAAAGCCAAACCCAAACAAATATAAAGATATTAAGATAAAGAATGAATTGTTAAACTTTAAAGAATAAAAGAGAACAAATATGAATAAATAACAATAATTAGAAACACACATACAAACATACAATGTATTTTCTTTTGTAGGAAGTTAGCACCCACCCCTTTCCTGGAAGAGTGAAATATTTTAGGAAATATGAAAAAGGCAGAATATTATATTTCCCTGGGATAAGCATGTTTTGAAGCAGCTCCCATCTTCCTGCCCCCACCCTTTGTCAATGGGCCATTAAGGCCTGGGCCAGTCTATTCTACATAACAAAGATCTACCTCCTTCAGGCAGAGCCATAGTAGGAATTGCCAAAGATCCAATAAAGATAGGATTAGCCCTCTACACAATAGCAGCAGAAACTCACCACATGTGACCTGAGAAGCACATGTGACCATCAGCCAGCAAGGCTAGCTAAGACCCCCACCCCCTGGGAGTCTGACAACCAATCAGGATACTCTTTCGGGGGCCCAAGAAATGCAGAGCCAGAGAGAGCATAAAAACCTGTATCTGCCCTTTTCTGTTCAGGAACTCAAGCCATGTGATCCTGTCCACCATTAAACCATCTTTCCAAGCAGTCTCCATGTTTCCAGTGTCTTTTTCCCCACTTGGAGCAGAACCTAGAAGGAGATTTCTTCCAACACTTTGAACAGAGTATTTGGCCGGTTCACAAATTTAAACAGTGTTTAGTCATTTCAATTAAATTTACAATTTCTATATTTCCTTTTTGCCATATTTATTCCTCATCTATTTTTGTAAAAAACCAATATTACCCTTCATCCTCATCTCTAATCTTAATCAAATTCAATTTTTCCCTTCTATTCTATATTATACCCCTTCCCATTGTCATCTATTTTTATATCCATCCTCACATTGGTTAATTATGTAATATTACAGTTGTTTAATATAAATTCAACATTTTAATATAAATCAATTAGTTATATAACTACCTTTTTTGTATATTAATCAATATGAACATGAATATTCCAATTATTTCCATGCAATCCAATTTCTTACAAATCAATTAATTATATTTACCAATAATAATAAACCAAATAATTTCCCCCATATATTCCTCCAAACCACAACTTAACCATTTCTGCTTTCAACACAATATACAATTAATAGTATCTCAATTATTACAATTCCCTAGTTAAATAGAGCTTTTTTTCTTTTGTGTTTTAAAATCTTGAACTCTCCTCTTTTTCCCTAAATTTCCCATTGTTTGCACCTACCTTTTTTGGTGAGGAAAAAGAAAAGAAATCTGCCTGCCTAATTTTCCAACGTTGCAGCAACAGCAAAGCCAACAGCCTGCTTTACTTTCAGTTTTGTTTTTCAGCATAGCTAGGGGAAAAAAAATCTCCAGCAAGCAGCAGAGCCCTGAGCAAAACAGCTGAGAGCAAATCAGCTGAGAGTCGGGAGCCGATCTAATCAAGGGCTGATTAGCCTATGCTGAAGCTCCGCGGGCCAATAAAATTACCAAAAAACACCGAACCATTTGTTAAATTGCTGGCTTGCCCACCCCTCGCCCACCACTATTTATTGGCAATAAATAGTGGTGCGGAGGGGTGGGGCGAGCCAGCAATTTAACAAAGCCCCGCGGCAAGAATTTAAACAGTATTTTTTTTCCTCTAGCCATCAGCTGGGACTCAGGAGGCAGCAATAGATTGGGAGTGGGCGGGGTAAGCGAACGGCCGGGCGATCCAACAGAGCAGATAGTGAGGGTGAGTGAAGGCGTGGGGGGGGCGAGAGAGGGCTTTGGCGACCCCTGTGAAATGGCCGTTCGACCCCCAAAGGGGTCGCGACCCCCAGGTTGAGAACCGCTGCTTTAGACCATCTTGTTGAACCCTGGCCAAACGTCATCCCCATCCTTCGGTTTTTGGATGTACTCGGCGACTGAGCTTCTTGCACTGCGAGACTCCCCCCTCTCACAGGCCTGGCCCTCCATACTATTGAGGGCCTACCTTGATGACGGGTTTTGGAACCCCGAGAGGTGGCATGCTGCGAAGAGGAGGTTGAGGGATTTTTTGGGGAAATTTTTTAGGAAAATTTTAAGGGGTTCAGGGAGGGGGGTGGGGTATTTAGAGACGGGACCTGGGGGGGTCCTTACAGATCAGGGAGCCTGCCTGTCAGACAGCGGCAGCGGGGAGGGTGAGGGGGCCCGGATGGAGCACAGTGGGTCGAGGATCATTCTATCACCGTGGTGATTGGGAGATACGGTGGTGGAGGATATAGAGGGCATATGGACATCAGAGGGGTGCGCCCCCGCTGCTTGCAGCGGGTTCAGCATTCTGGCCCTCGCGGTTCTGCCTGTGTTCCTGGGGGGCTAGGAGTGCAGAACCCGGGACTCCGACTGGTGTATGTTAATGCCAGGTCCGTTGTTAATAAGGCTCCCCTCGTACGAGATTTGATCAACGAGGAGGGAGTGGACCTGGCTTGTATCACTGAGACCTGGTTGGGCCCGGAGGGGGGGGGTTCCTCTCTCTGATTTGTGTCCTCCAGGTTTCCGTGTACTACACCAGCCGCAACTCCACGGGAGGGGTGGTGGGGTGGTGGTTGTTATTAGGGAAGGTCTTAGACCTAGGGAGGTTGCTGTTTCTCAGATAGGCGGGTGTGAATGACTCCTGTTGAAATGGGATCCTGGGGTACAGTCGGCTCTGTTGATTACGTACCTGTCTCCCAGCTGCGTATCTTCAGTCCTGCCCGCACTGCTCGAGGTCTTAGCCGAACTGACGGTTGAGCTCCCCAACCTGATGGCTGTGGGAGATTTTAATCTCCCGTCAGCTGGTGAGACCTCTGAGTTGGTTCGGGAGTTCATGGCCTCCATGACGGCCATGGACCTGACTCAAGTTGTACAGGGCTCAACTCACAGTGGTGGTCACACACTCAACCTGATTTTTATCTCTGGGCAGTGTATAAATGCTCGGGGTAGGGGTGAACTTTCTATCCAACCCCTGTTGTGGACCGACCATTCCCTCCTTAAACTATACTTTCCATCCGCCAACCCCCACCGCTGGGAGGCGGAACCGACTCATTGGTTCCGCCCCAGGTGCCTGATGGACCCTGATAGGTTCCTGATGGAGCTTGGGACATTTCCCACTGACCTAGTCCATGATTCACCAGAGGCCCTGGTGGATGCCTGGGAACGGGCTTCCGCCGGGGCGCTGGATCGAATCGCCCCTCTGCAGCCTCTCTGCCGACACGGATCCTAGGTAGCTCCATGGTTCTCCGTGGAGCTGCGGGAGATGAAGCATCGGAAGAGACGCCTAGAGGGCTGTTGGAGATCATCTCATTCCGAATCTGATCAAGCACAGTTAAGAACCCATATTAGGTCTTATCTTGTGGCAATGGAAGCGGCAAAACATGATTATTTCGCTGCTCTCATTGCATCTGCAGAAAATCGCCCAGCAGCCTTGTTTCGACTGACCTGCTCCCTCCTTAATCAGGGAGTGAGGGAGGGCCCCTTACAAGGCAGAGCTGAGGATTTTGTACAATTTCTGCAAGACAAAGTCACTCAGATCCGGACAGGGTTGGACTCTGACTGGGCGGGATACGGCGAGGAAGTGGGAGCAAGTCTTGAAGGTAACATCTGGGTTGACTTTGACCCTGTGTCCATTGATGAAGTGGACAAGATTGTAGGTAGATTGGGGTCTGCCACCTGTTTGTTGGACCCATGTCCCTCCTGGCTTGCTGTGGCAACCAGGGAGGTGACTGGAGACTGGATCCAGGCAATTATCAACGCTTCTTTGAGGGATGGGGTCTTCCCTGCCGTACTTAAGGAGGCGGTGGTTCATCCCCTTCTCAAGAAGCCTGCTCTGGATCCGGCCTCCCTGAACAACTTTCGTCCTGTCTCCAACCTTCGCTTCATAGCAAAGGTTGTTGAGTCTGTGGTGGCGTACCAACTTCCACAATTCTTGGAGGAAATGGATTACCTGGACCCGTACCAATCGGGCTTCAGGTGCGGACACAGCACGGAAACGGCATTGGTCGCCCAGGTGAATGATCTCTGGCGGGCCTGGGATGGGGGTTATTCCTCCATCCTGGTGCTACTTGACCTCTCAGCGGCTTTCGATACCATCGACCATGGTATCCTACTGCGACGGCTCCGGGGGCTGGGGGTGGGAGGCACTGTTTTACAGTGGTTCTCCTCCTATCTCTCGGGCCGTACGCAGTTTGTTTGGGCGGGGGGTCAGAGATCCTCCCCGAGGCCCCTCATTTGTGGGGTGCTGCAGGGGTCAGTTCTCTCCCTCCTGCTCTTTAACATCTATATGAAGCCGCTGGGTGAGATTATTCGTAGTTTCGGGGTGAGGTATCATCAGTATGCTGATGATATCCAGCTCTACATCTCCACCCCGGACCAACCCAGTGTTGCCCTTTCCATGATGTCCCAGTGCCTGGAGGCGGTACGGGTCTGGATGGGTAGGAACAGGCTCAGACTCAACCCCTCCAAGACTGAGTGGCTGTGGATGCCGGCATCTCCTGATCTAGTACCCCCACCACTTCAGATGGGAGGGGAGTTGCTGACTCCCTCTGAAAGGGTTCGTAATCTAGGCATCCTCCTTGATCCTTGGCTGTCCCTGGTGGATCATCTGACGGCTGTGACAAGGGGGTCTTTTGCACAGGTTCGCCTAGTGCGCCAGTTGCGCCCTTTCCTAGACAGGGATGCCCTTCGTACAGTCACTCACACTCTCATTATTTCTCGGCTGGATTACTGCAATGCCCTCTACATGGGGCTGCCCTTGGGGTGCACCTGGAGGCTTCAACTGGTCCAGAATGCGGCCGCGCGAGTTGTTACGGGAGCCTCCCATTACTCCCGTGTAACACCTCTCCTGCGCGAGCTGCACTGGTTACCGGTGGCCCTTTGGATCCGCTTCAAGGTGCTGGTCTTGACCTATAAAGCCCTACATGGCATGGGCCCGGGGTACTTGCAGGACCACCTCCTACCGGCCTCCCACCAATATAAAGGAGACCATGTATCCATTTGGGGAGTCAAGAACGATTTCTTCCAGCATGTTCTGAGATGAGATCACTTCCAGATCATCTAGAATAGACAGATAAGATTTGACAAAGTTCATTTCTCTTTTCTTGGTGTCCAGAAATTCACGGAGTCTTTGGCTGTTGAAGGGAGACTGGTTGATGGATGTCAAGATGTTCACCAGGGTCCCTTCCTCCTTTCCTGTTATAGGGATGGATCTGACCCAATAACTCGCAAGACAAGTATATATATTTTTCTTAATTTCTTTTATTGCAGGCCTGAATTAATCCTAGGCCTATTCAGTTAATTATCACTGACCTTTGTTCTTTCCCTTGCAGGTATACATCTGGAACTACTGGATGACCTCGTGGTGGAAGCTCTTATACCCAGGGGGAGGAGTCAGGAGGTAAGGTGTGGTTATGGGGATGATGGGATATGTGACTTGTTAACTCTTGCAGGGCTGTGGGGTTGTGGTGTGAGAAAGTTAGACATTTAACCTGACAAAACCCCCTCTAAATGTCTAACTGATTACAAGTACATGGTATTTACATACGTATATGTTACATACATAAAATTACATTGTTTACACATAAACACATATTTTAGACATGAGATATGCGTGTTGTTTGTGGGGTAAAGGTTTTGTGAGTATATCTGCTGTCTGCTCCTCAGTGTCACAGTGTACGGCTTTAATAAAACCAATCTCTGAAAATTGCCTGACATGTTTACATTTGATATCGATATGTCTTGATTGTTGGCCGACGGCATCGGCCCTTGATATCTCTATTGCTGCCTTATTATCCTCATTAATAATTATTGGATATGATGGTTCAGTCCAAATATCACTGAGTAAGTCATCAAACCATATTAGGTTGTTTGCAGCCTTCGACAGACAGACGAATTCTGCCTCGGTGGTAGATGTGGCTACAAGTTTTTGTTTTCCTGTATACCAGTGAATAGGACTGCCGTTGAGGAAGAGCACATAACCTGAAGTGCTTTTCCTACTTTTGATATCTCCCGCCCAATCAGCGTCAGCATAGCAGGTCAGCTTTGGTTTCGTGGACAGGTCTGGTTCAAGGCATAATTGTGCGTTGATACTGTATTTGAGGTATCTGAGCAACCTCTTGATGGCATCCCAGTATGATGTTGTAGGCTTGCTCACGTGCCTGGATAGTAGATTGACAGCCAGGGCGATGTCTGGTCTAGTCCAATTGGCTATGTATAGTAGCGACCCTATGGTAGACCTGTACAGCTTGTTGTCAATGAAGGGTTCAGACTCATCATACATACTTTTTAGAAAGTCTGGTTGCATGGGGGTCTCACTGGGCTTCGCCTCTGACATATTGCATTTTGACAAAAGTTCAATGATCTTTTCCTTTTGTGAGAGTCGGAAGCCTTTGTTGGTCTTGGTCACTTGAACCCCTAGGTATTTGTCTATATTGCCTAGTGATTTTAATGAGAAGTGATTCCCCAGTTCAGTGGCAAATTTATCACATTTGTCTTTTTGCTTGCCTATGTACAGTATATCGTCCACATAGACAAGGATGCCCTCAAATGATTTGTTTTCTCTTTTTATAAAGAAGCATTTATCAGCTGAAGTGGCGGTAAAGCCCATAGAGTTGAGGGCTTTGGCTAGGCAATCGTACCACCTCTTGCCTGATTGCTTGAGTCCATATAAACTTTTATTCAGAAGCCATGTGTTGTTTTTTCCTTCATTGTATCCTGGTGGGGCTTTGACGTAGATTTCTTTGTCCAATTCTGCATGGAGATATGCGGTTTGTACATCGAATTGGAATACTTCAAGTCCCAGAATAGTGGCTATTACTAGTGCACTCTTGACGCTCTCAGCCCTGACTGTAGGCGAGTAGGTGTCTATGTAGTCCTCTGGATACTTCTGGGCAAATCCTTGCGCGACCAGCCTCGCTTTGTACAGTGCTTTGTTGTTTTCCAGTGTCTTGATTCTGAACACCCATTTGGTTCCTATTGGTTTTTTGTTTTCTGGTGCTTGAGCTGGTGAGTATACATGTAGGTCCCTGAGGCTCTCCATTTCTCTTTCCATGGCTTGTTCCCACTTCTCTCTCTCTTCCTGGGGAAAGTTGAGTATCTCTTCATAGGAATTTGGTGTGGGGTTGTTGTGATGTATAGACATAACGTAATCTTCGAGTCTCTTTGGCAATCTATTCCTACTTGCCCTGACTGGCCTGTCTGGGGGTGTATCTGTTTCATGCATGTACTCGGCTTCTTTGTTTGTAAGGCTGTCCAAGTTCAAGGTGGGGTGTCCTTCTTTCCATTCCTTGGCCTTTATTTCGTGATGTTTGGGTTTGTGTGTTTTGGCTTCCTTTGCCTTTTCTGTGATTGTTTCCTCATATCTTTGGTTACATGCGTGTGTGTCCCTACCAATGAGAATGCCGTTAGAGTGAAGCCTTGACCAGTTTGAATGTTCATGGAAGTCCGCAGATCTGGATACAACAAACTTGTTGTTGCAGTCTACGAACCTGAAACCTTTTGTTCCTGGCTCATAACCCATGAACTTTAACCTCTTGGATACCTTTTCTCCCTTCTTTCTCAACTGTCTGGGAATGTGGACGTCTGCCGGGGCACCAAATATATGTAGGTGGGCCAAGTTGGGCTTTCTCTTATAAATTATCTCATATGGTGTTTTATTAATCGAACTTGACCATAACCTGTTTAGTGCATAGTTGGAATAATGCAGTGCCTCTGACCAAAATGACTGGCCCATTCCTGCGTCCTCTAGAACACACCTCATCATCGTTAGGAGTACACCGTTTTTTCGTTCTACGACCCCATTTTGAAATGGTGAAAAAGGCGAAGAAGTGTAGTGTACTATGCCCTGTTCTCTTAACCATCTTGTAAAGTCCCTGGCCATGAACTCTGATCCTCGGTCAGTCATTATTTGTTTGATTTTTGTATCGTGTTGTAATTCTACCCTTTTGTGGAATTCTTTGAATTTTTGAAATACTTCATTTTTATGCCTGAGTGAATAAACATAGCCATACCTGCTATAATCGTCCACAATAGTTAAGAAGAACCTTTTTCTATACCTAATTGATGGTTTCAATGGCCCTACCAAGTCCATGTGTACCAGTTGGAAGATAGAGTCAGTAGTCCGTTCTGACTTCTTTGGCCTTGCCTTAACCTTAATTTTTGAGCGCTTACAAACAGAACATTCTAAGTAGTTTTCACAGTCTTTTACTTTTAGACCCTTGGTACATTCCAGCATTTTTTTTACAACAGGGAAACTGATATGTCCTAGTCTCCTGTGAAGGAGATGGGCGCAGTTATCATGGATGGGCCTTCCCATAGACATCGTGTTTTTACCTGGTGACTTACACTCGGTTGCCCCCTGGTGTACCCCCTCTGTTCCCGTGTTTCCCTTTTCCGCACTAGCGGTGTTTGTGTTTATGCTTCCTCCGTTGCTCTCGCTGGGTGTGAAGTAGGGTAGACCGTCATGTATTGTTACCTCCTCAACCTTATTTCCTTGGTTGAATATGTAAGCTTTTCCTTCCTTGAACACTACCTCACTGCCCGTGTCCTGTGTGAGTTTGGTGGTGGCTAATACGTTATAGGGTATTTCTGGCACATATAATACCCCCTCTATTTTTCCAATTTCTGGGATATGCACGCTCCCCTTCCCTATTACTCTGGCACTACTCTGATTAGCCACCTTTATCTCAATATCTGTTTCTGTGAGTGAACTGAATAACTTTGGGTTGCACGTGGTATGGTTTGTGGCTCCTGAGTCTAAGAGCCACATGTCCTCGTTTATTTTTTGTTTGGGGTCTGGTTTCCCATATCTGAAACCGTACATGGAGCTTGGATTGCTGTCCCTGGAACTGTCCCTACGGTCATTGTGTCACCTGGGATTGGGGGACCACCCACGCCCTCGTTCCCTAAAAGGCCTGCGGTCTGGTGATTGCCTCCCCCTGCGATCATTGTATCCCCTGTCCCTGTTGTTCCTGGGGCAATCCCTTTTTAGGTGGTTCCTAGAACCGCAAGAAAAACATTCAGGGGTACTCCTTGTCCTATCCTGGAACTCAACTTTCTTAATGGGTCTGGGATCCCTCCTGGATAGATGGCGATCCCTCCTTAGGTTGTCTTCTGCAATTAGGCGATTTGTGAGTGTGCCTAATGATAGATGCTCTATACTGAGACTGTCTATTTGAGTTACGAAATTGTCCCAGCTGCTGTCTAATGAGTTTATAACTATACTCATCATACTCTCTTCAGTGATTACTTCCCCCCTTTGCATTAGTTCAGCCCTGGTTGCATTAAGTTTCAATATATGTTCGCTCATGGGGACCCCTGGTCTTAGTTTGGCAGAGTGGAATTCCCTGGATATCCTTGTTGTGGTTGCTCTGCTCTGGCTATAGAATAAACCATATAATTTTTGCATGACCTCATACACAGTTAAATTGTTACCTATGCTAGGATACATAGTGGGTGGAATACTGGTTAACAATAGATAAAATGCCTTGTGATGGATACAGTCAATCTGAAATGACCAAGGCTTTTTTTGGAGGTTTGGAAATTAAAAAGAGTACATTTTCTTTCATAAAAATAATTTGTAGCTGCTGGCTCCATTCTAAAAGGTTTCCTCCATCTATTTGTAATTTTGGGAAGTTAACAGGTATTGTCCCAGAATTGTTTGAATAATTACTTACTGAGGGTAGCTGTCCATGGTCCAGGATGTGTGTAAACTCACAGTAAGGCAATGGGATGCTTGAGCTAATGCAAAAGGAACTGTCAGTCAACTTTTTTCCTTCTCTCCCTGTAGGTGAAGACTGAGCATGCGCGAAGCTCATTTGGCGCTAGAAGTCGTCGGGTGAGGAGCTCGTGGCCGTGGCTCCCAGGCCTAGGCCCAAGCCTGCCAGGGGAACGTTGGACTCACCCCTGGTGCATCTGGAATCAGCGCTGGACATCAGAAGTCGTTGCTGGGTGGCTGGGTCCCCGGCGAAGATTGGCAGGAGTCGTGGCGGCATAGTGGTCATAGATCGAGGACTTTCGGAGCCCGGCGGTCCTGCAGCGGCGGTGGCGGCAACGACGGCAGCGGCGGGTCCTGGTCCGTGGATGATGGCCCCTGGATGTGTGGAGAAGCCCGGTGGTGGTCGTAGGACGGGTAAGTAGCTGACTTGGTTTCCTTTTCTTGGGTTTCGCTCCGGTAGTAGGTTTGAGTGAGTTTGAGTCCTGCCGCGTAGTTAGTCTGTAGGCGGTCGGTGTTCTTTGTTCGTCGCGGAAGTGTGTCGCCTCTCTGGGTAGTGGTAGGTTAGGTGCTTCATTGTCGGTGGTTGTTCTGGTGTCCCTCTGGCTTCCAGGGTTTTCTTTGCGGCTTTTGGCTGGCGCGGGAGGCTTGAACGCAGAGCCAAACGCTGCCGCTAGAGTCTCAATGGCTCTTTCTACTGCGAGCTCGGTAGGCAAGCTCCTGTTGCATTGGATTTGTTCCTCGTAGTTGTTTTCGGGGTGTCCCTCATTTGTTTCAGGGTCCTGGCTGGTTCGCGCCATTAAATTCAAATCCCGGCTTTCAATTGGTTGCTGGCCATTCCAAGATGGCCACCGGGAAAGTGGCCACCGGGAAAGTGAATTCGTCTATGTCCGGTACCTCTGCTAGGGAATGCCTTTCCCTTACCGGACTGGTGGTTTCTTGGGTTTGTTCATGGGCACTCATCGCTGCTCCATGGTTTTCTAGGAGGCCTTGGAATTTCGCGATCAGCTCTCCATTGCTGATGGGCGCTTCCATCATTTTCAGTAAGGTCATTCTGAGTTCATTTTTCTCTTGCGGCTCTTCTCTGTCATGGTCGTCTGCTTCCTCTCATGGTCTCTCGTTTCTGAGAAGTGGGTACGGATCGTCATCCTGATCACTCTCAGTCGTTGTGATTCTTGCTGTGGCACCTTCGGCTGTCTGTAGTTCAGCCATTAGTCTGGTGTAGGCTCTTGTGTTTATTCTGTTCTTCGTTTCAGAATAAACTACTGGTTCTGTCATTACTCAGAGTTATGGGCAACCATCCTCTGCTACCATTTTGTTATAGGGATGGATCTGACCCAATAACTCGCAAGACAAGTATATATATTTTTCTTAATTTCTTTTATTGCAGGCCTGAATTAATCCTAGGCCTATTCAGTTAATTATCACTGACCTTTGTTTTTTCCCTTGCAGGTATACATCTGGAACTACTGGATGACCTCGTGGTGGAAGCTCTTATACCCAGGGGGAGGAGTCAGGAGGTAAGGTGTGGTTATGGGGATGATGGGATATGTGACTTGTTAACTCTTTCAGGGCTGTGGGGTTGTGGTGTGAGAAAGTTAGACATTTAACCTGACATTTCCTCCTCCCTGGATGGAAGGCAACACTCTGGCCAGCTCTTTCTGGAAAGTCTCCTTGTGTTGCCTGCACAGATCCTTGAAGTTCTGGATCTTGTTCTTGATCTCAGGGAAGGTCTCAGCGATGAGACCATTGGCCAGATTGTTGCTTTGCATCTGGATTTCATTGAGTTCCTCCAAGATCTTTTCAACGTCAAAGATCAATGCTAGGCTGATCTTATGGACCATTTTAGCTGCTCTGGTGTCCAGCTTGGTCAGCGGGTGGAGCCAGACCCACACAGGCACAGCCTTCTCCCCACGTTCTCCTAACATTTTTGATAGAGTGGTGTAAACTTGAATGGCATCTTGGACGGTGACTGGATTTCTCTCCAGAGAAAAGTCTCCATGGAACTTGCAACTGAATTTCAGAACATTCTCTTTCTCCTCATTTAGCTTGACCTGTGCTTGTCCTGCAAGTGATAGGATCTTCTTGATTGTAGCCTGGAGTTTTCCTTGTAAGGCTTTGATGGTTTTCACTGTCTCTGTTGAAGAAACTTCTTGGTCAAAGACGAAGAAAGCCTGAGCTCCGTAAAGGATGGCGGTGACTACGTGGGTGGTCATGCCCTGCTCAAAGAACACTGGGTAAGAAATTCCGAGGTGCCTCATGGTCAGTTGTTCATACCTGGTGGTGGTTTTGTACTGAACGGTGACTCTGGCCTGTTGCTTGGACTTCTTGGTGTCCTGAAGATACTTGGCTGACCCTCCCACTTCAATCATCCCTCCAAGGAAACTGGCCTTGAGGGATCCTGAGATGTCAGGGCATTGAGCTTATCATCGATGGTGTCAGACACTATGATTTCAGATTCAGTTTTGGGCTGAGGCTTGATGGTCAGGTCCTTCTGAAGAGAGCTGTAGTCCCAAAGGGTGATCCCTGCAAGGAACAGGACAAGACATGGAAATAAATGTGAAGCCTCTTCCCCAGTCTGCTGGGATATGAGAGACAAAGAGTTGCCTCCTGTTTTATCCAGCCTTGAACAGGAGAACCTCCTGCCTGTTTTGCAAAATATCAGAAAAACCTCAAAGGCTTTTGACTGAGTAGAGAGGAATGGGAATTGCTATGCACCTGTTGATTTCAAGAAAGATCTCCAACTCCCTGGAGAAACCATGCCCTTCATCAGAGCTTCAGAGGGGTCTCCTGTGCACAAACCTACCCCCTGAAAAGGCACCAGCACCACAACATGGGAATTAGCACCCTTCACTTCACAATGCTGGGGTGTCGGGGACCTCACCTGCCTTTTATTTTAGCCATTTTCCAAACCATTTCAGTGACTTGTTGAGTCATTGAAGATGTTGAAACTTTGGAAAAAGTGCAAAGAAGAGCAACTGAAATGATTACTGGCCTGGGGACTAAAATGTATGAACAGTTGCAGGATTTGGGTTTGGCTAGTCTAGAGAAAAGAAGGACTAGGACTGACATGATAGCATTCCAGTATTTGAGGGGTTGCCCCAAAGAAAAGGCAGAGTCAACTTATTGTCCAAAGAACCAGAAGGCAAGATAAGAAACAATGGATGGAAACTAATCAATGAGAGAAGCTTCCTAACAATGAGGACAACTAACCGGTGGAATGGCTTGCCACCAGAAGTTGTGGGTGCTTCATCCCTGGAGGTTTTTATGAAAAGACTGGACAGCCACTTGTCTGAAATGGTAGAGGGTCTTGAGCAGGAGCTTAGACTGGAAGACCTACAAGGTCCCTTCTGGCTCCATTCTGATTGATTGGTTGATTGATTGAATTAATCAGTGGAATGGCTTGCCACCAGAAGTTGTGGGTGCTCCACGCTGGAGTTTTTAAAGAAAAGACTGGACAACCACTTGTCTGAAATGGAGGTGGTTGGTAGTGAGGGCTGGATATGCATTCCGGGGGAGAAAGTCCTACCCAGCTCACCACTACTACTAGCAGGCTGTGTGCCCCTGAGCCCTGCGCATTGATGGCAGGGCACATTGTTGTGGGCTGTTGGCCGCCGGCCCCTTCGGCAGCTGAACCAGATGAGGAGGCATCATCAGAGTCAGGGCCAGCATCAAGACAATCTGAGCGCTCTGAGGGAGAAGAGGGAATGGAGCTGTCAGAGATAGAGACAGAGGCAGAACCTGGCTGTCCATCAGCCCTCAGATGGAGAGTCAACAGCTCCCAGGTCTAGAGGTGGCTGATGAGGAAGAGGAAGAACAGCTGGGTCCCGTGCCTGACACGTGGATGTGCAAAAGGTCTCCTCTGTGGGGCGCCAAGGTCAGGTAGGATGGCGAGTTGTGCCTCGGCGAAATGCAGCAGTCGGGCGCGAGCCGCCTTGAGCATGGCGGCTTTGTTGGCTGAGCGTAGCAGGCGGAAGAGCATGATCTGTCCCCGTCCACACACACACACAAACACAGCCAGCCGAGGGTTAAGGAAGCACTTGGCACACACCCAGGTCTTTATCTCCAACTTGGCAGCGATATACACACCGTCTGCCAAGTGCTTTATTTCCACAGAAACAGAAAGATAATATACTCAGCGTACAAGAGTCCAACAAAAATAAATATTCCTCTCAGCAGTTTCGAACGATGCTTTAGTGACTATCCAAGGTTTATTTTTGTTCGTCACAGGGATCACTGGCCACCACCCTCTATTATATAGTCTCTGGGGTGTGGTCCAGTGACTCAGTTCTAATCCCTAGCATGCCTCCTGAGCTGCTGCAATCGTTTATCACGCCTTCGGAGGCGTGCGTCCAGGAATGATGTCTCTCCTTCACTCTCATCCGAGCCATCTGTCTCCCTGCTAATCTCCTCTCCCTCGGCTGGCACCTGAGACAGTGCCAGAGGGGAGGGGCCTGGAGAGGGAGGCCTGGCTGACTCCTCTTCCTCATGCTCAGAGCTTTCTTCCTCCGATGGGATAGGCTCAGAGGGCGGGGCCACAACAGAGCAGCAGGCGCAGCTTGGCAGTCGAATCCTGGCCATGGACTCTCCGGGCACTCTCGATCTCCAATGCCAGCACTCCTGGTGGCCAGCACAATACCTCTGGCAGGGTTTGTCGGAGGAAGGACACCGGGTCGCCTCCTTCAACCCCCTCGGGCAAACCCAAGAGGCGCAGGTTCAGACAGCGGGAGCGGGTCTCCAGAACCTGGCAGCGGCTCTCCAGGTGCTGGGCGTACTTGGCCAGGCGTTGGTTCTCCAGGTGCAGCGCAGCCAGCTCCAGCACCCAGCCCCGCACCTCCTGCTCCAGCCGCCAGACATGGCTCTAAAGGCCAGACAGGTCCCGGCAGAGGCTGCTCATGTCGGTGGCCAGGCAGCCCAGCTGTTTGGAGAGGAGGGGCTGCGCAACCCCCAACTCAGCCCCGTGGGCACAGTGGCAGAGCCGGGCTGCTTCGGGGTGCCTCTTCTTTGCCTCTGGTCCTGAATTTGGAGCCAGGGGGCTCCCCTTGTCTCTGGCTGCGAAAGGGAAGGGGAGAGAATCAGCGTGAGACCCTGCCCTTCTCTCTGGTGGGACTTCATCAATCAATCAATTGTAATAGAGCTGGAAGGGACCTCAGAGGTCTTCTAGTCCAACCCCCTGCTCAAGCTGGAGACTCTTATCGAATAACAGAGTTAGAAGGGACATTTGAGGTCTTCTAGTCTTCTAATTTAATTTAATTTAATTTAATTTAATTTAATTTAATTTAATTTAATTTAATTTAATTTAATTTAATTTAATTTAATTAATTCAATTTCTATGCTGTCCCTCTCCAAAGACTCAGGGCGGCTCACAATACATTTTAAAAAATCATTATAAAAAACATTTAAAAATTAAAAACATTAAACACTCATTCACGCCATTCATGGCCAGATCTCGCCAGATCACAAGAGCGAGATCAATGGCCCCAGGCCTGCCAGAAAAGCCAGGTCTTCACCGCTTTTCGGAAGACCAATAGGGTGGGGATGGTCCGGACCTCAGGAGGTAACTGGTTCCAGAGAGCTGGGGCCACCACAGAGAAGGCCCTCCCCTGCGGGCCTGCCAGCCAGCATTGTTTAGCTGAAGGGACCTGGAGGAGACCAATTCTGTGGGATCTTACCGGTCGCTGGGAGCTATGCAGCAGAAGGCAGTGCAGATGCAGCATTCCAGGGGTGGCCTTACTAAGGCTTTACAAAGTGGTGCTAACACTTCACATGATTTTGGTTCTATGCATCTGTTTATACAACCCAGGATTGTGTTAGCTTTTTCAGCTGCCGCCGCACATGACTGGCTCATGTTTAAGGGATCGTTCACTAGGACTCCAAGGTCCCTCTCGCAGTTACTGTTTTTGAGCCAGGATTTGAGCCGGAATCCCCCAACTGGACGTCCCTCCCACCCCACCATATTAGTGGCACAGTAGTCTCATCTGACAAGGTGGGCCTCCATCCAGGGGTTTCCATCCTGAATCCGCTTCTCCCCCCAAAAGAGGCAATCTTACTTAAGCGCAAAATGCCATTTCTCTCCCAATTTTCCCCCACCCCACTTTTCCTAGCAGGGGGTGGGGACTCAGCCTTGCCAGGGACTCCAACTCCCATCTACGCTTCCCAGCTTTTATTCAGTCTCTGCCCTCCTCACCCATCGCAGAAGCTCTTCTGGTGCCCATCCGAAACGAAACCGAGGGACTCCACCTGGGAGGGTCACTCTGCTTATGTGCAGAGGTCCTGGTGTTCAGAGAACAGGAATGGCCATTCTGTTGGGTCCCCCGTGTTTCCATGTCAGAGATGGGGGAGCTGGAGGCCACAGCGCCTATAGAGAAGCCAAGAGACTCAGTCTGTTGCGGCCCGCTGGCGGCCAGCAGAGCTGGCAGCAGAGTCGGACAGTGAGGAGGTTGGGGAGGAACATGGGCCAGTCCTGGGGTCTGGGGAAAGCTTGGATGAGGGCTCTGCGTCAGAGGCAGAGGGGGAGCTAGACAGCAGTGAGGCAGAGGAACAGCTGGAGCTCGTTCCCAGTGTGCGCATGCACAGAGCTGCCAGAAGACAAGAACAACTCAGAAAGCAGGGTCGACTTGGGAGTAAAGCCACACCTTGGAGATGATGGTGCCACAAGGGTCGGTCCTCTCGCCTCTCCTGTTCAACATTTATGTGAAGCTGCTGGGTGAGATCATCCGTGGTTTTGGGGTGCAGTGCCATCTGTACGCTGATGACACCCAGCTGTACATCTCCACCCCAGACCACCCCAACGATGCCCTTGAAGTGATGTCCCGGTGCCTGGAGGCCGTGCGGGTCTGGATGGGGAGGAACAGGCTCCGACTCAACCCCTCCAAGACTGAGTGGCTGTGGCTGCCGGCGTCCCGATATAGTCAGCTGGTGCCATCGCTGACTATTGGGGGTGAGACATTGGCCCCCACGGAGAGGGCGCGTAACTTGGGTGTCCTCCTGGACGCACAGCTGTCTTTAGAAGAGCATATGACGGCCGTGGCCGGAGGGCTTTCTATCAGGTTCGCCTGATACACCAGTTGCGCCCCTTTCTGGATCGGGTCTCCTTATGCACGGTCACTCATGCCCTCTGTTAAGGTTATTGTTGTTGTGTTACCAACCAGCAGAGTAGATTGCACAGAGAAACGTTGCTGAGAGCAATGAATAAGAGTTATGCAAACTGGTTTATCAAAAGCTTACTTTATAGTAGAAAAACAGTTTCATAGTCTTTAAACAAATTCCAAGTCTTTGCCAGTAAATCAGTCCAGTAGTTACAGAATCTTCTTACTCAACAAACAGTAGTTGGTTAGAATAACAAACTCACTCTGGTTCACAAACCACGATGGTTGCAGATCCATCCAATGATAATTACAGATAGCACCTCCTCTCAGTGGTAGCTTATCATCACAGCTTCATCATCAACAGCAGCATCATAGCAGCAACCTCTCAACAGCATATCATAGCAGCAACTGAACACGTTGCAGTACCTTGCTTAAATATTCTCACAACCAGTAATTATGTGATTACAGCATGACTCAGCATTAAAGCCACATAATACATATACAGATAAAGTAACAGTACACTTATATTGTCTGGACAACATAGTTAGGCTCAAACCATATCCTAACACCCTCGTTACTTCCCGCCTGGACTACTGCAACGCTCTCTACATGGGGCTCCCCTTGAGGAGCACTCAGAGGCTCCAACTGGTGCAGAATGCGGCCGCGCGGGTACTTATGGGGGCGACATGGCGCTCCCATGTGACACCTCTCCTGCGCAAGCTGCATTGGCTTCCAGTGGTCTTCCGAGTGCACTTCAAGGTGTTGGTTCTCATCTTCAAAGCGCTCCATGGGTTAGGACCCAGTTACTTACGAGACCACCTTCTGCCTCCGATAACCTCCCACCGGCCAACACGCTCCCACAGAGAGGGCCTCCTCAGGGTGCCATCTGTCAGGCAATGTCGGCTGGCGACCCCCCGGGGAAGAGCCTTCTCTGTGGGGGCACCCGCCCTCTGGAATGAGCTACCCCCAGGGATACGACTGATCCCGGACCTCCAGACCTTCCGCCGGGCCCTGAAGACTTTTTTATTTCAGCAAGCCGGGCTGGGTTAAAAATCTTTTAATTGGGGAATTTTATGGGCAAGGGGTTTTAAATTGGAGAAGCCAAAGATAATTTAATTTCGTTTTAATGTATTTTAATATTTGTATTGTGTGTTTTTAATTTTGGCTGTTCACCGGCCCGAGTCCTTCGGGAGAGGGGGCGGTATAAAAATTTAATAAATAAATAAAATAAATAAATAATGATTGGCCCCTCCCATAGGAAACAAAAGAGGAGCGAATGGGGAGGGGGCTTTTGCAGGAAACAATTTGTTTGGTTGGTCGTTTCCAGAGTGAAAAGTTCTGTTCATCACTCTAAGAGTCTGTGCCAAGTTTTGCCTTACTCTGAGTTTGGAAACAAGTTACGTGGCACCTTGCCAAGCAAGATAAATATTCCTTTGAAAAACTGTTTGGACAAGCCTTGCTGACTGTGAATGAAAGTAATTCACAGTCGTGTAAATAAAAGAGGTTTTGCTGGGACCAAGACTCTGCTTCCTGCTCTTTAAGGGAGCCTAGGTCAGAACACAGTCTGGTTAGATGGTGGGCTTTAAAAGGGGGGACCTCAACTCCCAGAATCCCCCAGCCAGAATGCTTTAAGAGGGGAGGACTTCAACTCCCAGAATTCCCCATGTTTTAAGAGGGGAGGACTTCCACTCCCAGAATCCCCCAGCCAGATGTGCAACCCTATCTCACTGGAGATGCAGCCTCCAAGACTCACCTTGCCAGGATTTCTTCTTGCAATGGGCTGCTTCCTCTTCTTCCTCCTCCTCCTCCTCTTCCTCCTGGGTGTGCCTGGATTCTCTGGGCCTCTTCCTGGCCGAGGAGGGGCAGGGACTGCAGGTGCTTGGGTAGGTGATCTCCTCGAGGCACCTGAGCAGACCCTGGAGAGGGCTACTTCCGGGCCCCCCCTCTGGGCAAAGAAAGACACCATCCTGTGAATGGCTAAGGCAGATTAGAGTCCACGCCTCCCCTTGCCAAATCCTTCCGGGAAAACTTTGCCCAATATGGCGGCAGCACATTGGCACCCTCTCCCATCCGAAGAGAAGCAGGATTTGAACTCAGGGCCATGGCAGGTAGAGCTGGGAGGTGATCATCCCCGTCCTCTAATAGGAGCTCAGAGTTGAACTGGGGGATGGGTCCCTGGGGGGTCTCTGAGCTGGATGGTTTCCTTGCAGACGTTTCATGACCCAGCTACGGAATGTCATCAGTGCTAGAAGGGAGGAGAAGGAGGAGGTGGAGGTGGAGGTGGAGGAGGAGGTGGAGGAGGAGCAGGAGCAGGAGCAGGAGCAGGAGCAGGGCTATGGGTCCTTGGTGCTCTCTGAGCTTGGTGGTTTCCTTGCAGACATTTCATGACCCAACTAGGTAACATCATCAGTGCTAGTAGGGGAGGGATTTGTGGAGAGGAGGAGGAGGAGGAGGAGGAGGAGGAGGAGGAGGAGGAGGAGGAGGAGGAGGAGGAGGAGGAGGAGAGACTGTGGGCTCCTTGGTGCTCTCTGAGCTTGGTGGTTTCCCTGCAGACATTTCATAACCCAACCAAATCTCATCATAGGTCTCAGCTGAGGCTGCCTACCTTTGTCTCCAGGCTGTGGCTGGACCTGGTCTTCTCCTGGACTCCAGCCCATGTCTCCTTCAGGTGTCCCATCCTGGGAATTGTGGCTTAGGGGGCTAGAACATGTTGGGGTCTGGTCTGGTGCTGTGTCTCTTGGGCTCTTCTGCCGCTCAGAGGTGAAGATCTTGTTGGCAAGAACTGCGCCAAGAAGAAGGAACTCCGGTGAAGAACATAGGGTAGGTGGCTACCACGGTTGGACACCCCAAATCTCAGAGATGGTTCCTTACTCCAGAAATTCTCAGAGGTCACACCCATGGTGGTTATTTTAGGAGTAGAGTAGATCTAGGAAGGTTCTCCATCTACTCCTCTGATGGATGGACGATATGAGTCATCACAATTGGCTTGGACTGACTTCTCCTGACCTGGTTTGGTTCCCTTTCAGGCTGTGAGAGTCCTTGATTGTGAGACATTCAATTAAGTTTCCTTCTGGAAACTTCCTTCTCCTTGCTCTACTTTAGGCCACCAGAGATTTGCCCATCATTATCCAAGGGGTCCAAGAAGATACCAAGGAAGGAACAAGAGGGCCCCCAACAGCCAATCAAGATCTCCCAGACCCTGATAATCTGCCCCATTCACTGGAGGTTTTCAAGAAAAGATTCGACGATCAAACATCTGGGATGGAAGAAGGACCTCCTGCTTTGGACAGGGAGTTCATCTAGAACAGTGGTTCTCAACCTTCCTAATGCCGCGACCCTTTAATACAGTTCCTCATGTTGTGGTGACCCCCAACTAGGGGTGGGTTCTAAATTTTTTTACTATCGGTTCTGTGGGCGTGGCTTATTTTGTGGGCGTGGCTTGGAGGTCATGTGACTGGGTAGGCGTGGCTAGCTGGTCATGTGACCGGATGGCCATGGCTATGTGTATAGGGACTACTCAGAGGGCTGAAAAAAGTCATTTCTGACAGGTCCTCGCACTTTTGACTGGTCCTTACACTTATGACCATCCTCACATTTATGCCCATGCAGCTTTCTTAAAAACCGTGTCACTCATATCACAACTGCTTCTCTTCACCATGGTGACAAGATAGGGCAAAAACGTAAAATGTGAGGACAGTCGTAAGTTCGAGGACTGGTCAAAAGTGCGAGGACCAGTCAGAAATAACTTTTTCAGCCCTCTGAGTAGTCCATATGCATAAAAGGATACAGCAATAGAGAGGGATGAAGGAAGGGAAAGGAAATTAGAGTAGGAGGGACGGTAAGAGAGGGAGGAAGAGAGGAGAAGGAGAAAGGAAGAGGAAGTAGGGAGGAGAAGAAGAGGGGGAGGAAGAGAAAGTAAGAAGGAAAGAAAAGAGAGAGGTGGTAGGTTTGAGGAGAAAGATTGCTGTACAATAAAAAAGATGAAAGGGAAGAAAGCCAACCCCAAACAAATATAAAGATATTAAGATAAAGAATGAATTGTTAAACTTTAAAGAATAAAAGAGAACAAATATGAATAAATAACAATAATTAGAAACACACATACAAACATACAATGTATTTTCTTTGAACAGAGTATTTGGCCGGTTCACAAATTTAAACAGTGTTTAGTCATTTCAATTAAATTTACAATTTCTATATTTCCTTTTTGCCATATTTATTCATCTATTTTTGTAAAAAACCAATATTACCCTTCATCCTCATCTCTAATCTTAATCAAATTCAATTTTTCCCTTCTATTCTATATTATACCCCTTCCCATTGTCATCTATTTTTATATCCATCCTCACATTGGTTAATTATGTAATATTACAGTTGTTTAATATAAATTCAACATTTTAATATAAATCAATTAGTTGAACATGAATATTCCAATTATTTCCATGCAATCCAATTTCTTACAAATCAATTAATTATATTTACCAATAATAATAAACCAAATAATTTCCCCCATATATTCCTCCAAACCACAACTTAACCATTTCTGCTTTCAGAAATATACAACTAATAGTATATCAATTATTACAATTCCCTAGTTAAATAGAGCTTTTTTTCTTTTGTGTTTTAAAATCTTGAACTCTCCTCTTTTTCCCTAAATTTCCCATTGTTTGCACCTACCTTTTTTGGTGAGGAAAAAGAAAAGAAATCTGCCTGCCTAATTTTCCAACCTTGCAGCAACAGCAAAGCAGTTTCAGTTTCGTTTTTCAGCATAGCTAGGGGGAAAAAAATTGCTCCAGCACTCTTTGCAAACAAGCAGCAGAGCCCTGAGCAAAACAGCTGAGAGAAAATCAGCTGAGAGTCGGGAGCCGATCTAATCAAGGGCTAATTAACCTATGCTGAAGCTCCGTGGGCCAATAAAATTACAAAAAAACACCGAACCATTTGTTAAATTGCTGACTCGCCCGCCCCTCGCCCACCACTATTTATTGGCAATAAATAGTGGTGCGGAGGGGCGGGGCACGGGCAGAATCCCACCACTGGCTATAGGGCGGCCCTTTGAAGCCCCGCGGCAAGAATTTGAACAGTTTTTTTTTCCTCTAGTCATCAGCTGGGACTCAGGAGGCAGCAATAGATTGGGAGTGGGTGGGGTAAGCGAACGGCCGGTGATCCAACAGAGCAGAGAGTGAGGGTGAGTGAAGGCGTGGGGGGGGCCAGAGAGGGTTTTGGCGACCCCTGTGAAATGGCCGTTCGACCCCCAAAGGGGTCGCGACCCCCAGGTTGAGAACCACTGATCTAGAAGACCTCCAAGGTCCCTTCGTGCCCTAGGATTCTATCATCTACACTTCGGCTGCTGTGCAGAATGCTTCCTTCCTGCTCTCATCCTCGGGGCCCTTGAGGTTCTCCAAAGAAATCTCCCCCTCCCAGCAAGCCAGGATCCTCCCCCCAAGATCCTGGCTTAAGTCCCCAAAGAGGTCAACTCATTGTCATAAAAGTCACCTCCGTATTACGTACATGCGGAAGGTGGCCCATCTTCCCTTGCTTCGTATGCTCTGGACGTCACGTCCTGCGGAGCTCTGGAGCGTCGTAGAGGGTGGATGGAGGGAAACATCTGCTTGACATCTGCAATGTCCTTCGTGTCATTCTCCGGGTTGCCACGGAGAGAGGCAGAAGATGCTTCATCGCCCCCGTCGGCAAAGTTGGCCTCTTGTGTGTACGGTAACCGCTCTTCCTCTTCTGCAGGAAGTTGGGCGGATGGACGCTTCCTCTTGGCCTCCATCATCACCTTCAGTCCTACAAGAACATCCCTCTTGGATCCTGGGAACATGTATAGAAAGTCGAGAAACCATGTTAGCTGGAGGTGTCCAAAATGGAAGGTCTCATGTCTGATATTCTGGACTTGAGAGATCTTTTTTTTTTTTTTTTTTTTTATTGCAAAAGTTTTACAATTACATTTTCACCCCCTTTTTCACCCCCCACCTCCCTCCCCAAACTTCCCATCCTCCCTAACCCTCCCTAACCCTCCCCCCCCAGACTTCCCTATTACATACTCATAACTAATAACACTAATATATAAGCCTGAACCCGTCCCTCCCCCTATATAATTTTTCCTCTTTATCTCTTTACATTAAAATATTTCTAATACATTATTTTCAAATAAAAGCTATTTGATACTTTCTAGTTTGATATTTGTTCTGAACATATTCTATCCACCTTTTCCATTCCCATTCATAAGTCTCTTGTGAACAGTCTTTTAAATACGCTGAAATCTTCGCCATCTCTGCAAAACTAGCCATCTTCAAAGTCCATTCCTCGATAGTAGGCAAGGCTTCATTCTTCCAATATTTACCTATCAACAATCTTGCTGCTGTTATCATATACAATATTAGTTTTATTTCACCCCGTGTAAAACCCTTAACTATACCCAATAAAAACAGTTGTGGAGAAAATTGAATTTTTTTCTTCAAAACATTCTGCATAACCCACCAAATTTTTATCCAAAAAGCCTTAACTTTCCTACAGGTCCACCAAACATGATAATACGTAGCATCCAAACATTCGCATCTCCAACATTTTGGCTGAACATTAGGGTACATACATGACAACTTTTTGGGATCTAAATGCCATCTATAAAACATTTTATAGAAATTTTCCCTCAAGTTCTGGGACTGTGTAAATTTAACATTCTGAACCCAAATATTTTCCCATGTTTCCAACATCACTGGTTCTTCAAAATTTTGTGCCCACTTAATCATACAATCTTTAACTAATTCAGTTTCTGAATCCCTTTCTAGCAAAACATTATAAAGCCTTTTAATATGCATTGGACCTTTCTCTCTTATATGTCTAACCAATTCTTCCTCATGCAACATAATACCAGTTTTTTGGTCCTCTTTCCATCTCAATTGTAATTGATTATATTGTAGCCAAGTTAGATTAAGCCCTTCATCCAACAGTGTCTGTAATGTCTTCAGCTGCCATCTGCCCGCATCTGTAAAAAGAACCTCTTTGTATAAAAACCCCCCGAGTGACATTATATTTGTATTCCACAAAGTATGACCAAGATCCAGCCATAGTGGTATTTTGTAATCCCATTTGAGTCGGTGCTTCTTCCAAACTCTCATCAAGGAGTCTCTAAGTATATGACTTTTAAATACTTTATCTACTTTGTCGTCATAAAATAAATAAGCATGCCATCCAAATTCAAGATCAAAACTTTCTGCATTCAGTATTCCAGTCTTTTTACTTCCAAACCAATCACTTGTTAGAGTTAAAGCTGCCGCATCATAATATAACTGTAGGTTTGGGAGTTTAAGACCTCCTCTTTCTGGAACATCTTGCATAATTTTCAGTTTCACTCTCGGCTTCTTCTCGTTCCAGACAAATTTATTCACACCAGACTGCCAAACTTTCAATTGTTTATCACTTTTAAGCACCGGGATCATTTGAAACAAAAACAGAAATCTTGGCAAAATGTTCATCTTAACTGCTGCTATTCTTCCAAGTAAAGACAGTTGCAGCTTTTTCCAAGTCTCCATATCTTTCTGGACCTCTCGCCACAACACCTCATAATTATTTTGAAACAATTTCAAATTTGATTCTGCAACCTGAACTCCAAGATATTTTACCTTAGGTACAATTTCAAAACCTGCCCTCCTTTCAAGCTCATGTTTACGATCTTGTGTCATATTTTTAACTATCATTTTAGTCTTTTTTGAATTCAGTCTAAAGCCTGAGACTCTACCATAGTCTTGTATAATGTCATTCATCAAGATTATTGATTCCATTGGTTGTGATAGGGTAACAACCAGATCATCTGCAAATGCCTTTATTCTGTAATCCTCTTGCCTTATCATTATGCCTTTCAAAATTTTAGAGTCCCGTATTGTGTTTAGCAAGACTTCCAATGTTAAAATAAATAAAAGTGGGGACAACGGACATCCCTGTCTTGTTCCTTTTTCAATTTTAAACTCTGTCGTCAAACTTCCATTAATAATAATTTGTGCCTTTTGCTCTTGATAAATTGCTGAGATCGCCTGTATAAATTGGTCCCCAAAGTCCATCTTTTTTAAAGTCTTTAGTAGAAAATTCCAATCCACTCTATCAAAGGCCTTCTCTGCGTCCAAAAAAGCCAGCACTGCAGGAATCTGTTTATTCTTATCAAGATATTCCAATAAATCTATTACTTGCCTTACATTGTCCTTCATATATCTGCCTTCAATAAATCCCGCTTGGTCCTCATGAATCACCTTTTGGATTACTGGCATCAACCTGTTGGCTAATACCTTCGCATAAATTTTATAGTCTGTATTCAAAAGAGATATTGGTCTATAATTCTCTGGTTTTTTAGGACCAACTTGTTCTTTTGGTATCAAAGATATATAAGCAGTTGTCCAAGATGGGGGTATTTTACCCCCTTGTTGAATGTTACAAAATAAATCTCTAAGTTGTCCCACCATTTCAGCTTGTAAAGTTTTATAATACACTGCAGTCAAACCATCCGTGCCAGGAGCTTTGGCTGTTTTTAACTGTTTAATTGCTGCTGTTATCTCCTCCTCTGTTATGGGATAATTCATTCTTTCCTTTTGTTGATCAGTAATTTTTGTAACTCTCTTATCATTTAAATATTTTTCTATAAGTCCATTCTGCACCTCTTCTTTAGCATATAATTTAGTATAATAGTCCACAAAAGCTTCTTTAATTAATTTTTGTTGAAAGATTTCTTTCCCGCCAATAACAATACTATCGATAGTCCGTATACTTTGTTTTTTCCTCAATGTGTAAGCCAACCATCTGCCCGGTTTGTTAGCGTTGCAAAATGTATTATGCTTCGCGTATTGTAGACTTGTTGCAACTTGTTCCGCCATAAGCATTTGAAATTGGTCTTTCAAAAGTTTTATAGCACTTCGAATTCTTTCATCTGTTGGATTTTTAATAAATAGCTGTTCTTTATTCTTTATTTCCATTTCCAACTCAATTCTTTTCTTTTGTCGAAACTATCTATGTTTAGAGTTCATATAGATAAGTACCCCTCTCATATAAGCTTTACTTGCGTCCCAAACAATTTCAATTGGAGTACCTTTATTCAAATTTATTTCAAAAAATTCTTTCAAATGCTTTTTAAGTTCTATTGTATTTTTTTCATATCTAAACAAGTTCTCATTTAATCTCCAAGAACGTCTCTCAACCTTATCCATCTCAATTTCTATCCATACAGGGCTATGGTCAGTCAAAGTTCTTGGAAAAATCTTTGTTCTTTTTGTCTTAACAAGTAGATCATTTGACAACAGGATAAAATCAATCCTAGAAAAGGATCTATGTCTATCAGAAAAAAAAGTGTAATCCAATACATTTGAATTATGTATTCTCCAAACATCTTTTAATTCCATATCTTCTTTCATATCAAAAAAAGTCTGTGGTAGTCTAATTCTAGACTTTGCCAAGCTCTTTTTATCTAGTTTAGAATCAATTACTCCATTCCAGTCTCCCATAATTAAAATAGATCTATAGTCCCATTGCAATATTTTAGTATGTAACATCTTATAAAAATAGTCCTGTTGTTGGTTGGGAGCATAAATTCCAATCAAAAGAATTTGGCCATTTGCTGTAAGCAATTCAATTGCTACAAATCTACCATCTTGATCTGCTTCTATAACTTTCGCTGTTAATTTTTTATTTACATAAATAACCACACCATTCTTTTTCTGCGAAGTTGAAGATATAAAATGTGCTCCTAGTTTTGAGTTTATCAAATATTTTTGATCTTGAGTGGTTATATGCGTTTCTTGTAAACATATTATATCATTATTAAATTGTTTCAAATATGTAAATAATTTCTTCCTTTTCTGTGCTGAATTCAACCCATTGACATTCCAAGATAGACACTTAAAGGTCATCAGCCTCTTTCTGGAGCGCGGAGCAATATATTTGAAGTTCCTCCGAAAGCTTCGATCTCGCTCCTCCCATAGCACCACTCTCTTGTACGGTACTCTTAACTGCCTTCTTGTCTTGTCTTTCCTGTTGTTGTTGTTGCTTTTGTTTAAATAGCTTAGATTGAGCTCTAGTTATACGTTGATCTTTAACTTCAGCCAACTGAATCAAATCCAAAATTGGAGAAGAATCCAGCAAGGGCTCACTCAGAAAACCTCCTTCTGCACCTTGCACTGTTTCTAATTCCTGCTTAGACTGTTCTTTCAATTGCCTCTCTTCACTCTCCTTAATCTCCAAAACTGTAGATGTACGTGGAGATGGAGTTCTTTCCTTAAGTATAGTACTATAAAAATGTTGTGCCTTCTCCACGGTATTCAACCGATATCCTTCTCCCTTGTATCTAAAAATTATCCCAGCTGGTGCGTCCCACCGGAAGGGTATCTGTAAATTTTTCAATTCCTTAACAAGAAAACCAAATTCTTTTCTAGCTTTCAGCATTTTAGGAGGTAATTCTTTAAAAATTTCAAGTCGTGAACCCCCCACTTGTACAGAAGTGTGAAAAGATTTTTGCAGGATATGATTTCTAATTTCTCTATCAGTAAAATATATCACCACATCTCTAGGCAGTTGTCTTTGTCTGGCCACCCAAGAGTTCACTCTGTAAATTTTATCTATTTTATGAAATACCAAATCAGGATTAGCTTGTAAAATCTTAGCCAAGGCTTCAGAGCAAACTTGTCTCAAATCCTGTCTCTCCTCCTCTCGAATTCCCCGAAGCCGTATGGCAAATTCCATCGCCCGAAATTGTATCATAACAATCTCATCTTCAATTCTCTGCATTTTATTGTCAACTTCATCAATTTTATAATCATTGTCTTTCATTTTAACATTAACTTCTGATTTAAATTCTTCAACTTTAAAATCAACTTTCCCAATAAATTCTACCAGGCCAGACGCCACTTCTGATATTTTTTTGGTCACCTTTTTTTGATTCTGATTCACCATATCTTTAACTTCATTAATTTCCTGCATAAATTCTTGATGTGATTTTTGAAGTTTATCATCTATCTCCTGTTGGGATTTTTGAAATTTATCATCCAAAGTTTTAGAAATAAATTCTTTTAAATCTCCCACATCAAATTCTTTTTTCTGAGTTTGTAACTGTTGAGCAGGGGGAGGTTGCGTTTCATGTTTGTGTGTGGGGGATCCCCCCCCTGATGCCTTCCCTTCCTGCTTCTTTGAAGCCATCCTGGCTCGTGATCTAGTTTTTCTAAAGAGGGAAGTTCCTTTTCCTTTCCCTCCTGCACAAAGACTTCTAAAAAAGTCCCCCAGATTTGATCAAATAAAGACTAAAATAAAGCAAAGTCCAGTATTAAAAGGGGAGAAATTGTTGTTTCTCTTATAACAAGCAAGGCAACTTTGTAGCAACTTGGAAACTTTGTAACAAAACAAGATAACTTCACCAATCCACATTCACTGGCTCGTTAACTCTGAGGCTAGGCGCCATATTTTTTTTTCCAAAGCACTTTCACTCACTCACATTTCTCAAATTGAAAGTCAATAAAGTGCTGATACTTGCGTTTCCAAATTTCAGGATTCAGGTAGTTTCGCTGTTTATTAGAGCCAGTTCTTTCGCTTTAAGTTTCCTGCAGCCGGCTTGTTCTGCAAAGGCAGAATCGTCCCACGTCGCCCGGAGTTTCAGCAGGCTGGAAGGGAGCCACGCCTGTTCTCTCCCCAGAAACTTCCCTGGGGGGTTACAGGGGCTCAACCTGTGCCCTGCGATCTCTCTTCTTCAATCCTTTAGGATCTATAAGTTTTCGAGCCGCTTCTTCGTCTCGAAGCGGCTCTACAGGCGGCGGGGCTGGCGGAGCTTCAAAGAGCACCGCCGACGCCGAAGACAAGGAAACCGGAAGTCGACTTGAGAGATCTTTGATTCAACAGGTTCATCTGGATCAGGGTCCCCAACCGCATGAGCCATGGCCTGCTACCGGCCCGCAGCCCGTTCTGAACCAGTCCACACAGGTGTTGGAGGAGCATGCGCACAGTTCCGATTGTGTGAGTGGCGGTTGTGCAAATGGAGCTGCACAGGCTCGCGTGCGTGCCCGCTACTTCTGCGAAAAATCATCCTTTCTTCCACCTCCCCACCGCCACCACTGCTGGTCCACAAAGCCAGAAGGGTTGGGGGCAGTGGTGAAATCCGGCCAGTTCTATCCCGCTTGCGTGAACCGGTGGCGCCGGCGGTGGGAAGCTCCGCCCACCAGCCAGGACATCATTATATCCTGTTTTTTACCCTCTGTGCATGCACAGAAGAGGCATGCATACATAGCTGATGCCGACCTTGGCCCCCATCCCACCAGCTTGAACTTCCTGGGCTCTGCTGGTCCCTTTTTGTTTCACTACAGCTGGAGGAGGAGGAGGAAGAGGAGGAGGAGGAAGAGGAAGAGGAGAACGCGCTCGGCGGGTTGAGATAACTTGGCCGTTGTATCAGGATTTCCTTCAGGCAGTTCATCAGCCGGTGGAGGGGAGAATTTTCAGCAGCCACTTCCAAAGTAGAGGCTCATGGTGGAGGAAGGCTCCCTGTGGGGAAAGAGAGAGAGGTGGACTTACATTGGTTCTGAAAAGGGGGATGAAGCTGGGTGGCTTGACTGCATATCGAACTGGGCCAAGCTGTGTCCTCTCCAAAATGTTGGTCCAATCTGGCACAGCTCCACAATCACATCATAAAGAATTCTTATCTATCGATCTCTATCTTTGTCTATCTGATCAATCTATTCATCCATTGTATCTATTGCATCTATCATCCATCACTCCATCTATCATATCTATCATCCATCGATCCATCGATCCATTGTATTTATCTTCCATCTATCTATACAGTAGTATCTATTCGTCAATCATCTTATCTATAGTATCTATTCATCAATCAATCCATCGTATCTATTCGTCAATCCATCCATCGTATCTATTTGTCAATCCATCCATCGTATCTATCATCCATCAACCCATCTATCCGTCAGTCCATGCATTGTATCCAGTGGTGGGTTGCTACCGGTTTGCACTGGTTTGCACAAACCATTGGCAAAAATTTGGCCAAGGTTGCCAAACCGGTAACAATGGCCGGCTGGCCACGCCCCCGAACTGGTTCCCTGGTCGCCACTCGCTTGCTCCGGCCGCCATGTTCATCACTACCATGTTCTTCGCGCACGCGTATCCCATTGCCTTCCAAGTCCAATGGGATGCGCATGCACAAAGAACAATGGCGACGACGGCAGCAGCTTTTTCCTCTGGTACTTTTCGGCGGCCTGCAGAGAAAGTGACTGGCAAAGAAGCCTTTATGGAGGCTTCTTTGCCAGCCGCTTTCCAGCAGCAGCGGCTGGCTGGGGGCCACTGAAAACTCCGGTCAGCTTGCCTTCCGGACTCTGGACCAGCTGCCATGGAAGGTAAGCAGGCCGGCGGGTGGGTGGGGGAGGGAGAGCTGGCGGAGGGGTGATACTAGCGGCGGGTGGACCAATGTGCGTGGGGAGGGAGGGAAGCTCACGGGAGATCGCAGTACCAGAGCTCTTCCCCTGACTTTCTCCAAGCTGGCCTGGCCCACGAGCAAAGCATGCGGGAGATCGTGGCACCAGAGCCGCAGCGCCGTTGAACCAGATGCCCTTCGGTGGCAGGCAGGCACGACCCTTATTTCAGGACTGCTATTTCTTCTCAGAGCGGCCCTGAGGCAGCTTTTCTGGTTTGGAGAGTGGCGGAGCGGGAGGTGGAGCTTGTAGTCCTCAGCCATCCCTGCGCCTCCCACCTTTCCCTGGCTGAGGACCAGTCTTAGTGAGAGGCTTCCTCAGTTTAAACATGCTTTTCTGTCCCATAGTGACTCGGGGACATTTAACGGGTCAGTGGCGCTGTCCTCACCTTTTGTAACCGCCACTCCGAGAGGCAGACCGGGGCTGTAGGATTCCCTCAAGGGGGGATTTAGAAGTCAGTTTCAAAGGTTTGCCTACAGCCCCTTAAGTCGTGTGCCATGGTTTAGGAAACTATAAAGGCTAATTTCATGTAATGTGCGAAGCCCAAGCCAAACAAGCCCCGAGGCTGTTTGGCGAGTAATTCCAATCCACCACATGCTATTTCTGAAGATGAACGTGGAAAACCACCCTATATTCTTGTGAATGCCTGATGAGACTACAAGAAGCTTGCTTTTCTGAGAAGTATAAATCCTCCCCCACCCCAGATTTCCTTCTCAAAAATCCACAGATATATGTTGCTATGGAGATTCTTAACCATCCAAGTCATGGTTGTCCCAAAAACGCTTTTTGAAAAGGCAACTGAACTTTCTTGGTTGTTTTCTTGAAAACGTTTTGCTTCTCATCCAAGAACTGAAGAAGCTTCTTAGATGAAAAACAAACCATTTTCAAAGAAAAAAAAGAAAGTCCAGTTGCCTTTTGGAAAAGCATCTTTGCATCCACAGATCTATGCTTGATTTCACCATAATCCCCGGGCAGAGCTCTAAATTATAGTGAAGGGAATAGTAATAAATAGAAACTTGTTATTCTATAGACATTTATTCTATTGTAATATATATATATATATATATGTATGTATGTATGTATGTATGTATGTATGTATGTATGTTATGCTGCTGTAAAAGTATTTCCTTTTAATTGTTAAGCATCTGTAAGAACATATGCCTGGAATCAATTGCATCCTTCCTGCATTAAGATCTAAATCCTCCATAAATCCTTTTCCTTCTTCCATAAAATGCCACCCCATTTTCTCCAGGAATTGGCAGGTATCTCTTGGCTCACCTATCTCAAACTACCAGAGCAATCCACACACCTTTTGTACTGTTAATAGGGGACCAAGTGGCTAATTAGGAAGACAAAAGGAGGAAAAGATAATGAAAGATAAACAGGAAGATGTAAATCGTAAATTGGATTATATGACTGACTTTTATAATGTAGTTAGATTATATGACTAGAGTAATAAGAATACTAAAAGGACTCTTGTGGGTATAAGACGGGCCTGGTAGCTCAGCAGACTAAAAGCATTGTGATTAACACCAGCTGTTTGCAATTACTGTAAATTCGAATCTCACCAGGCTCAAGGTTGACTCAGCCTTCCATCCTTTCTAAGGTAGGTTAAATGAGGACCCAGTTTGTGGGGGCAATAAGCTGACTTTGTATAAATATACAAAAGTATGAAGGCTATTGCTTAATGCATTGTAAGCTGCCCTGAGTCTTCGGAGAAGGGCGGCATATAAATCAAATTAAAAAAAAAAAAAAGAGAGGACACCGCTTCGTCTCATGCTTTGTAGAATTTTCCTTCCATGTCTCTTGCACATGTGTTTGGAATTTCTTACCCAGAATTTTAACTTTGATCAAAGAAAAAAGTCTGTTTTCTTTGGTTTTCAAGCCTCCATTTAAGTCTTCGTTTTGGTTCATTTTTGGCTTAAGCGTATTGCCAGATGAAGAGAAGGAGGCAGTTCCTGTAATAGTGAGGGAATATTGGTCTTTCAGAGATGAGATTGCCGTACAAAACGGGATCTTGTACAAGGGCCCAAGAGTCATAGTGCCTAGGTCAATGAGAGCAGAGATGATATTGCGCATACACTCGAGCCATATTGGCGGAGAGGCATGCTGTAGACAAGCCCGTGACATGCTTTACTGGCCCAACATGCAGGGCAAAATCAAGGACTTTGTTAGCAATTGTTCCACCTGCAATGAATATGCATATTCGCAACAAAGAGAAACCATGATGTCACATGAGATACCATCACGTCCTTGGTAGATTGTTAGTATGGACTTGTTCAACTATGCAGGAAAAGAGTATCTAATATTAGTTGATCATTACTCTGACTTTTGGGAAGTCGAACCCCTTACGGACTGTTCGGCTGAGACTACCATTAAGAGATGTAAGACTCAGTTTGCACGTTATGGCCAACCAGATAAAGTGATCTCAGATAATGGTCCTCAGTTTACGAGTTTACAATTTAGGAAATTTGTCGCTGAGTGGGAGTTTGAGCATGTGACCTCTTCACCGCATCATCCGCAAGCTAATGGCAAAGCTGAATCAGCTGTGAAGATTGCTAAGAATCTATGTAGGAAAGCTCACAGTGAAGGTAAAGATCCATGGAAAGCCATTCTACATTGGAGAAATACCCCATCTGAGGGCATGGACAGTAGTCTGGCACAGAGACTGATGGCAAGGAGACTAAAGACATCACTACCAGTGGCCGACAGGCTGCTTGAGCCCTCGGTGATACAAGGGGTTCCAGAGAAGTTACGGCTGAAGAGACAAGTGGTCAAGGCAAGATATGACAACTCAGCTAGAGATTTGCCAGAATTGAAGATCGGGGAATGGATTCGGATGAGACCGCTGCCTGGAGATCGAACAGGCCGCTGGAAAGTGGGTAGCTGCTTACAACAAGTGGCTCCACGTTCCTATTTAGTGGACATTGAAGGAACTTTGTATCATCACAATCGGGTAGACTTGCGTGTAGCTGAGCGGCCAGACTTTACATATCCTGTGGACAGGCCAGACGTATCTGTTATTACCACACCGCACTTACCCATGGACAATGAGGAAAGCACAGGGATGGGACATCTAATTAATGTTGATGAGAGCTCGGAGCAAGCGGGTATACCCGATAGCAGTCGAGTGCTGGACACTCCAGTAAGCAGCGAGAAGAGCCCAGCGGTTCCAGTGAGGTCGGAGAAACCCATAGTGCAAAGAGAGCCAGTCGGCGCAAGAGGGCCAGTCGTCACTCGCAGCGGCCAATGTTTGCGACCACCTGACAGACTTAACTTGTAGAAAGTGTTGATATTGTTCCCTTTTACAATTTGAACTCTTTCACATTTTATAATGTTTATAATGTTTTAATAAGTTTTATGTTTTAATATGTGATAGTTGTGTTAATATGAAGGGAAGATGTTACAGTTGCTTGCATCAGAACTTTGCATGTTTCACAATGTTTTATAATGTTTATAATGTTTTAATAATACAGTGTTTTATGTCATTTTAATGCATATATATAATGCTTATAAGGTTAATAAGGTTTTATAATGTTTTAAAATGTGATAGTTGTATTAATGAAAAAGGGAAGATGTTACAATGGTTATGTCTGTAGTCTTGGCAGGATTAGTTTGAGATGTATTCCCTGACTCTAGAGGAGCTGCTTTCAGATGCTCCTGTGAGGTATTTCCGGTTCCTGTCTTATGTAGATATATACCTGTAATGATGGCTTGTTGTGCATCCTTCTACGATTAAAACTACTTGAAACAAAGATGTTCATTAAACAGATTTACCGACTGCATGGGATACCCCACCGGGTAATCTCAGATTGAGGGGTCCAATTCACTGCTAGGTTTTGGAGAGAGTTCCTGAGATCGGTCAGATCCACACAAAAGACTTAGCTCGGCTTTCCATCTGAGTACGAACAAAGCTGCGGAACGAGAGAACGCAATGGTGGAGAAATATATAAAATGTTATGTGGATTATCAACAAGAGAACTGGGCAGACCTGTTGCCATTTGCAGAAGTGACTTACAACAACGCCATACATAGCAGCACTGGATTGACCCCCTTTCAGGTCACCAGCGGCATGGACTTTGTCCCCATGCCCGAACTGCCCAGAGAACCCCCCTCCTCCATGACTCTGAGTGGATGGAGTCGCTAAGGAAGAGGTGGGAGAACACTAAAAAAAGTGCTGGCAGAAGCCTCCGAGTATAAAAAGCAAGCAGACAAACACCGATCTCTTCAACCCCCTTCTGTGTGGGAGATCGGGTTTATCTATCAACTAAATCCATAAGACTGAAGTTGCCCAATAAAAAGCTGGGACCTAAGTTTTTGGGACCTTTCCCAATAGTGAAAATAATTAACCCAGTAACAGTTCAGCTTAGCCTCCCGCGCATTCTAAGGAAAGTGCATCCTGTCTTTCATTGAAGTCTGCTAAAGCCAGAGGTCAGGTCGAGATTAAGACTGCAAACGTGACCAGCTCCCAAGCCTATAGTGGTGCAAGGGGAAACCCATTATGAGGTAAAAAGAATTCTAGACTCTAGATCAGGGGTCTGCAACCTTAAACACTCAAAGAGCCACTTGGGCCAGTGTCCCACAAAAAACAAAACACCAGGAGCCCCAAAACCGGGGTGGGTGTGGCCAACTCAACATCACTCACTCCCACCCAGTCACATGACACCCCCCAGCCACGCCTACCCAGGTTCTGTGGCTCCAGGTATTTTCTTTTAAACAGCTCTCTCTCTCCCCCCCCTTTCTCTCTCTCCCTTTCTCATCTCTTTCTCACTCCATCTATCTCCCTCTCTCATCTTTCTCCCTTTCTTTCTCCCTCTCTCATCTTTCTCCCTCCCTCCCTCCCTCTTTCTCATCTTTCTCCCCATCTCTTTCTGTTTCTCCCTCTTTCTCATTTTTCTCCCCCATCTCTTTCTCTTTCATTCCCAGATAAATGAAGCTCTTTCGTCCCCCTGCTGTGGCTCCCTGTCGGCTGGCTGGGCTCCCCACCCCTCGCCCTCCCCTCCTCCTCACTCCTTGGCTGCCCTGAGAAGAGAAGGGCGGTAGAGGCGGATGGAGACTCGCTTCGTATTTCAGAGCGGAAGCGAAGTGCCCTCCTGCTTGCCTCTTTTTCTGGCCCTTGTTGGGAGATGCGCGACGTTCTCCACCCTGAGACACCGGCTGGGCCGCCCCAGCCAAAGCTCCGCATCGTAATGGGCTTGAGGAGGAGGAGGAGGAGGGAGCGCTGTCTCCCCCATTGTGCAGTGCACTAAGTTTAAGTGCAAGAGCAGCAAGCAGCCATGGAGGCGGCGAGAGGAATATGGGGAGATGCGCCCCAGCCGGTGTCTCGGGGCGGAGAAAGTTGCGCTCTCCCCATATTTCTCTCGCCGCCTCCGTGGCTGCTTGCTGCTCTTGCACTTAAACTTAGTGCGCTGTACAAAGGGGGATATGGCGCTCCCTCCTCCTCCTCGAGCCCATTACGACCCAGAGCATCGGCTGCAGCCAGGCGGCCCAGCCAGTGTCTCGGTGCAGAGCAAAGTCAGGCGTCTCCCCCAGCGGCCGAAGTGGGCACAGCACCAAAAAGGGCCGGGAAAAGAGGGAAGTAGAGGGGCGCTATAGGAGGATATACGTATAGGGGAGTTAATATCTCCAGCAGAAACAACAAATGTGAATCTAAATCAGAGAATCTAAATGTGTAAGATGAGTAATCCTTCATTGTCAATAGTGACTGAAAGGCAGATGCATATTTTTCAGGCACATACTATTAGTATGATCAACCTATACAATCCTTTTCAAATGTTTGGGATATTAGGACTTCACCCATGGGCTCCAACATAGTGTGCCAGGCCTGAGTAACTTCTTTTGTAACATCACCTGAGTCTCTATGTATTGTAGATAGTCATTTAAAGCAGCGGTCCCCAACCTTTGTGCTCATGTGCACGCAGCTCAACGGCAAGTGGAGCTGTGCGCATGCATGTGGACCAGCCCACAGCTCATGTGGCCCAGTTCTGAATAGGCCATGGCCCGGTAATGGGCCATGGCTCAGAAGTTAGGGAATCTTATTTTATAGCACAAAGCATTCTAAAGTCTTCTTTGTTCTACACAGCATAGACAAGACAGCCATTTAGGACACATTCTATACAACAAACAGCTTTTGCCCACTAAACAGAGAATCAGAATGATCACAGGTGGGCAAAAAAGCAGTGGGAGCAGCAGCAACTTCTGACTTCCTGCCAGCTTCCCCATTGAGTTTCCTTATAGGAAGCTGGCAAGGAGCATCAGAACTCTTCCTTCCTTCCTTCCTTCCTTCCTTCCTTCCTTCCTGGAATTCCTGTTGGCTTCCCTATTTACTTTTCTTGTGGGAAGTTTGCAGGGAGAAAGTTAGCAGGGAAGCCAGCAGGGAGTTGTAGGTCCAAGGCCAGCAGGAGGCAAATGGCTGCTGCAGGGTGAGGAAGGGAGTGAGGGGGTACAGATCAGGAATTGTACAGTGCATGAGAGGTGCTGCATGGGTCAGGAAGGGTACATGGGTGCGCGGAAGAGATGCCACATGGGTTGGGTAGGGCATCTGGGGGAGCAGCACAGGAGAAGTGTGTATGGGAATTGCAGGACTGTGTGAGAGGTGCTGTGTGGGTAGGGAAGGACATGTAGCTGTGTGGGGGCAGTGTGTGACCGGGGGCAGGCTATGGGGGGCAGCATGCGATGTGATCACCAGGGCAGTGGGGGGCAGTGCGCAATCGGCAGCAGGCTAGGGGGGCAGAGTGTGATGCGATCATGGGGACTGTGGGGGCAGTGTGCGATCGCAGGGGCTGTGGTAAGGCACTCTGCCCCCCAACAGCCTGCCGCCGATCGTGCATTGACCCCCCACAGCCTCCATCATTGCCCCACCTGCTGCCAATTGTGTGCTGCCTCCCCAGTGCCATCGCTGCCACCCACCGCCCAATTGGCTGGCCGCTACTTGTCTGGTGCAGCAAAACACCCAGGTTAAACAGTGCCTCAGGGAATGGGCTGGGACAAAGGGCTGGGGTGGAGGGCCAGGGGGCCATTGGCAGTGGACAATCACTGGCAGACAGCAGAGGTGGAAAGCCCACTGAGCTTTGGTGGCAGCAGTTGGCTGGGAGCGAAGTGGGCACAACCAAGGGTTGGCACCTAAACATCCTAAACCCACTTGGATATAGGAAGAATGTCACTATAGTCATAATATGAACTAATATTTGGATTCCAAAACTATACAGATCAACACAGGAATAAACCACACAGCAATAAACCAGCGTTCATAACAGTTGCAGTTACAACACTGGGGAATCACTTTTTAACCATAGATCCCCAAGAATCTGCAGAGATTCTCAGTCATCCAGGTCATGGTTGTCCCAAAGGTGCTTTTTCAGGAGGCAACTGGACTTTCTTGTTTTTTCTTTGAAGACATTTCACTTCTCATCCAAGAAGCTTCTTCAGCTCTGACAGGATAGTGGGGAATGGAAGGATTTACAGGTACAGTAAGCTCTACTCCTACAGTTCCAGTATGGGTTACAATTAAAATAGTAGAAAATAAGCAAATTATTCAAATTGGGACCTTGCAGCTGAGAAGAAATGATCGTATAATACTTAAGGCAGGAGGAAAAATTGAAGATGTTTGTAAAAGTCTGCACACAGGTGAGGGGCAATGCATGGCATAGCCTGGAAAAAGCCACACAACCATCATCAAAGAAAGAGAAAGGAGACAGGGCACAGAATATTCCCCCAAAATTCCTAAAACATGTTTTTTTTCAAAATCAGCTGAGATTTGCATCTTTTTCAATCCTGTCTCTCCACCACCACTTTTCTTTCTTTCTTTTTTTTTTTTTTTTGCTTTTCTAAAGAAAGAATATGATGATGTTACCTAGCTGGACAGTAAAATATCTGCAAGCAAGCAACCAAGCTCACAGAAGACCAAAAACTTCACAGTTGAACACTGAGCTACAAATATTTTCGATTAGATAATATAAACAGACCAAGATTCCTCTGAGTGACAGCGTGAATGATGACTTTGTACTATGTTAATGTGTAGTTTGAAAACTCAAAGAAAAGTCTCCCAAACTAATTTATACTGCTCTGATTTCCTGATGGGCTTCTGTGCAAGTGCTAATGGGGTTTGATCCTGCTTAGTTTTTACAGCCAAAACAGACTATGTGCTGTCACCTACTGTAGACAAGAAGAACAAGATGTAGATATAGGATTGCTTTGTGCATGAGCTGGAATCTTTTTTTTCCCCTACTGACAAGCAAATTATACAACTTTTTCAAACTCAAGAAAATTTTTGGGTGGAGAGAGTTTCCGGTTGGTGTCGCAACGTCTCAGACGGGGAATTAGCAGGGCTCCTCGGAGCCCCACGAAAAACCCTGTCTGTTAAGCCACCGCCGGCAGGTCAATGGACCTACCCTGTCCTGTAGGGACAGGGGGATAGAGAGGGACCCCTCGGACGGCCGAGAGGAACGGGCAGGTTCCTCGAGGCCGGAGGATTGCCCTCTGCGCCGGCGGCGGTGAATGTGGCAGCCATGGCGGCTGCCCCGAGTTCGTGACAATCGGAACAAAAGGATGTGCAGGAGGAGAAGCAGAGAGTGGAGCGGGGAGTTTGAAAGCTGGGTGAGTGGAATGCTGCCCAGGCGGGAACTGCCCGTAAAAGCTGGATTATAAATAAGTATGCCCCAGCTTTAACAGCAGCTGAGAAATATTGGGGCAAAAAGACTCAAATGAATGGTGGAGAAAAAACCTGTTGATAGATAGCGCTAATTACAGACTTCTTGGAAATGACTTTATTATAGATTTGGTCTTCTTTTTTCTTTTTTTTTTTTTTTGTGGCTAAACGAGACTGGATTATGTTTGAGAGAGAGGAAGGAGAAGAGCAAATAAATATGCTTTTAAAAGTAAAGACAAAAGACAAACGGAGATGGAAAAAATGGCTGCCAGCTGAGAGTGAAAGTGTAAATTCCAGACTGCTTGTTACTTGAAAGAGAAACTTTGTTGCTTGTTGCTTGTTACTAAAAGTGGATTATTTTGAGAAAAAATTCAAGAAGCTTGGCTTTGGACATATAATCTGTGTAATGGAGGATTTATTGAAGATCAGAAAGAAGAAACTAAATGGAATAATGAAAACTGATTTAATAAGCGTGGCAACAAGAGAAAAAGGGCGTGGCAACAAAAGAAGGACATGATGATATTATATATGGAATAGCCAATTCAGAATTAACTTTATAGAACTTACAACTTTGAGGACATTGAAATGGAAAATAAATATACTCAGACAGATTGGAGAAAGAAAAAAAAATGGAATATATCATGTAACAAGATAACAAAATACCATAGTTTGAATCAAATGGATGTAATGGTGTCTGGGAGTTTGATGTTTGAATAATCTTAGGAGATACTTTCCTTCTCTTTTGCTCTTTCTCTATTTTTTTCTCTTTCTTTTTCCTTTTCCTTTTTTGTCTCTTTTCCCCTCTCTATTTTTTCTAACTCTCTTTTCAATTTCTCTTGTTATACTTCTATTCTCTTTCCTTTTTTATTTTTGCTTCTCTTTTCCTTTTTTTATTTTAACTATTATTAATATTGTTACTATTCTCTCTTTTTATTCACTGTTATTTTTATTAAAGTTGATTTTATGAATATACAAACAATTTGATTAGAAAAAAGAGTATAAATGATTGAAAAACGTGATTTTTGGATGTCTCAATACTTTTTTAAATTTGGAATTCTTAAGCTCTATTTACAGACCTAATAATTTAGAAGAAAATGTTTTTTAAGGTGCTGGACATTAAAAAGAATTATTTACAGATTTAATAATTATAGAAAATTGATTTTAAAGTGATTTAAAATGTTGATACTTATTGGAAATAAGCATGGCATGGAGGAAAGCCTAGGAGAGAATAGGAGTTAAAATATTTGTTGATATACTTTTTTATCTTAAATCAGTTAAAGATATGGAGGAGAATGGATTTAAAAATAAATACAGTATAAGTAATACATTGTGAATTAATTAATTGTAATTTAATTTAATTTAATTTAATTAATTAAAATAAAATGCTATGAATCAGTTAAACAAATGAAGTTAGGAGTGGAGGGAAGCATGATTCTGGAGAACAGTGAAAGTAAAGCTGTGATCTAGTCTTACAAATAAGGTAGGAGTGGAGGAAAGCATCATACTGGAGAACAGTTAAAGCAAAACTGGGAACCAGTTAAAAATAAAAATAAGAGTTAGGAGTGGAGGAAAGCACATGCTGGAAAACAGCTAAAGCAAAGCTGTGAACCAGCCAATAGAGTTAGGAGTGGAGGAAATCATACGCTGGGTAACAGTTAAAGCAAAACTGTGAACTAGCCAAAAAATAAAAAGTTAGGAGTGGAGGAAAATATATCTGGAGAGCAACTGAAATACAGTTGTGAACCAGTTAAAAATAGAGGTTGGAGCAGAGGAAAGCACTGCTGGAAAGCAACTTTTTGAGCTGCGAACCAGTTTCATAATAGATTTAGGAGGAGTGAAGGAGATAATGTTGGTATGCAGTTAAAATTATACTGTGAACCAGTCTAAATAAGTAAGGTTAGGAGTGGAGGAAAGCATCGCTGGAAAGCAACTGATTAAGATGTGAACCAGCCAAAAAATAAACCTAGGAGGAAGTGGAGGAGATAATACTGGAGAATAGTTAAGCCAAACTGTGAACCAGTTAAATAAATAGAGATAGAAGTGGCGGGAAACACTGTTGGGAAATAGCTATTTAAATTATGAACCAGTTAAATATTAGACTTCAAAATAAAGTATTTTGGGAGTGACAAATTTTAGATGGAAATGTTGATCGATTTAGAAACGATTAAGAGAGGAGGAAAATATTCTTTGTCAAGTTTATGGATACTAGCTGCCATTTAAGAGAGGTACAATATAGATTTGATGTAATGGGTCTTAGAAATGAGGAATATATATGAAATATTGATTGTTAAAATGACAAAGATTTGGAATGATGTCTATTTGGAAATAATTGTCTAGAATTTAGGGTGACATAGTAGAATGATAAATGTTTAAAATAAGATTTTTTTTCTTTTCTTTTTTTTTTTTATTGCAAAAGTTTTACAATTACATTTTTACCCCTTTTCCCCCCCCAGCACCCACCCCAAACTTCCCAACCTCCCTAACCCTCCCTAACCCTCCCCTCCCCCCCGGACTTCCACACAATATAGTCATATCAAGTAAAGAAACCCCCCTTAATATAAAACTTGTATAAAACTTGAACCCCTCCCTCCCCCTTATAATTTTTTTTTCCCTTTTCATTACATTAAAATATTTCTAATACATTATTTTCAAATGAAAGCTATTTGGTACTTCCTAGTTTGATATTTGTTCTGGATATATTCTATCCCCTTTTTCCATTCCCATTCATAAGTCTCTTGTGAACAGTCTTTTAAGTATGCTGAAATCTTCGCCATCTCTGCAAAACTGGCCATCTTCAAAGTCCATTCCTCAATAGTGGGCAAAGCTTCATTTTTCCAGTATTTACCTATCAACAATCTTGCTGCTGTTATCATATACAATATCAATTTTGTTTCACCCAATGTAAAACCCTTAACTATACCCAATAAAAACAGTTGTGGAGAAAATTGAATTTTTTTCTTCAAAACATTCTGCATGACCCACCAAATTTTTATCCAAAAAGCCTTAACTTTCCTGCAGGTCCACCAAACATGATAATATGTGGCATCTAAACAATCACATCTCCAACATTTTGGCTGAACATTAGGGTACATACACGACAACTTTTTGGGATCTAAATGCCATCTATAAAACATTTTATAGAAATTTTCCCTCAAGTTCTGAGACTGTGTAAATTTAACATTCTGAACCCAGATTTTTTCCCATGTTTCCAACATCACTGATTCTTCAAAATTTTGTGCCCACTTAATCATACAATCTTTAACTAATTCAGTTTCTGAGTCCCTTTCTAGCAAAACATTATAAAGCCTTTTGATATGCATTGGACCTTTCTCTTTTATATGTCTAACCAATTCTTCCTCATGCAACATAATACCAGTTTTTTGGTCCTCTTTCCATCTCGATTGTAATTGATTATATTGTAGCCAAGTTAGATTAATCCCTTCAGCCAACAATGTCTGTAGTGTCTTCAACTGCCATCTGCCCGCATCTGTAAAAAGAACCTCTTTGTATAAAAACCCCCCGAGTGACATTATATTTGTATTCCACAAAATATGACCAAGATCCAGCCATAGCGGTATTTTATAATCCCATTTGAATCGGTGCTTCTTCCAAACTCTCATCAAAGAGTCTCTAAGTATATGGCTTTTAAATACTTTATCAACTTTGTCGTCATAAAATAAGTAGGCATGCCATCCAAATTCAAGATCAAAACTTTCTATATTCAATATTCCAGCCTTTTTCCTTCCAAACCAATCACTTGTTAAAGTCAAAGCTGCTGCATCGTAATATAGCTGTAGGTTTGGAAGTTTAAGACCTCCCCTTTCTGGAACATCTTGGATAATTTTCAATTTCACTCTCGGCTTTTTCTCGTTCCAGACAAACTTATTCACTCCAGTTTGCCACACTTTCAGTTGTTTATCACTTTTAAGCACCGGAATCATTTGGAACAAAAAAAGAAATCTTGGCAAAATGTTCATCTTAACTGCTGCTATTCTTCCAAGTAAAGACAGCTGCAGTTTTTTTCCAAGTCTCCATGTCTTTCTGCACCTCTTGCCACAACACTTCATAATTATTTTGAAACAATTTCATGTTTGATTCTGCAACCTGAACTCCTAGATATTTTACCTTAGGTACAATCTCAAAACCTGCCCTCCTTTCAAGCTCGTGTTTATGATCTTGTGTCATGTTTTTAACTATCATTTTCGTCTTTTTTTGATTCAGTCTAAAACCTGAGACTTTACCATAGTCTTGTATAATGTCCTTCATCAGGATGATTGATTCCATTGGTTGTGCTAGGGTAACAACCAGATCGTCTGCAAATGCCTTTATTCTGTAATCCTCTTGCCTTATCATTATACCTTTCAAGATATTAGAGTCCCGTATTGTGTTTAGCAAGACTTCTAGTGTTAAAATAAATAAAAGTGGGGACAACGGACATCCTTGTCTTGTTCCTTTTTCAATTTTAAACTCTGTTGTCAAGCTTCCGTTAATGATAATCTGTGCCTTTTGCTCTTGATAAATTGCTGAGATCATCTGTATAAATTGATCCCCAAAGTCCATCTTTTTTAAAGTCTTTAGTAGAAAATTCCAATCCACTCTATCAAAGGCCTTCTCTGCATCCAAAAAAACCAGCACTGCAGGGATCTGTTTATTCTTCTCAAGATATTCCAATAAATCTATTACTTGCCTTACATTATCCTTCATGTATCTGCCCTCGATAAATCCCGCTTGATCATCATGAATCACCTTTTGAATTACTGGCATCAACCTGTTGGCTAATACCTTCGTATAAATTTTATAGTCTGTATTCAGAAGAGAAATTGGTCTATAATTCTCTGGTTTTTTAGGACCGGCTTGCTCTTTTGGTTTCCTCGTCTTCGGCGACGGCGGTGCCTTTTGAAGCGCCGCCAGCCCCGCCGCCTGTAGAGCCGCTTTGCGATTGAGAAGCGGCTTGAAAACTTCAAACTCCTTAGGATTTTTGAAGAAGAGATCGCAGGGCACAGGTCAAGCCCCTGTAACCCCCCAGGGAAGTGTTTCTGGGGAGGGAACAGGAGCGGCTCCCGTTCAACCTGCTGAACCTCCAGGCGGCGTGGGACAAGTCTGCTTTCGCAGAACAAGCCGGCTGCAGGAAACTTTAAAGCGCAAGGAACCAGCCTCAATAATCAGCGAAAATTACTTGAACCCAGAAACTCGGAATCGCAAGTATTAGAGTTTTGTTGGTTTTTTAATTTGAGACAAAATGCGGATTAGTGAAAGTGAACTGAAAAAACATGGCGCTTAGCTTTAGAGTTAACAAGCCTGCGAGTGTGGATTAGCAAATCTATCTTGCTTTGTTACAAAGTTTTTAAGTTGCTACAAAGTTGCTTCATTTGTAATAAGAGAAACAAGAGAAAAATTCCTCCCCTGACTTTGTTCTATTTTAGTCCTCATTTGACTAAATCTGGGGGACTTTTTCAGAAATCTTTGTGGAGGTGGGAAAGGAAGAAGAACTTCCCTTTGCAGAAAAACTAGCCTACGTGGCAGGATGGCCTCAAAGAAGCAGGAAGTGAAGACAACAGGGGGGGGATCCCCCACACATAAGCATGAAACGCAGCTTCCCCCTGCACAACAGATACAGACTCAGAAAAAAGATTTTGATGTGGGGGATTTAAAAGAATTTATTTCAAAAATTTTGGATGATAAATTTCAAAAATCCCAACAGGAAATAGATGATAAACTTCAAAAGTTTCAACAGGAAATTACGCAGGAAATTAATGAAATTAAAGATATGGTGGAACAGAATCAAAATAAGGTGACCAAAAAAATATCAGAAGTGGCGTCTGGCCTGGCAGAATTTATTATCAAAGTTGATTCCAAAGTTGAAGAATTTAAATCAGAAGTCAATGTTAAGATGAAAGATAATGATTATAAAATTTCTGATGTAGATGATAAAGTGCAGAGAGTTGAAAACGAAATTGTTATGTTACAATTCAGGGCAATGGAATTCGCTATACGGCTTCGAGGAATTCGAGAAGATGATAGACAGGATTTGAGACAGATCTGCTCTGAGGCTTTGGCTGAAATTTTAAAAATTAATCCTGATCTGGTTCTTCACAAAATAGATAAAATTTACAGAGTGAACTCTTGGGTGGCCAGACAAAGACAATTGCCTAGAGATGTGGTCATATATTTTACAGATAGAGCAATAAGAAATGACATCCTGCAAAAATCTTTTTACACCTCTGTGCAAGTGGGGGGCTCACAAATTGGAGTGTACAAAGAATTACCACCTAAAATGTTGAAAACCAGAAAAGACTTTGGCTTTCTTGTTAAAGAATTGCAAAATCAACAGATACCATTTCGGTGGGACGCCCCAACTGGCATAATTCTGAGATACAAGGGAGAAAGATATTGATTGAATACTGTGGAGAAGGCGGAGCATTTTTACACTACTATTCTTAAAGAAAGAACACCATCTCCACGTACATCCACAGTGTTGGAGATCAAGGGGAGTGATGAGAAGCAACCTCAACAAGAAATGCAAGAACACTCTAAGCAGGAACCAGAAATGCAAGGCGCTGAAGGAGGCTTTCTGGATGAGCCTTTGCTGGAATCTTCTCCAATCTTGGACCCGGTTCGGATGATTGAAGTTAAGGATCAACGTATAACTCGAGCTAAATCTAAGCAACTTAAAGAAAAGCAAAAACAGGAAAGACAAGATAAGAAGGGAGCTAAGACTATTACCCAAGAGACTGGAGCTATGGGAGGAGCGAGACCGAAGATTTCGGAAGATATTCGGTTATTCTGCTCTTTGCTCCAGAAAGATAAAGATGACGCTTAAGTGTTTATCTTGGAATGTGAATGGGCTTAATTCAGCACAGAAAAGGAAGAAACTATTTGCATATTTGAAACAATTTAATAATGATATAATTTGTTTACAAGAAACGCATATTATAGTTCAAGATCAAAAATATTTGATAAACTCCAAATTAGGAACACATTTTATATCTTCAACGTTACAAAAAAAGAATGGGGTGGTTATTTATGTAAATTAAAAATTTATGGCTAAAATTATAGAAGCAGATGAAGATGGTAGGTTTGTAGCAATTGAATTACGTACAACAAATAGCCAAATTCTTTTGATCGGAATTTATGCTCCCAATCAACAACAGGATCACTTTTATAAAATGTTACATATCAAAATACTGCAATGGGACTATAGATCTATTTTAATCATGGGAGACTGGAATGGAGTAATTGACTCTAAATTAGATAAAAGGAGTTCGGCGAAGTCCAGGATTAGGTTACCTCAGACTTTTTTCGATATGAAAGAAGATTTGGAATTAAAAGATATTTGGAGAATACACAACCCAAAAGAACTGGATTATACTTTCTTCTCAGATAGACATAGATCCTTCTCTAGGATTGATTTCATTTTGTTGTCAGATGATCTACTTGTTAAGACAAAAAGAACAAAGATTTTTCCAAGAACTTTGACTGACCATAGCCCAGTATGGATAGAAATTGAGATAGATAAGTCTGAGAGACGCTCTTGGAGATTAAATGAGAACTTGTTCAGATATGAAAAAAACACAATAGAATTTAAGAAACACCTGAAAGAATTTTTTGAAATAAATCTGAATAAAGGTACCCCAATAGAAATTGTATGGGATGCAAGCAAAGCATATATGAGAGGGGTGCTTATTTACATGAACTCTAAACATAGACTGATTCGACAAAAGAAAAGATCTGAACTGGAAGTAGAAATAAAGAATAAAGAACAGCTACTTATTAAAAATCCAACAGATGAAAGAACACGTGGTGCTATAAAACTCTTGAAAGACCAATTTCAAATGCTTATGGCAGAACAAGTTGCAACAAACTTACAATATGCGAAGCATAATACATTTTGCAATGCTAATAAACCGGGCAAATGGTTGGCCTACACACTGAGGAAAAAACAGAGTATACGGACTATTGATAGTATTGATATTGGAGGGAAAGAAATTTTTCAACAAAAATTAATTAAAGAAGCTTTTGTGGACTATTATTCTAAACTATACGCTAAAGAGGAGGTGCAGAATGGACTTATAGAAAAATACTTAGATGATAAAAGAATTACAAAAATTACTGATCAACAAAAGGAAAGAATGAATTATCCTATAACAGAGGAGGAGATAATAGTAGCAATTAAACAATTAAAAACAGCTAAAGCTCCTGGAACGGATGGTTTGACAGCAGTGTATTATAAAACTTTGCAAGCTGAAATGGTGGAACAACTCAGAGATCTATTTTGTAATATTCAACAAGGGGGTAAAATACCCCCATCATGGACAACAGCCTTTTTTTCTTTTCTTTTTTTAAGATGTAAATGGATAAAATTTTGAACAAAATTGGTTGAGGGAATGTGAGTAATTGTATTTACTTTATACTGGATCAAATCCTTGCTCTAAAAAGGTGTATTTTATGTTTTATGTTTTAAAAAATAAAAAACTTTTCAAAAAAAAAAAGAAGGAAAATTTTTAGGTGGGGTAGGGCGGGGCAGGGGGACACAAACCTTGTCTAACTGCTAAATTAAATGTAGTGGGGAGGGTTGGCCCCGGGGTGCACGGCTCCCAGAGCATTCACCAGAGCTTCACTGGAGTCCTAGCTGTCGGTGCACCCAGAAATGAGGGGGGAAGAGGTGGTGACAGGAGAGAGAGGGGATAAAAGGAGGTTTGGATGGAAATGGGAAAGAACAAAAGAGGAAAAGGAAGGGAAACAGAGGAAGAGAGAGAGAAAAAAATAACAGAGAAGCAGCATGAGGGAAAGGGAGACAGCAGAGATCAGCAAGAAAGGAAGCAAAGCAAGCAGAGGAGAAGGTGAGGAGAGAGGAGAGAAGGGAGAGGGGAGGAAGGGTTTATCGTCCCACCCTGCCACCAACCCATTGTGTGGTCCCTGCTTGGTGGGGCTACACGGGACGCGATGTGGAGAGAAAGAGAGTGAAGCTGAGCCAGAGAGAGAGAGGGTGGTGCTGATCCAGGTGAGGGAGGAAGCCAGCAACTAGAATGGGCTGCCAGACACACCAAGAGGTTGTAGAGGAGAGCTGATCCAGGCAAGTGGATAAGCCAGTGACCAAAGGGAGGTGCCAGACACCCCAGAGAGCAGCGTGTCAACTCTCAAAATGACTTTAGCTGAAACCATATTCCTTTTACTTCATTTCTTAGTTGCCATACATATGGGGGGAGGGGGAACTATGGGGAGTGGAATAATTTCCTCCCAGGTGCCAGACATAACAGCAATAATGTTATGGGAATCAAGGTCGTCTCAATGAGAGCTCATAATGGCCAGAGGGAGTAGCTGAGCAGCCTGCCATCCACCTGGTTGGAAATGTCACCAATTGCCGGGATCATATTATTATATGTGGTGGTTGTGTAAAGAAGCAAAACATTACTGGGTGAAAATACAGACATGGTTAGAGGGAATGTTGCAGCAACATATAGAGTTAAAGCCAGAGATATTCTTACTGGGAATTTTACCAGAGAATTACAGTAAAGAAGATACATATTTGATTATTCATATAATAACAGCGGCTAGAATTGTATTTGCACAAATTGGAAAGCAGATAAAATCCCGCTGGAAGGAGAAATTATAAAGAAAATTTTAGAATGTGCAGAAATGAATAGATTAACACTGAGAATAAAAGATAAAGAGGAGTCGATGTATTTCAGGACATGGGATAAATTTTACAATTGGTTAGAAAGGAAATATGAATAAGGGTATAGAGATAAAATAGATAGAGAAAAGATGGGAGAAAATAATCAGAAAAATAGAAACCCAGATGATGCCTAGGTAAAAGGAGAAAGGGGAGGGGGGATAAAAGGGAAAAAGTGAGATTTTTATAAAAATGTACACAAGTGATGAAATAGATGTAATTATTAAATAAATAAGAAATTGAAATGAGAATAGAGATAAATAGAAAATTGGGGCTGCTCGAATACCACTCTAGATTGAACGGAAAAGGGAAACAACAAGAGAGAGGGGAAGGAGTAGAGAGAGAGGAAGGGAGAAGAGAGGAGAGGAGAGGCAGAGAAAGAAGAAAGGGAAAAGGAGAGGAAGAAAGGGAGTGGAAAGAGGAGTAGGAGAGAAGGTTAGAAGGGGGGAAGAAGAGAGGAGTGGGGGAAGGGAAGGGGAAGTAGGAAAGAGAAGGAGAGGAAGAATGAAGAAAATAGGAGGAGATAGAGGAAGGAAGAGGAAGAGAGGAGAAGAAGAAAGGTTGTGGCAAAATAAAGAAGGGTAAATGGTAAAAGAGCAGCCCCGAATGAAAGTTAAAAAATAAGATGAATGAAAAATGGTGGATAAATGACTGTACATGTAAATATGTTTATGAGAAATAAAAATAAAAACTTTTTTGAAAAAAAAATGGATCTTTGAGAAAAGCCACAGCCTCAGAGCAGTGGTGAAATGTAAAATTTGTTACTACCGGATCTGTGGGCGTGGCTTGGTGGGGGGTAATATGACTGAGTGGGCGTGGCCAACTTTTTTTTTTTTTTTACTTTTAAAACCATTTTTTCTACAACCTCTTCGGCTGCAGAGGTTGTAGAAAAAATGCTTTTAAAAGCCTCTGACGATCCCAGCTGAGCCGCATAATCATCAGAGGCTTTTTTTTTACTTTTAAAAGCATTTTTTCGGCCGAAGAGGTTGTAGAAAAAATGCTTTTAAAAATAATAAAAAAAAGCCTCTGATGATCGCGTGGCTCAGCTGGGCATGGGGTGGGTGGGCAGGGTTTTTTCTACTGGTTCTCCAAACCACCTGCCACCCTCGCTACCGGATCGGGTGATCTGGTCGGAACCGGGAGCATTTCACCCCGCCTCAGAGTCCTGAACTGATTGGGTGTGAGAAATATAAGAATTATTCCTGTAAAAAGTATAGCCTAAGCTACACCATTTTAAAATCATATTAAGGCTTTATTTTAGTTTCCTGTGTATCACATTGGGCCATTACTCAGAACCATGACATTAAACCAACTCTCCTAAAGTTTAAAGCCTCCGGGATTCCTGAGCCCCGGCCCTTCCCCCTCGGCTGCCTCGGGAGGGAGGGAAAACCTCAGGAGAAAATGGCTGAAACAAGGAGGGGAGAAATGGCCAGCAAGCCTGTGACTGCCTCGGTGGTGACACAAGCAGACATATGAGGGGGTGAGGCCGCCCCACTGATGATTACATGGCCGAAGCCCAAGCAGGAAGGAGAGATGGCTGCAGGGAGTCCCTACCCGACGGGTGACAAGCTCTGGTGAAAGAGAAAGCCAAAGGCAGCGGAAGCCAAATTCCCCTTGGTTTCACCCAGGTACACAGGGGCAAGCCTAATGAAGGGGAAGGAGAGGAGAGAGGCAGATTGGGATGAGCCGAGGTAGTGGAGATGCTTGACAGCACTTCGGAGCCCTTCGTGGATCAGCTGAGGGAGCAGTTCAACCACACAGGCATCCAAGAGGTGGAGCTACTGCTCCGGCCAGGAACAACAGAGGAAGTGGCCACCCTGGCGGTTGAGCCGCTCCTGGGTTGGCAGAGCATGAGCCCGCCCGTCAGGTTCCACCTCACCAGCCTGAAGCTTCAGCTGGTGGCCAGAGGGAGCCCAGATCAGAGATGATTCTTCTGGGTACTCTGTGCAGGCGGTAGATGTGTTTTACGAACAGTTTGGCCAATTGGCAGGCTGAGGGTAGTCCGCTGCAGGGTATGAAATGCGCCTGTTTGGAGAACAAGTCTATTACAGTCCAGATCACTGTGCTTCCGCTGCTCCTCGGCAGTTCGACTATGAAGTCCATAGCAATCTCCTTCCATGGCCTTGACGGTTCAGCTACTGGCTGCAGCAGCCCTGGGGGCCTTCCTGGTCGGGTTTTCATCGTGGCACAGATGGTACAACTTTTTACATAGCTGTCCACGTCTTTTCTCATGTGGGGCCACCAAAACTGTCTCCGAGCTAAGTGCAGAGTCTTTAGGAAGCCAAAATGTCCCGCTGGTTTAACGTCGTGACTTCTCTTGAGGATTAAGGTGCACAAAGTGTCTGGGACATAAAGTTTCGTCCCTCTCCATGCTAGGCCATCTCTCTTTGTCAAGAGATGTTGATTGTCTCGGAACCAGGGGTCTGCCAATGTTTCTAACTTGAGCCTCATCGTTAGGTCACTCGCGGGCTGGCCCTGCTGGTCTCGATGCTGCCGTCTGGTGGTAACTTGGCCCACTCCTTGGGCAGAAGGGATGATGGGATTCACTATCTGCTCACGTTCACTGTTGTATTGAGGCATTCGGGAGAGGGCATCGGCCAGAAAGTTCTTCCCCCCTGGGATGTGCTTCAGCTCGAAGTTGAAACGATTGAAGTATTGGGCCCACCGGACTTGCCTGGGCGATAACTTTCGTGGGGTCTTGAGGGCCTGTAGGTTTTTGTGGTCAGTGCAGACCTCGAATGGTGTCTGGCCTCCTTCTAGCAGGTGTCGCCAGGTTAATAGCGCCCATCTCACCGCAAACACTTCCTTCTCCCATGCCGCCCATCGTCTTTCTGTGTCGGTGAGTTTGCGGGATGTGTAGGCACAAGGTTGCAGGTCCCCCTGGCTGTTCTTTTGGAGTAGGACTGCCCCTACTGCTACATCGCTGGCATCTGCTTGGATGACGAAGGGTTGTTCGGGGTCAGGATGCTTCAAGACTGGTTCTTTTGCAAACATTTGTTTTAGTGTCTCGAACGCCTGTTGGCAGGCCGAGTCCCATTGTAGAGGCTGTCCCGGGCGGGGTTTTGTTGTCGGACTTCCTGTCTTTAGGAGGTCCATCAGAGGTTTGGCAATTCTTGCAAAGGAGGGGATGAATTGCCTGTAGAAGTTTGCGAACCCCAGGAAGCTTTGTAGTTGCCTGCGGGTGCGCGGGGGTCGCCAGTCTAGGACTGATTGTACTTTAGCCGGGTCCATCTCTATCCCCTCATTTGACACTCAGTAACCTAAATAGTCCAGGCGCGATCGGTGGAACTCGCATTTTGACAGTTTGACATAGAGGTTCGCTTTCAGCAGTTTTTCCAGCACTTTGTGGACGAGAGGTATGTGTTCGTCTATGGTCTCTGTGTAAATAAGAATGTCATCTAGGTAGACAAGGACCCCTTTGTACAGGTGGTCATGCAGAACTTCGTTTATCAATTGCATGAACACGGCTGGGGCTCCCTGTAGCCCAAATGACATCACCTTGAATTGGTAACTTCCCAGGGGGCAGTTGAATGCTGTCTTCCACTCGTCTCCTTCCCTGATGCGCACTCGGTAGTAGGCTTCGCGGAGGTCTAGTTTGGTGAAAATCCTCCCCTTGGCCAGGTGGGCTAACATGTCCTTCATGAGGGGGAGGGGGTATAGGTTGTGTACGCAGACTGCATTGATGTCCCGAAAGTCAACTACCAGACGCATAGAGCCATCTTTCTTCTCTTTGAAGAGGACCGGTGCCGCGACCCGCGGTTTGACTGGCTCGATGAAGCCCCTTCGTAGGTTTTTGTCTATGTAGTTCCACATTTCTTGCATTTCACGGGGCGTCATGGCATACAATTTTGGTTTAGGAAGTTTCGCCCCAGGGATGATCTCGATGGCACAGTCGGAATCGCGGTGGGGAGGTAGGACGTCGCACTCAGTCTCGCTAAATACCTGTGCTAGGTCTTGGTAGTCTTTTGGGATCTGCTCTGTTTCATGGGTGCTGTTGGATGTGGGCCCCAGCTGCTTCGCGGTGCCCTTCGGGAGGGGCCCTTGCGTCAGTGCCATTTTCTTTTGTTCAGCCAGGAGACACTGGGGCCCGAGTGTGGGGGGTGTTTGTTCTGGTTGGAACGGCAGAGGTTGGGGCCCTTTGGCTATCCTCAATCTGCGGGTCCCCTCTTGCCACCAGATAATTGGACCCCACTTGTCTAACCAGGAAAGTCCCAGTATGACTGGATCGGCCATCTTGGGGGCTATTATGAACCGTATCGTCTCCCAGTGATCCCCTAGTTCTAGCTTCACTGGTTCGGTCAGGAGTGTGGCGCACGTTCCGCCTACTAGGGTCCCATCAACTTGCTCAAATCGAATTGGGTGGTTGAGCTTCTTAGCTCGGATTCCCAACTTTAGGACTGTGGGTAGATTAATCAGGCACCTAGTGCAGCCCGAGTCTATCAGGGCTTGGAAAGTCTCTTGGGTACCTGTCTTTGGGGCTGTTAGGCGTATGGGGAAAAGGAAAGGGTGGATGGGTCCACTCACCATTGGGTCATCTTCACCCTCGTCCTCACTGTCATACGAGTCGGGGAATTGGTCTCCATCATCCGGGACTCCCTTTGTCTCGGTCAGGTGGGCGAAGACCTCTGTGCTGGGGAGGAGACTTCGTGGCGCATCAGTGGCTCGCTTGGGGCCCCGTTCTCGTCGTGCCTTTGGCTGAGGGTTTGGCCTCGGGCCCGGAGTTCCACAGGCTGCTGCTAGATGGCCCATTCCTCCACATCTGTAGCATCTCATTGGGTTCCGCAGAACGAAAGGCCTTTGGGTAGGCCGTGGTGCCATGGTTCCTCGTCTGGTTTGTGGCCTCGGGTCCGATTGGTATCGCTCCCTGGCCTCTGGTTGCTTTAGCATGTCGTTGGTGCGCAGTCCCCTTTCAACTTGCATCGCCACACGGAACCATTCAGAGAGTTGGTTCGGGATGTCCTGATAAGCGGTCACTTGAGCGATCCGCTTATCTAGGCTCGTTCTGAAGAAATACACTAGCAGTTGCTCAGGTAGGGGAGGCAAGGTGCCCATGACTCTTCGGAATTCACGAATGTGTTCCTTGATGGGCTTCCCTCTCTGGACTAGGCTTCTGAGTTCGTCTTCCACATATGGGTCCTCCCCTACTTCCTCGTACCTCGCCCGCAATAGTTGCAAGAAATCATCTGCGTCTTGCAGTTGGGGGGCTCTATTCTTGTAGAGGGCTGATGACCAAGTCTTTGCTTCTCCCTCCAGCCCTTCTGAAATGGCATTGACCAGGGCTCTGAGGAATGGGTAAAGGTGCCCATAGCTCTCGATATAGACCTCAGCTGCGTCGAGGAACTGCGCCACCTGGTCTGGATCCCCATCAAATTTCCCTCTGAACCGGGGTGGCTCTGCCCTCGGTGGCCCATCCTCCCATGGCCGGGCTCTGTGCGCCTGTCTGGGGTATTGTTGGGTATTGTATTCTCTCATTCGGGGGCGGGGGGGTGATGCCTTGCGTAGGCTGGTATGTTTGCTGGGTAGAGGAGGAACCCATGGTTGCAAACTGGGACTTTCCTTCCTTCTGGTGTGGGAGGGGGAAGGGCTGGGCCCCCTTCTATGGTGACTTGGTTCAACAGGGTCAGCTGGCCTCCTTCTATCTTTGGGCCTGCAGGATGGACCATCTTCCAGGCTGACAGCACGTTCAAAATTTTGCTTTAACTCCTCCATGGGGCTTTCGAGTGGCAGGGTTGAAATTTCTTTCTGTCTGGCCTTCTGCCAATCCCATAACCAATCCGCCCTTCCCAATTCACTCAGGGGCTTCCCCTTACCTTTAGCGTCTGGAAAGGGGAATTCAGCTTCTGCAGATTTTGGCAAAGTCCACCAAGGTTCATCATTTTTTCTTCTCTTGGGCTGGAGCACGATCGTCTGTCCTTGGTAATTCTGTGGCGGGGGGGGGGAAGGGGGGTTTGCAGCTTTGCTGGGGGAGGGGGTAGCCCCGTTGCATCCAAGCTGGCTAGAGTAGGGAGGGGTGGCTGGTCCACAGTCGTTTGAAGTAGACTTTCAGTAGAGAGCTGGCTTGCTGCCATGGTTTCAGACCCTTGCCTCCAATTCATCCAAACATCTGGTAAGGATCTGGAGGGCTGGAGGTTTGCCAGTTTGGCTTGGAAAGTTGAGTCTTGTCCGTCTGTCAGACTGCGATGCTATCTCAAAATTAAATGAATTTCCAAGCTGCCAATCTTTAAGGAAATCTTTCTTTAATTGAGCACAGCCACCGGATCATGACTCCGCGCGGACAAGACTGACCTTTTGCCCCCCAATCCCTCCCTTTCCGATCCCCAAATCTCTGCTTCTCATTGGCTATCTTCCAAGTCATTCTTCAGACTTCTTTTCACGTCATTCCCCAGGAATGTGCCCCCTCCCCTCATTTCCATGACAACCCTACTTCAAAGGGAATGTAGCAGGCAAAAGTTCCAGAGTTTATCTCTCGCTCTCCTCTGCTCTCCATGCCAGCGTTGAAACGCTGACAGACTGCTGAAGCTGGGGTGACCGGAATAAAATTTTGTATAGGAGCAGTGTCTGAATGGAGTACTGGTACTGGGTGAGTGATTGGCCAACTCACAGGTAAAAAAGGAAATTTCTTTAAAAAAAAAAAAACTTTAAAAGATCCCGGCAAGGAAACAAGCGGCTAATTGGCACTTGGGAATTTTAATGGAGGGAGAAGAACAAAGAGGAAGTTAAAGTACTAAAGCCCAAAAAAGAAAACTTTATATTTGGATTTAAAATTGGATTTGAAGAAATTAAAACTAATACAAGAAAAAGAAACCCGTGGGAAAGCACTTTTTAATGAGGATTTGAATTATTTTTGACATTTTTGATGCTATAATAAGAAATTAGGAATTAAGAGCGGATAGTGATATTGCTTATTATGTACTAAGAAGAGATTAAGATAAGATGTGGAAGCTCTCGGCTCCCCTAGGACCGTGTCCACGCTCAAAGAACACGCTTAAAGCCAAGCTGGTGTATCTTCATTTAATCGTGGCAATCAGCGCTTACAGAAACCGGAATGCAAAGCTAGCAAAACAAAGATGCAGCTGTCACGCCCTTGCAAGCGAGTCCTTATATAGTTCCTTCCAGATTACATTCAGCTGGAAGGTCTCGTACTTCCTCATTTCCTTCGGACGTACTGGGATGCCGTCACTTTTCTAGAGTGTTCTCAGAGTAGTAAGCTAATCCCACGTGACCCCATAAGGTACCCGTGCACATAAACGCCTACTCGGAAGCCTATTCCACCACCATCACCCATGTGGCTCAACCCCCCCCCCTTCCAGCCGGGTATCCATGTTCTGCCGGTGCATGGACATGATGTCGAGTGCTTCTTGACGCTCGACAGGCGGCTCCCCCTACCAGGCGTCTGTCTAAGAGGAGGAGACAAAAAGAGATGATATTAATGGTCAGGTAAGGGATGTGGTTTCTGGGGGTTTGCTTTGTGGAACTTTCTCAGTAATCTGGGGGCGTTTATGTCTTTTACAGGTACCCAGGATGCTTCACTATCAGGATACCCTGTCCAGCGGACTAAATAGTATAACTGGCCTCTACGTAGTTTGGAATCGATGATGTCTTGTATTTCATAGTGGGCACCGGTTACCGGGCCAGGAAGTGGTTTTGGTGTTGTAGTGGGTGTAGTGGCCGGTTTTAACAAGCTAGAGTGGAAAACTGGATGGGTCTTTCCCAATAAGGGGGGTAGTTTTAGCATGAATGTTACGGGGTTAATTACTCTAATGATAGGAAATGGGCCTATATATTTGGGTCCTAGTTTTTTACTTGGTAATCGTAGCTTTAAGTATTTTGTTGACAAATAAACCAGGTCTCCGATCTGAAAAGATGGACATGTAGCCCTCCTTTTGTCTGCCTGGAGCTTGTATTCATCGGCTGCCCATGTCAAAGCGGTTTTTACGTGAGGCCACACAGCATTCACGTTAGTAGCCCAGTCGTTGGGAGTCATAGGTTTTTGGAGGGAAAGGTCTAACTCCAGGATAGCAGGGAAGTCCCTCCCCATGACTACCCGGAACGGAGTAAATCCGGTACTCCGATGTACTGCGTTATTGTATGCCGTTTCAGCAAATAGAAGGTAATCAACCCAATCGTTTTGTTGGTAGGTAACGTAGGAGCGTAAGTATCGTTCTATCATGGCATTCGTGCGTTCAGCAACACCGTTCGTACTAGGGTGATAGGCTGAACTAAGGCCCTGGGTTGACCCTATATCACGGAGAAACCCTCTCCAGAATCGGGCGGTGAATTGTACCCCTCTGTCTGATATTATCCTCTTAGGCACTCCATGCAAACGGTAAATATGTTGTAGGAATAAACGTACCAGGCGTCGGGCAGAGGGTAAGCCTTTACATGGAATAAAGTGGGCTTGCTTTGAGAAAAGATCGACTACTGTCCAAATAACGGTATAACCTCTGCTACTGGGAAGGTCTACAATGAAATCCATGGCTATTTCCTCCCATGGTCTGTTTGGTTCGGCTACGGTTTGTAATAAGCCCAGTGGCTTCCCTGGTTGTGGCTTGGATACCGCGCATGTGTGGCATCCCCGGACGTATTGGTCAATGTCTTTCCTCATTTTAGGCCACCAGAATTGTCTGCGCGTCAGATGTAGGGTTTTAAGGAACCCGAAGTGTCCGGCGGTTTTCCTATCATGGCACTGGAGTAACACTCGTTGTCTCAATGTTGCTGGAATATAGAGTTTATCTCCCCACCACGCTAGGCCATCATGGTGGGTTAGGGATGCTGCATTGTTTTGTGCCCATGCGTCCGTCCGAATGGCTTTCCGTAAAAGCGTGAGCCAATCCTCGGTCTGCGGGGCTGTCAATACATACGCTTTTAGGGGTGAGATTACTGCTTGTAAACCCTCATCTCGTTTACTGTGATATTGCGGCATCCGTGACAACGCATCCGCTAAAAACATTCCTCTAGCTGGCTTATACACGAGGGCAAAACGGAACCGCTGAAAATATTGTGCCCATCTCACCTGTTTTGGGGACAGTTTCCAAGGTGTTTGGAGGGCCTGTAGATTCTTGTGATCCGTCCAGACCTCGAACGGTATGGGATTACCCTCCAGTAGGTGCCGCCATGTCTGTAACGCCCATTTTACGGCATAGGCCTCTTTCTCCCACACTGCCCAGTTCCTTTCTGCGGTTGTAAATTTTCGGGAGGTGTATGCACAAGGCCTTAACATACCGTTCGCATCTTTCTGCATTAGAATAGCTCCTACTGCCACGTCACTAGCATCCGCTTGTATTACGAACGGTTGTGACGTGTTAGGGTGTATCAATACGGGTTCAGTGGCAAAAGCCCGTTTAAGATTTTCAAAGGCTTGTTGGCATTCAGATGACCATTGTAGTTTGTATCCCGGCCTAGGCTTTTTCCCAGGGGCCACCACACCTTTTGTTCGCAATAGCTCCGTTAATGGTAATGCTGTTGTTGCAAAGGACGGAATGAAATGTCGATAAAAGTTTGCAAAACCTAAAAAACTTTGCAGTTGTTTACGGGTTTGCGGAGCTTTCCACTCTAAGACCGCAGCTACTTTCTTCGGGTCCATCTGGATACCAGTACGACTAATTCGAAAACCTAGATAATCGATCTCCTCCCGGTGGAACTCACATTTTGAGAGTTTTACAAAAAGATGTGCGTCCAGCAACTTGGTCAGGACCTGTCTAACCAGCTGGACGTGTTCTTCCATTGTATCAGAGTATAACAAAATGTCGTCCAGATAGACTAAGACGCCCCGATATAGGTGTTCATGTAAAATACCGTTTATAAGCTGCATAAACACCGCTGGTGCCCCTTGTAGACCGAAAGGCATCACCAGGAACTGGTAGCTGCCGAGGGGAGTGTTAAATGTGGTTTTCCACTCGTCTCCCTGACGTATCCGTACCCGATAATAGGCTTCGCGGAGGTCCAATTTCATGAAGATTTTCCCTGACGCCAGGGTAGCCAACAAATCAGTTATCAGCGGCAGGGGGTACAACGGTTCTACGCAGACAGCATTCAATCCCCGGTAGTCAACACATAAACGTAAGCCGCCATCCTTCTTACCTCGAAAGAGGACGGGTGCCGCTAAATGCGAACGACTGGGACGAATAAATCCCCGGGCCAGGTTTTTATCTATATACGTTCGCAATTCCTTCAGTTCCTGTGGTGTCATCGAGTACATACGGGGTTTTGGCAACCGGGCTCCGGGAAGTATTTCGATACCACAATCCGTATCCCGATGGGGGGGCAGGATGTCACATTCTTCCTCGCTAAATACTCGGGCGAGGTCATTATATGCTTGGGGGTATGTACCTTGTCTTGTTGTTTCTTGCTGGAGAGCCACCCTCTCTTTTGTACATGGCAGTCTGAGCCTACGATAACCCCCCTCCCACCATATGTGTGGTTCCCACCTGTCCAACCACGCGAGCCCAAGAATGAGGGGTTCGATCATCTGGGTTACTACAATGAACCGGATCATTTCCTGATGGGCTCCTATTTGCAGGAATACGGGTTCTGTAACACTGGCGGTAGGTGTGCCTCCCAGGATGGACCCATCCATCTGCTCGAATTTAATGGGGGTACGAAGAGTCAGGATCCGAAGGCCCAAGCCCTCAGCTACCGACTGCCGCATAAGGCATCGAGTACAGCCTGTATCAATTAAGGCTTTTTGTTCACACTCCTTCTTAGTGACAGGATGTCTAAGGGTCACTGGTATCAGGAAGGGGTGTACAGGGTCACTTACCATAGGATCCTGCAACTCATCTCCGTTGTCGCTTTCTTCGGATGCGTCGGGGACACGAGCCGTCCCTGGCATGGTATTACTGGACCGGGTTGTCGGTTCTAACGAGGGCGTCTGCGTGGCCGCCCTAGAGCGTTCTGGTGTTCGTAGGGGTCGGTCACGTGGCGTGGTAGTCAGAACGGATGGCCGGGAAGTTGACAGTCGCGGGGCTGCGACGGGGCAGTCCGCAGCTCTATGACCGTCTTGGTTGCATCGAAAGCACCAGAACGGGCGTCTGTTCGCCTCGGTAGCGGTCGGCCCGAATGCCGGGGTTCCTCTAAACGCCCCGCGGTCACTGGATCTGCCACCTGGACCACGACGGGACTGGAACGGTGGTGTGTTCCGAGGCCTGAATTCTCGTAAACCAACGTCTAGGCTCACCGCTGCCTTGTACCATTCGGACAATCGTGGGCCTAGACCCCGGTATACACAGGCCTGTTTTATTTCTCTATCTAGCCCTGCCTGGAATTGGTGGATAAGTAATCGCTCTGGCCACGAATGGAGTTTTCCTGCCAGATTACGGAACTCCTTGACATAATCCTTGGCAGGGCGACCACGCTGTCGTAGGTTGACCAATTCACCTTCGATGACCTGGGTCCGAGTTTCATCCTCGAACCTATTGCGTAATGCTTCAAGGAACAGGCCCAGATCTGTTAACTCACGGGCGTGTTCACTATGTAAATCGGTGACCCATTCAGCTGCCTCCCCCGTGAGCACTGCTGTGACTGCCACGACCATGGACCACTGCGAAGGATATAATCTGCCATAAAGGTCCATATGGCTTATTACCTGACTCAGGAACAGTGCCACCTTTCCTGCAGTTCCATCAAATGCAGCCTGCACAGGCGGTAATCCCCAGGGATGTTGCTGGAGGGGGGGTGCCCAGGGACCGTGGCCCCATGCCAGTAGCGGGTCTCTGTAACGCTGTTGTGGTGGCCTATCTCCTGTGCCGGGTAGCTGTCGAGGGGCGTCTCTCACGGGATCTACTCTCCTCTCTCTCCCGGGCTGTGTAGCGGCACCGGGAGTTGCGTGGCTGCCCTCGCCCCCACCGTATGAATGTACAGCCTGTCTCCGCTCTCCACTCACCCAGCGTTGTTCACGCCCCTCCAACTTCAGCTTCAGGCTGGCAAGGCGGAATTTGCTGTCAGAACTCCCACCCGCCGTACCGCCTCCCGACCAGGAGGTGGCTCCCTCCATGCTGGGCGCCCATGGCTGCCAGGAGGGCGCGTCGCGAAAGCTCGCCTCGCCAAAACGGTCGCGTAGGATCTCTAGGGTGGAAGGCCCCAGGCCAGTGGAGTGGCTCCAGTCCCCTTCCTCGTCCTCCAGCCATCGCCGTTCCCTCCAATCCTGGAACTGGGAACCGGCATAGGGCGGGGTTTGAAGACGCATCCCACCTGTCTCTGGGCCGGGCGTCTCCCGGGCGTTGCGTTTGCGTTCCCTTCGTTCACTAGGGGCGCCGTCGACCCCGGGCTCATGCTGTTTCGGCCGCACCACCGGCGGGCTGGCCGCCCCATCCATCCCGGCGTCAACCTCCTCCTCCGCTTCGCCCACGGTCTCCGCTGTATCCTCCGGCAGCACGTCGGCCGCTACGCCATCTGCCATCCCGTTCCTTCCTTCACGGGGGGGGGGGGCGGCTCCAAAACGGCTTGTGAAAAGGGAGAGCTGCGTCTTCCTCTCGGCTCCCCTAGGACCGTGTCCACGCTCAAAGAACACGCTTAAAGCCAAGCTGGTGTATCTTCATTTAATCGTGGCAATCAGCGCTTACAGAAACCGGAATGCAAAGCTAGCAAAACAAAGACGCAGCTGTCACGCCCTTGCAAGCGAGTCCTTATATAGTTCCTTCCAGATTACATTCAGCTGGAAGGTCTCGTACTTTCTCATTTCCTTCGGACGTACTGGGATGCCGTCACTTTTCTAGAGTGTTCTCAGAGTAGTAAGCTAATCCCACGCGACCCCATAAGGTACCCGTGCACATAAACGCCTACTCGGAAGCCTATTCCACCACCATCACCCATGTGGCTCAACCCCCCCCCTTCCAGCCGGGTATCCATGTTCTGCCGGTGCATGGACATGATGTCGAGTGCTTCTTGACGCTCGACAGAAGCTCAATTAAGTTAAAGGGTTTCAATGTAAGAATTGAATAAGATAAAGTACATTGTTTATAATCAAAAAGCGTGATGGGGATTTTGAGAAACATATTTTATAAATGGAGAAATAAGATAATTAATTGAAGTAATGCTAAGAAATTAGGATTTGAAGGGCGGATGGTGAGATTGTTTACATATTATGTATTAAGAAGAGTTTAAGATAAGATAAAAAAGTAGGGAAAAAGAATATTATGGCAGAAATTGAAATATGTAAATTGTATTTGGAAAAAACAAAAAAGACGATTGGAAGAGATTATAAAAATTAATATATAACTATGTTATAAGTTGTATAAGATGTGTATAGTTATTGTATAGTTATTTTTTTCCCCCTCAGCCCTAGGAGGGAGGCCATGAGGGCTGACTGGGTGATTTTGGGCTGGTTATTTTTTCCCCCTCAGCCCTAGGATGGAGGCATTGGTAAACCATGTCTGTATCTGTTGCCAAAGAAAAACTGTTGGCCCCACCTAGGCAGTTGTTTGCAACATGATTTCCCTAGTCCCAAATTTAATTTTTTCAGGAAAATGTTATGGTAATTTTCCTCCTGTTTTCTGCTTTGAAGGCTGTTCTAGTCCCCTAAAAGTAAAAGTTTTGTATGGGGAAAGGGGGATGCAATCTTTTGTCTTCCTGGTATCCTCTTGTTTTCTTGCTATGCTGCCCCCAAGAGTGATTTGTATATCATCTGCCTGAGACAACAGGCATTCCAGATATGGCTCACTGCTGGTCAGTGAAGCCTGTGTGCTTTATCTCTTAAAATCCTGAAATGTGTCAAGTTTCTTGAGTTACATTTTTCCCCTTAACATGGCATGTAATCAGGGTGAAAGGGGGGGAGGAGAAAGTAAAATTTGACAATCTTTGATAGAGCCTCCATGGACAAGTATAGTCTATCTAACACAGGACAAATTATTATTTTTTTTCTTTCTTTCTTCAACCTTTAGCTGTGGAAGCAATCCAGAAAATTATGAATACATTCTCATTTAGTTTCCCAGCTTTGTAGGACCTTATTCTGGGTGTTATCAAGAACTTGGAAAATATTAAACATTTTTGCTTAATATTTAATATTTTAACTATTAATTAATGATGGGTCCCAGTCTTGCCTTTGGCTATAGGTGGCTGCATATAGTCCTATCACAGTATGGGAGAATGCTCTGTAGTTATGCCGATATGCTGATCTCTCCTGATTTGTCTTCCTAAGAAGAGAGGAAAAGCCTGCCTAGCAGCTGATTACCATATTTTTCGGACTATAAGATGCTCCAGACTATAAGATGCACATTTGCTTTAGAGGAGGAAAACAAGAAAAAAAAATCTGCCTCAGCATTCCAGCATCCATCCGGTATTCATCTGGCTAGCATCCTTGCAGCAAACAGCAAACAGCCTGGTCAGCTTCAGCACGTTATCACAGCCCCAGCACGTGGCTCATCAGGGCTCTGCTCCGTTGCGCACACCACCGGTCAACTGAGCTGAGCTGCTGCTGTCACTGGGTAACACTGGAACAGCTGATTGGTGATTGGATTTGCCTCCCAGAATACTGCTGATCAGCTGTTCTAGGCAGCGGGGATCGCTGCAGCCTGTTTGCTACAGCCTGTTTGCCACAGTCCGTTTGCCGCAGCCTATCGCCGCTACGGCCCATTCGCTGTGGTGTGTTCGCCGCTGATCAGTGCAATCAGCGGTGAATGGGTGGCAGCGAACGGGCAGCAGCGAACAGGCCGCGATAGGCAGTGGCAATAGGTGGCAGCGGCAATCTCCGCCGCCTAGAACAGCTGATTGGCACTGTTCTAGGCGGTGGAGATGCACAGACATTTCCACCCACTTTGGGGGGGAGGGGGAATGCGTCTTATAGTCTGAAAAATATGGTATAAATTTATGCCTATCAAGATTCAAGAGCCAACCATGGGTAGTTAAGTTCAATTAAGTTTGGAATTTTTTTTCCATCCCTAACATTGTGAATAAATCTGTTTGGACTTTGACATTGAACCTTTTTTTTTTTTTTAATTTGATTTATATGCCGCCCTTCTCCGGAGACTCAGGGTGGTTTACAATGTGCTAAGCAATAGCCTTCATCCTTTTGTATATTTATACAAAGTCAGCTTATTTAAAGGTATTTTACCAACAAGACAATAGGAATATGTGGAATCGTGGCAAAAGAAAGGTGGACACTTCAGGTTCTGGTGACCTGTGGCTTGCACTCACTGTGCCTTTGATTTCTCTGGCACCTGTGGCAAAAGGCTGATGTCCAGGTGTCTTATCAGATTCCAAGGCTGGAAACAGCTCAAGTCAGTTATGACATTTATGACTTTTTAAAAGTTTTTTTAACAGCTGATTTGTCTCCTGTCTGACCATGGGTCATTCAAGCAAGGGAAGCTGCACATCTCACCTAGTCTATCCAAGTGAACCCCCAGGGGAGAAGGTATGCATATCCCAGGTGTGGAAGGAAGAACCTGTTTTCCTGCTGGTGGACGTAACTGAGAGCTATAGCAACAGAACAGTAAATGCTCGATAACATCAATATGGAACCTGAGTGGAACTATTACTAGATGTGTGGTGAGAATAAAATAGAATAGTGTTAAGTGGCTTCCTGGAACTAATGACTCGTGATTGCCTTTTGATTCAGTAGATTTTGATAGGAACCTGTGCAGAGAAAACTACAGCCACTTTGGGAAGAGTTCTCCACATTACTGAAAACTGTACAACAATGAACTTGGTTACACTTTTCCTGTTGATCACTACAGATGCTGCACGAACCATTTCAGCTACAATGAGATTGGCATTGTTGGACTGCCATATGACTGATTGATTTTGTCCTAGGCCTGATGCTATATTAGCTTAACAGAACAGTGGGATGGTGAACATTTGGGTATTGGTTTGTATGTAATTATTTGTATGCTTTCATTTATTACGTGTATTTCTTGTTGATGTTCCATGTATTTGAAATGCATTTATAGGCTAGCTACACCTTAGAGAACCCCATCTGGTGGTCCTCCAGGGAATACTGGAAGACTGGGCGTAGCAGATTGTGGGGATAGTAACATTTTTATTATTATTATACATTTTCGTTTATTACACATCACGTTTCCATTTCTGCAACGACAGTGTACTGTCTGTATCAAGTCTCTTTTAAGTATACATAGTATTATACACCCTGATTATAACCATTGTTCTCATAATTATACAATGTCGCTTTTAAATATACATAATCTTGTACATCCAAGTTATAAGTGTTATTCTCATAGTTATAACACTCTATACACTTGTCACGCTATACACTTTAACCTATAGTTGAGTAGAGTCCAATGGTAATATTACTTATAGTATACATCAGCGCATGTGCGAAGATGGCAGCATCCAGCTAGCTCCCGTCTGACGATGGGACTGTTTTGGCCTTTTTCGGGGGTGTAGGGGCCGTTAATACTTTTTACGGCCCCAGCCCCGGCGAGGAGAACCCCCACCCAACCTGGGGAGGGCTTTATGCCCCCCAGAACATCTCGGCTGGAGCTGGGGAGCCGGCGGTCGATGGGGCCCTGCGG